>NC_080799.1:31722069-33117069 GCF_028018385.1 Neofelis nebulosa
CAGAACAAACTGAGGGTTATTGGAGGGGAGGTGGGGGGGATGGGCTAAATGGGCTATGGGTATTAAGGAAAGCACTTGTCATGTTGACCAGGGTGTTGTATGTAAGTGATGAATCACTAAATTTTACTCCTGAAACTAATATTACACTATAAGTTAACTAACTGGAATTTAAAAACTTGAAACAAACAAAAAACTCTGAATCCAACTTTATGCTGTTTCCACTGGCCAGACCTAAAAAACAAAATTACTTATTTGGGTTAAATAGAAAAAAATATGAAAGAGGTGCCAGTCTATTGCAAACCAAAGTTAACCTGGGAGCTACAAAATGATTGTCAGGCACTGTAGAATTCAAGTAAAGTATCTTAAATAGAACAGATTATTTTATACTGATAAATACACAATGTACAAGGCACACCAACAGTCACATTGCTTACTTACTGAAATCATTAAATACCTTGAACTAAATTCCTAGCAATACAAGGGACAGAGAACATATATACTTTGGTGCTGAGAGATTTTAACTCTCAAGAGTTTTTGACCCATTAAGTAGACCAAAATAAATAACAATGTACAGGATGTTCATAATATGAGATTGATTGAGAAGACTTTTAAATATTACTCCAAGAAAGGGAGTCTGGGTGGCTCAGTCGGTTAAGCATCTGTCTTTGGCTCAGGTCATAATCTTGCTGTTTGTGTGTTTGAGCCCTGTGTCAGGCTCTGTGCTGCCAGCTCGGAGCCTGGAGCCTGCTTCGGATTCTGTGTCTCCTCTCTCTGCCCCTTGCCCACTTGTGCTCTGTCTCTCTCTATCAAAAAAAGTAAACGTAAAAAAAATTTAAATATTATACAAAGAAGATAATGAAACTTCTTTTAAGAGCTCAATTAGTACGGTTTCTCAAATTTATATAATATTAGATCACACACACTCAAAACAAAAAGTGAACAAAAAGTTCAAGTCACATTCTCTGTGAATATATTGAAAAGTATATAAAATTATATAGAAATTGCTATTTTCTGAGCATATATAACAGAAAACATTCTTTAAAATCTAAACGAACAAACAAAAACTAGAAAAGCCCAAGCTTTTACAAGTTAAAACTCTCTCCTACATAATATGTTGGTCAAAGAGAAAAATGAAAACATTGGTTATAGATTACTTAGAAATAAATTTTCTGAGAAGACACAGAATACAAAAATGCGATGGTCCAAGATTTTAGCCTGAAAGTTTATTACTAAACAAGAAAGGATGAAAAGAAATGAACTAAGGAAGGCACCTCAATGAGGTTTTTTTCAAAGGCAGCAAGTGAAAACTAAGAAAAGTATAAGAAAGAAATGAAGGGGAGACTTTTTTTTTAAAACCCAGTAATGTATGGAAACAAATCTATAACCTGCATAGTGAATATATAAACCTGAATGCTATTTTGTTTTTAAACAGAAATGTTAAAAAATTAGAAAACAGAATAATAGCTAACATTATTAGTTTTGTGCCTGGCTCTGGTTAACTCTTATTAACAACGCTACAAGGAGGGTACTATTATTACCCTCATTTTACAAATGAAGAAAGTGAGGAAGACAACAGAGAACTGGTGAGCCTAAGATCACCCAAGAGGCAAGTAGCAGAGGTGAGATTAAAATCCGGCCACCTTGCTCCACAACGGACTTCTGACCAGTGCTTTAGTTAGCCTCTCAACACTATGGAGAAATGAGAATTTTTTAAAAATCCTACAAATTAGTAATTTTCAAGATAATGCCATGTATAATAAATACATAATCATATACCAAATAAATATGAAAATTGTAATATTGATGGTGTTCTAGGAAAACACAAATTATAAAAAATTGACTCCGTGGAAATCGGAGTAGAACACTAGCTTTGGTAGAAATTGAACAAGTCATATAAAAATCACCTCTGAAGAAGGTACTTGGCCTGAATTATTCTCAATGTTAACTATTTCAACATTTTAAAAATAAGTAACTCCCATGTTTTGTTCAAGAAGAAATAAAAAGAGAAAATGTGTCCTAATTTCTTTAGTGAGGTTGACATAACTCTACTGCTGAGATCTAACAACTACGAATAGGGAAGGAGGAAGCTTCAGTCCAATCTTACTTACTGGCATAAACGCACAAAATAAAACACTAGCACCCCGACTCAGCTATGCTTGGGAAGAGTAATTCACCAGGACCCAGCAGATTTTACTCCAGGAAACCAAGGATGATTTACTATCAGGAGTCAATTAATATTTAGAAGTCTATTAACATAATTTATCATATCAGTGGGTCAAAGAGGAAAGACCATCATCAAATACTTAAAAGGTTTCTGACAAAATTCGACATTCACCTCTGCCTTATTTAAAAAGGCAGAAATCTTGGAATAGAGACTTTGCTAACCTTGTAAAAGAACAGCTTCCAGGTATCAATAACCAGTTCTTTACCCACCTACAAACACCAGAAACAAAACCATTAATGTCATGGACAAAATTAAGGTCCCTGCTTTTTAACAGTTTAGATATTTAAAAAGAGAAGTAAAAAAAAAAACCCCTCCAAAATATTAGGTTACAAATTAAAATGACACTGAGATGGGGCACTTGGGTGGCTCAGTCGGTTGAGCATCTGACTCTTGATTTCGGATGAGGTCGTGATCCCAGGGTCGTAGGATTGAGCCCCATGTTAGACTCCACACTGAGCATGGAGCCTGCTTATGATTCTCTCCCTCTCTCCCTCTCCCTCTCTCTCTCTCTGTCTCTCTCTCTAAAATAGAAGTTTAAATAAATAAATAAATAAATAAATAAATAAAACAATAAAACAAGCTATCATGTCTCACCCATTAGATGGCAATTACCAAAGAGGCAAAAGATAGCAAGTGTTGGCAAGGACGTGGAGAAACAGTAACCCTTTCACACTGGTGGTGGGAACATAAAGTGGTACAGCCAGTGTGGAAAACCGTACAGAGGTTTCTCAAAAAAATCACAAACAGAACTACCTTATGATCCAGTAATCCCACTACTGGGTATTTATCAAAAAAAAAAAAAAATCTAAAATCAGGATCTCAAACATATATGCACTCTCATGTTACTGCAGAATGATTTCCAAGAGCCAAGATATGGAAACAACCTAAATGTTCACTGACAGGAATGGATCAAGAAAATGTGGTGTTTACATATGCAGTGGAATATTATTCAGCCTTAAAGAAAAAAGGAAATCCTGCCACATGCAGCAACACGCATGAATGCTGAGGACATTCTGCTAAGTGAAATAAGCCAGCCACAGAAGGTCAAATACTGCATGAGGCATCTGAAATGGTCACACTCAGAGCAACAGTAGAATGCTGATTTCTGGGCGCTGCAGGGAGGAGGGAAAAGTGAGCAGCTGTTCAACTTGTACGTATAAAGTTACAGTTTTACAAGAAGAGTACATTCTGGAAATGTGCTGTACAAAAGTATGCTTACACATGGCATCACTGTATTGTACACTTAAAAATTTGTTAAGAGGGTAGTTCTCATGTTAAGTGTTCTTTCCACAATAAAAAAAAGAATTCCCTATTTAACAAAAGAAAATAGAAATTGCTTGATGCTTTGACTCTTAGTACAGGGGTTGAGAATCAAATATAATTTTTTTTAATTTATCATCAAAAAAATTATAAAAAGGTTAGCTTAATGCCAGGCCGGATGCACACACACACAATGACATTAGGGTTGGGTCTGGATCCCAGCTGCATCACTCACTAGCAACTGAACACCACTTTGGTAAATTCCTTGGCTGGTACAAGTGTGGGTTTCCTGTGTATGAGGAACACTGAACCCTTCCCATAAAGGACAGTGAGGATTACACAAGCAGACACAGGCAAGGGGCCTGACTCCCGGCAAAGGCTGAAATCATGAATGGTCTTAGGATGAGTGGGAAACAATATGCGTGTAGCTCTAGAAAACACAACAGGAAAATGAAAGAGGTCAGTAAGATGGCCAGGAGGTGACGTAAAGACATACAAGTAAGCAGTGAAAATCAGTTACACAACAGAAGTCCCCAAAAGGTCCCCCGTTCCCTGTTGCTGGTACTTTGCACATACTGTCATCTTTCCTGGGAGTCCCTTCTCATGCCATATCTATGCTATCCCTGCCTAGCGCGATAGGGGCACTTGGAATTATCATTTAGATTCCAATGAGTCATCACCCTCTTGTGATGTGGAAGCTTTTCCTGACCCCCATGTCAAATCCTCTATCGTGTACTCTTTTACTGGAGCATCTCCTTATCAAAGCAGAAATTCCGTATTTATTTGTGGATTGGATTATTTCCGATTCTCCCCTCAAGACTTAGATTCTCACATGGTGCACGGTGCAGCCATTAAAAATTATGTTCACATAAAAGGATTTAATGTCTACATGCTACTTACAGTATTTTAAAATGCATCCTCTAAGTCAGGATATAACCAACAATCATAATTTTTATTTATGTTTTTTCTTTTTTTAATGTTTACTTATTTTGACAGAGAGAGCGAACAAGCACAAGTGGTGGAGGGGCAAAGGGAGAAAGAGAGAGAGAGAGAGAGAGAGAGAGAGAACCCCAAGCAGGCTCCATGCTGCCAGCACAGAGGCCAATGTGGGGCTCAAACCCACAAACCATGAGGTCATGACATGAGCTGAAATCAAGAGTCGGATGCTTAACCAACTGAGCCACCCAGGTGCCCCTACAATCCTAATTTTTAAAAGCACACAGTGCATATATACACATGCATAAAAGAATACAAGGATATGCAACAAACATAGCAACATATTAACAATGACACTAGATTTTTTATTTTTAACTTTTCTTTCTTTTTAATAATCAACAATACTTTTAAATGTTTGGTATAAAGCAATACTTCCTCCCCTTTAAATGATACACAGGGGTTTAACAAATATCTGAGTTTACAAAAAACTCAAAATAGATACTTTAAAAAATTTTTAACCATCTGATGACAGGTGTTCTGGTGGCAAGTCACTGACACGGACCACCTATAAACACATACATTACCTAAAAATGTTTCCTTTCAGAAGATTCTGTTCCCAGCCAATAAACTATCATTCATACATAAGAGAACAAAGGATTGCACATAATAAGAAAGCATCACCAATGAAAAGAAAAGCTGGAGAAATATTATAGTCTGTCAAAAACAAGAACAATCCCCTATTGCAGCCCCCACGGAATCACACACACGCACACACCCACCCACCCACACACACACACACACACACACCCATGCCAATGGGTCATCAGGTATACAATGGGCATCTATTATGTGACTCAGCCCTGTGCTAACGGCTCTAAGGGCTTACTCCCTGTCCTCAACGAAGTCATTGGCAACCGAGACCAACGTGCTGAGGAAAAGAGAATCAACAGCATAAAATGGGACGAGAACACTGGCGAACAAGTGGTCAACGGCAGTGCCGCACATTTCAGAGCTAGACCTTCCTACCCGTCACAGGCTGCCAGCAGGACTCCCGGTGTTGGTGTGAATCAACAGCCTTGCTGTTTCCACTGCATCACCATAAACAGAAGCATGGATGGAGGAACTCCTGTGCTAAGAAAACGCAAACAGCTTAAGCAGGTTCCACTCTTTCGCCACCTACCCACCTGGCAGTGGCCCCCCCAGTCTGCCTGCAGAGCCAAGCACTGCTTGGAAAGTACTTGTTCCATCTTTGGCATCTGCTTTCTTCCCCTGCAGAAGGTCTTTCCTGGCTTCCCAAGCCTGAAGCAAGTCCCCACCTCTGTTTGGTTATGGTTCTTGCCACCCTACACTGCACTTTCTCCTCCACTTCTCTGATGCGCCCACTAGGTAAGACTCTTGTGGTCATCTTTTATGTATCTTCATATGCCCAGGTCCTAGCTCTATGGCCCTGAACATACTCTGAGCTAAGAACATGTCACTTGTACTGAATGAATGAAGGAGGGAATGAATAAATGAAATCCAGCTCCGGACTCCTTTACAACATTGAATTGTCTGCTCAAGCTTTTCCACGCACCGGAGACGTCTTTCACTCAACTGATCTCCACATGTTGAAATTCTAATCCTCCTCCTTAAAGGTGTTAGGACAAGTGCCATGTATACCACAAAGGCTGGCAGTGCCTTCTTGCCATTCTTATGGTCCTTTAGCGGGATTTCCTGTACCATTCTACCCAGATTCAGTGACACTTGTGGACATATTTTATACACCTCCCCCCTTAGTCACACAGCATGCTGTGATGACCATGCCTGTGTGTCTCCTCTCTCCTTGGCTCTCTCCTAGCTACCACCACACTGTAGGTAACAAATAAACAGGAGGTGGGCAATGGATAAATGCAGGATCCATGGCCTGGAGACGTCAGTGCAGTGTTCATTTCCCCCATGGCTGGATTTGGCAAATTCAAGCAGAGCAGAAAGGAAAGTGGTGAAGACAAGTTCTTGGATCTTATTCGGAGCTCAGATATTCCCATCACCGCCATCTTTCATGAGACACGTTCTTACTCGGTCTATCAGGAAATGTATGTGACTTCCTGTATGTATCTGAATGAACTGAAGGAGTCAGAAGAAACATGAGACAATCATGTGGCGGGATGTCACGGACGAAATGTTTTCTGGAAACCCAGCCTTTCAGGAGAGGGATACAATGACATCCAGACTCTGTGTCATCGAAATACACTCTGAAGAGAGAAGAGGGGATGGTCCCAGGTGAGGGGATGGCTGTTCTTGCTCTCTAACTTGAGGCCTCCCAGACACACTGTTTCCCTTCTGTCTGGGCTGGATCTTGGCAGTTTCTACAGCAAGAAGGGGAGTTATTTTGGGGAGACAGTTGATACGTGGCGAGTACTCCTTGAAATGTTAAATGTCTCCCAGATGGAGATACTTAGCATTTGTAGGAGGAATAATTTGGAGGAGAAAAAATGCATTTGTCTTTTTGGCATCCTGCGGATTCTGTTAGAGAAGAAAGAGAACACTGTGATTCCTGCCATCCACATGTCAGTGTTTTCTTGGAATTTTTCAAGTCCCAGTGGCTGTGCTGCTTCTTCTCCTAGGGGTATCAAGTTTTGGATGTGCCAAAGCTCAAGGGAAAAGTGTCCTGGAACTGAGTCTCAGAGGTGAGACAGTAACCAAAGTTCCCAGAAGTCATCAGAGTTCATCCTCTTATCCTCCAGTGGCAACTGCTTCACTCATGTACACCAGATGGTTTTCTCCTTAGGTGTGATCTCTTATGTACAGAGAAGGTTGCAAAATATAGAGCAGACTAGTCTAGAACACCAGGAATTAGGATGCGTTGAGTTCTGGGCTTGCTTCTGCTGTTAACTTTCTTGGTAGCCATGGGTAAACCACCTTATATCACAAAGCCTTGCTTTTCCCACCTGTGAGATGAAGGGGTTGGGTTAAATAATTCTTATATTCCTCCCTCTAATTAAAGAACGACACTATCACTCCAGCTGCTAAGGCTGTGAAGAACAAAGGTATCATTATTATAGGGACACATGAACTTGTCCTTCAGCTAGGAAGGGAAGGCTTCATTGAATTGTCTATCATGCCCACTATCCATGGAAGGGATATAGAACATCATTCACAAAAAGACTAAATCCATGACCCTTTTTTACTTACTCATTTTCCAAACACCCCTAAGATCTCCATGGCTTACCAATAAGGCTCACCAGTAAGCACCTATGAGTAAGCACCTGCCGTTAGCACCAGGCTGAATTAAAGCAGATAAGAAAGTTCAGCAATGACACTGAAAACCTGTAAGTGGGTGGCCAATATGCTCCCATGACACTGAGGTATGTAAAGTGTACTTTATTTACCTCCTATGACTAGCATCACACTCTGTAGGAATTCCCACCTTCCTTTGGTGGATGGGTAGGTAAATGGCGGAGTAGAGGGCTCTACATTTAGCCAAAATACAGCAAGCCAGATCCTGTTTAATAATGTAAACAATTTTTATATGAAACGCATGCTTTTTTTGGACGAGATTGACTTCCCAATTCCCTCCTCTTCTCCTGATCACTCCCGAGATAGATTATGGGCAGTGGGGAGAGGGGAAGAGGCCGACCTTGGGTGCTTCCGTACTTCTGGCTTCCCCACTCTCTGCAGAAATGCACTGTGCCCAGGTAATCACTAATCAGGATCTGAGGGAGAAGTCTGGAGCTGCTGAATTCAGTGACTGTCTTCTTATTTTGTCGGGACTCACATTCTGACTCAACCCCATATTGGGCTGGATATACTTGATTTCAAGGTCCCAGCTCCAGGATTCCTGTACGGTAGCCCCTACTGGCAGGGTAATTTCCTCACCCTGGGAAACTTCCCAAATAATAGACTCTTCTCTACACTCTTTCTCTTCCACGGTGATGCACAGGAAAATTTCTTGGTCCACTTTACAACACAGGACTCTAACATCACTTGGGAATGCTAATCCAGTCACTGTCTCTGTCTCTCTCCCTTCCAATCTTATTATATTAGTATCACTTTGATACAGAAGTCTCCATATTAATATTGGGGCAGCTAGGGAGGAGTCAAGTCCCCAAATCCCAACCTACCCTCCAGGCTTGATCCTGAAAAGAAATGGGCAGGATCCATGTGTCTCCCAACATCCACTTTTACTTAGTTTCACCCATTCTGAGCCAGGGGTTAAAGGGGGGTTTCTATTCTTCTTATTTTATGAGAATTTCACTTATATCTTATCCTGCTCTTTTCTGAGCCAAAGGGTTTTTTTCTCTTGTTTTCCCTGGGGCTCTAATGGTACAACAGCTCTCTGGGAACATGATTCTTGTGGTAGGAGATGAAAACAGATAAATAATATCTTCAAATATTATTCTCATTACCAAATTCATTCTTCAATTGCTGAAAGGGATTTACTTGACTTGGGAGGACTCACTTCCACTCTGTGCACCTTTCAACTATAAAATGAGGTGGTTGGACCTTCTATCCACTAAAATCCCTTCTAGATCCTATGTGTTGGACTCACTCCAGCCATGAGATGTGGTAAGAGGCTCGTAACTACCCATTCCATTCCATTCATAAGCCATATTAGGGTACTATTAAATTTCTTTGGCATCTCAGCTATCTTAGAGCTTATCAGCCTTTTGTCTAGCTAAACTCTGCTATGAGTTGTAGGCTTTAACAACTTAGTGTTGCAGTTATTTTAGGAAAAATAAAGAGGAGGAGGAGAGAAACAAGATGGCAGCCAACAAGAACGATTAAGTTCCCTTCTCACTGCTTGAAGCCTGAGGCTGGTGAAAAGGGACAAGATCACAGACATATCAAGACAGAGGTCCTGGTACACTCTGCTATAACAAATGGAGCAGAGAAATTTCCCAACGAATTTTTAAGATCTGGAAAGCTGAAAGACTGGATATGGTGACACACATACACACAAGAGGCATTCAGAAAAAGGGTTCAGTGGCAGTGGCTGAGGGAGTGATGATTGTTCTCCAGATGGAGATTGCGTCAGTTATTCTAACACGCGTGTGTAGTCACCCCACTCTACACACACACATTGTCTAGGATTGCTTTTTTTTTTTTTTTTTTTTCAACGTTTTTTATTTATTTTTGGGACAGAGAGAGACAGAGCATGAACGGGGGAGGGGCAGAGAGAGAGGGAGACACAGAATCGGAAACAGGCTCCAGGCTCTGAGCCATCAGCCCAGAGCCTGACGCGGGGCTCGAACTCACAGACCGCGAGATCGTGACCTGGCTGAAGTCGGACGCTTAACCGACTGCGCCACCCAGGCGCCCCTAGGATTGCTTTTTTAACGACAAAAAAAAAAAAAAAACCTTTGCTAAGCATGAATGTCACATTTCAGCGATTCTAAGTAATAAGGATGGGAAGGTGGCATACCACTCAGAAAAATAAAAAATAAAAACACTGGTCTGGGGAGAATGTACCGTTGAGTTACAATATTCTATTCTTTTGGTCTATCAGGAAATATTTATTAAGGCTGCTGTGTGCCAGGTGAGGAAATACTGTACTGCACAAGACAGGCACAGTCCCTAACCTTGCAAAGGTTATAATCAGGAAAGTAAGTTGAAAAATAAACCAACAATTCCATTTAAGCACAGTTCGTGCTACCACTCATGCTAAAAAGGAAGTAGAAGGGCTTCCATAGAAACCTAAACCTAAACACCTAACCTATCCCATGGTTGGGTAGGTAGGCAGTCAGAGAAGGCCTCTGAGAAGAGATGGCCTTTGATGAACAGAACTATTATTATTCCAAATTGACCTGGATAAGGGTGCTTTCCACTAAAAAGAAAAGCCACCAATCCTTGGATTCCCCAATATCAGTCCCAAATGCATATGAGTTGTCAGACCCTGAATCAAGACACAGTATGTCTTTCTCAAGGTCTTTCTCCCTCCTCAACTGTCTTCATTGATCAACTTAGAGGTTAAACTTCTAGAAGCCCTGCATTGCTTGCCTTTAATGGCAGGAGAGAAAATAAGAGGTTGGCATTTCTTGGGGCAACCCAAACTATGAAAACACCTGCTAACACTTGAAACAGAAACGCTTACAAAGATTTGGATTTCTGGCATGGAGTCCATTTTATTTATTTATTTTGGAAAAGGAAGGAGATTTGAAAAAAAAAAAAAAAAAAGAAAAAAGAAAAAAACAAAACTCTAAAAGGATGCCTCCAAACTCCCTGGTTCCCAATGCAGTCAGACATCAATAATGTATTTTAAGGCCATGGATTTCTCATTCTTTGCTGTCTTCCAGGAGTCCTTGGGGGCCACCATATTGAGTTGTAGCAATAACCGTCTGGGCCACAACGGAGATCGTGCCTGGAATCATGCAGTGAACAGCCCAGAGCCCCCAGTCTCATTCCCTTAATGAGGGACTTGAAGACTTTACTGAACACTCGACTCACTCGAACTGACCTCACAGAAGGCTCGTAAGGGGAATGTTACCTGTCAGAGGCTGGTTTTCTTTAACTGATTTTTACATAGCGAGCACGGAATCACTCAGGAGAAAGAGCAACATCCTGAGGTTTTAAGACAGATACTTGTGGGTTCGAATCTGGCTCTATGATTTGCCTGCCGTCATACTGGGCCAGTCACCTTACCCTTCTGAGCCTCCGTTGACTCCTCTGTTCAATGGGAAGCATTTCTTTCCCGTAAGATTATAAAATTAAATTTTATATTTGCCAAATACACACATTTAAAGAAAAATCAAAGAGTGCTAAAAGTCTTACCATGAAACTCAGCAGTTTCAATCCTCCTCGCTCCTGAATCTTGCTCCCTGGGGCAGCCACTCTCCACTGCTTTAGCTGATCCTCCTAATATTTACCTCCCCTTATTTAAATACTGTACATTTTTCTTGTTCTCGCCTTGTTTCTTGCTTATTTGGGTCTTTCCCTTTCAGCCTGGAGATTTCCTGCACTGAGTGGTGATCAGACTGAAGAGAGGACTCTAGAAAGCCCTTCGTGAGTTCCACGCATGCGGGGTATGGTGTTGGCTGATGAAACTTCTCCTAAGACGATGAGGCAGTGAGTCAGCTTGTTCATTGGAGAACCACAAGATTTCAGTATCTTGACGTCTTTTCTCATGGATCTGTCCGTTTCTCCAGATAAAAATCCTCCAAGCATCTGGATGAGGAGGACAAGGGAGCTGAGAGGCCCCAGGGTTTTCCCATTTCTCTTTCCAACTGTCTGCTATCCCTGTTGACCCCATGAGTCCTGGGCTTTTCTCGTTTATCAATATAGAAATTCTACTTCCGTGTGGCAGGGGTGAGGGGTGGGAGGAGAGGGAGCTGTCTGTGTCAGGGAGGGGCAGGGGGATCGGGAGGGTCAAAGCTCCATGTACAGTTTCTAAGTACCAACTCATTCCTGCCTTCCCTAGTACTCTGTGCCTCAAAATGCCGGTTATAACTGTCTCTGTTCTTCGATGCCACTCATCACCTTTTCTGTTTTCCACCTCCCAGAATCCATCTAAATCTCTCCTGGTCTATTCTGTGCTCTTTGTAAGATAATACCTTCCTCCCTCCATCCCTCATTCCTCCCCTCCTTCCTGCTATCTCTCCGATGGGGTTTAAGAAGAGGGAAAAGAGATAAATTCTGGTGGCCAATCTGCCAAATTGCTTTTCCCTCCTTACCTTACAAACAGAAGTTCTGTTGGAAGACCTACCTGAGACAAAGGATAGAGGGTCTTGCTTAGTGCCTGGCACATACTTAAGTGCTCGATAACCATACCGTGTCTCTCACCTTCACCAGGGACATTCTCTGACATCCCCAAAGGAAAGGGTCTGTGTGCCTGAGAGCTGTAAGATTCCTGGAAGCCTTAGTGCATCCCAGGGGAGGGTGAGGAGTCTGAAATACTCTGCTTCTCCAGGTCAATTAGCTCCATTAACTTAATTAAGCCTCAGGACAACTTCATTAAGCAGGTATTATTATCATTCCCATTTTATGTCCATTGTGTTAATATCCAGGCACTGTCACAATGGCCTGACGCAGTCTCTTGTTCAGGAAAGAAAGAAGAGAAACATCCCTTGACCCTCTGCCGGTGACCAGACATCAAAGAAATACATCCACTCTGCCCTGTGAAAGCCTTTCCAAGGCCAAGACAAACACAGTGCACAGTAATTAAAGTGGTAAAAACAGATTTTATTTTCTATTTTACTCAGTAACTACTGACAGCAGGGCGAAAAGCGGGACTCCATTCCATTTGTGCAAAAACGATCTGGGTGTTCTGAAGGGAGAGTTAGGGGGAGCAGGGGCTCAGCCGAGTCAGAGAGGAGGAAATTTACAAAGGCTTGGTCAGGATAAATGAGATTAGGCCAGCTGTGTCTGCCAGCTGGCTGTCATCGAAGTTAGGATTCTACCCTCCTCCAGAGACTGGAAGACAGAGGTCCTATCCTTCTGATCAGTATATTTAAAATGAAAGGCTTTTCCTTGAGAAAACACTTGAGTTTTAAGAGATGCATCTTTACAATTATAAGACCTTTTTAGTAAATGGCCTAAGAAAAGTCAGTGGTCTACGTCAGGTGTTGACTAGAACAGTCTCTGGGCAGCATGGAGCTTTCTCAGGCAGGCCCTTTGATAGGGGGCTGGGGTCAGCCTAAGGACAGGGCCTTCTGCTGTCAGAGGCTACGTCTGGACAGAGCTCTTATCTGCAGTTCTCTCCACCAGGTCCCACAAAGGCCGAGAATAATCGTCCCAGCACTATGACACGGACACACATGCGTGCATGCGCACACACACACACACACACACACACACGCTCACCGTGGAGAGTGATGACTAATAAGGGAAATGATGGTCCCGGGGTGCCCTGGTGCCTAAGCGCCCCTGCAGAGTTCCCAATCAATGCAAGGTTGGCTGTCGGCAGCTCGACTGAGTTACTCAGATTACAAATGAAAAGCAGCCCCCAGAGGGTGCGGCACTCCTGTAGCACAGAAGGAAAGCATAATTCTTGCTTACACTCGGCTTTGTGATCAGTTTCTCCCTGGGTAGCTACTCTTGTAACTTCTTTTTAGGACTGCCAATTTTGTAAACACACACACACACACACACACACACACACACACACACGCACGCACAGAGAGCCCCAAACTTCTGCCAATCAAGTCTTTCTCATCTCTCTGCGGTGTTCTCTCCCCAACCAAGGGCAAGGTATTCATTTCTCTGTGGCTGCTTCAAATGAAGCAGCTCTTTTGATAGTTTAAAAAATATGTTGAATAACTAGCAATATCAATAATATTAACTATTGTTATTGTGTTTATTGTTATAATTTCTGGTTCCTGTGTCCGAAAGTCCACACACTGTTTCAGATATTGTGCTAGTCACTATGTGGACATTATATCTAAACCTCCCCCCAAACCAGAGCACTCACACAGGGGTATCATTTCCTGATAAATAAGGAAACGGGGCTCGGAGAGAGTAAACCACTTACTCAGGGTCACACAGCCAGCCTAGAGGGATTCAAACCCAAATCTATCTGCCCAAAGAGCTCAGGTTCTCCCGTGTCAGTAACATGCTGATAGGAATGCACTAGGCATAGGAAGAGCTGGCTTGTTTTTTCAGTAGAATTTTTTTTCAAGTTTATTTATTTTGAGAGAGAGAGAGAGAGAGAGAGAGCGAGCAAGTGGGGGAGGGACAGAGAGGGAGAGAGAGAATCCCAAGCAGGCTTCTCAATGTCAACACAGAGCCCAATGCAGGGCTTGAACTCATGAACCATGAGATACTGACCTGAGCTGAAATCAAGAGTCAGACGCTCAGCCAACTGAGCCAGCCAGGTGTCCCAGAAGACCTGGCTCTCTAATTGGACAGCATCACCATCAAGAGAGGTTCAAAACTGCATCAGATAAAAACTCAGAGGATCTTCCACTACCCAAGAAATACTACATCTGGGACTTTTAGGTTTATGTCATAAGACAGACAGACAGACAGAAGGAATGATGCCAAGCTATCTCCAAAGATCAGAGTGTGGTAAGCTCTTGGAAGAGCGGCAAAACTCAGAGCATCTGGTAGCTAAGGAGAAGCCCTGATGATTTAATACAATGGCCTTCCTCTACTATCCCTCACAGAAGGACCCTCGAAGTGGTAATCTTCTCTACAACACCCGTGACAGATGGTCCATCCTGTTGATATTTCAATGTCTGAAGTCTAAAATGCTGACAGTCCCAAAAGATTATTCTATCATCTTTTATGAGCTCTGGCAATTTTTTTTTTTAGTTTTCTGCTCTGATAAACAAAAGTCTACCTTTCTCTTCTTTATGCTTGTTGATGATAATAAAATAATAACAGCTACGATTTACTGACAACTTACCACGTGCCTAAGAGCTCTGTTGTATTATCTGAGTTCATCTTCAAAGCAACTCTTGAATGTAAGTATAATCATCCTTTTTTTTTTTTTTTTGAGGAGTTGAAGAAACAGACTCCGAGCAGTAGAAAACTCTGCCTAGAATCACATGGATAAAAAACAGCACAGCTGGGCTGAGCACCTGGCTCCATCAAAGCCCATGCTCTTGACCACCATGCCAAGAGCAAGGAACAAACAGAGTCCTTTCGTCCGCCTACTGCCCTTCTGATTTCTTAAGAAAGAGTTCGAGTGTTCTTTTTTTCCCCTCCCTCCTTCTCCCTTCCCTCCTGGCTCATCCAACTGTTCATTTTCCAAAAGGACTGGCAATGGAAATAATGTGAGGTCTGCAAGCTAAGATACAGAGCAAGGGTGGAAAGGCCAGTCTTCGTTTTGTAGCATCCTAGTGTTTTACTTGAGATGGCAAGTGGAGAAGATCTGGACAGTCCGTCTTGTCCCGTCTGGACAAATAACAATGCTTTGGGAGCCCTGGGTTCTTCGGACGCTGGGGAGTAGAACAGTGCTGTGGCTATATTCAAGCTTCTCATGCTGTGAATCTCACGGGGAGGTGAGAGGTGAGGCCCCATCCTGTGGTGTGGGTGGCTTGGTAGAGTTGGATGATGGGGGCTCAGATGAGACTGAGGTGAAGGAGGCAAAACAGACCTACACAGGACAGCTGGCAGTAAGAGTGTCCAAACAGGTTTTCAAAACCAGACAGCTAAATTAGTTTTAGAGAGCAAGCACGCCCTCTCCAACACCACACTGGTCATCCTGGCTTCCTCTCAGTCCCCTGCACTCAGCCAACTTCCTCCCACTACAGGACTTCGAACATGCTGTTCCCTCACCCAGGCATGCTTTTCCTTCTCTTTGCTCCAGTAACTTTCATTAGTCCTACAGACTGCAGTTCAAGTAGTCCCTGGATTTTCAGACCAGCTGAAAACTACATTTTAAGTTTTCCTAGAATGAAATGCCTCTCCATTCTATGCTAACCATGTCTGTATATTTACATTTATTTCTGTGTTTAATATTTATCTTCCTTGTTAGGTATATAAGCTTTGTAAGAATAGGCCAGATCTGCCTGTTTTCACCATCATTTTCTCAGGCCCTAGCAAGGGGTCTGGAATAGAGCAACGGCTCAAAACAATTTTTTTTGAATTGGAAGATGAATAAATGAACAGGAGTGGGGGGAAAAAGCAAGGTCAATGAGGGTAGTTGCCAGAGAAGCTCAGATGAGCATCAGAGATAGTTAAAATCACCATGCACTTCTCATGGGGTTGTCACATATGATCATTTTATGCAACTGGCACCTCCTGGCTTTACACAGTGCACAACCCAGACAACTGTAGTTGGTTGTTCTGCCAGGGCTTCCAAATGGCCCAAAGCTCTTTGCATAGATGTGTCAGACCTATTTAAGAGTCAATGGTGCAACAGATACATTTCTTCATTTGCTACCCTTTATAGAAGTTCTCCAATTACCATATTTGTTCTCACTGGCTTACAAACCCCACTCCCAACACTAAGAAAGCACTGTGATATGAGCAAGGGGCAGCTCCCACAAAAACCAAACCGTCTTCATAGATTATGTTGATGAATCCACCTCAGAGATGATCAGCTTTATTTATACCTGCATTCCACCATGCTTCTTGTTTCTGGATCCATCATCCTCATAGCTCAAATAAAAAGCCAATTGCCTTCCCTCTGGGAAATTCACATCTCTTAAAAGGCTGATAAATATCTCCAAGTCTTCATCCATATGAGAGACTGTCAGAGTTCTCCTTCATGGGCTCACTCTATGCCCCATTGACCTTGTTGCTCCCTGATGTATAATGCAGGGAGGAAAGGGGCCTGGCTTTCTCCTTAAGCTCAGATTCATTAAAATACTCAAAAATAAAACTCTGAACCAGCTCAGAAAATGAGGACCAGGCTATCTTGATTCCCCTCAACCCCCATCCCTACTATAGGACACACACTAGTGATCTGAGAACCAGGCAACATGCTCCTGTAAGTGGTAGGCCTTATAAGACATGCCTCAGTAAATTCATATAATTCATTTGGGAACGCTCTCAGCTGCAAGTAATAGAATGGCCAATTAACAAATAGGTCCCTCCTTTCATATAACAAGAAGGCTGCTGACTTGGTTCAGTGATCACATGGTCTCAAGATAAGCATCTCTGTAGCTCTCTTAGCTTTCCTTTATGGTGTGCTCTGCTCCCAGGCCTCATATCCGCAACATAAGTAACATCAAGCAGGAAACATGCACGTGTGTGTGTGTGTGTGTGTGTGTGTGTGTGCACGTGCACACGCATGTATAATAGCAGCGGTAGCAATGAGTAAAATGAGCAATGAGTAGCAGTAATGAATAAAAGGACACCTGCCCCCTTCTACTAAGAAAGCAGACACTTTCCTGGAAGTTCCACCCGGCAAACTGTTTTGATCTCCTTGCCCATGTCTGTATCATTTGGCTACTTCTAGCTTCAAGGGAATCTGGGAAATCAAGAGTTTTACTTGGGTACACTTCTACCCTGAACAAAACTGGAGTTCTTTTAATAAGGAAGAAGAGTAAATCAATGTCAGGTAATTATCTTTTTGAATTGCCAGCATAAAGGAGCTTCATTATCCTGAATTACAGTACTCTCCAAGCATCTCAGCACTTGACAAGGACTTCTTCCTATCAAGGAAAACCCCCATGGCCTCCTTGGGAAGTTTTCAAGTAACAACAATGGGGGAGGATAGCTGAGATATATATGGATTGTTAATCAAGGTTTTTACCCTCTGATTTTTCTACAGAAATGGGTATACAATGTACTTTTCTTGGTAACTGAAATCTGATTTGTGCACCTGATGGTTTAAATAAATAATTCTGCCTTAGGACATATCCATCACCCAGCATGTAAAT
Organism: Neofelis nebulosa; assembly: GCF_028018385.1. Taxonomy (NCBI): domain Eukaryota; kingdom Metazoa; phylum Chordata; class Mammalia; order Carnivora; family Felidae; genus Neofelis; species Neofelis nebulosa. The sequence continues at coordinate 31,739,734 of NC_080799.1, forward strand.
GGAGATCAGCCCAGTCCTGGTGGAATTAGAGAGGGAGAAACCACCACATCTCAAGGAGACCCTCACATATGTGTTGATTCTGATTCAGCATCTGCCTTTCAGGGTTTGTCCACCTGAGCTCTTGTAACAAGTCTGCTAGAAATCCTTCATCTCAGAGATTCATCCCATGTTGAGCCACATCTCTAGCTAAAGCAAACACGAGTGTGGAAGAGAATTTAAAGATCAGCTTGGCATTCAACCAGCTGGGATTGGAACCTGGGTCTTGCTGCTTGCTTGCAAGTTCAATAATGTAATGTTCATAAAATATCCAGCATGGCCCCCGGTACACAGATGTTCAGGAAATGTTACTCTTATTAACATCCCTTTAACAAAGCAGAATTGAAAGAGATTAAGGCACTAAATGCTAATTTTCATCAAAATCTGGCAGAATCAAAACTCCAGTTTCAGAGAAGAGAATTTGGCCTTTGGAGTCCTCTAGAAATCTAGTTCCGGTCCCTTCTCCTCCATGTGGTGACTATCACTCTTTGAGTTTCCATTTTCTCATCTATAAAAAAAGCAGGGGGACAATGCCTACCTTACTTAGTTGATTATTCACTCAATTAACACACATGTATGCCTGCTATGTGGTAGGCACTGGGGATACAAACATTAATGACATAGAGTTCCTTTCCTTGGGAATTCAAAGTCCAGTGCATGAATGTGCAGAGTAAGATTAATTGTTTACATCCACCAAATATCTACGAGATGCCGGATATTTTAACCACATTATCTGAATATTCATAACTTCCCTACAAGATACAGAATATCATCCCTAGAGTAAGGTTGGGGAAACAGAGTTCAGGGAATTTAAGGAAATCGCCCAAGAACACACAGTAAAGGGCCCTATGAAGATCAGCACGCGGGTGTGTGGTGATGCGGCACTGGGCACAACACTGAGCACAAGGCAAATGCAGGCTAGTTAACCGCATTCCAGGAAACTGCAGTACCACTGAGCTCCCATATGCAACGCCAGCCTCATGCATAGGGGAAGAGCCGCACATGACCATGGCAACTGCAGTCACCTCCACCTGCCATACAGACACAGATGAACATGGGTTTGCTTCCATCAGTCTTGCAGACGAGTTGCAAAAATGATTATGTCGCAGAGGCAGCCCTTATAAGAGAGCAGGACAAATATAAATAGCCTGTGAGACCAGCAGCCTGGCATAAATTACAAGGGGCCCTTGGAGAGCACAGCTGTATCTACAGCATATGATTGCACAGATACACACAGAGAACCTGCCAAGAATGTATGATGACTATTCTTAAAGTTCCCTAAGTAGGTACACTAGGAAAACGGGTCTACACCCTGCCAAGAGAATGGATGGCAGTAATGATAACAATTACATTTATTGAGCAATTAATCGATGTTGGGTATGTTGTTAAGCAATTTACATGCACAGTCTCCTTTTCCCATCAACAGTTCCTGGAGTTGGGTACTGTAACTACCCAAATTTTATGGTTGTGGAGCTAGCATTTCTGAGCTAGCAGTGGCAGAGTTCAAAATAAGGTACATGTGAGCCCCACACTCTTAATTACAAACCTGACCCCCACCCACACCTCTATGAGTGGAGAGACAGACAACCATTAATACTCTGCACAGTGCTCGCCTTCCCCATCCCCATCTGTGTCCCATCCACCCACATCCATCTTCTCCCAGATCCAATGCTCCATCTCCAACTCCAAAGGCCATATCCCCACAGAGAATGATTTTCCTGCAATGTGACCCTTAGTCGTGCACTCCTAAAACATGTTCAGAGTGCACCCAGGCCCTTTCACATCACTCTGTCTTTGCAATTCTTCCTTTCTAGGGGGTTGAATCCACAAAATCCTTGGTTCATACCTCGGCTTCCCTCCTCCCTGCTGTGTAAAATCGAACCTCTCTGAGCCTGTATCTTCATCTGTAAAATGGGGTATTAATATCCATCTCCTAGGGGCTCTCATAAGGAATAAATTAAGTGAAAAATTTTAGCACGAAAATTTGAAAGACATGAAGATGCCTGACACACTAGAGGCAAAATCATTGTTATTCTCCTTCTCAGGAGAACACATACTCATCCTTGAAAACCCAGATTAAAGTCTCCTCATTTTGTCACAGGTGGATTTTGTCACTCCATCCTCTGTGTTCTGGGAATTTTGTATCTCTCTCTAATTAGCGCTTTACACATTGTTGGGTTTTTTTTTTCTTTTTAAATCTGTTTACCAGACTATCTTTTCTACTAAAAGGTGAGCTCCTCCAAGGAAAAGGCTTTGTCTTGTTTCTGTGTGTATCCAGAGGGCCTACTGCCATCCCACCACAGTGCAGGGTAATCCATTATTCGCCAATTGACTGCATTAAGCTGCATTAACACTCACTCGTCCACACAACCACCTGGAGGGGGCATGTCTTGGAAAGCAGACTCGCTGTTCTTTCTCTTTTGTTTTGTGCATTGTCTCACACCCGGCCTATGAGCATCTGTCCAAATCTAAAAGAAAGCGAGGATGACTGAAAACACAGCTTCCTTCCTTTGAGCCCCTATCCTGTAAAGTTTTTGAGACTGGATTAAGAGAAAGATGTGTTAAATTCCGTTTGTAATATAACTCTCCTGCTTGTTAAGGGGGAACAAATCTTGCTCTAGCTCGGGAAATCCCATTTATTAGTAAGCGTGATGGTTGATTTTATGTGTCAGCTTGACTGGAGTGAGGGCAGACATCTGGCCAAACATTCTGGTGTCCCTGAGGGTGTTTGGGGATGAGATTAACATTTGAACAGATAGGCTGAGCAAAGCAGGTGACCCTCCCTAATGTGGATGACCCTCACCTAATCAGTGGAAGGCCTGAAGAGAAGAAAGAGGTTGGCCCTGACTGTTTGGAGCTGGGACATGGGCCTTGTCTGAACTTGAACTGAAACCAGACTGGAATTTGTGCTTTTGGCTCTCCTGGGTCTCCAACTTGCTAACTACAGATCTTGGGATTTAGTAGTCTCCATAACTGTATAAGCTGATTCCTTATAAGTGCCTCCCTCTCTCTCGTTCTAGATACAGACATAGATTAGTTTAGATTAGATATAGATATAGATATAGATATAGATATAGATATAGATATAGATATAGATGATACGGATATAAAGATATAGGTATAGATATATAGATACAGATATGATATATGGATGTGTGTGTGTGTCTCTCTATATATAATGTCTATCCTATTGTTTCTCTAAAGAATGTTAATCCAGGCAGAATCCAAATGATCGTACATAGGGAAGAAAAGTAAAGAAAAAAGGCTTATTTGATACATATAAAAATAATTTTTAAAATACTAAAGTAGATAGGGAAGTGGAAAAAGCAGAAGAGCTTCCTAACTTATATATCAAGAAACATTGGGGGCAGTACAGAGAAAAGGAATCATTCCTAAGTATGAGACACTGAGACAGAGAAATAGAGTAGTTTTATGAAATAGGTAGGAAATTGGAATTTATTCCCTTCTTTGTCATTTTCTAAGACTTTGAATAAGGTTTTGATTTGTTTTCAACTCTGTTTCTGATAAAAATGAGACATTAGGCAAGACAGGGCCACATAGGGTCCTGGCTGTATGTGGGTCACAATGTGTATTCATATTCTCATGTATAAGCATTTAGGGTGGGTTATGGGTTTGTGAGAATCTCTCTCACTTTCTCTTTCTCTGTATATTTATGTATATTTATCCCTCTTTCCTTCTCTTCCTCTTTCTCTCCCGCATTTCTGCCTGATGTAACTAATGTATTGAGCTAAAAGACACAGAAACCTACTGGAATCAAAGTGGTCACAAAGAACAGGAGCCATTACAACATGTCTCAGTTTAGTCTCCCTTGGGCTCCAGGATCTCTAAAAGGTACACATTCACATGCACCCAATTTGGAAAGTCCCCCTCTTAACTACAATCCTTAACTGTTCATAAGGCACACATCAGAACTGCAAAATAAATAAATTTCACTAACTATAAACTATATTCTTCCATTTAAGGACACTTTTGTTAAAAAAAAAAAAAAAAAGCTTTCAAACCCAAATTCAATATCATCAGAGATAATGAGGGGAAAGAGTAGACAATTCTTCAGTCACCCTGAAAAAAAAAATCTCTACCCCAGCATTCCAAAACACTTGTTTCTCTGCCACCAAAGCTTGTAAAGATATATTAAACATCATTGAGATGGCTCAAGTTATAGATAGCAAAGATAAATTTGAATCCGGGTCTACCCAACCCTAAAGTTCATGGTCTTAAACTCTCATCTCCACACAGCCAGCACTCAATAATAAATTAGGCCATGTGACTCCTAGGCCATGTGACAGTCCCACAAGTCAGTGCAGCTCTGAGAAGTGACCTGAACAGTAACTGCTTTTCCTCCAAGGATCTGAAATGGAACAGCCCATGCACCTGGATGACCAAAGCCTCCAGATCAGGGCCCATCAGATATGGAACCAACTCAAGCCAGCTCTGAGGTCAAATAATTCTTCAGAAAAATTCTCAGTTGGCACACAGGAGGCATGATATAACCTATCGAAATTTATTATTTAAAAAAAAACAGGTAATTCAGTCTGCTTGGGGGCTTGAGGTCAGAGATTTTAAGTTTAAATTTTACTTTATTTTGCTCTGAATAGAAACAGGCAATTAAAGATGTCCAGAGAAATTTGCTTTGGAGGTAAAAAGGTGCTAAGACTATATTGGAATGTTCTAAGCACTCCAAATGTCAAGCAGTAATGGTCATAAAAAGGTAAAGTTGAATGTTAACCATAAATTGCTACAATTCAAATGCCATAAAACATGATAGCCTCTTTTGGAATTTTAATATTGGTGGAGGGTTAGAAATGCACAGAGCCCTTGAGATGTTCTCCCACACCCTCATCTCCAAATCCCCACAAGTGGCAAAATGGAGGCTAACTCCAGAACTTGAAGCCAAATTTCTTGACCCTCGGGCCAGCGAACTCATTCATTAAGTTTCAAATGTAGGAACGGAAGATTTATGACGGAAGACTTAATTTTTACCCTTATGTCAAGTTTCACTGACACCATTAAATATTTCAGAAACAATCGCCGGAAAAATTCCCAGCACACTCCACAAGGCGAAAGAGTTTAGGAGGGGGGAGTCACAGCTAGTGTCTAGGGATAGTGTCTAAGTCAGAATACGTCCCTAGAATATGAGCCCTGCTTAATTAAATGCATTCAGGTAAATTATATACTATATTCCCCTTCTTGGAGATTCTCCGCTCTCTCTAGCTTATTAAAAGTTCTGAGAAGTTCAGCAGCATAGAACACACTGAGCACTCTCTGTCATCCAGTCTAGTGATCTAGGAGTACTTGGCAAACTAATCCTGTCAAAGTAACTCCTGAACACCTCTGAATTCCTAAGCTTATGTTCATACTTCTCTTTTCTTTAATGTTTATTCATTTTAGAGAGACAGAGAGCGAGCAGGGGAGGGGCAGAGAGAGGGAGACACAGAATGTGAAGCAGGCTCCAGGCTCTGAGCTGTCAGCACAGAGCCTGACGCGGGGCTCAAACTCATGTACCGTGAGATTATGACCTGAGCCAAAGTTGGATGCTTTACCAACTGAGCCACCCAGGTGCCCAATACTTTTCTTTTTTGAGAAAAAATGGGATTCTTTGGAAACTGGGATGTGACACTATTCCCTCCACCACAGATAACAGGATATTTCTGAGGCCCGCGGAGTAAGCTTACCACAGAAATCTTGCAAGAGAAGTGGTGGTGCAACACGGCATGTGAAGTTAGGGAGAGCACGGTGTTCTCAAGAGTTCCAGCTCCTCTTGTGGAGCGAGGAGCGCAGAACCAGTGGTGGTGGGTGGGAGTATTAAGAAAAAGCAAATATTGGAAGTGAAGGAGTAAAGGAATCTCTGGACATCTGCTTAACATTCAGAATGATTGGCGAGGTTGCTGGTTCTCCAACCTGAGAGTGCATCGGAATCATGCAAACCTTGTTAAAACCTAGTGCTGGGCCCCAGTCTCAGAGCTTCTGATTCAGAAGGTCTGGGTGGAGCCCGAGAAACTTCACGCCTAACAAGATGCCAGGTGGTGCTGATGCTGCTGGTCCAGGAGCCAAGCTTTAAGAAGCAGTGACCTAAGCACTGGCTTACCGAGAATGTCTAGCATGAATATTCAAGACCCAGGGGCCTGTGAGCTTCTTCTCAGCAGAAAATCCTTCCCATACGGCATCTCTGTTGTCGTCCTGACAGTTGTTTGGTCCCACCTAGCATCCATGGTCACATCCTTTGGCCACATCACCTCAACCTTCCTTTAGCAAACTACTCCTCCCATGTTGTCTTGAGAACATCAGTGAAGGTATTTCCACTTTCCCCTAGGCACACAGTGGATTCCATACCCAAGCAGTAGAGAGGCCTCTAATGTACTACTAGCAAAGCTGGGCGGCAGGTAAACCTGGGGGAGCAGGGGAAATTTCACCATTTGTTGCTGGAAGATGAATATCAAAAAAAGGTGCCATAATGTGATCACTTTCCATGCATCTCAAGGTCCTGCTTCTTTTATCTAGTAGATTTCAACACAGTCTCATCACTGCTCTCCATACACAACCTAAATTTTTACAAAATGGGTAAGAATGAGCCTACTTACTCGACCCAGTTACCCCTCCAATCTAAGCCAATCAGATTCTTGCTCCTGAGAATTTAAACACAAATTCCAAAACCATTTCCTAACAGAAAGACGGGAAAGCTGGTGGGAAGCCCAACACTGAAGCCCTGAAAAGTGAACCCATTTAATTCCTGCTAGTGAGATCCTGGAGCTCTCCCAGGTACAAGCTTCCTGGAGCCTGCATATCCATCCATCTTTCCTTTAACTTCTTGATGTCCCCTCAATTCTCTTTACTAAATTCCTTTTTTGCCTAAGTAAGCTAGTCTGCTTCTAGGTCTTAAAACCTGACATGAGATTCTTCCAAAATAAGAAATCTAGAACTCTATATTTAAATCAGATTTAAAAAACAAACAAACAAACAAAAAAACAGAATGTCTCTGGATAGAGGGGAGTTGGGATCCAAGACCCAGGCCATTTGGCATCCATCTCTCTCTCTCTCTCTCTCTCTCTCTCTCACACACACACACACACACACACACACACACACACCCTGCCCCAGGAACAGCCTCAAAGAATTTCTGAAGAATCGCAGGGTTTGTCAGACACAATTTAAGAACATGTACGGTAACATCTGCTTGTGTTTGGGGCTCACTTTGGCAACCAGCAAGAGATAAGGGCTAGGTGGATCTTGTCATCTTAAAGGTCAGGAGATAAAAATATTGCCCGCCTCTCTAAGGGTTTTAAGTGTAAATTCCTATTTTAGATCATCCCTCACAGAACCCCCCAAAAGGTCTAGTATGTTCATGTATAACACTATCTTCCTGGCCCACCAGGTTGCATTTCTCATTTTGTCAGCAGAGATGGAATCGGATCTTTGGCTCCACGATTATAACATGCATCCAAGGTTTTGCTTCCTCCCAAAATATACAATAGGAAATAACGGCAGCAAGTGAGCCAACACATGTTAATTTCAGCATAAATTGTTAAAGAGCAGACATCAGCATTGATGCAGCCACGGAGAAGGCCCACACAACAGAACCACCAGAATGCTCTATAGCATATCTCCAAATAGAAGTTGCTTCACAAAGGTTTAAAAGAAAGAAAGAAATGCACACAAATAAGCTTTGTCTTAAGAAAAAAAGTTTTTCCATCCTACAACTTCCTCTGCAGGACAGCTCAACTGAAGCAGTCACTTTCTTTAGGAAACAAGGCCCCTTTACCAAATTTAGGACAAATTTGCCTCTAGAGAAGCACGTTTTACTTTGGAACACAGGGACTCCAGGCAATTTGAATCTCACAAGTTGAGCGCTGGACCATTCTAGCAAGGAGACTGGAGGTTCAGACTTTTGATATACTAGACAAATCTGTTCTCAGGTATTAATTCGAATAGGGCAGTCCACTCAAAGGATGAGGGTCTTAGACCTTCTGATTACTAAACCAGCCCAAACAGGCAGTTGGGGTATAGACCCTCTGAAGGTTAGCCAATTTGGCAAGGAAAGAACGACTCCAAAATCCCTACAAGTCCGTCTAGGGGACAGAATCTCAGAAGTTGGGGACCAAATCCATCTATTTAGGTGATGAGCCATTCAAAAGAGAAAGGGCCAGGTAATCCCGTGAAGGGAACTCAGATACTTTGAGGCTCAGTCTACCGTTACAAGAAACAGGGGCTCTATAACCTGGAGAATTTCACCCAGGTCATAGAGATAAATGTTTTCTGTAGAAAAATTCCCAGCTTGGTACACTAATCTATAAAGGGGCGTTAAGGCCAAAAGGAGTTCTCAATCTACCTCATGCATATTTCCTAGATAAGCATGAGAATAAACCATTTTTTACCCAGGCTGGAGACAAAAACAAACAAACAAACAAAAACAAAGAACAAAAAAAACAAAAAACAAAAACAAAACAAAAAGCAGAAAATAGCCCTTCTGTAATATTGAGAAAAGAGTAGAAATATGAGTCTCCAGGAAATGGGACATGTGGAAAAGGAGTCACTGATCCACAAATTTTGTCAACACATTACCACCCTTTCTTCTAGTCTTACGTTGCATTTAATGCTCAAATAATCACTGAATACGTATCCTGAGATGCCCTCACATTGTCTTATAAACTGCCATTTTGCACAGACTTGGTTTCTGTTACTGGCAGCCAAAAAACACTGTAACAGACACAATTTCAAGGCGCTGAAAACACAAGCTCTTCATTGTCTTCTCCTCTTTCCCATTGCCGCAGAGTGCCTGCAAATGCACGCTGCTCCATCTGAAGAAATAAAAGTTATCCCACTATGTTTTTGCATCCAGACATCTGCACGGCATCTCAGAGTTCACAAGCATTCGTATAGCTTCATGAATTGGGGGCCCTTATAAGGTTAAAAAGAAGGAGAATTGTTGGTGTAGTTGTGCCAGTTTTATAGGTAAGAAACAAAAGGTCTGAGAGAGTCCTCAGTTTGTCCCGAGATCTCGTAGCTCACATATGGTAGGCACAGCCTCATTTAGAACCAGGCGTGTCTGAGTCAGCTCCTACAGTCCAAGCCTTACCATCCACCTTTAGAACCTTTTCCTTTAGTGCCCTCCCACGCTGATCTCCCCACCCCCATACACTATGTATCTGGGAATCCAAAGAACTAGATTCTGGCCCCAGCCCTGCCATGGAACTGCTGTGTGATCTTGAACAAGTTACTTAACTATTCTGAATCAGATTCTGCATCCATATAAAAGCCCCACAAAACAAATGTTGGTACAGCTTGAATGAAATTATGTGCAAGAATGTGTAATGCACAACAAAGTCATTCAAAAATGAAGATCCTGAGGTCACTCATCGATTACCATCATTCCATTGGGCCAGGTGGACTGTCTTTTTTTTTTTTCTTTTTAACTTTATTTTTTATTTTTTAAAATTTACATCCAAATTAGGTAGTATATAGTGAAGCAATGATTTCAGTAGATTCCTTAGTGCCCCTTACCCATTTAGCCCATCCCCCCTCCCACAACCCCTCCAGCAACCCTCAGTTTGTTCTCCATGTTTATGAGTCTCTTTTGTTTTGTCCCCCTCCCTGTTTTTATATTACTTTTATTTCTCTTCCCTTATGTTCTTCTGTTTTGTCTCTTAAAGTCCTCATAGGAGTGAAGTCATATGATTTTCGCCTTTCTCTGATTGACTAATTTCACTCAGCATGATACCCTCCAGTTCCATCCACGTAGTTGCAAATGGCAAGATTTCATTCTTTTTTATGGCTGAGTAATACTCCATTGTATATATATACCACATCTTTATCCATTCATCCATCGATGGACATGTGGGCTTTTTCCATTTGGCTATTGTTGATAGTGCTGCTATAAACATGGGGATGCATGTGTCCCTTCGAAATAGCACACCTGTATCCCATGCTATAAACATTGGTGTGCACATCCCCCTGCGAAACAGCACACCTGTATCCCTTGGATAAATGCCTAGTAGTGCCATTGCTGGGTCATAGGGCAGTTCTATTTTTAGTTTTTTGAGGAACCTCCATACTGTTTTCCAGAGTGGCTGCATCAGCTTGCATTCCCACCAACAATGCAAAAGAGATTCTCTTTCTCTGCATCCTCGCCAACATCTGTTGTTGCCTGAGTTGTTACTGTTAGCCATTCTGACAGGTGTAAGGTGGTATCTCATTGCGGGTTTTGATTTGTATTTCCCTGATGATGAGTGATGTTGAGCTGGACTGTCTTTTCATAAAGGGACACAATTACTCCTAAAATGTCACTGGTTTTGTTTGGTTTGTTTTTGTTTTATTTTTTGTTTGTTTCTTTTGCTTTCTCTCAAAAAGTCAAAATGAAAGATACTAATACTCATGATGTGCCTAAGTCTTAATCTAATTCTCTAGCACAGATCTGCCTTGAATATATCCTCAGTAGATTTTTTTGTCCCTAGTCAGGACTGAAACTTTCATATCTGGAGTCAATAGATTTAAGGCACAGGTAGATGTCATTTTGAAAATGTTACCAAGGAAGGGTTAATTCCTTGAATCACTGTCAGCTTATCTACATTAATTACAACATTAGCCAATTCAAAAAAAGATCTCTAAGAGAATGGGACACAGTGTAGGTAAGTTTTGATGGCGACAAAGTATAAAAACACTGTCTTAGTGTTTTTCTCCTTGAGGGAGGATAGGATTCTTCCTGGCAGGGAAGGCTGAACAACCATGAGGACCCACAAAGTCCTGTAGGGCATGAAAACAGAGAAGTAAGGTATAAAGAAGGAAACAGGATCCTGATCCAAGATCCACTCGACTCCTAGATTCTTACAGTCATTAACTAGCAGTGTAGTTAGGGGTGAGTTTCTTAGTTTCTTATCTTCAAAAAAATAAGAAGATTAAGATCCTGCACCACCTGCCCCCAAAGGCTTCTGTAGGGACCTAGGGAGCTAATGGAAGAAGTGTTTGGAAAGGAACCGGGGCTATTTGGCTGTAGGAGGTGGGGAGCAGGATGTCACTGGAGGACTTCAGGTCTCTGGCTCAAGAAATCACGTGAGTGAGACAGGACACCTTGGAAGAAAAACACTGGAGGAGAAGCATTCAGTGTGGCTCAAACTGAGCTTCTCTAGCTAGTGAACCATTCAAATGGAGATGTGGGGTTAGGCCACTGCATATACAGAGCTGTGGGGCCATATGATCTCAAGAACTGGACGAATAATCAGACACTGAGTCCCACTGTCAGCTGGAGCTGCTCTGGCTTTGACAGCTACTTCTCCAGGCACTCCACGTCTTGTCATTAGTCCTCCAGGGCCCCAAGACCCCTCCACAGGATCCTCTCCCATTCCTTTGCAGATAAGTCAGCAGAAAGCCCATGCTAAGCCCCAGGTGATAAATGAAGCCCTTCCCCAAAGAGTTTGGCCCAAGCCCAAAGCAGCAGCTTGCCTGTCGATTTATTGTCCATTTAAATCATTTCTTGCCTCTTATGACAAAATGTTAATGACAAAATATAGGTGATACTCCAAGAGAGGGAAAAGCTATATTTTTGCAACTGGAAATTAGAAATGTATTATTAATAATGAACATTAATTATATATTTTAATGCTCGCATGGGAGAGCTGACGGGGCGTAATTTTCAGAGAGGTGCAGGGGAGCCCTGGAACCCAGAACGGACATTTTATTAAACACGGATCCTATTTCCTGCATGCATGAATATTTCATTTGGAATATTTACTCCATCCTATTATGCAGCCATTCCTTCTTAGCTAAGCCACAGTTTTAGACAAGTCTTTTCTCTTTCTTGATCTTGTTCTTGAAAGAATGACACTTATCCAGAAGTGATGTATGATTCTGAAAAAGAGTATCCTGAGAACCATATTAAAATTTGCTTCGTGCCCAGGAAAATCCGTAGTAGCAATGGAAGGGAGCCCCATGACCACTTAAGGCTGAGAACAGCTCCATGGTTGCTGAAATCACTCGAAATCACTTATCCCAGGAAGACTTTCCAATTATCTAATTCCTGGGACCAGGTCTGCCTCATTTTCTTCCACAGTGGCCTGTCTTGTCCCTATCAGAGCCCCCACTAGGATGTCCCAATTGCCTGTGAAAGATACACATGTCCCCTTCCAGATGCCCAGATTCTGAATAGAAGGCCAGGCACAGATTTCGAAAAGCTGTATGGCTCGTCAGAAGTGAACATTTTAACAAATGTGCAGAAACATACACACACATGACTTACAGCGCTGCAAACAGAGTGAAAGTAAGAAGGCAGATGTACTCACCTTCTTCCTTACAGTTTACATGTCTCCAGCCTTCACATTAAGACCACTCCTGCTATTCCAGGGTATTGGATTAAAGAAAATCTTTCTCCTCCTTTGACTTATGGAACATAGTATCATCTCCTTCCTCACAACCTCACAGCAAGATGCTTTTCATTAAATGGACTTTTTTGATAGAAGTAAACTGACCTTCAGAGTGACTAGGGAATAAGCCCTCAGGTGCACATGCTGGTACATGCTAGAACTGGGTTACAAGTGAAGACTGATTCCCAAGCTCATGTGTGTGGCTGTGCATGACACTACTCAAGGTCCCCATCACTGGGTGAACTTGGGGAAGACAATGATCATCTGAACCTAGAGCAGGTACTACCACTTACTTATGGCTGACAGCTTTGCACACAGCATCTCATTTAGTTCTCTCAACTGTCCCATGAAGTAGATATAGTCATTTCCCCTATTTTATTGACGAGAGAAGTGAGGCTCAGAGAGGTGAAGCTACTTGGCCAGACACACACAGCTTTTAAGTGTGCCATCAGAAACAGAACTCAAATCTGACTCCAAAACAGAAGTCTTTCCACGTTGCCATCGAAGCAGCAGTCTCAAAGGCACGACGATTTGCTTACCGACCACCCAGAAAAAAGGTAACAACCTTGCACTGCACGTCCCAAACTCTTTTGTTCCTGCTTGTGCCGGACTGCAGACTCAGAAAAACCCAGTGCTCGGCTCCAGTGCTGCCTCAGGGCCCCTCTGGGTCTTTGGGGCTACAGAAGCCACTTCTCCAGTCTAAAAACACTTCCTGACTTCGAAGTCCAGTTTTATCTGGGTGAAGAACTCTACTGGAGATGTGCCTATAAGAGATTTTAACTCTGGCTACCTTTTGGGACAGGCTATGGGGCAAGCTTTCTAATGAACACTAAATGCCATCAGTGTGGTTTTCATGGTGAGTGCTAAGAACTTCCAAAAGAGTATGATAGAAACCCTAGACAAAGGAGCTTGTGCGTGCAAATAAGATGATGCAAAACTCCACAATTTGGGTATGAAGTTCGAAAGGCCATTTAGGTTTCATGAAGTTTTTAATGATGTGAGAAGATTGTCACACAAGCATGTTAAGGAAAAAGGATGAGTAGGTATGAAACTCTGCACAGGGCCTGACGATAATTATGTAAATATCTAAAAGGTGTGTGAGGGGGAGCGGGGGAGAACCTGAAGATAAACACACGGAAATGCTAACAATGCCTGCTGACAGATGGCGTTATGGAGACTTCAAATTTTCTCTTCTTGCATACTTTGTTGAATTTTCCAAATCCTCCTCAATGAAAATATTTGCCTTTGTCACAGAGGAAAATAAATACTGAAGTAACTACAACCTGTTAGGTTATAATTTTAAAATTTACATGGAGGTCTAACGTAGATTTGATCATGAACTTGAAAGGAGAATAAACTTTCAGATTTGGCTCCTGTGCCCATTCACCATTAGAGAGCATTTTCTTTGCATATTTTCTCTTTGTTCCTTTCCTTCGGAGATCATGCAGTTCGAATACCTATGTTTGCGGTGCCTGGGTGGCTCAGTCGGTTAAGCAGTCGACTTCGGCTCAGGTCATGATCTCGTGGTTTGTGAGTTCGAGCCCCGCGTCGGGCTCTGTGCTGACAGCTCAGAGCCTGGAGCCTGTTTCGGATTCTGTGTCTCCCTCTCTCTCTGACCCTCTCCCGTTCATGCTCTGTCTCTCTCTGTCTCAAAAATAAATAAACATTTTTAAAAAATTAAAAAAAAAAAAGAATACCTGTGTTAAACAAACTTATCTGAAGGTGTGGGAACCAATTACAGTCTTCCTGCCAAGCCCAGACGAGGGGGGAGGAGCAGCATCTAATTCCCCTGTCACATACATGTATTTAGGCTGCACACAGATGACACTTCTCTGGACAAAGGATAATACTGCAATCAGTCCTGGTTATGTTCCTGCTACCACCACACCATTGGTCACAGGGGTAGTTACTGTCATGGGCTGGAAGGAGGAAGGACGAAGGAGGAAAGAGGAAGGAGGAGGACATGTGAAAAGTTATTGCAATTTGAACTCATGATGTCTTTAGGAAAGCCTGTGCTTCAGAATCAGAACCCCCTCACCTTCTTTCAGAACAGCTGTCAGATATTCTGGATATGAGACATGCCACATGGTCAGTAAAATTTGTTAAGTTTCTGTGGGGTAGAGTGTCCATCTTAATTTACGTTTGCCCAGGACATTAGAAGCCACGACTCCAATGAAAAAGCAATAGGTCCTGTGGATTGAAAGAAGGGGTCGGTGTAATTTTCCACTGACATTTTTTTTTCTGCAAATATCAATGAGGAAAGTATGCTTTTTCTTTCAAGCCTGTGGTGAACTTCATATTCCTTTTCAGAGCAACTCCGTCTTTGAGAGCCACTCTTGATTTTGTACTCATGAAAACTTGATTTAAAAGAAAAAATCAGGAAGGTATGTTATGAGAGCTGTTGGTCCATTTTCTAATGACCCGGATTCCCTTCTTCAAGGCCAAAGCCATAACTCTAAGATGAAAATATATGTTCACAGGGTCCTTACCAATGCCTATTAAGCCAGGAATGAGGCAAGAAGCAGAAAAGATCGACAGCATATTTTCATTCAATCTCTCTTAAAATAATGATGCATGCAACTTCATGTCATTACTTTTTAATGATCTTAGCCTAGTTAATAGCACAGTAATATTCCAAAAAGGAGCAGGGAATTATTTCCACATTTAATTTTCATCGCAAAAGTGAAAGGAGCTCGCTCTCGATTTTCTTCTGCCAGAGAAGCTGTCTGCTGCCTATGAGTGCATTAGCTCTGCTACATTACAGCTGAGCTAATGGATCAAAACCAAGTGATTAGTTTCCTACTCTTTTGAGCATTTCAAAGTACTGACTGACTGGCTCCCAGAAACCTGGACATGGGCTTTCAAAGTCTACATGAAGTTGGCTGGGGCCTTTTGACCTTCCAACAGACTTGGCTTGGGATTCATTATATGTGTTCCTTTGGGATTCTGGGTCGCATAGAATAATTAGGAAAGAGGGCTTCCGGGGAATATAATAGACATCATATGCTCAGTTTTCCAAGCCTTGCGAAAAGCCCAAATGATCCAAAATGGTCCAATGCAAGGAGGGACCGCTCATTCACTCATTCATTCATTCATCCATTCATTCATCAGTTACCGTGTGCCAGGCGCTGTCCTAAGCCCTTGGCGTGCTATACCCAATACGACAGAGATGGGTCCCTGTGTTGAAGCTCAGAGCAGCAATATTCTGAGTATGGGATTTCCTCAATAAAAGAAGCTCTTGACTGGAACAAGCACAATGGATTTAATGGGAACTTTTGTTTTGGGAAGAACGACAATAATAAGCAGCAGACCAACCTAAATTGTAAGATGCAGCCCAAATACTATTAAATGTGGCAAAAAATAAAAGCCTCTCCCTGAACCAGGATGAGATGCGACTATACCCTCAGCAGAATGGCTCAAGATGGGACAACACCGTATGTTGGCAAGGATATAGAGCAACTCTAACTCTCATACATTGCTGTGGGAAGGTAAAACGGGTCAACCACTGTGTAAAAGGTTCTGAGTTTCTTATAAGATGAAACACACAAACAGATTCTCACCCAGCTGGTCCACTCCTAGGCAGATGTCCTAAAGAAATGAGAGCACAGGACCACAAAAGGCTTGCACAAGCATGTCATAGCAGCTCTATTCACAACAGCCAAAAGCTGGCACCGTTGTTCATCAAGAGGAGACTCGGGAACACACTTTAGAATCCTCATTCAGTGCAGTACTACTCAAAACACCAAAGAAACAAAATACTGATACATGCGACAATAAAGGTGAATCTCACAGATGTTATGCTAAGTGCAATGTCAAACACAAAAGAGCAGATATTATATGATTCCATTTATGTGAGACCAGAACACGCAAAACTAAGCTACTGCGGGAAAAAATCACAACAGTGATTGCTTCTGGTGGAGAAAGGAGAAGGGGCTAACAGGGAAGAGACCCTCAAAAATTTTCTGGGGTGACAGTCATGTCCTATGTCTTGATAGGGACTTGGGTAACACAGATGTATATATTCGTCAAAACGCATTTAGTGCTACACTTAAGAACTATGCATTTCATTGTATGCAAATTTTACAAGAAAAAAAGAACTGTAAACAAATATTGAACTCTGATTAATGATATGCATGCTGACGTCTGCAAATCAGTTTGAACAACTTTTTTTTTTTTTTTTTTTAGAAAGAGAGCACGAATGGGGGGCTCAATTCCAGGACCCTGGGATTATGACCTGAACCAAAATCGAGAGTCAGAAGCTCTACTGACTGAAGTGCCCAGGCAGCCCTCCAACTTACTTTGAAATGCATCAAAAATATAAGATCATGAATGAAGCTCATGAGGAAGGAAGGACGATAAAGAGATGATAGAGGGATATATGATAAAGCAAGCAGAGTAAAATACAATTCTAGAAACTAGGTGGTTGGTATATGGGTATTCATCTTTCATCCAATAAACTGAAAAATCAACACGTGAACTTGTTAAGGTTTTAAAATAGGTAGATATGCATGACCCTCACACAGGGGTATTTATATTTCAGTCCAATAATTCATTTAACATTCACTAATTATCTTTTAAGTTTCCCCATTGCCTCATCTAGTTCCTCATTTTTCAATATAGTAATTACCATGTTTTGTACAATTTCTGTGTGCCAGCTACGATGCTAAGTGCTTTCATAAATTATCATTATCATTGCAAACAACCTAGCTATTTAGAGTGTCACTATCACTGCTTTATGGATGAGGAAACTAAGGTGCAAGCAGTTTCAGGTATTTTCTTAAGATTACACACCTATCGTATGGCAAAGCCAGCATTCACAACCTGGTGTGTCTGATGATGAAGTCCATGCAATTTGAACAAGCAATAAAAGATTATCTTTAAGGTGCTTTTCTGTTCTGGAATCTGATTGCTGATGGTAAAAACAAAAAAAATACAGAAAAACACGACAACACTGGACTAGACATTGTTGAGCAGAGCTGTTAAGTTTAAGGGTCTTATTGAAACTGGATGAAGAAGGAAGGAAGGAATGAGTGGGTGGGTGGATGGATGGATGGATGGATGAATGAATGAAATATCTGAAGCATTACCAGCAGCGACTCTTGCAGACAGGTGTGTTCCCTCTCCCCCAAACACACCTTGTTTTTAAACATAACACAATGCAAAAAAAGATAATCAGGGATAAATCTGGAAAAGAGCATATCAGCTGTCATGAGGAACATGAGATCAACAGACTGTTATAGCTGAGGTTGAATTTGTTGTTTCCTGGAAGTCACAGTGAAGTGGGGGGAGGGGGGGCTGAAAATCGTGTACTCCCTAGCACTTGCTTTCAGATAAAAGATAGCATACAAATGTATGTGCAGGGCTGAGCATTCTTCTCCCCCAGACAATTTGGTGTGAACACTTTCTTCGGCTTTTTTTTTTTTTTTAACGGAAAGATACGAAAACATGGTTCAAATGGACAAAGCTTTGGGAATACTCCTTCAAGCAGTGTATAACCTTAAACAGGAACTCCAGGAAGGCTCCGCCGTGTGGCTGAACATTAGGTTCACAGGCTTAGTTTGATGAAAATCCCATGAATTACTGATTTAGAGCTTGGAGACTCAAGATAAATGACTAAGTTAACTGGGCTTTCGGTTGATATTGGGCTGCAACTGATTCGTGACTGGTTTCTCTAACAGAAATTCATGGGGCAGAAACTCAGACTTTTGGGTTAGCATGCACACATTTCTCATTTTGCCGTTAAACACAGCAAATGTTTCTTACCTAGATGATCAACTAAACTGTAACAACATCCCCTTATATTATACAGCACTATGTAATTTTCCAAGGCCTTCAACCTCCCTCTCTCTGCAAATTCGCCTCATCTTTGTACAACAGATGCGGTTACTTCACTTTACAGATAAGGAAACAAAAGGGAAGAGATTTGACAAAAATTACAAATTTGATAGCCGGGGCAGCTAGAATCTGACCTTGTCCTATGCTCTAAATGGTAACAGTCATTGTAATGGTAACTGTAATAACACAGCAATGACAGTTGTAATAATGGTGGTAGCAAGAGCAGTAGCAGTGGCAACAGTAACAGTCGTGAAAACATCCCAGCTTTTAGCAAGATGCTTTGCAGCCATGGGTCAAGGATTCTCCAGCCCACAGGGAGCACAGAGGACTTCCCAAGCTCAGCGGCTCCCTCTCCTGGAGGACTCGGAAAACCAGAGCCTGTGTGTGCTGCCATTTTGTAAGTTCCTCACCAGGGCTCACAGCTCACTGCCCTCAAGGCAGCACATGAAGCAGAGAGGCTCCTACCTGGACCAATTACATACTCAGATTTCCTACAACCTTCCAGAGGCTGGCTGCAATGGGAGACTCGCAGAAGAGGACCTGACCCTATCATTCTTGGCCAAGACCTCAGATCAGGTTTACTTAGATGCACCTGTTGTCTGACATCTCTATCCCTCCCAACTGAAGATGTGCCGAAGGGGTTCCCAAGTGGCTTGGCGACCAGCGATCCTTTATTTCCTCTCTTCCTATGCCTTATGCTGAAAGAAGTTTGGAGGGCGGTCAGAATAAGGTAAAAAGCGTATGTCCCATGTTAGGGTTCGTGAGCTGCAGATGTGTTCTCACCCAAAAGTAAGTGAGAACTGGCTCCTTGCAACTTGCACATCCAGCACAAGCTGCCACAGCCAGGCTCTGTGACTTGGCTTGAGGGTTCCCCCTGTCTCCCCATCTCCACTGGCCATAAACTAATCAAAAATACGATGACTTTTTATGTCATGAAAAAAATCAACAACACGTCTTTTATTGAATGGCACATAATTCCACAGATTTCTGTGTTTTCACATATGACTGAAGCTAATTACCCTCAAGCCACCAAATCAGTTATTAAGGATTAAAGACACTGGTATTCAGGAACTAACATCACTGTTTTCCTAGAGTTCTCCGAAGACTCTAATTTAGCATTTTTGAAAGCGTGGTTGGGCCATGCAGAATCCCTTAGGTCCCTTCTCACATGCAGTAGAGAGGTCTTTAGTGGTTAACGGGAGATGGAAAAATCATCTGAGTTGCCACAGATGAAGGGGAAAAAGCTTATGGCAACTGACCACTAGGATTTCTATCTCGGCCACTACGGCATGACCTGTTTTCCTTCTTCCCAAGCTCTTCATTTTCTCATTACCACCAACTCACCATCCTAATGTCACAGGAAAAATAATGTCCTTCCAGTGATGCTGTGATCCAGCTCTCTGACTGCCTGAATGCTGACACGTAGAAGCTACCACTGAGGGCATGGGGTGGAGGAGGGGGGAGCTTGGCAGCCGAAGAAAGAGTGGAAGGAGAGTCTATGGCCCATCAATTACCAGCTTCAAGGGCTGTTCATTGAGTGAGATGATTTATATGAAGCACCTAGCACATAATAAATGCTCAATAAACATTAGACCCTTTCCCTCCCCCTTCCACAATCCGATTTCTACCTGCTGATTAATTAGCAAGAGCACTGCATTTCTGAGTGATGCGCCATACAGAGCATGGACAGCTGATTCATCATGAATAATGTAATGTCACAATCTGGACTATTTATATTCAGATGAATTGTACATAATATGCCACACATGCTAAAGAGGGATATTAATATTTAGCATTCCAAGCTAGGCCATGATGATTAATTTGGCTTTAACTTTGTATCTTTTTTGCAGAATTCTCAATCTTCTCTCCTTTTAAAGGGACATTATAAGAAATGTTTTCTGAAACATAAGTGGAACTTGCTTATGCATCTTTCAAAAGCCTTAAAAATCTCCATAACTTCTTACCCAAATATTTCAGTTCAGAGGCTTTATCCTGAAGAAGCATTTACAAATACAGGGGGAAAAAATCATTATGCACAAATATGTAATGATAGGTGATTGGTTTGGTAAATTCATCCATTACATAGAACATTATGCAGACATTAAAAATTACTTACACAAAGCATTATCAACAACACAGAAATATACTTGTGCCATATATTTAAGTAAAAATAATTAGCAAACACTAAGGGACTGAAGTCAAAAACACCAATAGGTTTACAATGGCTTTTCTGAAAGAGTGAGTCTGAGCCTACTGATAATTCCTCCTTCTACTTTTTCAAACTTCATAGATATATTTCCCCAACCACTCTTTTATTTTTTTTAATGTTTATTTATTTATTTTGAGAGAGAGAGAGAGAGAGAGAGAGAGAGAGAGAGAGAGAGAGAACAAGGCGGGGCAGAGAGAGGAGACAGAATCCCAAGCAGGCTCCACGCTGTCAGCACAGAGCCCAGACGTGGGGCTCGATCTCACAAACCGCGAGATCATGACCTGAGTCGAAATCAAGAGCCAGACGCCCAACTGACTGAGCCACCCAGGCACTCCCCCAGCAATTCTTTTAATTATAAAAGCTCTTTTAAAAATAAATAAAATACCACTGATTCTAAGATCAATGAGGTCGAATCCTTGTTTGTCTTTCGCTACCCTGACACCCAGGGTTAGCACAGGCCCCTCCCACATAAACAGACATGATTTTTATTGACTTGTTTTTTTTGCAAAATAATTTGCACTACACATTTTCTTTATGCTGGCAAATTTCTGAATTCAGGTAAATTAATGACAAGGGGGAGGGTGATGACAATCACCAGCCACCATTTACTGAGCACCTATCATAATGCCTGTCCTGTGCTAGCCACTTAACCTACTTTATTCCTAATCCTTTTAAGAGCTTTGTGAGTAAATGTCATTATCTGCATATTCCAGATGTGTAAACTGAGGCACATAGAGAAAACTAAGGAATTCCCCAAGTCCTACAGCTGGTAAGAGTGACTAAAACCCAGCTGTGTGACTCGAGTGTTTTCACTCCTCCCACCAGGACTCACCCAACCACTTGCATTATTCTCATGAGTTCCAACAGCAGAAGCTCTCTCAATGCCAAGATAACAAACGTCTAACATCTCAATTTCCCATCACAGACGGTCCTGAGAGATAACTGCTCCTCCCAGCTTAGAGCCCACAACAAGGGTCTACATATTGAAAACTGGGCATCTAATGCTCCAGGTTACCATTCTCCCACCCATCCTGCTCTACAAATCCATTCAGAATCCCTCACTAAAGACCCTGGATTTGGGCCTTGTCGAGTCCCCTCGCCCTCCAGCTCTCCACCTGGCTGCCTTGTCCACCCACACCACCGCCAAGAAGGCAGACCCCGAGGTTGCCTGCAGAATCCGACAGTGAACGTCTCTGATGGGCCTTGGGGTTTGTTGGATTTGCAGGTTTAAAAATGTGCTCGCCTTCAAGGAGTGTTCATCATTCTTTCCACAATGCCCACTCAGTGCTCCCGCTGCACAGCACAGTACAAAGCACTAGAGTTTGAGGGGGGTGCAAACATACGTGATCCATGTTTCTCTAGAGCCCACGTCCCACGGGGGGAGGCAAACATGAATGGTTAGCATCAACACAGAGGAGGTAAACGGCAGTGCGCCCTGATGGAAAAGTACCTGGAGGTACAACCAGGGCATTCTGGAGGCCACCGAGAAAGGACCAATCATCAGAAGTATGAAGAGTGAGCAGAGATTAATGTAGCAAGAGGGCAGGGAGGGAGGAAACACGGACTAGAGGAAAGCTGGCACCTCTGATAAATACAAACGGCCAGATTTTGCCACAGCACAGAGAAGCCAGTGAGAGGACAGACCAGAAAAGAGGTGGAGGCCTGATGCAGGACACTAAAGGCCATGCTGGGGGGTGTTTGCACTTATCCCCAAAAGCGAAGGGAAGTCATTAAAGTCCTATGAGCAGGTTCACGTTATGTGTCTGAACAAAAATCCCCGACTAGTGTGGGAAAGGAACTGGAGAGGGGCCAGAGTGCATGCTCCTCCCGTTCCCCGGCACAGGCAGCACCTCTCAACTCATCACACACACCCAGGACGCCCCCTCCTTCACGAAGTTTCGTCCGCACTCGCACGTCTGTCTGAGGTGCCCCTCACAGGCCCTGTGATACTCTGCACTTACCCCACCTGAGCACGCGTCACGACTCGTGTATTCTGGAATCTCCTGTTTACTTCGCAGTAACATCGTCTGTCCCGTGAGCTCTACCAAGGCAGGGATCACATTTATCTGGCCCACACTTACATCCCCAGTGCCACCAACAACACCCATCCGCAGTAGGCATTCAGTAAGTATTTACAAAACAGCTAACATTTCAGTGAGTACCTACTACATGCCAAGTATACTGATCCTTCCGTACGTATTAACCCATGCAATTCTCCCATAGGCAGCGGGTTCCGTCAGTATCCCCGCTGTAACACATGAGTAAACAGAGTCACAGAGAGGCGAGATAACCTGTCCAGCTATGTGGTGCCACTGAGCTCCAGAGTCCATGGTCTCAACCACAACACGGTAACGAATAACAGAAGAATGGAATTCTGTTATAGCCAGCGTTTAATTATCTGTGCTAATGGTTTAAAGCAGTGGCCTGCGGCATCCACAACAGTGAAGTAACTGCAAAATAATCCCTGGTGGACGTGGTGACACATATGGATTTTTTTCAGTAGATAGACCTTTGTAAATTACCTCTTAAAATAGCCAGCGACAAAACCAATTCCTGTTCCCTAAGTAGCAATCAAACTAATGGACAGGAAGTAACGAAGTAACTAAGAGCTAAACAGGCTAAGCCAAAAATAAAAAAAAATTAAAAAAAAAGCACTCAATCAACGAATTTAATTAGCACTTACTTTGTCTTCAAGCTCTGCCCCCCATCACTGCCCCGTTTCTTGAAAGCTTCTTGAAAGCCTATCCCACACTGCCATCTCTACTTCCTTACCTCCTATTCACTTATCTTGAAATCGGGTCTTTGTTCCCACCACTCTCCTGAAGTCCACTCAACAAGAATTCAGAACTGACCACTGTATCACCACGTCCAGGGGCTTCCTGCCACCTGTGGAGCTGTCCACGGCACTGGATCTCTGCAACATCTTCTCCTTAAAAAAATCCTTTTTTTAGCACCTGTAACACTGCTGCCTATGTTGGGGACAACACTGAAGGACAACGGATCCTGGCCCCATGGTGTAATGGTCAGCACTCTGGACTCTGAAGGACAACGGATCCAGAGGACCAGATTTTATTTCTCATCTCTCTATGACTGCTGAAACCATAGATTCTCCCTCTACCCTGTTTTAACCCACTGTGTGCTACTGTGAGATTAATGAGTCCTTCTCCCTCTCTTTACCTCTCCTAATCTTATAAGGACTTCACAAAGAATTTTGATAAGGCAGCAAGGATTTCGAGTCAATTGGAAAATAGACGAATCAACCAAACCTACATATTCAGCAAGTTGCAAGTCAGTGTTCATGACACTGAGCCTAATCCCCCCAAAATGAGTTTTGTTTTGTTTCTCATTCTAGCAAGGGGTTTCATTTAAGAACGTGAGAGGCACAGGGTTTCAGAGAGGAGAGAAGCCAGCAATCACACAGACTCAGAGATCCCTGTAACTGCATTTAAACACTGACAGGGAGTACAAAGCTCTTGGGCTTTGGTATCAGACACCTGGGCTAAAACTCACCTTCAGCAAGTTACCAGTGGTGTATGTTTCTGCATTCACTTAACTCTCTGGGACTCAAAGTTCTTACGGAAAAATGAGGATGACAGGAGGAGGAGGAGTGAAAAACAAATGAGATAATTTATGTACACCAGTCTCAGCATGTAGGAAGGCGCTCATTTCCTCTCCTTACTCTGTCAGTTCAAAGGGTTCAGAGGCTGCCGTATTCCCAGTAGCAGAAACACTCCCCACGCTCACTTCGTGGCCGCTGGCCGCGAGCTTCCCCACACTTCCCAGCCTCCCGAAGCCGGGCAGGGCCGTGTGCAGAGGGCCATCCAATGACATGGGAGTGCAAGTCCACTGGGTCACTTCCTGGCTAAAGCATTCAGGAGCCGGTGTGACAGGCTCCAGCGATCTGTTCCCTGTGGCAGCAGAGATCAAAGCAGCTTGTATTTCTGGCTCACCACCGCCTCACCACTGGGAAGGTAGCCCTGGAGAGCTGCCTAACCTGCTGTGGAATCTGCATGAGTGACACAGAAACCATTGTTGTGCTAAACCACAAAATTTCTGGGTTGGCCTGTCATTATGGCACAGCCTAGTCCACACTGATTAAATACATCACTCCCTGGGGGCTCCTCGTCTCAGCAGGGGAAGAAGGGATCAACCAAGCCCATGGCTTTTCTTACCCAAGGTGTTCACCATCACCCCTTTCCTTCCTCCTGTCTCCTGCACACACCAGAATCCCATCTTTTCATTTTACCTGTGAAGCACCTGAAGTCCAGAGAGGTGAAATGACATGTCCAAAGCCTCACAGCATGTACGCGGCAGGCCCGGGCCAAGACGCCAGGTCCCCGGACTTCCCCAGAGTCCCCCTACCAGCCACACTATACCACCACCCGACAGCTTGCAACTTCAGCTGTTAACAATGCTCTGAGCCTGCCACTCCTTTCAATCACCGTAAGTGATACAATCCATGCTACATTAATGCACTAATTACCAACAGCGCACATTACCATGCCCTAATCACTAAGAAGAAGTATTGTCAATTCACCGTTCCGTGTGCCGGTACGCACAAAATGCTTCCAGACTCATTCTCAAGGGTTGGCGTGAGGAGAGAAGCTACAATACAACGAACAACAGATTCATGTCATATGGATAACCAGTCAGGTATGCCTTCTATTATTCTTCTTTGTCAGCTAAAAAAAATCCGACAGAGCCCCAGAAGGAAGGTGGCGGATAGGATAGGCAGTGTGGATGAGCTCTAGAAATGAAACTCCAGCCTAGTGTAGACTCTCATCCTCCCCTTTTCAACCTCCATGGGTTTTCAAAGCCTCAGTCTTTGAGTCACAAAATGGGAAAGAAAGTAGACCACCCTCATGAGGTTGCCCTGGGAATTCAACAGTATCGCGGACATACAGTCCTGAGCACAGTGCCAAGAACAGAGTGATGCTGGCTGTGATTATGAC
The DNA here is from genome assembly GCF_028018385.1 of Neofelis nebulosa. Classification (NCBI taxonomy): domain Eukaryota; kingdom Metazoa; phylum Chordata; class Mammalia; order Carnivora; family Felidae; genus Neofelis; species Neofelis nebulosa. The sequence continues at coordinate 31,765,134 of NC_080799.1, forward strand.
TGCGATTTAAGGACAGTTCTCCCTGTGTCTTAATAATTAATTTTTTTCCCAAAAGCTTAAAGGAAAACTGGTAAAGGAGGTACGGATGAGGGACCTTTAATTTATCACTTATGAAACATCTGCTTATTCTGTGACATGATTCTTGGTAGATACTTTGCTAACATCCTATCGTCTAACCCTTATCACAACCCTGTGAGTTAGGTATGAGTATCCCCATTCATAGACAAGGAAACAGAGGCTCAGAGAGGTTAAGTAATTTGTCTAAGGCCACACAGCTGATGAGTAGTGAGCAGCAAAGCCAGGATTTCAATCCAGGGTGACCCATCTTTTTTTTAAAAAACAAATTCACATACAGTGTGCTAATTCAGTTTATTCTTCATGAATTTTCTGACTCCAAGGATCTTTGTGGGTATGTATTCTGGGAAATACATATGAATCCCACATGAGGGAATCCCACACGAGAGTACAGGGATGGACATATTCCCTGGAACGGTCACGTGAAACATATTGAGTCCCGTGTACTTACTGACCATTTACTGTGTGCCCAGCACAGTATGCAGTACTAGGGTGGTAGAGACAGGTCACATGTGGTGGCCCTTGCCAACAAGGCCATCAGGGTCTCATCGGGAAGATGGATACAAATCTAAGTCAACTACAGTAGCCTCAACAGCACAACAAAATATGAGACACCAGCAGAGAGAGGGTGGTCAGGAGACGCTCGGAGGAAGCAAAAGCTCAAGCAAGTTTTGAAGGATCAATAAACACCTGCATGCAGATGTGGGAAGAAAGGGCATTCCAGATGTGAGAGCAGCACGTGCAAAGTCACAGAGGTGTGAACAGATGTGCTCTTCTCAGCAAAGACAAGCAGCCAGTTCTGCTGGAATACACTATGTGTATGTGGGACAGGGAATGCACCAGAAAACAGGCGAGGGTCCAGTCACTCGTAGGGACCTCTCACAGACTGTGAAGCTGGGAGCTGTAAGCAGGGGGCGACACTGCTGGGCGGGATTATCATGGATCCCTCTGCTTGATGAGCGAAGCCAGGGAGGTCTAACGCAGTAGTTCCGAACCCTGGCTACAGGGGAGCAGTTAGAGAAATCCAGTGACAGGATCCCGCCCCAGAACAATTACAGCAAGACACTAGAGGTTGGGCACTGGTGTATGTGAGAGGCTCGGTGGGCAATCCTAATGTAGCAGGATTCAGGCTACGTGTTTCTAGTCAGGCAGAGCATCTGCGAGCTCATGCTAGGGAAGCAGAGTCTGGAAACAACAACATTTTAGGAGATAAAATTGACAATTTTGATTGATGAGATGTGAGTGCTAAGAGAGAACACTAAGAAGGTGAGTGGGAAGAGGCACTCCATACGTGTGTGTGTGTGTGTATGTATAATTATATATATATATATATATATATATATATATATATATATATATATATATATATAAAATCTCACATAATATTTCCAGACAGTCTAACAAGCCCATCAGCAATTATACATGTTTTCCATCCCCATGGGGGTTATCTATGAGAGTCCAAAAATATTACAATAATTCAAGAAAGCAAACGGCACACTACAAACACCATCCTCAATACTCAGGGGTCCACACTCATTCCAATCACCCTTGATGATCCAGAGGGATCTGCACTGAACCCAACCTGGCCTCCCAAAAGAGAATTACCTAGGGAAATCCAGGGGAGGAATGAAATTGCTGTCTCGTTAGTGCATTATTTACTTTGACGCAGAATTCTAGCAGCTGCAGCTCGGGCCCCGTGGTTCACATGGTTGGTAGGAAGTGTAATGGGAGTACCATTAATTTGATAGTTTTAAAGGAGGTGATTTCCAATTTGAATTATTCTTAAATTGGGAAATGAGTCTGAGCTGGCTTGTAAAACAGCAAAGAGTCAATGCGCCGTATAACCTTGATCTTTTAGAGTCCTAACGCCAGGCAGAAAATTTCTCCTCTGAACCCATTATAAGGGGGTAAAAAAAAAAAAAAAAAAGCCAGTATCCTCCCACCCCCTAGGCAAATTAGCAAGACAAATGTTAGCAAAAAGCTCTGCAGACGCACCATTATTTACAAAGGGGAGAGCAAAGACGACGCTCTGAAATAAATCATGCTGACAGTTCAATCAAAAAAAAAATCAGAATATATTATTCATGCTGCTTCTCAAGAGTTGGAAAGCAACTGGACAGGGAGAGCCAAATATGTACTCATGTGCTTTATTTACCCATAATAACAATTAGGATTCCTAAGGAACCTCCATTTAATGAAATCTGCATCTGCATGCTAACCCGACGTGACAGGCTTACTCAACACGCGCGCGCGCGCACACACACACACACACACACACACACACACACACACATTTTAATTCCAACCCAGAGCCAGCGCTGTTCTAGGGACTGGGAACGTGAAGGTGGGCAAGACCAGTGAGACCCCAGTTCCCAGAGGTGAGCTGGGTGAACGCGCAGGCCACACACCAGTGAACAAGGGCATGCTGGTCAATGCAGGAGAGACCAGCCAGGGGCTACTTTACAGTGGGGACTGGATGAGACCTCTCTGCTGAGGTGACATTTAAGTTGAGTGTCAGGCAGAAGCCAATCTGGGAGAATCTAGAGAAAGAGTGCTCCAGGGTGGGGTCCCCGCAGTGCAGACACCCAGAAGTAAAACTAGGGTGGGCGTGTCCAGTGAGCACAAACATGGACCAGGGACCCGAGAAGCAGTGAGCAAGGTGGAGCAGGGAGAGGGAGAAAGGAAATCTGCACCCAGATGAGACTTGGAAGGCTGCAGAAAAGAGCCTGGATTTTATCCTGAGCGATTTTATTCTGCTGGACAGTTTTACACAGAGGGGCAATATGACCTGATTTAAACGTTGCCAAGACCCCTGTGGTTAGGTCAACGATTTAGTGTTATGGTTGATTCCATGAGGGAGGTGGAGGGGGGGGATGCGGTAACTGTGAGAGGGTGAGGAACACAGGCAGGCTTATGGGTCAGAAAGAGGGGATCCACCAAGTGGAAAGCCTTGGGAAAGATGAGCTAAAGGCATTGATGGTAAGAGGACAGAGTGGGCCATGGGAATAGCTTCTTTTTTTTTTTAAGTTTATTTATTTATTTTAAGAGAGAGAGAGAGAGAGAGAGAGAGGTAGGGGCAGGGAGAGGGAGGGAGAGAGAATCCCAAGAAGGCTCTGTGCTGATAGCACAGAGCCCAATGCAGGGCTCAAATTCACAAACATCAGATCATGACCTGAGCCAAAATCAAGAGCTGGTCGCTTAGCTGACTGAGTGACCCAGATGCCCTGGGAATAGCTTCTTATCACCAACATTAACACATCTGAGGAAAATGAAAAGGTGTGGGGTGAAGGGTCGCCCTCACCTCCGGAAGAACAAACATGGACGGGCATATCTCAGGAGGGGTGGGTATTACGTCCCAGAACCATGAGAAACCTGGTTGTTAGGGATGAAATGGGGCAAGAATGCTACAGGCCTCAAGGCCGGGCCGGTGATTGTCAACTGGGGATGACGCTGCCCCTATGGGACAGCATTTCTGTTGTCTATGAGAGGGGATGCTACTGGCTTCTAGTGGGCAGAAACCAAGGATGCTGCTAACCATGGTACAACGCCCAAGAGGGCCCCTGCGATGGAGAACTATCCCGCCCCAAACGTCCAAGGCTGAGCAACTCTGAATGCACTACAGCAGCAGAACTGGACAGTCCTGGATCTCAGTCTCCACTGTGTGATCTTAGGCAATGTCCTTCATCTCAGTGTGCCTCCGTATCTCCATGTGTAAAATGGACATGACACCAGTCCCTCCTTCCCATGGGGCTATGGGTGTAGAACTGGGGCCACTGAGGTAAGAACCACACTTGGGGACACTGAGAGAAGAAGATAGAGGCTATATCATATTCTTTGGAATGAGGTCTCAAAACACCTGTGTGAGCATGGCAGGTGGAGTAATGCTCTGAATTAGGCATCGGAAGATTGGGGTGTGGATCTGGGCACCCTCACATCCAGCGGGTGACTTCGAAAAGTGGCCCGGTCTTCCCCTGGCCTCCCTGTTCTAATTCACATGTGGATACAGAAGCATAGGACCGTGTCTACATGACCACTCTAGTGGCGACAGTCTTTCCCAAGTTCCATCCTCTAAGGCAGGCCAGGGGAGAGACCAGGGATGAGTAACTGATGTGCCCAGCCTAGACTAAAGTGCTTTTCCTGCACATGGCAGTGGGGACCACTTGCCCCAGGTAGCTTTCCTAAGTAACACCTGAAGGCATCTTCATGTAACTCAACACTGAACAGATGGTCAAAAAGCAATAGTTAAGAATGTCTCAACTAATGTGGGATTTCTCAACCCCAGCACTACTGACATTGGGGAGTGGATGATTCTTTGGGGGGGGGGGGTGTCCTGTGCATTGTAGAATATTCAGCAGCATCCCTGGGCCTCTAACCAGGAGATTTAAGTAACCCCTAATGGAGAACCACTGAACTATTACAGGGCAGTAAAATAATTTGTGTGGAGAGATAAAAGTTGGACTCATCTCATCTCATCTCATCCCCCTCCTGGCCGCATCCCCTCTTCAGGACTCTGTTCTCTCATCTGTAAAAGGGTCTAGCACTTCTCTGCAGTGGAAATGAAATAATACTCAAAGTTCTTAGCACAGGGTCCAGTACATGGTTGGTTCTCAAAAAGCCCTTACTCTTATTTCCTTTACATGGTAGAAAGTTAGAGTCGAGGCAGAACTTAGTGGCTGGGTCCCCAGCACAAAGTCCATCCATAATAAGAGGAGCCACAAACAGCACGGACAGTCCCATGCCTCTTTAACCCCGTGCTATGAACGTCTGCTCTCTCCTCTGTGGAACGAGTATCAGTAACATCACCACTGTCATCACCAGCAAAAGAAGAATCTATTGGAGTCTTCCCCATATCTGGAAGCTGTCTTCACTCCATTTTGACTCAAAGAGTCTTGAACCTTCAAGTCCTCCCCTTTATAAGGAAGGGAGACTATGAAAATCAACTCTTTACAAGGTCGACCAGCGCCCTGGGAAAGACAAGCATTGCAGTAGGCTGGGGTAGGGCGTGGGTGGTCTCCCCGACAGCTTGTTTTTAAATACTTCCAAATGAAAACGAGTATGCCTCCAAGGAACTGTCAGTATGCTGGCAGATCCAAAAATGGAAGCAAAGCACTTGTGGCCAGCTGCAGGCAGACATTCTGATGAAGTGCTACTAATTTAAGCCCATCCTGCGAGGTGCCCAAGGCCTCAATGGGAAATCACCACCATTCTCTGGAGGGGCCGGCTAAGCACCTTACCCATCACAGGGTTGGAGAAAACAAAAGCCTCTCCGAAAGGGAGCCTCCCAAGGGGCACGTTCAGCAGGACACTGAGCCCTAAGCACTTTCTTCCCATACTACCTTCGACCGAACAGAACAGACTATTAGGATTTAAGATGTCTTTTGTTGCTATTTTGGTGACAGGGAACCAATTATGTTCCCAGTCCTGCCCCACCTTTTATTCTTCTTGGTAGAGCTCCTGCTCTAAAAGCAAAACACTTTAGCCAAAAGGAAGCAAAGAAGGTTTTGTTGTTAGCTGGACCATTGCCCAACACTACAGTGCTGGACTTTCTAGAAAGGTTAGTTTATGTAGTATGGACTTAACATTTACCTTCTTCTTAATGCAAACAGGAATCTTGACCAGATACAGCGACAAGGGTCTCTACATACTAGGAATATGGCCAATGCAACTCACCTGATAGACCACCCAGTGTGTACGGGGGCAGAGGGACAAGTCCCAGCAAGAGGATTGACTGGGCTGGCCTTCAGCTCAGCCACCCAAATTCATGGAAGGAACAGGAGAGATGGATCTTAGGGAGGCACATCTTTAAAACACAGGACCCCCAGCAAATGTGACCCATATTACTCTCTCTTCCTTCCTTAGAGGTGGGAGCTGAGATGGGAATGTAGTGAAGAAGCTTCCAGGCATGGGGAGACCAAGGCTGCTGAGAAACCCCTTCCTACTAACAAGGAGCTCTATTTAGAAGTGATCCTTTCAGGGCATCTGGGCAGCTTGTTGGTTAAGTGTCTGACTCTTGCTTTCGGCTCAGGTCATGATCTCACAGTCTGTGAGTTAGAGCACCCGTCAGGCTCTGTGCTGGCAGTGTGGAGCCTGCATGGGATTCTCTCTCTCCATCCCCACTTTCTCTCAAGGTAAATAAACTTTAAAAAAAGGGATCTTGGGGCACCTGGTGGCTCAGTCATTTAAGCATCTGACTTCTGTTCAGGTCATGATCTCATGGTTCATGAGTTCAAGCCCTGTGTCGGGCTCTGTGCTGACAGCTCAGAGCCTGGAGCCTGCTTCAGATTCTGTGTCTCCCTCTCTCTCTGCCCCTCCCCCTGCTCACACTCTATCTCAAAAATATATAAACTTTAAAAAAACATTTAAAAAAAAGTGATCCTTTCTAGGGATATAAACTAAAATTGGTCCTCTGACCTCCAGAGCCAACTATTAGGAATGGGCACAGAAGAAGTGAGTTCCTGAAGATGCCATGCAGACCTCGGAAACGTTGCTTCCTTCGTTTGATTTTTCCTTTATACAGTGTAACACATAACAGCTTCCTTGGCCACATATGTGAGTTGGCACTTGTCCAAGGAACAGGCCTGTGTATGAACCAAAGTCAGACCTGGGTGGGTTAAGAAACCATCCGATCCACCAGCTCTGCTCCCTGATGCCTCTCCAGCCTTTTCCACACATGCTTCCTCAAGCTTTGCTCCAACTCCAGTCATCTTCTCTGTGCAACTCAAGCATCCATCCACCCATCCATCCATCCATCCATCCATCCATCCATCCATCCATCCATGTATTCATCCAATAAATATTTAGCGCATGCCTACATCTTGGACGGGTAGCCGCAGAGCAAAGGCTGCGGCAGAGATGTGGGGGCACATGAGTTACTGATGGAGAACCCCTCAAGCAAAGCCTCTAAGAGAGGAAGTGAGCATAAGAGAGCATGAGAAAGACTAAAGGAAGGATGTGGTCACAGGTAGAGCCTAGGCTTGGCCTGATGCATGGGTAGACAGCTCTCACCAGTGAATGGCAGACTCTCTCTGCAAAGGGAGAGACAGTAAATATTTGAGGCTTTGCAGACCAGATGATCTCTGCCACAAACACTCAACTCTGCCACTGTAGCAGGACAGCAGCCAGGGACAACACAGAGATGCACGAGTGTGGCCATGAAGTCAAGGAGCTTGTCCATCTTGCCCATCAATGCACTCCACGTCCAGTCACCATAGGTGGGAGTAAATGCTGTCACTGCCCCCCGCGGGTGCTCTTTAAGGCGGCACTGCACCCATGCTCCAGCTGCCATGAATGCTGGGTGCTAATGGCTTGCTGTCGCTTTCCTTATACAGAAACCTGCCCACAGCTCACAAAAACCACCTTGCACTGGAGATCACACTCCCTCCCCTCATCTAGCTGGCAGAATCCCACAGCCAGTGGGGACAATAAAGATCAACCCTCTTGCCTCACAGAGGGCAACTTGAGGGGTACCTACTGTATATGCTCTGAAGTTAGGAGCTTCAAGCTACAGCCCATGGGCCAGTTAGGCCCCATCATGCATTCAATTCCATTCCCTATGTCCAAAAGATCATGGAAGAGAGCAGACAGATAAGATGTGTACTGAAGAGAATGGAATAAAATTAAACCTTGAGAGATCAGTAGGATTTGGGCAGGGTAGGGAGAAGAAGGCATTGTTTCAGGTCCTCAAACAAACCAAGGGCTTTATTGCACACTGTCCTGTCTGCCACCAACACGAGCCTGCTTCCCCCACACCACTGTGCCTGGCTAATCCACCTTACCTCTCAACCTGCGAGTCTCAGGTTTGAAATATCTGCCCCGGCCCGAATTCATTGCCCCATCTGTGCTCCTCAAGTCCTTTGGCCTGTCCCTGGGGGAGGAGCTCTCTCTTCAGTTCACTCCTGTCTCCCCCACCAGAATGGTGGCTCCATGGGGAAAGGGACCTCACGCATCATGGTCACCTCCTCAGTCTTAGCATTGGGCACAGTGCCTGGCACATGGTAAGCCCTCAGCACCATAATGGAGGAGCTGAGGGTCTACTTTATTGCCATTTTGACTCTGTGTTTCTTTTCATCCAACTTTTATTATAAAATTCTCCTGAATATGCAGGAAAGTTGAAAGGTTAATATAAGGAACACCACTTAGATTTAACAATGGCTGATATTCTACATCCTATAACTTTATAAGCAAACACTTTATATAGCAAACACTTTTTGGGCATTTACTATATGCCAAGCACCTAGCAGGTGACATACAGCATGGGAAATAAGCACTGTTCTTCCCATTTCACTGATGAGGAAACTAAGGCTTCAGGAAGTTAAATCATTTTCCAAATTCAAACAGCTGCTAATTGTTACAGCCAACCTGGGCAGGAGTGGGAGCCTAAATCTCACTGTTATCTGACTACTGGGTCATGCTGTCTTATGACCACCAACTGTATGCCATACTGGAGAATCCCAGAGGTGATGGGGTTATTTTTGGGGTGTCTGAGGCAGCTCATGGAGAGACGGCTCGAGAGAGCAGCTGAAAAGCAGACTGAGCTAAGGAAGGAACACACTCCTGAGGTCTGGTAGCCAATCACTGGAGAGATTAACTCCAACAGCATCTACCCCAATCCTGTCCTTCCTTGCCATACATCTCCGACATGACCATTATTAGTGACTGGGCTCAGAAGCTTGCCACCTTGTATGATCTGAATTGATCCAGTAAAGAATTCTCTGAAAAGCACCATTAAGATGATTTATAGTCTAATTTTGGTTGCTATAGATTCTGAGTCAGACTTATGACTGGAGAGAGAAAAAAATCCCCCACTCGCTTGGAATTCAGGCAAAGGTTTCTGTATTGATAGAGAAGCATGGCTGGCTGGGAAAAAGTCATATTTTTTAAGTTTACAGCTACCACTCCTGGTTTGGGGTTGCTATGGCAACTGAAAGCCTGGGGGGGGGGGAGGGAGTGGGCCCTGCCTTACGGAAAGCTGATTGATAGGTCTCCCGAACACTGTTTAGACACTTCTGTGCTAGGAGCCAGATAACATTAGTTTATTTATTAAAATACATGTTAAAACACCAGTTGTCTCTCTTACCCTGGCATTTCATTCTCATCATTGTTGTTACGGAATTGTTAACAGGCTACTGATAGGAATGGAAGGCAGGTCCCATTAGGGAGCTAAATGCCATTTTTCGGGGGGGTGGGGGAGATGTGCCCAGGGCTCCGGGCAGCCCCGTGCATGGTGCATAATCATGCTAATTGGGCATGATTGATTGCTTGCCTCTGATACTGGCCCCACCCGGGGTTCCACGGAGTTGGAGGTACTGCTAATCCCAGCAAAGACTTGGGAGCCTGGCTGTGAGGGGCTCCAGCCAGCCTTGTGTCCATCTAAGGTCTCTGGACTTGCCTTCTCTGTCACCAGGCTGACAGCCTGGCCTGAGTGAATGGCAGTTTGAGCCCTGAGCAGAGCGAGTGTCATCGGGCACAGGGAGTCGACAGGCCTGTAGAAGGTGACACAGCTCAGGAGAAAGCCTACAGCTGCGACTGGGACAGGATGGGTGTGAATCCCTGTCTTGCTACTTGGTAGATTCCCTGCAGTAAGTCCAAATACCAAACAACACCACTCTACACCACGAGTTCGAATCTCCAGAGCAACATGGATATACGATCTTCCCTTTTTATGTGCCAGCCTATCCTGTCTTGTATTTGATGAGAATCATTATGCCCATCTTAGATTCTCCCTTTGCTCATTTACTCATTCTCTCACCTACCCATTCAGTTACTCAATCATTCCACGAGTATCTGTTGAGATTCTACTTTGTGCCCAACACCACACTAGACACTGAACTACCAAGCTGAATACAGCAAGCACTGTCTTGCTTCCATGTGGTTTATATTTTACTTGGGAGAAAGGCACTAGAAACTATTTTTTAAAAGTGTTTTCATTATGGATCTTAAGAATTATAAAGGAGAAACAGAGGAAGACCCTATGGGAGCACATGACTGGGCCAAAAAGGAATTGTTTTGGCAAAGAAGATGCTGCAAGGCAAAAGAGGCGTGGCAGATCTGAGGGGAAAAGCATTCCAGGGAATGTGAGCAGCATGTGCAAAAGTCCTGTGTTAAGAAAGAACTCCGCATGTTTGTGGGTTTAGAGAATGGAAGTGAAACAGAGTAAGCGATTCCACTAGAACATAAAGAAGTCAGAAAATTCCCATTCCTTGCCTTCCTCCAGCTTCTTGCAAAGCACATACAGAGGAAACAGGGTCCCGGAAGGAGCACAAAGGTTGGAAACAAGTCAGGCAAATAATTTCTTCTGGGCCTTGATCCCTGAATATGTCTGTGACTCTTGTGTTTGTGCCACTGTCACCTTATTTAAGCTGACAACTACGTCTCCCTGAATCACCTTCCCTGTAGGGTTCTGGTTTAAACTACCCAAGAAAAGAACTTGTGGGGGTTTTTGAAGGCAGAGATTGAACTGCAGTTACACTCAGAAAGTCACTGTGTCCAATATGGTGAGGGACACAGATGTTCTTGGGAGACCCGAGTTGCCCTCCCTCGCCTCTGTGCCACAGCCAGTTTGCCTTCCTGACCAGTGACCCTGGCAACCAATGGCAGGTGCCTGGCTGCTGACTCCCAGAGGTACAGCCATACACGATCAACTGTCCCCACACAGCTCCCGGCGAGCACCCCTTTCTGTCTTCAGCTGTATGTGCCAAGAGTCTTGCATTTGCCACCCAGGCCAGTGCGTCAGACAAGCTGGTTAGTGGCTTCTCCTGATGCCCTAGCTCCCCTTTCCAGGACTTCCTTTCCCCAGCTCCTCACACAGCTGTGTGCGGTCCAATTCCTGTAAGAAAAGCTTGTTCCTATAATACTCATCATGACTTTGTTTCTCAGTGAAGCTAACCTACATCAATCCAAGAGAAGTGAAGGGAAGAGAAAGAAGGGAAAGAACAGAGGGGAGGGAGGGGAGAGGTGGGGAGGGGAGAGGAGAGGTGGGGAGGGGAAGGGAGGGGGAGGAGGAGGGGAAGGGAGAGGTGGGGAGGGGAGGGGAAGGGAGAGGTGGGGAGGGGAGGGGAAGGGAAAGGAGGGGAAGGGAGAGGTGGGGAGGGGAGGGGAGGGGAAAGGAGGGGAAGGGAGGGGATGGGAGAGGGGAGGGGAGAGGAGGGGAGAGGAGGGGAGGAGAGAGGAGGGGAGGGGAGAGGAAGGGAGAGGAGAGGTGGGGAGGGGGAGGGAAGGGAGAGGAGGGGAGAGGAGGGGAGGAGAGAGGAGGGGAGGGGAGAGGAAGGGAGAGGAGAGGTGGGGAGGGGGAGGGAAGGGAGAGGAGGGGAGAGGAGGGGAGGAGAGAGGAGGGGAGGGGAGAGGAAGGGAGAGGAGAGGTGGGGAGGGGGAGGGAAGGGAGAGGAGGGGAGAGGAGGGGAGGAGAGAGGAGGGGAGGGGAGAGGTGGGGAGGGGGAGGGAGGGGAGGGGAGAGGTGGGGAGGGGGAGGGAAGGCAGAGGAGGGGAGAGGAGGGGAGGGGAGAGGTGGGGAGGGGAGAGGTGGGGAGGGGGAGGGAAGGGAGAGGAGGGGAGAGGAGGGGAGGGGAGAGGTGGGGAGGGGGAGGGAAGGGAGAGGAGGGGAGAGGAGGGGAGGGGAGAGGTGGGGAGGGGAGAGGTGGGGAGGGGGAGGGAAGGGAGAGGAGGGGAGAGGAGGGGAGGAGAGTGGAGGGGAGGGGAGAGGAGGGGAGGAGAGAGGAGGGGAGGGGAGAGGAGGAGGGGAGGGGAGGGGAGAGGAGGAGGGGAAGGGAGAGGTGGGGGGGGAGGGAAGGGCAGAGAAGAGGAGACATCCCCACACTTAGATCTCATCAAGCTGCCTCGTCCTCCCCCAGGAGGGGATCCCCAGTTAGGGCCTCCAATTGCAGGTACCTGTGTTCTTCTTCCCTGATTTGAGCAAGTCACTGTGGTTGGCCTGCTGACATTCATTTCATCACTAAGGACAAACAGGATGCCTTTGTGCCATTAGGAAATATGGCGCTGACATAAACGAGCATTGAGGTGCAGTGCGCAGTGAGAATGGAGTTCTCGCTCCTCCCTTCTCCTGTCCGCGTGTCCGACCCTGTCGGGGCAGCCCTCGCCATGGTTCCGCTCCATCACTCAAGGGTCAACACCTGGCATGGCACCTGGAGCCCCACCGCCTGGGCTCAAATGCCTGCTCTGCCGCTCCCTAAAGGTGGACCTCAAGTCACCCCACCTCTCGCGTCCTCCTCTGAAAACGGAAGCCATTACCGTGGCCCCAAGAAGGCTCCAATGAGAAGGTGGAAAGTTTTCAGCATAGCATGTGACGTTCCTTAAGTGCCACTGATGTCACTGCAGCGAGTCCAAATTCCTCTCCCTGGCTTTTCATCTCTGAATGCAATAAAATATGCAAAAGTGGTGCCTATTTTGTGCAACAGCTTTTCAGAGCAGCAAGTACTGCTTATGTTGAGGGTTCTACTGCCCTCGCCTTGCATTCTTTCCCTTGTTCCTTAGACGGGCCAGTGAAGCAGCGGCTGACTCTCTTGTTTGGCTACCCCAAAAGCCATAGCCAAACCTCACATCCTCTGCTTACCTCACAATGTACACAGAACGAAAATAAACCAGATAGCCACTCTGCGGTGCTCCCTGCACCTCGCATCAGACACATGACTCATTTCTGGTGAACAAAATACAACGGCGGAGGTTCCTGAAGCATAGTGTATGGGAAAGCTTTACTTTCCTGGTGAAAAGGACACGTCTTATTGGTGCTTCCCTTCCTCCTTCCTGCCTTGAATGTGGATGTGATGACTGGTGCTGTGGCAGCCATCTGTGACACATGGGGATGAGAAGCTTACAGCAGAGAATGGTCGACCAGATATAAAGAAAGGGTCTGAGTCCTTGACAACACAACTGAGTTTCTGAACAAACCTGGAGACACATATGCATCCTTATATTTATTCAAATTCTCATTGCGTACAGGTTTGTGATTGCCATTTTTCATCATTTCTGTTACTTGTATACAAAAGGATTCTTAACTGATACCAGGCTACTATGTCTCTGTTGCATATAGGGGTGGGGAGGCTCAAAAGGTTAGGCAAATTCCAAAAGTTTTCACAGTTTTTAAGTAGCAGACTCAGAATTCAGTCCCAGAATGCTCTCCTGTTCCAAGCTCTTAACCAGTAACACTCTGCTGTACTCAATGTATATGTTTCCCTACTCTGCCTTCTCTCCTCCATATATTTAAATCCCATTCTGATTTCAAGTCTGAGTCCTAGACCCTCCATATGTCTTTGCATGATTAATCTAGTCCACAGAGAACTCTTGCTTCATTGATTCCCATTTCTCCATTTCTCTATTTATTTTTTGTATTTTAAAACTTTTTATGTATTTATTTTATTTTATTTTTTTTTTCAACGTTTTTTATTTATTTTTGGGACAGAGAGAGACAGAACATGAACGGGGGAGGGGCAGAGAGAGAGGGAGACACAGAATCGGAAACAGGCTCCAGGCTCCGAGCCATCAGCCCAGAGCCTGACGCGGGGCTCGAACTCACGGACCGCGAGATCGTGACCTGGCTGAAGTCGGACGCTTAACCGACTGCGCCACCCAGGCGCCCCATGTATTTATTTTATTTTGAGAGAGAGAGAAAGAAAGAAAAAGAAAGAAAAAGAAATGAAGGAAGGAAGAAAGAAAAAGAAAGAAAAAGGAAGGAAGGAAGGAAGGAAGGAAGGAAGGAAGGAAGGAAGGAAGGAAGGAAGGAAGGAAGGAAGAAAGAAAGAAAAAGAAAGAAAGAAAGAAAGAAAGAAAGAAAGAAAGAAAGAAAGAAAGAAAGAAAGAAAGAAAAAAAGAAAGAAAGAAAGAAAGAAAATGCATGGGGGAGGGGCAGACAAAAAGGGAGAAGGAGAGAATCCCAAGCAGGCTCCACAATGTCAGCACAGAGCCGGATGCAGAACCCAAACTCACAAATGATGACATCATGCCCTGAGCAGAAATCAAGAGTCAGATGCTCAACCGACTAAGCCACACAGGCAGCCCTCCATTTCTACATTTAAATGTGGCACTTCCCCATTTTCTAGTTCTTCACGTACATTGTACTTTTGACCCTCTCCCTCCCTGCACCCCATTAGATCACACGCATGGTTTTTAAAAAATTTTTGTAATGTTTATTTTCGAGAGAGATAGAGTGTGAGCAGTCAGCACAGAGCCCGATGTGCAGCTCAAACTCACAAACTGCAAGCTCATGACCTGAGCCCAAGTTGGATGCTTAACCAATAGAGCCACCTAGCCGCCCCAGATCACATGCTTCTTAAGGTCAGAGAAGCCACCTCAAATCAAAGAACAAGGGATTTGGAGATTGCTTCGAATTCTGGCTTCATCTCTTGCCTGTTGTGTGGCTTTGAGAAAAAGTTCATCTGTCTGGATCTCATTCTGATTTAAGAAATGAAGTTCATATTGTTGCCTTAAGGTATTAATGAAAAACTATTTGTATAGCAATTAGCAGAGTGCCTGACTCATAACAGACACTCAGAATGATGGCTACCACTGTTATTACTGTGTGTTTTATTTCTGGTGTACTGTCTTAGTACGTGGCAAAGGGACAACAAATAGTATGAGTTCAATAAGCAACTGTTAATAGAATGGTCCATTGACTATTTCATTAAGAACTTACTGAGATGTCATTTTATTCCAGACAATGTGCTAAGCATTTGACTTTAAAGATTTTTTTTAATCCTTTTCTTGGACACATGAACAGATAACTATAATGGAGTTTGACAAATTCAATAATAAAGAAACTCAGAGGGTTTTATGGGGACATAGAGGAAGGGCACTTACCAAACCTAGGAAGGCTTCCCAGAGGTAGTCCCAACTTATCTCCTAAAGAGTAGAGGAATTTAAATTATAGGTTCCGTTAATTGCCTTCCAGCCTCCCGAACTTTGTTATTCTTGCCCGAAGTAAGTTGTAGAAACAGGGTACAAAGGAATGGCATTTGTGTCCCTGGGAGTGGGGACTCAGATTCATGTTTATAACTGCTCTTGCAACTTAGGACCCCTGTCTAGGGGCTGCATTAGTTAGAAACGAGCTCCTTTTCAAGCTCACTTTCATGCTGGCTTTTCCTCCTTTGCGGTAAACAACGCAAGCCATTCTGTAAGCTCTCTCCCTTCTCTTCCAAGCACCATGCAAATTCTTAGAAGCAGCCTCTGCCAAGAAACAAAGGTCAGTTCTGCAGGGAATGAATTGCCAAAGCCATGTTCTTATTTTGAGTTTGGATCAAGGAAAGGAACATGGGTTTGTCTTTATTTTGCAAAGTTCCCTCACATCTCCACAGGCCGATCCATCAACGCACATCCACACGTGGGCCAGAGTCACGGGCGAGATTTTGATCCTGCTACTCTCAAAAGGCAGGAGACTGGCTTTGTCATTGCTTCCAGGCCCTCTGGTAAGGGGTGCCCCTTGGAAGGCTTCAATCCTGCCAACCAGGCTGCACACGGGGGGCTGTAAAGTCACCGGGCAAGAAGGCTGACAGTAGGACTTCGATGAGAGCCCTGAGGTTGACACATTTACAAAGTATCAGAAATCACGAAGGTCCTCCTCAGTTGGTTCCTGTGCTACTCAGGGGCTGCTGTGTTCCAAGTGGGAGCCTCTGACTGCCCCTGCCTGGACTGGAAGGGAGTCGAGCCTGGTCTGAAAGGCTTTCCAAGGGCTCCTTTGTGCTCTCCTATTAAGGATATTGCTGTATAACATGGAGTGTTTGGAAGGTCTTCCTTCATTCATTTACTAAATATTAACAAATACCTACTGTGTGCCAGCAGCAATACAAATCCCAAATATGGACAAACAGCAGTGCCGTCTATGTTTCTGAAGTTCTTGTACTGCACACAGAAGGAAACTGGGGTGGGGAGGGGGGGTGGCGGGGCTGAAATCCACTCACCCAGCTCAGAACTCACGCAACTGTGCTTGCCAAGAAGGTGGGACCTTTTCTAACGCACCTGGTTCAAGAGGGCAATTTCCTCTTGTAGAAGAGGATGAGGAGGGGGCCAGAAGATGTGCACTGTAAACAACTTGAGAACTGGGTCCGTGCATTTTTCTATACTGAGGGAGGATAGATATGAGCTGCCCATCATGACCTTGTAAAGGACCCTGAAAAGAATTTATGTTCATAAATGCACTACTGAATAATGTAAAATTTCCTGAAATTTTCCATGGGGTAAACCAGCAACCTAATAATATGTGAGATGACTTCAGATTACACCCAGGGCTAAAAAGAAAATGAACGGTGTGGCATTAATGCAGTGATGGGGGAAGGGTGCTGCCTTAAGTAAGTGGTCAATAAGGTTTTCCTGAATGATTAGCATTTGAGCTTAGACTGAAGGTACCAAAGACCTAGCCATCGAAAAACCGGGGCGCCAAGGTATTCAAAGAGTCCAAGAGTCTAACTAGAGAAGTTGTACATGGATCTCCCAGGGCATTTATTGTCGGGAAGGAGCTTCCCGACAATACCAACTACACTTCCATCTGGGTCCCGACATTGTTCTCATGCTCAGAACCGATCGATTCCTTGCTATTCTTGGTGGGCAGAAAGTCTTTGCAAAACTTGACCTTTCCCAAGTGTTATCAATAGAGCTAACAGAGATGCTGTCAGAAATGTCCACTAATCATCACACACCAGGGGGCTTTCTGAGTTCAATGCACTTGGTTCGGGATTTCTGCTGCCCTTGGAATGTGTCAATGTTTGTGGATGAGTCTTTCTTTACAGAAGTTCAATTACGGTATCGTATTGATTCATTTTAGGTCTTATATTTTTACATGTTTATACGTCTGTTTTCACCAACAGGCTGTGAGTCCCTAGAAGGAAGGGCTCTGTCTTTTTCCACTTTGTGCTCCCAACACTAAAATAGTATGGAATTAAAAACAGATATGTATTCAATGCTTTTGGGTTCTGACGATCCTAAGATGATCCCATAGCCAAGTGGTTTGTTGTTTTGATACTTTAACTAACTTACGAGATTGACAGATAACCAGAATATCCAGTCACTCTCCTGGACTGATGACAGTCATTTATGCATTATGAACAATTTGAAAATGGGGTCCATGCATTTTTCCATATTTGGGTAATCTAAATATGAGCTCCCTTGTTGTGCCCTCTTAAAGGACCTTGAAAATAATTTATTCTCATAAATACATTAGGGAATAATGTAAAATTTATTAAAGATTCCATAGGATAAATAAGATATTTATATTGCAAAAGAAGTTCAACATCTCCCTTTGAACTGTCTTTTAACCAAAGTCCACTCTCCTGTACTGTCTAAAAACTGTGTTTCTCTCTCCCTGATTTCCTAAAAAGCCCCAACTTCACTGATACCTCCTCTACCCCAGTTCTTGGAGCTTCTACTGTGGACCAAACTGTTCGTCAAAGTTTTTCTTCTAAACAATCGCCATACTTTCTTCAAGTGGAGTTTCATAACAGCATCTAAGAAAATAGATGGTCTCCATATAGCAAAGGCACTATAGCCCATGCAGTGTTTTTTGTTAATGATATTTATTTATTTAGAGAGACAAAGAAAGAGAGAGGGAGAGGCAGAGAGAAAGGGAGAGACAATTAGCCCTTTGCACTGTTTTGAACATAATAGATGTTCAGTTAATAGCTAACTGAATCCTCAACAGCACAGTCCAATTCTATGACATGCTGTGTGATGAATAAAACAAAAGCTTCGAGTCTTTCTCAGGCTACTCGAGACCTATCCCATTTTTCTATTGGAGGTGGAACCATTGCTGAGCCCCGTCATTGACAATGGCAAAAACTACTTTCCTCAGCCCTGTTAAACAGTTAATAACTTCGAAGTTTGTGCATGTACATGTGGATGGGTATAAAACACTTCTTACCTAGTTACTTTATGGTTTAGAAGCCATGTTTGTGTCAACAAGTCAGTGGGGACTAGGACCCCAGGTAGTGACCATTCTGCCACTTCTCCTTCCTTACAGCGGCTTTTTCAACTCTACTTTGCCAAAAGTCCGAAGCACCTACCTGGTGACTCTGCTCCCAGGCCTCAGGTAAGTGGCCGAGAGCAGGCACATGACTCTAATTGAGCCAATTACCCCTCTCTTCCTGGTTATCTGGCACTGGAGCATGAAGAAGGAGTTAATGGCCAAGCTGGAAGACCTATATATAAGCAGATGAGCCAAAGGAGAAGCTGGGCTGAATCAGAGAGAAGAGATTATGCAATCAGAGAGACCCAGTGGGAGTTCCTGATGATTTTACAGTTTCCATGATGCCTCTGACATTTGTTTTGCTAAATTCTCTCTGCATCTTTATAAAACCTTCACTTTCCCTTTTACCTCCTTCGTGTGTATCTCTGGCCCATAAACCAAAATATCCCTCCCTGACCAACCACCCCCTTCCACTAATCAGACACACCCGTCCCTTCCCTGTGGGTTCCCCATGCACCTTGCATGCAGGCTCCTCTTGACACAGTGAATGGCAATGTGTCATTTACAGATTTCCTCCTTACCAGGCTAGGAGCACACTGAAGTCAAGGTCTATGAGTTCATCCCTTATCCCTACCGCCTCACTCCACCCTAGGGATGTAGTAAATGCCCAATAAATGTTTGTTGAATTGAATTAAGAACAATGTCATCTGTAGAATAAAATCATGTACATATCGATTTGTTCTAAGCCCTTACTGTTTCCACAGAAGACCAGGATTCCACAATCAGCCTTATAGCCATGCCTTTATAACATGGACCAATCACAAGTCACACTGGGGGCTCTTTTCTAAAAATAGCACATTCCTTTAATTATATCCCTGCCTTTTCAAAACCACAGCACTCTTTTTCGTAGGAGCTTCTGAACGCAAACTTGGTTGCTGCTGGAGCCATTTCTCATTATTGAGTAAGCCCTTGACCTACCTCTTCAGACTGATGGAATCACAAAATTAGAGGTGCTGGTCATTTTTTCCTTTTGTTTTCTTCTGATTACAAGGGTAATACAATTGGAGATGATGCTACAAAGGCATCATGGGTAGTTCTGCTACCCACCTCCCTAGATCAGAATTCATTTTCCCACAACATCAATCTTGCTCTGCCCCAGCCTTCAGCACCCCTTTATCCAAGCCTGGGAAGACACATAGTGAAACCCACAAAAGTTGCCTTTTCTACCATTACAGATGTTATTGTGTGGCAAATGCAAGAGACTATTCTTTTCCTACAGTCTATATATGTAGTTCACCAAAATGCCGCTGGATGGGATTTCATGAAAAGAAAGCTAAAATGAATTTCAACTCAGGAAACAAAATTTATAGGGTTAGCAAATAAAAAAAAATCCATATTTTAAAACAACAAGATGAAATGTTTATCCAGAAGTATGGCATAAAAAAAGCCATGAACACAACTGAAACCGGGTTAGCTCTATAAATCATTAAAAACACCGTCAAGGATGGTCATCTCTGTTCACCTACCCTCCGCTTTGCCTGGGTATTTCAACATGAGCTAGTAAAAAAAGGAGCAAAGTAGGTTTTACCCTGTAGTTTTTCTTTGAGAGTATCCACAAAATCTTTATACATTGTAAGATCAAATATTTAAAACATTACACGTATATCATCTTCACATAAATGCAGAGGAGTTTGATTCTATCTTAAATATGGAATTCAATACCTTACTTAGGCTGCCACCCGAACTATGTGTGCCTTTCCCTAGAATGGTGATTTTCAAACTCAAATGCACATTAAAATACCCAATGGAGCTTTAAAAATGTTTGCCCACCCAAATCAATGAAACCAGAATCTCTAGGTATGAGACCCAGGCCTTGGCATTTTTTAAAAGCTCCTCAGATGATTCTTTTTTTTTTTTTTTTTTTTAATTTTTTCAACGTTTTTTATTTATTTTTGGGACAGAGAGAGACAGAGCATGAACGGGGGAGGGGCAGAGAGAGGGAGACACAGAATCGGAAACAGGCTCCAGGCTCCGAGCCATCAGCCCAGAGCCTGACGCGGGGCTCGAACTCACGGACCGCGAGATCGTGACCTGGCTGAAGTCGGACGCTTAACCGACTGCGCCACCCAGGCGCCCCGCTCCTCAGATGATTCTAATACTCAGCCCAGACAGGGAGCCACTGTCCTCAAAAACATTTGGGAGTGCAAATCATCTGTTCCCATTAAACAGCAAATCTCTCGGGGTGCCTGGGTGGCTCAGTCGGTTAAGCGTCCGACTTCGACTCAAGTCATGATCTCGCGGTCCATGAGTTCAAGCCCCGCGTTGGGCTCTGGGCTGATGGCTCGGAGCCTGGAGCTTGCTTCCGATTCTGTGTTTCCCTCTCTCTCTGCCCCTCCCCCATTCATGCTCTGTCTCTGTCTCAAAAATAAATAAACGTTAAAAAAAAATTAAAAAAAAAAAACAACAGCAAATCTCTCACCTCCCTCTCGGGTCTCAAATAACCTGATCCAGACAAGCAAGACCCAGGCAGGATAATAGGATGAGATTTGGGGAAAGGCCTATAAAGTATACATGGGTTAAGTGTCTCCTTATAAACTATTTTAGGTCATATCTGAACAAGTCAGACACCCCAGCAAGCACATCCTCCATTATAAATTCACAAAACACACTTTCTGTCAGCCTATGTAAATTTGGTTGGGGGTCAGAATAAAATCTGTAGGCTGAGTTGCTGTCAGTTTGGGATATCCTGGGGGGCTCAATGGTCACTATTAGGAATTGGTGCCCACTCATTCTGGTTGCCTTAGACTCTTTGCCCTCCTTATGACAAAGTACAAGCTAGAACAACATGAACTAAAGCCAACAACCCTACAAACGGAATTAACAAGACTTTTTTAAAGATATGGATAAGACTTTATGGCCTCTCAATATATAACATTTAACCATTATTCAGTCGGTCAACAGTTACCACTGTAGAGATAAAAATAAATGTGTACAATCCAACTGGAGTAAGGCTATAAATCCCTGGAAAGAAATTTTCAGGTTGGGAGGTACTTTAGAAGTCAAACATTCTGGGGCGCCTGGGTGGCTCAGTAGGTTAAGCGTCCGACTTTCAGCTCAGGTCACGATCTTGCGGTCTGTGGGTTCGAGCCCCGCGTCGGGCTCTGTGCTGACAGCTCAGAGCCTGGAGCCTGTTTCAGATTCTGTGTCTCCCTCTCTCTCTGACCTTCCCCCGCTCATGCTCTGTCTTTCTCTGTGAGTTCAAGCCCCACGTCAGGCTCTGTGCTGACAGCTCAGAGCCTGGAGCCTGCTTTAGATTCTGTGTCTCCTTCTCTCTCTGACCTTCCCCCATTCATGCTCTGTTTCTCTCTCTGTCTCAAAAATAAATAAACAGGGGCGCCTGGGTGGCGCAGTCGGTTAAGCGTCCGACTTCAGCCAGGTCACGATCTCACGGTCCGTGAGTTCGAGCCCCGCGTCAGGCTCTGGGCTGATGGCTCGGAGCCTGGAGCCTGTTTCCGATTCTGTGTCTCCCTCTCTCTCTGCCCCTCCCCCGTTCATGCTCTGTCTCTCTCTGTCCCAAAAATAAATAAAAAACGTTGAAAAAAAAAAAAATTTAAAAAAAAAAAATAATAAATAAATAAATAAATAAATATTAAAAAAAAAGGCACACAAATAAAAAGAAAAAATCATCTTAAAAAAAAAAGAAGTCAAACATTCTGACTGCTATATTTTTAGGCATGAGGATTCTGAAGAGAATCCCCTCCCAGAGAACCCTAATTACTAAGGGCCCGAATTCCAAGACCACCATGATACCTTCTCCTCAAAATCTTTTTTCTTGGGCCCATCAAGGGTTGATCACCATGGTGGATTAATAATATTTCAGAAAGAATATGGAGGTAAGAGGAGAAAGGGTTTCCAGAGTTAACCAGGGCACAGCTAAAATTTGAACACTAGTCTCTCCCACCAAGTCTAGATTGAACAAACAGGTATTGGCCCCAAATAAAGTAAACATATTCTAGTTTTAATTGCCAGCTCAGAAAAGTATTAATTGAATTGTTTTGGGGGAAAAAAAAAGTTCACCTCTTGGAGCCTCAGTTTCCTCATAAAATAAAATACATTTAACAACAACAAAAAAAATCTGTCTTGCAGGATAGTTGAAAAGATAAAGTGAGATCACCAGGGGTTGGTGGACTTTTTCTATAAAGGGCCAGATAGTGAGTAGTTGAGGGTTTGTGGGTTAGATGAGGTCTCTGTTGCAAGTTTTCTCTCTCTTTTTTTTTTATAACCCTTTAAAAAATGTAAAATAAAATGAAACATTCTGAGCTCATGATTCGTACAGAAGCAGGCCACCAGCTACAAGAACCATGGCTGATCAAGACCATATGATCCAAGAACACAGAGAGGAGGCATGCCTTAGCATATTAGCAACCTAAAGCAACACTGGATGTTTGGGTATTTGCTCAGTAAATCTGTTAATGAATAAAATATGTAAAGGGCTTAGTCCAAGGTGTAACATGTAAAACTTACTATATTTATTTAATATTGTTACTATGAGACAATATAAGGCATAGAAATATACCACCTATATAAGAAATAGGTGAATTACCTAATAGAAGAATTAAAAAAGAAAAAAATAGGCAACTGTGACCTGAAATACCTAGAGAAAGTATCACCGACAAGGTGGCATTTTCCCGAGTTTAGAGGGATGGAAAATTTTTGAGAAATGGAGAAATGAAGAAGAAGGTAATTATAAATGTATTCCAAGGGAAGTAAGAAGGAAGTTATTATGTACCTGCTACTGTGCCGTGTTTTATATATGTTATCATCAGAACACGGTTATGGTTTGACAAAGACCGCCTCATTCTATGACTCCTTGGGATGTAAAGTTCAAGGGCTATTGGAGAGGGATATAGGCAAATTCCCATGGGGAGAATGGTCCCGTTATCAGTTTGAGTTTCAATGACAACAGACTACCTCTGATGAGCAAAGATGGCCCGAATGACTGGTCAACATGAAAAGATACAAAAGTCCCCCATGATTCACTATGAAATAACAGGGAAACTTGATCAGTTAACTCAGTTCAATGCCAAGATCTCAACAGCCATAGGAGCTGATTGTGTACACAGATTGTGGCTAAGCCTGGAAACTTCAGGTGTCCCAGCCCACTGGGCACTACAGTTGCATTTCGGATTACTGACTGAGCATGTGCATGTAAACTGAAGACTTGTAATGGAGAAGCCAGCCCGAGGATGGCAGAGAGTAAGCGTAGTTGAGTATCACAAGTGTAGAAGAGTATCACTCTTCTTCTTCCCTCTCCCACTACATACACCCTCCAACACACACTCACAGTTATTGTCAGGCTGGCACTGGGGTTGAGAATTACACTGATCACATCACAAATGGAAACGTTACCCAATTTATACCTCCCAGCTTGTGGATGGCTACGGATGAGGAATGTAAATGTTATCACACTTAATTCTCCCATCCTCTTTAACAGATAAGGAAGTAGTTTCAAAGGTGAAATAACTGAATCTAGTTCACCCAGCTCAACAGTGCAGGTGGGTCTCTCTGTCTTTTCACTAAACTGCACGGTTCACCTAAAGGATGAATTGTAAATGATTAGCATCAGCTCACTTGCCAGGAATGGATTTTGAATGGCGGAAGGCTTTGCGTCTCTGAGCAAGGATCTGACACTCAGACAGGGCAGACAGAAGAGTGAAGATGAGCTTCAGAGTTGTTTTCCTTGGGTACAGAAACCCCAGACTTCATCCATCAAGTCAACAGGGTCTCGGGGCCTTACTTGAGCACTGCAGTTTGGATGACGATGATACCCAGAGGGTTGTTAGACCACCACTGCAGTCAAAATGTACACAACCATCAGGCCCAGGGTTGCCACTCGGGCTTCGTAAAGCTGTGCTGTCATGAGGAGTCCAGAGGAAACAGGCATGGACCAGGGGGACACAGCATGCCCCACTCCCTCATTCAGAATAATTGGCGATGTCTATTAAAATGTAACCTCCAGATTCATCATGCGAGCATCACCATGCTAGATGGGCTGTGTCAAGCACAGACACTAGTATCTGGTCTGTTTCATTCAACTCTTTGAGAATGATCAATAAAAAGATGGATACAGTGCCTGTGTCTCTGGCAAAAAAAAAAAAGAAAAGAAAAAAAGAAATTATATCAGTGAATATGATCAGTGCTTAGATTTCTTAGAGCACCTATGAGACCCTAAGTAAACCAGGCAGGTTCAGGTATGTGATGGATTTCTGCTGTCCAAATTAATATTTAATATTTTAATATTTAATCCTAAAGCCGTGTGCCCCATTTTTTAAGTTACAGAATATTAAAGAGTGAAGCTATTAAAAGCAGTAAGTGTTTTAGTTCAGGAAGAGAACACAACCCTAAGTGACAGGTAACTCTGGGTGTCGTGCTTTGTTTTTGAAAACATGGATTTATTTCTTAAATATTTATTATTAATGCAACAACTACACTACCCAGTATTTATATCGTATCTTGTCTTCTGAGGAATATTCTGGTTGAATAACATCATCTGTCTTGATGAACTTCATTGTCAGGAAGAATACTGGACTGAGTTTCGCCTTCTCACACATGAGAAAACAGAGGTCCGGAGAGATTAAACAGGTTTTCCCAAGTCACAGAGTAAATCTATTGGATTTACTCACAGAGAAGCTGCCCAAACCACTGTTGGCTGGCTATAATACTAAAATCCCCACTGCAGGTGTTCAGAGCAATGTCCTTTCCACCCTTTGTTTACTGCTTAAACCTTTACTCACAGAGGATGCATATGGGATAGAGACACAATCCTTGCATTACAAATGACTCATTCACTCCTTGAAAAAATATTTATTAAGTTCCTACTATGTGTATGGAAGCCTTAGAGCCATATATTCCTTTCTATGGTTGCTTTAACAAATTACCACAAACTGAATGGCTTAAAACAACACAAGTTTACTATCTTCTGGTTCTGGAGGTCAGGAGTCCCAAAATCAAGTGGTCAAAAGGGCTGAGTTGCCCCTGCAGGCTTTAGGGGAGAACTCACTACCTAGCCTCTTCCAGCTCCCAGAGCACTCCTTGCTCATGGGATCTTCCCCCACCTTTAAAATCCACTACTTCAGCCTCTCCTTTCTCTGACTCTGACCTCCTCCTGCTTCCCTCTTACAAGGACCCCATGATGGCACACGGGCCCACCTGGATAAGCCAGGAGAATCTGCCCATCACAAGGTCCACAAAAACCCTTTTGCTCTGGGAAAGTAACATGCTGACAGGCTTCATCAATTGGGACATGGTCTACCTTGGGGAGGTGGGTCATTATTCTACCCAGCATCATCTACTGTGATGATGCACAAGTCTTGTTCCAGCCCCTGCAGCCATGTTCACTGGGTGTGGAAGAGGCACCCCAGTGAATAAGGACAAAACAGGATGGTAAGTGACAAGAGATGTTAAGAGGGTGGGCTTCTAGCGGAGGCTAATGGGTGTGAGGAAGACTGCCCAGGAAGATAAACGGATTAAAGGGAAACAATCAGGCAGAAGAGCGAGAGGGTAGGTGGGAAGTCAGGTAGGCCCTCAGGGAACAAGGATGCTCCAGGAAAAAGGCACAGGCATAAGCAGAGCTGAGTATGATGGTCTAGTTCACAGACCGTGGTGTCTGCTTCCCATTGTTCTGCTTTGTTTCACAGTTTTATCTTGAGTGACAGATAGAAACAGAAACAGGCTGTCCAGCATGCCAGTGAAGAACGGGCAGCCCTCAGTCAGATAACCCAGACTTTATCCAGGCTCTGACCCTTCTTAAAAGTTTGACTCGTCTGATCCTCTGTGTTCTCATCTGTCAAATGGGAGTAACAAGGGTACCCACAGGGTCGCTCCAGACATAAAATGAAATCACGAATATAAAGTTCCTGCCACAGTTTCTCCATACTAGATGTTTGACAGACATTAGATTTTTGTTGTTGTTGCTTCAACTTTGGGCCTCTTCTGCTTTGGAATGCTGCAGTGGGGTGCATGCCAGGAAGCTCCTCTAGGAAAAGCAGGTGACTCTTTCCTGGAAGAATGTCATCCTCAGGGAGCTATCACCACATGTCACTTCATGAAGATTACGAGGACTTCTCCAGGATGTTACATGGGGTACAAAATACAGTTCAGAGGAAGCAAGACCATGCCTGCACACCCACACCGCCAGATCCCATAAAATCTCCACTGCTGGCATTCCACTTTTCTCTCTTCTGCAAATAGCCAGATGTGGTTATTGTTGGGGATGAATAAATAGCTGTGATTTCTGTTCACCGGAGGAGCCCTAATTTCCTGCCTTTTCCCCTACAACGTCGACAGTGTCATGTAGATGAAAAGCTGCAGAAGCTGGGCCAGGTCAGCTGCTAATAATCACGTCTCTTCAGTCAGAGACAGAACCTCAATTTACCCACTGACAAAATGAAAGGTTTTGAACCGGATGATTTGTAAGACTCCTGGATTTAAAATTCTGTGATTCTCTGGTGAGTGTGGAGCATAGACAGACATCAACTACAGAAAGGAGCCTGGGCTGATGGGCAAAGCATGACTTTGAGGTTTTGTGTGCTTGAACGCATGCTCTGAGACTGACTCACAAGGTTACTTAACTTCCCTGAGTCTTCAGTCTCTGCAAATTGAGGACAAAAGAGCCCACCTGGAAGGGCTGATACAGACTACATGAGACATCATATGTACCAGAATCTGGCACAAAATCAGGGTTCAGTGACTGTTGAATGCAAAAGTTGCAAGGGGAAGTGTCTCCCCAAAGGTTCACCTTCAAATACTCGTGGCCAAAAACTGTTCTGAAAGATCGTCTTTTTCTAAAGTTAACATTTACTGTTATCAAAGTATCATGTTTATACTTCAAAAAGTCAGAATATTAAAAGGCTTAAATTAAAAAAAAAACAATCAACAAAACTAAAAGGCAACCAACAGAATGGGAGAAGATATGTGCAAATGACATATTGGATTAGTATCCAAAATCTACAAAGAACTTATCAAACTCAACACCCAAAAAAACAAATAATCGGCACTGAAGAAAGGGGCAGAAGACATGAACAGACACCTTTCCAAAGAAGACATCCAGATGGCCAGCAGACGCATGAAAAGATGTTCAATATCACTCATCATCAGGGAAATACAAATCAAAACCACACCAAGATACCATCTCACACCTGTCTCAATGGCAAAATTAAGAACTCCGGAAACAACAGATGTTGGCGAGGATGTGGAGAAAAGGGAACTCTTTTGCACTGCTGGTGGGAATGCAAACTGGTGCAGCCTCTGTGGAAAACAGTAGAGAGGTTCTCAGAAAAATTAAAAATAGAACTATCCTGGGGCGCCTGGGTGGCGCAGTCAGTTAAGCGTCCGACTTCAGCCAGGTCACGATCTCGCGGTCCGTGAGTTCGAGCCCCGCGTCAGGCTCTGGGCTGATGGCTCAGAGCCTGGAGCCTGTTTCCGATTCTGTGTCTCCCTCTCTCTCTGCCCCTCCCCCGTTCATGCTCTGTCTCTCTCTGTCCCAAAAATAAATAAAAAACGTTGAAAAAAAAATTTTTTTTAATAAAAAAAATAAAATAGAACTATCCTACAACCAAGCAACTGCACTATGAGCTCTTTATCCAAAGGATACAAAAACGCTGATTCAAAGGTGCACATGACCCCAATGCTTATAGCAGAACTATCAACAAGAGCCAGGGGTGCCTGGGTGGCTCAGTCGGTTAAGCATCTGACTTCTTAAGTCATGATCTCATAGTTCATGAGTTCAAGCCCTGCATCAGGCTCTGTGCTGACATCTCAGAGCCTGCAGCCTGTTTCAGATCTGTGTCTTCCTCTCTCTCTGCCCCTCCCCAGCTAGCACTCTGTCTCTCTGTCTCTCTCTCTCAAACATAAATAAACAACCAAGAATCATAAAATACCTAGGAATAAACCTAACCAAAGATGTAAAAGATCTGTATGCTGAAAACTATAGAAAGCTTATGAAGGAAATTAAAGAAGATACAAAGAAATGGAAAAACACTCCGTGCTCATGGATTGGAAGAATAAATATTGTTAAAATGTCAATACTACCCAAAGCTATCTACACATTCAATGCAATCCCAATCAAAATTGCACAGCATTCTTCTCGAAGCTGGAACATGCAATCCTAAAATTCATATGGAAGCACAAAAGACCCCAAATAGCCAAAGTAATATTGAAGAAGAAAACCAAAGTGGGAGGCATCACAATCCCAGACTTTAGCCTCTACTACAAAGCTGTAATCATCAAGACAGCATGGTATTGGCACAAAAACAGACACATAGACCAATGGAATAGAATAGAGACTCCAGAATTGGACCCACAAACGTATGGCCAACTAATCTTTGACAAAGCAGGAAAGAATATCCAATGGAAAAAAGTTCTTTAACAAATGGTGCCGGGAGAACTGGACAGCAACATGCAGAAGGTTGAAACTAGACCACTTTTTGACACCATTCACAAAAGTAAACTCAAAATGGATGAAGGACCTGAATGTGAGACAGGAAACCATCAAAACCCTAGAGGAGAAAGCAGGAAAAAACCTCTCTGACCTCAGCCGCAGCAATTTCTTACTTGACATATCTCCAAAGGCAAGGGAATTAAAAGCAAAAATGACTTATTGGAACCTCATGAATATAAAAAGCTTCTGCACTGCAAAGGAAACAATCAACAAAACTAAAAGGTAATCGACGGAATGGGAAACGATATTTGCAAATGACATATCGGACAAAGGGCTACTATCCAAAATCTATAAAGAACTCATCAAACTCCACACCTGAAAAACAAATAATCCAGTGAAGAAATGGGCAGAAGACATGAATAGACACTTCTCTAAAGAAGACATCCAGATGTACTAATAGGCACATGAAAAGATGCTCAACATCGCTCCTCATCAGGGAAATACAAATCAAAACCACACTGAGATACCACCTCACACCAGGCAGAGTGGCTAAAATGAACAATTTAAGAGACTACAGATGCTGGAGAGGATGTGGAGAAACAGGAACCCTCTTGCACTGTTGGTGGGTGTGCAAACTGATGCAGCCACTCTGGAAAACAGTGTGGAGGTTCCTCCAAAAATTAAATATAGATCTACCCTATGACCCAGCAACAGCACTGCTAGGAATTTACCCAAGGGATACAGGAGTGCTGATGCATAGGGCACTTGTACCCCAATGTTTACAGCAGCACTTTCAACAATAGCCAAGTTATGGAAAGAGCCTAAAGGTCCATCAACTGATGAATGGATAAAGAAGTTGTAGTTTATATACACAATGGAATACTATATGGCAATGAGAAAGAATGAAATATGGCCTTTTGTAGCAACATGAATGGAACTGGAGAGTGTGATGCTAAGTGAAATAAGCCATACAGAGAAAGACAGATACCATATGTTTCCACTCTTATGTGGATCCTGAGAACCTTAACAGAAGACCATGGGGGAGGGGAAGGAAAAAAAAAAGAGGGGGGGGAGACAAACCATAAGAGACTCTTAGAAACTGAGAATAAACTGAGGGTTGATAGGGAGTGGGAGGGTGAGTGATGGGCATTGAGGAGGGCACCTGTTCGGATGAGCACTGGGTGTTGTATGGAAACCAATTTGACAATAAATTTCATATTAAAAAAATAAACATTAATAAAAAAACAATGGCCAAATTATGGAAAGAGCCCAAATGTCCATCAACTGATGAAGAGATAAAGATGTGGTGTATGTATGTGTGTGTGTACATATATATATATATATACACATATATATATATACACACATGTGTATATATATATATATACACACATGTGTATATATATATACACACATGTGTATATATACACATATATGTATATATATATACATATATATATACATATATATACACATATATATATATACATATATATATATATGTGTATATATATATATACACGTACACACACAATGGAATATTACCTATAAAAAAGAATGCAATTTTGCCATTTGCAACGTGGATGGAAACAGAATGTATTATGCTAAGTGAAATAAGTCAGTCAGAGAAAGATAAATATATGATTTCACTCATATGTGGAATTTAAGAGACAAAATAGATTAACATAGGGGACAGGAAGGAAAAATAAGATAAAAAGAGAGAGAGAGAGAGAGATAAACCATAAGAGACTCTTAAATACAGAGAACAAACTGAGGGTTGCTGGTGGGGGTGTTGGGTGGGGGGATAGGCTAAATGCATGATGGGGATTAAGGAGGCCACTTGTTGGGATGAGCCCTGGGTGTTATACGTAAGTGGTAAATCACTAAATTCTACTCCTGAAACCATTATTACACTATATGTTAACTAACTTGGATTTAAATTTAAAAAATTTTATTTTGAGGGATAGTTGACATAAAATGTTGTATTAGTTTCAGGTGTACACGATAGTGATTTGACAATTCCACAGTCTAAAAATAGTTTTCATTATATCTTCACTCTTGAGTAACAGTTTGGGCATCAAATTCTAGGTTATAATTTTGAAAGCATGGATCTATTGTCTTCTAGCTTCTAGTATTTCTGTTGACAAGTCCAATGTCAATTCCTTATTCTTAATCCTTTTCATATGACCTGTTATTATTCCTTGAAGTTTTTAGGATTATCTCTGCATCCTCAGCATTCTGTGACTTAAAAATGATGTGCTTTATAATGAGTTTGAAAATTTATTTTACTGGGTACTCAGTAAATCTCTATAGCCTGGAGCTTCATACCTTTTACTTCTGGGAAATTTTACAGCATTCATTCTTTGATAATCTTCTCTCTGACATTTCTGTTTCCTCTCTTTGCAATTTCTGGGAGTTATAGATACAACTTGTGAACTATTCCTCTACTTTCCTGAAATCTTCCCTAATTTGCATTTCTTTGACTTTTTTTCTACCTTCTTAGAAATCTCCTGAACTCTCTCTTTAAACTATGCTTCTGAAAGTTTGTCTTATCTTTCATAGTTTGTAATTCCTAAGAGTCGTTTCTTGTGCTCCTACAGCTCACCCTTGATAGCATCCTTCTCTTGTTGCACCAATGAACTATTTTCTGTAAACTCTGTGAGAATCGTAATTACCATTTATTTGAAGTTTTCTTCTGCTTCCTGCATTGCCTCTGTTTTTCTCAAATTCCCTTTTACTGCTTGTGTGTTTTAGATGTGTTACCCTGCTGAAGACTCTTCCCAGGTGGCTACCTATATTTTGCAATGCACTAACACTTGAATGAAGTAAATGCAAACATGCACATACATACACACACACACACACACACACACACACACGCACGCACGCACCCACTCACATGTTGAATGGAGGATATATGGACGGAGTTCATCAGTTGAAACTCATGAAAGAATTTCACTCTCCTGGACCAAGTTATTCTCCAGAGATAATCCCAAATGTTAGTATCTGTAGCTATCTTTTCCTGGGTTCTTTCTGTTTCTTTCAAGAAGATTCTTCTAACCTCGGTGGGAAGAATAGTCTTCGCTGCCAACAGTCCAGGAGCTGAGAGAAAGCGCTGGGCACACGCTCACCACTCTCTGTGCTGAATATTTCTGAACAAAGAACCATCCTGATTCAGTTTTTCTTAATCTTCCCCTCCTATTCCCTGCCTGGCTTCCCAGGATGAAGTAGGGTGTCTGGGATCTATCAACTGACTCTCCTCCTATCAGTATCCCCTTTCCTGAGGGAGCTGATACCGATACCTCTAATTCCTGAAACTTCCTACGGTTCTGTGACCCAAATCCCCTTGATTTTTATTTATGTCCCCCCTTGACAAGTC
The DNA here is from genome assembly GCF_028018385.1 of Neofelis nebulosa. Lineage (NCBI taxonomy): Eukaryota > Metazoa > Chordata > Mammalia > Carnivora > Felidae > Neofelis > Neofelis nebulosa. The sequence goes on from NC_080799.1 coordinate 31,796,925, forward strand.
CTTAGAATTTGGTCTTCTGTACTTGGTTACTTTGGTTACCATTCATTGATCCATATCTCATTGCTCAAAAAACTTGGTTGGCATACCATAACCATTATCGTCTCCTCTCTTACTTTAATCTCTCACTCTGTTTATACCAGCCAGTGTCATTTACATGGGAGTCCCCAGGGAGGAATAGAGAGCATCAGATGTGTTCAGTCTGCCATGTTTAACTGGGACGTCTGCTGGGGGTTTCCTTCAGTGTTAAGATTCTGTATGTGGGTGACACAAAGAAAAATAGAGAGGATGTGCTTCTCTGATAAAGTCTCTGGGTTTCTAATTCATGGTGGCTTCATTTTCAAGAAGAACAGAAATTATCTAGAGTCACTCTGCCCTTCCTGGAGTACTAGGTGAAATTACCTTGAACTCCCAACCTCACATCCTATCTTTCCTGAGATTCCCAACACTCCCAAAGTTTATATTATTCCTAAGCATCCTTTTCCCTCCCCCGATGGACTGGATTTCTTTTGCTTGTTTGCTTGCTTATCTGCCCCAGCATCACCTCAAATCTGGGGCATAGGGGTTTTTTCAGCTCATCCTTTCCCCTCCCCACCCACACAACAGAAATACCCTTCTGAAAAGTATCTCTGCATATAAGAGACTTATGCTGAAGACTGGAAAGTAACAATCCCTTCTCTAAAATGACATCTGGAATCACATGGTAAGATTTTAATTTCCCTCACCCTGCTATCCCATGATCTACGTATAAGTTTATTTCTAAAATGAACACAAAAATTCAAAGTGCGTGGTTCTGCTGAGCATCCTGATAGAAGAGATGAGGAAATTAGAGTTTTCAATCAAGGAAGAAGTCCTTGGAAGCAGTCCACAGTCCTCATAAATAATACTTTACAAGACATCCTCTATTCTGCTTTTGGTTTCCATACCCCAAGAAAGAAATAAGATACTTAGAATAAGGCCAAGAGGTGACAAAGGACATCTGTGTATATCAGTTCATTTAATCTTCTTAACAACCTTGTGAGATATCATTTCTTCCCATTTTACAGATGGGGCAACAGAGTCTAAATGGCTTACTTGAGACACATAGCTAGAGCATGGCCAAGTCGAGAACTGTAATGTTCACTTCCACTGGCACCACTGTGCTTACTGTACATAGAAAGTAGATAGGAAGCTATATAGATAGAGATGTGTATACATATGAATGCATTTTAAATGCATTTGTGTGGATATGTGTGTGTGTGTGTGTATATATATATATATATATATAATGCCTCGCTTTCATGATTACAAACAGATGTTATTATTTTTCTATCTCATATTTAGAAACTAAGACTCAGAGAAGTTAAGTAATGTGCCCAAAGTAACATAAATACTGGGGTTATAAAACACTGAGAGGCTCCTAGAATGCAATTTGGCAATATATATGTCTCACAACACTCATGCTCCTTGACCCAGAGGTAATTACTTCTAGGCATTTATCCTTGGGAGCTATAAGAAACATGTATACAGATTTTTTCCTGTAAAAAAAGTTCAGCACAGTACTCTTTATAATAGCACACTTAGAGGGACGCCTGGGTGGCTCAGTCGGCTGGGCATCCAACTTTGGCTCAGGTCATGATCTCACAGCTTATGGGTTTGAGCCTCACGTCGGGCTCTCTGCCCACACCTCAGAGCCTGCTTTGGATTCTGTGTCTCCCTCTCTCTCTGCCCTTCCCCTGCTCATACTCTCTCTCTCTCTCAAGTATAAATAAACACTAAAAAAAAAATTTATAATAGCACACTTAGAAAAACTAAGAGAGAAAATGAGACAGGGAGAGAGAGAGGGGGAGACCTTAAATATCCACCAGTAGGGGATTTAGGTAAATAAATTATACTATATTCACATAATGGAAAATTATCACATGGCAACTGAAAATAACACAATGGAAATGTTTTCCAAGGCATGGAAAAGAAGTCAATGTTAAGAGGAACAAAGCCATAAATAGGGGCGCCTGGCCTGGAACCTGCTTTGGGTTCTGTGCCTCTCTCTCTCTCTGCCCCTCCACCACTCACACTCTGTCTCTTTCTCTCTCTCTTTCTTTCTCTCTCTCTCTCAAAAATAAATAAAACATTAAAAAAATATTTTAAAGGAACAAAGCCATAAACAAAACAATGTAAACAGTTTGTGCTGGTTTTTGTAAGCAACACCAACAATTATAACACCAATATAGAGCTCTCTATATGCCAAGCACTTTTCAAGGGCATATCAAAGTAAATGATGATGATCTCTCATTAGTATGATTATTTCTTCTTCACACTTAATATTTATTTTAAATATTTTATATTATTTTGTATTTTAGTAAACATATAAGAATATAAATACCAACCCACTATTATAAGCATAGATATAATTTTTAAAATAGGATGGTAACTTTGGGATTTCTGGCATGATTTAAAAAAAACAAACCCAAAACAGTTCTGCCATTATGAGGTTGTCCTGCTCACAACCACACATACCCAGGGGGACTTTTTGAAATAGTAGCTTGAGCCAAAATCTTGAGCTAAAGGAGCCCCTGGTCTCATGCATGTTTTTAGTGCTTAATCTTAGGTTAATTCTGGGATATCTCCTGGCCAGTTCCCCATTTCATTTCTGCCATATGCATTAGGCAAGGGATTCCAGGGTGCTCTCTACAAGGGGTAACCAAGTGAACGTTCCGTTTTATTGCATCCTGGAAGTTATAAGCTCTCCGGGGATTCAGAACACATTGCTTCCTTATGTTCTATGAGCCCAGGAAGCAGGGTCTCTCTGCATTCCAAACTGACCCTCCTGCAATTAGAAATGAGATTTCCAGCAGGAGCGCTATCTTGGTGTGAACAGCAGACAATAGCCTTTGGCTCTCTCTAACAAGATCAGCGAGTCAGGCTCTTCAAATTGGCTAAATTTATATCACACACTAGGCTCTGTGAATAAATAACAAGGAAATTCTTTTGTTAGCTTGAAAATAATCTATACAAATTCTATCTTAATAATAGTCTCTCAACAGGCCACGTAAGTGCCGGCAGGCGGGAGCCAGGTCAGAGATGGGAGCAGGATCTCAGAGTTCAGGGTGACTAATGAAATGTTACACCTGCTGCCTCTCAAAGTAGAATTGATTGGATAAAAATTTAGTATACAAGAGTCATCCTGTGCTTGTTTCCTAGCCTTTCAGTGTCTGGAGATTAGGGCCTATTTCCCTGGAACCTGGAAGATGCTTTGAATTTCTAGTAAGATAAGCAGTGGCCTGGCACATGGGAGATGCTCTGTGTTTAAAAATTAAACACACTGGGGTGGGGGTGGGGGAACAATAACCATTGGTCACTCTGTCAGTTAATTTTCATTTGGTATCACACAAACCTCTTTCCACGTTACCCGAAGCACAAAGGGTATTTATTCACTTATGTAACTGAACATTTCAGGACCTGCACCAGCTGTAGGCAAGGCTTGATGAGGGGTTAAAATGGTATCACAACACCTAATTCCTCTTTCTTTAAACTGCAACTTGACTCACCTCATGGTGGCTTCATTTTCTTTTCTTTTTCTTTTACCCCTCCCCCACTTTTATTTTTAACAAGTTTTTCCATTATGATCAAAGACAACTGCAATGTTTTAAAAACTTCTATCCTTTTGGCTTCAAGTTCCTTGTGGAAAGAGTGAGAATCTCTTTCCCAGGAGGCCCAGCAAAAAGCTCATTTTGCTTCACAGGCTCTGTCTAGGTCACGTAACTAGCCACTGAACTAACCGCTGTGGCAAATGAATAGATCTAAGTATGAACCAACTTAGACTGGGTTCACTTGTCTTCCCTTGTAGTTAGGGAAAATGGGAGGGAGATCTCATCACCACCCAAAAAAATGGATTGAAATGAGGGAGGACTAACTGATCCAGAGCTAAATCAGAGTACGCTTAAAAAGAGGAGTGTGCCTCGATCTGGTGGCAAAGACCTCAAATCCAACACAGACATTAAAGAAAATGCTAACTGTGCCCTTTCAAGAAGCCACTCAAGGTTCCTTCTCTACAGAGTGTCAGGATCCACCTTCTATTCCTGAAGCACAATTCATGCAACCCCTGCTCTTTGTGGGTGGATCCATCCATCCATGCCTCCTCCCTTCACTCCTTGCCCTCCCTCAATTCTTAGGTAAGTCCGAAGGAAGGTAGGGAGTTTCCTCTGTGTCATGGTGTTAGCTATCACTTATTGTCTACTTAGTATATACCAGGCATGGCACAACATACTTGATGCAAAACCCCCATCTGATTGCCACAAAAACTCTAGGAGGCCACGTCTGCTGTTTATAAGATGGGAAAAATGAGTTTCAGGAAGATGATAAAACTCGGGTAAGATCAGACAGCTACTAACTGGGAGAAAATAAATCTAATTGTAATATGATTTCTGAGATACAACTGCATTATCTCCTTTCTCCACCATACTGAACCAATTCACAGCAAGGCTTCTGCTTAGATCTTCTTAGATCTGATGGTTTCCCAATCTAGTTTCCATTCCCACACTTCTTGTCTCATGACTAAATATGTTTTAAGCTCAGACCATTGGCTGAGAGCCCAATGCCTTGTAGCATATCAAGCTGGCCTTATGGATATTATTACTATGTTTTCCACTTGAAGACTGCAGCCTGCTTGGTCCCAGGGATCCTACTCACTGCTTGTGTTTTTCATCCCTCTGCCTCCTTATTAGGAAAATCCACTTTGATAGTACTTTACTTTACTTCCTACCTTCCCTGCCAGTAAGAAGTTTCCTCCCACAAGGTAGGTAAGCCCAAAATTCAGAAAAAGAAATACGAGCGCCCCATAGCAATATGCAAAGATGCTCAATGTCACTGAGAATAAGAGAGATGCAAATTAAGACTACATTGAAATAACCATATAGGTTGGCTAATATAAAAAAAAAAATAGGGGCGCCTGGGTGGCTCAGTCAGTTGAGCGTCCAGCTTTGGCTCAGGTCATGATCTCACATTTTGTGAGTTTGAGCCCCACATCGGGCTCTGTGCTGACAGCTCAGAGCCTGAAGCCTGCTTCAGTTTCTGTGTCTCCTTCGCTCTCTCTGCCCCTCCCCCAGCTCACACTCTCTCTCAAAAATAAAAAAACATAAAAAAAAATTTTTTTTTAAATAGACAACATATTCTGTTGGTGAGACTATGGGTAAACAGATATTTTCAACTACTCTGGTGAGCTTGCAGAATGCTAGAACCATTAAAGAGAGGAAACTGCCAATGCTTACAAAAACCATGTACACGTTTATCCTTTGACCAGCAATCCCACTTCAAGAACTCCATTACAAGGAGAAGTTGTCAAAAATCTGAGAGCACAAATGCAGAAGTCTATTCTGCGGCATTATTTGTAACATAGAAGACCAGAAAGTAACCACATGTCCATCAATAAGGGACCAGTTTTAAATAAGGCAGTATGTGCACACAGTGGAGTACTATGCAACTGTGAAAAAGGAATGGGGAATGCAATTGCTCTTTATTATCTACAATTCTGTATTTGCAAATCAACCCACTAGCTAAAATTTATTTGTAATCCCCAAATCAATATTGATAGCGCTTTTTATAGTCATTCCCAGGGATGCATATGCACAGAAGAGCAAAAACATTGAGTTGTCTGATGTGTACATTCCCAGACAGGGTCAAATAAGGAAACTTTCTGCCTTCTTTTTTCAGTTCTCATATATAAACTTGTGTCCTTTATACAGTATTTAGTGTCATATTTTTCACACTTGTGTGCTTTTTGGTGATTTCACTGTTTAAAATACCCATGCATAATGCCAAAGTATTATCAAGAGGTCCTAAGCAAAAGAAAACTGTGATGTGTCTGGCAGAGAAAATATGTGTGTTTTGTTAGATAAGCTTTGTTCAGGCATGAGTTATAATGTCTGAGTTCAATGTTAATGAATGCACAATATATATTAAATAAGGGGTCTTTAAACAAAAACACACATAAAACAAGTTCATGTATTGACTGGTTGACAAGAAATTTGTCTAACCATGTATTTCCCCTAGGAGCAAGGATTCAGGATTTTCTGGTCCAGTGTTCATGGCTACTTTATAGAATATAAGTACAGCAAATGATGGAAATTTCCTATATTTCTCCACAGTGATAAGGTATGATCTCCAGGATGCATTCTCATTTTAAAAAGTAAGGTGCAAAAGGATGATGATTACAGAATGCTACCTGTTTAAACTACGAAAGGGAACAGATATGAATAGATACTTATTTGTTTATATAGAAGAAAACAATGAGGGGCACATGGGTGGCTCAGTCAATTAAGCATCTGACCCTTTGCTTTGGCCCAGGTCATGATCTTGTGGTTTGTGAGTTTGAGCCCCACTGTCAGCACAGAGCCTGCTTGGGATTCTATGTCTCCCTCTCTGCCCCTCCTCTCTCAATCTCTCTTAAAAATAATAATAAAATAATAAACTTAAAAACAAGAAAAACAATGAAAGAAGACACAACAAAAAAAAGTTACCTAATGGAAATGGTAAAAAAATATGATGTGGAAGGGAGAGGAATGGACACTAGACTTCCCTGAACACAGTCTGTTCCAAATATTTTACATCTTAAGCAAGTATTTGTTTTTTTATTTTAATATTTATAAAACAATATTTTAACAAAATTATATAATAAAATTAAATCAAACCTTTAAGAAGCAATCCCTCAAAATCTAAAACAAAATGAAATAAGTGAACTAAAGTGTGCATCATGTTGGTGGCTTAACAGTGAAGAATTATGTTAAACCATTTTAAAATACAGTAATTTGCCTCATGTCCCCACTGGGATACAGCCTAAGGTTAAAAAGAACTGCAAAGAAATTGCAAGTTGTTTTTGGAAATCATATTTTTGAGTTGTAATATTGATTTTGTTATTCTGGGACTGTTGTAAGAATGCTGTAGGATAAAGCAAGTGAGTATTTATGTTGCTGTAACCAGGGCTGAGGATTTTGTCATGGGGAAGCAATACCCAAGTACAGAATCAGAAAACCTGGATAAGCCCTCTGAGCCTAAATGTTAGTTGCAGACAGTGGGAGGTACACATGATGTGTTTTTTTCTTGTAAAAATGCCCACTTCCTAGCTCTATCTACATAAAGGTCCTGGAAATAGTAACGCAGCCCAGACTGTGGTTTCTAAATACCATTTCCCACTAAAGGGAATGAGGGCTCTTTGGGGAAGTGGCCAAAAAATATAAAATGTGAGCCCAAAACATCAGACTGTACCAGAAGGCAAGAGAGTTAGCAAAGACCACTGGAATCCACAAGATACAAGAGGGGTTCCAAGAAGATATTCCTACTAATCAAAGGTAGTTCAATTTTCACTTGAAAAAGAAGGATATACACAATGAATTAAAATAATTAAATATGTTAAACATCAGTGAATTCAAAATAATACTTTAAAAAAACCTCAAGAAAATTCTTTTTTTTTTTTTTTAGAAGTATCTCAACTAATAATGAAGGAATGATGCATTTAGAATACCACCACTTTCAGAGGGAGGCAAGATGGCAGAACAGCATGGAAGGTTTTTTTTGTGTGTGTTTCCTGCCAATTAAATAGAATACCACCACTTTCTGCCTCTAAAAAAATAATGGATCTAGGCAATGATTTCAATGGTGGCTAAAGTAATTGGGTAAAAAGTTAAAGAAGAACTTTATTATGGGTGGATCAGGATGACAGCACCTATACTCACTGGTAAATCTTAAAGACAGTCAATCAAAATGGGTATGCATCTTGATGTAATGTATTATAGAGTACATGGTAGCCCACATAAAATATCATTCCCCTCTCCCTCCAAAAATTGAACCTAGATATAACCAATTTGCCAATTTACAAGAAAAAGACAGGATAGAGGAACATGTTCCATGATACTGCAGGTATGAATCAGTCAAGTGTGGGATGTTGGAAATGCTACCAAACAAACAAATCAGAAACTTGAAAACAGATAAATGGAGAAAAACATGGTCTCTTTAAATTAAAAGAGACCCAAAAGATATATCAAGGTAATGCAGTATATGGATCTTAAGCAGAATTTAATTCAATAAAATCAATGATATTGCACGTGTGCACACGTGCGTGAGCGCGCACACACACACACACACACACACACACACACACAGGATAGCTGAGGAAATGTGGACAGTATCTGGATATTTATGATATTAATGACTTATTTTTAGGTATGATGCTGGTACTGTAGTTATGTTTTTGAAAAGTCCTTATATTTTAGAGATGCATTCTGTAATATTTATGGATAGACTGGTACACCATCAGGAAATTGCTTTAACATCATCCAAGGGGAGGGAAGCCACACTGTGGCCATTCACCTTGATCTGCTGGTATTGAAGGGATTCCAGGACAATGGACATCACTGCTAAAACTGGGAAAGTCTGGACAAACTGGGATGGTTGGTTACACTGTGAGTGACATTAAAGGGGAACAAGAATGACCCCATGATGATAATGACGAGCTTCATTTTAGGATTCTCTTGACTTATGATTTGTCAGAAAATTTTCATGGAAAATAAAACAAGGTACTGTCTCTTCAGTGTAGTTGGACCCACGGAGCTCATGGCTGTGTCACTTCCCCCAACTGCTACCCTATACTGGCATCTGGACTTTCTACTGGCCTCTGTATTCCCATCTACCAACCCCTCCTCCCCATAAAACCAAACACAAAACAGAAGTTGTAAGCATGGCAGTTAGAGAAGCCTGGCCCTGGGGTGATGAGAACAGACAGACAGTGACCCAGAGTGGAGAGCCCCAAAAAGGAGAAAGTCAAGGATTTGGGCTCTGAGTCAATTGGTTTGCATAATAAAGGCATGCTCTCAGTCATCTACTATCTCTAGGATAGTGCTGGGAGGGCCCCAAGATGTCAAAGCATCAAAGGCAGACACTAGAAAAAGTGGTTGTTATATTATTGTTTATATTGGAGAACCTGGATGTCCAACTTTGATTTTAAGGAAGAGTTCTGATTTCAGAATGTTAAATGTGGAAAATGAAGGAAAGTGTGTGTCTTACATCCAAGATGGTGTGAAGAAGGTCAGACACTATTCTAAGCACTTTGCTCACATCTCCTTATTGAACCCTTGCAGCAATCCTGCAGGACAGCCTCTACACCCTAGAACCTGCTGAAATTACTCAAACTAGATAAGCCTGCTTATCCCTCTTCTCCTGCTCTTTTCCATGAAAACCACAATAAAGGCTCTTGCCCACTCTGTCCCCCCAGGCCCTCTGCCTTCTGCCCAACCCTGGTATTTCCACAGGTGGCCCTGCATGGCACGCTGCACCTGTTTCTAGGGACTAATGAGTAAAAACTTCTTCCTTCCTGTCATGTCCATATCTCTGTGCTTTACCACACTGAATTAAAACAAATCCCAGTTACCCTTAAAACAATCAGAAGCCAACCCTGGCCTAGGTAAGAAGAAAGAAAGAAAAAAAACCCTCACAGATGTTCAAGGTAGAACATACAACCAGATTCAGAACATAAGCAAAGCCCAGAGAAGTTTAACAGCCAAAACATTTCAAAGAAACATTCTTTTAGGAGGCTATCGCTGATGCAGCCGCCACTGGACGCCCAGTGCAGGGTCCCCTGGGCTCTCAATGTTGCCACTGCAACCGGACACTTGACGTTTCCATTACAAGATCCTCAAGATTGAAGGTCATAGGCCCAAACTTCTGGCTGACCAAGGCTGTATGCTTTAACTATACTCCAGGTGCCAGGACGTGAGAGAGAGGGACTTTCTGGCCCATTTGGCTTCTACCATTATTTCCCACTGGATGCATAAAGGAAGAGTCTCCTAAAAATAAGAATGTTTACCCCTTGGGTAGCAAAAAGGTCAAAAGATAGTAAGAGAAGCAAGAAGCAAAAAACAAAAAACCAACTTGCTAAGGAGATGAGTAAGCTTTATCTTGCCATTGCTGAGCACATGCTAACTTCGCCAAATACCTCGGCATAATAAATCATGGAATTATCAAAGCCAGGAGAGATTGGTGTTAATTGATTAATGGGCCGTGAAGGACTAGTCAGGGGCTGTATATCTATCTATCATAAAGGTTCCAATGACTTTTCAGAGAAGCCTTTTAACTTCTTCAGCATCTAATTCAATTAAAGGATTACAATTTTCACTGAATAGAAACTGTAGATGAGAAGCCAATACTCTTCATTTTGATTCAAAATTATATTATCAATCCTAAGAACATGAAAGAGGTCAAGTAGCAGGAGTCATGATAAAAAGCAGCACATCAAGATGACTCTGCGGGAATGTCTGCTGCCCAAAGTCATTCGGGAGAGGCTTGGGATTCAGAATACAAAGAGGCTGGACTCAAAATGGATTGTGGTTTTGAAAGAAAAGGGAACCGAATTTTAAAGACAAATTAAAGCTATTTTGATGAGTAAAATAAAATTGTCTACAATTTAACAGTACTTCTCCTTCCATCCTATACCCTCCCCCCAAAAGGTGTCATTAAACCCGTGATGGATTTTAGAATCAATAAGATAACTGTAGTAAATGTCCAATTAACTTTGATTGAAAGACATGGCCTTGGGGTAGAATCATCCAGACTTAGCTAGACTTTCTTCTTTTCCTTTCCTGACCAAATGCTCTTTGCCTGAACTTCCTCAACTCTGTAGAGTCCCTAGTCCCATGTCTGTGCTGAGTGGAGTATAGGGACCAGAGCACCTCAAGTCTTTGATGCCCCACCCATTCCCCCACCCATGAGCAAGGCCAAGAAGCAGTCTCTGCTGTACAGAGAAAGAGACCACTGGGATGAAAGGGTCGGTGGACAGACTGATGGCTGGAGATTCACTTCTTGGCTTCAGCCCTGAGCCAGGGACCAGAGGCCCTGAGAATGTTTGGGAAATGTGTCCTTCCTTCCTGTTGAGCCTGTTAGAGCACAGAGAAATGGGAGCTGGGTTTCAGCAGGAGAATGCAGCTGCCCTTGGGTCCATCACCTGTAACATATTCAAGGCCAGGAGCCATGCATGTATCACTAAAAACACCCAGATCTCCTCCAAATCTCATTTCTAAAAATGGCGAACCTTCCTTTATCTGACTGCACTCAAAATTTATTGTTGGATTCCACTTTTTGTTTGCTCATTATGTTTCAGGAACTCTATGAAGACTACCTCATTTAAGCCTCACAAATGCTTTGTCGATATTGGTATCATTTCTCCTGCTCCCCATTTTATAGATGATGTAATTCAGCTTTGGAGGTGGAGACAGGATTTGACTCCAAGCTGTGTGTGTAAAACTCATTTGAACTTCTCAGCACTGGATTGAATAATGAGATTCCCCGCCAAACATGCTTTTTTCTTTAATAACAGCTCTACTGATGTATAATTCACACACCATATGATTCACCCTTTTAAAATATATGATTCAATAGTTTTTAGTGTATTTATAGAATTATACAGCCATACCCAATATCTAATTCTGGAATATTTTCATCACCCCCAAAAGAAATTCTATTTCTATTACCAGTCACTTATTCTCCCCACCCCAGCCTCTGGCTACCACTGATCTATTTTCTGTCTCTTTCAATTTTATATTCTGGAAATTTCACATAAGTGGAATCATAAAATATGTGGCCTTTTGGGTATGACTGCTTTTACTTAGCATAATGTTTTCCAAATTCATCTATGTTGCCACATGAGTACTTCATTCCTTTTTATGACTGAATAATATTCCAATGTATAGACATACCACAATTTGTCTATTCATTCATCAATGGACGGACATTTGGGCTATTTCCACTTTTTTTGCTGCCATAAATAATGTGCCATGCATATCCATGTATAAGCTTATGTATGGACATATGTTTTCCACGTTTGTAGGTAGATACCTACAAGTGGAATTTCCGGATTTTGTGGTCAGTCTATGTTTATCTTTTGAAGGGCTACCAAGCTGCTTTCCACAATGACTGTACATTTTACATTCCCATCAGCAGTGTATGAGGGTCCCAATTTGCCCACATCCTAGCCAACACATGTTACTGTCTTTTTTATTAAAGTCATCCCAACAAGTATGAAACTGTATCTCATTATAGTTTTGATTTGCATTCTCCTAGTGATTAATAATATTGAGCATCTTTTCACGTTCTTAAAAAGACCATTTGTGTATCTTCTTTGGAGAAGTATCTATTCAAATTTTTTTCCCAGTTTTAAATTGGTATCTTTGTCTTTTCATTGTTGATTTGTAAGAGTTCCTTATAAATCCTCAATAGAAGCCCCCTATCAGATATGTTATTTGCAAACATATTATCCCATTCTGTGAGTTTTCTTTCCTCTTTCTTGACAGTCTCCTTTGAAGCACAAAGTTTTTAATTTTGATAATGTCCACTCTATTTTTTCTTTAGTTGCTTGTGCTTTTAGTGTCGTATCTAAGAAACTACTGCCACATACAAGGTCATGAAAATCTATTCCTTTATTTTGTTCTAAGAGTTTTACAGCTTTAGCTCTTAGATTTAAATCTATGAACTATTTTCAGTGGATTTTTGTATATGGTATAAGGTAGGAATTCAACTTCCCTCTTTTGTATGTGGATACCCAGGTGCCCCAGTACCATTTGTTGAAAATACTATTGTTTCCTCTATATATAATTATCATGGTAACACTGTCGAAAATTTAAGGATTTATTTCTAGACTCTCAGTCATCTTCCATGAATCTATATGTTTACCTTCATGCCAACAGACATTGTCTTGATTACTACTGCATTATAGTAAGTTAGCAATAGGGAAACCTTAGTTTGCCACCTTTATTCTTTTTTTTTTTTTTTTTTTTTTTGCCATGAACTCTGGGACTATTCTGGGTCCCTTGTATTTCCATGTGAATTTTCAGAGCAGCTTGTCAAATTATGCATCTGGGAATCTGATAGGGATTGCACTGACTTTTTTTTCCATGTTTATTTATATATTTATTTTGAGAGAGATACAGAGAGCACAAATAGGATGGTGGGGGCAGAGAGAGAAGGAGAGAAAATCCCAAGGAGGAAGCAGGCTCTACACTGTCAGCACAGAGCCTGACATGGGACTTGATCCCACAAATTGCAAAATTATGACTGAACCACCCAGGTACCCCTGCACTGAATTTTTTAATCAATTTGGGGAATTACAATATATTATGATATTAAGTCTTAACATCAATATTAAGTGTTCCAATTAATGAACACGAGATTTATTTCTATTTATTTATATCTTCAATTTCTTCTAATGATTTCTTTTAGTTTTCAGTGTGTAAGTCTTAAATTTCCTTTGTTGAATCTATTCCTAAATATTTTATTCTTTTGGATGCTATTGTAAATGAAATTTTCTTAATTTCTTTTTGGATTATTCAATGTTACTGTAAATAAATACAACTCATTTTTGTATATTCTTCTTATATCACGCATCCTTACTGATCATATTTGCTACTTCTAATACATTTCTGCATGTGAATTCTCTTTGTTTTTTACGAAGTCTAAACTTTCTGCATTTCTGCATGTGAATTCTTTAAGATCTCCTATATACATCCTTCAAACACTGCTGAGTGAAAGCCTGAATCCCTGGATGGTCTCTTCAGATCCAAACTTCCCATTATTTATAAGCATGACCCTCTCTTACCAGATGGTTCTAATGCATTTGTTTGTTGTTGTTTCATTAATTTCACCACCTAGTAGCTATTCCCCTAACTTCTGGAACCAGCACCCTAATTTTTTTCCAAGAATACACTCCCTCTTCTGTCTCAGTTCATAGCCTTTGGGGAGCTCCAGTTCCAGGGGTGGACACACAATACAAACATGGTCCTCACATCTATGTGGCCATTATAATTGGTTTGGGCTGAGCCTATAGCACAATGAGAACCAATGAGCTGCATTCTCCCCCACAAGGAAAATCCCCCACAAGGTCACACATTTTTCTTTTCTGTTGGACTTGAGGTCAACACAAAGACGAGAGATGGAGAAAGACTGGTTCTGATTACATCACATCAACCCAGGATCACACCAAATCCTCAACTGTTCAAGTCTGTGATCTAATAAACTCTCCTTAGCAGTTACCCAGTTCAGAGTCTGTGGCTTGCACTGATGTCACTTCAGATCATGGGCCAGGTGTTACTACTCATAAAAGACCAAAGTATCTTCCCATTGTAACTCCTAAGAGTTCTATTTTAAGTAAAAAGCATAAGAAACACTTTTTTTTAATGCTATCATGTTTTACCTTTCCATTCCATGAAGGAGGCTCAAATCGAGAAAACTGATTTTCATGTGGGGCACACATATTTGTATTATTTAGCTTTGCATGTGGCAATGCACTTTGCTTAAACTCCATGTGCAGTGCCTCTGGTGATTAATTATATATATACACAACAGCCCAGGCTCCCTTCTCTCCCAGTGGTTTTGCTCATGGTGACTGTGGTCTCAGAGGGTCTGAGGCCATGAAGACTCATCACCCATAGTATTTTTTAAACTAATTCCATTAGATGGAAGCAACCAGTTTATTTTATTGGGAGGCTCTTCTAGAAGGGATTTTGCATAATATCCAACAGTGTTAAGCAAGGGGGAAAAAAAGATACTCCTTTAAATAACCAGTTCCACAAGGGAGGCCCTTTATGTTTACACCTTTGTACGTCACATCAACTCCAACCTTGAATTCCAAAGAGAGACAGAGAGAGAGAGAGAGCGCGCTACCCTCAGTTTATGATGTCACATTCACCAAGAACTGCAGAGGTTTCTCAGCTCTAAAGGTTTCTCAGCTCTAAAGGTTTCTCAGTACTAAAAACTGTCCCTCTGGTTAAATTATTTTAGCTGATAGAAAAATAGGAAATTACTCTGGTAAAGAAAGTTCTTTTCTTTCCCAGCGGTAGAATGATTTAGAAAGAGGGGACTAGGAAGGTCAGAGAGTGGTCCCCTGACCAAATGGGGTTGATTTATCATTTGCCACCTTTATAAAGTAAAGGCACACAGGAGTGCTTAACAGCTTAGACTTGTAATTTCTCAAACATGGATCAAAACCTTGCCTTCACCACTCACTAGAAGGCGCCGCTGGGAAAGTTACTGACCCACACTGAGCTTCCAACTCCTGAGTCCTAATCCCATCTGTAAAATGGGAGTAATAATAAAACCGATTTCATAGGGCTTTTGGAGGACTGAATGGGATGACATAAAATGCATTTAGTTCCCGGTGCCTAATAAGTACTTAATAAATATTATGTTACTGTTGTTACTTCTTTACCTCAACAGAAAACACTGAGTATCAGACATCCCTGTCTCCCTCTAAGAAGGCATGTTCGCAATCCACTTCCAAAGCCCAGGTGGCCAAGGGGTGAAGTTTTGCCAGATGTGACCCAGGCTGAAAAAGCTGGCATTACCTGCTCATGATGCTGTCCTTGAAAGAATGGTTGTGAAAGAACATCACTGTGTCACAACCCTCTAAATACCAGGGATTTCAACTCTGGAAACAAGAACTGGTTGTCTGCACCTGGGTTTTTTTCTTTTTTTAATTCCAGTTGCAATTTTTTCTTTCTGCCTCCCTTTTCTGATGCCTGAGTTTAAAAGTATCGGGAGATACCATCATTAAACTTTCTAGATCTTTGTTGTTATCCCACTGGAATACTTAAAAACCTCTCTTCTGAAATTGGGCCAGAAATGACAAGGAATCATGAGTTAATTCCACCAAGCATCCACCAAGAATGATGACTCTCAAGCTAAAGGCGTTTTTCACCCATCACAGGGCAGTGAATGATGTGGACATTAGCATCCCCACTTACAGCCATTGATGAATCTGCTCTTAGCAGCTGGAGCACCCAAGTGCGGCGGCAGCCATGGTGAGGAAAAAGGTTGTAAGGGGGGATGAATTAGTTCATCTTGCCTGTGTATTTTGGAGGCCAAGACTACTGCCAGATGGCTCAAGAAATGGGATGCAAGAAAAATGACTTTTATCACCTAAAAAGAGTAAAGGATTCAACAAAAGCAAACTCTGGGAAGAAAGGACAGCCAGTATCTCTCTAATCCTAGCTCTTCCAATCATGACAGTGGTCGATTCTATTACCCTAGCCAAGGAAAAACGCCTCCTTTACAGGTATGTTCTGCTGGAGGCAGCCATTATTAAAGCAGTTTGTTAGAGGCAGATCGCGTACATACTAAGGCAAGATAATCATACTGGAGAGCTGGTTTGAAGTAGAGACTCAGCTGAAGAGGCCATTGCACATAACTCCATTTTCTAGACCTGGGTAAGGATGGCCACACTTAGGGACTGAGCTGCACAGCCTGCTTTAGTGGGCTTTTCCCCAAAATACATGTGTTAATGAGATTAAGTCTTTCCAGACACTAGACACTTCTGAAATCCTGCTTTAAGAGAGGAAAGCTTATCAGTCAGATCACAGCCTCTTTTAGGAGAGAAAAATTTCAGTCTGTCCCTCAAGTTATTTACTCACCAGTCAATATTTATCCAAGACCTACTCTGCAAAGGGATGGGAATATATGAAGCAGAGAAAAATGTCTATCTTTGCAGAATTTCTGCACTGGTGGGAGAGACCACAAAAGGCACTATGCGATTAGATATTCAACTTCAAAGGAGAATTACAGGGCACTTTGTATGTGGATATTAAGGAGCTCTCCCTAGTGGGGTGATCAGGGAATGTTTCCCTGAGTAGCATTTGAGCTCCAACACTAATGGATAAGAACTAGTTAAGAAGTACAGTGGAAAGTGGAAAGTTGTTCCAGGCAAAGAATATGGCATATGCCAAAGTCCCAAAGTGGGACCAGCAATGGAAGATGGTATAATTGCAGCTTGGTGAGGAGCAGGGGAGAGGTACACCAAGGTTCTAGAAAGGTTGCTAGATGGGGTGCCTGGGTGGCTCATTCAGTTGAGCGTCCAACTTTTGATTTCAGCTCAGCTCACCTCGGGTCATGATCCCAGGGTCAAGGGATCAGACCCCACACTAGGCCCCAAATCAAGCTAGGCGTTGAGCGTGGAGCCTGCTCAAGATTCTCTCTCTCTCCCTCTGCCCCTTCGCTGCTCACGTGTGCATGCTCTCTCTCTCTCACACATGCAAAAAAATTTTTTTAATTAAAAACAAACAAAAATAGTTGCGAGGGCCCTTTGTGTGCACTGCACCCCTTGCCTAGAACACAGTGGAATGCTGGAACGTGTGAACAGGGCCATGGTTAGAATTTGGCTCTGCTCTGAGAGCAAGGAGCTCCTTGCAGGAGGCGTGACGATGCTTAAGCATTTTTGAAAGCTCATTCTGACTGCAACGTGAAGAGTTGGATAGGGCCAAGAAGGAATGTCGTGTCAAGAGGTATTTAGACAAAAACACAACAAAACTTGGAAAACGACTGAATACAGAACGGCCACATGAACCTCTAAGGATACACTGCTAGTAGAAAATTTTCATTTTAGAAAGAAACTGTAACACTGAAGAGATTTCCTATAATTGTTCTACAACTACCCACTCATTGAGAGAGACAATTACAGTGTAATACACACTGAACGTGATCTTATCGGACATGGTTGTAGTAATCCTAGAAAAATAAATGTGGACACACACAGTGCACTTAAGGTGTTCTCAGCTTTTTTCAAGGTTTCAACTCACAGAAGGGTGGAGTGTGGCTTCTCCATGTAGGGGGCCAGAGGCCCAGGAGCCAAGTGCACAGAGAGTGCCTAGAATCATGTTTTAATGCTGAGCACTGCAGCAAAAAAGGCAATGCCATGGACTTGTGAAGTTGGCTGTGAGCTGACAGTCTCATCACGTCCCTTGTTTTGGGTGGTTCTGACTCTGAAGTAGTTACCTTACCCCTCCAAGTTTTTCCTACCTTATCTGAGAAACTGAAAGGGGCATTGTGTATGAGCTCAAAGTACTTAGCTCAATAAATGTTAGTTCCAGTCCCCTTTCTCTAAAAGTAATTATACAACATCCAGTGCTCATCACCCATTTCCCACCTCCCCCACCACCCCCATCCACCCTCAGTTTGTTCTCTGTATTTAAGAGTCTCTTGTGGTTTGCCTCCCTCCCTCTCTGCTTGGAACTATTTTTCCCCCTACCCTTCCCCTACGGTCTTCTGTTTGACAATAAATCATATTTTAAAAAATAAAATTTTTAACCACAGAAAAATAAGAGGAATTATAAAGATCTAGCTAATAATCATATATGCCTGGGTAGCTCGGTCAGTTAAGCGTCTGACTCTTGGTTTTGGCTCAGGTCACGATCTAACAGTTTGTGAGACCGAGCCCCATGTCAGGCCCCATGCTAATAGTGTGGGGCCTGCTTAGGATTCTCTCTCTTTCCCTCTCCCTCTCTCTCTCTTGCCCTTCCCCCACGCCAAATAAATAAACATTAAAAATTTTTTAAATAAAAGTAATAGCTAACAATTATCAGATGCCTACAACATGCCAGAAACTATTCAAAGCACTTATGTTTATATTTATTAAATCACTGAGTCTTAGAACAATGCTCTGAAGTAGGTACTATTGCCATACTCGTTTTACAAACAAAGAAACTGAGGCCATAGGCTCAGGGCCACTCAAGTGAGTGGCCCAGTCAGGATTCAAAGCCAACTAGTCTGGTTAGTTATTTAAAAAAAAGTTTTCATACAACTTATGAGGCAACAACAGGCAGAAACAGAGGTTGAAATTTATGTTAATCACCTTCTGTGATTCTATACTTTCAATAAATTCAGACAGAAAAACCCATGTTGATTGCCCAGAGGCACAGTGCTCTGAAAAATTTAACACTGTGCCATGCTTATGAAGAATGAAACCCGCTGGGTGTCTATTTCATGGCATTCCAAATGTTCCCCCACCCTTGGCCTTACAACAAAGAAACAACAGCTTCAATTTATACACCAACTAATCACGCTCCAGCATTCCAAGGTACTTTGTTGGGGATGGAGTGCAGTGGTTTAATGGCACAGAATGTCACGCTGGGTTAATGACAAAGAGTAGCCATGCCAGCAAAGTCCCCAGCTGGGGGACTCGGTCAGGGATCTGGGCATGCTGGCCAAGCCTGCACTGGGAAAGGCTGAATGTGTGAATCAACCTCCTCTTCTCCTCTTCTCTGGTGAGGGGCAAAGAAATCCTGCAAACCTAAAAGCTGTCAAGCCCTGTGGAAACCTTCTATCTAATGCAGGATGCTTTAATCACAGCCACTGCCGTGATAACAGCTGGAATATATAAGGGGGCACTTTGAGAACTAAACTTTTGATTCCATCTTTTGGTACAGAGGTCAGTGAATAATGATACACAGTAATGCTGTGTGCTGTTTTTAACACCTGCTTCCGCCAGTGAACTCGATGAGGGCAAGAGGGAGTCAGTCTGAATCACTCCTACATCATAGCACTTAGCATACATGGTGTCTGGAAAAATCATAACAGTGGAAACAACAGCAAAAACAATAATGAAGAGGAGGAGGAGGAAGAAGTAACAGTTTACACATACTGCGCATTTGCCGTATATCCACCCCACTCTAAGTACTTCCCATGAATTATTTAATGCTGACAATAATCCTATGAGATAGATTTTATTGCTATCATATTTTGCAAATGAAGAAACTGAGACAGAGTGAACTCCAGCAACTGACTCAGCTACCAACTGGTAGAGATGGGCTTCAAACCCAGGCTCTGACTTCAGAGTCTGTGCTTCCAACCACTCTACACCATGATGCCTCTTGTAAAGAGAAGAGATTAGTCAGTACTTGCACAAAAAGTAGGTGTTCCAGAAACTCCAACAGTCCAATGGGATGTAGATGGAGAGGAAGTGTGCCTTCTTAAGAGGGCATATTAGAATCCCCAGGGAATTGTTTCAAACTACACATCCCTATCTCAGCCATTTCCCATGCCCACTTCTGGATGAAAATCTTGGCCAGAGTCAGTCACTTTTAGTGGTAGGGAGTGTACATTCTCCCTCAAGCCTATTGGTGACAAAAAGACTTTAACTGCTCTAGACCAATGGTTCTCAAAACCAGCTGCACTTTAGACTAAACAGGGGAGATTTTTTGTTCCATCTAAATTATTTCCTTTACGTATTGCTGTTCTTTTGCACAAAACATCTATTCTACCATGATATTATCACCCAATGATTGATTCTGTTTAACAGAATTTTATTTTTGGAACATAAATTACAATATATTTGAATATTCAGGGTACAACATATATTTTGACTTATTTTTAATTCCTAAGAGATGGGAATAGCTAGATAGGGCGTCTCCCTAGAGTAGGAGAACTAATAGGAACATCAGAGATATTTTCATCTCTTGGTTTATAACTAAAGACAAACCAGGCAGCTTTTAAAAACAGTGACACCATGTCCCCACCTTAGGCTGATTAAAGGAAAATGGCTGGGGATGACTTATAGGCATTGGTATTTCTTTTTTTTTATGTATATTTATTTATTTTATTTTGAGAGAGACAGAGAGAGAGCTCCAGCTGGGGAGGGGCAGAGAGAGAGGGATAGAGAGAATCCCAAGCAGGCTCAGGGAGGAGTCTGATGTGGGTCTCGATCCCATGAACCACAAGATCATAACCTGAGTCAATACCAAAAGTTGGACACTTAACCAACTGAGCCACCCAGGGGATGAGCATTGGTGTTTCTTAAGAGCTACCCAGGTAGATCCAACATAATGGTCAAGCTTGGGAAGCACTGGTCTATTCTCCTCTAAAAGCAGCCCAGAGAGTCTCCAGGCCTCATCCCCCTTCCTTACATATGGGCTTAGAGGTACAGTTCTCGGAAAAGGTATCAAAGGTGTCAGATATTCTAAAATTTAATCCAACAAACATTTCACGAGCACCTCCTATGTGGAAAAGACAAGCACAAAGCACAAGTTTCAATTTTTATGGCCATAAAGCTCAATAATGAGACAATACAAGCCTCAAGTATACATGATTATACAACACAGCTGTAATATGTAAGAAAATACCACAGAGATGGAAAGGAGCAGGAGGACTGACAGGAAAAGAGGCCCTAATGGGAAGTGGAAGTGACTCTCCGGACAGCTAAGAAAAATGCCATAGAAGCAAAGAAGAAATGGATGAGGAAGAGCAGAGAAAGCCAAAATGCCCTTTTTTTCTTTTCTTAACTTTCTATTTTGAGATGACTGTAGATTCACTTGCAGTTGTAAGAAACAATACAGAGAATCGGAATGCAAGCTGGTGCAGCCACTCTGGAAAACAGTATGGAGGTTCCTCAAAAAACTAAAAATAGAACTACCCTATGATCCAGCAATGGCACTACTAGGCATTTATTCAAGGGACACAGGTGTGCTGTTTCGAAGGGACACATACACCCCCATGTTTATAGCAGCACTATCAACAATAGCCAAAGTATGGAAAAAGCACAAATGTCCATCAATGGATGAATGGATAAAGAAGATGTGGTATATATATATATACAATGGAGTATTACTTGGCAATCAAAAAGAATGAAATCTTGCCATTTGCCACTATGTGGATGGAACGGAGGGTATTATGCTAAGTGAAATTAGAGAAAGACAAATATCACATGACTTTACTCATATGAGGAATTTAAGATACAAAAAAGATGAACATAAGGGAAGGGAAACAAAAAGAATATAAAAACAGGGAGGGGGACAAAACAGAAGAGACTCATAAATATGGAGAACAAACTGAGGGTTACTGGAGGGGTTGTGGGAGGGGGGTTGCACTAAATGGGCAAGGGGCACTAAGGAATCTACGCCTGAAATCATTGTTGCACTATATGCTAACTAATTTGGATGTAAATTTAAAAAAATAAAAGAAACAATACAGAGAAATCCCATATGCCCTCCACTCAGGGCATCTTCCTCAATGATAACATCTTTCATGATGATGGCACATACCACGTCTCTTATTTTTGACAGAAGGCTTTAAGAAGCAGATATTTTTTAAGTTTAAAATATCCTATGAGATAATTTAATTACAAACATAGATCAACATTTTACTACAAACCTATAGAAGACGAGAGATCTTGTTTGACCTTGGGAAGGACATTTTAGAAGAAGAGGAATGAGAGATCATTACTGTTAGGCTGGGTACAGGTATGTAGAACATCGGGTTAAGATCATAAGACCCTTGACAGCTAAGGAGGTGAGTAGGTAGTTTCCAAGAAGAAGTCTTACTCTCATTAAAGTTTAACGTAAAAATGTTTATACATTTTATCACAAATCTTAATTTCCTTCTTAGTAGAAGGTTATGAATTACATCATGAACAAACTCCCAGGTTTGGGACCATTTTTCTTTATCATAAATCAAGGAATTAAATGCTGTGCTGAGGATCCACCTTGAGATTTAGAAGGACTGAACATGATAACCTACAGCTGAGCCCGTGGGGAAGATAACCAAAGAAGATACCCGTAAGTGACAGACCAGCAACATGGGAACTTTAGCTTCTGTGTGACATAAAGGACTTGATGTGTATTACATATTACCTCCATATTACACTGTCATTCCTCTATAAGATAAGCTACAGAAGGTCAGGGAGTGTTGTCTCTTATTTACATTTTTTTCCAATGGTAAAATCAGTGTAAATAACATACATTATCAGGGTTTCTGGGTGGCTCGGGTGGTTGAGTGTCTGTCTGACTTTTTACTTCAGCTCAGGTCATGATCCCAGGGTCGTGGGATCGAACCCTGTGTCGGGCTCCATGCTGAGGGTGAAGCCTGCTTAAAATTCTCTCTGTCTCTCCCTCTGCCCCTCTCCCCTGCTCTCATGCTCTCTCTCTAAAAAATGAAATTAAAAATTAAAAATAAATAACATAAAATGGGCATTATCCCGCACACTGATTGAATAAATTAATTCCTAAACATTAAGATAACCAGTAATACTGCTAGCCCTATATTTGAGTCATGCTGAAGGTGGGGATCATTAAATCATGAATGCATTTCCTGAACCAATATTTGGGGAGCACGTGTTTCAGTGCACCAATATATGTCAATGCCACAACTATGAGGAAAATTTCAACCTCATCTTGGACACCGTGTTGGGGATCCAGGAATTAGTCAAGAAAACCTTCAAAGAATAATATAGTGTTTGCTAGGGATTAAGGTGGAGGTGTAATTACAAAGGGATGACATAAGAAAGTTTTTTGGGTTATTCTGTATTCTGATTATGATGGCTGTTATACAACTCTTTAGACCTATCAAAATTCATAGAATGCTGCACAATAAGTCAATTATTTTAAAAATAAAATATTTGCCATTAAATCCCTCCTATATAGATATCTTACTACTTGGCCAGCTAGTGAACCAATACCCCCTTCTCCTGGACTAACCCCAGACTCCATACTTGATTAGATGTCCAGAAATGCTATTTATATTTGATGTTCCATCCCCATCCCATCCTTCAGGGCAAGTGACAACGAGAAGGCACCACCTGGAGCCATCAACTGTCTCTCATATATTTGAAATTGGGAATGTTGCCACAAGTCAACCTCCAAGAGTAAATCCAATGGTAACAACACAACCTACAGTTGCAAGCCAGCCATATGGTATTAAATAGATGCAGACACTGAGAAAGCCAGCTTGCAGAGTAAAAGGAAGAAAGATGCAAACTCACCAAAAGTGGAGAGGAAGGAAACGAGGAAAAAAGAAAGACAATCAGACATGTTGGCCAACTGATTTAATGGCTCCTCTTCCGGTTCTTCCTCTTAAAGTCTATCTACTTGAGCTATGCTATGCTTTCATAATAGAACCTTCTTTATGTTTATCTTTAATCAAGATCAAGTAATCCTGTTTCTAGGATCACAGACTCTAAATTAATCTATGTGTCATTAAATATTAGCTCCACCACCTTCAACCCAGAACAATTAGGGCAACTCAACCTCTCCATGCCTGGGATTCTTCATCTTTAAAGGAAGACCCTCCAAAGGGCTGTGAAGATTAGACGAGTCCATGTAAAGTTGTTAGAGTAGCGCCTGACATATAATAAGAATCCAAATACTGGTGCCGCTATTATTATTTTCCTTCTCCTTCTCCTTCATGTTAACACAGCTTCATCAGAATCTGTCTAGATCCCCACTCTTACTTCAAAGCAAGAAAAAGCTATAATGTTTTGCAAGGTGAGAGGACAAAGTATGGGAACATATCTCATCTACTCTAAGAACCTCAAGACCACCCCCCCCCAAAACATGAAAGAGTCCCTTGAAATAATTCTAATATAATACAAAGTTATGAAAATCAGCAGTTTTATTATATGTCACTGAATTCTGGTAAGATTTCCTGCAGAGTTATACCCATATTGCAAAAATTATATCCAAGACCATTCACAAAGTTTGTTCCTGTTGCCTCTGTGGCATGAATATAGGGGGGAGTTGTAGATGACATCTTATATCACATTATAATTTAGAGTTTACAGAGCACTCCCTTGGATTCTATCTCATTTTGACCTTTATGACAGCCCTTTGAGGAAGGTATCATTGTTGAAGATTTACAGATGAGAAAATTAAGGCTCAGAGAGAATCCAATGTCATCCAGCTACTTAGTATAATAACTAGGATGGAGATCTTCTGGCCCCCAAGAATTAACCTTTTTTGCAATAATCATAGTTATGCCTACCAAACAAACAGCTGTGCAGGTGAAGATATTTTCCCCACCTTTCAGATTCTACTACGAACTCACATATTCCAGACCCAAAAATTTACATACAGTAGTGCAACATGGTAAGCAGACTAACCTCGTTATACAGATTAAGTACAATATATGAAAAGTAGTAGAGGTTCTGCACAATATTACCTTCTACAGGGAATTTAATTTTCTTCTGGCAGCCACAGAGCACGAGCAGGTCACTTTGCTTTGCTGGAGACTGGGTTTCAGGTTTTGTAAGTACATTCCTGGAATTCGTTGGCCTTCCCATGCCCTGACCATCCCAAAGCAGCTGTAGAATGGTCCTCTGAAGACTCAGTTATAGTGGCAGCTAGGTGGCAATACCTTGCAGGGCTGCAGAAAGGTTCTCCAAAAGATTGTACATACTCTGAATCAGCATCCAATATATCACACTGTTTCTATCATACCTAGGATTTATGAGCCCAGGAATCAAGGGATGGCAAGAATGACTGCAGGTGATTCAGGGGTCATCAGGGCTACCCTTTACCATATGCCTGGTAGACTACAATGCCCCTGCCCAGTGCCTCAGGGGTGAGGCCACTAAAGAGGGCTATGGGGGCAGGGCTTCCACCCAGAGCCCAGGAGGTAGGGCTGCCATGGGGGTGATGCTACTGCCCCGGTCGGCCGAGAAGGAGGATCATCAAGTCAAAGAAGATTATCTCCAGCCTTAAGATCTAATGGGTTTTGCCTTGCTAGTTTTTGGATTTTCTAGGAACCCATCACCCCATTCTTCTGTCCAGTGTCTCCCTTTTAGAATGGGATTGTCTGTCCTATGCCTGTCCCATCATTGTATTTTGGATGCACAAACTTGTCTTATTTCACAAATTCACTGCTGGAGAAGAATCTTGCCTCAAGATAAATCATACAGCAAATCTCACCCATACTTGATTTAGATGGTATTTTGATGAGACTTTTGACCTTAGGCTGTACAGTTGATGATGGAATAGAGTAAGACCTTTGGGACTTTTTGGGGGGAGGGAATGAATGTACACCAGGGTTCCCTTGCTTCCTCAATCAAAAAATACCTGGAGATAGGTAGTCACCTACTCCAAGAAGCAAATGCCAAGGGTGAGGCTACCAGAATAAAACTTTATTATTTTTTTTTTAACTCCAGGGCTCCTGCTCTGGTCTAACTTCCACACTGCAGACCTTATAACCAAGTTCTTCAATAACTGAACCTCTTTCAAAGGTGCCCAAAGAGGGTCTACCTTTCACCCATCTCTCTCCAGAGTGATGAACTGGCACCACTTTGACATGCCAGGGGACACATCATGAGAAAGCAGAGTGATACTGAAGCGGGCAAGGAGAAAATTTTCTAACCATAAAAAATATTAAAATTGTGATGTTGCTAAAAACATCCTGAGGAATAATGCTTTGGAAAGATCCATTATCCAAATCTCTGCGCGGGAGAGAAAAAAGAGAACAATATTTGCACAGACTTTATCAATTAAGAGTGCTATAATCACTACCTCCAACCAGAGAACCAAAAAAATACATACATAGGGTTTTTTTTAAACATATACTTAAAGCCACAAAATAGATTTGGAGCATAAGTTAGAGCAGGAAAAACGCTACAGGATGTTGCCCTATGCTTTTTATCCATTTATATCAGTCAGAAGTAGGGTATGAAGGTAAAAAGTTCTTTTTGAGCACCCCTCAGAAGATTTTCTTATTCCTAGTATCATGTGCCCATCAACCTGCCAGTCTCCTATAGAGTCTGCTGCTTTCTTGATACTGAAAATGATACCCGCACCATCCTGTTATCAGCTTCCCTGAGTCACTCATTCCTTTGAAATTCAAACAAAATTAGCTCAAGCCGCATACCATATGCTGTGGAAAAGCTCAGTGTCGATCCCCATCTCTGTGGAGATTCTTGAGATGTCGGGACAGAACTGTCACAATCATTTAATCATTTCTAGCTCAGAATCCCACAGTTCAGGGGAGACCATTCGGTTTATGGATAAACACACTTTCTGCCCATCTCTGCACTGTCACTAGATGCCGGTCTCCATCCCTTCAATCCCAATTGTAGGCACGGTAGATTTTTACTGAAAGTTTGGACAACGAAGAGGACTTTATACCACAGCACAGTCAACAGTGTAGCTGTCTTAAAATTCCTTCAGCCTCTCTGCCTGCCAACAGGATGCTCATGGGCCATGCAGCTCAGCCCCATTCTCTCTCCTTCCTCCTCCACACCTTCCCTTTGCTCCCTGCAACTTAGCTCCTAAATCACTGCTAATCTCCTATGCAAGTCACTTTTCATGGTGCCTTTATTTCACTGTCTCCTTCCTAACCTAACATCTCACCACCTTTCAAACCCAAGGAGTCTATTCCCCTAAACAACAGGAGGTCTCTCCCAAAAAGAAACTCGGCTTCCAGATTTGCATTTATTTATTAATTTTCACACTGCTTCAATCCTTCTACTTCTAAATGCACCCAGCAGATGGAACCTGATTTGCACCAGGCACTAATATATAGTGGGTGAACACAGTAAAGTTCCTAATCTCACCAAGCTCACAAGCCAGGGGAGCTCAACAAACCCTTATTTGTTTGGAAAAAAATACAGTAAGGTGTTCTGCACTAGTGAATGAATAAGGAGCATCATTTCCACATCTGTGATTTGGAACTCAGACTTTTATACATAATAATGACTCCTTCTGAGAATATCCACCCAGGCCTTCTAGGGCCAAAACCAGGGGAGCCACAAACTACAGAAAAAACATTCCTAACCAACCTCCACTAAATCCACCTTCTCAAAACAACCACCATTCTCCATTTCCTCTGCAAAACATACAGACTGCTCTCCAAAGAAAGCTGGAAGCTCGTGGCTAATAGGCAACTCTAATTCTTCTGCTAGATTAACCAGCCAACTACCAGTTCTAATTATATCAGATAAGAAGGCTTTTACTGTATTTTTCCAAATAAAAACAATTTCTCACCACGTGGAACTCTAATGCTGGCTGTTGAAAAAGGTACTTCTGTTTTCTTCATAACACAAAGATGGCTAGATGCTTCAGAAAGGCCTTTCCAGGACTACAAAAAATCCACCTACTACAGTAGAATATACAGTAGTATACAGTAGAATATAATTCAAATCTCCATTTGCAGGGAAGAAACTTAAGTGGTTGTATCAGTTGTACCAATTACCTATTCCTGAATAACAACGATAAGCATTTATTATTGCTCCAAGAGTGTGTTGCTAAGGAAGGACGTTCTACTGATCTGAGCAATGCTTGGGTGACTTCATCTTATATCTGCAGTCAGCTGGCAAAGTCATCGGGAGGTAGCTGGTCAAGGAAAGCATCACATGTCTTACAGCTGGTTGGCTTTTGGCTGGATGAGAAAGAGTGACTGAACCCTATGAATCTCTACATCCATCAGGCTAATTCATGGCAACAAGACTGAGGTCCAAGAGAAAAAGTAGAAGGTACGAGGCCTACTGAGGTCTAGTCTCAGTAGTGACACAGTCAGTTCTACCACATTCTACCGGCCAAAGTAACTTACAAGGTGAGCCAAGATTTAGAGGAAAGGAAACAAGGTCTACCTATTTATGAAAGGAGCTACAAGCAAAGTCATACAGTAAAGGTTGTGGATACAAGGACAAACGGAAAAGTGAAGCCATTATTGTAATCAGTGTATCACACTGGCTGAGGTTGTAGTGTCAACCTTTTTTCTGCTGTATCTCAAATTTACCTGGAAATTTTAGTACTTACGAGAAAGTCAGTGGGTTCCTTTCCATTCCAGGCATGGAAAGTCATGAGACACAGTTGTTTGCACCCCAAGAATCAAAACAAGTCACTAAGCCATACCAAAAAGCTGAATACATGTGCGCGCGCCCACACACGCACGCGCGCGCGCACACACACACACGCACACCAAAAGAACTAGCTTCCAGAAAGTGAGAGGCCCTTTATACAAACAAGAGACTCAGCACTAACCTAATGTCTGGTGATGCTATAAAGAATGGGATGGGGGAAACATCAAAGTTCTAAGAAATTTAACAGCCATGCAAATGTTGGCATGAAAAATTACTATTTTAAGGAGCTCCAGCCACAGAGCAAGTTTCAACACATCTAATAAACACTTTCTCAAAGGTTCTGGTGGGAACTGTGCACCAAAAGTAGGATTAGAGAAAGAGGTGAGAAAAACCACCCCTGAAATGCATCATTCTGCTTCCCATGCAATAGTAATGTTGTCCAAAAGGAATAAAGAGGCAGGTAAAAGAGTAGAAACAAAGCTCTTTCCCATGTACACTGGATTTCGCTGAACTAAGAAAGAGAACTGAGAGAAACCATGAGACATTTCAGACTTTCAATCATTAAAGAATGGGCAAGAGAGAACAGATGTGATAAAATCTCCCTTAAAGGCATTCTAGTTCTGTATGATGATTACAGCTACAACTCTCAGAAGACCGAGAGGCAGGAAAGCAGGGCTGAAAAATCGCCTAAGCTAAAGTAGGGAGCAGGAAAGGAGAGCAAGAGAGCAGAAACCCAATAAGCTGGTAGGCTGGTGAGAGATCAAGGAAAGATCTGCAAAGTTCTGAAAGCTGGCAACTTGTTTGTGCGCCACAGACATATTTTTGTCATCTCGCAAGCACCCAGATCTGAGGTCCTACTCTTTGGAAAGTGCTGATCTCACTGTCAGATAATTGGAAGCCGGGGGTAAATTAAATCAAATAAAAGCTACAACAAAACCCAGACTCAATTTACAGAGCAGACTCAGTCAGCCTTCACTCTGGTATAAGAAAGGGTGCATCCATTTTTGGAGGTAAGCATTAGTTACTTCAGTCTTTATGATTTCTTTACGTCCGTCATACAATAAAAAAAATCACAAAACACACCAAACAACAACAAAGAAATATAATTATGATAAGGAAATAAAATAAAATATTGAAACAGATCAAGGGATGGCCCAGAGGTTGGCATTACCAAATGGGGACTGTAAAATAATTGATTAAAAATGTTAAAGTATCTAGGAGAAAAGATACATAAGATGCACGCCAAGATGTGGAATTTATCAGAAACATACAAACTACACAATGAACCAACTGGAAATGCAAAAATGAAAAATAAAATATCAGGAAAAAATAATTTATTAGATTGGCTGAAGAGCAGACTAAACATAAAAGAAGACAAAAAAGTGAATGAGTAGATGAGTCAATAAAAAGCATCCAAACTAAAACACAAACAGAAAAAGAGTAGGAAGGGGCATCTATGTGGTGCAGTCAGTAGAGCATCCGACTCTTGATCTCAGGGTTGTGAGTTCAAGTCCCACATTGTGTATGGAGCCTACTTAAAACAAATAGGGAAAAAAATTGGGCATTTGAGATTTGTGACACCATATCAAATGGTCCAACATATGTGTAACTGGAAATTTAGGAAGCAAGGAAATGTATGATGTGAAAACAACAGAATGACTCAAAAAGATTAAAGATATGAACCCACCTATCAAAGAAGCTCCATGAATATCGGCAAGAACCAAACAGGATAAATATAAAGAAAGATGTAGGCCTCTCACAGTAAAACTTCAGAAAACTAAAAAGCAAATCTTAAAAAACAACCAGCTATAAAACACAGAATGCATACAATGGAAAAAATTATATGAGTGATGGCTGCCTTCTGAGCAGAAACAATGCAGATCAGAAAAAAAAAATGTACCAACATCCATAGAGTACTCAAAGAAAAAAAAGTCAGCCTAGAACTCTGCACCAATCAAAAATATCCTTCAAAATTCAAAGGAAACGGAAATTCTCAGACAGACAAAAGCTAAGAGAATTCATCGCTAGCATATTTGCTCTACGAGAAATGACGAAAGAAGTGATTCAAGCTGAAGGGTAATAAAATTAAAAGGAACTCTGAAAATCAGTAAGAAATGAGCAGAAAAGGTTTAAATGTTTGGTTGAATATAAAACATTTTATCTTAGTACCTTTATTTTATATAAATACATTTTCTTAAGTCTCATTAAAAGACAATTAACTAAAGCACATATAATAACAATGTATTGTGAGGCTTACTATATATACAGTAGTAAAATATAAGATGACAGAAAGAAGGGTATGACAAAGCAATTGGAATTTAACTGATATAAGGTTATTATACTTTGCGTGAAGTGATCTAATGTTACTTCAAGGTAGGTTGTCATCATTTAAAATTGCACATTGTAATCTCCACAGCAACTACTTGATGCTACTAAAAATGATTAGCTAAAACTTATTACAGAAAAAAATAAAATATTAACAGATTCAATTTACCCAAAAGGAAGCACTAAAGGAAAACAGAACAAAGAATGAGGGAAAAAGATAAATAAAAATCAGAGTGGGAAACTAAAACTCAGGCATATTGTTAATTACATTAAATATAAATGAACAAAACCAGTTAAAGGGCAGAGACTATTGGGCTGATGGGAATGTAATAATGATATGCTGTTTACAACACACACACACACACACACACACACACAAAGACTTTAATTATAAAGAAAAATACAGGTTGATAGACAAGGTATACAATATAAACATCAAGCATAATGAAGCCAGTATGGCAATACTAATATGAAACAAAGTAGAATTACAGAAAATAGTACTACTATAGATAAGAAGGAATATTTCAAAATGATTCAAGTATGAATTCATAGGAGTGCCTGGGTGGTTCAGTCAGTCAAGCATTTGACTCTTGCAGCTCAGATCACGATCCCAGGGTTGTGAGATCCAGCCCCACGTCAGGCTCCACACTGAGTATAGAGCCTGCTTAAGATTCTCTCTCTCTCTCTCTCTCTCTCTGGGGCACCTGGGTGGCTCAGTTGGTTGAACATCCAACTTTGGCTCAGGTCATGATCTCACGGTTCGTGAGTTCAAGCCCCGCATCAGGCTCTGTGCTGACAGCTCAGAGCCTGGAGCCTGCTTTGGATTCTGTGTCTCCCTCTTTCTGCCCCTTCCCCACTCACACTCTGTCTCTCTCTCAAAAATAAATAAACATTAAACAAAATTTTTTAAAAAGTTCTCTCTCTCTCTCTCTCTCTCTCTCCCCCCCTCTGCCCCACACGCTATCTTTCTCATAAATAAATAAATAAGTAAAATTAAGTAAATAAGTAAGTAACTATCAATTCTTCAAACACAGCAGTCCTCTGTGTTAATTTAGCTCTAAAAACAAAACTTCAAACATATGAAGTCAAATGACATGGAACATTCTCCAAGAATTTCATAAATATAAAAAACTTTAAACCATACAAAAGGAAAAATATCATACAAAAGATACTCCATAAACACAACATCATTAAATTGCAATTCAATGAAAAATAAACTATCTAGAAAAATCCTCAGTTTTTAAAGTAAATGACACCTTTATAAAGAACTCACAGATCAAAGAGGAAATGATGAGGAAAACTACAAAATATCTGGACTGAGTAATAATGAAAATGTTATCACATATCAAAACATACGAAATGTATCTTAAAACATGCTTACAGGAAATTTTATAGTATCAAATGCTTATTACCTGAAAAGTACACAGTTGTAAAATCAATATTCTAAGGCAAGAGTCAGTAGACAATGGCCATGAGTTAAATCCGGTTTGCTGCCTGTTCTTTTTTTTTTTTTTTTTTTTTTTTCAACATTTTTTAATTTATTTTTGGGACAGAGAGAGACAGAGCATGAACGGGGAGGGGCAGAGAGAGAGGGAGACACAGAATCGGAAACAGGCTCCAGGCTCCGAGCCATCAGCCCAGAGCCTGACGCGGGGCTCGAACTCACGGACCGCGAGATCGTGACCTGGCTGAAGTCGGACGCTTAACCGACTGCGCCACCCAGGCGCCCCTGCCTGTTCTCATAAATAAAGTTTTACTGGAACAAAGGCACACTCGTTCTTTTACATTTTGTCTATGGTTGCCTTCATACTGCAATGGAAAAACCTGGGTAACAGAGACCACATGGCCACAAAGTCTCTATTTATAATCTAGTCCTTTATTTTCCAATCCTTGTACAAGTTTTCATCTTAACAAACAAGAACAAAGTAAGCATAAGAGATGAAATCATAAAAAGTAAAAATTAACAAGGTATAAAACAGGAAAACAATGAAAGAAAATAAATAAAATCACAAGTTGGTTCTTTAAAATAACTAGTCAAATTGATAAAATCCTACCAGGAATGAAAACAAAAAGAGGAGAAAATATAAATTACCAAGAAGAGGAACTAAAAGAGGAACATCATTACACATCACACAGACTGTTTGTGAAATGGTCAGGGAGTTTTTGGAACAACTTATAGTCAAATTCAAAAACTTAAATGAAACAGACAGATTCCTTGGGGAAAAAAACAACAAATTATCAAACCTAACATTAAAAGAAAGAAATCTAAACCTTCTCATATATGTTAAAGAAATAAGAATTCACAGTTAAGAACAAAAACAAAAATTTGGCCATAAACAAAACTTCAGGCCCAGATGGTGTCCCCAGGGAATTTTAGAAAACATTTAAAGAAGAAATGATATCAATTCTGCACAACCCTTTCAAAAAAGAGAAGATGAAATGCTTTCCAACTCATCTAGGAGGTCCCCATAACCCTGATATTGACACTTGACCAAGATTATTACAGAAAATAAAATCACAGATCAAAATATCTCATGAAGAAATGCAAAAATTCTCATGAAAAGCTCAACAAACTGAATTCAGTAATGTATTTTTAAAAGTTAATGGATCATGATCAGGTAGGATTTATCTTAGGAATATAAAATTGATTTAGTGTTCAAAAAATCAATTAATGTAATATATCACATTGGCAAAAGAAAAGATAAAAATCACATTATGATCCCAATAGTTGCAAAAATTCAATACCTTTTTATGGTTAAAAAAAAAAACAAAACTCAGCAAACTAAGAATAAGGAAAAAAACTTTAAGCTGTAAAGCAAATCTATCAAAAACCTACAGCTACCACCATACGTCTTACCATAGTTACTGTTAATCTTCTCCCTCTGCTTAAAAACAAAGCAATGATGTTTTTCTTACTACCTGTATTCAATAATAT
Organism: Neofelis nebulosa; assembly: GCF_028018385.1. Lineage (NCBI taxonomy): Eukaryota > Metazoa > Chordata > Mammalia > Carnivora > Felidae > Neofelis > Neofelis nebulosa. The sequence goes on from NC_080799.1 coordinate 31,830,518, forward strand.
CCTGGAAATCATACACAATGCAATAAAAAGAAGAAAGAAAATGTACAAAGATTGGAAAAGATAAAATTCTAGTTATGTGCAGACCAAATGATTATGTATTTAGAATGCTCAAAGGAATCTAATCTAACAAACCACTAAAACTAATTATCAAATTCAACACAGGACACAAAGTTGATATAAAAAATTAATTTTATAACCACACATAAGCAATAAACCATTGAAAACTGAAATTTAAAAACATACTGGCTCTTTCCTTTTTCTTTCTCCTTTCCTTCCTGAAAAATTCTGTCCAAAAGCCATTAGGTGGGCCTGAACACAGGCATCTCTGTAGGGAGGTAAGGTGGTATGGGACAGTACATGGTGTTGATGCCCAAGCATAGTAAAGAGGACATTTATAAGAGAAGGTTGTCCCATTGCGAAGTATCAGAGTCTGAGCAGAGTGAAAGGGTTGTCTGCACAGGGGAAAGTGGCTACGGTCAGGCCACCAATGCCCATGTAGGCTGAATAGGGCATCCATGTAAGAGGGGAGCCCAGCATAAGGTGTTCGAGTCTGAGGAGGGTGAACAGGGGTGGCAGGAATGATGGGGGAATGGTAGTCACAGGGGGATTGATCAAGTAAGTTGAGGGTAATGGGAGTTTGGTCTCTCCCTATCATAAAAAGACTTACAAATATGAAAAGGAAGAAAATTGGAATGAACTCTGCGGTCAAATGGAATTAAATGCATTCGTATAAACCAGTGGTTTTCCATAAATATAGACAGGTATCCGTATTAACAAAATATAGTAACAAGCATACCTAAGGCCCAGATACTGGTTGTTAAACACCATTCTGAAATAAAAGGATTAAGGGCTTCTTGGATACCTGGCTGATTCCAGGTGTAAACAAAGAAAAGTACAAGATGAGCGTAGAACATTTTTTTTGTTATAAAGCAAGGAAGCAGTCAAAGAACAATGCAAGTATGTCAAACAGACATGGAAACCAGCTTGAAGGTGATCCTATCAGCCAAATCTGGGACAATCTGAGCATTGAAATAAAGAATGATATTAATGAATCAAGCCCTATTAAATAAAATAGCAATAAACGAACCTATGGTGACAAAAATGAATAAATTTGAAGTCTGATGAAAAATAAGACACTCTCAAAATATCACTAAACAAATATTTATCATAGAGGGATAAATAGGAAATTTACAATGGAGAAGTCTAATAGACGTCACCTTAATCAAACAAACACCAAAGTAAAAATCATCAGTAATGGAACAAATGAAAACTATGTGCCACTTGATAGAATGTAATAAGAATAATACAGCCTTGGAGCTTGGGTGGCTCGGTTGGCAAAGCATCTGACTCTTGATTTTGGCTCAGGTCACGATCTTACGGTTTATCAGATCAAAGTGCCATGTTGGCCTCTGCACTGCCAGCACAAAGCCTGCTTGGGATTCTCTCTCTGTTCCTCCCCTGTACTCTCGCTCTCAATATAATTAAATAAGTATACTTTAAAAACAAAGAATAATACAGTCTTGCTTCTGTGATATTTCTGCCAAAGATGAATAACCTAAATCTAATCAAAAAGAAAAATCAGACCAATCCAAAACCTACAAAATAATCATAAAATTTGTCATGGTCATAAAAATCAAAGAAAGACCAAGGAACTATTTTAGACTAGTACAACTAAATACAACATGTATTATGGTTATTAAGGGAAACACCCTTGCTTTTAGGAAATATATGCTGAAGTACTAAGGGGTGATATGATAGCACGTTGACAACTTACTCTCAAACGCTTCTAGAAGAAGCTTCTTTGTTCTCTACTTACAACTTTTTGGAAACTTTGTGGTTCTTTCAAAAAAAAAGAGAAACAGTATAATTTTCAATAATATCAGAAGTATCAAGTATGCAGGGATAAATCGAATGCAATATGCATATGAAATACCTATAAAAAACATACAATATTTCTGAGAAAAGGTAAAGAACTGAATAAATGGAGAGTTATACAATGTTCATAGATTGGAATACTTACTGTTGTTAAGACAGTCATTTTCCCTAAACTGGTATACAAATTCAACATCATTCCTATCAAAATTCCAGCAGGTTACTTATTACAAATACACAAGATAATTCTAAAATTTAAATGGCAGTGCTACAGATCAAGAATAACCAAAGCAATATTGAAAAAGATTAACAAAGCTGGAGAACTAACACTATCTGATTACAAGTCTCATCCCAAAGCTACAGTAATCAAGACAGTTTCATAGGATGGTAGGATAGAAAACTAGATCAATGGAAAAGAAAAGAATGTAGAAACAGACCCCTTGTATGGTCAATTGATTTTCCCTAAAGATGCTAATTCAGTTGTAAAAACACCTTTTTAACAAATCTGCTAAAGTGACTGAATTCTGTGTAGGAAAAAAATGAACCTTGATACCTTTTTCTCCACATAAAGAAAACTTAATTCAACATGAATGTGTACTTAACATAAAATTGAGAAATCTAACATTTCTAGAAAAAAATATGAGAATATTCTGTGACCTTAGATAGACAAAGGTTTTTTTGAACAGAATACAGAAAACACAAACGCTAAAAATTAAATTTTGAAAAATGAGACTTCATCAAAATTAAAACTTTCCACTCATCAAAAGACATCATTAGGACAATGAATAGCACAAAGCAAAGATTAGGAAATATATGTATGACATCTATATAACAATGGACTTGCATCCAGAATATACAAAAAAACATAAAACAATTTAAAAAATAAGTAACCACATTTTTAAAAATTCACAAAGTGCGTTAACAGATGCTTCACAAAAGAAAAAATAGGAATAGCCAGCACTTTAAAAAGGACTTAATATCATTATTCCTCAGGGAATGCAAATTAAAGACCACAATGAGCCATTGACACCCACAAGAATGGCTAAAATAAAAGACTGACAATGCCACATGTTGACAAGGATGTGGAACAACAAGGATACGATGCTGGTGTGAGTGTAAAAATGTTGCCATCACTTTCAGAACTATGTGTCAGTTTCTTATAAAAGTTAAACAGATGTATATACCCTCTGATCCATCTGTTCTTCAACTAGGTATTTATTCAAAAGAAATGAAAACATGTTTACTCAAGGGCACCTGGGTGGCTCAATTGGTTAAGTATCTGACTCTTGATTTCCACTCAGGTCATGACCTCATAGTTCATGAGATCGAGCCCCACTTGGGCTCTGTGCTGACAGTGTGCAGCTTGCTTGGGATTCTCTCTCTCTGCCCATCCCCTGCTCGTGCTCACTCGCTCGCTCTCTCTCTCTCAAAATAAATTTTTTAAAAAACTTAAAAAAAACAGGTTAAGTCAAAATCTTGTACGAAAACATTCTTTGGGGTGCCTGGGTGGCTCAGTTGGTTAAGCATCTGACTTTGGCTCAGGTCATGATCTCGCAGTTGGGGAGTTCAAGCCCCAGTTCAAGCACTGGGCTCTCCGCTGTCAGCACATAGCTTGCTTTGGATCCTCTATCCTATCTCTCTCTGCCCCTCTCCCACTTATGCTCTCTCTCTCTCTCTCTCTCTCTCAAAATTAGATAAATATTTTTTAAAAATTCTTGGCCACATGGATAACTGTCAAAAAGTGGCAACAATGTCAATACTCCTCAGCTGGAGAATGCTGAAGCCTCATAATGTATTTATTACTACTCAACAATAAAAAGAATGAAGTACTAATACACATGACAATATGCATGAATCTCAAAAACAGGCAGGTTAAACAAGAGAAGCCAGAAAAAAAAAAAAAAAAAAAGAATCCAAACCATAAGAATAACCATATATATGGAATCAGTATACAGACAAACCTAATAGATTAGATGACAGAAATCAGTAATGGTTGCTGGCAGTGGGAGGTGAGGAAGGAACTTACTGAAAAGGAGCCTGAGAGTTTCTGGGATAATGGACATCTATGTTGTTGTGTCTGCATGTTGAGAGACAGAGCCAGTGAGGGAGGAGCAGAGAGAGAGGGACAGAGAATCCAAAGCAGGCTCTCTGACGACAGCAGAGAGCCCGGTGTGGGGTTTGAACTCACAAATCGTGAGACCATGACCTGAGCTGAAGTCAGACACTTAACCGACTGAGCCACCCAGGTGCCCCAAGATCTATGTCATTTTGAGTGGTGGTTACAATGCTGTATAGAATTGTCAAAACTCAGTGCATTTTCCTGTATATTAATTATATATCTCAATGAATAAAAGAAGGTCCTGTACTCTAAATGTCTAGTTCAGGATCTATCTCAGATGAGTGAAACGTTCAGTGTTTAGATTTCTTCCCTGCAGAAAAGCACAGTGTTTGAAAAATTAAACATTTCGGATATGTATAATACATAAGTACACACATTTGCAACTCAGTGCTTCCAAATAGTTGCTACCCAGCCAAACAAATCAGCCAAAGAGAGCAATCACAATCCATGTGTAATCGGCCAGACCCCCATGATGTCACAGGTTGTATCCAATTGCCAACACCACCCTGTCCGTGATTTGGGGACCATGTAATCACAACTACATCGCTGAGGTTGACAGCACTACCTGGGAAGTCAGGCAGACAATAGGTCTGAATACTGCCTCAGAAAATGTCCTCATATAGCCTCACACTCTTCCTTTAATAGTTCTGTGAGCCTCAAGACTAGTGGTAGATGGGTGGATAGCTCTTCTAATTCCAATCTGTTAAAGGTCCCTACTCAAGACCTCCTCATCTTAGGTCTATCCTAAGGGTCACAAGACGTAGCATCAGCTCCAGGGACAATGGGCCAGACCGGAATTATAAATGCATACTTCAGTTAGCCCCCCACACCCTCAACCACCCTCTCCCGTCTTTGGGAAACAGAAAACAAATAACAAGATGCCACACCAAGTGGTGTGGATATCGGAAAATGCAGCCAGAATGTAAAAGACCTTCCTTGAACAAGCCTGTCAAGGGGCAAATAGACATCCACTGATTTCTGGGTTATGCATGATCGAGGATGCCACTCTGCGGTCCTGCACTCCCACGTAACACCCCTGAGGCATGCAATTGTTCGACAGGCTTAAGACACATGAATCTATTTCCGAAGACAGAAACAGACATCAAGGCCCTCCTGTCGGAGCGTGTGTAGAAGAAAGAGCAAACAGCAGAAGAAACCAGCTACAGAGGGTGAGTCCACAGACAGCTGCTGCGGCCTCTGCTTTGGAGTGGAAGCATGGAGCACTGGCTTTAGCAGCACGTCTACTAAAATTAGAGCAGAAGCAAGGAAAATGCTCCTTTCACATTAGAAAACTTTCCATAACCCTCCCCTGTACCTGCCAAGCCACCCCAGACTTCCCCAGTCAAGTCCCAGATGCCCGTACCTTCCCTCACTCCAGGATATAGACGTGACCCTCCCGTCTTCTTTTAAGGCAAGGCAAGGCAAGACCTCCAGATTTAGGCACTAGTGATCCTGGGACCCCCGGATGGTTTGCTGAACCAGGAAGAAGGCTGAGCCCATAGAGCCCACGCTCACAATTCATTCACACGCTTTCCTCTGGGCAAGGCAACCATTTAAAAATCCTCCAACATGGGTCTTCCAGGAATTATAAAAATGGGAGTACATCCAGATTTGAGGATTGGTCGTCCCCAGTTCCCTGGTGCCACCCCAGCTGGAAGACAGCCAGGAAGTGGTTACACAGTCCCTTTGACAGAAATGGAGATTAGCAGGTGTTAAAGACAGATTAGCAACTAAATGAGTTTCTCACTGGCATAATTGGTATTCAAAAAGGAAGGGTTTTTAGAGAGAAGGTGGGCAGCTGCTGGGAGTGTTCTGTGACAAGAAGTCTGCCTGCACTTCCCAGGCCTGTGCACACTCAAGAAGGCAAAGCACAAAGCAGCCCGTAACTGAATCTGCAGCGCTCAGGCGGGCGCTCAGACAGAATGTGTATCTGAGGGAAGATGGGGTCAGAGCTGGTTTGCTTTCGTTGTCTGGGCACTTGCTGGGGATGGGAAGGAGGAAGCTCCATTTTTGCCCTTTCCTTTTTGTCCAGACTCAGTGACTCAAGTTCTGACTGGAGTTCCAATCTTCCTGCCCCCTGAGGTTTGGCCACTGGGCTAGAGAGCAGAGGGAAGAGTTTGAACAGTCTCAGAGGAAAGAGCATCATGTTAGTTGGTTCGGGCTACTTCAACGAAAATACCATAGCCTGGGTGGCTTAACCATCAAACCTTCACTTACTCACAATTCTGAAGGCTGTTACATCTAAGATCAAGCTGCCAGCAGACCCTGTATCTGGTGGGAGTCCTCTTCCTGGTCTGCAGATGTATTCTTACTTGGCAGAGAGAGAGAGAGGACATCTCCCTTGTCTCTTCTTAAAAGGGCACTAATGCCACTCATGACAGCTCCACCCTTATGACCTAATTACCTCTCCAAAGCCACACCTCCTAACACCATTCATAACACCCAATGGGGTGTCAGGCAGCAACATACAAAATTTGGGTGGGACACACACCTTCAATCCATAGCAGACACCAAACATATATAGTCCATTAGGTTTTTCAAGAGGAAGAAAGCACCTACTACGTGCTGTGCATTTTACAGGGCCCTTTCGTCATTTTATATTAACCCAAAGGACAGATTAACCCAAAAGACCTCATCCACATTAAGAGATCTGGCATAAGAGAAACTAAAGACAGATTGAGTTCCTTGTTTCCTTACTTCCTATGGTTTTGTATTTCCTTCCTAATGTTATTTTGAATTTGTTTGGGCTCAAATTATATTACACCCTTGTCATCTCCATTAGCTAAAATGTATTTATGGCTGATTATGCATGCAGAAAATAAATTAAATATCTGAATAACATTACCAGTAATTGGTGAAATTGCCTTATGTTTTCACATCCTTACAACAAAAAAGGCATCAACAAATGACCGGGAAAACAAAAGTATAATCCATTATAATTGTCCATATTACCATAGAGATAGGACAGACACAATTATGGGCAATTTCAGTGTCTAAAAATCAAGTGTGATGAAAATTATATTGAAGTTAACAAAAAAAATTACTTTAACTGGGGTTTTAAAACAAGTGCTAGCCGGGATGAAAGGAAACAGCCTGTGATCTGAAAAATCAGCCATTGACTTGGGAAGCTGACACTGAATCTCCTAAGTTTCTACAAAAGATAGACCATTGCTGAAGTGTTCCTTTAGATACGCTTGAGTGATTCTTCATGATACTGTTTCCCTTCAGATACCACTGGTTTATTGGTGAAATATTTATGCTGAATTAGGAAAAGACTCTAATGTGTTTTAGTTTCTAAGTACCTCAGTACCACCTCCAGCATAGCCCAATATACGTACTCAATCAGACTGGCTTAATCTCTCCTTCAGTTACATATCTGTGTTTTTTTAAAAAGGATACAAGTTTCAAATATTTTACCATAATAACTATCATGGTATAGAAATTGACCAGTTCGGAAAGATGCCAGTTGTTGTATCAGAGCAGAATTCTGGGGCCCCTTTTGTGCAGGCAGGGGGCCCCAGTCACTGGGGTGCACAGAGAAGCTGCCATATACCAACCAATATGGAAGTCTTTTAACAACTCAACCATGGGGCAACTGGAGTAATGTGTCCTGCTAAATGCCAGCACTGCAGACACACAGACAAAAGACCAAGTCTGGCCTGTCACTCTGCCTCATTTATCCAGGTGGCTTCTCTCAGCATCTTGCCCAATGGACACCCCAGGAAACTGCATCCCTGCAGAGCTCTGGCAGGTAACACGGAAGCCCACGCCAAAGACCCTTAGTACAAGAACACACCTTCACTTTCAGCACCAACAGCGTGAAAAACCACAGAAAACCCCAGTCCTGCTCACACAACACCGAAGTTGGGGCCTAAACACAGCACAGTTTTGATTTTTAAAGCCAAAAATGTGTGAGATTTAAAACAAAGTTTCCAGAGCTACCTAAGGCAATCTAAGGAATAAGATAAATCAACAAAGAGACATGTGGAAGGGCCTGCATTTTGACAGAAACAGCACCCTTCCATTTACAGTGTCAGAGTGAACTTTATAACGTGCAGATCCAGTCACGTCATTCCTCAAAGTTCCTCAATCGCCACACCTTTAGTATGGCACCCAAGGGACTTGCCTTCCCTAGTTTCTTGCTGCCTACACCCTCTACCTAAGCAATAATGAACCAACTGTGGTATCAGCACACATCATGTACTCACACTCCACTGAGTGGGCACCACATTACAACCCATGTCTTCAGTCTGGGAATTGTTTGCTAGAAAATGACCCAGTTGCCTTCATTCAAGTGTCCTGAATAACACAAGGCTTGGCACCTATTATGCCGCAATAATTTGGGCTGAATAGATAATTCAATTTCATCACCACAAATGGTGGCCAGACTATCACAGACCTCTGGGGAAATAAAGATATGTTCAATAGATTCTAAGATCACATGACCAAAAAGGAGCAGAATTTAAAAATTAAAAGACCAACCAAATCATGGTGGAGTGGTAAAGATGAGGAAGAATTGGGACTCTCATACGTTATCGATGGGAATGCATAAGGGTACAGCCACATGGAAAAACAATCTGGCAGCTTTTAAAAAGTTAAACATAAACCTACTGTATCATCCAGCCATTCCGGGCTTAAGTATTTATCCAAGAGAAATGAAAGTGTATATTCATACAGACTTTTGACACAAATGTTCATACAAGCTTTATTTGTAGCAGGCAAAAACTGGAAACAGCCAAATGTGCTTAAACAAGTGAATAAGATAAACAAATTGGGGTGTATGATTACAATAGAATACTGCACAGCAATAAAAAACAATGACCTACTGATACACAACAACATGGATCAATCTCAAAGCAATGGTGCAGAATGAAATTAACCAGGCAAGAAGGGTGTATGCTATATGACTTCATGTATATAAAATTCTAGAGAATGCAAAGTCATCTACAGTGACAGAAAGCGGGTCAGGGCTCTCTGGGGAATGGAAAGGGGAGGGGCAGGAAAGCGAGACTATAAAGGGGCATGTGGGAATCTAGGGATGTGATGGATATATTCATTATTTTTATTATGATGATGGTTTCACAAGTATACAGACAAGCCAAAACTCAAAAATTCTATACTTTAAATACGTGCTGCTTATTGTATGTCAATTATACTTCAATAAAGCTATAAAAAATTTTAAAACTAAGCATAGGCTTTATGAGAAACCAGTCATCGTGGTTTGGGGAAATTATAATTAGATATGAAGAAGTAAAATGGGAATGCTCTGATTTTAGTAGTCTAGGTTAGGCACTGGGAACAGTCTCCCTCTAAAAGAAGGACAAAATATAAAAAAAAAAAAAGTCTAACCGTCAAGGCTGTCCAATGATAAAATACACTGGCCTCATAGGTAGTAAGTCTCCAGTCTCTGGAAGTATTATTAATCTAATGACCATTAACAGTCCTAAAAATGGATTTTTGCCCAGGTTGGGCAATTATCTCATAAGACCCCTAAGATTCTTTTAAACTCTAAATTCACTCATTCACTGAAATGGCACTGGCAGGGTGTATTTGCTATTAGGAAACTCCCTGTTACTGATGCTCATGAAAACAACCATTAGGAATTTTCTTCAAGAATAAAAGAAGTGAAAATAATTCAAAGGACTAGGACTTCAAAGAAGAGTTGAAAGGAAATCAGTTCTTCAGATATAGGAATTACAAGTGAGTACAAAGAGAACAGTGAGCGATGGAACTTGGGAGAGAGGGTGCCTGGGTGGCAGATATTCTGGGTGTGAGAATATCTCGAGGGGGGTGGGCGGTGCAGCACTGGGGTCTAGACAACCTAGGGTGCTGATGTAAGAAACTGAGAACCAGAGGTCTCAGCAGGGGTGGGGAGGCTGGGGTCTAGGGACGTTTTATCATAGATGCTGATGGACTTGATCTGGAATCATCTTTTAAAGAACAAAATACAACCCCATGTTCAAAAGCTTCCAATAGCTTCCCATATTACTTAGAATACCATTAAAATTCTTTAACAGGGTTGCATGGGTACTGCTACGTGAAAGTAGCGAGACTCAGAGAAACACACAACAAAAATGGGATGGTATTAAAAACAAAGACAATAAAAATGCCTTGTGTGTATGTGGATTCCACACGAGCGTTTTACACAAAGGCATCACTCTCGATGATGACACTAAATTAAAACTTCTCCTAAAGCCTGTCCCAGGTCCCCCATAGCCCCACTCTGGCATATGGTACTGCTCCGAGGGGGAGACAGGGATAATTGCTGGAAGCAGAGGGGGTCCTTCAAGGAGCAGTTGTGATCCCCACCAGCCACCTGGATGAAGCAATTAAATGATCGAGTGAGTGAATAGTAACAAGATGCCAAAGGGATGAAAATTGACTTGGGTAAAGGGAAAACGAGGTCAATTTCCTCACTCCTGAAAAACAAGGTGAGTGTTAAGGGCAGATTCTTCTCTTTATCCCACATCTCCTCTTTGGCTCATAGAGGACAGGACAACACTCTGATCTTGTGAGAAGGAAGTTTCTTTGTCTTCCCCCAAAGGAAAGAGGAAAGGACTAAAATAAGTGGTCAGAGGACAACACCTACCGGATCGTGGTTTCCTAAAGGACAGGGATGGGGTGCCCCAGAGGTAGAGCCCACTGTTGACCACTCTCTCTTTCAACACATCCTAGACACCCCTTTCCTTCTATCGTCTGTGTCCCACAGGCCTATAGGGCTCATCCCCGTAGCTGGATGGGTAACTCAAGTCAGACCTGACCTATAAATCTACTGTCTTCAATAACATGGAGACATAGTAGGAGGCTCTACTCAGCCTCAGGCCACGTTGTTATTCAAAGTTTAACTGAAGACTCTGCTTTGGATGTCGTTAGGGGTGCTGGATAACTATCCACAAAATGGAACCATGTGCTGCTTTGTGAGGGAGCCCATGAGTCAGAATCCTGGAAGAGAAGTGAAGAGACTGGTAGGATATGACCACCATGAAGTCTTAAACTGTGACAAGAACCACTGGAGTTACACAAAACAACCAGCAAATGAGTCAATGAATATATATTGGCCTTAGGCACTTGTCTACCTCCTGGCAACACCACCACCACCATCACCACTGTGATTCTCATCTCATGAGATCTCATCTCCATTTCACATACGATTAAGTGGAGACACAGCACCGTGGACTGAATGTGTCCCTCAAATTCCTTGTGTTGAAACCTAATCCCTTATGAGACAATATTAGGAGGTGAGGCCTTTGAGAGGTGATTAGGTCATGACGGTGGAGCCTTCACAAATGGGATCAGTGCTCTTATAAAAGAGACCCCACAGAACTCCCTAGCCCCTTTCACCATGTGAGGACACAGCAAGAACATGGCCATCTATGAATCAGGAACCAGGCTCTTACCACACACCAAGTCTGCCAGCACCCTGATCTCAGACTTCCCAGCCTCCAGAACTGCAACAAACGTCTTCTGTTAATAAGCTACCCAGTTGGTGGTACTATGTTATAGCATCCAAATGGATGAAGATGTGGAGACTTAAAACAACTCGTAGAGACACTGGGCTAGTTCCAGACAGCTCTTAATCATGGCACTATTCTATCTTTGTAAACACATGAGAATATATTATAATGATTATTATGTTATTATTATAACCTGTAAGGAAAAATATTAAACCAAGTATGCCCAGCTGGTCTCTAAGCCAAAGATAGGCAGACAAAGCACAGAAAAAGCAGTACGGTTCAGTGGGCAGAGCTCAGAGCGTGGTCCCAGAACACCAGGGTTCAAGTTTCAGTTCTACCATGAAATTTCAGCTCCTTCAGCTGGGAAACTCTGTGCCTTGGCAAGGCTCACACAAGACCACACACACGAAAGCATTTTACACATGAATTGCTATGTCTGAACAAGCATATGCTTGATATGCTTGTGGTATCAGTTGTCACAAGTCATCAACTTGGAGTTGACCCAGTGGTTCTCTACCCAGGGTGTCACAACTTGCAGGGGAAGACTGGCTACTGACATGTAGGGTAGTGGCCAGGGATGCTGCTAAAGGTCCTACATTGCACAAGACAGCCCCCCCCCCCCCCCCCCGGCAAACTAAGACTTATCCAGCCCAAAATGTCAAGAGTACCAAGGCTGGGAAACACTAGCTTGGCATAAATTCATGTGTTACCACAATTCAGGAACAGACTGGATATATACATTTGTAGAACATTAGTATAGAAAAACAAAGGAATAATCAAGCCCTGCACAGTGGACAATCTTAAAGGGCAATGTCACAATAAGTAAACAGGATATAAATAAGCCAGGAAGACTAAGAGATAAGCTATACCCTCACTACTCAAAGTGTGGTCCATAGACAAGCTTCACCCTCACTTGGACACCGTTAGAGAGAATCACAGACTCTATCCCAGGCCTACTGAATCAGAATCTGAATTTTAATAAGAATGGAGGTGATTCACAGGTATGTTAAAGTTTGAAAAATCCTGTCCTAGAACCTATACTCAAAGGCAGGTTTCTTACCCAAACCAGTCTTACCAGTCTAACTAGTCCAGAAACTAAGATCTCTTTAAGATGAGCGCAGCTGAAGTCTCCCTCTTGGCTATAACCCAGCTCCATCCACAGGTAGCATTTCCACCTGGATACTCTCCATTTGGACAACAGAGTGTCCCCCAGGCACAACACCAGGGCCTTCTCTCTCTTTGTTCACAAAGTAGAGCGCTGAATATAATGAAATATGGCACATCATCAATACCCCCCATGCAGAAACTGCACAAAATGCCACAGCTGAAAGATTCTTTGAAGAGGAAAAGAAAATTCTATTGCAACTTTTATTTGGAGTTTGATTGCTTCATTGCCTCTTGCCCTCCAGGTGAAGGGGCAGCCAAGAAAAATGCATTGTGTGAAACTATGAACTTGGATAACGTTCTGAATGTGGCTTAGACTGTGCCCTGTTGCACTAAGAAGGGAAAAAAGGTGCCCTGCATCAGCCCCAAAGCCAAAAATTCAAGGAAATTCAAGGAATAAATGGTCATAAGAACTCAGTATTTTATCAAGCACTGGCCCTGATGGGGTTTCAGAGTGATGGTGGGTTCCGGAGCCGGCGGCCAAGAAAGAATTCTTAAGAAGTCTCTGGTGCTAAAAGGTGATTTTATTAAAGCAAGGGGATAGGACCCATGGGCAGGAAGAACTGGCCCTGGGGTTATGAAGAGTGACTGTTTATAGACTATGGGGTTGGGGGAGGTAAAGGCAGAAGGGAGGCCTCCAGAAGGACTTTGATATGCTAATGAGGACTCCTAAGATACCCAAGGCCTGGCTATTGTCAAACTGGGCTAGTTTGTTTACCCTCTGGTAAGGCATTAACATTAGGAAGGTAGGGGGTTCCTAGAGAAATCTTTTACTCTATATTTGCCTCAAGTTAGTTGTCAAAGGGCTGCAAGTTATAAAGAAATTTAATTTTACCTGCCATTTCCTTCTTGTCTTTGTTCCCCACAGCACTATGGAGGGAAGGGTGATGTTGGGGCTCCAGGAAACTGAGTCCATAGGTTTCTGGACATTAGTCTATTAATAAGATTGCTATTGACAAGATTATCAAGACATTTGCAAACTGATGGAGACTCAGGTCCAGCCTGACTGTGATCTCTATCAGTTAACCATTTGATTTCCCCTTTCCTTTGTTCTTGGGCAGCCTGGAGAGCCTGAGGAATGTCAGATATATCCCACCTGGGGGGGGGGGTTGTGGGGTATCAGTTTGCCTCAAGTTCCCTCATCAGCCCTATTCTAATTATTTGACATATATTAACTCCTTTCATATCTAGGAGATATCACCTACCCTATGAGGCAGGAACTATCAATATCCCCAATTCACAGATGAAGAAACTCAGCACAGAGAAATTAAATAACTTCCCACAGTCAGAAGTGGAAAAGCAGAGATTTGAACCCACTATGTCTGGATTTAGAGCCAGAGCTCTTAACCCCTCCACCATACTGATGACATTTAACTGTGTATCAGGGACTCCCCAAGGATTTTATGAGAATCAGTAAGATGGAATTTCTTTCCTGATGCAATACTCAGCCTAGTAAAGGCCGGGAGATAAATGAATATAACACAGCATATTAGGCACTTAGAGAAAATGTGCCATTTTCTCTGGTTAGCACCATCCCATCCCTCCCTACTCTCTGTCCTTATTCTAATTTGACTCAATGCTTTGGAACTGAGAAACATGTTACAACTTATTAGTTACCTTCTAGGAGGTCATTAAATAATGGCTGAATGAATGAATAAAGTAATTCATGAACGAATGTGGTCCTACAGCGAGATCTGGAGACAGTAAGGCACTTTGAATACTAATAGGCTCTTAGAGTGAATATCTGCTTTTTTTCCCTATCCAACACTATTCCCCAAGCTCCATCCTTATTCATGGAATTGCCTCTTCACCCCAACTCCACCCACATGGCTCCCAATGGAACTCCCATGGCTTGCACTGCAGATCCCTGGCCTTAGGTGACTGACCAGGGATGAACTCCTACAATGACCTGGGCCAGTAAGTTCCCTTCCTCAGGAATTTTGGAATCGGGAGGGAAAAAAATCCAAACAACCTCTCTAAGATAATTAAAACTGTACGATGAAAATAAAAAATGGAATCTATTGGCGTCCACATTTTCAACCCCAGGGAGAAGGCTTGATGAGTAAGAGAGCCACATAAAGCTCTGTGCTAATGGGCAGCCAAGAGCTAAAGAGGAGAGATGGGGAGAAGTTACTTCCGACATCATTCAAGTCTCTGCTTCCAGACACGTAGCTTCTCTGAGCTTTCATTTCCTCTTTTCTAAAACTAAGGGAAGGGAAATTACATCTTAAAAGGCTCTCATCCCACCACTGTTGAAGGAAGAAGGGTCTCCAACCAGACAACATCCAAGGAATGGGGAAAGTTGACCCTCCCTCCTATCTTCACACTCATGGCCCCCAGTTGAGAGAATCTAGGTCCCATCATTCTTGAGTTCCAACAAATAGCCTTCTGACTTCTGCCCACATGTGATATGGAGAAAGAGTTGCTCTGACGGGCAGTATGAACAGGTCAGCCTCTATGTCAGTTAAGTGGCATTTTAAAAAAATTTAATGTTTATTTATTTTTGAGAGAGAGAGAAAGACAGAGTGCAAGTTGGGAAGAGGCAGAGAGAGATAGGGAGGCACAGAATGTAAGCCAGGCTCCAGGTTCTGAACTATCAGCACAGAGCCCAACACGGGGCTCGAACCCACAAACCTCAAGATTGTGACCTGAGCTGAAGTCAGACGCTTAACCGACTGAGCCGCCCAGGTCCCCCACAAATGACATTTTAAATGCACACAACTTACCACCTGTCTTTGAATGCCATGAGCCATTTCTCAAGGTCTGCTCACTAGGATGGGCTCAGCATTCAAATTCTATTCCTGTAGGGCTGCAGGATCATGCCCTCTTGGTTCCCACCAAACATCTGGCCTCAACAAGGAGGTTTTCCACATCTGTTACAAGGCTGCACTGCTCCTCAATGAAGAAGCACAGTAGCTTCAGTGAATTCCAACCATAGAATGCCAATAGAAATAGCCCTTAAAATTCCCTAGACCTATGATTTTCACATTTTTCTTTGAGGATCCTCAGAGGTCACCTAAGGAGAAGGGGGAAGGTTAAATGGGATGGTCCTTCTACTGGCTTCCACCATTGTAGTTCTTTTCTGATGTGTTTTAGTTAGATTTAACATGTATTAGGGTTCACCAGGGAAATACAACCCATAGGAGACAGACAGATATTCAGATAGAGAGAGAAAGATAGACAGACATGAAGATTTATTATAGAAATTGTCTCAATTGGTTGTAGAAACCAAGAAGTCCTATAGCTTGCTGTCTGCAAGTCAGAGAACAAGGAAAGTTGGTGGTATATTTCAGTCTAAGTCCAACAGCTTGGGAATCACAGGACCCAATGATGTAAATCGTTGTCAGAGTCTGAAAGCCTAAGAACCAGGAGCAGAGATGTCTGAGGACAGGAGAATATGACACCTCAGCCAAAGCAGAGGGACAGACTTTGCCCTCTCTCCACCTTTTGCTCTACTCAGGCTCCCAATGGATTTACATTGGTAAAGGAGATTTTCTCTACTCTGCTGATTCAGATGCTAATCTCTTCTGGAAATATCCTCAAAGATACATCCAGAAATAATGTTTGACCAGCTATCTGGGCATTCCTTAGCCCAGTGAAGTTGGGACATAAAAACGAACCGTCACATAGATGTAATACGTTCTGATTTTCCATTCTATTTAGAAATTTAAAAAGGCAACCATATGCCACTAAATTAATGTCATAATCTCCTAATGGATCCCAAACTGAAGTAGGAGAAACATTACTCTAACCTGCCCACAAAGCACTTTCCAGCTTGGATTTACTTAAGTTCACTGCATCAAGATCACAAACTACTTTCTATCAGACAGCAAGGAACATGTTGAATTTAAGCCCCATGTAGTTGGCTAGCACAATGTTTAAAAAAAAAAAAACCCATTCCCAAAGTTTTAAATGGAGACATGTACATTCTACAATTCTAGCCTTCCTTGTGGGGGCAGGAGTGAGGTGAGGCTGGGAATAGGGAAGAAACAGAAGGTTGTGCAACACAGGTTCTATATTCCCACATAGCTACAATGGGCTGAATCTGAGTAGTGGCCACTGAGTTAGATGGAGCATTCCCCTTCCAGCTGGCCAAGGTCCCTTTTGCTTATGACAATCCCAACAAGAAGGAAAAAGATGTCCGATTTGCTCCCTCCACTCAGACCTTTCCTAAAATGTAAGTCCGGACAGGAAGCAATTCCAACACCACTTGGGCTCACCCCAAGGTCGCCCTGACTTCCACATGTCAAACCTCCCACTGCAAATCCCTTTTCACCAGTGATTCGGGAAGTACAGCCAGCTCTCCATTTGATAAATACCCTTTGCTAAGATGCAGGTCAGTGTAATTTTCCAAAAGGTTAGGAGGAGTGACTGCTCAGAGAGGGCTCGCCTATTATTTCAAATGCCACATGTCCCATTCTCTAACATTTACTGAGTTATTTACAACTTGGTTCTTGCCACACCTGCCAGAGTATCTGACCTACTCCTGCCTCCCTTCTAGGCATCATCTCTTCAACCCTGAAATGGGAACTGGAGGCCACAGGGCCATGCCTCGTGGAGTCGGGATGGTCTCTAAGCTAAGATAGAGAAGCTACCTTAATGGGTAATTTTTGCACCAAGTCATGCTTAAAAGTCATCAATAAAATTCACCTATTTTGAGGGATGCCAGGTTGTTAATTGTATCCATGTGGCTGGCTGCAAATGTTTAGTCCATTTTCAATTTGCTCAGACAGATTAAAAAACCAATACTAATGTTTTAAACTAGCAGGCCTCAAAAACACTTCATTACTTCTTTAAATAACGCAGGGCATTTGTATGGGTCAATTATTTCAGTTCTCCCCATAAGCCTGCTGAAGTTTTAATAAAAAATTTTAATAAGAGTACCATCAAGTATCATCTCTTCTGTGTCTACTCTGTACCAAGCAGACACGTACTGTTCAGTTCTTCACTATGTAGATAGACAGAAAGAGAGAGATACAGGTAATTGTTTAACTCACAACATCTCTGCAAGTTCGATATCAAGAGAGTCAAACTCCTTTTTACAAATTAAAAACCCAAGGCTCAGAGAGCTTCAATATTTTCCCCATGGCCACTTGGACTGCAATCCTGCCTCCCTCACTTAGTAGCTGTGGGGCCTTGGGCAAGTCATTTAGTCTCTCTAAGCCTCAGCTTCCTCATCTAAAGGAAAGGGGGACACTAATAGGGCCATCATGGGAGAAAAAATACTGTGCGTAAGGCACATCACCCTGTGGCCAGAGCTGTGATAAATAAACGTTAGATACCGTCACGGGTAGCTACCTAAAGGCTGCTGTCTGAGCAGTTACTAGAGCCATGATCGAGAATCTACAAGAACAGAACATGATGGCTTTTCTACTGGGACAAAATGACCACCTTTCATCCCACCCCATATCCACTCTCCTACCCCCTTGGCCACCCACAATGCTCCTCCTGCACCGCAGAGAGAAAGCTGTCTGCCAGGTTTTGAAAAGTAGGCAACTGAAAGGCTACCTTTGTCAGTCCAACTTAGGCTCAAGGTTCACAAGTTCGAGCCCCACATTGGGCTCTCTGCTGTCAGCACAGAGCCCGCTTCAGATCCTCTGTCTCCCTGTCTCTCTTCCCCTCCCCTGCTTGTGCATGCACAGCATGCTGTGCTGACAGCTCAGAGCCTGGAGCCTGCTTCGGATTCTGTGTCTCCCTCTCTCTCTGCCCCTCCCCTGCTCATGGTCTGTCTCTATCTGTCTCAAAAATAAATTAAAAAAAAAAAGAAGAAGAAGAAGATACATGTCATTGGATTTAGGGCCTGTCCTAATCCAGGATGATCCCATTTCAAGATCCTTAACTTGATTACATCCATAAAGACCCTTTTTCCAAGTAGGGGTCTATTCACAGGTTCCAGGTGGACCTCCCTTTCAAATGGGAACTACCAATTTAAGCCTTGGTATGAATGAGTCCCCAGAGAACCAGACATGCCTTCCTTTCATCATCCAGCTCACCTCACTCCTATCCCAAAACAATGCCAAGACCCAGAGAAAAACCTTCCATTCTATTATGCAAGCCAGATTCTCCACTCCCTTCCCCAAGTCCGTATAATGCAGAAATCCAAGCCTGGCAGAGGAGCTTTTGGGAGTAATGTGGGGAAATGGAACAGAACCCCAGAAAGATAAAGGGGTCCTTGGTTTCCTCTCCAAGCCAGTCAGCTGCCTGCAGGGCAAGGACCAGTCCACTGTCCACTAAACCCACAGAACAGAGTCTGAGCAAAGAGCAGACATTAGCACTTCCCAAAACCTATTTCCACTGTGGTAACAAAATTTCTAATTTCAAATAAATCTAGAAGTGCTGAGTTCAATAAATTCAGACTGGTTTCTTCACTGAAGATCTTGCCAAAGCTTTCAATATGGTAACTACGAATACAGGTAAAAAAAATTTGTAGTATTTCCCAAACTTATAGTCCAGAGAACACCTTTACTTGCGAGGTATCTCACAGCCCTGGCATTCTTCCAGATATGTAATAGGAGATACCGGTACAAATCACTCTATGCAAATAAGTAGCTATCAAGTCACTGTGGAAATGCAAACTGAAACCACAATAAGGTACCACGTCATACCCACTGGGATGACTATTATCAAGAGAAAGACAATGACAAGCTTTGATGAAAATGTGGAGCATGGGAACTTCAGACTTTTCTGATGGGAGTGTAAAAAACGGGCAGCTGCTTTGGCAAGAAAGTTTAGCAATTTCTTTAAAGGGTCGAATTTACCCTGTGACCCAAGAGTGTCACTCAGAAAGAAAAAAAAAAATACAGCCTCAATGTGAATGTACACAGCAGCATGATTCATAATAGCCAAAACCTGGAAGCAATCCAAAAGTTCATGTAAATGGATAAATAAAATGTGGTATAGCCACACAATGAATTATTATCCAGCAGTAAGAAAGAATAAAATACTGATTCATATTACAACATGCAAGAAAGGAAACATCACACATTACATGATTCCATTTATATAAAATGCCCTCCAAAAGGTAAATATATAGACACAGAGCAGAAGCGTGGTGGCTAGGGGGTTGGGGAATTAACTGTAAATGGACATGAATTTTACTCAAGTGATGACAATGTTCTAAAATTGGATTATAGTGGTGGTTGCAGAACTCAGTAAATTTACTAAAAAGTCATTAAATAGCACCCTTAGAATAGGTGAATTTTATGGTATGTAAATTATGCCTTGATAAAATTGTTTTTAAAAAGTGCTATCAGTGATGAATGAAATAAAATTTTATTAACCTAAAAAAATGCCTATCAGGCTATATGCACAGCCCAATGCTGACTCAAGTGAAGGCGCTGGACAAGTTTTTAAAGTAAAGAGGTGTGCTTGGGTGAGCTGAGCATCCTAGATCCTGGACTGTGTTTGGAAAGACGCATAGGAGTCTTTTTTATGGAAGGATGTATGTAGAGGTAGTTGCAAACCAGAAATACATGTGATGATTCTCTACTTGCAAAGTGTACCCTCAACAAAACAAAACCCAGCCCACAGAATTTAATAAAATGGTGGAATTGATTAGGATTCCAGGACCAGTGTGATGGGAGTTCTAAGGGAGAGGGACTGGGCTCTTTGATCTGCCTGGTTCCACCCTGACTTCTTTCTAATTAGCAAAGCTTTTGAGGCTGACTGATAAGCATTCTGGGCACTGCACATGTCTGGCCACTGACTAATTAATTAATTTTTGACTTTGAGCAGTGACATTTAATTTGAAAACTTTCTACCATCCATAGATAAATGTGGAAAAGTAGGGCAAAAGATTTAAAAATATGCTAAAGGTGCCATTTCAAATCCAGCTCGCTCCCAAGAGGGCAGAGACGGTCAGCGGGTTAAATGAAGAGATGGATGCTGGAGGGGACAGGCCTGGGAAGGGGCTGCTAGGCTGGCTCTGTACCCATTTTGCTGTGTGTGTGGGCTTAACCGTTTACCCTCCCTGTTCTCTCGGTCATTTTATTTTATTTGAAAATTAGGAGTCTCCTCTGCAGTCTTGTTTACTGAGAAGTGACTGTGTGCACTGTCCACAGAAAGAAAAGGAACGGAGAACAAAAATGACACCAAGAGGGGAATGAGAGGGTGGACAACACTTATGAATCTACACAGAGGTCTTGAGATGAACACTGTCCGGATCAAGGGTCTGCAAACTACACCCAAGAGCCAAATCCAACCTGTCATGTCTTTTTATAAATAAAGTTTTATTGGGACAAAGCCATACCCATTTGTCCACGCATTGTCTTTGGTTGTTTTCACGCTACCATGGCAGAGGGGAATGCGTGCAACAGAAGTTATTTGAGCAGCAAAGCAGAAAAGATGTGCTCTTTGACTCTTAATAGAAAAAGTTGACCAACCCCTGGTCTAAATGGAGTCAGCATTATGCTTTGTTTTTGTTCTGGTTTTGGTTTTTGTTTTTTAGTATAATTAAAGGAACATTGGAAATTCTTCCTTTTTATCTTAAAAGACCTTTTTCTGACAAGAAAGGAATTAATATTTTTTGAGCACCTCTATGTGGTTGGCACTAGGTCCCATCCTCAAAGATTAGCATCACCTTAAATCTTTGAGGCGACCATGTTAATCCCATGTTTCAGAGGAGAAATTTGAAGCTTGTAAAGTTAATAACTGCTCATAAGTTACAGAATTGGTGTTTGAAACCAGTCCAACTTGTCTCCAACATCGTAGCATGATGCCTCCCTATTATGTCAACAGTAAAGCTAACATTCTGGCAAGAGGCTCCCTCAGAGAATCCTTTTGTAAAGAGTCAAAAAGCTTTTGGAACAGATTTTAGAATGATGTATTTGATAGCACTTATTCAGTCACTTCTGTGTCAACTTTATCCTCCAAGCTTAGAGAGACGCCCCTCTATTTTTTTTTTTTTAATATTTATTTATTTTTGAAAGAGAGCAAGCAGGGAAGGGGTAGAAAGAAAGGGAGGGAGACAGAGAATTTAATAAGGCTCCAGGCTCCAAGCTGTCAGTGCAGAGCCCAACAGGAGCTCAAACTCACTATGATATCATGACCTGAGCTGAAGCAAACCCTTAACTGACTGACCCCCCATCTATTTTTTTTAGGTTTATTAATTTATTTTGAGAGAGACAGAGACAGTGTGAGTCGGGCAGGGACACAGAGAGAGGGAGAGAGAGAATCCCAAGCAAGCTCCACGCTGCGAGCGCAGAGCCTGACGTGGAGCTTTAACTCACAAAACATGAGGTCATGACCTGAGCCAAAATGGAGTCCGACCCTCCATCAACTGAGCCACCCGGGCACCCCGAGTAGCCCCTCTATTAATCCCCTTCCAAGCCGAACCAAGACCAGGCCATAATTTAACAAATCTCTACCAAAGAGTTGAGAAGTCCAAAATTTTTCACATAGAGGATTTCATAGCTGCCACTATAATTACTGCCTCTCCAGTGGAAATTGCACAAATTTAGGCCCCTATCCTCCCCATCCCCAAGCCCCAGATAAAAATAAGCATCACATTTCCAACCCAAGGCCTTTTCTGTGCCATTCTACTGTGCTGACCATAGAACAGACCCTTCCTTCAGAAGAAATTCCCACTCTAACCACACAGCAGACTCCACCCTCCAAGGTCCAGATAAGGCATCAAAATACTTACAGTGTAGTTCTAAAAGTCTGGGTTATTATGCCACATCACTAAAAGAAAGCCTAAGAACCCTATGATCCTTTCAATAAATGCAGAAAAAGCATTTGACAAAGTACAACATCCACTCATGATAAAGACCCTCAACAAAGTATGTTTACAGGGAACGTACCTTACCATCATAAAGGCCATATACAAAAAGCCCACAGCTAATATCATCCTCAATGCGGAAAAACTGACAGCTTTCCCTCTATACTCAGAAACACAATAAGCGTGTCCACTCTCATCACTGTTATTTTACATAGCACTGAAGTTCTAGCCACAGCGGACAACAAAAAGAAATAAAATGCATCCAAATCAGCGAGGAAGAAGTAAAACTTACACTATTTGTAGATGACATGATACTATATATAGAAAACACAGAAGACTCCACCAAAAAATTGCTAGAACTGATACACAAATTCAGTAAAGTCACAGGATACAAATCAATGCACAGAAATCTGTTGCATTTCTATACACCAATAATGAAACAGGAGAAATCAAGAAAAATCAAGGAATCAATCCCATTAACAATTGTACCAAATACCATAAGGTTACCTAGGAATAAACATAAGGTACCTAGGAATAATAAAGAGGTAAAAGATCTCTATTTTGAAAACTATAAAACACCGAGGAAAGAAAATAAAGATGACACAAAGAAATGGAAAAACACCCCATGTTCATGGACTGGAAGAACAAATATTATTAAAATGTCTATACTAACCAAAGCCATGTGCAGATTTAATGCAATCCCTGCCAAAAATACCAACAGCATTTTCCACAGAGGTAGAACAAACTATCCTACAACTGATATGGAAACAAAGAAGACCCCCAATAGCCAAAGCAATCTTGAAAAAGAAAAGCAAAGCTGGAGGCATCACAATTCCAGACTTCAAGTTATATTACAAAGTGGTAGTGATCAAGACAGTATGGTATGGCACAGAAACAGACACACCGATCAATGGAACAGAATAGAAAACCCAGAAACGGACCCACAACTATATGGTCAACTGATCTTCAACAAAGCAGAAAAGAATAGCCAATGGAAAAAAGACAGTCTCTTCAACAAATGGTGCTGGGAGAACTGGACAGCAACATGCAAAAGAATGAAAGTGGACCACTTTCTTACCCCATACACAAAAATAAATTCAAAATGGTTTCAAGACCTAATGTGAGACAGGAAACCATCAAAGTCCTGGAGGAAAATACAGGCAGCAACCTTTTTGACCTTGGCCAGAGCAAATTCTTACGAGACATGCCTCGTGAGGAATGGGAAACAACAGAAGTAAACTACTGGGATTTCATCAAGATAAAAAGCTTCTACACAGCAAAGGAAAGAATCATCAAAACTAAAAGGCAACTGACAGAAAAGTAAAAGATATTTTCAAATGACATATCTGATAAAAGGTAAGTATCCAAAATCTATAAAGAACTTATCAAACGCAACACCTAAAAAAAACAGTTAAAAAATGGGCAGAAGACATGCACACACATTTTTCCAAAGAAGAGATACAGATATCTTGCCAACAGACATATGAAAAGATGCTCAACATCATTCACCAACAAGGAAATACAAATCAAAACTACAATGAGATATCACCTCACACCAGTCAGTATGGCTAAAATTAACAACACAGGAAACAACAGATGTTGGCGAGGATATGGAGAAA
This sequence comes from Neofelis nebulosa, assembly GCF_028018385.1. Lineage (NCBI taxonomy): Eukaryota > Metazoa > Chordata > Mammalia > Carnivora > Felidae > Neofelis > Neofelis nebulosa. The sequence continues at coordinate 31,854,464 of NC_080799.1, forward strand.
AGGAACTCTCATGCACTGCTGGTGGGAATGCAAACTGGTGCAGCCTCTCTGGAAGACAGTATGGAGGTTCCTCAAAACCTTAAAAATAGAACTATCCTACACATGCATCCCAATGCTCATGGCACCATTATCAACAAAAGCCAAGTTGTGGAAACAGCCTAAATGTCCATAGACTGATAAATGAATGAAGAAGATATGGTTATGTGTGTGTGTACATATTTAAAATCAAATATAGTCAAATATTACTCAGCCACAAAAAAGAATGAAATCTTGCCATTTACAACGATATGGATGGAGCTAGAGAGTATTATGCTAAGCAAAATAAGTCTGAGAAAGACAACTACCATATGATTTCACTCATATGTGGAATTTAAGAAACAAAACAATCATAGAGGAAAAAAGAGAAAGGAAAACCAAGAAACAGACTCTAACATAGAGAACAAACTCACGGTTACCAGAGGGGAGGTGGGTGGGGGGATTAAGCAGTGCACTTGTGATGAGCACCGGGAGTTGTATGGATGTGGTGAATCACTAAAATGTATACCTGAAACTAATATTACACTGTAGGTTAACTAAGTGGAATCCAAATAAAGACTAAAAAAAGTAAAAATTAAAAAAAGATAAATAAAAGTCTGGGCTATTCACTATGCCCAGAAGGGCTATGCCTGGGGTAGTCTAGTTCATATTCAAAGTACTTCCTCCAGCCTCAGATAAAGAGAGCAGGCCTGACCACATTGCCCTCCCAACACAATTCTGTACCCCTAACACCCATAAACAAACTTCTAGGAAAGAACGCACATACACATTTCCCGTGAAGAAATAAGTTTCAAGTATCATTCAGCCTAAATCCATTTTTAGAGAGGAACAAGTTCCCTCTAACTTGCAAAGGTACAGCCCTGCTAAACAGAACATCACATTTCATCACTAAATGGAACTCTGAGCAATTCGGGCCATAGCTTCTGCATTTAACTTCTTCTTGACCAAGGTCATCTTTGTCCAAATTAGAAAATGGCCACTTCCTCCCAGCATGTACACCACTGAACAAGTGCACACGGCATGTGTGAGTTAGAGCAAAGGACTCCCTCCTCTGGGTGCACACTTGTCACCCTAGGACACAAGGCTAGGCAAACAGATCGTGGGCTGGGCTTCAATGTTACCAGTGTGCAGTGAGCAACATGCACAACCATCCATGACTCCACATGGTTTTCTCCAGGACTACTGGTCATTTCCTTTATATCTATTTAACTAATAGGCACATTCCAGTAATGTTTTCATAAACAGAGGTCATCTGCAAACATTAAACTGATATCCACCCTTAGAGAAAATTAAGATGCTGAGATCTTCAATAAAACAATTCAGGAGATCTGAGTTGAATTTACAAATCAGTCAATTGCCAGCTGTGCGATCTCAGACAAGTCACTTGTCCTTCCTCAGGGTTTCATCTATACACTGGAGGCGCATCAATACCAGCACCACCAAGATCTCAAAGATGTTGTAAATCTCTAATTATGAAATGCAGAGTGACTTAGTAAACATAAAAGACCACTGTATATTAAGCAGTAACCACCTAAAAATACAGAAACAACAAATGATATCATTCATGCTTCCATCCAATGCCAGTCTTCCTGTTCCTGCTGTCTCTGGCCGCAGTATTCTTCCAGCAAAAATATGAGACAGGCCACTGGTTGTCCTTGGTTTTCCAAAAAGGTCACCCAACCAATAAAGGGTTTCCAATGTGGAAGGTAATTAGCTCACAAAGCCTTTCCATCCCACCTGATCAATTAGACTAAGCACTAAACACTCCCATCCCTAAAGCGCATAAAATGGAATCGTATGTATGTTTTTACTGTTACAGAATGATAATGTGCTGCTCTCAGAATCGGTCACACAAGTTGGGGAATAACCAATATTTTTTTAGGCCCGCACCCTGCCTAGTGATATGATATTTGACTAAAATTTTTAGTTTCTGGAGAAAGGATCAAAAGATTTAAAAATTATGGTATATAGGCTTTTGTGTGGCTCATCAGAACTTCCTTCAGGGCTTCTGTGGAATCCAGCATCAATGGCAACCGGGCCGCCTTGGCCATGCCCTTCCACGGCTGTGAAGTGCCATGCAGCCTCAGTGACTAGGCTGGATCCAAGCACCAAACGCAAGGCCCATTTTTCTTTGTCAAAGTCTCCCTGTGGTAGGAGGGGATGTCAGACATCTGGCAGGGGATTTTTCTCAGCAATGCACCCACGCATAGATGTGCACCCTTTCGTCCTCTCCTGGAAGACAAGTTATTTAAAAGATGTATCTTTGAGAGCGGCCTTCTCTGCATGTAATGTCAACCACAACAAATAAAGAGGGAGGGAAGAAAAGGCCATGGGAGGGCCATCCAAAGCGAGGGAGGTGCCTCCCTGAGCAGTTTAGGGAATGATCGATGCCTGTGTCAAAGGCTGTGATAAGACATGCTGAGCTTATCAAAAACCAAAGCTCTGATGACAGAGTTCACATGTGGCAGGAAGATAAGAGACGCTGGGTTCTTCTCTCCCTCTTTTCTCTCCCCAAAGAGCCTGTTTTAATTTCCCACTCTGCATGTTACGTTTTCAGCCCCAATGGAGACTGTGGAGGCTCGCTCAACTCCTTTTCTAATCTCACCGTAAAGGTTTCCAGGAGGTTGTGATTAGCAGACGTCGACCTCAATGCTATTTGGGGAAATATTGTGTGAGTGGTGTCAGAGATCCAAAACGCAGCTGAAGGTTTTAGAAACACTCAGGTGTGTGGGAAGGGAATTAAGCTGGGTGTCGAACACGCACAGACATCTTGGCTCTGCCACAAACATGCTTTGTGACTTTGCATGTCATGTCATCTCCCTGGAAGGGAGTTTCCTCTCCTGTAAAATGAGAGGCTGTGGTATCGAGAATGTTTCTACCTGGAACAACCCCCTCTTCATCACTGCTGTCTTGCAACAAGGCTGAGAGGTCGGAACGTTGCAAACCTGAGCCCACCATCTTCATGGCTCTGCTAATGGTACAGTGTTAGTCAGCGTGCTGGGGGGCTTCAACAACAGAGATGTTTTTCTCACTGTCTGAAGGCTCGGGGTCCAAGACCAAGGTACCAAGAGATGTAATTCTGGATAAAGGCCCTCTTATGGGCTTGCAGAAAACATCCACCTTACAGCTACGTCCTCACATGGCAGAGAGAGAAGAAACGCTTGTGTCTCTTTTTCCTCTTAGAAGGGCGCTACTCCCATCGTGGAGACTCCACCCTCACGACATCAGCTACTCCTAATCACCTCCCAAAGGCTCCACCTCCTAGTACCATCTCACTAGGGTGAGGGCTTCAACATGTGACTTAAGGAGGACACAAACATTCAGTCCATAACAAGTACCAACATTGTTGCAAGAGGACCAGAATCTTGATATGAAAGCAGAAGGTCGTTGGTGTATCTCTACAGCCCTCCTGCCTCCAGTTTGGCAGATGCTCTCATGCTGTCCACCCTCTTCACCATCAGTAAGGCTGTGTGGCCCCTTTGGTCATCCCCAAACCATGAAGGTATCTCTGGACCCTTGTCCTAACTTCAGTCTCTTTTATTTTTCCTTGAACCATTACCAAAACTACTTTCTGTCCCCTTTAGCCAAGCCCGAGATGAAACTAAGCCTTTTCAAGAAACGGATTTCTCTCAGTTTCCCCACTTAAGTCTCCTTCTTGGAATTCTGCCCTTGGAAGTGGCTGCCTGGCACTGAGAAGGATCCTGAGGCCAAGTTCAGGCCAAAATGGAAAGAGATCTGTGACTGACTAGTGATGGCTGCAGGCATTCCATGTAGGAGACCACAAGAGATACATCACATGTCTGTCATCCCTGGCACCCAGAGCCCAAAGCAGTGGTCCTCCAACACTGGTGTGCATCAGAATGATCTGGAGAACTCACCGAAAGTATCGTTTCCCAGACTCCACACACACGGATTCCTGATGTAGTGAATCTGGCGGGGGGCACGGTGGGGGGGGAGCCTGTGCATCTCACTGTAATAATGCCCCAGGGTGACTCTGGCACACGCCAAAGATTTGGGAAGAAGCTTGTACCCTTCCCATCTTATGAGCTTGGGATTCTTAGTGGTCCAGAAACCCTTTAAAATAGATAAGGCAGAGATGTGTGGCTTGTCTGCATGCCTCTGGCCTTTAACTTCAACGGGAGCAGGACTGGCCTCCAATTGCTAGCATTTGTACCTCTCTGCAGGAGGGCTTTCTGAGGCCACAGGATCTTGCTCTGCTCCCACATAAGGCACAAGAGAAGTACCAGTGAACCTGTGTGCTCCAGAAGCAGCAACCAAACAGTGCAGCTGCACAAACACACATATGAGATGCTCCCAGAGTTTCCTAGTGGTGTTAAATGCCAGCAGTGCCCTTCTTGGTGACACAATCTTTACTGGCCACCTTCCCTTCCCTGTTTCACATTCCAACTCTCCTCCCCGCAAAGCATGTCCAGGGATTATCACCCAAATATGTGATCTGCCCTGCAATTCTTGCCCTAGCATCTGCTTCTGAGGAAACCCACATGATGACAAAATTTGAAACAGAACTACACATGTGTATGATCCAGCGGTCCCTCTTTTGGGCACATATCCAGAAAAGAAAAAAAAACAAAATGAAATCAGTATCTCCGAAAAGATATCTGCATTCCTGTGTTCACTGTAGCACCACTCACAATAATCAAATATGGAAGCAACCTAAGGGCCCATCAATGGATAAATGGATAAAGAAAAAGTAGTAAATAATATACAGTAGACTATTATTCAACCTTAAAAAAAAAAAAAAAGGAAGGAAAATCTGCCACTTGTAACAACATGGATGAACCTGGAGAATATTATGCTAAAAGAAATAAAGCAGACAAAGACAAATACTGCATATCTCACTTCTGTGTGCAATCTTAAAAGGTAAAACCCCTGGGGCGCCTGGGTGGCTCAGTCGGTTGGGCGTCCAACTTCAGCTCAGGTCATGATCTCACAGTCCGTGAGTTCAAGCCCCGCGTCGGGCTCTGTGCTGACAGCTCAGAGCCTGGAGCCTGTTTCAGATTCTGTGTCTCCCTCTCTCTGCCCCTCCCCTGTTCATGCTCTGTCTCTCTCTGTCTCAAAAATAAACGTTAAAAAAAAATTAAAAAAAAAAAAAAGTAAAACCCCTAACAAAAATAATAAAATTTAAAAACTTTATTAAAAAGTCAAACCCCTATAAGCAGAGTAAAATGACGGGTAACAGGGCCTGCAGGATAGGAGTGTTGGTTCATAAACTGGCGCCTTTACCCAGAGGACAAGGAGAGACTCAAGAAAGAGACGGCCACTCCGGATGAGTAGGTGACAGGTTTCAATAAGCAAGAGAACTTACGGACAAGGCTTGCCTGGGGCAACTGCAAGACAGTATGTCTCTGCACCTGCCCACCAGAATCTTACAAGTTTCGAGCACAGAAGTCCTAAGTATAGTCTCAAGTACAGAAGCCTTAATGGGGTCACATATATTGTCTAGATAGTCTCAACAACACCTTATTATCTCAAGGCTGTGTCCTTGAAATGGCTCCAGTTATGGGAACAGTGGTCTGAGCTCACATCCTAAGGACAGGGGAGGGGTTAGAGAGCCTCTAACTGCTCAGGTCCAGCCTGAGGGTCAGCAGGGGGGGCCAAACCCCCTCAATGACCTCCTCTGTAGAGAGGACAAAGAGAGGTCAAGAGGTGTTGGTCAAAGCGTACGAAGTTCAGTTGTGTAGAATAAGTTCCAGAGATCTAATGTACGGCAGAGTGACTACTGTTAATGATAATGGTATTCTGGGCTAGAAATTTGCTGAGAGCGTAGACTTCGGGTGTTCTCATGACACATAAAAAGCTGCTAACTACGGGAGTAGATGGAGGTGTTAATTAGCTTGATGGTAGTGATCATTTCAGTATGTATACGTATATCCAAACATCATGCTTTCCATCTTAAATATATACAATTTTCATTAAATTAATACATCAACAGAGTTCGTCTTCAGGCATAAACTCTGGGAAAGAAATATGGCTATGTCAAAGTTCAAAGCATAAGAGAATTTCTTTCTTATCTTTCCTTCCCTCAAAACATGAAGCTCCAATTCCTTCTCCCATCCCGACCACACTGCACTCACAACGATTTGGTGTCTGTGTGGGGCAGTTTTAACTTTTCAAAGCACTTACATATTCAAACATCCTTTTGGTACTTAGAAGAGATCTTCCAGGTAGGATAAGTAAGAACATCATTCTTTTGGGATAAATGAGATCAGCCCTCTGAACACACACCCAGAGAAGTGAGTCAGAGGGTACAAGGTCACACATCATATTGGCCTCCAGCATCACAGTCCCCACCCCCGGCCCCGGGGCAGCATTATGCATGGTGGATTATACAATCCCACGAGCAGGGTCGAGGCAGAGGTGTTTCCTGAGAGCAGCATAGGGCACTGTGCCCCACCAGAACAGAGGCTCCCCGTGAGAACACTTAGTGATGACAGTCATTGTCTGTTTTCACTCTGGGGCAAGGGAATGACTCTAAGAGAAGTTCAGATACTATCCTTGATGGGAAGACACACTAACAGAGCCAGAGTTTGCTAAACGACAGCCAGCCTGTGGTATTCAATTCTTTATCTTCTATTCAGGGAGGCTGGACACTTGCAGGGGCAGACAGAAGTGAAAGAGCTTCTCTGATACGGTAATTCAAAGGTCAAGCCTTTGAGTTCACAGATATAAATGTCAGATACAGATTAGCACACCAGAAGAGAAATCAGATTTAAAAAAAAAAAAAAAGGAAAGAAAGGAAAAGGAAAAAAAAAACATCTTTCTCCAAATCACTGGTTTTCAAACTGGAATGTGCATCAGGATCCTCTGGAGGGCTTGTTAGAATCCAGATTGCTGGCCCCGCCCCAGAGTTCCTGATTCACTAGGCCTGGATGGGACCTGAGAATTTGCATTTCCAACAAGTTCCTGGGTGAGGCCAACCATACAGCTCTGCCTCTGAGGACCCTGGCTTGAGGGCTTCCCAAAGTTCCTGTGCGTAAGAATAACCTGGAGCCACAACTGAGATGCAGATTTGGCCTCAGGAGGTCCCAGCTGTCTCTCTAACTAGCTCCTAGTGATGCTGACACTGCCAGCCTGTGGACCACAGCGAGTAGCAAGGCTCCCTACTGGCGTCTCTCACAGGGATGTGCCACACTCCTCCTGACATCAGAGTCACCAGTGAGGGTATTAAAAATGCAGATGGGAACTCCGTGGTGACAAAGAGGGGAAGTGAGAATACGTGGACCCACAGTGTGGGATGAAGGGACACATCGGCCACCAGACCCGCGGTCAGCACAGGACACAGGCCGCACGGCTGGATACTATGTTGGTCCCCAGCTCCGTCTCCCCAGCGGGGCCATCTCAGGGCCTTGAACTCATCAGCTCTGTCTCTCTTGTGTTTGCACCAAAAGTGGCATCCTCTGAGCGTCTCAGAAACAGCCAAGTGGCAGAAACCCTCTTAAAAGGGAGAAAGAGAGCCAGCGACGCTGCTTGGCCTAGGGGTGGCACAGCCCTCGTGCTGGAAACCAGCTGGGACCTCTAGCTGAGCCCAGGAGGAGGGGGCCATCATCAGTCGGACACCCCTGAGGCTATCAAGAGAGCGTGCCTCACCTCCAGCGAAAAGACAAGGAGACAGGGAGGGAGGGGGGAGGTGGAAAGAGACAGAAAAGAGGAAATTGAGCTCTCATTACAAGATGGTATTTGGGATAATGTAGAAATTCAAAACAAATATTGAACAACTTGCAAACTGCATTTTCCTGGGACTTTTCTCTTGGCTTTTTTGGTTTGTTTGCTTTAATTGAAATCTGCGTGCTTCAGTGAGCTCATGTGACACGCCATGTTCAGTTATTCCAAATGACTGGGGCCACATGATGCTCCATTTCTCGTCAGCTGCAGAGCACATTTTATGTTTCAGGAACTACAGTCCCATCAGTCTGTAACTATCATATTGCACTGAAATGGCTTTGGCACTCAGGTACAATGGCACTTCCCGAGTGATTGGGAGGGTCGTCCCTGGGTCAAAGATGAGCAGGGATCAGGAAAAGCAGATGGTTCCCTGTGTACCCCCTAGGGAAAAGGACATAAAATTGGACGGGGAAAACCAGCTACAGGAGAACAGAGCACAGCACCCGGGGGGGTCCCCTGACCCTGGAGTTAGAAAAACAGGGGTAAAAAAGCCCAAGAATGTGGCTGGAAAAACTGGGGCAGGGAGGAGACATGAAGTAACCCACTTTATTTCCGGAGACATTCCAACTAGACCCTGCCTGTTATATTCTCAAGACTGGAAGCTTGTACCAAATCACCCCCCACATGGGGTACGTTGTACTAATTCCCTGAATTCAAATATTAGAGTTTTTTTTTCCTACCTTACCACAGAGGAAATAATTTTTCTCAAAACAAAAAAACAAGCACAGATTTACTCACAGTGCTAAGAGCTAATACAGAAATTGCTCTATTGATAGACGGCTGGGCCAGTGACCTGATTTACTCCTAGCAACCACCATATAAAGTAGGTGTTATTTCCATTTTACAAAGCCTGTCATTGCTGAGCCATCAGACCAAGGCCAGCAACGACACACCTCTAGACTCTGTGTCACCTGGATTTTTCTGTTACTTGTAGGTGAACGCATCTCTAACCAATATTGTTATTAGAAGCTGAACCAAAGTAGTAGGTTTTTGTTTTCATTATTGAAATGCTTCAGGGTCTACTGCTTTGGTGTCTCTCCCTTTATTGCTGGTTCCAAACCGCATGTGAGTTCTTTGCTGTTGGACTAGAAGACTGAGGGGCAAGTCTGGGCAGTCCCTACATTAGCACCAATTAGAAATAGCAGCTTAGAACTCCTCTTTCCTGGTGCTGGGGTGCTGGATTCACTGGAGATGCCCCAAAGCAGCAGCCCCAATGGGAAATAAATGAGTCTGATTTTAGAAGAGACAGGCCCATCTTCCCTCCTCGTTACCAATGTCATCATATGACCGTAATTCCGAATAATGAGAATAGGCACTTAATACACATTCACCGTAATCAATGCCTCTCACCGCAAGCGTCCTTCATTTCTCCCATCTCCAATCTGTGTGGAAGAGGGAAATTGCAGTGTAGTATATTCCAGAAACATACAAAGGCCCTTCAATTGGCCATTCCCTCAGTTTTTTTTTCAGAACAGGAAGTGAGGAAACTGATGAGCAGTAGCACTGGCGTGTCCTGCCTCTCTCTAGAGTAGGACATACTCTGTCCTGAGCTCAAGCAGCCTTGATTTAAACTGGTAACAGAAGGGGCACCTGGGTGGCTCAGTTGGTTGAGTATCTGACTCTTGATTTCAGCCCAGGTCATGATCTCATGGTTCCTGAGATCGAGTGTGGAGCCTGCTTGGGATTCTCCTTCTCCCTTTCTCTCTGCCTCTCCCCTCATCCTGCTCACTCTTCCTCCCTCAAAAAAACACAATAAATAAACTTAAAAATAAAAAAAAATAATAATAAAATAAAATAAAATAAAATAAAATAAAATAAAATAAAATAAAATAAAATAAAACTGGCAACAGGAGACAGCTTCTCATTGGGCACCTGGGGGAATCATAACAGAGAAGCTCCTGAAATCTGACAATAATATTCAGTAGTGTGACCAGGTGCAGTGGGACCCAGATGGCAGGAGGATGTATTCCTAGGAGACAGCGGGGAATGAGAGATGGGTCACAGGAGAAAGGATCATGGAGGGGAGCGTGGTGTGCAGCTTCTGACACGGTCTCCCCGGTGACCTCCTCCCTTTTGTGTTCCAGCCAGACCAGGAGATTCGCTGCTGACAAAGAGAATGAGGCGAAAGTGATGGGATGTCACCTGTGTGATTAGGTTACAAAAGACTGTGATTTCCATCTTGCTATTATTCTCTCCGGCTCTTCTCACATGCTTGCTCTGATGGAAAGAGCCACACACTGCAAAGACGTGAGGATGGCCTCTGGCCAAGCCAGCAAGGAACTGAGACTCGGTCTGACAGCCTGTGAGTTTGCTAGATCCTATCAAAAACCACCGGGTGGGCTTGGGAGCACAGTCTGCTGCAGCTGACCTTGGGATGATTGAGACCCCAGCCCACATCTTGACTGCAGCCTGTGAGATGCCCTGAAGCACAGAATCCAGCTAAGCCATTCCTGGATTCCTCACCTCAAAAACTGTGTTGGTTAAAACTTTGGCCTCATTTGTTGCGCAGCAGGAATAATACAGGGAGAGAGTCATTCTGATGTTTTAACAGTGGGAAAAAGGGGGCATCTGGTGGCTCAGTTGAGTGTATGACTTCAGCTCAGTTCACTATCTCAAGTTTCATGACTTCAAGCCCTGCATCAGGCTCTCTGCTGTCAGTGTGGAGCCCGCTTCAGATCCTCTGTCTTCCTCTCTCTCTGCCCCTCCCCTGCTCACGCTCTCTCTCTAAAAATAAACATTTTTAAAAATCTTTAAAAAAAAGAAAAATAAAAGTGGAAAAAAATAAACACACAATTAAATGTTCCAGTACTCAGAACCTTTCTCTACTTTACATTGTAAAAAGGTTTCTGTTTTGTTCTGTTTGAGGATTTCTCTTTGTGTGTTGGTTTAATTTTGTTTTGGAAGTTTTCTCTTTTGTTTCTTTTTTGCTCTAGAAGCTGCTGACTGAATCTGGGCATTTCCTGTGTTAACCTGGACAATCCAGATCATTGTTACCACCACTGCCATTTAATCAGAGTTTGTAATGTGTCAAGCACTGTGCTGAGCTTTTTAAAGTATTATTTCGTTAAATCCTCACAACAACCCAGTGAAACAGGTACTGTGGTCACTCCCCCTTTCACACAGGAGTATGCGATTAGAGACTTACGGTCCTTGCCTGAGTCACTTAAGCAGTTAGCTATAGAGCCAGGGTGCACAGCTAAGAAATGTGACACACAGCCTGTTCTCCGCATCACTTAGCCTGGCAGAGCTGAAGAAGGGAGAGGAGGCAGGAAGGCTAGCACGAGGGCAGAGATTCAGAAGGCTGGGAGTCAGGGCCCCAGAGGTAGAGAAGAGCAGAGACTAGGTTTTCGAAGAGAAAGTTTGGAAAGGGGAGAGGGAAGAAATGAGGGATAAGGGTCACTGCCATGCACTGTGAGGACAGTAGGAAATGGAGAGAGGAAATACAGGAAAGAAGAGACCGAGGAGAGAGGAGGAGCAAGAGAGAGAGAGAAATTGAATAACTGTGCTGTACATTATGCACACAATCCCTTTTCAGCATGTGCAAGTGATGTAGTAAAGATTGAAACTACTTTCAAGTAGTAAGAGATGGGCACTGCATCAGGATGCTTTCTCGCCCTCTCTGACCCTTCTTTGTCTCACGTGGATACGAGCTTATTCCTAATGGTTTCCGTATCTCCTGCCTCCTCTTTAATACCACCGATGATGCCCCAGGTTCGACCCTCACCTTCTCTCTCCTGGACTGTGCCAAAATCCTCCCGAAAGACCTTTCTGCATCAACTCTTACCCCTGCAGACTTCTCTTCTAGACTAGTGACTAGGCAATCTGTTTAATTATACAAACCTAATCAGGATGCTTTTACATAATCAATCGACTCCACGCTTCAAACCATGATCTAAAAGACTACCACCACCTCCTGCTTGAACTACAGTGACCATTTTTTTTTAATGTTTATTTATTTATTTATTTTTGAAAGGGAGAGAGAGAGAGCACAAGTGGAGGAGTGAAAGAGAGAGAGAGAGAGAGAGAGAGAATCAGAAGCAGGCTCTAGGCTTGAACTCGCAAACTGAGATCATGACCTGAGCTGAAGTCAGATGCTCAACTTTATGAGCCACTGAGGCACCCCCCAGTGACCATTTCCAGGTGGAATAAAAAAGAAGTAAGTCCTCTCTCAATTCCTGACCCCTGGGATCTCACCCCCCCCCCCCACAACCAAGAGAAAACCGTATTTCCAGAGATGTGGGAGGTGTATAGAATTATGTGTAGGAGGATTAAACTCCACCCACTACAACTCACGTAAAAAATGCAGCAAGTATAATCAACTGATCTCCAACAAAAGAGCAAAGGCAAAATGACACAAAGACAGTCCCTTCAACACATGGTGCTAGAACAAACAAGTGGACACGAAAAAAATATGGGTCTAGACACAGACCTTCACAAAAATTAACTCAAAATGGATCATAGATCTAAAAGTACAACGCAAAACCATAAAACTTGTAGAGGATAACCTAGCTGACCTTGGGATGGTGATGCCTCTTTAGATACAACACCAAAGACATGATCAGTGAAAAAAATAATTGATAAGCTGGACTTCGTGAAAATTCGAAAATGCTCTGAGAAAAGCAAGCCGCAGACTGGGAGAAAATATTTACAAAAAATGTATTTGATGGACTGTCATCTAAGATATACAAAGAACTCTTAAAATTCAACAATAAGAAAACAAGCTACCGGTTTTTTAAAAGGGCCAAAGACCTTAACAGACGCCTCACCAAAAAAGACATATAGATGCCCCATAGCACAGAGCATCAAGGAAAATACAAATTAAAGTAACAATGAGATATTATACACACCAATTACAATGACCAAAATCTGGAACACCGACAACAGCAAATTCTGGCTGCTGGATATGGAGCAAAAGGAGTGTTCATTCTGTGTTGATGGGAATGCAAAATGGTACGGCCACTTTGGAAGACAGTCTAGTGGTTTCCTTTTTTTTTTTTTTTAAGTATAATTAACATACATTGTTGTATTAGTTTCAGGTGTATACCACATTGATCCAACAATTCTCTGCATCACTCAATGCTCACCGTGGTACATGTAGCCACCATCCATCACCATACAATGCTATTACAATATTACTGACTTTACGGTCTACATTGTACTTTTCATCTCCATGATTTGCTTATTTTCTAACTGGAAGTTTGTACCTCTTAATCTCCTTTATCTATTTCACCCATCCCCACACCCACCCACCCCCAATTTGTTCTCTGTATCTAAGACTCTGTTTGGTTGTTGTTGTTTATTTGTTCATTTGTTTTGTTTTTTAGATTCCACATGAGTGAAATCATATGGTATTTGTCTTGCTCTCACTTATTTCACTTACCATAACATCCTGTAGGTCTTGTCGCAAGTGACAAGATTTCATTCTTTTTAACAGATGAGTAATATTCCATTGTATATGCCACATCTTCATTATCCATTCTTCTGTGGATGGACACTTGGGTTGCTTTCATATTTTGGCTATTGTAAATAATTCTGGTGGTTTCTAACAAAACTAAACTCACTCTTACCATATGATCCAGCCATCTAGTTCTTTGGTATTTACTCAAAGGACTTAAAAAGTTAAATCCGCACAAAAATGTGCACACAGATGTTTACAGCAGATTTTCCTATAATTGCCAAAACTTAGAAACAACCAAGATGTCCTTCAGTAGGTGAATGAATAAATAACCTGTGGTATATCCAGACAATGGAATGCTATTAAGCACTAAAAATCAATGAGCTATTAAGCCATGAAAAAACATGGAGGAATCTTAAATGCATATTACTAAAATGAAAGAAGCCAATCTGAAAAGGCTACATACTGTGTGATTGCAACTATATGACATTCTGGAAAAGGCAAAACTATGAAAAGGACCAAAAGATCCATAGTTGTCTGGGGCGGGGCGGGGCGGGGGGGGGGGGGCGTCGATGAGAAGGGTGAACAGACAGACCAGAGAGGACATTTGGGGCAGTGAAAATACTCTGTATGATATTATAATGATAAATACATGTCATTATAAATTTGCCCAAACCCATAGAATGTACAATATCAACAATGAACTCCAAGGTAAACTATAGACTTTGGGTGACTGTGACATAGTTTCATCCTTGGTAACCAATGTACCACTGTGGTAAGTGATGTTGATAATGACAAAGGCTAGACATGTGTGGGAGTAGAGGAAAAAGAAAAAATCTCTGTGTCTTCCTCCCAACTTTGCTGTGAACCTAAAACTGCTCTTAAGAAAAATCTTAAAACTAGCAAACTTCAGATTCCCTGATTTCATCTTGCTCACAACCCTGCTCCACTAGGTAGTGTGGAAAACACTAAACATGTCAATTGTTTACATCTGCAACTTAGGAAGTTTCAGTCTTGAGTGGGCTCACCCTTTTTAGGAGAAATATTCAATCAAAGATGAAGGCCAAACTCTACATTAGGACTGTTTCTCTTTTCCACAAGACGTCACACGCATGTAGGAAAAAATATATGCATTCTCAGAGGAAGAGAAGAAGGAAGTCTCAGGTCACCGGACACCCTTGGGGCTGGTCCCTGCAACAATGTGACTGGACTGGTCTGTCCCCGGTATCTCCAGAAAGGATGGCGGGTCTCTCTTGATGTCGGAGGTACCATACTGGGACCTACTTCTCCTTCTGGCCGCTTGCCTCTTAATTCAAAGTCCCTGCCTTCGGAGACCTCCTTGCTCTAACCCCAGCTGCTCCACAGTCTCTCTTGGGCATCTCCACACCACCCTGCAAACCTCTGGACACAGGCTGCAGGGAACTCATGCCACATTTCTCCCTCACTGTTTTTCTACCAAATTAAAAAGCCATGGCTGTAACAATATTCGCTCTGCACTGGAGGAAATCAGGAGCGTGAGCCACCATGTTCTGAAAGGCGCCCAGACTTATCTTCCTGTCTCTAACGCTATCTCCCATGTGTCCATCGTGGAGTGGGCGCTGGAGACACACACGCCCTTCTCCTTGCTGCTGGCTCTGCCGCTGCTCTGGGACCAGAGGGGCTTCCCCCGGCACTTCCACGAAGCAGAACACACGCCCTGTCCTGCGACTGCTCTAAGCCGGCCAGGCTCGTACCTTGGTGCATATAAATGCCTTTTAGAATTTAGAAAGAAAGAAAGAACAAACAAACAAATGCACAAAAACCTTTCTCTATTCATAAAATTTTGCTTCGAAGATTATCTTCTTGCTAGTTACTGGGGAAAAATAAGTAAGTCATCTTTGAGATTCAAGGTTGAATCATGACCTCTTTGTTCCATTCCGTGTGGCTCTCTCCTTCTCTGGAGCAATCAGCTATGGCTGAGCTTTCATAACCCGAGGAATGCCGTGAGGAACAAACCTGGCTTCTAAGGGAATAATTAATCACCAAGGAGTATTTCAAAAACACTACACCCATCATAATTTGGTGTGTGTAGGTATACGTGTATGTGCTGTGTGCATATTTCTACGTAAGTGCCAACATGTTCTACAACCAGGGGTGTGCAAACCATGGCCTGCAGGCCAAATCCAGCTGCCTCCAGTTTCTTGTATTGCCAACATGTAAAAAATTATTTTTACATTTGTTAATGGTTGGGGGGTGGGGGAAAAACAACAGAAGAAGAATATTCTGTGACATACAAAAAATTATGAAATTCAAATTTCAGCATGTGTAATGTGTAATTGGAACACACGCCTGGTCCTTTATGTAATGTCTCTGGCTGTTTTCACATGACACGAGCAGAGACCATACAAACCACAGAGCCTACGAAGGTTACTATCCAGCCTTTTAAGAAAAACTTTGCCAACCCCTTTTCCATACCGTTCGCTTACTCCGTTTTTTCATCTTAAACACATCTTGATAATCATCCTATATTGAAGGGAATGAATTCCATATCAAATATGAATTCCACCCATACATTGGATCTACTTAATTCCTTTTTTAAATGTTTATTTATTTACTTTTGAGAAAGCGACAGAGAGAAAGAGAGAGACTGCGCATGAGCAGGGGAGGGGCAGAGAGAGAGAGGGAGACACAGAATCCAAAGCTGGCTCCAGGCTCTGAGCTGTCAGTGCAGAGCCTGATGCAGGGCTCAAACTCATATCATGACCTGAGCTGAAGTCAGACGCTTAACTGACTGAGCCACCAAGGTGCCCCTGCTTCATTCTTTTTGGAGGCTTTTCCCAGAATTTTCCTGTTACCAAAACTGCCACAGTGAATATCCTTGGACTTTCGGCTTTCTGTATATAATATGCCACACCTGTCTCCATATTCCTCTCCCTCCAAGACCATGAGCACCCCCTAAAAAAGGCAACCTTTTCTACTTCTGGTCCCAGAGTAAAACTAAATAAAAACATTAATTGGTTGATCACAACACGTCTGGTTCTAAATGTAAGATGAAAACAGACTTGGCACTCTCACCAGAAGGTGAACGTGGTTCAGACAAAGGGATTTCAACTTCTGCAAATCCACGTCCCGTAGTAAGGAGATCTATCTTCCACACCATTCTTTGTATGCATAAATGTCTGCTCTGCCTCCCTGTTTCTTAGCAATTTGACTTATGTTTAGCAGCCATACCCCAAGATAGCATATTCCTCTGTGACAAGATTTAATTAAACTTCCAGCAAAATAATTAGCAAGGCTATCTTAAAAGACTGTTTTAAAATACCAGAGTGACACCAAGGAGCAAATAGAGTTAACACTGTCATCAGAGATCAAAGCCATCCAAAGACGTGACTGAAAATTTAACCTCCAGCAGCCGACTGATGAAGAAGTACACACTGGAGCAGTTGTGATATCCTCCCTCTCGGGTCCCATCAACAAATTCATTTGACGTGGAAAATTTCCCAGAGGAAGCTTAAAAATGGTAAATTTCCATTAATTACATAGCAAAGAATGTTCTCCTCATAATTTATGATCCATTAGGAAACTTTGGAGGAAGCTATAATGTCCTCTTATTATACAGACTATCCTTTACCTGGGGAGTCTGATGCAAAAGCTCAGGAAGGAAGGAGGGAGACACTTGGTAAAACCATCTTGACCGTGACGGGTGGAGACGACTATCTTGGCAATGAGTCCTGTGGTGAAGTGACAGTGGGGGAGGTGATGGAATGAGGACATTCAACAAACCCAGCTAAAAATTCAGGACCTGCTACATTCTACCGGGATTCTTGGGGGAGAACGGGGAAAGGTCAGGGGATATGAAGTCAGGAGACTTAGGTGTGAGCTTCTGTCCTACCGCTTGGTCACTCTGCGGTCACAAGAAAGTCTTTTGTCATCTTTAAGCCTCACTGTTCACCTGTACAATGGGTATCTGACTCTCCTCCTTACCTATTTTTCACAGTTGTGGGAATACTAGGAGATGTTGTTAACACTCAGTTTGATGTGGGAAAAGTGATTCTATCAGAATACCATTCTTACTTATCTTTTTCACTGTCTTCCATGAACAGATCTACCCTAGGAGATCTAAAAGTAGAATAACAGGGTTGCCTGGGCGGCTCAGTTGGTTGGATGTCCGACTCTTGATTTTGGCTCAGGTCACAATCTCACAGTTAGTAGGTTCGAGCCTCACATCAGAATCTACATGGACAACGTGGAGCCTGCTTGGGATTCTGTCTCTTTCTCTCTCTCTCTGTCCCTCTCCCTTGTGCTCTTTGCATCTTTCTCAAAAATACAAAATAAAAATAAATTTTAAAAAACTTTATAAAGTAGAATAACAAAGGTCAGATTCTGTTTATTTTGCAATTAACACAGGTATGTGGGAACTCTTTTTTCTCTTTTTTGGGTCCAGAGTGGAAGAGTGTGCCTTATTTTTATCTCTCCATGTTGGGAATATGCATACAAAGGTTTATTTACTCTTTGGAGATGTAGGGTGAACTACTTTCCAAATGGTAGTGACCAATTATTGCTCTTGTGCATTTCTTAAGTAATCAGAAAACCCTGATTATTATTATCCCAGACAAGAAATATTAATGCCCCATATTTAAGCACCCATCATATGCCAAGCATGGCACTAAGAGCCTTTGAAGCTTGTGCAATGATCACCCCCATTTTATGAATGAGGAAGGTGAGGGTATAGGTATCTTTCTAGGTCTGCAACTTTTGAGAAATTTCCTCTGCGTCTCACATCTTCATGTCTCTCCAGGCCCCTCGAAATCACCACCACCCTTCTAGCCAGTGTCAGCCTCACCATTAGTCAGAGGTCACCAGATCCTGCACCTCCATTCCTCATCTTCCAAATCGCAGGGACATGCAACTTAATGAGCGTTTCAACAGTTCAATGGACCAGTGCATGTAATGGACCTAGCCTGCTGCCCAAAGCCCAGTGGCTGGTTAGTAAATGGTGGCTGCAACACAGCCTGGTGGGTTCAACACAGGGGCCCAGGGGTCCAAGCTCTTGGCTCCAACCCTGGCTCCTCCACTTATAAAAAGGGACACCTCACCCAACATGCCTCATTTCTCCAAGACCCAATTTCATCTCGGGGCTAATAATACCTCCCCTCATTGGGTTGTTGTGAGCATTAAATGAATTGCATACATATAGTGTGCTTGGGACGCTGTCTGGCCCCATAAACATTCCATACATACAACTCCCACTACTGTTGTTATTTCCTGACAATGCAAACCTTCTATTAAGTGAGTTCTTCTCTGTCTCCCCACCCCTCCCCTGCACTCGCCCCCATGCTGTGCTCAAGCCAGATAAACCAAATTAACCTTAGGAAATTTATTACCTTTAAATCTTGATTGCACACAGGCCCCCTCCCCTGACAAGACTCTCTCATCTTCTCAATTCCTCTGTTAATTCTTCTGCTGATTATTTCTCTTAAATAGGGTTAAATTGTGTTCCCCCAAAAAGCTCAGTAGAGAAAATAAGAGATGAGGGAAAAACCTGTTTTGGCCATTAACTATGTGTCTCAAGCTGCTAGCAACCTCGGTGGGGGCTCTGGTCAACTCCCCTCACCTCCCATCTGCACTGGAGTCTCCCTTAATTTTAACAGAAACGGGAGCGGGTCAACCCACCACAGTCTGTGACCTGGCCCACAAAACAAGCCCCTGATCATGGCACCTGAAGTTCAGAGAACCTGGAAGAAACACTCTCCCATAGCTTCTGTGGTCCAGCTCTCAGGATTTGTCTCAGAATGATGCGCATATTCAAGACCACATCCTCCAATGCTCTGGCCCATTGGGGAGTGATTTGCATTCAGGGAGGAAAGGCTAATATTCTAGTCTTAGCAATTATTGAAACACATGCAGTCAGTGCTCTAATAAATTATCTTAACCCAATTACGAAAAACATTGCAAAACATTACTGTGCATCGAAGACCGTTCTGCCCAGGAATCTTTATTGGCAGGGTAATTAAAAATGTACTAGCTATGGCTTCTGCTCAAATATTTGGGGATGTTTCGTGCCATTTGAATTAGCTCTGTCGGACTCCGGGGAAAAAGACCTGCCTGCTCCTTGCTTTATCCAATCCCCCTTTCCTCATTCCTCCCTTTTGGAGCCACTCACCGCTGGGGTCTCATTCTCTCATTAATGCCGCCTACAAGTTCCTCCCCATCCTATTCCGTGTTACAGGAGAAAAGACTTATTATACAGGCTCAGTCCTCTCTCCTCCTTCCCTTCCTTTTCTGTTCAAAGCAACAGATTTTTGTTAGCTGTCATGTACTGGAGACCTACTATGTGCCAGAAACGTGCACCTTATCAGAATAAATCCTAAAGTAGCATTGCAAGGAACGGTGTTCTCATTTCCAAATATGAGAACATTTAAGAATTACAAAAACTAAGTGAACTCCCAAAATTCACGAAGCTGACAAGTGGCAAAGCCAGGATCAAACTTAGATCTGCTGGTTCCAAGGTTTTTCTCATTCTCCAAAAAGGTACAGATCAACAGCTTACATGTGCCAGGCAGTGGGAAAAAGTGCACAAAGTCAGGCAGAGTCCCCACCCTCTGTATGCATCCAGCCATTGTTATCAGTCAGGACGCATTAATTATGCTGAAGTAACAAGCAAACCCCAAATCTCAATGGGATGTGTAACAAACTGCTTTCTCATTCATGCCACATGTCCGCGGGGGTTGAGTGAGCCCACAGCAGGTCATATGTCCTCATCTGACTTTTGAGTAGACAAGGAAACATAATCCTAGCAAAGGACTGGAAAGTTGAAAATATGTGGTAAACAGCACTAATGACAATGTCCGCTCCTGCCAGACCGAGAGGAGGGATGCCATTTTCGGAACAGCAACTCAGAGCTCTGTAGTGGATTTACAATCAAGCTGTGACACTGGCCGAGGTCCCCGGCACTGTACTTACAGACCCGACATTCATCTCCAGCAGCATCTCTATCAGACCACAGGGATCCCAGGCATCAAACCCGGCCACAATCACAGGGCCACGCAACACTCACTCCCTCATAATCAGGCTCATCTTCCCACCCGGCAATGTGCACCAGGCAGCTGGACTCATGAGCCAGGTTCTAAGGCTGCAAACGAAGCCAGCCCACAACCAGAGCATGGAGGCAGCCAGTGCCTACTGAATTGACGTTTGAGAATCTCTAAAAAGTTCTGAGCGTTTTAATCAAACAAGCACAAAGAGACAGTTCCTCAATATCACTGATGACGCCATTTGGCACGATCTCTCCTTTCACCATGAGACAGGTTCTGGGCTGAACTGCGTGCTGAAAAGAACACGTTAATGGCTCCATTGTACAGATGAAGACACAGGAGCAGGAAGATTAAGCATTCACAAAGTGGCACAGGAGGCTTTGAACCCGTGTCTTTCTGACCTTGAGCACACAGCAGCCTGGAGCAGTTACAGCCTCAATCAGAAGGACCACAGCAGAGACGGTGACTCCACGGCCCCCAAATCTAAGGGGCCTGAAGCTGTGGCTAAGTGACATTAGAGATAACCAAAATGGCCCACAGTCCAAGCCAGAAGCAGTGGAACTCAAATCAAATCCAAATCCACCAGCATTTAATGTGAGAAGAAAAACTAGTTTTTAAGCATCTACAATGTGCCAGAACACCACACAAGCCCAGGCCATCATTTCCATAGTGTGCATGACCTAGGCATAAGGCATCATCTCATTTAATCTTCCCAGTATCATCAATACGCTGGGTATTTTATGGACAAGAAATCTGAGTCTCAGGCCCCCCGGGTGGCTCAGTTGGTTAAATGTTCGGCTCAGGTCATGATCTCATGGTTCGTGAATTCAAGACCTGCATTGGGCTCTCTGCTGTCAGCACAGAGCCTGCTTGGGTTTCTCTCTCTCTCTCTCTCTCTCTCTCCTTCTCTCCCTGGCCCTCCCCAACTTGCTCTCTCTCAAAATAAATAAACTTTTTTTAAAAGCAGGAAATGTGAGTCTCAGAGAGGATGAGTAACTTGCCCAATGCCACACAGCTTATAGGAGACAAAGCTCACATAAGAATCCTATGCTGCCTGACTTGATACTTTCTGCTCCCAGGGGGAGGTCAAGGATTCTCCCTACTCATACACACAAACACGATGCACACAAACATGGATTTTCATGACTGTCTTAGAAATACCACAGCATCACCTGGGAACGGGTTTGGATTCCTCCCCTAAACTGAACTGTGCCTCATTCCAAACCAAGCCCATTAACTTGTCAGGTGATAGCAACACCACCACCCTTACCAACAGCAGCAATACTTGTAGGAAAGAGGAGGACGACGAGGGGAAAGGAAGTGAGAGAAAGAAGAGAAACAAGAACCATCATACTTCTTCCACCACCTTCAATTAAATCATTAAATCTTTATGGAAAGCCCCAGGAGGTAAAAGCCCCAAATGGTACTCCTTACCATTTATGGGAGTACTATCACTCCCATTTTATAGGCAAGGAGACTGAGACACAGAATGATCAGGTGTCCTTCCCAAGGTCAGCCAAAAGAAGACCCAAATCTGTATGCCAAGTCCATTCTCTCTCTTTCTTTTTATGTGTGTGTGTGTGTGTGTGTGTGTGTGTGTGAGAGAGAGAGAGAGAGAGAGAGAGCGAGCGCGCGCAGGGGAGAGGAGTAGAAGAACAGGGAGAAAGAATCCCTGACTTGGGGCTGGATCCCATGACCCTAGGATCATGACCTGAGTCAAGATCAAGAGTCAGATGCTCAACCAACTGAGCCACCCAAGTCCATTCTCTTAACCAGCTATTCCATCTGCCTCTGATAAAAAGCAGAATGGATCAGGGCTTGAGGAGTGAGGGACATAATCCAGCTTCCTGTCGGGAGAGGTGTGGGGAAGCACACAGCAGGCCTGGTTTCTTTCCAAAGGGAAGTGTCTTTCAAGGGTCTGCCTTATAGGTTCCCCACCCTCCTCTTGGTACCCTACCCAGACTTCCTTTCTGGTGGATACTTCCCTCCCCCAGCTTCTCTGAAAAATGGCTGATGGCGGTTCACAGCTGCACACCCCCCACTCCAGGGAACTGCTTCTTCATCCCCTTGCATGGAGGCAGGGCCCACGCTTCCTCCTGAGGGTTCTCCCCAAATAAGTCACTTGCCCAAGAATCCCTGCCTCAGGGGGTTCTGGTACTTATATAAGCTTCTGCTTCTCACACCCAGGAGTGGGAGAGCAGGGAGAAGGTGAAGCGAGGGACTCTGCAATCCGGGGTTGCCGGGAGGCACAAGGCCAAGCAGCTGAGAGAGGGCAGCCAACTCAGCCTCGCTGGCAGTGCCCAGCCGCCCCCAGGCCAGCCTGCCCTCGGCCTCGTGCACTTTGGGTGATTAAGAACAGATGGCCCGGCGCCTCCGCCAAGCCCCATTAACTCCTTAATGCTGCTCTTCTGGAGGCCGGATGGTCGGCTGAAAAAGCCAGCTTTGGAGGTCATCTGATTAAATGATGCCCGGCACAGAGGGTTGCCCAGTCTCCCTTCCCAGGCTGGCAGCTGCCCCTGCTGCTTCATCAGACCTGCCATTCGTGACCAGATGGGCTGGGAAAGGGGCCTGGGTGTGCTTAATGGCGGAAATGTGCTCAGTGCAAGGAGCGCTGGCGGAGGAGTCAGGGGACGATCACCACCCTGCGGCCGCGGACAGGTCACTCAATCCACGTCCCACCTTGATCACCCGCCAAATGGCATGAGTCATAATAACTATAATAACAACACAACAAGAATAAGTTTACCAATGTTCTAATGGCAACTATTATCCCTTCGGTGACGATAATCAGTTCTATCATTCTAGTGGTGATGAAAATACTGCGCCAAATACTTCACATGGGATCTCTTCTTCCATCCCCGCAACTGCCCTTTGGGATGACATCTCTTCTTTTTTAGCTTTAATCTTTGATTTTGTTTTTGTTTTTTTTTTTTTTATTCTGAGAGAGAGAAGGAGGGAGAGTGTGTGGGGTGGAGGGACAGAGAGAGAGAGGGAGAGAGAGAGAATCCCAGGCAGGCTCCGTGCTGTCTGCCCAGAGCAGCTCGATCTCACCAACCATGAGATCATGACCCGAGCTGAAATCAAGAGTTGGATGCTTAACCACTTAACCGAGGGAGCCACTCAGAAGCCCCAGGAGGGTACCTCTTCTGATCTCCATTTTACCCACGGAAAAAAACAGAGGTTCAGAGAGGCTAAGTAAAATGCCAAGTTCACTTGCCTGGCAACCACTGGAGGGAGGAATTGAGCCCAGGTAGGACTGACTCCAGAGCCCCTGCTCCTTACCATCATGCTACAGTGCCCCACTCCACCTACCTGGCAGGACATCCAAACTTCAGAGGGAAAGAAAAAACCCACAAAAAAGTACTGAGGCACGCCAAAGGATCCTTGATCCCTCCCTCCAAATTAATTAATTAATTAATTAATTTTAAAAGGACCCTATTACTAATTCAGTCCATTCTTCACCAGATTATTTTCTCAGACCTAGAAATCCAAGGCTTCTCCCAGAAACTCCAGGTTCTTTGTAATGCTTCTACCTAGAACAAGGGAAAGGTAACACATGTACATCTACATGCTTTGGATAAAGAGGAGGCTCTAAGAAGGTGGCTACGCCCTTGATCAAGGAGAGAACCCAAGAAACATATATACTAGTGTTTCATTTGAGAACACTGGGCATGTCAGATGGCCTACCAGGGAGCACAACATGGATGAGGGATATGGGATTCAGGGAGAATCAAGGGAGCACCAAGCAAGAGGGCACACACTCCTTGTACACACGCTGTTGGGGAAGCTCAAGCAAGTGCCGTTTGGTGCCTGATTTTGGCCCTTGATGGGAAAGACCTCAAAAAAACAGTTAATTCTAGTATCTAGTTTTGAAATTAAAAAAATACTTTAAAGTTTGAGATTTAAATATGGTGGAAAGTGTGCTATCTCCTGCTCTGGGTGAGCGTTACATGAGTGTATTCAGTTTGTGAAAAATCCCTGAGCCGCTCACTTAGGTAAAAATGTTTTTGTGACTGCATATTATACTTCAATAAAGAGGTTTTTAAACAAAGGAAAACCATCTCTAATGAAAAACAGAAAGTGCTTTGGAAAACCCAAACTCCTACCCAAGGCTGCTCTTCTTTTTGTGCTGTAAACAATCCCCACCCCCTCACCCCGCCGTACCCACAGAACTGGTTCCTTATCTTAAAACAAATGGGCCCTCAGTTCACTGGACACCTGCTTGTGTTGGCCTCCCCATTGGCATGGGAATGGTCCCCAGTGCAGCCCACCTCTGGAAGCTTCTGGAAGCATCTTTCAGGCAAGCCTTTATTATTCCTTATTCTCCAAAGGCCTTAAAATGCCAGGTGTCCTCCTCCCCTCTCCCTCATCCACTCCTTGAAGCCAGAGACTATGACACAGTTGAAGAGCTTGGGGAAGACTCTCACCTGGGCAAACACAGCTTGTGGCCAAAAATGCTGAATGCAGAGACGGCCCTGGTGGACCTTCTCCTTAGCCTCCTCCAACTGCACCTCATCCGGCTCATCTCCTCTGTCTCTCTACATACCTTTACTTCTACATCTGGTTTTCTAGTTCCAAGTGAGTCTTCTAATTCTCATTGTTCCCTGCCTCCCCCAATTTCACACCACTCTCTCCTCCAGTCCTCCCCAGTCATTCAAGCAAAAATCTTAGAACCACCCTTGGCTCCTCCTGTTCCCTCACCCCTCACTTCTGGAATCCAGCTGCTCCACCCCACCTCTACTGTCATCACCTTCCAGGTCACCAGGATGACTGTGCCCTCTCATTCACCCTTCTTTCAAACTACCTCCTACCCAACACCTGGGTGAGCTGTTAACCTGTAAATCAGATTAGGTCGATTCCCCTCTCTGAACCTCCAAGGGTCTTCCCATCTCACCTACAGCAAAACCCAATGTACTGTCATGGTTAGGGGCCTACGCAAGGTGACGTCCGCTCGATGGTCTCCAGAGTGGTTCCTCACTCAGCCCCAACCCAGGGGCCAACTTCCATTTCCCAACCACTAACCTCATCCCTAACACAAGTCTTTCATGCATGCTGTTACCTCACCTAGGACACTTTCTCCTTGGCTTTTCCCATAGCTGGTGGCTTCCTATCCTTCAGGTCTCAAAGAAAGGTCACCTCCTCAGAGAGGCTATCCCTGACCACCCATCTAAATTGCCCCCTCTCAGGGTGCATGGGTGGCTCAGGGAATGACTCTTGATTTCAGCTCAGGTCATGATCTCCTGGTTCGTGGGATCAAGCCTGCATCACGCTCTGCACTGACAGCGTGACGCCTGCTTGGGATTCTCTGATTCATTCTCTCTCTCTCTCTCTCTCTCCCCCTTTCTCTCTCCCTCTCCCTCCCTCCTTCTCCCTCTCTGTCTCTCTCTCTCTCTCTCTGCCTCTCACCCACATGTGCGCTCTCTCTCTCTCTCTCTCTCTCTCTCTCTGAAAATAAATAAATATTAAAAGAAAAGAAGGAGCACCTGGGTGGCTCAGTCAGTTAGGCATCCAACTCTTGATTTTGGCTCAGATCATGATCTCACAGTTCGTGGGATGGAGCTCCATGTTGGCATCTGGCCTGTCAGTGCAGAGCATGATTGGGATTCTCTTTTTCCTTTCTCTCTGCTCCTCCCCTGGGCTCTCTCAATCTAAATTAAAAAATAAACATTTTTTTTTTTAAAGGAAAAAAATAGAGTGCCTGGGAGGCTTAGTTGGTTGAGCACTGACTTTGGCTCAGGTCGTGATCTCACAGTTCCCTGTGAGGTTCCAGCCCCGCACTGGGCTCTGTGCTGACAGCACAGAGCCTGCTTTGGATTCTGTTTCTCCCTCTCTCTGCCCCTCCCCCTCTCATTGCCTCTCTCTCTTTCAAAAATAAACATTAAAAATTTTTAAAACAGAAAATAAATCACATTACTACAAAAAATAATAATAATAATAAGTAAATTGTCCCCCCCCCCCCGCCTTATTCTCCATCACACCATCGTGTTTAGTCTCATTTGCATACCGTCTGTCCTCCACTCAAACCCGAGGGACCATGGTACAGAGACCCTGTCTGTCTTGTTCTGTCACGAGCCCCCAGCACCTGGCACATAGTCAGGACACAACGGATGAGTATGTCTGGCGCATGCCCAGTGTTATTCACCTAGGCTGCCTACCACAGACGTGCCAACCTCTGGCCCGTTCCCTGCCTGGTGTCCCAATGAAGAGATAAATGGGACATGACATAGTGGCTCCAGATTCTCCTGATATGTTTCTGCTCCCTTTACCTCGCTCCTTGCACTCCGATTTCCAAAAACAACAAAAAAAGCAAGGCTGACACGGGCCTGCCTCGCGCCTTCCCAAGTACCAGTGGTCACACAGGCTGACCTGCATTCCCCACTCAACTAAGTAAGTAGTTGAGGCAGCCAAATAAAATGAAGAGCAAAAAAGTCTGGACTTTGGAGCTGGAAGGACCCCAGGTCAAATTCTAGCTATTTGCCCTCATACTAAACCTCCTGCCTCAGTTTCCCCTTCTGTAAAAGAATAATCAATCTATCTGCCACAAAGCAGCATGTGGCGTGAGGGACTCCTTTAGCAGTAAACAATGACACGGGGTCCACGTACAAAGTGTTTAGTGTAGTTGATGACACAAAGCATGTACCAAATGTTATCTATAATGAAGAGTAATATCTCTGGGAACCCTGCAGAACTCACTTTATAATTTCTTTCCTCTGAGAAGAATCCCCTGCCCCTCACCCTCTCAGTCTGACATAGATGCTCCACACAAACACAGCTCTCAAACCCAGTGTCTAGTGGGAACCCTATCTCATTCAGAGTAAAAGCTAATTCCTCTACAAAGACTACACATAACTGACCCCATCAGTTCTTGGACCCGATACACTCCATTCTCCCCATTTTTGCCCTCTGCTCCAGACACCCCGGCCACCATGTTGTTCTTCAAACTTTCTCAGTTACTCTCCGACCTCGCCTACTATCCCCTCAGCCTAGGACACACTTCACCCCAGCTATTTGCATGGTTCCCACCCTCCTCTCCTTCAGGAACTTGATCAAAACTCCATGAGGTTTTCCGTGGCTATTGTGATAGACTGAACGAGCCTCCCCAAAGATGCCCACATCCTAATCCCCTGAGCCTTACGTGGCAAAAGGACCTCTGCAGATGCCATTAAGGAGCTTGGGCTGGATTATCCAGGTGGCCCCAATGTCACCAAAAGGGCCTTCATAAGAGACAGGCAAGAGGGTCAGGGTCAGAAAGGGACACTTCTTCATGGAGGAAGGCGTCATGAGCCAAGGAATGCAGGTGGCCTTCAGAAGCTAGAAAAGGCAAGAAAATGAACTCTCCCCCAGTGCCTCCAGGAGAGACGCAGGCCTGCTGACCCATTTCCAACTTTTAACCTCCAGAAACATAATGTAATGCACTGTTGTTATTTTAAGCCACTAAATTTATGGTAATTTATTTCAGCGACATAGAAACCTAATACAGCTACCTAATCTAAAATTATATTCTCCACCAAATGTGCACATATATGCACGTACTTGCACAAACTGCACACACACACACGCACACATGGGGGCACACAAAACACATACACTCCTTACCCCTTTTCCTTGATTGAAAGTTTTCTCCACACCACCCACCATCTGACAGACAAATAACATGTAAGAAAAACATGTTGCGTATTTCCCACATACGCATAGATACAGACAGAAATAAATGTACAATGAAAATAGGGATTTTCATCTGTTTTGGTCACGGCTATATTCGTTGCACCTGGAAACAGGCCTGGCATTACTGAGTGGAGAGATGCTCACTAAATTTGCTGACTGCAAGCCTTCTTCATCTTGGCACTTGGATCCTGTTCTTATCAGTTACGTGAAAGCTCTCTCACCCCTTGACTTGTAGCCCCTGGGGGCAGAGGCCCGTCTCCCTTGGTCACTGCTACATGATTCCATCACTAGCACGGTACGTCATCCCCCACCCCCAGACGATCCCCACCAGCGTGTGCTGAACGAATGTGATACCACGTTCTGTACCTCTGAGCCCCCACATTCTCAGAATTCCAACTTGTCAAGAGCCCTCACATTTTATTTGATTGCTAACATGTCTAATTCCCAGTTCACTGAAGGGAAGAAAAAAAAAAAAAAGGAGGCTCTGGAGGCTGTAATTTACAAAGCAAATCTGCCCAGCAGAAATACTCATCTTCAGAAGACAGTTGGATGCAATCATTTGTTAAAAAGGGAAAAAAGAAGGAAATGTGTCCAGATCCTCAGCCTTTCCAGTTGTATTGTTTGCAAACCTTTTGAAAGCAGTTTGAGGCCAAGACTAATCATTTTGCCTCAAGGGGCTCATTTCCTGAGGCTGGTGGTACTTTTGAATACTTTTGTCACTGAGGAAGGAACACAGCAGGCAGGAAAACGGAGATTCTGGCCCAAGTCCTTCTGTGGGAAAGGATGTATGAAAATCCAGTCAATTACACCTGGCTTGCTAATTAGAATTCCAGGAGTACAGGGGCCACGTGTCCCTTTGAAATCGTCGGAACAGTCAGATGAACAGGACTATCCCTGAGAGAGAATGTGCAAGGACGTATTTAAATTATATTATTTTCACTTTAAATAACCAGGTAGGAAGAATTAGTGAGCAGAATTAAATTAGGCAGGTGGGGGCAATCGGTACATATTAGTTGCCTTTGCTCTTTTCTTTTCTTGTCGCAGATTTATCTTATCATGCCACCTTGTAAAGGATTCTTCCTGGCCAGTTCCCACACCCATCTGCAGGTTCCTAAAAGGCAAGGACTGCCTGTCGCTTTTCGGTGCACTTCCTGGCAGCCGTTACAGGGCCTGACAAATACGAGACCCTATGCTGATGGGTTAAATAGATGAAAAGATGAGTGGATGGATGAAGAGATGTTGAAGCCAGGAATGAGTGTGCCTGGGTCCCCACTTGCCTGGCAACCATCATCCAGGGCACATGTGTAATCGATAGGGTGGGTCAGTCACCCACCCTAGAGATTCTGCTATTCAGTCTATCTCACGTGGAACCCAGGAATATATTCTGGAACTTTTCCCCTAGGTAGCTCTGCTCCTCAGGAAAGCTCAGCAAACACATGCTGCATCCACCTGTTTAATGCATCTTCACCTAAAATGTCCTTGGGTCATGTTTCCACCTGCAGCGAACCAAGTTTCTCACATTCAATAGGGGGAGCGAGCCCTTTCCACTTGGAGCCACTCCTTTTTCCCTCCAGGGTTGCCACTCAACCCCTCCAGTCACAGCCTCATATTTCTGTTCTCACTCTCTTCACTGAAGCATTTGGAAGTTTCCAATATTAAGACAGAGACAGTGGAGCCCAAGGGGGTCTGCATGCTGCCTGACATCCATGCAGTGACCAGACTCGATTCTCTGGAAGACCTCGCATCTAAGAGCAGGGCTTCCTGGCTCAGGTTCCCGTGCACACAGAGTATACACCAACTTGGGAAGTGGGGGTGATCAGAGTGTGTGTTTACTTTATGTTACTACCCAGGTCTCTCCATTCAACAATAAGGCTTACACAGTGGCTTTCAACCTGTGCTCTGAGGAGCCTTTCAGGACCATCCAGTCTCCAGGACTCTCTACTCCTCCCACCGGGGCACCATCTTGTTGGTCTAGGTTCCACAGAGGACCTTCCCCAAAACATGTGATTCAAACAAAATGGTTCCATGGATAGAAAAGGCCAGAAGCCAATGGACAATGTTGACTTTTCTCCCTCAAGGCCCCATTAGAACAAAAGGGAATTGGCCTTTTAGGACACTGAGAAGCCAGACCTAAGGATTATAACTCCCACTCATGCTGGGATAACAGATAAACCTGTACATTAACTATTATCAATTCTGTGAAATAGAAGAAACCTCAGAGGAAATTAATACGTCCTGTATTCACGGTCTATTGCTGCTTAATAAATTGCCCCAAACCTTAGCGCCGAAAAACAATGTTTATCGTCTCGGTTTCTGTGGGCCAGGCATCCAAACACAGCTTAGCTGGGTTCTTTAACTCAGTCTCTGACAAGGCTCTAGTCGAGATGTTGGCCAGCACTGCAGCCATCTAGGGCTGAGCCAGGGAAGGCTCCACTTCCTAGATCACTCACGTGGCTGTCACTGACGTGTTCCTCAGTGCAGCTGGACTGTGGGCCTCACCTCCTCGCTAGCTGTTGGCCAGAGCCGTTGCCACGTGGGCTCCCCATCAGACTGTTCGCGCACGACAAGGCAACTGGCTTCAAAGCAGGGAGCAAGGGAGAAAGAGAGTACAATCCAGATGGAGACAACCTAACTTTTGTGTAACCTGACCTGGGAGATGCCATGCCACCCCTTCTCTGGTGATCTGTTTATCGGAAGCCAGCTTATACTCAGGAGGAGGGCATTACCCAAAGGCATGAATATCAGGAGGTGGGGACCCTTGGGAGCTATTTTTGAAGCTGCCCCTCCACCTCCTAAAGCACCCCCATCAGGTCACCTAGTCAAATGCAATGCATGTGATATGGTCAGACAGACCTAGGTTCAAATCTTGGGTCTGCCACTTTCTATTACTACTGTTACTGATAATGAGAATAAACATGATGACTGCTGCCCTCTACTACTTATTGGGCACTTTGCAGACCTTCCCAAGACTCATTTATTTTGTCCTCACAACATGCCTTTGAGAAAGGGCTTTTATGACACCCAATGCACAGGTGAGAAAACTAGGGCTCAAGAGAGTTGAGCATCTTGCACGAGGTCTCAAAGCAAGTAAGAGAAGCAGCCAAATTCCAGCCTCTGCCTCTGATGCCGTGACCCCGAGGCTAGCTCCACGTGCTAGCTTCACTCCTCTGACTGCCTCCATGTCACAACGCCACTAACACTGAGCAGCAAGGGCCAGTAGAGAGGAGTAAATAAACTAATAAAAGAATGGCACAGAGTTAGAGACCTATAAAGGATGGTATTTTGTTTCACAAACATCTGCTGAGCACTTTATCTGTGCCAGGCACTGTGCCGATTCAGGCTTTACTTACGCAATTTGTTCAGGGCTCATGCCAACCCCATGAGGGAGGCGGCAGTAAATGCTTACGCTGACTTATTAAAGCTTGACTGTTTTGAGAACTCTATAAAGTTGGAGGACTCACTGAGCCCTCGACATGACCCTAGGAGGCAGGCACTTGAGGCAGACGCTGGGGCTGGGGGGTGGGGGGCCCTCACTTGTATCACTGCAGGATACACAAGCCGATTCCCAGCGTCTGGCACCTGCTTCTCTGCCAGGGCTTTCTTGGGCTGCCAAAGCTTGCTTCGCCCTTCCACGGGACATACTCTGCTGTTCCTCCCGTGGGAACATCATTCCACACATGACTAATACCCCAGCTCACTCATCCTTCCGGGGGGGTAACTCTGAGCTGTGGGTTATACAGTGTCGACCAGAGTCACCCAGAGTGATTTCTGGGCTGCCTAAGTGGCAACTGACTGAATAATACATGCTTTCTGGCTGCCTTCCCTTCCCTGTCTCACTTCCCTACTCCCCGACCTATGTTCTCTGAACCTTTGAGATAAATTACTTATAGTCAAATCTCCGTCTCCGTGTCCGCTTCTGAGGGAACTCAAAATAGCACAATACTAGTGTTAGCCTCATTTTCTTTTTTTTTTTTTAACATTTATTTATTTTTTTGAGATGGAGAGAGACAGAGCACGAATGGGGGAGGGTCAGAGAGAGAGGGAGACACCGAATCCGAAACAGGCTCCAGGCTCCGAGCTGTCGGCACAGAGCCCGACACGGGGCTCGAACTCACGGACCGCAAGATCATGACCTGAGCCGAAGTCGGCCGCTTAACCGACTGAGCCACCCAGGCGCCTCAGCCTCATTTTCAGATAAGAAGACAGAGGCACAGAGAGTTTAAGTATCTTGCCCAAGGTCACACAGGTCACACAGCTGGGAAGTGATGGAGTTAGGATTCAAACCCAGGCAGCCTGGCTCTTCATGTTATGCATCATTAAGTTTTTCCTTCTGACTAAGCTGGGTAAAAAGAGTCGAAAGAGTTGCCTTATCACACCAAGGATAAACCGACACCAAAGCACGGGGTAACCAGTGACCAGGTGTGCATACAGTTTCACGTACCTCTGCAAAGCCCAGCTCCATTCCTTAAGGAAAATGTCAGCTCCCCAACACAGCCAGCTGTGATCCCACTGAAAGATGCGATTACGGAAGCCATGCTAATGGTGTGATCACGTAGCAAGGATTTCTGGTGGGCTTGTAAACCTAAAACCGTAATTGCCGAAGAGAACTCATCCCCTACAAATCAAGCCCCTCTATATTGACAATTACATCCGGTGTTGCACGGAATTTAATGCCTAAATAATGAAGTCAAAGAACAATGCTGGAGACTGAGCATTTGAATATACTTGATTGATTCATTTCTCGCTCCCATTTAATAACCCACTTAGTCGGTGACGGTTAAGTGCAGCAGACTTAGAAAGAACATAACACACCAGAGAGAAAACATTTCACAGATTAATAACTGGATGTGGGTACAAGCTGGCACTCCCCTAATAGAGGCACAAAAATAGGTTATCGTCAAAAATCTGGATTTAATGTTCCAAAATGGGGATTCGTGCTTTGCTTTTATACGGTTCCATACTTATCACCACGGGCTAATGAAACATAAATCAGAAATCAGGAGCTAATAAATGCAATTCTGGGGGAGTATTTTTTTTTAATTTAATACCTTCCAAGATCATGATCTTTGTTCAAGATCTTTAATGTTCAAATTACAATGTGTGAATATTAAGCATATTCGATTATGATTGAACTCTCCAAAAGGCTAATTTATGAACCCTGCAGCCTAACACGTGGGCACCATTTAAAGGAGGATGTGGCCACAGTTCATTTATACCAATTTCTCCAGTATCGAGAGAAACACTCTTAAACTGCCTGTACGAATAAAGTCACGCGCATATGTATCTGGCTGGTTTGTTTGATTTGTGCAGAGGGATATACAATTAAATGATATTGACTCAGTGTTTAAAGCAATTTTGGCAGAAATTTTGCTTTGGGGAACATTCTCATAAGTTTCTTACTTGTTGGGGTGAAGGAGAGAGGTGGTCAGCTAAAGGAAGGGTGCTTCCTCCGCTTGAGACAGTGACAAAAGGGGCTTCCCCTCCAACCAGAAATCTCTTTCTGAAATAATTTTATGATGTCTGTGGGAAAATATTTTCCCCCACTGAATTTGGTTTTAATGTCAGTTAAACAGTGTCCCCATCCCTTTAATTCATTATGACATTTACTCTCATTTGCCCTGTTTATCATGGGATGGGCAAACCACTAGGTGCGATGAAAAGTGCCTCATGTCACTTCAGGGGTCCAGCCAGCCCAGAAGGACAGACTACTTACACTGCAGGGAACTGGAGGGAGGAGAGTGAAAGTGTTTCCTGTGTGCTAGGAAACACTCTGTCCTGGGAACATCTGGATCCATTCATTCTTCAGGTTACTGTCTTTTGCCATAACATTTTTTTTTTTTAATTTGCTGCCAAAGAGTATCCACGACACTGATTTGGTAAAAATGAAACATGAAGTTAGAACTCATAAGTTAGGATAAGACTGGGTAAAATATAACGCAGAGACTTACATCTCAAGACCATACACATTTATTCCAAAGAAGTCATTTGATTCTGAGCCCCCTGGCAGTCAAGGTATAAAGGGAAACCCCGCCCTTAAATGATTCCCCAGGGAATGCAGACATTTTTTTTTTCCTGGCCCTTGAACAAGTGCTACCACTAACCTACAAAGTGTCTCTGAAAGAACTAATAACGTCATTCCCACATCCTACCCTCCATACGCACACCGCACACCGCTCCCATGGATAGGCTCCTCTTACTGAGCACAGAGTGTGTTTATGCTGTTTAGCAACAAATTTACCCCTGTATGGGTAGAAGCAGCTCTGTGGGCGGATGCCGGCAAGCTGACTGTGCCTAATGCAAGGGAGAAGGCACCCCTTCCTGCAGGAAGATGGAGCCAAAGAAAGGAATACAATTTGGCAAGCAAATTCTGTCTTGACATCAGCTTCCACTATTCCTTTGGCTGGACTATGCACAAGGACGTGGACTTAATTCTAACACTTTTTTCATACAAGGCTTCCAAAGGAACCACAGAGAGACAGGACAGACAAAATTCTCAATAAAGGGAATAATCTTGGGTTCCCTGAAGCAGTGTCTCAGCCTTTGATGAAAGCCAAGAACAGTGCCTAAGGGAAATTTAAGGACAACAGTTCTACTGGGGCCAAGATAATGTGGCCCTAAAATCCCCAGGTGTCTATTTCAGAACTATCTTGGAGGGGAGACAGAGTAGGCTTCAGCCAGTCTTCAAAGCACCACCTCTCAGTAAATTCAGAATACTTCAGAAGAGATCGGAGAAATTAATAAACCATTCCGCTCAATCTAGATGAGCCATTAAAAGAACAACATCCAGCCCAGAAGTAGACCTTCCAGGACCTCTGAGAGATTCCTACGCTAGGCCAAGAAGGGCAGAATGGAGAGAAGGCTGAGATACTAAGACGATTCCTACCTTCTGTCTTTTATTTCACTAAGCCCTCTCTTCTTTCCTTAATTTCTGTCTTGGGGGGCTTGATTTAGTAAGCCATTTGCGTGGGTTTAAGAGCACAGACACAGGCTATAAATAATGAAGGCAGCCAGGAAATCATTCAGTTATATAGAGGGAAGGATAGTAGATTAAAGAGGAGTGCCAGAATGAAGGCCCTTCAGTCCTGGAGAAGAAAAGGAAGGGAAGAAGGGAGCTGGGAATGGACTGAAGCTCTGGAACTTGCCATTTTGAAGCAATCCTCTGTAACCCTCTGACAGTGAAAAGACAACCAACACAAGTTGGCATAGAGGGCTCTTATGTTTTCCACAAACATCCCGTCACTCAGTGGGAAGCTTCCTTGTTCCTGCAAATGTCCCTCAAAAGAGAGTCTCTAGAAAAAATCATTGCGAACACTCCCATCTTGAGGGGAGGAGTCTGTTGTTGAAATAATTTATGCTGGCCATCCAGGAAGCAGTATGCAAATTTCAACTGTTCTGATTGGACAGAGTCTGGCAAGATGCCAACCAACATCCAGTCATTAGGGTTTAACCCTTCCATTCCTGTTTTCACTGTCAGTCTGGGACCAAGAACAAATTCACTTTCAGACTCTCAACTCACTAAGCTTGCAGGGACGGTTTCACCACTGACTAGTGGTGCTTGAGCTATAGAAAGCCAGCCAGTATAATGTAAGACCAGGCAGAAATTCCTCCCCCGGTTCCCAGTTTTGTTCATGACCTCTCATATTACGGTCAACATCTGGAATGAACAACTAATAATTGCAGCAATACCCTGAGGGGTTTACGCCTATTTACATAGAAATAGTTCTGACCAGAGGTGGCCACCAGCAATGGTTAATTTAATTTACTATCCCTTGGCAAAAGAATAGTCATTGGTTTTCCAGCACTTTTAACCTTGGTAGACCCTTGGGAAATAAAAATTAGATTGAGAGAAAATTACCAGTGGTGGAGAACAGTATAAAAGTGACAGTAACATATATAAACCTCCGGCAGGAGTGGAATAAAGTGGCATATTATTGTTCACTGGCTTCCAAAGTTCAATATTTCTTGTGTGATTTACACTTCCACCTTTGTCTCGCCCCCTGGAGTAATTCTGGCCACTCCGGGCAGCCTCTCCCAAGATGCACATCCTTGTTACTGTCAGAGAAGGGACAGATTACCTGGCTAAGTAGGGAGAGATGTTTGGACAAAGAGCCATGAGAAAATGGGGCTCCACAAATAAGAGTTTAAAGAGATGCCTGGAATGAAGCGGCTGAATGTCTGAGATGGCTAAGGCTGACATCCCAGCTTTCTGTACAGAATTCTGTGATCATGTTCTGTGTGACAGCTCAGCTCTGATTGGGGGTTCTGGCCAATGCTGCCCTCAGCCTCACTGCTCACCATTCCATGAAATCTCCTGTATTCACGCTCACACCTAGACCACAGTTGTTTCTCTTTCCTGAACCTTTGCTCATGCGATATTCTCTGCCTGGACCACCCTTCTTCCCCTTCTCTATTTTCTTGGTCTAGCTCCTCACTGCCTTTCAAAACTCAGCCCAGGCATCACCTCCTCAAGGACACTTTCCCTGATTACCTCCAGGCTCGGTGAGTGCCACTTCCAGTATTATCCTTTGGAACTTGCCACTTCCATTATTTGCATTTTATCTCTTTATGTCTTTCTATCTCACCTCACAAAATGAGACTACTGTGACCTCCCACAGAACAGGAAATTTAAGTCCACAGAGAGAGGTCAGGGTTCAAAACAGGAGACAGAGGCACAGGTTAGGAAACTCCTGACATCTCCAACTGGATAGATTTCCTATTATAGGCTTCTCCTTCATTGCACATACCACAATTTCATCCTTATTTATTTGTGTGATTATCTGATTAATGTATACACACACACACACACACACACACACACACACACACACACAAAGACTGTAAAGGCAGGCATTGTGTCTACCTTTCTTTCCCATATTTCTCACATCTAACACAGTCCCTAGGAAAGAGATGGTGCCCTATAAATGTGTATAATTATTCAACTGACTAATTAATTAATAAATAGATCAGGGAGAGAAAAAGCAGAAATAAGGTCATAAATGGGCCCGAATTCCAAAGTTCATTTGTATGCGTCTGCATGGGACAAGAATAAGAATAGCTCCACTATATGGAGCTGATACATACTGAGCTCACTTCCAAGGAAATTACATCCAAGCCAGGAAGGGTCTGATTCAGAGACTTATGTATAAACAAATATTGAAACCACCATGGAATTTCTTTTCCCCAATAGGACCCAAGGCCCCTAATTTATTGAGTATAAACACACTTAACTGCTGAAGCTGTCTGGAATCCACTAACACCCTCATTTTACATGTAATGAAGTGGAGCCAGATCTTATCCACCTACCTACTGGAATGATAAACTCATGAAGAGAGCACTGTATCTGTTTAGGAGACCCTGTGATTAATAGTTTGGGGTACAGCATGAGGTTCCAAAAGTCATGCACAAGTCACAACACAAGAACACCAAAGTGCCTTGGATAAACAGTGATCACAGTTACCCTTAGGTTCTTTTATTTTGCCAAGCATCGTTGTGAGTTGAATTTGCAAGTTTGGGGCAGAGAAGAATTGCTCTGATAATAGAAAAGAAGGGATGCAGGGCACTGCATTGGGTGTCAGGAAAGACAGACACACAGGTGATGTGAGTGTTAAGAGACTTGGGGATTTTTCAATGTGCTTCCTATGGGCAATGTGATATACACTCACTCCCTGTCTCACTATAACATCTTCAGTAAATTCTGCTTGGCTTCTTAATTCTCTCTCACCTGAGTAGATTTTTATGTGGGAGGTGGGAAGGAGGACTCAAAGAGTAGGATAAGTTAGTAGCTGACATCTGGATGTTAAAATCCAGGGAAAATGATACCTAGCCAAGCTAGCTGACTTGCCAAAAACTCTCTGCTAGCCATAGACTGACCCACTCAGATCCATCAGCTGGATCCCTCCCCGTCCTATACATTAAAGGTGTCAATGAGGCTTTCAGCAAGGTTCCGCAGGCAAGAGAGAAGGAAGGGCAAGTCCACTGTGGTGAGTTCATGTCAACATTCATTGGCATCTAATACATGTCAGACAGTATATATGGATTCTCACTTAAGCTCCACAACATCTCTATGGAGTAGTTGGTGTTATTTCTATTTTTTACACGAAGAATGAAGAAATTCAAGACTATGGAGGTAAAGTGTTACGAGTTAGCCAGCCAGTAAGTATTAGAGCCAGGATCTGAATTCCCAACTTTCCACCATGTTACACTATCTCCTTATAAAAGCTGGATGATGTCTGAGGAAGGACAAGGGGCAGAGTTGGGAGATGAGGCCACCAATTCAGAATTTCCTGGTTGCCATGGGGTACTTTAACAGTATAGGGAGCCAAATAGGTGCACTGATAAGGTAGATAACCATAAGCCTGTGAATCGTGGAACTTCATTTGGCATAATCACCAAGGGGAGTCAGACAGCAAGGGGCTGGGAATGCAGGCACTGGAATCAGGCAAATCCTCACCTGAATCGTGGCTCTGATTTATTATCTGAAACAGTTCAACTCTAAATTTCCCTTTAGAAATAATAATCATAAACATAAATTTAACGATTAGTCAAAAGAAGAACAGCCTTTTTTTTTTTTTTTTTTTAAGAACAGCCCTTTTGAATTAGGGAACAACTGTCGCCAGAGAATAATAACCCTAAATCTCCTTTCCTGGATTCATAGCAGCCTCCAGTTCACAAAGCATAAAAGCCCAATCTTGCAATTTCCTTAATTCCTAAAAATAAACTGAAACTTCTGGTGTCACTGGGATGAGTCTTAATTCTTTCGAAAAGACAATGCTGAGAGTGGTGACTATTTGGCAACCTTGGAAAAATTATGCCACCTCTTTGAGACAGGTGTGTCGTCTGTAAGAGGAGGATAACCATGCAAAAAAGTGGGTTTTGTAGATGTTGTGAGATAATGCGTGTAGAGTCCTCAGGACAGTGGTCACCACAGAGCAAGCACTCGGTGAAAAGGAATTGAGGACAGTGGCGATGACAATGACAGAAACAATAATGCAAAGATAGACCACAATGACACAATGATGTGTTGGTGTGGATGTGGTGGTAGATGACAAGGATGATGATGGCGATCAGGATGACAAAGACAACAGTGCGACGGTGAGACCTTGATAAGCAGTGATCATGATGCTAATGTGTTTGTTGATGGTGATCATGTTGGTGAGGGTGAACATGAGGAAGGAAAAAGAAGCAAAAAGGCAAAAAGAAGGGAAACAGAAGAAAGGAGGAATTAAAAGAAGAAAGCACAGGCTCTCTGTAATGCAGCAACTATAACTCATAGGTGACTGGGTCTCACCTGTCCAAACCTGAGGCGCTCTGTTCCTTCACGAACCACAACAGATAGGCACGCCAACGGACATGGCCTCTGGGATCCCTCCAGCCCCACCAGTCACCCAGCCCACTCCTCTCCCAAGGATGAGAAGGGAACCTTATTCTTTCGATTCACTGTATTAAGACAATAATGCAGCCACATGCCCACCATAACCCCTATAGCCAGATGCTTTCTGTGCAGTAAAGCCAAAGACATAAAGACTAGCAACATATAGGAGCAATCCTCAAGAGCCTAGCTTCCAGGGAGACTGAGGCCATGCCTGGGAGGACCTGGCCAAATCACTTTCTTGGGATCACCATTCATGAAATGGAAATGAAGTCTTTACAAGAGTTCTAAGAATGTCAAATGCATGAGTAAGATCACATAAGCAAACGCATGCTCCAAGTTCTCTCGAGTAGCGACTATGAATATCTTAAATTTTAGATAATTATAAAGTACAGAATTATTCCAGTGGATGAAAGCATGACTTTTAACAAGGTAATTAATCTCTCCAAATCTCTCCTTGATGAAATAATAAGTTAATACAGCAGTACCTATCTTATAAAACAGGAACAAGTCTTAAGTGAGATGGTCTATATAAAGATTTCGACATCACATCTTTCTCATGGTATCCTCCAGTAACATTAGCTGGTATTATTACTAGTGCAGGAGACGATACAAAAATAAAACAAATATACCCAGGATGTGATTACGTGACTCTCCCGCTTAAAACTTTTAGTGGTTTCCCCACAGCTCTAAGGACAGAATCCAGACACTTAATACTGGCTAAAAGAGCCCTTCGTGACCTGGCTCCTGCCTAACTCCCTCCACAATTAAACCTTCCTGAACTGCTTTTATGCCTTCCAGGTTTCAAACTCTTGCTGTGCCCTCACACTTCCATTGTGTTGCTGGACCTCCTAGAATGCTCAGCCCCCAGGCTCGGGGCGGGCTGCCACCCTGCATGGCCCACAGCCCTTTGAATCTCCCATATCACAGCGTGGTTGGGTAGTTTCCAGGTGATTTATCTGTTTCCACAACTACTTCGGATTGAGAAGGTATACTGACTGTTAATCTTCACCATCTATCACAGCACCCGGCACAGAGCAGAGCTCAGGAAATGCTTGCTGGATGAAGAAATGAGCAGTGTGATGGATTTGCATGGGGTGCAGAGGAGGAGCATGGAAGGGGTCAGAGGAAGCCTGATGGAAGATGATACCTGAGCAGGATCTTGATGGACAGGCAAGATTTACCCAGGCAGATAAAAAGAGTAAGAGCATTCCAGAAAGAGAGAAGAACATGGACAAAGCACAGAAGCATGACAGAGCATGGAGCACTGGGGAAACTGCATACACTTATGTAGCAGTGAAATACAGGATTCCAGAGTAGCATAGTGCGAGAAGATGCCGGGCTGTGTGTGCCATCAAAATCCCTGGCCTTTATGCTGTAAACATTGGGCAGCCATTGAAAAATTCAAAGCAGAGAATCGATTAGATCAGATTGGTGACAGGGGCCTATTATCTGATTATTTCCCATTCTTCCCACCCTCCCATCTTGTTCTCTCCTTTCCTATATCTTCTTTGGATATATTCTTTCTTTTCCTACAGGTTCCATTTACATTTTTGTTGACCCAGGATGTCAGAAAATCACGACTTAAGCCGGGCAGTCCTAACAGCATCAACTGGGATTCGGGGGGATGAAATTCCATTGTGACATGGCCAGAAACACTAAGGGGCACTTGTTCTCAACATGAGAGCTCTACAAATGTTCTGAAAAATGAGTCAGGTGTTGTATGTACATACTGACATAAAAGGAACATGTGTGTCACTTGCTTAAAATAATTACCTGCAAGTGCCTGTGGCAACACAAAACCGTTCCAAAGACTAATGCACTTCTTTTTAAATCGTAAATATAACTCTTCTCACTTCTTCTCCTTCACTGCAAAAAACACATTATCCATTGACTAGCATGGCTGATGAAGTTTATCCTAAGATGATAGTTAATCACACCCAAAGCCCCAGAGTTCTCTGAGGATTACGGTTAGTGTTAACATTTAACTTTAGAGTTAGGGTTTAGGGTTAAGGTTTAATATTAGGGTCAAGATTCCCTTTAAGGAAAATATTTTAAAATGACTACAATCTAATCCAGTTAGAATATCCAAAGAGGACCCAAGATTCAAAAGGTTAGATAAAACTCATGATATGAAACCAACAATGAGAGGGTGACTGGGGAGCTAATAATTGATCAAGTATGGAAAAATTTTTGAGAACAAGGATTAATACCTTTCTACTAGAGCAGGTGACAGCAAAAATTTTCTGTAAAGGACCACATAGCAAATATTATCAGCTTCACAGGCTATATACAGTCTCTGTCACAACTATTCAATTCTGTTGTTTTAGAGCAAAAGCACTCATAGGCCATGCATGTACAAATAAGTATGGCTGTTTCAATAAAATTCTGTTTAGAAAAATAGGCAGCAAGGAAAATATGGCCCATGGGCCATGGTTAATTGGGCATTTATGAGTATCTTTGTGATAGACTCTAAGAAGACAGTCTTCTGAACCAATGTAGAGAGACGAAAAATGGAGATATTGGAAAACAAGATCAAGGCTGCAGCATTATGAGAAAGCCTAGATCCAGCCACACCTGAAACTAAATCTCTTAATATCTTCGTTTACAGGAGTCACCCGCCTTATCCATGGTTTCACTTTCCGTGGTTCCAGTTACCCGTGGTCAACCACGGACCAAAAGCAGATGATCTTCCTTTCCTATGTATCATCAGAAGGTCAACAGTAGCCTAAACACTGCATCACAAGACCTACATCATCACACGGGCATGATATCATCTCATATCATCACAAGAAGAAGGGGAGGTACGAACAGTAAGATATTTTGAGGGAGAGACACCTATTCATATGACATTTCTTATAATATATTGTTCTAATTATCCTATTTTATTATGAATGATTAGTGTGGCAACCCTTTACTATGCCTAATTTATGATCTACAATTTGTGTATGCATAGGAAAAAGCAGTCTATACAGGGTTTGTTATATGCCCTGCAGATAACAAAGACTGCTATATAGGAAATAATAAATTACCTTTTTTTTTTGTTTTGTTTATGTAGCATGAGTTAGGTTTCTATCCACTGTAACCAGAAAACTCCCGATTGCCAGAAAAAAAGATTCCAGGTCTTATCCTAAATCTTCTGACTCTCATTCCAGTGCTCTTTCTTTTCAGGCAGAAATGAATGGCCCTAGTTGAGATATCTTCTGTCCTGGCCAAAGATCAATGTTGCCTATATGGGCTGGATTTTGCTCCAAGAAATCCCTGTTTCTTGGAGTATCATTAAAGGAAAAGTATGTGCCTAAGACATGCTGCCCAGGGATGTGGAAAGTTGACAGAACAGCCCTGGAGGGCCAGATGGCTTCCAGACAGCTGTGACTTGATGGAGGCGCTCCATTTGGCAGGGCCAGGGAGAGCCCAGCATGAACAGCATCAATTAGCAACCTCTTTTGAGAGAGGACGATTATAGCACATCACTGCAATCAAGCTTCATGCAGCCACTACAAATAATGGTTATAAAGTCTCTGTAGCAACATGCAGACACGTTTGATGTGATTTTGAAAGAGAATAGCAGAATACACCAGAATCCTCATTCGTTGCTGAAGAAATCATGAATTGGTACACACTCCCCAGGAAGGAATTTTGCCACATGCATCAAAAATCTTTAAAATAAAAAAACCTCATGGCTTTTGATTCAGTAGTCATCCTCCTCTCCTATAAGAATCTACGCCCAAGAAAATAATCACAAATGCAAACACAGATTTCTGCATAAGGATGTTCATCACAGCATTATTTATAATAGTGATAAAAGAAAACAGTGCCCAAATGCCAAAGGTAGGAAATTGATGAAATCTATTACAGCCACAGGATGAAAAATGATGACAGCCATCATAATTATGATTAAGAAGAATCCTTAATATCATGGTAAAATATTTACACTAACAAACTGCATATATAATAGGATAACCGATAAACACGACGTGGTACAAGTTTTAATTTTTACTCATCTAGACACAGTGATGAAATGTTTCAGTCAGCAGACTCAGGGCTCCTGGGCTTATTTGCATGGAGATGCTTTTCTGGGGCTAACGAGTAAGAAGGAGGTGGTAGGGGAATCCTTATTTAGACAAAAGAAACCAGGGGCAATTAAAGGGATGTAACAATGAAACTGCCATCTAATCCTCACAGTGATATTTTTGAGACCTCTAGAGTGAGAAGTTCTAGGCAGAATGGAAAAATCATAAATGTTGCTTTGGAGAAGCCTTCTTTTATAAGTTTTAT
Source organism: Neofelis nebulosa (assembly GCF_028018385.1). Lineage (NCBI taxonomy): Eukaryota > Metazoa > Chordata > Mammalia > Carnivora > Felidae > Neofelis > Neofelis nebulosa. The sequence goes on from NC_080799.1 coordinate 31,897,902, forward strand.
TTACTTATTTTTTTTTAACATTTACTTATTTTTTGAGAGACAGAGAGAGAGAGCACGAGCAGGGGAGGGGGAGAGAGAGAGGGAAACACAGAATCCGATGCAGGCTCCAGGCCCTGAGCTGTCAGCACAGAGACCGACGCAGGGCTTGACCACACGAACTGTGAGATCAGGACCTGAGCCGAAGTCGGATGCTTAATCAACTGAGCCACCCAGGCGCCCCACAGAAGCCTTCTTCTTCCCCCAGATGACATACCATGCCCCTGAAAGATGTTCTCAAAGCACTTTGTGTTTCTCCTTCCAAGCACATAATAGACGCTGTCAACATACATTTAGATGATATGCCGTTCTCACTCACCAGTCCCGCCTCGTTGAACATAGTAGCCACTATAAACAACATGTGGCTATTTAAATTTAAGTGTAAATTAATTCAAGTAAAACAAAACAAAAAACTCTTCTCCGGTCACACCAGCCACATTTCAAGTAGATGATACAGATATGAAACATTTTCATTATCACAGTCTTATTGGACAGTGTTGACCTAGCTATGATTCTGGTCTTGCTCACATGCTATATCCAGTTCCGAGAGTCTGGCACATTACAGGCACTCAATAATATGTGCTGAGTGAATACAGTAGGAGGTGTCTTCATTAAAAGGAGGACCTGGGGGTGCCTGGGTGGCTCAGTCGGTTAAGCATCCAACTCTTAATTTTGGCTCAGGTCATGATCTCATGGTTTGTGAGACTGAGCCCCACGCTGGGCTCCAGGCTGAGAGCATGGAGCCCGCTTGGGATTCTCTCTCTCCCTTATCTCTCTGTCTCTCTCTCAAAATAAATAAATAAACAAATTAGTAGGACCTTACATAGCAAGAGAAATAAAATCATATATCCCCCTTAGATTTGTCCCTTTTTCTAACAAAACCTAGTTATGAGTACATTTGTTCGATAAAGAATACACAGAATAAACAATGATACAGGAGCTCTGAACTCAAACTAGAGGTCCAGGCACATGGCATCAATCCTGACAAAAAATGGGTCTTGATAACACAAAGTCCCATCCAACTTCTCAGAACTAAATCTGAACTAGAGACAGCATATCCCTGTCATTGGGGCCAGGGTGCTGGGAATGACAGAGCCAAGGACCTGAAAATGGTTGGCCTAGTCTCTCTTCATCACCGATATTTTTTTTTCCTGACAGCTAAACCAAAACAACAACAACAATAAAAAAGGGGGTAAAATCTCAGTCGTATCCGTGGACAGGAGGGCTCTGAGCTCCAGAGCTCCACAAGACCCATGCTATCCAACCCCTGTATGCTCTTCACTGCCACACATACACACACACACACACACACACACACACACACACACACACATATTAAAAAGAAAAAAAAAAGCAAGCCAACGGTTCAAGAATCTCAATGTGGAGATGCAAGAAATTGGACTCTAATAAACCTCCTTACCTACAGAAGGTACTCAGATAAATGCTGAATTAACAGGAAACTCTGAGTCTTGGAGGGCTGGGACCTCGTATGCAATATTTGCTCATTCATTCAACAAATGTTTACTGGGCATCGGCTGGGTGACAGGCAACTTGCAGTTACTGGAGATCTACCAGTGAACAAAGGAGACAGACAATATGGTCTGCCTTCTTGAAGCTTACCTGCCAGGCTGGGTTTCAACTGTGGCTGAATATTACAATTATCTGAGGAGTTTTGAGAACTCCCACTGCTTGGGCTACACACACATACACACATACACACACACACACAGAAATTCTGGTTACGGTGGTCTGACATTAGACCTAGGAACAGGTACCTTCCCAGGTGGGCCCAATGAGCAGTCACATGAACCTGAACACCACAGTTCTGAACCAGTGGTTCTCAAAGTGTGGTCCCAAGACCAGCAGCAGCGGCAGCAGCAGCACCTCGTGGGCCTTGTGAGAATGCAAGTTCTCAGGCCTCTCCTCAGATGTACAGAATCAAAAGCTCTGGGAGTAGGCCCAGCAAGCTGTGTTTTAACAATCTCTCCAGGAGACTCTGATGCCCGCAAAAGTTGGCAACCACTGTTGCAGGCAAAAGTAACTTGGAAGGTAAGTTTTTGAAGGTAGAGGAGTCTTGTTCTCCATCTTTTCCCAATATCCTCCTGCCAACTCATTCAACTTGGTCAGGAATCACAAGAACTGACTCTGCAAGTTGGTACCTGATCGCCACACCGCTGGGTTTCTAGAGGTTCCCACCAGCTGCTCAAGGCACTGCTTTGCTAACTGGGGCTCCTCTGCCCACCCATTTCCCCAGTTAGCAACTCCTCCCCAACTGCCAATGAGCCTGGCATGGACACCCTCCGGCTAACATCTCCATGATAAACTGCAGGTGCAGTTGGTCCCCACAGCCATCTGATGTCCTTATCTCCCACAGGGCTGCACAAACAGCACAACACTCACACACAGAGGACTGACTCACTGTGGCACGCACGCACAGAGCCTCATTTTACACAATGCACGTAAACATGTTCCTCCTCTATCACATTTGTGACATCACATACACATAGGCACTTGTGGTCAAGCGTATATTGATATCCTTTTACACTGTTCTACACATACACGCTCTGAAATCATACCTCACCAGTGATCCTCAAATTTGTCTGCATTTTGGCCTCACCTGCAAGCTTTAAAAAATACTGATGCCCAGGCCACAACCCACACCATCTGAACCAGGATCTCTGAAGTTGGAACCCAGCTTTCTGTGTTTTTTAAGGTACCCATGTGGTTCCAATGGGGATCCCAGGTTGAAAAGTCCTGTTCTATGCCATAACTTATAGAAATAAAAAGAGGGTCTCAGCCTTTTTCAGAAAGGAGACAAGATCCTTGGAGGAAACTGGAATTCAAAGACTTCCAGAGGTCTCGTGAAAATCCTTTGAATCACAATTATCTGAGCCCACATCTTCCGTTTCTTTGTCCATTTGTTGATGCCCATTAGTCAAAGACCACCAGGAACACACTTCATCAAGCAAAATTGGGTTTACTGGCCCACTGCAATGGGGGTGATGGCCACCCCACCACGGAGAACCACGAGGCGTCTGAGTAAGAAAGTATTAGCAGGAACTTATTGTGGGATTTGTGCTGGTGTTGTGTAATTTGGGACAGGTTGCAAGGGAACAGGAACTTGCTCTGCACTGGATGTGTCAGGAAGTGAGAAAGATAATAATTCTATGATTGGGCGTCTTAATGAATCCTATCTAGAGGTCAAGAGGAATGAAGTAGTCCTAAAGCTATAATTGATAAGGAAGCAGAAGTCACTCCCATAACCCAGGAAGTAAGGATGCTTAGCCATTTTTATGGTTTTGACAGTGGTCTTGTATTGTGCTCAGATAGGATAGAGAATGGTGTTGTGTTTATCTTGCTCCATTATATCCACAGAGTGGCCTTGTATGACGTTATGCAACTGTCATTTATGCCACTGTCGATGTTCACCAGAAGAGCGCCAAGCACCAGCTGTGAGAGTGAGGCCAGCCCCGAATGTTCAATGCTGCTTTTCTCTTTCTTAGCTCTCCTTCATTCTCCATGTTGCCTCTGTATTGTCTCTTTGCATTTTAAATGTGTCTGCTTGTTCCTCTGGGAAATAACTCTTACCTTCCCGGCCTCCTCTATAATACATAGCACATACAATATACATAGCATATGTAATACATGCTGGGTGTGTAGACAAGGGAGCCTTCACACTCTGGAAAGTACACTTGGCTTAGGTTTGGAATCAGAAAATCCAACTTTCAATCCCCACTTCCTACTTGCTAAGTGCACAACCTTGCAAATGGCTCAACTTCTCTGAGCTCACATGGGGGTAAAAGTCCCAGTCTGCCCCAGTGGGTTTCTGTCTGCCCCACTGGATTTCTGGTGGGAAGAGAATGAGACAAGTCTGAAGGCACAAGGGGCTAGCAAATCAGCAGATTCTCCTGAGAAGCAGAGAGGGTAGGTAATTGGGGTGGAGGGATGACTGGTTTGACCTACACCTTGGTCAGGGGTAGCAAAAACAGTAGGCTTAAAGGTCCTCTGAGGACTCAAGAGAGGGTACAGGAAAGTGGATTACCAGGTAGGATTCTGGTCACCTCAGTGACCCTTCAGCTCCTAGTAACAGACTACAAAGGTAAGCAACCAGATGTTGAACTTAGAATGCCATGCCATAACATTTTCTAAGGGCCTAGTGTTAGGCATTATGATGCAGAAATGGAAAAAAAAAAATACACTTTCTTCCCAAAGATGCTCCTGGTGTATTGGGAGAAAGAGAGATACAAATAAAACACAACTGCAATTCAAAATAACAACAACAACAACAACAACAACAACAACAACAGAAGCACTTATAAGGTATAGTACAACATAGAGCAGGGAGGAATTAATCCCTATCAAGGGATGGAGAAGAGTGACAAGGAGATCTTAGGGAAAATAGCACAAAATGGATAATGCTTCAACTGGGTTTTTGCACAATGAGTAGGGGCCTGTCAGGCAAAGAGGAGGAAGTATCAGGAAAAGGGGATCCATAGCAGAGGAGGCAGCAGGTGCAAAGACAGGAGTATGAAATACTCTGATGTGTTCTGGGATCTTGAAACACATTCATAAGTAAGTCATCAAGGAGCTGTCAACTCTTATATCCCCAGACCATACCAAATTGTCTAGGGCATTGTGTTTACTTATAAATGGAGGGAGCAATTAATGAACACTATAGCTGTCACTATCAGAGATTTCAGCCCCTGTGACAGAATTCCAACCATTTACAAGGGTATATGTATGGTGTAGGTTTGATTTACAGGTACAGTTACATTATCTTTTCACTCTTCTGGTCCCACGTGTACAACTCTTTGGAATTATCTACATGGTTAACTGATTTCAACACTCAAAACCAGGTCTTCTGAACAAAGATTGCACCAATATTGAGATTTCTTATTATTATTCAATCCTTAGCTGCTGTCTTCAAATAAATGATTCAGGAAAGGTCTGACCCAAGGGCACAAGAGTCCCTCCCCAAACTCTTCTGATCCGGGCTTCCAGAAAGTCAAGTTTAGTCAGTTATCTGTAAAATAATAGGCCACCAGAGAGCCATGGGCTTGTCCCACAGATCTTGATTTTATAGCAGAGACTCCAAAGCAAATTCTAGGAGTAGCTGCCAAGAGAGATTTGGGCTTCACAGACCATGTGAGTGGACTTCCCCTGGGTGATCAAAACTGAAAGTGATCAATCTGGCCAAATTTACTGGGCAGAGAGGTCATTCTTTTAGGATAAGCTACATACAGATTAGAGAAGTGGGTACACTTCTATGATTCTCTAGCCACCCTCCAGTACTGAATGCACTGCACAGCCAGCTGCCTAACTAAGCACTCCTGTTACCCCTGTATGTCAGCCATGTCCAGGGCCAGCCAGCCTGGAGACAAATGGATCCCCACAGGGGCGAGCATAAGGCAGTGCTCACTAATAGAACATCTCTTCTGGGTGAGTGAGGCAATGGTGAAGACACAGATGCCCCAACACATAAACAGAGTCCAGATGAAATCATTTCATAAAATGGAAGCACAATAAAAAGAGCAATGCTCTAAAACAGGCTACTATTTTATACCCAAATTGAAACTGGCATATGAACTAAATAAATTAAATGTAAGTAGACCTTTGACTTGTTTATCTGCATCTCTAGAAATGGCTATTTTAAAGTTGGCCCCTAAAAATGTATTTAACCATCTCATTCAGAAAACAAAAGTCACTGTACATTCAGGGATACAGGGATATTTAATACTGAGTGCTGTGAAAGGGGACCTAGAGAAGACTCAGGGAGGACTGGGAAGGATTATTAGTGGGTTTAAGTCCCTGGCCCCATCCCCATGAGCCCCCTACACAGAGGACTCAGCACACTTGGAGGAACTCACATACCTGGCCTCAACTTCTCCCCATGACCTCTCCTCTACCACTTTCCACAAAAACTTCAGTTTCCAAGACTCTGTTCTGTTTTCTTCTTTTTACTTTTTACATCAACATCATGGAGGTGATCATTATTTATGTACATTACATTGCTTATGTACAATAAAATATATTCATCTTAAGTGTACAGCCTGATGAGTTTTGACAAACCTATGTGCCCACATAACCCCCATCCCAATCAAATATAAAACCCTAAAGAGTGCCCTTTCATGGTCAGTCCTTTCTGTCATCATAGAGTCACTTCCCCATTCTAGGATGTATATGAATGTAACGAAACAGCGTGGGCTCCTCTGTGTCTGGCTTTTCACAGAGTGATGTTTTGAGATTCATCTGTGCTGCTGCACATACTGGCAGTTTATTCTTTCTCGTGGCTGAGAAGTAGACCATTGTATGAATCTACCGCTATTCATTTACCCATTCACAGGATGAAAGGCATTTGGGTTCTTCCTTGTTTTGAATATTACACATAAAATGTCTATGAACATCCAAACCCGTGCTGCCTTTGTCCAATGCTGGAAAATGGTTATTTCGTGTATCACATCCAGTTGTCTGACTGCCTACAGTGGCTCCATGATGGGCAGGAGTGCAACAGAATCATCTTTCTTTCTGATCAACAAACGTGCCTCCTTGCCCCAGATGTACTGTCCTCATCCCCTTCAAGAATGTGCTGTTTGACTCTACCTAAGATACTCCTGCTCCCAAAAAGCATTCCCAGCAGCCATGCCCCTGCCCTGAAAATGGAAACCACATATTAATGAATCAGGTTTTGGTGATCAGGTTAACTTCACCCGTGACAATGACAGTCATGGCAATGGCACATCTCTTTTGTATCCTTCCCCAAAACCTGTAATGCCAGTCTAACCAGGAGAAGCCCAGACTGAGGGACAGTCTACAGAATGCCTGTCCAGTACTCTTCAGAATTGTCAATAAAACAGAGGAAGCTTGAAAACCTGTCACTGGACCAGAGGAGACTCAGGAGACATGACAACAAAATGTAATGTGGTCTCCTGGAATGGATGCTGAAACAGGAAAAGAACATGAATGGAAAAACTGGCAAGATCTGAGTAAAGTTTAGAGTTTGGGGGTGCCTGGGTGGCTCAGCCAGTTAAGTGTCCAACTCTTGATTTTGGTTCAGGTCATGATCTCACAGTTCGTGGGTTGAAGCCCCGCATCTGGCTCTGTGCTAACAGCACGGACCCTGCTTGGGATTCTCTCTCCCTCTCTCTCTGCCCCTCCCTGCCATCAAAAATAAATAAATATTTTTGTTTTTTTTTTTTAAAGTCTGGAGTTTGTCTAATAGTCATGCAGCCATGTTGGGTTCTCAGTTTTGACCAACGTATCATGATAATGTAGGATTTTAACAATATAAGAACCTGGGTAAGGGGCATATAGGAATGATCTATGCCAGCTTTAAAAGTTTTCTGCAATATAAAATATTCCCCCAGAATATAAAATTATTCCCCCCCCCACCACCAGGTTTTTTGAAATGTCAGACTTTAACATTCTGAGCACATAAAGGCCAATAACGTAATAAGCCTGAGATGTGGCCATCCCAGCTAACCTCACTATGCCGCCCACCACACCTGCACTTCCTGGGAGAGGCAGGCTATCCCCTGTCTGTTTGCACATCGTATTCCACTCCATTTCCCCTTGCTGTAGATGTGCCTGGGATTTATGATTATTAAACTGCTGTCTGGTTGATACAGCCAAAAATCCTATTGTCGTTTTTCTGCACAGACTGGCCAATGAAACGCCCAAACCAAGGACAGACAGGCAGGTCTAGGTAGAGATGTGTTGTAATGCACATCGAAACCCAACTAACACCAGGAAGAAGATAAAGCCGGAGGGGGACACATACCAGCCAAAGCTCTTTGGACGGCAATATACCATCTAATGCCCTACCTTTTCCATCATTTCTCTCTTCCCCTGGAAAGCAAAGGACCCCAGTGTGGGTGAGGCGGCCGTTTTATAAACCCTGTGCTGGGCTCTAGTTTTATTTCCCAGGGTTAACGATCTAAATAAATCTGCCCTGCCTTGCTTCTGCTAAGCTGCTTAAGAAACGATGCTTTATAGTCAACATAGATCAGATGGGTACTTTCTCCCTGTGAAACTTGCCATCGGTAAAATTTCTCTACCTAATGAACCAATATTAGTTTAACTACATGTTGTTAATTAACAGCATAGTTTTATGCAAGCTTTTTTTTTTCCTAGTGGGAAAAAAAGGGAATATTGTACTTGCAAAGCCCCCAAAACAGAATAGTAGTTCTAGAATTTATAGGCCTCCCTTAATGGATATGGTGAAATATCTTTTAAGTGTGTCCTTCCCTTAGGGATCTCATTCTCTTTCCAAGCAAGATCTGACCACAGATAACTTTCTACAGCATGGGCCATTTAGCTTTCATGTGTGGGAGAATATCTTTCATCCTGGGTTCTCAATTGTTTTTTTATCCCAAACCATTTTCCTGGTAAGTCAATATGAATTGTGGGCTCAAGAAAACAAAAGTCATGTCTCCTGGTGGTTCCAGCCAAAGACCTATGGAAGTGTCTTCATTTGCATTCCTCCAGAAGCAAACCCTAAAATTCAGGATTCAAGCGCAGATGAGTTATTAGGAGGTGATCCAAGGACACATGAGTAGGGTGAAGAGAAGTGAGACAAGGAAGGGAAGGAAAACAATATAAAAGGGATGTTACCAGGTAAGTTACCACTGTGGGCAACTGGGGTTTAGCCATACTGGCATGCTCTGGGACCAGCGTGGAATATGTACTGTTGAGTCATCCAAAAGGGCTGGAAATTGTTTCCAAACTTTCAACTGTCAAAGGTCCTAAGCAGTGTTAACTTCTTTCCCACCCCTTCCAGTTTCTCACGAGCATGGGCAAAGGAGGCTCCAGGGACCACAGAGACCCTTCAAGCAAAGAGACACAGGTGCTAGCAGTTGGAAGCTAGGCCAATTTCCACAGAAACGGTCAGGGCTGTAGGCACGTGGATGGGGCACCAGTAGCACCTGCCAAAACAGTGGGTCAAAGCAAAGATGAAGATGGGACCCGGCCTTCCGGCCCTCTAGCCATGTTGCATAAATCCCATTGCTGCCTTCGGTAGCAAGAGAAGAGTGTGCCATGTTTTCAAAGATGGCAGGTGGTTAGTCCAGCTCCAGAAACTGCTAGGTGGAATTCTGTGTGAAGCACTGTGGCTTCCATTTCTCTCTTTGTGGGATCCTTGAAAATGGCACGGTAGAAAGATGACTGAGCCAAAGAGTCTGATTCTGCCAGTAATGGTGGCCTTGGGAAAGCCACTTAAGCTCTCTAAAACTCAGTTTCTTCCATCTGTGAAGTGCAGATAATCAGAAATATCTTATTAATCCTGAAGTGAAAGCTGCTATTATCTCAAGTCTATAACTGAGAAAACTGGGGTATCCCGTGTTCCTGAGAGAATCACATGAGATAATATATTCATAAGGTAAATAGCAGCCTACAAAGATAAGGTAGTGTTAATAAGAATTTCATAAGAGGGGTGCCTGGGTGACTTAGTTGGTTAAGCGTCCAACTTCAGCTCAGGTCATGATCTCATGGTTGGTGAGTTCAAGCCCCACATCGGGCTTTCTGCTGTCAGCACGGAGCCAGCTTTGAATCCTCTGTCACCCTCTCTCTCTGCCCCTCCCCTGTTTTCACACACTTGCACAGGTGTGCCTGCTTGCTCACTCTCTTTCTCTCTCTCAAAAAGAAATAAACATTTAAAAAAATGTTTTTTAAAGAACTTCATAAAAGAAGACTTTTGAAGATGGCCTTTTGGAGTGTGGCTGCCAAAAGAACAGCCATCCCAAAGCCGTCCTAGGGCTATTAAGGGTATGGTAATCAATGTATGAAAATGGACACTAGCTGTAAGGGACTGTAAGAAACATAAAAACCAAATACAACCCATTATTCTTGTTCAGATCCTGGTTTTAAAAAAATGGTTATAAAACACAATTTGAGACCACTGCAGGAATTGGAATATGAACCAACTTAACAGAGAATATTAAAGAACTGTTAATTTTGTTAGGTGTGATAATGGTATGGTGGTTACGTAGGAAAATGATCTTATTCTTTGGAGATGTAGAGTCGCATAGTTAGGGGTAAAGTGTTATGTGTCTGTATTTATTTCCAAATGACTGAGTGAAATATGGCAAAATACTAACAAAGGCTAAGGGATAGGAGCTATATGGGTGTCTACTATACTGTCATTTCTACTCTTCTATATGTTTGAAAAGCTTCATATTAAAAACTTCCCAATGTTTTTAAGGAGTTTTTAAATAAACATTTCAAACATCAGAAATCTATATAGCGTACTTGGGATTTATCTATGTTGCTACAGCAAACCCTAGTTCATTTATCCTTTAATCAAAAATTTTTTTGAGATCATTGTAGACTCAAATAACACAGAGAGTCCCCATGTACACTGTTTTCAGTCTCCCCCAATGGTAACATTTTGCAAAACTATAGTATAATATAACCAGGTATTTATAGCAATGCATCTACTGATCTTACTGAGATTTCCCCATTCTTTATCTATGCCCATTTGTATGCAAATTTATCACATGTGTAGGTACCTGTATCCATCATCACATCAAGATACAGAACATTTCCATCACCCCAGAGATCCCTCGTGGTGGCCTTTTATAACTACACCCACCTTGCTCCCCATCCCCACCCCTCCCCATCTCTAAGCCTTAGCCTCTCGCTGTCTAAAATTATGTCACTTTGGAAAAGTTAGATAAATGGAGTCATATGGCAGGTAATCTACAACGTCAACATGCAGTGGTAGGTAAGACTGAACGAGGAACCAGAAGACCTGGGTCTGAGCCCAAGTTCCACCTCTAGGTAAATATATTTCTTAGGTATATACCAATTTATCTATTTCTTCAACTGTAAAACCAAGTGCCTTCAAGGGTATAACGTGTGGCCCAGGAGACAAGAGTGTGCCTTTGGCGAGAACTATGGCCCCTGGAGTTCTACAAAGCACTACCTGTACAACTGAACACAAGACCTCATCTCCAGGCTGCCATATTCCCTCATTTTAAATGGATATGTTGGCATCTGTGTGCTTCCTCCATTTCTGCAAGCTTGATCAAATCAAGTTCTCTCCTCAATACCTGAGGGAATATTCCGCTCTCCTGTGCTGATGTAGAAAGTTTCTAGGCCTGGGAAGTCCTAGATCACGCAGGAAAAATCTATCCCCAAAACAAAGGCCACCTTGTGAGGCCCCTTGTCAGACAGTTCAAGCTCTGCCGGTGACACCCTGACTTTACTGCCAACTTCTCTTACACTTGAGGATATGGTCCAACCTTTTCAGGGTCTGCATGGCACCTATAAAAAGAGGATATGCAACCACGGGAATCCCATGCAACCAGAATAGGACGGATGACTGCAGGGACAGGGTGCTTTGCACCCTTAGCGTTTAAATACGTGACACACTGCACCTCTCTTCAGCCAAAGTGTGACTCCAACGTCGTCTAATTTATGTTCAATTATTTATTCTGCTGTAATGCCTTCTCCAATTACTAATAGATAATTGCATAAGAGGAAATGAAACCCAACACGCTGGGCTAATGTGAGATCATTTTATGGGCAAATTCCTGGCTTGGAAACACTTGCTGAAATGGGGCACAGGTGATTTAATACAATGAAATCAAGGAGACAGGGCCCCCTTTAATTAGCTCCTTAACTTATTTAATGATGCATCGTGGATCCTGAAAGCTGTTATTGTTTAAGGGTGTAATGTGCCATACAATTCAGGGAAAGCAGCCTGGGAAGGGAAAAGGCAAAACGCTGACTTCCGACCGAAGTTCCCAGTGCACCCTGCGCAGCACCACCAGCAGTCCTGGTGATGGGTAATTTGCTTTCTTTCTCCCTTCTGTGCACCATGTAGCAGCGGAAAGAGCCTTTTAGTAACTTCATGCTGCCATTAGACTCAAAAGTCTACCACCCTGCTACTACATGTGTTTGTACTTCCTGCCTCAGCACATTCATAATCAACAACAAGGAACTCACTTTTTCCCCTGAAGTTATTCTTCACCTTGGGTAAAAATCAGAGTGCAAAAGAGATGAGCAAGAAATGTAATTATTTTTCTAACACTGAACTTTTTATTTCCAGAGTTCATGTCACAGGGAAGGTCTGAGGAACTTTTGGGGTTCTCCTTCTCTTGGGCTTACCTGGTTACCTCTAAGCACGCATGGCTTCACCTCTCCATGGAGAGCCAACCTGTTTCTCGCCCTGGCTTTCTGGGAAACAGCTCAGGGAAAAAATGCAGCCCCCCTATCAAAACAGCTATGCATTCTAGGGAAGCTGTCCCTGGACTCAGGCTTTCAGTTTCCTCTTCTCCCTGAGGCTATCTCTGTTGCTGACAACTCCCCACTCCATATACTTTTTTGAGTTCAGCTTCTCCTTGTATTCCTTCTCTCATTCAAGTTAGGCACCTTTTGGTGGCCTTTTCCACGTAAATCAAAACATCAGGGATCATAGATCACAGAATTTGAAACATAGAAGAGAACTCAAAAATAACCTGACATTACTCCCTGCCCTTTACAGTGTAGTTAATCAGGAGTGGGGGTAGAGTATGACCACAAAAGAATGGCATGAGAGAACTTTCTGGGGTGATGGAACCATTCCATACCCTGATTGTGGTGGTGGTTACAAGAATACATACCTGTGTTACAGTTCATAGAAACTAGACACACGTTACTTTTACTATATGACAGCTTTAAAAAAAAAATTAACCTCAAAAATATAGAAATAGCAAGTTTAAGGGTTGGAATCCAAATCTTGGTCTCCTGACCCCATAAAACTACTCCCCTAAACAACTACAACTTAGCTGAGAGGGCAGGTCCAGATAGCAGGGACACTTCTGTATGTGTGACATGAAATGGGGCACAGGTGGTATAATACAATTATATATACAGTGCATCATATAAATGGTGTGTGTGTGTGTGTGTGTGTGTGTATTCCTCCCATCTTGACCTGCTTTGTACACATATCATATATATTCTTCTCCCAAGAGCTTAGCGCAGTGTCTGGTATGCAGTGGACACCCAAGAAATATTTGCTGAATGAAAATGAATTAGCAATTTGCATACAGGAAACACCACGAAAGAATGCACATAAGATGCCAGTTACACAACTAGAGACAGCTTGAACTTCCAGCCTCCGGTGCTCTATCTGCCAACTCACTCAATGCCCCTACCAGGTGGGGGGCTTGGCTAATCATGTGTGCTCATAAAAAGCCAGTACTAATGGAAGCTATCATTTTTCCACCCTTCGGTTGGGAGCCTTTCACATCACTCATGCTGGTTTTTACTCTAGCCTGTCCCTTGAGCCCCAGGCACATATATGATTGCAGCTTCAACAGCCGGATTTCAATGTTTTCTAGGCACCTTAAAGCCCACATGGCCAAAAGGGTGCCTATCCCCCAGCTAAAGCTCCAAGCAAAAGCCCAGGGTCTCTATCCCATCTCAGTAAGAGGCACCACCCTGCCTCCAGCTACTTAAGCCAGAAACTAAAACAACACTCTGGTTTCCTTCCATTCCCTCATCCTCCCATGGCCAATCTATCTGCTCCATCAACCCCATTATCCTGTCTCCGCCCTCACTTCATCCCTCCCCTCCTGGTCATCACCTCTCGCCTGGAAAACCGCTGGAGTCCTTGTGTGGACCTCCCAGCTTCCACACTGACCATGCTACGGGCCACTGTCTACAGAATGAACTGGTTTTTTAAATTAAAATCACACCATGCCAGCAAAAGCTAGAGTGCTTCCCTTCATGCTCAGAATACATTCGAGTGGGAGGCCCTCTGCAGTCTGACCCCTGCCCTCTCTCCCATCCCATTTCTCTGCACTGTCCCTCTCACTCATACTCCAGCCACTTTTGCCCTTGAACTCTGGATCAAATATGCCGATCTCATTCCTCACCGTTCCTTAGCCTGTACTCCTCCCCACCCACCCCGGGGCTGTGGTTGGCTGCCTCTTTCCATGCAGGTCTTGCTTCAGATTTGAACTCTTCAGATAAGACTATTTTAACCCAACCCCAAAGAGCCTCTTTTAAGGTGAAGAGTGTTTATTATTTTCATCACAGAACCAGATATTTTCTTTTTTTTTTTTTAACGTTTATTTATTATTGAGAGACAGAGAGACAGAGAGCATGAGCAGGGTAGGGGTAAAAAGAAGGGAAGACACAGAATCTGAAGTAGGCTCCAAGCTCTGAACTGTCAGCACAGAGCCTGACGCGGGGCTCGAACTCACAGTGAGATCATGACCTGAGCCGAAGTCAGTCGCCTAACCAACTGAACCACCCAGGCGCCCCAAGAGATTTTCATTTATAAAAATAAGTTGTCTGTTGTCCTCCTCTGGAATAGAACCCCGATAGTGTGGGGTTCTTTTCCATGCTATTCTCTTGCGACAGCTTCATGCCAAGAACGGTGCACACAGGAGGCATGCAGCAAGCAAATGTCTGATTAACAAATTAATCGGAAAGGAAATGCATGCCCCCCAAAATAAATAAATAAATAAATAAATAATCGGTATATACTCTGCGAAATTCTCAAAGACTGCATAAACTGGCTAACAGATTCCAGAGGACACACTTAAAGGAACAATCACCAAGGCACAAAAGACTTCAGTGAAAAACTGTAGCTCAGGGTCAAAAACGCCCTTCTCTTTGTATGCTGAAACTTCAACACTGCGCACTTGGGGCTTCTTCCCTCGCCAGTAGGGGGCACTTTCTCCCAGGGTAAAGAGCAGGGCGTGGAACCAGGGAATGAATTAGTATGTTTATTAGGCCACATCCCCAAAGACAGACCACTTGTCTCATCTAAGTTACAACTGTCTCCAAAGCATGGAAAGGGCTCTCCAATCAGCAATTTACACAGGCAAACTTAACATATTGTACGATGTTGATTTATGGTGACAATTAAGAACGTATTACCAAAGTCTATTTCACCATTAACATCCCTGGGGACAGGATAAGTTTTAAATCTTCCGGCTGCTTCTTCCCTAAAGGCTGGGATCTTGGCTAAGGATTTAGAGATTATAAATTTAACAAAGGATGAAAACTGCAAGAGGAGAGTCTTGAACAGCAAATAATGAGTTTAACCAGTGTCTCAAGTTCTCAGCAAGATTTATAATGCTTCCCTGCCTAAGGCCAAGGAATCTTTTATTTTGAAGTTTATAGCGCTATCACTTGCTGTTTTAGATCCAGATGTGAGAGTCTGGCCCTGGGACGGGATTCTTTATGGAAGTCAGTGGTCATGGCTTCAGCAAAACTCTCCTTCTGAGGACCTTTCTGGAGAATAGTATAGTGACCAGGAGGCAACAGCTGTCACATGTAAAGACCAAAAGAGGCACCAGAGCTTGACCAAGTGACATACAGACCACTGAACTGTATACTCATCTGGCCAGAAAGCCCAGTGGCTAGATACCCAACAATCCAGATTATAAGAACTCGGGGGCTAACTGGTTCTATAATGACAGAGTCTGGATTCTCACCTTTGGGGTCACCCATCACAGGAAAGGAATACTAGCAAAAGCCAATTGTTAGCTACTTACCGTTGAACTGACAGAGTGTGAAAGTCAATCAGCTGTACCTAAGTCAAACTTCCTCAAAGTACACTCCATATTTCATCTCCAGAGGAGGTGGCCACCTCCATCAGGATTACCTGGGATACATTTAAAGGAAGAAAAAGCCACTACACCAGGCCTGCAAAAATCTGGGACTGCGGTCTAGAAATCTCCATCATTAACATGCTCCACAGATTATTCCTATACATACTAAATTTTAGAAAACACTGATCCAGCTTTGTTGGGATGGATGAGAGCTGACCTCTCAAAACACTTACTCCAAGCAGAACTCTAGATGCGACTAGGAAGTACTTCTCTTTGCCTCTGACTATTTTACTCTAAAAAGGCAACCATCATGAGAGCCTCTTGGAAAGAAAGGGAGGTGATATTCCTGAAGAACATTCATTTCTTCTGAGACACTGACCCTCCATTGGACCACCCATTAGCATGACAATATTTGTATACAACCCTGCCCAATTTTCCCTTAAAATATGTATCTGTGGTATACATGGCACTCCAGTAGGTGAGTTAGAATATTTTTAAAGACTAAAACAACTTGAGAATTGAGTAATGAATATCCAAGAGAAGAATTTCAGGTACCGTGAAGGCTATTACAGACAATACTACCTTATCCCCTCCCTCACTCTCTCCCAAGACAGAGTCACATAAAAGTTGGCTTGCATGACCATATACTGGGGACCAGAACCTATCACATTCTGTGAGTCCAAATTCTCAATGTTGTCTGGTCATGAGGTTTTCAAAGCATAGCATTTTGCCAATAGAGAGAATCACCCACCAAATGCAATGTGTATTATGTACACACACACACAGATGTGCACGCACGCGCCTAGGAAATGTATTGTTCTGCTCGTCAGGGACTGGCAAAAGATGGTGGGTACAGAGTCCACCCATTCTGGTCACCAGAATCTTAACTACAATAATCAATAAATATCTACAAATACCAGATATCCATCTGTAAAAACATAAATATTTGTCTTACAGAGTAAATTTTCTTAACATGAATTGGACAGGACATGGCATAACAGAAAAATGATCATGCTAACATTTACTGGGAACTTATTTTGGGTTCAAGAATTTTATAGACACTGTGAGTTATTCTCATCACAATGCTGAATTTGGTAATGTTATACCTCCATTTTACGGATGAGAAAACAAAAACTTTAAGTCACATTCCAAAGTTATACAGCAGAGCAATAAGCTGGGATTTCAATCCATACAGCCTGACTCCAGAGGCAACTTTTTCAGGAAAGTCTGCATAATAAGTGTTTTAGGCTTTGCAAGCCATAAGACCTTGGTCATAGCTACTCAACTCCATCACCGTGGCACGAAAGCAGCCATACGGCAATAGGTGGCTTGTGCAAATGAGCATGGCTGTGTACCAATAAAACTTTATTTATAGGAACCGAAATCTGAACTTCATATAACTTTCACATATCATGAAACATTATTGTTTGGTTTTTCCAACCAGTAAAAAATGTAAAAAAATACTCTTATGATTGGTACAAAAATGGGTGATGGCCTAGATTTGGCCGGCAGACTACAGTTTGCACACCCTTGCTCTACACCACTGTCTAGTCATGATACCTTGGGCAGGTTTCTCAGTATCTCAGCTTCTTATTCTTAATCACTAGGCTAATGATACCTTGATTGACAGCATACCCTAGGTCATTTGCTCATTCACGCGTATGTTTTTACTTAACAGATACCTATTGGACCATGCCCTGGGCTAGATGCTGAAGATGCTAGATCCAGTCTCATCCCTCAGTGAGCTTATATTTCAGTGGCAGTAACAGATGGAGAAGCAAGTGTTCTCTGTGACAAGTATCTGACAGCAAAGCCGAGAGTGCTATGGGACAACAACTCTGGAATAAGGAACTCAGAATGTCTCAAAGGCACTGCAAGAAAAGCAGCAACTTTCGAGACACAGGTGATTCCATATGGAGGGGGCCCAAACTCATACTGTCATTCATCCTACTCTGGTTGGGCTGCCATGGGAGACGGATGGAATATCTGAATCGCAGATCCTAGGCCACTGTTCTAATCCTTTGACAAAAGATCTATTTGTTTTGCGCTGTTGTGTAATGCATTACCATACACTTAATAGCTTAAAATAACACATATTTCCTATCTCACGGTTTCCATGGGTCAGGAGTCTGGACACGGCCTAGCTGCCTCCTCTGCTCGGGGCCACACTAGGCTGCAGTCAAGGTATCAGCGGGACCACATTCTCATCTGGAGGTTTGACTGGAGAAGAAGCAGCTTCTGAGTTCATTCACATTGTCGGCAGAATTCATTTTCCTGTGGCTGTGGAACTGGAGATGGCTTGCCTCTTCAAGGCTAGCAGGAGTGACAACGGTTCTTCTTAGCATTTACACAAATGCAAAATAAATACATAGAAACCATTCTCACCCTTGCCATATAACATAGCTTAACCAAAGAAGTGACACCGCGTCCATCACCTCTGCCATATTCTGTTGGCTAGAAGCAAGTTGCAGGTCCTTCCATCCTGAAGGGGAAAGGACCATCAAGGACATTATACCGGGAGTCAGAGGTCATGGGCGCCATCTTAGGATTCTGCTACCACAAAAGACGTCTGGCACACAGGACGCATGTTGTACCTGGGTCATGTGGTCCATGAGCTAAAAGAGCTTAGCACACTGTCCAGCACAGAAGAGGCTTGTTACTATCCTTATGATTTGCCACTACCATTATGGAGAATGTTCCATCCATGTTTCATCCCTCTCAGAGCATTATTCATCTCTCCAAGGTGATTTGGGATATTGCTATGCAGAGAGCAACTTCTCCTCTTTCTCTCCAGGGACTTCCACGTATCACACTGCGTCCACATTCCCTTTGATGCCTTGAAGTTTTCGAGCTGACCTAATGGCTTTGTGCTGTATTGCTGTCTAGGTAGAAATGCTTCTGTCAGAGATGGGTTATGTCGACTTTTGCCAACAGCCTCTGAGCTCCCAAATTCCAAATGCTAATTTGCTTTGTGCCAACAAATTCATCTCACAATCTTTTACTGCGTGACCACTGCATGTCAGGTGATGTGTTTTCTCCTTCTTGGTAGGTTTGCTCCAGCTCATATCCCCAGAATTTTCTGTCATTTTGACTGTTTTAATTTGTATTCAGTGTCACTTTTCCCCCCATTCTATTTAAGGCTGAGTCCATTTTTTACAAGCAGTATCTAAGGTGTGAGGTATCAGAGAAATACCACACCTCACTGATCCTCTCTTCTGTAGTGAGGAGTACATTTCACTAAGCTTTTCACTCTCTCCCTCTTTATTTCCTACTACCTTTCCTTGCCATTGAGATTCAGAGTCACTGTGTGCCCCCTCTCTCTTACAATCAACTCTCAAAGAGGAAGGAAAGAAAAAAGACAAGAAAAGAAAAAAGAAAAGGAAGAAAAGAAAAGAAAGTAAAAAAAGAAAAAACCTGTGGTATTTCAGTTGAGTATCTTTTATTTCTTTGTGTGTGTGTATACCTCTGGTTTCCCAGGAATACTTTCTGATTCAAGTGACTGTTACTATATCATTAGTAATAACAATTATATTAATATTGATGATATTAATAAAAACTGATGTTGCTAGGGCTCTGATTATGTTCCAGGATCTAAGACCTTTCTGTATATATAATAAGTGCAAAGCTTCTACATTACCCCAGTTCCATGCTAAGCCCTGTACCTAGAATGTGTTACCTAAACCAGCCCATTCTTTTGCTCTCAGCGCTTACTCTCTGTTGAGCGCTGAACCATGAGATTGCCAATATTCAATCATTTTTTCATTTACAAGAAAGGCAATTTCATATGGTTCAACCTAATAACAAGGATTTATACTGAATTATTACACAAACAGATGGACAATTATGATCTAAGAGCCATGCAGGAAAAACACGGGGTTCTATGTAAAAGTAAAACAGGGGAAACTGACTACATCCCGGTTTTAGGATGGTGTTGGGGAGATACTTCTTCTCCAGCTCTATGTTGCTTCCCAAGCAGGGAAAATTGCATTAATGCAACAGTCCTGCCCTCCCTCCACCCTCCTCCACCAGTGAGTGCTGTGGAGAGGACTGTTAGTGATCCCATTCCTTATCCTTCCTGTTAGCAGTCCACCCCCACAGAAACATCTGCTTTCTTTGCTCCTCCACACTTACATTTTTCTTTCTCTTGTGGCAGAATACACATGACATAAAATTTTCCATCTTCACCCATGTTAAGCGTACAATTCAGTGGCAGTAAGCACTCTCACACTATTGGGCAGCCATCATCACCGTCCATCTCCAGATCTTTTTTCATCTTCCCAAACTGGAACTAGGATCCCATTGAATACTTCCCCCATTTTACCCTCCCACAGGCCTGACGGCCACCTCTACTTCCAGTCTCCATGAGTTTGACTACTGGAGATGCCTCCTATCAGTGGAATTATACAGTATTTGTCTTTTTGTGACTGCCTTAGTTCACTTACCAGTACATCAAGGTCCATCCATCTCATACCATGTGTCAGAATTTCCTTCCCTGTTAAAGCTGAATAATTTGCCATTGTGTGCATACACCACATTTTCTTTATCTAGTTATTCATCCATCAATGGGCACTTGGGTTGTTTCTCCTTTCTGGCTAATCTGAAAAATGCTGCCATGAACATGGATGTGCAAATACTTGTTTGAGTTCCCACTTTCGACTCTTTGGGGTATCTACATAAGCGGAATTGCTGTACCAAGTGGCAATTCTATTTTTAATTTTTTGAGAACCTACCATGGGGTCTTCCACAGCAGTGGCACCTTTTGAAGCCCTGCCGGTTCCAAGTGCTCCACACCCTTGCCAACATCTACTCTCTTGTTTGGTAAGGGACATCCTAATGGGTGTCAAATGGTATCTCACTGTGGTTTAGATTTGCTTTTCCTCTTGATGAATGATGTTGAGCATCTCTGCGTGTGCTTATTGGCCAATCATGTGTCTTCTTTGGAAAGATGTCTGTTCGACTCCACTGACCATTTTTTAATCAAGTTGCTTGCTGTTGTATTGTAGGAGTTCTTCACATATTCTAAATATTAACCCTGGGCGTCTGGGTGGCTCGGTTAAGCGTCCAACTCTTGATCTCGGTTCAGGTCACGATCTCACAGTTGCTGAGTTTGAGCCCCCAGTCAGGCTCTGCGCTGACAGGGTGGAGCCTGCTTCAGATTCTCTCTCTCGCCACTCCCTTCCTTATGCTCTCTCTCTCTCTCTCTCTTCCCCTCTCAAAATAAATAAATAAACTTAAAGTAAATAAATATTAACCCTTTATCAGATAGGTTTTGCAAATATTTTCTCCCATTCTATAAGGAGCCTTTATACTGTGTTGATGGTGTCCTTTGATGCACAAGTTACAAATTTTGATATAGTCCAATTTATGTATATTTCCTTTGGCAGCCTGTGCTTTTGGGGTCATATTATGCTTCAGTTTTACAGAGGCAGGCCTACCACTGGGGCTCTTGTGAGGACCAGTGCTGCTGGTGAGCGCAGTTAATCCTGAGTTTAGTGTTAAGAATCACACTTATCCACTGAAATGAGCCCTGTTTTCCAACATCAGCTTTTCTAGTTCAACAAAGAGATATTTTGACCTTCATCAGAATTACTCCTCGCCTTTTTCTTCATTTGTTTGGTACTAATTTATGCCTTTCTTCCAATACCAAAAGGACATCAAAGAATGTGATTTTAGGATGGCAGCTGAAGGATGCACAGAAGTTAATTAATGGAAGGGGAAAGAGAAGGGTAAATCATCTAAGGCAGAGGGAAGAAAATACACAAATGGAAGAAGAAAAGTATGATCAAATACCCATCACTGAGCAAATGGTGGGGGGGGGGGGGCGGGCGGGCATAAAGAGGGGCTGGAAAAAGTAGAGAAGAGAGTAAATGGAACAGAGGAAAAGATGAAGTTCCAGCCAGGAGCAGAGCCAGAGCCCCACATAATCATGATCTTATGGGATATCGTGTCTGTCCCTGACCAGTAAGAGTTAAGTTTGTTTTCTGTGATCCCTAAAGATTTACACTCACTATTTACCCTCATTTCTGGGTATGAATAACAGAATCATCAGATTTCTCCCAGAAGCCGAGGACTGCTATTGAATAAGACAGATAAGCATGTCACTTTGCTGCCACCAAAGCCTTAGGTCAAAAAATACTTTAATTGGATAAGGAAACTCCCTTATGCCAAAATGGGTGGGAAAAAAAAATCACAGAAAAGAGGAAACACAAATTACACTAACACAAAAAAGTGCTTGCAAGGAGTGGGAAGGAAGAAGGCATCAAAATTCCTGTCCTTCTAAAATCGTCCATAATTTTAAATGGACTCCCCAAGATGTATTTGGCCATTAGAAATATAAACACTTTCCCCCAGTCTTTGGCAAGGGGTTTCAGCAGATGAATGAGGAAAAAAAATGTTTTAAGATTTTTAAGTAATCTCTACGCCCAACATGGGGCTGGACCCTATAACCCCAGATCAAGCATTCCACACTCTACCTGAGCCAGCCAGGCGCCCTGATGAATTAGAAAGATCTTAATAAATAATACTTTTCTCTGTGGGCTTCAATCAACCCAACACCCAGGACTACAAGGAGGTACATCATTGCATTTAATACTTACAACTTCCCTAGGAGGATGAGCACCCCCCCCCCATTACCCTTGTTCTGCAGATGAAAACACCAAGGGGTTAAAGAAGTGAAATGAATCCCCCACAGTCGTCACACTGCTCCATAGTAGAAAGATTAAAAAACAGTTTTGTCTGATGCCAGAATTCATGTTTCTATTCATTGTAACAGCCTTATGTACATAAATTCTATTCCAAAGAATACAAGAGGCAGCTTTGGCCAGCTTAGGTCAAAGTCTCTTCCCTCAGTGTGAGATTTTCACGTGGGTTTGCCCCTTTGTTCAGCGACCTCCAGACCCCGACGACAGACCTACAGAGTCTGTACAAATTTCTACTGAGTGACTGGGAACATGGAGGGAGAAAAAGGTTAGATGGACCAACCGTGAAGAAGGATCTGTGGGAAGAAGGAAGATTAGCAGTGAAAGGGAGTAGAAGGGGAGCTATCTCTCCCACAAAACAGCATCTAGTTTAATGAAAGTTGGTTGGCCCGAATTCTTTGTCATCTAGACAGTAGCTTCTCCCACCCAAAAACCCAAAAGCAAAATAAAAGACGGATTTAAAAATAAGACTAGTTCTTTCTCATTCATTTACTTTTGACGTTAATTTATGGAGCACCTTTTCTGTGCCAGGTACTGTTTTAGGCATTTGGGATAGATCAGGGGGCCAGACAAGGATCCCTTCTCATGTAGTGTCCTACTTAAGAGAAAGAGACAATAACCAATAACCAAAATAAACAGAGTGGACACAAAGGGGCTGAAATAAGTCTTTCTTACCCCTCTATCACTTCAAATCTGGTCACTGCAATAGCACATATGGAATGTCTACTCTGTGAAAGACTTGATTTTAGATGATGATCTCATGTAATTCACTTGGGTGAATCTATGAGGTGAACTCCATTATAATCCCCATTTTACAGATGGGTAAGCAGAAACTTAAAAAGGAAACTGCCTGGGGCGCCTGGGTGGCGCAGTCGGTTAAGCGTCCGACTTCAGCCAGGTCACCATCTCGCGGTCCGTGGGTTCGAGCCCCGAGTCAGGCTCTGGGCTGATGGCTCGGAGCCTGGAGCCTGCTTCCAATTCTGTGTCTCCCTCTCTCTCTGTCCCTCCCCCGTTCATGCTCTGTCTCTCTCTGTCCCAAAAATAAATAAATAAACGTTGAAAAAAAAAAAAAAAAAAAAAAAGGAAACTGCCTAAAGGCCAACAACTAGGAAGTGGCAGGTCCTAGACTTGAACCCAAGTAGCCTGATTCCAGAATCTGTGCTCTAAGCACTAGACAGACCACCTCCTGGGATTAGGTTCAAAGTTATAAACAACGGAAATGGACTCTATGTAACTTAAACAGAAAAGGACTTATCAGAAGGGTACCCAATAGCTCACAAAATCAAAGAGGAAATAGAAACTTAGAGTTTGAGAAAGTAAAGGGGCGCCTGTGTGGCTCAGTCGGTTGAGCGTCCAACTTCAGTTTGGGTCACGATCTCACAGTTCCCGAGTTCGAGCCCTGTGTCGAGCTCTGTGCTGACAGCTCACAGCCTGGAGCCTGCTTTAGATTCTGTGTCTCCCTCTCTCTCTGTTCCTCCCCTGCTCACGCTCTGTCTCTCAAAAATAAACACTAAAAAAAAAGGAAAGAAAGAAAAGAACAGAAAAGAAGAAGAAAATGAGAAAGTATAGCAGGAAAACAGCCAAAATTACAGTTAAAATCTCACCTCCGAAGAGTTCAGTAAAGAGTGTGTCTACATCCCCCAAAGCCCTTGTCATGGTTTCAGCCGCTCTAGGTTGAAAGTCTGAGGAAGGAACATGGTACTGGCTGAGCTTAGTTTAGAGCCCACACTCCTCCAGGAATCACAGAAAGCAAATACCTGGCCTTTCAGCTTCTACAGCAGAAGCAGTGTCTAGGCACGTCTCCAAGATGGTCTGCAGCCAACAAGGGGGAAGCACCACCCTCACAAGTTTCTGCCATATTCGTGTGCCACCTGCCCTGTTAGCCGCTTCATATTTCTCTTCAAAGAGAGTCTATGTTTTTACTTAATTTACTTTAAAAGGGCACTTTATGTTACTGCTGAGGCCACAGGTTCCATGTGCTAGCTATATTTTGTCTGCTAGTAGTCATTAAAACAAACATAAAACCGTGAATGATTCTTCAGCTCACCCAGGAATCCCCAGGAGCATCCTGTTCTCCAGGAGATGCTGCTCTGATAGAAGTGACCGAGTTCTCATTTCCTGTGAGGATGGCTGAATGAATGGTGACATCCAGGGAGACTACAGGAGGCTCTGCGTTTATCACCAGAACTCACAGTCTGGGAAATCTACCCCTGCAGTCTCTCTTTTTCCTTAGTTTGCCTTCACTGGAGCCCCACGCCTCCTTCGTTTCTTGGCCCACCCAACAGTGGCGCTGTGGAACACAGACATAATGCAGGCACAGCCCTTCTTTGGGTTTTGGACATAGGTGCCCTTCTCTGCATTTCTCAAAATGCTATTTAAGCTTCACAATGATTTCCTTTTGAGAAACAGGATTCAAATCTCTCGCACCCTCTTTATTTCCCTTATCCCAGACCACTGGTCGACACACTGACCAAATAAACAAACGAGCAAACAAACATAAGCCTTACCAAAAACAGGGAGTGGGAATGGGAGATTGGGGGGGGGGGTAGTTTGTTCAAGAAATATACTCCCTCACTTGCAGCCGAAGTGATGAGCAAATTTATTTACACAACGTATATCCACCTAGGACTACCCTGGCACCGCAAGGATATAAATGCTGCATAAAAACTCCTTCTTCTCTGTGCAGAAAATTCTGTCAATGGACCTGCAGGGAATGCAGAGCAGGACACCCAGCTGGAAGGACGAGAGCCTCTGAAGGAGGCAGAGGAGGGGACGCCACACACCCCATCCCTGCACATAGACTCTCCCCTCCCTCCCATGCATCCCTGCCCTGCACACGGATTCCCTTCTTCCCTCCCCTTCAAAGCCCTCTCCTTCCTCCTTCACCTTGTTTCTCTCCCTCTCAGACCTCTCTCTCGTTCCTCCTCCTGACCTCTCCTAGAGAGGATGGATGAGCAGGTGGCCTGGAGAAGCCTGGACAGAGTTCCACAGATGCCGGAACAAGAGCTGCCAAACCAGTTTCCCTCAGCCTTGAGCTGCTCTCAGCATATCTTCTCTTCCGCCCAAGAAGGGGGCTGGCCACAGGCAATTATCTCAGCTCATTCAGTCATAAATCCTCCTGCTTAATGTAGTTGACGGAATGAGATAATCAATTAATTAATAAGTGGCACTGCTCGAGACTAATACATATGCCAACACAGCAAGAAACTGGAAAAGGCACAGGGGGACCGAGGAAAGTGAAGAGGCTTCCTCAGCAATGGGAGAGTATTTACTTGGAGTGCGGCTCAAGTTCAGCAAACATCTGCTTATTCAGAATACGAGCAACCAGGGAACTCAGAATAAGCAGAAAGGTTTCCTGGAATTTTAAAAGAACGGTTGATGCTCTTAACCACAGACGCTCAGGCCTTAGAAGATCCTGAAGTGCTCTCTGAATCAAAAGATTTTTTTCCCTATGGAGTTTTAAAATAAAATGGGTTCCAACTTTCTGGAAATTTGCTCGAAGAGTATGTTCTCTGGGACAGTTTCCAATTAATGCGGATATTATGTCTACCAAATAACCCACTTCTCAATGACTGCAGGTGTGAGGAGGGAGTGGGGATCTGGGGGGTGGGCGGCAGGATGGCAACCACTGCACCAGGTTTATGCTGGGAAGGCCACATTATGGTTTAAAGAATACTGACTGTGGAATCTAGAAAATCAGGTGAGAACCCTGGTTCTTCACTTCCCACAGGTCTGAGAACTTGGGCCAGCCTCTCAGAGCCTCAGCTGCCCAATCTGTACAATGGGAAAATCATTCCATCTTCACAAAGCGGTTGTGAGGACAAGATCGGAAAGGCTGTACTGAGCGCTTCGGGGTGCCGTGGAGCAGTATTCAAATGCAAGGGAAAATTACTGTCATTTGTAACCACACACTTTCGGGTCTCCCCTCCCCTCTCCCCTCTTCCCTCCCTCCCAGGGAGCATAATAACATTCATGATAACTATTACTCATGGAAATTACATCTCTCCATTAGTTCTTCTTACAGAATAAATTTCATCCAAATGCATTAAAATATTTGAGGCAACATGCCTACTTTAAAGGTGTTATTCATTATGATTTTATTTCAAGATGTTGGTCTAAGGAAAAAAAGCTAGACCTTAGTCATTTGGTGAAGTAGTTTGATCGTCAGGTGGTTTTCCTTATGAAAACCCTAACCCTTAGGTTTAGACTTAGCCCACTCCTTTCAAACTGTCAACAAAGATGGAGACGGAGAAAGTCAAACAACCATGAAATATCCAGCAATTAAGCCAAGGCCAAGATCTCTACTGTGCTTATAAAAGTTGTAACAAGTTCAAAAGCAACACTCAAATGGCAGGTTTACACTCCACTTAGTTAGCCTCAAGGAATGGGGATGTTTTGAGACTTTTTCCTATTACTCCTTAGTCCTCAGAAAATGGGCATCTGATATAGATAGATGATAGGTAGACAGACAGACAACCAGACAGACAGATGAATGATAGATGCAGAGATGGATTCCATTTGGATGGATTCTTTGTCCTGTGCATGAGGGGGCAGAAGACAAAGGAACTTAAGAAAAACATGCAATAGGGCTGACTTAAAAGGAACTTAAAAATCATCTTTCCCCACCTTCTCATTTTAAAAAGTGAAGCATTGAAAACGGAACCAACTTACCCCTGGTCACAAAGTCAGTCCTGCAAATGTTATTGACAAAAGTAGATGGGCATTAGGCATTTACTGTGTGCCAGACTTTGCACTCAGCTCCATGCCTGTGATACCTCATTTAATCTTCCCAGAACAATCAGAATGCTGGTCTTAGGAAGGAAGGTGAGGCTCGGACAGGTGAAGCAACACCCAAGGTAGTTGGCTGGTAAGATGCAAAGCCAAGACTAGACTCTGAAAGGGACACTGGGCTACATGGACCCCAACCCTTGGTTTCTAATTTAGTACAATGTCTCTATATATTTGATTCTGAAATTTTAATTTAAAATGGTTCTTACATGCCAGTGGCAATTGGAAAATTCTCCCCTTTTTTTAATGAGCATCTGGAAAAATAATTATCTCCCCAAATCACGCATTCCCTTTCTTCTGGTGAAGTCTACTGCAAGCACTGAACCTAGTTCAGCTGGGGCTGGGCCATCCCATAAATAAGTCATGCCCAGGCTGAGTCTGTGTGCCTGCCACTGTATATATAATAGAAGAGACCGTGTCAGGGAGCAGTCAACGCTCACCTCCATGAGCACATGTTTCCAAATTGCTCTTGACAGGTTATGAGCAGAGCGTTTCAAAGGGATGCATTAAATACCAGCACAAGTGCTTTGAGAATCTGCCTTTCTGTTTTCTGGGACTGACACCTTGATTTCTTCCAATGCCCTTTGGTTTTGCCTTTGCTACCATAAGAAACTCCTGGGGCAGCTGGTCTGGTTCCAGGGTTACTCTCCTTGCCTCTGAACATTGGCAGAATAGAACTGTGAATTGATGAGGTTCATGATGTCTGAGGCTAAGAGATGTGGGTTCAAAGCATGGCTCTACCATTTACCAGCCATGCGGCCCTAGGCAACTTCCTTACTCTTGTAGTTCTTCAAATATGGAACCTCCAGAGGTTGCAGAGAGGATTAAATAAGTATGTTGATAATAGCTAACGTTTATTCACTACTCATTATATTCCAGACTCTTCTTTAAGCACTGAACATGTATGTATTACTCCTATAATTCTCACAGAGAAATAGGTGGTATTAATATCCTCATGTCACAGATGAGGAAACTGAGCCACAGAGCAGTTACAGAGCCAGCCAGGTGTCTCCTGGCAGGCTTTGCACTAAGCAACCTGGCTCCAGGCTAAGATCCCTATCTAACACACTGTTAGTAGCACAGAAAATGCTCAACAGATTTTGGTTATCTTTTGTCATTAAACGGCCTCCTAACTGCTCACCTATTCAAAAAGGACAAGCCTCAGTGTCTTGGGGTAAGAACAGCATAACTGCCATTTACTGACCCTCAGGTATGTGCCTGATGCTTTACTTACATTTCCTTACTTGGTTTTCCCAGTAGTACTGTATGCTAGGTTCTATTGTCCTCATCAAATACATGGGGAAGCTGGGGCTCTAAAAAGCCAAGATGCTCTCAAGGCAAATAGTGGCACCAGGATAGAAGTCCAGGTCTGCCCACTCTGAAGTCCACGCCACACTGACAAACTGGGCAAGCCTTCCCAATGTACACCACCCAACTCAAACAGACCCTTTCTGCCTCTCCCACTTCAACAGTGTCTTATAACACAGAACTTCTAAACCGTACTATGCGTGGGAATCATCCAGGGATCTTGTTAAATGCAGATTCTGATTCAGCAGGTGTGAGATGAGGACTGAAATGTCGTATTCCTAACAAGCACCCAGACAGTGCCATTGTTGCTGCTGTGTGGACAACACTTTGAATAACAAGGATGTCAGAGTCCTTCAGCCCCTCCATATTTTCTCACTCTTTGCCAACTGAGACTCCAGAAGCTTCTAAGGTTATATACAACTGAGACTGGGAATTAGCTCTATCTTCTTATAGCTCTATGGAGTCAGATTTCCCAAACCACCCCTGCCTTCACCAATGCCAGTCTCACCACTGACACACACACACACACACACACACACACACACACCCTCCCTCTCAAATTTTATGTCTTTTTGTCATATGGTTATTGTGCACATTTCATATAAAATCTTTCCCAATATCAAATGAAAACTCAAACTGTTACTAGGCATATTTAACTCCAAAAGGAAAATTCTGCCATATGCAAAATGCAGCAGCCACAGCAAACTGCAAGTGAATAATGATTTAAGTAATGATAATGAGCCTGATGACTTTTGGTTGTATGAGGTTAAGTCTTTTCCAAAAAAAAAAAAAAAAAAAAAAAAAAAAAGTACCCTTCCCACTCTCAAATTTAAACCTAGGAGAAGTATTTCAGGGGTTCTTCATAAAGCAGCCCTCTATTGCTAGGCCCATGGTTTGATCAGAGCCGTGGTCCTTTCTGTCCAGCCTCAACTCTTTATGCATTCCTCAAGACCTTCTTTGCCCAGCTGTGCTAGTCTTTCAGCTCCTTGGCTGCCATGATCATTCTTACCTTAGGGCCTGACTGAACTCCTCTCTCTTCATGGATTCTCTTCTCCCATATGTAATTCCCTGGCAAGCTCTCTGTTCCCAAGCCCAGAGTTTCCTTCCACAGAGAAGGGTTTGTGGTCAGGACATACTCATTGACCTTGCTCCCTGTTACAAGAGGTTGACTTCATATCTTAGTCCATCCAGGTAGGTCAACCCTTTTTGGTGATCCAGAAAGCAGAGAAGGCAATCAAGATTAAAGAAGGTCACATGGCTAGTAACCCCGGCCAGCCTACAAAAGCCACTAGAATGACCTCCATCATCACTGGGTCAAGAATATCCTCCATGAATCAATGCCAAGAGGTACAACAAGTGGAGCAGTGTGAATTCACAAACATTCCATTTATAGATGCTGGTTGTGACAACACTCATAAAAGAAATAACAGGCAGTCACTACCATCAAGAAGTTCTTGCATATAAGACTCCATGCATTCTCTCTTGGTCACTGATTCAAACTTTCTAATGATCTCCATTACTGTCCTCTAAGATGACTTCTCCCAGGCTTCTCCAGGCCTTTTCTTTTCTTGTGACTGTGAAAATGTCAACACGGCAACATCCCTTCTTCTTCATCATGCTTGGGTCTCCAACCATCTCTCTGGCAAAGAGTCCACCTTATGATCAGGTATGACTGCCTAATGCTACTGTTTCGACCCTGTTTATAATAACAAAGCAAAATACACAAAATATTCCCTAGCACATAGAATCTCTCCCAGTTATCACCTACTCCCTGATAATAATTATTATAAACAGACACTTGGTATGTGCCAGGCATGATACTAAGCCCTTTCTATATACTAATTAATTACACTTCAAAATAACTCTAATGGTCAGTACTATTATTATCTTCCATATTGTACAGATTTCGTAACTGAGACACAAAGAGGTGAAGTGATTTTCCAATTGTCATACAGGCAGTAAGTGACAGAGTTTGAATTTGAATTCAGGCCACCCAGATCCCACTCTCTTAAACCACTATACATTACTACTCTTGTTTACAAAATACCTGTCTACGTTGCTGCCTAAGCAAATAGGAAAGAAGAGACCTAGATACAGAACACAGAAGGAAATGACGGTTTATAAAAGCCCCCCAGGTGACCCCACTAGGCCTATGTATCAGAGGTAAAGTGAGTACCAACAGATGGGATCCTTGAAGGGACACTCACCAGAATGACAAAATCCCAAAATGACAGGGAAGGCAAAAATAATGAAATGAAAAGGGACTAACGGAAATGAGGGAATCCCTCCTCCTCAACACCAAACCTATTATTTTCTCTCTAGATCCTTTTCCCACTTTTTCCTTCCATCAGTCATAGTGTCCACTGGATGAAAGAATTGCAGATACCAAAGCTGCTCATGTGACAATGAAGGAACTCAGGGTCAGAGTGGGTGACTTGCATGGCCAGATGGCTGCGTTATTTGCTGTCCCTGCTTCTTCTATCCTACAGGGCCACTTCCGAAACCCTGAAGGGGAGTGGGGGCAGGGTAACACCCAAAATTCAGCCACAGAGCCTCAACCCACATGGATCCCTTTAATGGGTCTTGTTTGGCCAACCTTATAAAAGCTGCAGAAATCGGCTCCTCTTCTCTTGCACTAGAAGCGTCAAGAGCCTCTCTGGCCATTTATTTGATGGAGAGGCTGCTAAACATTACAGCAAGCAGCCCCATCAATCTGGGTAATAGCTGAGTGTCAGTGTCTGCTGAAACCCTAAGACCTCACTAACCTGCAAGGAAAAGTTGTCCTGACCCCCAGGACACGCTCTGCATGATTATCAGGAATAGGAAGGTCATGCGCTACAACGGACCCCGGCCTGGAGGTAAGGGGTGTTCTACGTTAGCCTGATTCTGCTGCTGACTTGTGTGGCCTTGAGGAAATCCCTTAATCTGTCTGGAGAAACTTTTATTGGAAGAGAGAAGAGGCTAATACAAATAACCCCAAACGGGTGCACACAGACTTTAGAAGCAAGTGCCCCCTTTCAGAAGTAGGTGATTCTAGTCAACTCCTTCACTGCTCTGTCAGCTAACTGTGGCTACAACGCTCTTACTGCCGAGTGACAACCACAAAATCCCAGGGGTGTGCAGCGGTAAGCATTTATGTAGCTCATGCATGTGCAGTTCGGCCACTGTAGGTTCAGCTAGGCTGGCTGATTTAATCTGGGCTTGGCTGGAAGAGCTGGCTCTGTCCTGTGCGTGTGTGTGTCTCATCCTCTTCTGGCCCCGGCAGACTAGCCTAGGTATATGCTTCTCATGATCACGGCGGAGATACAAAAGAGCAGGCAGGAACATGGGAGGCCCCTTAAAGCTTAGGCTTGGAAGTGGCAGGTTGTTACTCTCGCCTTATTCTATTGGCCGAAGCAGCTATGAAGTCACGTCGGACAGGGCACACACAGAGGGAGGAGCCAACAGACTGCTCCCCTTTCCAACCCAACCTCCATTCCTGCATTATATTGTGCCCCACCGGGAATGATCCCCCATCCGCCTATTCTACCAGTCCCAGACCAACAGCCTGCCTCCTCTACCAGATGGACCCCCACGGTCAACCAGAGCTGTTCCAATTCTCTGGACCCTATGGCAGGTGTCTCCTTCAGTGCCCAGGACGTTAGTCCCACAGCTGGAGTTCAAACAACAGGAGCTGGATGATGGATTAGGCTCCCTGTGAAGGGGATGTGGTGTTGGTGCTTAGCTTTCCCAAGAAGGGATGGGCATACTGATTGTCTCTGACACAACTGCCTTACCTAAAACCCCTGAGGAGCTGAATGGTGTGATTCTCTTTCCAGGGTCACAGAGGCAGAACCAACCTGTGGTCCCCCAGTAAGGGCGCTGGATTTTGTTGCTGCCTTGGCCCCGAGGCTGCACTGCCTGTGCACCAATGCCCACAGTGCCCCCTTCCCCTGGTATAAGAACCTTCATTCTCCTGAGAGCCCAGACTCAGCGAGGCTGAACAGCAGATATCACAAGGTCCCCCTAGAGGACCCTGAACCTCTCGTATCAGCCACAACACCCAAAACTTCCTTGCTGAGGAATGCTTCCCTCTATAAAATCACTCAGTACACAGACGGTTGTGGGTTAGAGACCCACACACCCAGACCTCAGTTTAGATTTACCCAATCTACCCCCAACTACAAAGATAATTTTGTAAAGTGAGAAAATTAGGTAGAAGAGAAAAACAAAGGTAGGAAAAAACTGGATGAAGCCATAAGCATGACTAACACTCAAAATTAATTACATTGCACCCCTGATAATACCCAGCTTTCCAGGAGCTAGGAGGGTAATAAAATGTGTGGATGGCCCCAGTTCAGCTTCTGCCACAGAGATCAAGTCCTGAGTCTCCTTTCTCCCATCTCTGGGTCCTCCTTATCAGGCTCCTGGATTTTTTTTTTTTTTTTTTTTTTTCAACGTTTTTTATTTTATTTTTGGGACAGAGAGAGACAGAGCATGAACGGGGGAGGGGCAGAGAGAGAGGGAGACACAGAATCGGAAACAGGCTCCAGGCTCCGAGCCATCAGCCCAGAGCCCGACGCGGGGCTCGAACTCACGGACCGCGAGATCGTGACCTGGCTGAAGTCGGACGCTTAACCGACTGCGCCACCCAGGCGCCCCTGGATTTTTAAGGTCTCATTCACCTCTGGCTACAGGACCAGGCCTGGTGGGTCTCAAAATAAATACAGTCTGACCCCCACAGAGATTCCCTCTCATCCCCCAGGGCCACTTTCTCAAAATTCTGTTCTGCCACTTTCTTTAAAGTCAGAGGCAGCCCCGCCCGTGGCACACCAGGCCGTAGACTCTCACCTCCTCTCCCTGCTAAGTGCTCAGGGACCACTGTGCACACAGCTCTCAGCAGCGGCCGCAGCACACACCATAAACCTGCGAGCAGAATTCATTAGTGCCAGAACAGGGCCTGTGCTCATCCTCCTTAGCGCTCCTGCTTCCTCAAGGTATCTGTGGACTCCGGCAGAGAAAAGAAAGAGTCCAGCATCCCCTGACATCTCGCAGTGGTTCTAGCGGCCACTTGGAGCACATCGAAGTGGGCTCCTGGCTCTGCAGGCACGAACCAGCGCCTGGTAGGTGCACTTCCGGCCTGGCCATGCCGCCTCTGCTCGGAGTACAATTTAGCACATTTTTTCCACACCGTTCTGGAAAGTGGGGACCTACAGAGATTTGCTAATTGGCAACCTGAGGGCTGGCGTGCCCTGATCCCCACAGAGCACCCTGTTACTATAATCGTTTAGAGACCCATTTTCATATCCCAAGACCAGGGACCAGAGACTGTAATAACCTGAAGGCAAGAGATACTAAACTGTCTCACTGCCTCTGGTCTAAACCGAATGGAGTTTTCCATGTCAGCTGTGGCAGGCCAGGACGATTCTAAGGACACCTGTGATCTAATAAGCAGTTACTTCCAGGGGTCCCTGGGTGGCTGAGTCGGTTAAACCTCCTACTTTGCCTCAGGTTATGATCTCACGGTTTGTGACTTCAAGCCCCACATTGGTCTCTCTGCTGCCAGCAAGGAGCCTGTTTGGGATCCTCTGTCTCCCTCTTTTTGCCCCTTTCCCGCTTCCTCTCCCTCTCTCTCCCTTTCTCAAAGATAAATAAACATTAAAAAAAATTTTTAATGAAAAAAAAGGGGGGCGCCTGGGTGGCGCAGTCGGTTAAGCGTCCGACTTCAGCCAGGTCACGATCTCGCGGTCTGTGAGTTCGAGCCCCGCGTCGGGCTCTGGGCTGATGGCTCGGAGCCTGGAGCCTGTTTCCGATTCTGTGTCTCCCTCTCTCTCTGCCCCTCCCCCGTTCATGCTCTGTCTCTCTCTGTCCCAAAAATAAATTAAAAACGTTGAAAAAAAAAAAAATTTAAAAAAAAAAAAAAAAAAGGAAGTTCCTTCCCATGGGTCAGGGTTCACAGGAAGAAGGGATCCATCAGGGTTACCCGAAAGGGGGATGAGGTGGCATGGGAGGTCATGGCCACTAGGGGGGTTCAAACTGACCCTCTCAGTCAAACTAGAAACCTAGGCATCACCTGTGGTTCTTCTTCCTCTCTCCCTGACCCACTCATCAATCAGCAATGCTACCTGCCAAATAGCTTTTCAATCTGTCCCATCTTTCCCATTTCCATTACCGCAGCCTCAGTTCATCCCCTAACTATTCTCTCAAGCCATCCCCCCAATTTGAGTCTCCAGCCCTCTAAACCAGGGAGCAGCAAACTACAGCTCATGGACCAGGTCTGGCCAGCCATCTGTTTTTATAAAGTTTACTGGCACACAGTCACGCCCACTTGCTTACATTTCGTCTATGTTTTTATGTTCCAAGATCAGAGCTGGGTAGTTGCAAGAGGCTATGTGGCCCACAGAGTCAAAATTACGTACTATCTCGCCCCTTAAGAGATAGTACGCTATCTCTTAGTTGTTTGGTTGTACACTATCTCTTGGTTGTTTGGGCTCTGCTCAAAACAACCACCAAGTCACTTGTCTTACTCAAGATTCACCAACTGTTCCCCGGGTCAAATAGGAAAAATTTAAATTCCTTGGCATACATGCAACATTATTTATGAATTAGTCCTTACATAGTTCAGGGATTGTAAACTGATAGTCTGCAGGCTTCATCCAGCTCCTGTGGGCATACTGTGGCTCACAGAGTCAAAATATTAAATTATGTGCCAACTTTTACAAATCCTAAGACTATACATCGAAATTGAGATTTCTGGTTTATCTTGAAAAATATGGACCTCTGGGTCTGGAGAGCACAGGCACCATCCAAAGGAGGCAGATGCGTGTTGATTCTGGCTGATGGACGCTACCTGGGAACAGGTGCCTGTGCCTCCCAGTTCACCACAGACCCCACCGCTCCCTAGCATCCTACACCAGGCCTGCTTTACTCATGCAGGCATATGAGTCTGACAGCCCCTGCCCCTCCTCCTTTCTTTACCAGCCAGCCCTGGTAGTTCTCTCCCTGCAACTACTTACTATCGTTGCATCAGAAGAGTCAGAGCTCCCAAGAAGCCATGCTCTCTCCCACCCCCACGCTTGGGCACTCACTATACCCCTGCATTAGTCTGCTAGAGCTGCTGGAACAACCACAGACTGGGTGGCTTAAACAACAGAAATGTATTTTCTCACAGTTTTGGGAGCTGGAAGTCCAAGATTAAAGTGACAGCAGATTGGTTCCTTCTGAGGGCTCTCTCCTTGGCTTATAGATGGCCTTTTTCTCTCTGCATCTTCCTATGGTCCACCCTGTGTGTATGTCGGTGTCCTAATCTCCTCATCTTACAAGGACACCAGTCAACTGGGACTAGGGCCCACCCTAATGATCTCATTTAACCTTAATTACCTTTTAAGGACCCCCATCTCCAAATAGAGTCACAGTCTGAGGTGTTAGGACTTCGACATGTGAATTGGGGTAGGGGACACAATTCAATCCAGACACCTCTCCTCCAGGACTGCCCTCACTTACCTGAATCATCTCATAAATACTCGCTCTTTAAGAGGCTGACCAGACACCCCTTTCTTTCCTCCTCAGAAATCCCCTGCTGAGTTTGCCTTCCCATCTTCTATTTCTTTGCACCTTGGGCACACCCTAACTAGAGAACTATCACTCTGCACTATAAGGATTTATAGTCCCCCTCCCACTTTTTTCCCCACTGAACTGTGTGAGCTTGTGGGAGTAGTAACTATTTTTTTCACTACTCTTCATTCAGCACATATCCACAGGGTACCCACCATGTGCCAGGCACTGCCACTGAAGATCCGACAGTGAACAAGATACCTTCCTGCCTGCACAGAGTCTATATTCAAGCAAGGGAAAAGCATAATAAATAAGAAAGCAAACAAAAGTCGTAAATTACACAGGACCAAGTTTAACCCTTTGAGGAACGTTCAAAAACCACTGAATGAAGGCAAGGAGGGAAACACACGCAAGATCAGTCTAGATACCTGAGGACATTTCCAGACTTGGATTTCTCTGATGTTCTGACTCTGGGTTGCTGAGGCAGTTATTATGCTGACTGTCAGTCAGCCTCCCCTTGTCTTGAAAGCTGCTGTCACTAGCTTGGGTCACTGCATCCCTATAGCCTTCCTTAAATCACAGGCCCAACACCATCCCTAGGAAGAGATGTAAAGACCAAGACAAAGCCTACCAATGACTCCCACTGTCCTTGCCTCAAAAATCCCCAGAGTTAAGGTCTAGGTGCCAGTGGCCAGACCCAGAGAATGACTGTATTTCTCCATGTGCAACTTTTGGGTAAATGGCAGGGGGGATAAGGGCAGGGCAAAGGACTAGGCCTAAGAGGACCTCTTCTATGTAAATGATGTCCATTTCAAGAGCATCAGAGGCTATAACCACCTGTAAGGAAGTAATGGGTGATTTCTGGAAGTTCTCCAGTGACACATGAGAAATGGCACCTGTCACAAGGTAACCCCCCCCCTCCGCTGAAACCACAAAGCCAGTGGGAACTCAGCATGGTCACTAATGTCCACTCCCTTCCTATTTCCCAGGATTTTTAAAAAGTAAATACTATGTGGGTTAAAAAATGCCTATTATAGAAAAGTTTAAGTGGATTAGAATACAGGCACGAAATTCACCCATGGCACTCTGTGTGCCCTCACATATTCATTCATACATATAAAATTCAGAGTTAGTTTTGTCACATGAAAATTTACGTTAAACTTATGGATTCATGTTAAATTTATACATTAGCAGGAACTAGCTTAGAAATCCTGGACACCCCATTATGGAATACATCTAGTGGTCTTTTTCAACATTTAGTACACTTTATATGTTCCAATATGTCCTGCATCTCAATTATCTATCGCTAATTGGTTTATATCATTGGTGACCACTTTCAATGAAATATTTTTATTTTATTTTTTTTTTTATTTATTTTTGGGACAGAGAGAGACAGAGCATGAACGGGGGAGGGTCAGAGAGAGAGGGAGACACAGAATTGGAAACAGGCTCCAGGCTCCGAGCCATCAGCCCAGAGCCCGACGCGGGGCTCGAACTCACGGACCGCGAGATCGTGACCTGGCTGAAGTCGGACGCTTAACCGACTGCGCCACCCAGGCGCCCCTCAATGAAATATTTTTAAATGATTATGTTTTCTACGCAACTATTGTTGGTAAAGAAAATGTAAGGTCCCCAAACTACTGAATTCTTATTATTTGTAATAGTTTTTAGTTCATTCTATGAGATTTCCTATGTAGGTATTCCCATCATTTTAAGTAATGATTATTTTGCCATCTTCTTTCCAATATTTATCCTTCATTCATTTTCTTCTATAATTGCATTGGCGAGCAATCCCAGGGCACATGTAAATAATGATGGAAAGAGTAGTTTGCTCCTATATTCAGTGGCAATGCCATTAGTGGCTCTCTGCATTGACAGGCATAATACTGGTTAGCTGTTGGTTTGGTATAGATTTTTTCTCTCAGTTAATAAAAAAAAATGCATTTTCAGATTCCAATCATCCTATTATCAGTAAGAGAAGTCAGATTTTATCACATATAAAAAAAAATTTGAAGGATCTACCATAATGATCTTAAAATTTACAGAATTCTTTTGTCCTATGCTATATATTTTCATAAGCCTTTATTTTTCCATGTCACAGGGCCAACAGAATTATTGGATCAAAGATATAAACAGCTGCAAGCTCTTCGTACATTTTGCCAAACTATATCCCCAAAGGATTAGGTCAAGTGACACTGCTCCCCAGCAGTGGATGGAAACAGACTCTGCCCAACACTGCGTTTTAACAACTAAAATTTCTGTCAACTGATAAGACTACTGAAAATTGGCTATAAAATTTATAAGATATTCCACCTCTTTCCCACTCTCCTACTGCAACTCTTAAAAAATAATTGTTGGTCCTCAGGTTTACGGTACCTTCTGACATTTCATAAAGATTTTAATGCAATTCCTCTGGAAGAGCCTTCAGGAATATCTAGCACAATGATTGAGAAATGTTCTGAGGTCACAGAACTATAATAATCCAAAAATGTTATACATACTTTCCCAGAAAAAATGCACACATGTGTGTTTCTTTTTTTCATTAATTTCTGAATATCTGCAGCTCATCCATGGGGTGTCACAGACCCACGGTGAAGAAGTCTGACCTAGTCAAACACCTCCATTTTACCGACAGGGACAACTGAGGTCAGAAAATCCTGCTTCAGTAAAAAACTGAAATGAAACCATCTTTTGACTTGTTTTAAAGGCCTCTTCCAAAAGTATTTGAAAAGAAAAGCATATATGATTTTTCTACTTCAAAAATACATTTTTAGGGGCACCTGGGTGGCTCAGTTGGTTGAGCATCTGACTTCAGCTCAGGTCACGATCTCGCAGTCCGTGAGTTCGAGCCCT
Organism: Neofelis nebulosa; assembly: GCF_028018385.1. Lineage (NCBI taxonomy): Eukaryota > Metazoa > Chordata > Mammalia > Carnivora > Felidae > Neofelis > Neofelis nebulosa. The sequence goes on from NC_080799.1 coordinate 31,936,663, forward strand.
GCGTCGGGCTCTGGGCTGATGGCTCAGAGCCTGGATCCTGCTTCCGATTCTGGGTCTCCCTCTCTCTCTGCCCCTCCCCCATTCATGCTCTGTCTCTCTCTGTCTCAAAAATAAATAAATGTTAAAAAAATTTTTTAAATACATTTTTATTTTGAAAAAGGAAAGATTTTGAGAACTAGTAGTATTACTGAATGTGCCATGAAGCTTCCCAAGATAAATGCTTTAAGGGAGTCCATATCCACTCTCGTGGGGTGAATGGGAAAATGTACCTGAGCAAGTAGGAGAAGATCCAGGGTCTGGTCCCGCCAGGCCAGAGGGTAAAGCTCTATCCTGGAATAACCCATAAACCCTGTGAGCCTCATTTTCCACATGTGTAAAATAGGGTGACAATAGGGTTGTAGACTGTGGAGGGTTGTGTGTGTGCTGTGTATGAGTGTGTATGGTGGGTAGTGAGGGTTTTAAGTTATATGTGTGCTGCCGACTGTGTTACCTGTAACAGGCCATATGTCTATGTGTTTGGGGTGATATGGAGGGTGGTATGTTGTGTAGAGGGAGTTGTGGGTTGTGTGTGTGGGAATTGTCGGGGTGTGTGTGTGTGTGTGTGTGTGTGTGTGTAAATAAAGCTAAAGGGGTAGGCTAGGGGCGCCTGGGTGGCTCAGTCAGTTAAGCATCTGACTCTTGGTTTTGGCTCCAGTCACGATCTTATGGTGTGTGGGATTGAGCCTCATGTCAGGCTCTGTGCTGACAGTGAGGAGCCTGCTTGGGATTCTCTCTTTCTCCCTCTCTCTCTGCCCCTCCCCTACCGCTATCTCTCACACTCTCTCTCTCAAAATAAACATTTTTAAAAAAAAATTAAAATAAAGGGGCACCTGGGTGGCTCAGTCAGTTAAGCATCCGACTTCAGCTCAGGTCATGATTTTATGGTTTGTGGGCTGGAGCCCAGCATTGGGCTTTGTGCTGACAGCTCAGAGCCTGGAGCCTGCTTTGGATTCTGTGTCTCCCTTTCTCTCTGCCTCTCCCCTACTCACGCTCTGTCTCTCTCTCCCAAAAATAAATAAAAATATTTAAAAAATTAAAAATTTGTAAAATAGAGAAAAGAAAAGAAAGGCTAAACCAGACTGTGGGTGGCACAAGAGAGGCTGTTCATGCCCCAGTGGTATCCCTTCTTCAGTGAATATGCCTGCCCGGCCTCCAAATGCCAGCACCAGCATCGATTTGCCTGAGGGCCTTCTCTGGGTCTGGACCCCACTTTGGCCTCCCTGTCATAGGCCAGAAGTGCCAGTGCTCTCAATCCCCAGTAGCCTCCAGTCAATGAGTGACCAGGGCTGGAGGACAAATACCCTAACACTCCAAAGTTTACGTTCTACACCCATTTCCAGGGCTGCCCTGCAGGATCTTGCTCCAAATGCCTAGTGCAGTCATGGGCAGTCATGGTGATAACATGCTTCAAAGTGATCTTCTAGTGGTTCCTTTCTTTCCCCCGTTTTACTTCCATACTCCTCTCTGAGTGTTTCCTGAGATCCTTCCCAAATAAATGACCCGCTGTCACACTCATTATCTCAATGGTCCACTTTTGGGCAAACCCACACTAAGACAACCTTATAAGCCATTCTGAACTTGGCCCTGAGGGCAATGGGCAGCCCTGAGGGTTATTACTGGGGCATCACACAACACTTGATATGTTTAAAAAACAAAGTGAGTAAGACCTAAGACTCCAGTGACTTTCTATGGCCTACAATTCACATTCCGAGGGAAGGATGTTGTCGGTGCACAAAGCCTCGTAATTGAGGATGTGTATTTGCCCATCACCAGGCAGGGGTAGTCCCACTCACCAGGGGGCAGCCAAGCCAAGACTCAGTCCCAAGCAACCTGCCTCACAGCCCCATTCGCACCAGGATGCATTTCTAGAAACACCTTCAAAAACATTTAGTCCAAACCAGTAAACAAAAAGATCCCGGGCCAACTCAAAAGCTGTGTGGCAGAACCGTCCTTTCTGGTAGACACTGTCATTTCCACTCAGCCCCCATTTGGTAAAGGGAGGCCAAAGCCACACCCCGCACCTCAGACGAGAGAGTCAGGGGCCTGGTGCCTTTTCAAGTCAGGCATCTGCTGGTGAACCTGCTTTATAGGCTGGAATCTGGGCCACCAGAAGTTTCTGGTCCTGCCTGTGTGACTCTCCAGGGGAGCATCATTCCTGTCAGGTAGATGATGCCCACGGAGAGTGCCGTGCCCTCGGCACGATGGACGGCAGCCTTCCTGACTGAGGCACCTCTGAAATTCTTCCCTGGGAGCCTACCCTTCCGTAGGAATGAGAAAGGACAGAGCTGCAGCCTCGGGATGGCAGAGGAGAGCATGGGAGCGGGGCGCATACACGGGAGAAGAAAGGAAACCAGGGATGAGGCGCCTCCAAGCTGACAGGATGGACAGGACTCACCCTTTGTCCCTCCCTCCAAGGTTTCTGTTTCCTAGAGACCCTGGGAGGGCAGGTGTGGCTGAAACACCAGTGTGTAGCACAACACATACCTGACACCAACCCCAGATGGCCCTAACTGTATACACACTCATGGACAAGTTACTTACCCTCTCCATGCCTCAGTCTCCTCTCACAAAACAAGGTTAATAATACTTATTTAACAGTGCTTCTGAGGGGCTTAAATGAGACACTGTGCGTGGAACCCCCTAATAGGATGCCTAACACATCCTATTAAATCTGTTAAACACATCCTGTTAAATATTCCTTTCCTTTCCCATTATAAGAAGTAACATTTTTGGAATGGTTTCTATATGCCAGTCACTGGTGAAAGAAAACTCAACATCCCGTGAAGCAGGTCCTACAACTCATCCTATTTTATAGATTAGCAAACTGAGAGACGTTATGTAACTAACCGTCAGGGGGTTCTGGCACTTGTGGGGTGGCACTGGGGTGGGAACACAGCAGCTCTGGCTTCAGACCCCAAGTTCTCCCCCCATTCCCCTTGCTCCCCTACTTACAAGAAAAACGGGAAGCCTACCTGTCCCAGGAAGAAGGCTCACATGTCATCAGGCATCAGTCACATTAATACCTTGTTTACAATGCGTTTCAACACTACAGCTGTGTCACTGGTGGTATATTTTGCAGCTCTGGTTTTATTAATTTTTTAATTTTTTTTTTTAACATTTACTCATTTTTGAGAGACAGAGAGAACAGAGCATGAGTAGGGGAGGGGCAGAGAGAGGGAGACAGAATCCAAAGCAGGATCCAGGCTCTGAGCTGTCACCACAGAGCCTGATGCAGGGCTCGAACTCACTGACCACAAGATCATGACCTGAGCCGAAGTCGGATGCTTAACCAACTGAGCCACCCAGGCGCCCCGCAGCTCTGGCTTTAAAACCAAACAAACCAAATGATGCCGATGCTGTGTCAGGGGTTCACAAGGAGTGACCACAGACCATCAGCATCAGCATTACATGATGTGTCAGAAGTGCAAATTCTCAGGCCCAGCCCAGACCTACTGAACCAGAAACTCTGGGGGTGGGGCCCAGCCATCACTGTGACCAAGCCCTCCAGGTGATGCCCGTGGACACTACAGCCTGAGCACCAATGCCGAAGTCGAATGTATGTTTCCCTTGTGTAGTAACTACTAAGCAGGAAGAATGGCTAAGTAAATCAATAAATTGTTAACATTATTGTTGTTTTATTTCCAGCTGGGGTTGTTCAGAGACAGGGGTAGTGGACATGCAGTGCCCACTGAGGACAAACAAATTCATTCATCAATATCCGTATTTTGAGCATTGACTGTGTTCTAGGCACTATGGCAGGAAAGACAGCAAAGAGCTAAAAAGACAAATGTACCAGGTTCCTACTTCCACAGTCTAACAAACTAGTAGGGGAGGCAGTCGTGTGACACAAAATTACACAATTATTAAGTTGTGCTGGAGGTAAAGAACGTGAAACACAAAAGGAATGCGTCAGGAAAGCACAATGGGGACTCAGATCTAACCCTGGAAGTCAGGGAAGACCTCTCAGGGTAAGTTACACTGGAGTCAGGGCACAGTCTGTTGAAGCAGGTTGGGAGCGGGCAACTGTGAGGGTGAGAGGAATGGCCTGTACCAAGGGCCTGGGGTGGGAAGATGCTCCCTGGGTGGTCTTTGGAGCTTTTGGACCAGTTTTTTATGTTAATTCTTCTGCTCAGAGTTCCCACCCCGTGTAATGGGGCAAAGCCAGAACATGCACCCACACACGGGGCCCCGTGTGATTCCAGCTTCTCTTGGGGGGCTCTTTGCCTACCCACAGCGCAGACAGAAGTTCGACTTGTCTGCTGTACCCCTAAGCAAGTAGGTGGCGGGTTGTGAGTTCCCGGTTCACTGATGGGTAAATTGTGCATGAAGCCAGGAGCTCCAAACGTGGAGGGGCCATGTGGAGCTGTCTAGAAGCATTTCCCGTTCACCGCTCCAGCTCTGAATTTCCTCTTGCTTTTTACTAGTGAGGCTCTTGTTTCTCTTTTCCAAGCTTGGCTACGTTTCTTTTTTCTTGTTGTATCTTACCCAGAATTCTCCGTCATTAAAGGAAACAGTCAATAAGAGTGAATTTGCCGCATGTGCTCAATCCACTCCATTTACCTTTGAAATCTCCCACAGCTACATTAGGTGTCATTGCAAAGTACTTCCAGAGTATCACAGACTTCCCATCTGCATCTGAGCCACCCAGGGCTGCAATCCCACCTCAAGCTCCTGTCTGCCAAACCACATGGGCTCTCCGGCTTGCCTCCAATATTCCCAGCGCCTAATACAGCCGGTGGCATATAACAGTGCTCAGAATATTTCTGAATGGGTAAACTAGTTCATTGGTAACCTTCATACAATCCTACAGGGTGGAGAAAACATTGTTCCTCTTTTATTTTTTAATGTTTATTTATTTTTGAGACAGAGAGAGTGCGAGAGCAAGGGAGGGGCAGAGAGGAGCCGAAGCAGGCTCCATGCTGACAGCACAGAGCCAAATGGGGGGCTCAAACCCATGAACCGCGAGATGGTGACCAGAGCTGAAGTCTGATGCATAATGGACGGAGCCACCCAGGCACCCCTGTTCCTCTTTTAAAGGTGAGGAAACCGAGGCTCAGAGTGCTGGGTAACTCCCCAAAAGTCCATGAGAAAGCAAGATGCAGAAGTTGGAGTCCAAATCGGGACTACAGGATCCCAAAGACCTCTCTCCATCCATCCCACTGCCTCTTAACAGCCCTGAGGTCCCGAAGCGCTAGGCTTGCAGGCGAGTGCCATTGGCTGAAAAGTAGCACTGCTTCCTTCTGCCCAGGGTCAGGACAGTGTCGTGTGACTGGAGAGGAAGGGTGTGAGCCCTGGGGCAAGCAGGAGTAACTGGGTGTTTGACAGAATGAGGTGAAGGTGGACATCCCCGCCGTCTCGCCACAGAGTGGACATGCTTCCATCCTGGAAATAATAAAGTTTAGTCCCGCATAAAGAGAGCATCGCATCTGCCCTGTAATGTAAGGAGCAGCAGGGTGTTCCAAATGAAAACCGGCTCAGGCTGGTGTGCCTGCCTTCAGGGTCGATCACCAGACTAAATGCTCCAGAGCATGCAAAGATGGGATCGTGGGGACCAAACTGTCACCAAGAAAATCACAAGAGGGGAGGCGGACAATTCTCTGTGACCTTCCATCCATGAGATCCACCCTGACTTGGCGAGATATTCAGAATTCTGAACTGTTAGCACATTTGAAACAGTGGTTATTACCTCGTCACCATAAAAGTTGAGCAAAGAAAAGCAGAGTACAAATTGTGTTTCACAGTGATTTCGGCTTTCCTTTAAAAACAAAATAAAAATATGTGCAAAATGAAGAAGACAAAAACCAAAAGCAATTAATATGAAAAGCTGCAGGAGTAGGACTCAATGTAGGGTTTTCCCCCCTCATTTTCTGTATCATCCTAATTGTTAGGAACGAACCTCCATCTTTTAAACAAAACAAAACCGCATTATAAAGGAATATAATGGTGCTTACTGAGTGCTTGTTATCTGGCCGTTTTGTCCCATTTTACCTAACCCCAACTAAACGTATATTATTAGTCTTGCTTTACAGGGAGGGCATTAGCCTCTGATGAGCTGAGTTGACCAAGCCATAGCTGCTAAGTGCAAAGCCAAGTTAAAAATAAATGTTGACCTACCCTACAGCGTACTTCCCAACCTTGGCTGCGTGTTAGAATCCTATGGGAAGCTTTTAAAACTCTTGCTGTCCAGACCACACCCCAGACCAATTAAATCAATCCCTCAGTAACAGGAGCTCACTGCCTGCGACAGCAAGAATGTGATCTTTCGGGGTGCCTGGGTGGCTCAGTCGGTTAAGCATCCGACTTCGGCTCAGGTCATGATCTCACGGTCCGTGAGTTCGAGCTCCGCGTCAGGCTCTGTGCTGACAGCTCAGAGCCTGGAGCCTGTTTCGGATTCTGTGTCTCCCTCTCTCTCTGACCCTCCCCTGTTCATGCTCTGTCTCTCTCTGTCTCAAAAATAAATAAACGTTAAGAATGTGATCTTTCAAGATCAGCCCTGGAGTGGAGTTTCTGGCAAGTCCAACCTCTGGCCCTTTGAGACGGTCTGTTCACACCTTCAAGGCCTGGAAGAAACTCCTTTCTGCTTCACCTAGCCACACTGCTTTCTGTTGCCTGTAATCAAGAAAAAGTAACTTAACCCTTCTGAGCCTTTTGGGGAAGAATAATCAGCAGTATTAGGAATATAACAGAGGTTTCCAGAGCTTGGAGGTCGAGGCTGGACTGCCTGTGTTCAAATCCCAACTCTGTCACTTAACACTATTGCTTTGGACAAGTGACATCAGGATTCTGAGGCTCCGTTTCCACAAAGTACAATGAAGACAGTTTGTACTTTGCCCCGTGTCTTGAAGACCAAAAGGGAGAGTTTCAATGGTACTCCGCACATACAAAGCACTTAAAGATTAGCTATTATTGTTATCGAGGTGGGCAATGAAAGCTCTTCCCTTACCTAAGACCATTACGACCCCAGGCTCCAGGAGCCCCAGTCTCCTCCATGCTTCTTGGGTGCCAAGCCATTCCCACCACCATCCCTTTGCCCCTGCGGGACTCCTGCTTGAGACAACCTCCCTTTTCACTCCTACTTATCCAAATCTTTCAACACCTAACTTCTCTTCCTCCTTCACAAAACCCATGCTGCTATTTCCCTCCTCTGAACCTATGTGGCATCTGGCAATTCCTACTGCATAATTTAGTACTTAATTATGCATTGCTGTGATAATCTCAGTATTTCATCCTGGATATGTCCTGTCTCAACAGCTACATTGTAGACTCCTCAAGGGCAGGTCCCCTGTCTCATATATGTCTTGGTCAACCCCACCGGGCTGAACATTTAAGGAGGAAAGAAAAGAAAAACGTGTCATATTGAACTGAGCAATTCAACAGATGCCAAATCAATGTCTCAGGTCACAGGAGTGGAGGAAGGTCATCGAGGAAGCAGGGAGTGGGTCTCCAGGCAGCCCTGAATTGCACACAGCAGAATGACTGGGAAGCTGTTTGGTAATTTGCATACAGATGACATTCTACAAAATGCAGGTGCCTGCCTTTTCACCACAGAGGCCAATTAAATGCTTTACATTTTAAAAGCAGACTCCTTAAGAAATGCCTGTGAGAACAATTAAGAGCACAAAACACAGTAAATGAAACTGGAAGTTATCAAAAGCTACTGAAAGAAGTTGAAGAAAATGGCCAGTGGCCAAATGGAAGGAAACTGAGTCCAGTGGATCAGATTACGGACTCTGGAAGCCAGTAGTCACTGGCCCTGGTCCCTGCAGAGCCTCCCACGGCCAACTGTAAAATAGAGATAATAATAGTGCTTGCCTCCTAGGTAGTTGTTAAGACTGAATGTATTAATATACGTAAAGTAATTAAAACAGCGTCTAGCACTTAAGTGCTCAATGACTGTTGGTTGCAATGATTATGATGATTATTAATATAGCATTATATACTCTCCAAAATAGCAGAGACCTTTTCCACCTTGTTTTCTCAGCACCCCGGCACTTCCGGAACACAGGAGGAAACCCAATAAATGTTGTTGAATGATCGAATTAAATGGCAAGCTTAGTTGGTGACAAATTATGATATGGAGCAGCCTTGTAGACCTGCTCCGCAAGTGCCTTATAACTGCTCCCTCCTTCCCACAGCAAAGTCTCAGGGACCCTTTTATGAGTTTCAACCCCAGTCTGAGAGCCTCACAGACCCCCTCCTGGCTTATCCACTCAGACTCTCCTGGCCAAGGGTCCATCCCCTCCACAGATGATCTGGTCCCTGCATCTTATCCAGCCCGCTCTGGACCTGCATCTTGTGAGCCCTCCCACAGCTCCAAGCAGGGACTGTAGAATCTTACAGGCCTGGGTTGAAACGCTGACATTCAGTGCCTTGCTAACCAGCATTCTTGGGCCATTTACTTCATATGTCTGACCTCAGTTTTCTCACCTGAAAAGTAGAATAACAATACCCACAGATGGATGTAAATGCCCATAACATGCCAAGCACAGTGTGTCTGCACATGAAGGGGGATGGCCCAATGTTAATCCCCTCCCAGCCTGCTATTTGCACAATATGGTGGAATCCTCAGAGCCCCATAAAAACACTGGATGAGCCATTTGGCCAGCAAGAGACTGGTGACTGAAACCACAAGCATCAAGTCTGTTTCTCCAAAACAAAGCAAAACTTTGTAATAAAACTGAGTTGTGGTAGAATGCTAGGAAAAGCTGTTTGCCGCAGCCTTAATGGGCAAGACAGAAAGGGCACAGCCTCAGAGGCCAGGGAACAGGTTTATTAGGAGGATTAAAGTCAGGGAGAGCTGCTGGAGAGTCAGGGTGGCTTATCAGCATGAAATAGTGTGTACTCACAGATAAGATCACCCACAGAGCAGCCAATAGGCCACTTCAGAAATAAAAAATCGTAATGGGCTACTGGGACAGAAAATCCCAGTGGTGCCCCAAGCAGTGGTCCATATTGTCTGTAAGGACGGCTGCATCAGAAGCCCCAGGGGAGGTTTTTCAAGTACAGAATCCAGTTGCCCTTCCTGGAGTCTCCAGTCCGGTCAGTGTAAGTGGTCTCTGGGAATCTGTTAACGACTTTTACAAGAATCACAGATGATGATGCTAAGGGGGCAGTTAAGTTTTGGACTGTCTGAGTTACAACATGAGGATTGTTTCATAATTAGTTCAGCAGCGATCCAGACACTTGGATTTATCCATTCATTTATAACAAATATTCATTACATTGTTTTGGTAAGAAAGAAATAAGAAGAAAAGATAGTCAGGTTCCTCATTAAGCTTATGGTTGACTAACAGAGACAATGATCAAAGAGCCTCACAATCAATCCATTACTCATTCACTCAACAACTGAAGTACCTACTCTGGGCCAGGCTCTGTGTTAAGGAAGTGGGATTTTGATTGGTCCCCTAAAAAATGGGAAGTTGCAAGAGGCTTGAGACAGTAAAATTTTAGATTTCAACCTATCCAAGGGAGACATCTCTGCTTTCTTTTCTTTTTCAGAATTATGTCCTATATGGTTCCCTGAAAGGGGAGAGGAATATTTCTTAAAGTTCAGAGAAAAGATGATGTGTCTAAGAACACACACAGTCTGCTGGCTTAGGAGACAGGTTTACACAAATGAAATATTGACAGTATTTTCTCAACTGATACTAATGAGGTTAAAAAAAAGTGAAGAGAGTAAAAATGAATAATTATAAGAGCAGCAGTAATGATACCTAACATATTAAGCACTTACTATGTGCCAGGCATTGGTCTCAGTGACAAACAGACATAAAGAAAAAAACATAGCCCTTTCATTTGCTACTGGAGCAAGTAACAAATGCAGGAGCTCTTTGAAAGGTGATTTCACAATGGCATCGGTGGCCTTAAAAAGCATTCCTGCCATCTGACCATGTTCTTTCTTTTCAGAAAGTGCATTCTTTGGAACTATCGCAAGAGTTTTGTGTAAAGATGTTCATCACTGGTTTATTATGGCACAAAACCTGGAAACAAACTGAGTATCCAACAGTAGGGGTTTCCTTCAATTATGTATCTGCTGCATCCACGTAACAAAAGAATGTAGTGACATAAATCCCTTGACAAGATTAACTATTAAGTGGAAAATGAGACGTGCAGAAGAGTGGGTGGCATCTTTGAAACTTCATGTTGTATGCACATATTAACTTGGCGAAAACAACGTAAAGCAACATGCCAAACTATTTCTAGAGTGTAATCCAAGAGTCCACGCAAGGACAAGAAAAACTGGGAAAGAATTTGGGGAAAAGGTTAATTGATTGTGAGTAGAAGACCACTCAATTTTTTTTCTCCCATTTTCCTAGATTTCTAAGTTTAAGATGTGTGACAAAATGAAATACTTTTGTCATAAAAGATTAAATAAAAGAAATCATGAGTCCAGGCTAAGGATTTGCTTTAAACCTCACACATAAGAAGGGATTCATGATCAAGATACAAACACCAAATATTAATGGCAGAAAATGTCAAGGATATGGTCAGAAAGACATAAATCCTACAATAATTTGCCAAAAAACAAAAAGCCAAGTGCCTCTCAAAATTGAGTTGTGTCACTTCAACAAATGGTGCTGGGAAAACTGGACAGCAACATGCAAAAGAATGAAAGTGGACCACTTTCTTACACCATACACAAAAATAAATTCAAAATGGACTCAAGACCTAAATGTGAGACAGAAAACCATCAAAATCCTAGAGGAGAATACAGGCAGTAACCTCTTTGACAGCAGCCATAGCAGCTTCTTACTAGGTATGTCTCTGGAGACAAGGGAAATGACAGCAAAAATAAACTACTGGGACTTCTTCAAGATAAAAAGCTTCCACACAACCAAGGAAACAATCAACAAAATTAAAATGCCTACTTCAAAAAAAAATAAATAAAAATAAAATGCCTACTTCAAAATGTGAGAAGATACTTGCAAATGACATATCCGATAAAGGGTTAGTATCCAAAATCTATAAAGAACTTAACAAATTCAACACCCAAAAAACAAATAACCCAGTGAAGAAATGAGCAGAAGACATGAATAGACGTTTGTCCAAAGGAAACATCCAGATGGCTAACAAACACATGAAAAGATGCTCAACATCACTCACCATTAGGGAAATACAAAACTACAATGAAATATCACCTCACACCAGTCAAAATGGCTAAAATTAACAACTCAGGAGACAACAGATGTTGGCAAAGATGTGGAAGAAGGGGAAGCCACTTACACTGTGGATGTAATGTAAACTGGTACAACCACTCTGGAGAACAGTAGGGAGGTTCCTCAAAATGTTAAAAATAGAACTACTCTACAACCCAGCAATTGCACTACTGGGATACAAAAATACTGATCTGAAACATTTGCACCCCAATGTTTATAGCCGCATTATCAACAATAGCCAAACTATGGAAAGAGCCCAGATGTCCACTGCCTGATGGAACGGATAAAGGAGCTGTGGTATATATATATAATGGAATATTACTCAGCCATAACAAAGCATGAAATCTTCCCATTTGTAATGACTTGGATGGAGGTAGAGACTATTACGCTAAGCAAAATAAGTCAAAGAAAGAAAAATACCATATGATTTCACTCATATGAGAAATTTAAGAAACAAAACAAATGAACACGGTGGGGGGTGGGGAAGAGACTGGGAAACCATAAAACAGACTCCTAACTATAGAGGACAAACTGATGGCTGCTGCAGGGGAGCTGGGCAGGGGGATGGGTGAATTAGGTGATAAGGATTCAGGAGTACACTGGTGGTGAAGCACCTGAGTGGCTCAGTCGGTTAAGTGTCCAACAACTCTTGGTTTCAGCTTAGGTCATGATCTCATGGTTCATGAGTTCAAGCCCTGAGTCGGGCTCTGTGCCGACAGCACAGAGTCTGCTTGGGATTCTCTGTCTTCTTCTCTCTCTCTGTCCCTCCCCCACTCATTCTCTCTCTCTCTCTCTCTCTCTCTCTCTCTCTCTCTCCCTCCCTCCCTCCCTCCCTCTCAAAAATAAGAAAACATTAAAAAACAAAAAGTACACTGGTTGTGATGAGTACTATGTATTATATGTAAGTGATGAATCACTAAATTTTACACCTTTAACTAATATTACACTGTATTTTAACTAACTGGAATTTAAATAAAAGGTTGAGGTTTTTTTTAATTTTTTTAAAAAAATTTTTTAATGTTTATTTATTTTTGAGACAGAGAGAGAGAGCATGAACAGGGGAGGGTCAGAGAAAGAGGAAGACACAGAATCTGAAACAGGCTCCAGGGTCTGAGCTGTCAGCACAGAGCGTGACGCGGGGCTCAAACCCACGGGCTGCAAGATCATGACCTGAGCCGAAGTCGGATGCTTAACTGAGCCACCCACTCAGGCGCCCCAAAAGGTTGAGTTTTTAATATCATTGAGAAGTTGTTTGGGGGTTGTTTCTTTTTAAATGCATTGGTTAGGACTCCTTTTGTTGTAATTGACAGGAACCCCAACTTCAACGGCATGAAGCAAAAGAGGGAATTTATTGCCTTACAGAATTGGAAAGTCCAGAGGAAAAGCTGACTTCTGGACTAGCTTGGTTCTGGAGCTCACTAGCATCTTGACTTAAGTTTCTCTCTCTTGACTCAGCTCTCCATTGTGTGGGCTTCAATATCAGACCCCAGGTAGTGGCCCCTGGAAACCCAGGTTCACTTCACTTTATTCCAAGCAGTTCTAGAAAACTAAAGTGCCCCCGCCTCTTTCCCCAACAGATGCAAAGGCATCTAAGACACACCAACTCGGTCACATGACATCTCTGAGCCGATCACTGGAGTCAAGACAATGCCAAGCTCCTATTGTGCCAGCCAGGGCACACGGCATACCGTGGAGACCAGGGTATAGTGAACACCATCTGAGTCTCCGTCCAGAAGAAAAGGAGGTACCAGAAGAAGAGGAGACTGGGAAGCAAAACAACAGCTGCCCTCAAGGTAACAGAGAAAAGCACAAATCCATGCATGACCCATCTCTGTGATAATAAAAAAAATAATAAAGAGCAAAAATTGAAAAGCCATTAAGAAGAACATGAAATCAGACATAAATAGGCAGCTAGTAAGAGCACACTGCTTTAAATGAGTTTAGAGGCCAGGGGAACAAAGTCTCTCACAACTCATGGTTATGTCCACGGAGCTGCCATCAAAGATTTGGGCTTTGACATCTTTGGGAGAAACCAAAAGCTAGAGCGGCCACAAAGGAGATAGAGAGGAGATGAGAGCTGATATCAAGGACCAGAGGCAACTACTGACTTCTGGAGAAATTACAGGACAGACTGTTAAAATAGCAGATTTAACCAGGCTTAGAGAAGAGGTGACTGACAAAGCTACAGTCAGCTTACCAAGAGCATGCCTGCCAAAGGCACCACATGGGATCATCAGGTCAGAACCTCTTGGGAAGACCACGTTAAAAACCAACACACGTAGCTTCCAGAAGACATCTGAGATTTGGAAAACATGTTCTAGTGATAAATCTTTGGACAGTAGGAGAAACAGGAGTATGACTTAGTAGCCAACTGGCTGGCGAGCTGTACCAACTGAATGTCATCATCCCTGTCCTAAGAATGGCTATCAAGTGTATTGACTATGTGCCGAGAATCAGGCTGTCTCACAAGTCTACTCATTTAAACCTCTAAGCAATGCATAAAGTAGATACTTACTAGTGCCTTTTTATAGATGAGAATGCTAAGGCTTAAACCTAAAAAAAAAAAAAAGTAGTCAAATTAGCAAATGATTGAGCGGGCATTCTGACCTGGTCTGTCCAATTCCAAAATTTTTCCTAATAAACGCTGTCCTCGACTGATGTGGTATATACGGTGAGTGTTCACAAATGGTAGCTGTTCTCACGAGCTGTTAGCATTATCTCCAACAAAAACACTGCCCTCTAAGTGTGAAAATGTACCCAGTTCATTCCTCTTCTGGGGGACCTGGAAATGTAAAGGTGTACCAAGAAAGGACAGCAGCCTCTTTGGGGCAAGGGGTTAACAGCTCAGGTTTTGGGAGACAAAACTCCTGGCCAAAGGTTGTTGTACCTGTGCCTGATATTTTTCTTTCAAGAAAATCTGCTCACTTCTGTTCTTCTTCCTTCTTCCTCATCTTTTGTCTCTCCTTTTTTAGTTATCTGTACAATTCAATGTTTTATTTCTTTATCTGATTTAGTGTTTTAATTACCAAACTAATATATGCTTATCATCAAACTGTGAAGTAATACATACATGCATAGTAAAAAATAAATGTCCCCACCCCTTAGGAAACTGCTGGTGACAGTTTGGCACATAACCTTCCACAATATTTACTGTGCACATATAAGTAAACCATGTTTAATACAATGTTAGGTATTTATAGAGAGGTGGTGAAATATACACCAGAATGGCCAGTAGCCTTGCACAGTCTTGGAAGTATGCATGTGGTGTTACTGTGGACACCTCTCAGAAACCACAGTCACTGCCCGTCACGTTCAGTTCTTGAGCAGTCAACAAATGTTTACATGCCCACTATGTGCCAGTTGCCATGCTAGGTGCTCAGAACAGAGCTGTGAGCAAGACAGGCACAGGGCCATTCCTGGAGACAAAATCTGGATGGTGGGTCTAACTCAGCTCCAGAAATGCAATCGCCAAGCATCTTCTCTATTCCAGCCCTTGTAGGAGGTACAGGGTATCACAGTTAAAACAGACACAACAGCCCCTGCTCTGAAGTGCTCATGGAATAGAAGAGACACACTAGAAAATTAGTTATCTTGTTTTTATTTTTATTCTATTAACTAAATTTACTGAGCATTTATTATGTGCCAGGTACTACACTAGCATGTGACGTGCATTAACTCATTTAATCCTCACAGGGACCTACTGACGTAGGTAAATGACTGTCCCCATGTTTCACAGATTTGGACACTGAGGCTCAGAGAGGACCAGTAACTTGGTAGAGATCTCACAGCTGGTGAGTGACTGGGCTGTGACTCAAGCTGAGAGCTAGCTAGCTGTCTCCAAGACTCCTCTCTTTTCACCCACCATTCTATTCGTTCCATGGCATTCTCTTTTGCTCTCTCATCAGATTCCTACAGACCCTACATGACTCCACTCTGCTCCAATCAATTTTTTTCTGAGTCTCCAAACTTTAGAGGAAAGCCTTGCTTGAACTATAATGATAGCCACAACAACTAAAATTGTGTCACATACAACAAAGAATATTCCCAGGGTACCCGGTGAGACAGAAATAGATCTCTTAACAGTCTTGTGTTCTGTATGCCACTTGAAAGGTTAACATTCAGGGTCACCTTCCTCCTGAGCTTTAAGACCAGGGGCATCAATGTAATGAGAGGTGCCAGCATTCCATGAGTTCTGGACTAGTGACCTGTGACCTGAGTTCCTGTGATGATTTTTTTTTTTTTTTTTTTTTTTGAGTTCAGCATGGTGAGAAAAGTTAATGAGGATCTTGGTCAAAAGAAGTCTTGATCATTTAATGAAAAAGCCTAACTCGTCAATATCCCACTATCAATTTATTTTCAGACCAACCTAAGTCATAATCTTAACTATTATCTTATCCCCATCATCTCCCTGCCCCTGCCCTGCACCCAACCAATGTCAGCCAGCTCTAGGATATAAATGTTCTACAGAGTCTCCCTGCCCTGTAGGATTCCCTAAACAGTGATGCCTCGGCTGTAGACGTGTTGTTATCTAGCTCTTTCTGCTGACTCGACTGACCACTAAGTGGTCCCAACAGGACCCTTTCTTTCACCATGCCAGCCCCTCTCTAAGCTACTGTTCTTCATTCAGATCCTTCAATTCTACCAACAACACTCTACTGAGTTTCTGCTCTGGGCTGAGCACCAGGCTAGGCTGGGGATAGAAAGATGAGACCCAGGTCCTGTAAGATCCATGGCACTCATAGTCAGAAGGAAAGGGTAAACAACTTCCACCAAAATGAAAACAGACCTATGTTCTCCATGCAGTAATCAAGCAAAAACAAGGCAAAAAGGAAGGGTTGTTTGTTTATTCTCTCTGGTGAGGGTAGGAGATGACAAAAAGAAATTTTCACAGATGAAGGTTTGAAAGGATGAACAGGAGTTTTCCAGGAGGAAAAGGAGGAAAAAAGGGCAGGAAATTGTAAAAGGACATGTCAGGGAGGTCGGGGAGTGGGAAGAAGAAAAGAGGGTTACACATAACTCAGTAAAGCTATCTTGTGGGAACATGGAGGAGCAGCGAGGTGGGAGAGGAACATGACAAACTGTGGCGGCCCCCAAGCACTTCATTTGCTTAGTTTGTCATTTTATTTTAGACTCTGAAATAATTTCACATGAACAGGAAAGCCGTAAGATTCACAAAGAACTTTCATACATGCCCTTTTCATCTACTTCCCCAAAACTGTCAATATTTTACCACGCTAGCCACATCGTCTTTTCTATATAGACACAGTTTTGTGTTTGTTTGTTTGTTTTCTGAGCTACTTGTCAATGAGTTGAGGTCGTGATATTCCTTTACCCTAAACACTTCAGTGTGTTATTCCCTAAGACCAAAGTCACTTGCTTGTAATTACTACACAAAGTCAGGAAATTTTTGTTGACTTAATACTATTATCTACTCCACAAACCTTATTCGTATTTCACCAATTTTCCCAATAATTTCCCCCATAGCGAGCAAAAAAAGATGGCTGTCTTATTTTAAATTGGAAACCCATACTCTCAGCATGCCCTGTCCCTGTTTTATTTTTCTTCATTGTATTTACCGCTACCTAACATACAGCATATTTTTCTTATTTTCTTAATTGTCTCTCCCTACCACTCTACTAGAATCTAAATCCTACAAGGTCAAGATTTTTGTCTACTTTGTTTACTGCCATATCCCCAACACCCAGAACAGTGCCTACACATGGTAGTTGTTCACTAAATACTCTTGGACTCACTGGCCAAACCTGGAGGTATCTCTTCCCAACCTCCTCTTGTATGTATTTTTAAAAAATGTTTATTCATTATTTCAGAGAGAGAGAGAGAGAGAGAGAGAGAGAGAATGAGTGGGGGAGGGGCAGAAAGACAGAGGGAGACACAGAATCTGAAGCAGGTTCCAGGCTCCGAGTTGTCAGCACAGAGCCCGATGCGGGGCTCAAACTCATGAACTGTGAGACCGTGACCTGAAACGAAGGTGGACGCTCAACCAACTGAGCCACCCAGGCCCAATTTTTTTTTAAACAAAAAATCAATGTGAAATTCATATCAAGAACATTGAGGCCCTGTGTCTGCTTTCCCTCCTTTAAAGTCCTTGTTTGGTGTTCTTTTGTCCTCCTGTAGGTATACGGTGTATATTTCAAGGGAGAGGGCTTGAGCTCCACTAGCCCAGAAAAGTGAGGGCTTCTCTTAAACCTAGCCCAAATCAACGGAATCCCCTTTGGGCTGTCTGTCTAGATGCAAGAGTCCTTGAAGTACAAGGGTATCCCCTCTGCAAACAGAGTTGGCATCTTTAAATCTAATTGAAAGATTAAAAGAAAACCCCCAACTAGAAGGTCAATTTATAGATTCAAAAGTTAAATCAAGCCATATCCTTAAGCACATGGGACACAAACCTTGTATTAAATCAAAGACTTAATCTAAGTTAAGCCACCCTGGCTGGGAACCTGAGCTGGAGATGTGTAATTAACACCAACCATTCAGCACCAACTGCTCCATCTGACAGTCTGTGGCCTGAACAACCTTGTTATAATTTCCAGGGGGCTTTGGGAATGCTCACCTTCCAAGCTGCAGAGGTGGTGGGCCTGTCGTCTTTCTGCTTGACCTCATCTACAACTCACCCCTGAGCTCATGATACTCTGGCCGCATGGACTTCCTTATGATTCTCAAGCATGTTAAGGACACTTCAAAGTCATTTGTAACTGCCCACCACCCAACTTCACATTGGACTTTGTGCAAATGTCACTTTCTCAGTGAGAACTTCACTCTTATTCTATTAAATTCTGGAGATTCCACCTACACCTGCCTAAAGAACCCAGAAAACCGCCAGAGGATTAGCAGAACGGAGTCTCCGGAGCCAAGCACAGACGAGAGGCCCACGGAAGAGGGTAGGAAGGGCGGCGAGGCGGTGCGCGCTCCACGGACTGACAGGAGGGAGCCAGGGCTGAGGGGCAGCCCGCCGGCCAAGCGGAGCCCCCGAGTCGGGCTGGCAAAAGCGGAGGGGCCGGACGGACTGTGTTCCGACAGCAAGCGCGACTTAGCGTCTGGGAGGTCATAAGTTAACAGCTCTGCTCAGAAAGCGGGAAGGCTGGAGGACAAAGGGAGGGAGAGCGGCTGAGCCCCCGGACGGCAGAGCTCAGCTTGGCAGGGAACAAAGGCGCTCGCCAGCGCCATCTCCCCCCGCCCATCCCCCAGCCAAAATCCCAAAGGGAACCAGTTCCTGCCAGGGAACTTGCTCGCTCCGTGCAAATACCCAACTCTGTGCTTCTGCGGAGCCAAACCTCCGGCAGCAGATCTGACTCCCTCCTGCTGCCACAGGGCCCCTTCTGAAGTGGATCACCTAAGGAGAAGCGAGCTAAGCCTGCCCCTCCTGCCCCCGTGCACCTTGCCTACCCACCCCAGCTAATACGCCAGATCCCCAGCACCACAAGCCTGGCAGTGTGCAAGTAGCCCAGACGGGCCACGCCACCCCACAGTGAATCCCGCCCCTAGGAGAGGGGAAGAGAAGGCACTCACCAGTCTGACTGTGGCCCCAGCGGTGGGCTGGGGGCAGACATCAGGTCGGACTGCGGCCCCGCCCACCAACTCCAGGTATACACCACAGCACAGAGGAAGTGCCCTGCAGGTCCTCACCACTCCAGGGACTATCCAAAATGACCAAACGGAAGAATTCCCCTCAGAAGAATCTCCAGGAAATAACAACAGCTAATGAACTGATCAAAAAGGATTTAAATAATATAACAGAAAGTGAATTTAGAATAATAGTCATAAAATTAATCGCTGGGCTTGAAAACAGTATACAGGACAGCAGAGAATCTCTTGCCACAGAGATCAAGGGACTAAGGAACAGTCACGAGGAGCTGAAAAACGCTTTAAACGAAATGCAAAACAAAATGGAAACCACGACGGCTCGGATTGAAGAGGCAGAGGAGAGAATAGGTGAACTAGAAGATAAAGTTATGGAGAAAGAGGAAGCTGAAAGAAAGAGAGATAAAAAAAATCCAGGAGTATGAGAGGAAAATTAGAGAACTAAGTGATACACTAAAAAGAAATAATATACGCATAATTGGTATCCCAGAGGAGGAAGAGAGAGGGAAAGGTGCTGAAGGGGTACTTGAAGAAATTATAGCTGAGAACTTCCCTGAACTGGGGAAGGAAAAAGGCATTGAAATCCAAGAGGCACAGAGAATTCCCTTCAGACGTAACTTGAATCGATCTTCTGCACGACATATCATAGTGAAACTGGCAAAATACAAGGATAAAGAGAAAATTCTGAAAGCAGCAAGGGATAAACGTGCCCTCACATATAAAGGGAGACCTATAAGACTCGTGACCGATCTCTCCTTTGAAACTTGGCAGGCCAGAAAGGCTTGGCACGATATCTTCAGTGTGCTAAACAGAAAAAATATGCAGCCGAGAATCCTTTATCCAGCAAGTCTGTCATTTAGAATAGAAGGAGAGATAAAGGTCTTCCCAAACAAACAAAAACTGAAGGAATTTGTCACCACGAAACCAGCCCTA
Source organism: Neofelis nebulosa (assembly GCF_028018385.1). Taxonomy (NCBI): domain Eukaryota; kingdom Metazoa; phylum Chordata; class Mammalia; order Carnivora; family Felidae; genus Neofelis; species Neofelis nebulosa. Next base: position 31,956,390 of record NC_080799.1, read on the forward strand.
CAAGAGATCCTAAGGGGGATCCTGTGAGACAAAGTACCAGAGACATCACTACAAGCATAAAACATACAGACATCACAATGACTCTAAACCCGTATCTTTCTATAATAACACTGAATGTAAATGGATTAAATGCGCCAACCAAAAGACATGGGGTATCAGAATGGATAAAAAAACAAGACCCATCTATTTGCTGTCTACAAGAGACTCATTTTAGATCTGAGGACACCTTTAGATTGAGAGTGAGGGGATGGAGAACTATTTATCATGCTACTGGAAGCCAAAAGAAAGCTGGAGTAGCCATACTTATATCAGACAAACTAGACTTTAAATTAAAGGCTGTAACAAGAGATGAAGAAGGGCATTATATAATAATTACAGGGTCTATCCATCAGGAAGAGCTAACAATTATAAATGTCTATGCGCCAAATACCGGAGCCCCCAGATATATAAAACAATTACTCATAAACATAAGCAACCTTATTGATAAGAATGTGGTCATTGCAGGGGACTTTAACACCCCACTTACAGAAATGGATAGATCATCTAGACACACAGTCAATAAAGAAACAAGGGCCCTGAATGATACATTGGATCAGATGGACTTGACAGATATATTCAGAACTCTGCATCCCAAAGCAACAGAATATACTTTCTTCTCGAGTGCACATGGAACATTCTCCAAGATAGATCATATACTGGGTCACAAAACAGCCCTTCATAAGTTTACAAGAATTGAAATTATACCATGCATACTTTCAGACCACAATGCTATGAAGCTTGAAATCAACCACAGGAAAAAGTCTGGAAAACCTCCAAAAGCATGGAGGTTAAAGAACACCCTACTAACGAATGAGTGGGTCAACCAGGCAATTAGAGAAGAAATTAAAAAATATATGGAAACAAACGAAAATGAAAATACAACAATCCAAACGCTTTGGGACGCAGCGAAGGCAGTCCTGAGAGGAAAATACATTGCAATCCAGGCCTATCTCAAGAAACAAGAAAAATCCCAAATACAAAATCTAACAGCACACCTAAAGGAAATAGAAGCAGAACAGCAAAGGCAGCCTAAACCCAGCAGAAGAAGAGAAATCATAAAGATCAGAGCAGAAATAAACAATATAGAATCTAAAAAAACTGTAGAGCAGATCAACGAAACCAAGAGTTGGTTTTTTGAAAAAATAAACAAAATTGACAAACCTCTAGCCAGGCTTCTCAAAAAGAAAAGGGAGATGACCCAAATAGATAAAATCATGAATGAAAATGGAATTATTACAACCAATCCCTCAGAGATACAAACAATTATCAGGGAATACTATGAAAAATTATATGCCAACAAATTGGACAACCTGGAAGAAATGGACAAATTCCTAAACACCCACACTCTTCCCAAACTCAATCAGGAGGAAATAGAAAGCTTGAACAGACCCATAACCAGTGAAGAAATTGAATCGGTTATCAAAAATCTCCCAACAAATAAGAGTCCAGGACCAGATGGCTTCCCAGGGGGGTTCTACCAGACGTTTAAAGCAGAGATAATACCTATCCTTCTCAAGCTATTCCAAGAAATAGAAAGGGAAGGAAAACTTCCAGACTCATTCTATGAAGCCAGTATCACTTTGATTCCTAAACCAGACAGAGATCCAGTAAAAAAAGAGAACTACAGGCCAATATCTCTGATGAATATGGATGCAAAAATTCTCAATAAGATACTAGCAAACCGAATTCAACAGCATATAAAAAGAATTATTTACCATGATCAAGTGGGATTCATTCCTGGGATGCAGGGCTGGTTCCACATTCGCAAATCGATCAATGTGATACATCACATTAACAAAAAAAAAGAGAAAACCATATGATCCTGTCAATCGATGCAGAAAAGGCCTTTGACAAAATCCAGCACTCTTTCTTAATAAAAACCCTTGAGAAAGTCGGGATAGAAGGAACATACTTAAAGATCATAAAAGCCATTTATGAAAAGCCCACAGCTAACATCATCCTCAATGGGGAAAAACTGAGAGCTTTTTCCCTGAGATCAGGAACACGCCAGGGATGCCCACTCTCATTGCTGTTGTTTAATATAGTGCTGGAAGTTCTAGCATCAGCAATCAGACAACAAAAGGAAATCAAAGGCATCCAAATTGGCAAAGATGAAGTCAAGCTTTCGCTTTTTGCAGATGACATGATATTATACATGGAAAATACGATAGACTCCACCAAAAGTCTGCTAGGACTGATACATGAATTCAGCAAAGTTGCAGGATACAAAATCAATGTACAGAAATCAGTTGCATTCTTATACACTAACAATGAAGCAACAGAAAGACAAATAAAGAAACTGATCCCATTCACAATTGCACCAAGAAGCATAAAATACCTAGGAATAAATCTAACCACAGATGTAAAAGATCTGTATGCTGAAAACTATAGAAAGCTTATGCAGGTAATTGAAGAAGATATAAAGAAATGGAAAGACATTCCCTGCTCATGCATTGGAAGAATAAATATTGTCAAAATGTCAATACTACCCAAAGCTATCTACACATTCAATGCAATCCCAATCAAAATTGCACCAGCATTCTTCTCAAAACTAGAACAAGCAATCCTAAAATTCATATGGAACCACAAAAGGCCCCCAATAGCCAAAGTAATTTTGAAGAAGAAGACCAAAGCAGGAGGCATCACAATCCCAGACTTTAGCCTCTACTACAAAGCTGTCATCATCAAGACAGCATGGTATTGGCATAAAAACAGACACATAGACCAATGGAATAGAATAGAAACCCCAGAACTAGACCCACAAACGTATGGCCAACTCATCTTTGACAAAGCAGGAAAGAACACCCAATGGAAAAAAGACAGTCTCTTTAACAAATGGTGCTGGGAGAACTGGACAGCAACATGCAGAAGGTTGAAACTAGACCACTTTCTCACACCATTCACAAAAATAAACTCAAAATGGATAAAGGACCTGAATGTGAGACAGGAAACCATCAAAACCTTAGAGGAGAAAGCAGGAAAAGACCTCTCTGACCTCAGCCGTAGCAATCTCTTACTCGACACATCCCCAAAGGCAAGGGAATTAAAAGCAAAAGTGAATTACTGCGACCTTATGAAGATAAAAAGCTTCTGCACAGCAAAGGAAACAACCAACAAAACTAAAAGGCAACCAACGGAATGGGAAAAGATATTTGCAAATGACACATCGGACAAATGGCTAGTATCCAAAATCTATAAAGAGCTCATCAAACTCCACACCCGAAAAACAAACAACCCAGTGAAGAAATGGGCAGAAAACATGAATAGACACTTCTCTAAAGAAGACATCCGGATGGCCAACAGGCACATGAAAAGATGTTCAACGTCGCTCCTTATCAGGGAAATACAAATCAAAACCACACTCAGATACCACCTCACACCAGTCAGAGTGGCCAAAATGAACAAATCAGGAGACTATAGATGCTGGCGAGGATGTGGAGAAACGGGAACCCTCTTGCACTGTTGGTGGGAATGCAAACTGGTGCAGCCGCTCTGGAAAGCAGTGTGGAGGTTCCTCAGAAAATTAAAAATAGACCTACCCTATGACCCAGCAATAGTACTGCTAGGAATTTATCCAAGGGATACAGGAGTACTGATGCATAGGGGCACTTGTACCCCAATGTTTACAGCAGCACTCTCAACAATAGCCAAATGATGGAAAGAGCCTAAATGTCCATCAACTGATGAATGGATAAAGAAATTGTGGTTTATATACACAATGGAATACTACGTGGCAATGAGAAAAAATGAAATATGGCCTTTTGTAGCAACGTGGATGGAACTGGAGAGTGTGATGCTAAATGAAATAAGCCATACAGAGAAAGACAGAAACCATATGGTTTCACTCTGATGTGGATCCTGAGAAACGTAACAGAAACCCATGGGGGAGGGGAAGGAAAAAAAAAAAAAGAGGTTAGAGTGGGAGAGAGCCAAAGCATAAGAGACTGTTAAAAACTGAGAACAAACTGAGGGTTGATGGGGGGTGGGAGGGAGGGCAGGGTGGGTGATGGGTATTGAGGAGGGCACCTTTTGGGATGAGCACTGGGTGTTGTATGGAAACCAATTTGACAGTAAATTTCATATATTAAAAAATTAAAAAAAAAAATTCTGTAAGCCCCTCTCCTCCCTATAGCAAGTGCCCCTCCTCTGCTTTACCCTTTCCCATGGTGCATATACTACCTGACATTCTGAACATTTCATTTATTTGTTTACTCTCTCCTCCCTGCAGTAACACATAAGTCCTATGAAGACTTGGGTTCTGCTTTTTCATTCAATGTTGCCTCCCCCGTCACCTAGAAGTGTCTGGTATATATTAGACATTCAATACCTAATTTTTAATTAATTAATTGGTTAGTTATTTGATTGACCGATTAAGTGATTAATTAAGTGGTCAGTTAATTCAGTTCACATGGCTGGCCCAGAGTAGCCACCAGGCTAATATACTCCATTAAAACCTGTGTTGGGTACTTGGGTAATCAAGTCAAGTAAGATCCACCTGGAAAATCCCTAATCCCACTTTAGTCACTGATGCAGTTTGGTGACCTTGGGACAAGTTCAAATTCTCTAACCCTAGAGTTCTCATCTCCTGGACTCCTACCTCCACCACCCCCAACATGTCCTCTACCTTCCAGTGATCTAGAACTCCTTATAGCTCCTCAAAGTCACTAGGCTCCTCTCACATGCAATACATCTTTTTGTAGAAAAGCCCTCTCCATCATCGCCTAGTCTTCAAGCCCCGCCAACTCTTACTCCCCAGGTGATCTCCTTCCCCAGAACTCATCATGCTCTATGGTAACCACCCTCATGTGGGTCAGTCTGATTAGCCTGTGGGTTCCATGAAACCAGAGCCCTTGCCTTCCCCTCCTCTGTCTCCCAGGCTCAAGGACACTTCCAGACTCCCAGCTGAACATTACTAATTTGGACAAGGGCTATCCTATTTCACAGATGGAGATAAGTATAGTATGATAATAGTGTAACTATATATAGTTAATTAGTGTAACTATAATATAATGTATAGTAATATGCATTATACTCATAATAATATAAGTATAGCATAATAAGACAGCCTATGGCCTTGAAGCAGCTCTGAGTTCAAATCCCAACTCTTCCACCTTAAGAAAGTTTCTTAAGCATTCTGAATTTTCTCCCTCATCTGTGAAATGATGAACCACGTAAATTCATAATGTATTCAACACTATTCTCAGGGCTGGAGATACGGAAGTAAACAACAGGGTGGTCTACAGCAATATCTGAGCCAAGGCCTAAGAGATGAGAAGTTGCTGGCTACTCTGACCACAAAAGGACCAACATGTGAGGCAGAAGAGAAGTCACACACTGCATCACTGAGGCAGGGAGAACCTTGTAGTTTTCAGGGAGGAGAAAAGAAGTCCAGGGGTGCCCCTGGCATTCTGAAAAGCGAGCCTCCCATACTCTTTGGAGGCACAGAGCCACTCTCTCTGCCCTGTTTCAGGCTCCAGCCCCAATCTGCTCCTGGTCCACCCAGCTTCAGACACTGAGGTCCATCACTAGCCCCCATGAAGGGCACTGCTTCACCAGCCACAGCTTTCTCATTTCTTCTCAACCACAACTGGAATCTCCCCCTGGTTGGCCACCCTGTGTACTTCCCACTAGCCGGGCCTTCCCAATCCCCTACATCTGTGTCTCTTTGGGTGTCACTCTTAACCAGGTTTGCCCCGGCTCTTGGGTTAAAAAATTTCCAATACAAAAATCAATGGGTAATGAAGAGAGAAGTAAGATGTAGGAGACTGCAACTCCAGATCTACATGTCGCTGGGATCCAGGTAGGTCTGAGACTATGAAATGTCTATGCTCCTCTACCTCCACTATCTTAAATGCTAAACTCTGTGTTTATTATTTGTTATAAATAATACTGACCATTTATACTGATGCTGCTTATTATGAGTATCTTTATTAGTATCTGCTTCACCCTGGCCCTGTTACAGCATTGATTCCCAACTGGAAGCAGGATATTTGGCAATGTCTAGAGACATTTTGGTTGCTACAGCTAGGGGAAGGGTGCCACTGGCATCTAGTGGATACAGGCCAAGGATGATGCCAAATATCCTACAGTGCACAGGACAGCCCCCTCCCAATAAATTATCCTGTCTCGAAAGTCAACAGTGCCAAGGCTGAAAACCCTGCTTTAGAAAGTAACCCAGCCCACACACATATAACCATTAAGCATATACAAAGAGATGCTAAGACGTATGTGCATGTAGGAAAATGCAGATTAAAATATTAATGAGATATTTCATGCCTAGTACGGTAACATGGTTAAAAAAGGACAACTATTGGCAGGAATGTGGGGATGTAAGAACGTTCATGCCACAGCTGGTGGGAACCGATGCTGGTGTGGCCCACGCAACCTGTTACTATTTAATCAAAGAGTCAAAGACCCAACGACCCAACCAGGTCTATGAGAAATTCTTACAGAGCTGCTGACAACAACATATATGAAAATAATCACTGCAACGTTCCTTGTGGTTTCAGGAAGTTAAAGGCCACAGGGTATCCACCACTGGGGGAGACAACAAGCAAAAGTAGATGAGTGAGCAGCATGAAGAAATAGAAGTGACTTATGTTTTAGATGTACAAACATAGTAGTTGTGAGTAGAGATGGACCTCACAACTACAATGAAGGGACGAGGCAGAGTGAAAACCAGCATGAGGTCATTAGGACAATTCCAGATACATCAATTTCTTAAAATGTACACACTGGGGGAATACGTTGGCACAAGTACTCTGGAAAATTGTTTGCCGGTATCTACTAAAGCCCTAAAGCCAAATATAACACTATAACCCAGAAATGATACTCCTAGAACTACACCCAAGAGAAATGAACACTGTGTCCACCGGAACACATGTACAAGAATGTTCATGGCAGTTTAATTCATAATAACTCAAAACTGGAAACAGCCAGTTGTTAATAAACTGATGTATAGCCACACAATGGAATACTATTTAGCAATGAAAAGGAACAAGCAGCAACTAAAGGCAACACGGATGAATCTCAGAGACATAATGTTCAGCAAAAGAAGCCAAAAGCAAAAAGTGTAGACTGTGTGATTCCTTTAATCAAGTTCAAAATCATACAAAACTAATTAACAGTGTTAGAGGTCATTACATTAGTTCCCTTTAGGAAGGACAGACTTTAAGGATGCAAAAGGGAGATTTCTGCAGTACTGGAAATATTCTGTATCTTAATCTAGGTGGTAATTATGCAGGGGTCTATACATATGCAAAATATCAAGCTAGACATATAACATTTGTGCTCTCTATGTTAATTATACCTTAACTAAAAATAAAACATAGAGGGTGCACTTTCAAAAGATAAATTCAACTGACAATACTAAGTACTGGAAAACATGCAGAGCAATTAGGAATGCTCATATACTGCTGATGGAAAAGCAAAATGGCACAGCCAGTCTGTAAAACAGTGTGGCTGTTTCTTATAAAGTTAAACATACGCTTACAATATGGCCCAGTAATCCCATTCCTAAATACCCTGAAGAAATGAAAACTTATGTTGACACAAAAACCTATACACAGATGCATAAATGTTTACAGCAGCTCCACTGATAATCACCAAAAACCGGAAACAATACGGGGCACCCGGATGATTCAGTCGGTTAAGTGTCCAACTTCAGTTCAGGTCATGGTCTCACAGTTCATGAGTTCGAGCCCCGCATCGGGCTCTGTGCTAACAGTCTAGAGCCTGGAGCTTGCTTCGGATTCTGTGTCTCCCTCTCTCTGCCCACCCACTCTCTCTCTCTCAAAAATAAACATTAGAATAACATTTATTTAAAAAAAAAAAACTGGGGGCGCCTGGGTGGCGCAGTCGGTTAAGTGTCCGACTTCAGCCAGGTCACGATCTCGCGGTCCGTGAGTTCGAGCCCCGCGTCAGGCTCTGGGCTGATGGCTTGGAGCCTGGAGCCTGTTTCCGATTCTGTGTCTCCCTCTCTCTCTGCCCCTCCCCCGTTCAGCTCTGTCTCTCTCTGTCCCAAAAATAAATAAAAAACGTTGAAAAAAAAATTTAAAAAAAAAAAAAAAAAAAAAAAAAACTGAAGACAATCCAAATGTCCTTCAATGAGTAAATGGATAAACAAACATCCATACCACAGAATATAACTCACCATTAAAAAGAAACAAACTACTGACATAGGCAACAATATGGATGAATTTCAAAGGTATTACCATGAGTGAAAGAAACCAATCTCAAAATGTTACATATTGCACCATCCCATTTATAAGACTTCCTTGAAAAGACAAATTTATAGTGAGGGAGACAGATCAGAGGTCACCAAGAGTTATGAGTGGAGAAAGGGTATGGCTAGAAAGGAAGAGCTTGAAGGAGTTCTTCAGGGTGATAAAAGTGTTCAGCATCCTGATCATGGTAAAGGTGTGACATGAAACCATACATGTGATAAAATGCACAGAACTATACACCCCTCCCAAAAAAGACTCAAGTGTACTGCATGATGATTTAAAATATAAAATAAATAGGATATTGATTCAGAATCCCATTCCACAATAAATACACAACTGTATTAAAAATAAGACAAATAAGTTCTAGAGATCTAACATACAGAATGTATTACATACTTGAAAGCTGCTAAGAGAATAAATCTTAAATGTCACCACAGAAAATAAACAGTAATTTATGTGATGTGACAGAGGTATTCACTAACACTATGGCGGTAACCACTTTCGCAGTATGTAAGTGTAGCAAATCAGTGCATTGTACACCTTAAATTTACACGTTAGATGTCAGTGATACCTCAATAAAGCTACAAACAGAAATATGTGTGTGTGTATAATACATTCGTACACACACATACACATACTACAGGAATATACACAAACAGAAAGATATCCATTAAGCACAAAATGGTGGCCCCTTAAGGGTAATGAATATAAATGAATGAAAATGAAGTGTGGATATAAAGGGAAAAAACCCTACAAATAAAACAGAGACATTCAGGAATACACTAGAAAGACTAGTACTAGGACTAACAGAGAGGCACTTGAAGTCATGGCTGTAGTTCATTACAGGAATCAGCGAGGGGGAAGGAACATACCAGGCAGTGTGTGGAGGCATCCATGCAGAGGCCCTCAACATTCTCTCTGCCTCTTCTCAACCCAGGGATCACACTGAACAGGCTCTTTCCTTGGGCAAAGTTCAGCAACACATGTGCAGTGTTTCTAGGCAGGGAATCCTACTCAAAACTCAAAGTTGAGCGGTTTCACTGGGGGCTAGTCACATGCGCATAACAACCAGACAGCACTACTGACATTCCAGGTTCCTAAAACAGAAGCAGGTTTTCAGCGCCCCTGGTGGGCAAAACGGCCCTATCAGTATTTGGAACAATCCAAAAGCTGAGTTCCCCAATGCCAGTCCAGGGCCAGGCCCAAAAGTATGCTCTTCTAAAGACGGCAACCTCCGTCCTGCCATGTTAACTCTCGCTTGCTCTGGAGGCTTGCAAAGACCAGTGCTGAACTGCTGGTCCAAAAGAAAAAGTAAAATAAAATCAACACTCTATCAGTCAAACAAAATGATGTTTGGTTTAACCAAGATACAGCCATGGGCATTCTGCCACGATTCTGCTCTCAGGGTTCCCACTACAGGAGAAAGAAGCCCGTGACTGTCCCCCTCAGCCCCATGAGGCAGATAATGGCCACCAGAGACAGAGAGACAGAGTGGATGCCCCTCGTCTTTTCTCGTAGTGAACCAGCACTGCCCTCAACAAAATGACCTGAATGTATTTCTCTCTAGCCTTTGCGTGACAACCAAAGTCACACACAAAGAAACCCTCAGCAAATGTTTAAAACCAGAGAAGTATAAGGGGCAGAGAACAACTCCCAAATACCCTCAAGGACAATCTAAAGATGGAGTACTTCTCACCCCACTGAAATGACCCTCCCAGGCCCCCAGCTGCAAAGCTTCTCACATTAAAAGAAAACTTCTCTAGTGTCTCCAGTTTCAGTTTTTAAAGTTTCAGGAATGAAAGCATTTTTTGCTCCCTAATGCTAACTCCCAGGTGTAGCATGGCCTGGGCTCTGTTTACCTAGAGAAACTCCTTTATGTTCACTACAGTCTTACCTCACCTCAAAGACAGATGATCAGCAAGAAGAAGAAGCCTTCAAGAGCCATAAAAATTCTCTGATATTAAATGATCTGCTCTGAGTTGTCAGTTCTTCTGATTATTATTTAAGTCATGTTAGTGTGTTAACCAGACAGCCTCACTGAATGGACGGATGGATGGGATGGATGTGAGGGAGGGAGGGAGGAAGGAGGGAGGAGGGAAGGAAGGAGGGAAGGAAGGATAGGTGAGTGGATGGATAGATGGATGGATGGATGGATAGAGATAGGCAAATACAGAAGGAATTGGACATAGACAAATAGACAATAAAGATAAAGAGAGAAGGAGAGAGGTGATTTATCCATTCATTCAATAAGTAGCTGTTGAACATCTACTAGGTGCTGAGCATATAACAGTAACCAAAAGAGGCAAACATCCCCTACCTTCTTGGAGTTTACATTCTAGAAGGACAGACAGACTATACACAGATAAGTAAAACATATAGAATGACAGTCAGTATTAAGTGCTGTGGAAAAATAAAAGGAAGAGGCTTGAGACTGGCTGCGAAGGGTTTCAACTTCAAATAGCAGGGGCCAAGAAAGGACTCCCTAGGAAATTGATTTCGAATAAAGATCTAAAGAAGATTAGCCTGTTCAGATTCAACTGTACTTTTTAAGTAGATAGACCTAACTACATGTACAAAGACAGGTTTAGGCCAAAAGTACCAGGACAATGGAAAATCACAGAAGTCGGTTTAACACCAATTGTAATCTACAGGAGATCACGGAATATAAATGCATAGGTGTTTGAAAGATTTGGATTGGAGAAGTATCATATTGCTAAGGCACAATTTGAAGAAACCAACAAGCTATCACAAAGAAGGGACCTCCCTCCCCTGTGTCCAGGGTAACTAGATCTAAGTACTCCTTATGTCATAATGTCATCACACACAGATGGCTCTACAGGTGAATTCTACTAAACATTTAAAGAGTTAATATCTCTTTTTCTCAACCTATTCCAAAAAAAAACGGAAAAGGAAGGAACACTTCCAAATTCATTCTATGAGGTCAGCCTTACCCTGATACCAAAGCCAGATAAAGACGCTACCAAAAAAAAAAAAAAAAAAAAGAGGAAGAAAAAAAAGAAAACTACAAGCCAATATCTGTGGTGAAAATAGATGCAAAATGAACAAAATAATTAGCAAACTGAAGCCAACAATACATCAAAAAAAAAATCATTCACTACAATTAACTGGGATTTATTTCTGACATGCAAGGGTGGTTCATATTTGCAAATCAATCAATGTGATACATCACATCAATAAGAGAAAGGATAAAAACTGTATGATCATTTCAACAGATGCAGAAAAATCACGTGACAAAGAACAACATCCATTCATAATAAAAACTCTCAAAAAATAGGTTTAAAGGGAACATACCTCAACATAATAAAGGTCATATATGAAAAACCCACAGTAAACATCATGCTCCCTGGTGAAAAACAGAGAATTTTTCCTTTAAGATCAGGAACAAGACAAGGATGTCCACTCTCACCACTTTTACTCAACATAGTACTCAAAGTCCTTGCCATAGAAATCAGACAAGAAAAAGAAATAAAAGGCATACAGATTGGTAAGGAAGAAGTAAAACTTTCACTATTTGTAGATGACATGATATGAAAAAACCCAAAAACTCAACCAAAAAAACCTACTAGAATGGACAAATGATACATAAATTCAGTAAATTTATAGGATACAAAATAAATATACAGAAATTGTTGCATTTCTATATGCTAATAATAAAGTAACAGAAAGAGAAATTAAGAAAACAATCCCATTTACAATTGTACCAAAAGTAATAAAATACCCAGGAAGATACTTAACCAAGGAAGCGAAATACCTTTATACTCTGAAAACTATAAAATGTTGGTAAAAGAAATTGAAAAAGACACAAACAAATGGACATATATCCCATGCTTATGAATTGGAAGAACAAATATTGTTAAAATGTCCGTACTACCCAAAGCAATCTACAGATTTAATGCAATCTTTATCAAAACACCAAGAGCATTTTTCAGAGAACTAGAATAAATAATCCTAAAATTATTTGTATGGAACCACAAAAGACCCCAAATAGTCAAAGCCATCTTGAAAAAGAAAAAGAAAATTGAAGGTATCACAATCTCAAATTTCAAGATATATTCCAAAGCTGTGGTAATCAAAATAGTATGGGAGAGACACAAAAATAGATACCTAGAGCAATAAAACAGAAATAGAGCGCCCAGAAATAAACCCACTATTACATGATCAATTAATCTACAACAAAGTAGGTGAGAATACACAATGGGAAAAAGACATTTCTCTTCAACAACTGGACTGCTACATGCAAAAGAACAAAACTGGACCACTTTCTTATACCATAAACAAAACTCAAAATGGATTGAAGACCTAAATGTGAGACATGAAGCCATAAGATTCCTAGAAGAAAACATAGGCAACAATCTCCTTGGCATTAGCTGTAGCAACATTTTTCTAGCTATATCTCCTTTGGCAAGGAAACAAAAACAAAATTAAACTCTTGAAACTACACCAAAATAAAAGCTTTTATACAGCAAAGGAAATGTTAACAAAACAAAAATACAACCTACCAAATGGGAGAAGATATTTGCAAATGATATGTCCAACAAGGGTTTAATATCCAAAATATATAAAGAATTTATATAATTCAACACCAAAAAAAAAAAACCCAAATAATCCAATTAAAAATGGTCAGAAGACATGAATAGACATTTTTCCAAAGAAGGCATACAGATGGCCAGCAGACACATGAGAAGATACTCATCATCACTTATTGTCAAGGAAGTGCAAATCAAAACCACAATGACATATCATCTCACACCTGTCAGAATGGCTAAAATCAACTCATGAAAGAACAAGTGTTGACAAAAATGTGGTAAAAAAGGAACTCTCTTGCCTTGTTGGTTAAATGCAAGCTGGTACAGTCACTGTGGAAAACAGTACGGAGTTTCCTCAAAAAACTAAAAATAGAATTACCATATGATCCAGTACTTCCACTACTTGGTATGTACCCAAAGAAAATGAAAACATTAATTCAGAAAGACATATGCAACCCTATAAGAGCCAATTATGGAAGCAACCTAAGTGTCCATCCATAGATGAATGGATAAAGAGGATGTGGTATATGTATACAATGGAGCATTACTCAGCTATAAACTAGAATAAGATCTTGCCATTTGCAACAACATGGACGGATACAGAAGGTATGATGTTAAGCAAATAAGTCAGAAACAGACAAACGCCATATGATTTCACTCAGAGGTGGAATTTAAGAAACAAAACAAAGAAAAAAGACAAAAAAACCAGACTCTTAAAGACAAAGAACAAACTGGTGGTTACTAGAGGGGAGGCGGCTGGAGATGGGTGAAATTGGTGAAGGGGATTAAGAGCACACTTATGGTGATGAGCCCTGAGTACTGCATAGAACTGCTGAATCATTATATCGCACACCGGGAGCTAGTGTAACTGTTAAATGAAAATGAATTTTTTAAATTGATTCAGTAACTTTTAAAAATGTCACACAAAAGAGCGGGGAGGGGTATGTCTGATTTGGGCATAGAAATGGGTAGAAGTGTGGCACCAACCGGGGTTGATATAGACACCCTAGGGACACACCTGTGTGTCAAAACAGGGAACAAAAGCAACAGGAAGGTTGAACTTCTATATAAATATGGAAATGCAAGTTATAGGCACTTGAGAATCCCTGGGGATTTTGCAGGTCTGCTGCTTTTTTGGACTAGGAAATGCCAGTGGTTAGTCTTGAAGGTGCTTATGAGTCACATGAGAACTGCAGTGATCACTACAGTGGGCCACAATCCCTATATGCACACCCCCTTGTATCCCACTTTGCTCCTCTTCCCTTGAAGGCGGGGAGTCTATCTCTCCACCCTCTTTCACCTGAGCTGGCCATGTGATCTGCTTTGACCAATAAAATCTCCAAGAATTGATGTCATAGGAGTTCCTGACTAAGCCTCAACAGGCCTGCAGCTTCTGCCTTCTCCCTCTTGAAAGGCTCCCTTGCAGGGTGAGTGCAACTTTCATTTTGCATCCTAGGCTCCCGCTTGCCTCCGCAATGCCAGGCCCTGCACTTTCCCTTCCCACAGCTCTGAAATGGGGGACAGTGATAGTCCTGAGGAGGAGGTGGCCCTGTCCTCTGGGCTTGCGTCATGATTAGTGCCTCACCTTTCCTGTGCAGGTGGGGCTGATTAATGGCACTGTTAAAGAGAGCCAGCTGCTGCCTTCCTTGTCCCCTTCCTGCAGAGATCCTTAATTACTGGGCTTCACCTGTTGAGTCTCCTTGAGCGACATGAGCGGATATTTTAAGTGGGAAAACAATTCATTAATAAGTGCCAACATCTTAAAAGAGGGACAGCCCCCAATTAATTCAAGAATCACATGGTTTCAGCCAGGTAAGAGAAGACCAAGGAGGGGCTGCTTTTATCTGAATGCCACAAAGTTGGGGTTGGGGGGAGGCCTTCAGCAGATGGTGGGGACTTGGAGTCCGCAGAGAAGGGGGAAGGGCCATGAGGTCAGACCAGCCCCTTCTTAATCTCCATCCACGCTTTACCACCCCCTTGCCTCCCCCTGTAGCTCAGTAGCTTTGGAATGACAGCACTGGCCAGGCATTCAGGGGCCACCTGATTTACCATTTTGCTTTAGCTTTGGCATTTTGTTAAATAAATGCAAGCTCTGAAAAAGCCTAAAGTTATTAATACATATTTTGGCCTAGAATAATATGTTAGGTATTAGAATTCAGGTTCTCAGACAGTGGTTCTGAACCCTTGAATTAGAGCAAATTGAGAATTCAGGCACCCAGACTCTGGATTTGGATTTCATTGGTCTCGGTTGTAGGCCCAGGCACTGGGATTTTTAAAACTCTCCCATGGCTACTGGAATGCGCAGCCAGAATTGCAAACCACTCTAGTTTGTACTGCACTTTTATAGATTACGAAGTACTTTCTCAAGAATGGGCCCTGGGCCTTATCACTGAATCACCCCTGCCAACCACGGTGCCTGGCAGAGTGAGTCACGTGATACATTTTATGGGAATAAAAATAATGTCACTTGATTCATTTATCATCTTTTCCAGTTATTTTGCATTACACATATATCCATGCACATGTGTGATCAACTACATGCTGAGAGAGAGAGAGAGAGAGAGAGAGAGAGAGAGAGAGAGCTTTTATTTGCTTTTCATTTTTTGCCTGCCTTGCCCCTCTCATTTCCATCCCTAGCCCAAAACCTGTCTTGCCTGAAAACCGTACATCAACAGCCCAGTCAGTGATCTTCCATATATTCCCCACCCTCATTTAATTCTAGCCAGACATACGGACATCTATGAGCACAGATGGTCACTTCGTAGAAATGGGAACGTATCATACATACCAATTCCTTGCAGAAAGCCCCCCAAGTCACCTGATACAGCCCCACTTCATTCTCCTTCATGGGCACAGACTGGTCCACAAATAGATGCACCATAATTTACTCAGCCATTCCCCCGTGAGAGGCACTCAGTTTGCTTCCCACTTCTCCCCCATCACAAACCATGAGGCAACCATCCTGTAAAGCACAAATGTCCACAAGGATCCTTCTTCCCATCCCCACACACAAAGTCAAATGTCTAGTGAGCCTGCTTTGACACCCTAAACCTCATCTCTGGCCAAGGAAGATGATGAGGAATTATATGATTATATTATAAAGTGTACAAAAAACACTTTACAGTCTACAGAAGGCTCTGTGTCAAAATCAAGCATTCACACGGCATGGCTGGGTTCTCTGTGGCCAGCCCCATCTACAACACAGCTCTGGCAGAAAGCTGTTCAATAGCATCATTAACAGCCCATTGATCCAATTACATTTCTTTCTGTTCCACTTCAGAATTACAATCTCTTGTCCCCCCACCCAAGAGTCCAGATAGATTCCCGATGATCATTGGAAGAGGTAGCTGCCATCAGGACTCGCTTGAGGGACCCAAACACTCATCTAATTGTGGCAAGGGATGAATTAATCCAGTTGACACATAAGGCCTCTCTTCCACAGGAACTTGCTATTTACTCCAGCCCCTTAGTCCTTCAAGTAAAATGTAGGGATGCAGCCAAGCTTGGTCAATCCAGGGGTATCACTGAGTTGCTCTCATGTGGCACATAGTAGCCACTCAACAAATAACTTTTTTTTTTTTATTAAAATTTTTTTTTCCAACGTTTTTTATTTATTTTTGGGACAGAGAGAGACAGACAGAGCATGAACGGGGGAGGTGCAGAGAGAGGGAGACACAGAATCGGAAACAGGCTCCAGGCTCCGAGCCATCAGCCCAGAGCCCGACACGGGGCTCGAACTCACGGACTGCGAGATCGTGACCTGGCTGAAGTCGGACGCTTAACCGACTGCGCCACCCAGGCGCCCCAACAAATAACTATTTAATTGGAAAATGCCCGAGCGATCGTATACTGGGATTCAGAACATAGCACATTGGCAGAATAAATTAGATCTGTCCAAACCGTCTCTTCGCAGATGGGCCAGTATGGGAGCTAGAATCTGAGTCCAAAGGTAATGCAGAAAATGAAAATACACTCTAAATAAGACAAAGAAAAGACCTTGAGTGACAGCTGAGGGAAAAGTAGAGAGAAGTAAATACACATTCTAAGTCTCGTGGGCAAGATAATGGAGGGAGATAAATAGAAATGGGACCAGACTAGGAAGCATTCGCTCACTTGACAACCATGTATTGACCACCTAGCATATGCCAGGCACTGTACAAAGTACTGAGGGTAATGGCCGGATACAGGTCATGATTCCAGCCCTCAATTGCTCGTGGTCTTCTGGAGGAGACCAAAACACAAACACACAATCGTAACACAGACATGACAAGGCAGGATGGAGCTAAGGCCTAGGACAGAGGTAAGCCCAGGGGGATTTGAGAGTATGTGGGGAAACAGATGTAGGAGAGTTCATAAAGCTGCAGGGGAAGGGAAGAAAGATTGGCAGATAAGCAGCTTACGCCATGAAAGGCTGTGCCCTCCTCTGCTACCGCAGTCACCTCAACTTTTGACTTCCACATCGAGACTCCTCACCAATGAGAATCTAGGCCCATAATCATATCCCTGGGAGTCACTGACCCCGTGCTTTTGGACCCCCATGCCTTTGTCCATGCTGTTCCCTCTGCCTGGATAGCACGAGCCCATCTTCCTTCTCCAATCTGCACAGCCATCATCTCTACCTCCCATCAAGGCTCAGCTCAAATGTTACCTCCTCTGTGAAGCTGTTCCAAATTCCTCTGCCTGGAATTAATCTCTGCTTCTCTCCCTGAATTCCAATAACATTTTGCTTGTTCCTCTCCTTATAGTACTCAGCACTCCTGACATCGTATTATAATTATTTGTGTATTTGTCTTCTCTCCTCTACTAAACTATGAACTCCACTGGGGCAGAAAACCTTGTCTTAACCACCTTTGTATTCCCCACAGTGCTTTATCCAAGGCAGGTGCTCAATACATGTTGAATGAAGATTATGGTTACCAGATTCCAGGTAAATGGGAGGAAGTTAACAGACAGCACAGGTAGAATCAGTGGACAGGCATTACAGGGAAGGCCAACTTTATAACAATGAAAATTGGCTGCTTGCTGAAGTAGTGATTTCCCATGACTGGATAGAGAGATTCTTTAAAAATAGCTGGATCAGATGACTTCCGAGCTTATCTGACCTTTACCAGGTTACTGTGATGGAGAATGACTGGTGAACAAAGACAAGTAAGTCCCAAGAACAGGTGAGGTAGGAATAGGTGTGAGTTATTGTCAATGTTATAGCACCTGGGCTGGATAATAAATGCAAGGGCATTTATTAGATTATTAAATATTTAATCAAAGAAAATTAAAGGTTGGGTGGCTTAGTTGGTTGAGCATCTGCCTCTTGATTTCAGCTCAGGCCATGATCCTGGGGTCATGGGATTGAGCCCTACATCAAGCTCCAGACTCAGCACAGAGCCTGGTTAAGATTCTCTCTCCCTCTGCCCCTCTCCCAGACTCGAGCTCTCGCTAGAGAGAGATTTATTCCTAGAGAAGTTATGATGGTGTGTCAAGAACAAGGATTATAACCAACCTAATTCTGAGCATGTGAGATCCATTTAAAGTATTTGATCTAGATCATAGTTGATCCCCACATCTGTTTGGCAGATCAATGGCGTCAAGTGGTGAGGGCTTCCTAGAGCACAAATCTCATAATGTCATCTGCCACTTAAAACTTCTAGGGGTCCCTAGTGTCCCGGAACGTGCTCCCTGATGCTCAGCATGATGTTTGAGGCCCTAAATGATGTAGCTCTTGTCAGCCTCCCCTTCCACCTTCCCCCTGACACAGACCAGCGGTCCCAATCTCAATGGTCTACAGGGACACAACAGAGGATCCTGGGCCCAGAGAAAACAACAACCATATGCCCCAACTCAAAAATTGCTCAATTTCACAGGCCTAGCCCCTTTTTACAATGGGAATGCAGATTCAGTATTGCTAGTGCTTCCAAGTTTTCAAATGAATCGGGAAATTCAGATTTTTTTTGGTAGGATCTGCCATTTTTCAGTACTAGCTTAAAATTTTTTATTTATCTTTTAACATTTATTTACTTTTGAGAGAGACAGAGACAGAGTGCAAGCAGGGGAGGGGCAGAGAGAGAGAGGGAGACACAGAATCCAAAGAAGGGTCTGTGCTGACAGCATAGAGCTCTAAGGGGCTTGAACCTACAAACTGAGATCATGGCCTGAGCCAGTCAGACGCTCAACCGACTGAGCCACGCAGGTGCCCCATTACTGGCTTAAAGATTTTTAAACACTATGCAGGACAGACAAACCCTTGCTGTGCTCCATGGATCTCTCCCCGCTGTTTTACTTAGAATCTATTTTTGTAATCAAGTCAGTGTTCCTGTACAGTACTGTGCTTGCTCACCTCCATGACCCCCTCCCTTCACTTCTAGCAGCAGTTACTCCTGCAGAATTATCCATTTCTTTACATTTGTCTATATTTTCACAATTTTTTACAATGCACATGAGTAGCAGATGCTGTCACTGCTCTCCCAATCCTAGGATCCCACTGACATTGTCATGCGCCCTAGTCCTCATGTGCTATCACTCTTAACAGCCTAGGGCTACTGAAACCCACTTTCCTTGTGTGCTCGGAGAAACATAAGCTCCTGGGAATGTATGTCCCACAAAAGTAGCCCTTAGCCAGTGAACGGCAACTGCAGGAGTATAAATACTCCAGCTCCCTTGACCCGATGAAGATAATTCCAAAACATACTATCTGCAGATCTCCTCTGTAGATTGAGCCCAAGTCTGCAGGATTTTGCAAATGCAGGATTTTGCTTGTTATCACACACTTGCTTCTGTTTTTCCTGGAAGCACCTCTTAACAGATCAGTTTAAAATGAATCTTCATTCCAGGATCCACTTCTGGGACCTGCAGTAAACAGCTTCTGACATGCCTCCTATGGTCTCTACCTCCTTGTGTTCATGACCTTGTGCAATCTCCTCTCTGGACTATAACTTACTTCGAAGTCTAAAGGTGAAAAGTATGGCTTGTGTGATTAGGTTACAAACGATTATGACTTCTTTCTTGCTAGCACCCTCTATCATCTTCCCACCTTGCATGCTTTCATAATGCAAGCTGCCGTGTGGGAGAAACCCATGTGACAAGGAACTGAAGGTGACCTCCAGCCAATACCCAGCAAAGAACTCAATGCTGCCAACAACCACTGAGACTGGAAATGGATACTTCTACAGTTGAGTCTTCAGATGAGACCAGAGACAGACGGTGGACCAACACTGGATTGCAGCCTTCTGTAAAAGTATGAAGCCAAGGACCCAGCTAACCCACCACCAGACTCCTGACCCCCCCAAAACTATGAGATAATAAATGTGTGTTTTTCTTGTAAGCCTCTGTGTTTTGGGGGTGATTTGTTACAGAGCAATATGTAACTAACACAGGATCTCAACTTCAGAGGGCATGTAATAACTTCTATAATTAGAAAATATTCTATCCCAGTCATCTTCTCGAGAAAGCCATTTCTGAACCTCCAGGCCAGAGTCCTGTGTCCCCTCTGTCATGGGCCTATCACCCTGAATTTAAGCATCTATGTCCCTTGCCTCTTCTCATTTGTCTCCCCCACTCATCATCTTGAAGGCAGACCTTTGGGAGAAGAAACGCCTGATGTATTTCTTTGTCTTACCACCTAAGCATAGTATCTGGTATATAGTAGATGCTTAATGAATGCTTATTAAAGTAATTAATTTCATTGTTAATTGTTTCCACCATGAGGTTCGGGCCAAATGTCTCCCTATACTCTGTCATTGTCCAGATGCCAAATGAAGGGTACAGCAGGCCGTCGGTATTCAGCAAGATCTCCCCTCTATGCAGCCCCCACATTATGGTCTCAGCAGCTTCTCCTTTTCCATCACCAGGGTGCATATCAATTTCACATTGACACTTCCTCCCATCTGTTCGATTCATCTGTTGGACGGTCACTCACTGCCACTTCAGAGCAACAGGGAGTTCACTCTTCCTTTCATACCCCTCTGGGAAGCCCAGGGAAATTATCTCTGATTGATGTGATTTCTTCTTTTGGTTCTAATGACAAAATTGCAGAAAAATCCAGCCCTATTTTGCACCACACTTGGAAGAAATCTGCTCAGCTTTTGTCTGCCAACCACAACAAAAAAACTTGATTAACCAGGACTCAGCACACAGTGGTTGTTTGGGGGGCTTTTTTTTCCTGGATAGCTGAGGGATAAAACTGAAAATGCCATTTATTTCTTCCCTTATTACTTAGAAAAATAATCAATAGTTTAGCCCACATTGCTTCCCACTGTAAATAAATTCCCCCAAAGAAATTGAGTCTGAGAGAGATGAGCATCTTCCAGGCCAGAGGAATGCTGTTAGAAATTAGGTTGAATCAGCAGAGATCTTTGGAGTGGGCAGGTTTGTATTTAAAAAAATTATTTGCTAACACTCATATTCCATGTCTTTGCCCCTTCTCCTAGAAGCAAAGGATAGAGGATGTGTCCTGGTTATCTGCGGGTTCCAGATTCTTGAAGTCCAACTCATAGAAGTTGTATTTTAGTTAATATGGTAGAGACTCGTTTACAGATCTCTAAATCCAAGCTGATTAATGTCTCATACTCTGCCTACTCAGTGGGGACTCAGTCTCCTAAGCATCTTGGATCCTCCCTTGGAGACACATGAAATTCCTTCTCCATTTCTTACCATGGTCTAGGGCATGGTGAGAAAAGGAACCTTCCTTGTTACTAAACTAATAGATCCTCTTAGCTCTAGGGGAGGAAGAAGCCAGAATGGCAATGTGATACCCTGCCCAAAATTCCACCTATTTTAAGGGAAAGGTGTTGTCAAGAGAGGAGACAGATTACTGAACACTGATTCTGGGCCAAGTGCAAGGGTGGAGAATTCAGGTTCTACTCCTCATTATAGCGTGTAAAGTCTTACTTGGTCTGGTCCTTGAGAACTTCTCTGCCCATGTCCCCACATCATTTACTATGCTGCAGCCATGATGGCCCTCTCCATATTCTAGAGCATGCCAAGTTCTTTTTTGCCTCAGGATATTTGTGTTGGCTGTTCCCTCTCCAGCAATATTCTCCATCTTCTCCAGAAATTTCCATGGCTCACTCCTGGTCATTCCTCACAGTTCAACCCAGTGTCCTCAGAGAGGTCCTCCCTAGTTAAGTTGCCCATCTTCCATGCCCAGCCATTATCCACCATGTTCCTTTTCTTTTTTTTTTTTTTCGCATGTATTTCACGTATTTTCTTCATAGCCCACTGCCACCTTTAATTAACTTACTCAATTCTTGCCTGCCTCCCCCTGAGAATACAAGCTTCATGAAAGCAAGGAATTTTCCTGTCTGATCAACATGCCAATTCATACCTGCCATGTCACAGAAGCTCAGTAAGTATTTGTGGAATGAATGAATCAATAACTTTCTCTTGAATCATCCCCCAAGGTAAGTATTTTTATTATCCCCACTTAGAGATGAGGAAGCTGAGGTTCTGAGCAAGTAAGTAAACCACACATTTACACAGCCAGGAGGAAATAGCTACACTTTCGACCACAGAGCTATCTAACTCCAAGAGCCTGAACTCTCCATCATCACTGGGTACGTGTGGGAAGACAGGAGATTATGCTTTAATCAATTGTTTTCCAACTTCTGTTAATGAAAAATGTCTGAGCAGCTGTGACAAGGAAAGAAAAAGTCTTTTATCAACCCACAATCATGAGTATGTCATACCAGGGATGTGTCTTCCAAATCAAACATTGCTAGTTTGTCAAATAACTGGATAGAATGGATACTGCAAGAAAGCGTTGTGCCTGTGCTTCCCTACGCACGCATTTTCTCTGGGATCCCCTCAAAGGGAAAATGAGGTCCGAGTGGAATAGGTGGTACAGGCCTGTGTCTGGGATGGTTGCAGTGGACAGACCTGGCGAGACCTGCCGGGCTCACTCCAAACCTTCTCCCCAAACTCACCACCCCCACCCAGCATGGAAGAGGGTGGTGCAAAATCATGGGAACTGGACCCTGCAGTCCCACTGACAGTTATTTTTCTGGAACCCTCTCCTTTTATTATCACCATTCGGGATAACAGTCACCCAAGGGTCCCACTCTTTGCCCTACTTCTCATCTCCAGCTCAAAGCTCAAAAGCCTCACAAGAAAAGACGATTTTACTTTCTGGACCTTAAAACTTGGGGCTTCCTAAAGAAGTTTCCGGTGTGCCGTGCCCCCAACTTCCAGCCGTTTCTGAGCAGGACTGATTTAGGGAACTGCTCCAACTCAGCTGTGGAGGCCCAAACAACACACCCAGTTCTGGATATCCCTACCCAAGTGCCACTTATAAGACAATAATCAGTTAGCTCACCATACCGACTACTGAAACTTCCTGACCTGAGTAAGGAACTTTATCTTGGTGGCTTAACAGTGTGAAGCTGCTTACAGCTATGGAACCAAAGCGAGAAATTATAGTTCAAAGGCAGAACTTGCACTATCTCCCAATTCCCACTTTTTTTCTTACTTTAAGTCTTTTTTATTAAGAGAATCATAATGTTCTCTATCTACATGACACTTTCAATCTTTAAGCATTAACTAATTAATTGACTGAAATGGTATCTTGGGAGCATCCATCATCTATCCCATTAGCCAGAGAGCCAGGCGACTATCTATAAAAGCCATTGAACGCTCAGAGGAGGCTTTGTCTTTCCACTTCCCTTCCCAGGAATGTTTGTGTGTGTGTGTGTGTGTGTGTGTGTCTGAATCTGTAATAGAAAAAATAAAAAAAAGAGGATTTTGCTTCCACCAACCGCTATAAAAATCTACCTCTGGGAGACATGGAATTTCAATTGTGAAATAATCAGTCTTGGAAATTGTCCTGTCCTCTAGGAAAAGAAAAAAATAAGTAGTTTAACAGCGATTGCCCTTCAAAACAATTACTAATTATAATGTCTATAAAGAAAAATACCCTCGATACCATTACTCCTAATAAAGCTGGGCAAATCTATAGAAAGGAATTAGCTGGCATGTCTGGGATCTGACGGGAGAGCTCTTGGGGGTGAGTTAGAAATGGGGGGGGGGGGTGTGTGTGCTGCAACAGGCTTATAAACCTGAATCCAAAGCTTTAGGAAGCTTAACCCCTGGGGCAAGCCCCTGTCAGCAAATTGGGGAGGTTAACACATGCCGCAAGGAAATCAGGCCCGGACAATTAAGAGATGAGAAACCAAGTTACTTCCTGACCATCCTTCCAGCCTCTCTGGTCCTGCTTCTCCCCTGCCCCCTTCACCTCCTCCTCAGGTGATTGCTATAGTGTCTGCATTCCATTTATGAGTCCTACCTTAGGGTTGGACATCATTCTCTCCCCTCTGCCCACTGAAAGATATAGAAATGCCTGGGAAGAGTTACAGCCTGGCCCTAAGGCCTTGGAATGAATTTGCCTGTTAGATCCCATCTGTTTGGAACAAAATGTGGCGGGGGGGGAAGGATATGGGAGGAAAGAAAGAGAGAAAAGGGGCCCAGAGGAGAGAAGCGGGGGGCAGCATGAAAGATGGACTAAAGGAAACGGTTAGTCTGGTTTCAAGCTCTCCACCACTCACCTGCTGTGAAAGCTGCGTCAAGTCACATGAACCCTGATCTCACACCTCATGTTCTCATCTGTAAAACTGAGGTAGGGAGCAGGGTATGGGAAACCCAGTGTTTTAGGTAGTGATCAACTGCAGAAAAAACAAACTCCTCCAGCCACTTTAAGCAGAAAGCAGAGATTTATGACTAGAGGTAATTTACTAAGGTAAATTTATTACTTGGGTGACTTAGAAAACCAATGGAAGCACTTGAAGACTTGGGCTTCTAAGAACAAACCCCTGCCCCCAAATCACCCTCCCTTAACGATGATCGGGAAAACTACCACTGCTGCTACTTATGATCGCCAAGTCTGGAAGCGAATGGCTGCAGAACCGCCCTGACTGCACAGTGATGCACACACCTGCAAGGTGGATTACATTATACCTTTCTCCCTCCAGCAGCTCTGCATGTAAGACCCATGGCAGGGCATCTGATTTGCGAACCTACATCATGGCCAGGAACCTCGATACAAGAGTCCAGGAAAGGTACTTTATAGCTTCCCAGCCTCTGCAGGACAGACAGCACAACTGACAGAGGCTGGAAGGGAAGCTGGAGGAGGCCATCTACAGGGCTGTCAAGAGAATTTAATGAGATGGTATTTCTAAAGTGCTTCACACAATGCCTGGCCATTAGTAGGTCCTCAATGAACATCAGTTTCCCTTTACTTTCCCAGAATTTTGCTACAGGTTGACTCTGTGAATCTTCCCAAAATAACAGAGGAAAAAAACCACAGAGTAGAGAATGGATCTTCCTAATTCACATATGAGTTATTTGGGCATCTTCAATTTAGCAACCTTATCAAACATCACAGTTGTCCCTATTTAAGGCATTCTCCTACCTCCACAGAAAGATGGAATCATTTTAAGCAATAACTTAAAATTTTATACTTTGCAAACAACGTGGTCAAGCAACATTTCTCTCTGGAGAATGACATTTACTTTATCAATGTTACCAATATTGGGCACCCACTGGAGGCCACGCAGATATGATTTCTCCCTTTCAAAGGGTTAACAGTCTAGACTGAATAATTATACAAAACATATAAAATTTCAAATTCTGATAAAAGCTCAGAGAAAAGAACAGGGTGCCATGTGCCAGAACAAACAGGGTGAAACCAATACTGTTCAAGGAGTCAAGAGAGACCTCACCCAGAGAATCACATCAAAGCTTACCTGAAGGATGATAAAGGGTCACCAAGTCAAGAGTGGGACAGAAGAGCACTTCTGGCAGAGCAAACAGCAGGTGCAAAAGCTGTGTGTTCGAGAAACCAGAAGAATACCAACGTGACTCGAGTAGTAAGAGGAGAATGTGGTGAGAATACTGAGGCTGAGAACCCCAGACTGTTGTCTGGAGGTGACATTTCCCCTCAGGCCAGAATCCAGACATGTGAGCCCATTAACACTTCACCCACGTAACTGTGGTTAACAGTATTTGTCTACCTTACTGCGCCTTAGTTGTCACTTTGGTAAAAGAGAAAACTATGAGTCTTCACCGCGTGGTTCTGTTAAACAGGCTAACAAGTACAGAGCTAGAGAGGGTTGGGCATGTGTTGAGTACCCGCAGCAGCATCGTCACCATCACCCTCAATGTCTAGCCACACAATTCCAGAAAGGTCCATCGGTTCTGCCCCATTCACACCCTCTCCCCGTTGTACCCCCTCCCCTACCCAGATACAGAGCAGAGGCCCCCATGTGACACCCCTCACCTGGCCTTGGCTGATTCGACCAGAGCAGGCGCCAACCACCGCCCGGACCCACCAATTCTCACGTCCGGAAATGTGAAATGGAGCCCGAGGCTGAACTGGTCAGAGGATGCTGGAAGCTGGAGCAGTAAGGTCACGAAGAGGAAGAGCCAGCACCACTGGCAAGCGGAAGGTGATCAACAGCGAAACCTGAGATCTTGATGGCACACTCCACTCTGCAGAGAGGAGGGCGGGGCAGACATGCGGAGATAAGCCCCGGAGAGCAAGATGGAGATAACGGTTGGTTAACACCATCTCCAGGTCCCATGAGGTCCAGCCGTTATGCTGGATTCCCTGAGAACCTTCTGTATCTTGACAATAAAACTTTCTATTCACTCTAATGTCTTTGAATGAATGTCTGTTCCCTGAAATTAAACAATCGCCGCCTGAGAGACTCACGGAGGTGGAGAGCTGAGGCCACCCTTCCTAAAATCAGACCTCAAGTGCAACCCCACCATGCAAACGGGTCACAGTAACCACAACCATGGGCCCTACCACCATCTCAAGGCATTTCACAGGCTGTTCTCACTGCACAGAAAGCTCTTCCACCTACATCTAACGAAACTAGCTCTCGTTCACCTTCTAGACTACCCTCTTTGACCATCACTTCCACAGATGCCAACTCTAAGGTGGACCCTGTTGCAATTTCCACAGCTCTCGGAACCTCCACTTGGCAGCATACAACTCATTGTTGGTCACAGGTCCGATGGCTGCCACCCCAGAGATGGTCCGCCCCACATGTACCTGCCCTGTTTCCTGCTATGTCTCCAGGGCTTGACATAGTGTTGGGCACATAGTACCTGCTAAATAAACATTTGGTTAATGGGTCATCAATAGTATGAAAGGACCAAATTGACTTTTTAGCTCTCTAGTACTCTTTCCTTTATGGGGAAAAAAAAAAGTTTTATTTTATCCTACTGGGTGCTCTACCCTGTACAAGGTGTTGGAGACACAGACATGAATTAAACAGGATCCCTGTGTTTAGGACTTCACAGTCTAGGGGAACAGATGGATATATACACAGGAAAGTTTATTATAATGTAACATTAGTACTAAAGGAGCTAGAAAGAGGATCCTAGGAGTAATGGATGATGGAGGAGGAAAGAGACAGAGGAGAGGGGTGTGAATGCCCCCCATGGCACTGCTCCTCTGAATTTCCTCAGAATATAAACATAGTAGATATCCATTATTTGGCTACTCAGCATCTGTTCTCCCCTTTGGCATTTGTTCTCCCCTTTTCCAGAAACAGCACACCACTTTCTCTTTTGTAGAAACACCTGCCACCCTCTTAGCCCAAGTGGTTAAGATGGGATCAATCTAACACCCCTTCCCCAGAGTCAGAGGATTCTTGGGGGTGGTGGGGGCAGAAACCGATGAAAGAAATTAGCTCTTTTTTCACTAGAATCCCTGAGCTGGTAGCAGCCTTAAGCTGCCGAATCCTATCTTGGCATGACAAGGGGAAACCTCCCCAAGAATAAAGCTTACAGGGAAAGGAGCAGGCTGGAGACAAAAAGATGTTTCTGATGACACTGTTTGAATACCTGAGTCCAACTAGATCTATCCAGGAGTTTTAAGCTATGGGTCAATAAATTCTACTTTTTTTCCAAAACCAGAATTTCTCAACCTCAACACTACTGACTTTTTTTGTTTGTTTGTTTGTTTTGTTTTTGCCTGGATGGGGGCTGCCCTGTACATTGCAGGATGTTTAGGAGAGCATCCCTGGCTGCTACCCACTAGATGTCAATCAACAGCCATCCTCACACGCAGCTGTGACAACCAAAAATGTCTCCAGTCATTGCCAAATATCCCCAGGTGGGTAAGGGTAAAATCTCTTCCAACTGAGCACTATTGGTTTAAACCAGCTTGAGTCAGTAACCAAAAACAGTCAAGACCACAAACCGACCCATCAAATTCCCTACCTAATTTCCAGGAATAGCTTTCACTCCTAAACGTCTTTACTTTCCAGGGTACCTGAAAACATCTTCCTGTGGCCTTTGCTCTCTGAAGCCAGTCAGTCGACTCCACATTTTTGAATACTGGAGTAAGTGAAAGTAAGTCAATCAGATCAACAACAACTTCCATCTCAGTTCCAGCGGTACTGTTTTTGTAAGTGGCAGATTCGAGGACTTTGATGACACCCTTTACTCCCCTTTACAAATTTAAACACCTTCTCTCATTTACTTTCTTTATTTCAGAATTTTCAACAGTCCATTTTCTTTTCTCCGCAGACCTTGCCTTCGACGGGACACTAATCAATAAGAAATTATATCTTTGCCAGGCTATTTTAAAGTAACGTAACCAACATATATTTCTCTCTCATTCATGGCTTTATTGATTGTGAAACAAAAACAGAGAGCCACTGGAGATCCCACACAGCATTCTTGAAACTCCCACTTCATTATGTGCCACCAAGGCCAGCTTCATCCAGTGGAACCCTTTCTCCTGATGTCCTTACTTTGTGTGAGGCTGGTGTCCGATCATCAACCTCACACTGTAAACTGTAACTCAGCTGGAAATGAGTCAGTCCTTCAGAATGAGGGAGGGCAGGGTGGTGACCAACAGCAAAGAGTGGCAAACGGGCTGCACCCACTAATTCTTTCAGAAATTATTTTCTTGCAAGTTATTACTCTTATCATGATGGTGTTAACCCACCTTTTGGCTCCTAAAATGGAATATCCCTTGCAAGGAAATGTCACATTGTGCTGAGTAATAAAATCAAAATGAAAATGAATTTTCGAGAGGACTGCAGCTACCGCCGTTTTAAATGTCTTTTAAAATATCAGCCAGGAGAGCTTTTAAGACATAGGCATAGAGTTGGGCATGTGGATCCATTTCATAGGTGTACTTGTGCATCTGAAGACAAGTAAGATACCCAGGAAGAAGGGAAAGAAAATGGACAGTGGGTGCAACTGACCAAGGGCACATAGTAGGTGCTTGGCCCCTGGTGACCTGACCCCGTTTCTCAGGGTGGGGGCAGGGGAGGGGTTCTGCTGCTGAGACCACCAATAATGTTAATTGTAAGGTTATACTGATCCTTTATTAAAGGGAGGGAAATCTGGGGCGCCTGGGTGGCTCAGCGAGTTAAGCCTCTGACTCCTAATTTCAGCTCAGGTCTTGCGGTTCATCAGGCTCCGTGCTATCAGTGCAGAGCCTGCTTGAGATTCTTTCTCTCCCTCTCTCTCTGCCCCTCCCCTGCCCTCACTCTCTCAAAATAAATAAATAAACTTTAAAAAACGTAGTGGGGGTGGGGAGAGATCCATCCATTTGGCATAGTTACTTGAGAGTACGTGGAGTCCTTAAATAAAGGCACGTGCACAGATCAGCAGGACACTGGGAGCATGCTGGCCAAACACCACACAGGGTTTACATTCTTGCAGCCACAAGACCAACACGGGCCCAGCACTCATGTCAAGTTTGGCCAAAGGAAGCAGGCAGTAAAGGAGACCTGTCTGGATGTCTGGATGTCACAGAACACCCCTCCTGGTTGCCCCCCACCCCTAGGTACCACCATTCATGCTAACGATACTACAGCAAAAACAGGCACGTGCAAATGAAGAAAGAAGTAACAGGATGAGACGTGATCTAGCAAATTCCATTTTGAGGGCAAACATAGACAGATGTTGGTGAGAGATTTGTGCATTTGTGGTTTCAACAAAATAACTGAGCTCCTGCTCCAAGCCCCAGCATCGTCCTAGGCTCTTGGGATAGAAACCAAAGATCCCTGCACTCATGGGGTGTACTTTCTAGCAGCAGGCAAAGGGTGAAATCTCCAGGGATGGTCAAGGGCTATGGTTCAAAGGAACCATATTAAGCCTGAACACTTCCTAGGTCCCCTAAGCCTGTAATAGCTCCCACAGACTTCGGCAGAGGTGAGTGTAAATAAACAAAATGTTTCCTGCATCCATGCGTTCTCCTACACCTTACCTCCCATGGAAGCAAAGTCCCATCTCCAGGACAAGAAGATGGAAAAGTAGCTTCTCCTGGTGTGGCAGCAGTGGTGAGCCTGAGCTGTGGCCAATTGTGACAATTCTCTGCTGAGATAACTCACCCATCCCTAGTTGCCATCAGTGAAGTTGGAGCCCCCATGAAGCAGTTAGGATCAACTCATAGGAAAGGCAGCCAGGCTATAATAATTACTACCCCATGGTGAGTCTACTCTATCCATCCCTCTATGAGGTATGTATGCACGCCCCCATCTCATAGATGAAGATACGGAGGCTCAGAGACAATAAGTGACTTGCTTAAGGTCTGCCTGACTCCAGAGTCTATGTCCTTTCTGCATTGCTATGATGCCCATTTCAATAACCTGAGTCTTCAACTCTGTATCTATCCCCAGGTAGGGCACTGTGGGGTCATGAATTAAGGTGCAGTCTTTGCTCTCCTGGAACTAACAGTCTAGTTGAAGAGACAAGGGGAGACAAGGGGAACAAGTGCTTATCTATTTAACAAATAATACCGACATTCCACCACATCCACCTTGTCTTGTGTAAATACCTGTGGGTCCCAGAATGTGCTGTGCCTTTGCACAAGCCTGCAATGTCCTGTGCCCTCTCCTCTCTCCCCCTACCCAAATTCTCTCCATCCTCCATGAGTCAGCTCCTCTAGGAAGCTCCACTTAACCACCCCACTCCCTCGAGCTGGTCAGGTACCTCTCTTATGTGTACCAAGAAACCCCTAGTGCTCACCTCCACCAGGAAACATGGAATATCTCTAACAAAGAGAGCATCAGTAAGAAGTGGGGAGGAAACAAACACCTGATATGGGGAGGTGGGAAGAGATAAAGGGTATTCAGGATACATGTACTGTGGTCCAAGGGGGGCCCACCTATGACAGGAAACCCATGGCCACGTAAGGGACAGGAGGGAACTGGGAACAATGGAAGACACGGAAATAACCAGTATATTCCAAACCCAATCAATCCTGAGGTCTTACTTTCACTTGTCTCTAGGTACTTCCACTCCAGGAATCCTATCATATCATCGTATCATATCATATCATCACAACCATGCAGCAAGGAGGATACACCGTCCTCCTCATCTGATGGAAGAAGAAATCGGACACTCGGGAGAGATGAGGTGAGCTGCCCAAGGTCACACAGCATGGACACCCTCAGGCAACAGAGCCAAGTGGTTAAGATCACACAGTCTGGTGTCAGACACAAAAGCAGCTCTCGATTTCCTGGCCCCGTGACCTTGACCAAGAGACTTACCTTGTCTAAGACTCCATCTCCACAATTATGAAAGGGGACTAAAACTCTCTACTTCAGAGTTGTCAGAACCATCAGACGACTATAGAAGACCTGAGTCAGACCTTGACAGCCGCCACGGCAAACCCTGATCTCCCCCATGATCACCTAACCGTTTGCTTAGCCTGAGTCCTCTGCAAAACCATTTACGTGAAACTCTGGTCCCAGCTGTTTGCCGGGAACATCAGGGCTTCCTCTGGAATGTGGTGGAACAGATGACTTTGGACCCCAAATTCCGGAGCCCTTGTCCAACTACATGTCTACTTTTTTTAAAAGCCACTGGCTTCTCATTTCCTTCCTAAGCTGCCAGGAAACAAATACCAGGGGCTTGTTTTACAGAACGGTTTGGCAAATCATTAGTTTGCCTTCTACAAAGGCCAGAGTTCACTGCTGAGATATTTAAAACCCTACTGATGTCTTAAAATAAATATCACAATGGAGATGTCAAAATAGCAGTGTGCTCTAATGCATGACATTTGTGGGGGGAGGAGAGAGTAAAAAATGTAAATGGATTTACCAAAATAACCTCAAGGTGCGACCTTTGAGGTTTGATACCACAGAAATGTCATATTGTTTCAACTTTCTTTGTTTTTTGTGTGAAGTTTGTTTTCCTCCTTTGAGGGGGTAAAAGGTTTGTCATGAAAAAGAATCAAAAAATTTTCTCAAAAAGAAAGTAAGCATAATTGTATTTTTTTAGATCTATCGTAATAATTTTCGGCTGTTTTTTTTTTTTTAATGAGCTGAACACAATTCCCAAATACAAATACAGCAGTCCCCCACCTTATCTACAGGTATTACGTTCCAAGACCCCAGGTGAATGCCTAGACCGTGGATAGGAGCAAACCCTGTACGTACTATGTCTTTCCTATACATACATCTATGATAGAGTTTAAGTCATAAGTAAGGCACAGTAAGAGATTAACGATAATAATAACAAAATAGAACAACTATAACAGTATGGTGTAATAAAACTTAGGTGAATGTGGTCTCTCTCTCTCTCTCTCTCTCAAACTATCTGATTGTCCTGCACTCCCCTGTCTTCTTGTGATGATGCGAGATGATAAAATGCCTGTGTGATGACAGGAAGTGACGTGAGTGATGTAGGTGCTGTGACACAGTGTTAGGCTACTACTGACTTGTTACCACACACCAGTAGGAGAACCCTCCACTTCTGAACCACAGTCGCCCATGGGGCACTAAAATCACGAAAAGTGCAACTGTGGACAGGGGTGGGGGCTCCTAGTGTAAATGATTTCTCCAAATGGAAGATGTGCTGAGTACCCAAGGAATGCCAAGGCCTGGGCTGGGCATTTCAATTTTTTTTTAATTTTAAGTTTATGTATTTATTTTGAGAAAGAGAGTGAGCAGGGGGGAGACAGAGAGACAGGGAGAGAGAGAGAATCCCAAGTGGGCCCTGTGCTGTTGTGGGGCTCGAACTCACAAACGGTGAGATCATGACCTGAGCCAAAACCAAGAGTCGGATGCTTAACTGACTGAGCTACCCAGGAGCCCCTAGGCTGGGTATTTTAAATATTTATTTCATCTTAATCCTCAAAGGTGCTCAGTGAGGCAGAGGCATGATTTTGGAGGTAATGGGAACCTCGGATAATAACTCAAGAACGTGGGCAGATAAAGCATGCCAGGATTAAGCACAAGTCCATCCTTATCCCGATTCGACGCTCTTCCCAGCATATTTCCCAGCATGCCTCCAGAGCCCGCTACTCTATCCAGACCTATGAGGGCTAAACATCCAACATTATCAGGCAAGGCAACAAATAAAATCTTAATAACTGGAGTTCATGGCTAGTAAAAATAAATAAATGGTAAATCTCAAAGAGAAGCAGTTCTACTAAATACCTATAAACTCATGAATATGTCCTCTTCCCTGGGCCTGCCTGGCATAACCTTCTTCCTCATCTCCTACCACTTCCCACTTGGCCCTTTATGCTCTGCTAAACACCAGATCTCACGTACTGCCCAGAGCTATTCATGTCTCATGTCACTGCGCCTTTGCAAATGCTGTTCCTTTTTTTCCAAGCGCTCTACTTGGTGAATGAATTCCTGTTCCCCCATGAAAACCCCACTAACACATAGCCTTTTGGAAAAAGTCTTCCTCATCACTCTCTCACTCCTGCCCGGTGGAATTCAGGAGTTCTTCTTCATCCATTCCCTCTATCATGCACCTGCTTACATCTTTGTGATTATCCCAGTGTTCAGGGTTTTGTTCTCGTGGTTGGCTGGTGGGTTTGACTAACAAATCTGTTCCCCTCACCAAAATGACTTTCCTGCAGGCGGGAGTTATGCCTTAATCTACCTCTGTGTCCCCTGTGCCCAGCTCAGCGCCTGAATCAAAACAAGCATCTAACTGAATTGAAAGGAAATTGAAAATGAAAACAAATATCGTGGAGAACTAGGAGGAAGGGAAACAAGTGCTAATGCGATGAACGTCTATTACAGGGCAATCAACCAGACCGTGTTTTCCTAATAGAGACTACGAAACTGGCACAGAGGCAAGACGGAGCAGCAGTGGGGACGCACGCTCTCTGGACATCTGCTGGGCGTCTCATTTGATCAATCCCCGCCTTGCCTTGCTGACGATTTCATCTTTCGCAAGTCAGAGGATGCGGCAGGGGAAACAGTTACTTGGCACTAGATCCTGGCAACAAGGAAACACGGGTTGATGAGAAAGGGGTACGATCCTTGGGAGAAAATAAACGGGCACAGAATCGTAGAGTTAATGACGGTGCAGGAAAGGAAGAAAGAAAACGAGCGTTCATGAAACACCTGCTGTATGCCACACAATGCACATGTGTTACTGCAGTGAATTCTTACAAACACCTCAGAAGGTGAGTACACGTCTCTTCGATTTGCAGAAGAGCAGAAAATGCAGAAAGGTAAAATCACTTGCCCAGGGTCAGCCTGGCAAGTCTGTCTGTCAGCAAGACCCAAATTCTGACCTCACTCCGTGTTGCAGGGGGGAGGGCATTGCCTGACCTGACAACCCAGATCTGAAGAAAAAGAAGGAAACCTTCCATAGGCGCCAGGGGACACAACAGAGACAACAAGCACACCCCATGATCACGGTAACAGTCATTTCTCTGAGCAGGACAGGCGGCCACTGTCCTGTGTGTGGAACTCATGGAACCTCCATCTCAGCAGATGCTTCAAGGTTTGCCTGGGTCAGGGGGAGGAGCCCTGGAGGATCTCCCCGGAGTAAAGAGATGCCTCTGCCCAGAAGCAGCACACATCACTTCCTGCACATGATCAACCTCATGCGAGGGGCGGAGACATGCAATTCTCTGCCCAGGAGAAAGAGCCACAAACAGTTGTACACCTCAAGTCCCTGCCACAGCAGCTTCTGTGTGGCAACGAACACTTGACAAGTCCTGCCTCGGCAAACCGCCAAGGAGGAAACACGAAAACAAAAACGAGCAACTGTATGGCGAAGCTCAAGTAAAGAGAAAGGGGACACTCTTGACGAGAGAATCTGGTGTAGATTCACAACCAAGAATCACCAGCCACGTGAGGAAGTCTGGAGCTACCAGCAAGGCCCCCTGGCCACAACTCAAGAAGGAAACATTGTGCAAAATGGACGGGAGTGTCTTCGTTCAGTTTAAGCCACGCTCTACCAAAACTGCCCGGGCCTGAACACCAGGAATTTACTTCTGATGGTTCTGAGGCCGGAAGTCCATGGTCATGGGTGTCCCCGTGGTCAGGTTCTGGTGAAAACTCTCTTCCTGGTTTACAGATGGGTTTTCAGGGAGAGGGAACACTCAGGCCTCTTTCTCTTCTTATAAGGACATTAATCCCATTATGGAAGGTCCACCCTCATGACCCCATCTAAACCTCATCACCTCCCAAAGGCCCCACCTCCTAGAGCCATCCCACTGCAGGTTGGGGCTACAAAATATGATCTGGGGGAGATACAAACATGCAATCCAAAACAGGAAGGCCCAGAGAAGTTGCATCTGCCTGTTCCTTTTTTACCATTCCCAAAGAGAAGGAAGATGAGGCATGGAAAACAGGTGATGACAATCCACAAGAATGCCCTGAATGCTTTTATTTGAAAAGCTATGAGCAAAAGCTGGAAGGGTGGACACATTTCAAGCACTGCCTTGAAAATGGACAGAGGATGGCACGAAAAGGCACTAAGCCTCTGCCACTGAGCTGTGTGGACTTACAAAGTTACTTAACCTCCTTGAGCCTTGGTTTCTTGCGCCTGCAATAGAACAATGTACAATCTGCCTCAAAGGGTTGTTACAAAGATTGAGAAGATCGTACAGTAATGTGCTTGTCCAAGTAGCAAAATGTCAGAGCAAGGGAGAGAGTCATGAAAATAAGAAGAATGACAATGACAGTAAGTCCTTCACTGGGATGAACATCAACTTGGTTGTCCCAGGAAATTTCAACCTTGGCTCTCTGAGTCCATTTCCCATGACCCTGTTCTTGCCTGAACTTTGCTTCATTCCAGCTACAGTGGACTTTTTGCCCTTATTTGAATGTGACAGGCATGCTCATGTCTCAGTGCCCAGGCACTGTGGGGCTCCCTCTTCATGGAATGCTCTTCTCGGGATCCAAGGGCATGTCTTGCCCAAGTGTTATTTACTCATTGAAACCCTCCATAACTCCCTCCTTGAAAAAACAATAGCCACCCTCACTCTGCACTCTCTATCCTCTTTCCTTTATGCTTCACAGGGCACCTATCATCTCCTATTATACAAAATAATGTACTGATTTATTTTTATTGTGTGTTCTTCCCTTTAGAATATTTTCCCAAACTGAGATGAACCTCCAGCCTGTATCAACACCAGGCATACACTATGCACTTAGCATTATGTGTTATTTGTGCTGTCCTGTTGTTACAGTGACTTCATATTTCTTTTCTCCGACCTACTGCTTATTAATTTTAGATTTTAGCAAGAGGGGGTGGCTTGTTTCTAAATTCTGGACATCCTGCACCTTCTATACCCTTTACTCAGACATTCCAAGACTCCATGAGAAAACATCCTGAAAAGTTCATTGTCAAAGTGCATCCCTGCAAAGACCTGTCCCTACTTCAATCTTACGTCATATCACATCACACTTCTTGAGCTTTGGAGCTGCTTGGACATTTACCCGTGGAAGGTGACCAGCATCCAAAAATGTCCAAGACTCACAGAATTGTCGCCATACGTTCCAGCTAGTGTTGTGCCTCTGCAACCATGGGTCCAAGTGTGGCTATGAATGTCAGCCTGGCTTTATACATCTTTCACCGCCTCTGTGTTTTCTCAGGGGGAAGGTGGGTTCTTCATTTAAGCTGGAATACAGCTTGTGTGACGCTGCGTAAGTAATACAGAAGTACACATACTGAGCTCTATCAAGAGCCCTTGCACTTGGTGAGAAGCAATGGTTTGCAAGTAGTTATAACATCTAAATTCCTCGGACAATTTCTGACTCCTTTTGCAACATGGTGACAAAACATGGGGGCCATTTTAACATCAGATTTTATTTTGATGAAAATATCAAAATTTCCAGAGGTAATAGAGTAAGTATCCGGCTACAAATTACCTGGGAGATACACCTTCCATTCCCTCCAGGGAAAAGGGCTCACAAGCACTGGGCACTTTCACAGTATTAGTACCCATGATAGGCACTTAAAAAAAAAGTGCTATCCCACTTCACGTCCACCGTGAGCGCACAGCAAGGTAAGTTCCACTGGCCCCACTTTTCAGATTTAAAAAATGAAGGTTTAGAGAGGTTAAGATCATTGCACAAGTGGGTACATGTAGCCAGAAGCAGGGCTAGAAGTCAAAGCTATGTCTGCACTTTTTCTACTACAAAGGATGGGATCTGGGGAAGACCAACTTCTCAAAGAATAAATACATGGGAGAACTGGTAGAACTTCTGCGTGATCCCTGAAGGAGCTGTTCTGAAGCCACCACAGCCAGAGCAAGGGGGTATGTTCAGTCCAGGTAGGTCCCTCACTTCATTTAGAAATTGATCACTGTCCCTGGTTGACTCAGCTCACTGAAGGCATTTGATTGAATCCACTCATCCACAATTTCTTTTTTTTTTCAATATATGAAATTTATTGCCAAATTGGTTTCCATACAACACCCAGTGCTCATCCCAAAAGGTGCCCTCCTCAATACCCATCCCCCACCCTCCCCTCCCCCCCCACCCCCCATCAAACATTCACAATTTCTAATTCGCTTCCACAAGCCAACAAAGGAAAGGATGTGTTCATCCACTTGACCTTGGAACTAGCTCACCCTTGATCTCCATGCTCTTATCAGATCATCCAGTTAGGGAGAAGTCCTCCCAGCCATGTCTGGCAAACTGAGCACCTCTCCCGCAAAGCTGGCAGCTTTTAAAGAGCCACCAACTTAATATAAGAGATGAGACGAGACAGTTGGAGGAAAGAGTACCCGGAAAAACCCAAAATACACAGGGACGGCATAGCAACTTGTATTTCCCAGGCTCCTCCAAAACAGAAGCATTCTCTCAACATGACTGTCTTAAGAAGCAAAGCACCTTTTCCTCAGCCTTGCCTTTTAAGTGGCTGGAAATACAGAAGACAAGAGTGATGAAGAGCCTTGGCAGAGAGTCAGCCAGACCACGGGGTCTGACTCCCGAGTCCACTGCAAACCAGCTGTGGGACGTGAGCAACTACTTAATGTCTCCAAGCCTCAGTTTCTTTATCCCTAGAAGAGGAATAAACTTAGCATCTCCCTGTCATCAGGTCATGAGTGCTAAGTGAAGAAATACAGGAAAGCTCTTGACACAGGGCCCAGCACACAGAAAGTACTCAATAAATGTTGGCTATTACTTCCAAGAAAGAAAAAGGTTAGCTAGGCTATAAATTTTATAGGCCAACAGAAGCAGTGAAAATGACTCTTCGCCATACCCTGAATCTTCTTTTCTTGATCGATATGCTTATCATTTCTGAATGTGAAGCCTCTCTAATTTACTGTTTGGGGGTCTATGGGATAAAGTTCCCCAGGACTCTTCCCTCTGCACCCTGCTTGACTCATGTTCCTCCTGGACAATCTCATCCATGTTATTATGGTTTTAGCTAACCTACTCATTCCCTCAAATATATATTATCTATTTGCCACCAATTACTGAACTCTGCATATGAAGCAAAGGCACCGTATATCTTGCTCCTCTCCACCTGGATGCCCCAGCTGCCCAAAACTCAAAGTGTCCAAAACATGACTTTCTATATTTGTCTTAAAACATGGCTTCTCTCCCTGCCTCCTTTCTGGGCCAGTGGCTCCACCAACCACCCAAACTGGAATCATTCCAGACTTCCTTTCCCTCCCCTCACTCTCACATCCAAC
This sequence comes from Neofelis nebulosa, assembly GCF_028018385.1. Lineage (NCBI taxonomy): Eukaryota > Metazoa > Chordata > Mammalia > Carnivora > Felidae > Neofelis > Neofelis nebulosa. Next base: position 31,995,062 of record NC_080799.1, read on the forward strand.
TGATCCCCAATTCTCACACACTCCAGGTCTGGATGGCTCTCCCAGACCATTTTTCTCCATTCCCAGCTGATTCTGACTCATACTTGGGGCTCAGAGCATCTTCCCTAGAATACTACAGAAGCCTCCATGTGGCCTCACACTTCCAGTCTTGCCCAGCATAGCCCCACACATAGCACAGAGGCATCCTCTGAAACTTGATTCTGAATCTGCCAATTTCCTATATTAAAATCTTCAAGGATACATGGAACCTCCAAAATAAAGTCTCTGCTCCTTAGCCAGGAGGGCCTACCATGATCCAGCCCTACCTATGTACCCAGCCCTATCTGTGGCCATTACTTAGCAAACCCCATCACATGAGATGCTACTGCCTACCTATAAGCCCCCCATGTCTTTTCCTACCTCCATGCCTTTGAATACGCAATTCTTTGTGCTCACAATTCCCTCCCACTCCTTGGCTGCTCAGCTAACACCTAATCATCATCGTCAGGAGTTCAAATCCGCCCCCCTTACCCCCACCACACGTAGGTCTTTGCTGATTCCCACTCCCCAGGCTATGTAAGGCCACCTTCCTCTGTGTTCCTTCCAACATGTTTCTTCTGTGGTAAGTATGACCCAGTATTTATAATTTTCTCTTTCTTCTTCCATCTTTATCCCTTCACAACCAGCCAGTCATCTCTTTAGGACAGAGATTCTGTCTTTCCTATTTCCATTGTCACTCATGTTGTAAGGATAAAAAAATTTTTTTAAGTTATTGCAACTGAGCAAACCAGAAATTTCTGAAAGCAAATGTTTTATGCATATGGGGGGGGGGTTAATAATAATGATAATAACAGCATGAACTATTTTTAAGTGTTTAATATGACTAAACACTTTATAGGCATAGCTCATTTAATCCTTGTAACTGTTCCATGAGGAGGTCCTATTTTTGTTCTCTTTTTAGATGAGGCCAATGAGGCACAGAGAGATTGTACATGCATGTGAATGCGTGCACGCATGCACGCGCGCGCACACACACACACACACACACACACACACAGGGTTTTAGAGTCAGGAAGTCATAGTCCCTAATGTGGTTCTGTCATCTACCTTCTAGGTGACCTCGAGGCAATTCGCATAGTCTACATTTGTTTCTTCATCTCTGGGATGTGGAAAGATTTATTGTGATAATTAAAAATACTGTTTATAAAATTACTGGAACACAGTAGATACTTCATGTGAATGCCTGTTTCCTCAAACAATGTCCTCTGACAACGTGTCCAAACTCTGTTCAGAAACATCATTACATTCTTAAATTGGAGAAGAGGATCTCTGGTTGGCTGGTTTAGCTCTGGCTCATCCAATGGACCAGCTCTGAGTGTCTCCCATCCTTGCCCCCTATTTCCTCCATAGCCTCCCACCTACATGAACTTCATGGATAAGGTGGGACTCAGGGTGAACAATCCAGGATGGGGTTAGAGTAAGCCTAACACCGTTCTCTTGAAAAATACAAAAAGCCTAATGCTTACCAGTTTGATTCTGAGGTTGTGAAACAAATGCATAAGAGTTGGATGTGTATTTTGGTCAACTACTCCGAAAAGCTGTTTCCAATGCCAGAGACCTAGGTGTGGAAGCCCAGAGATCCGACATAGGTGGGGATTTGCCATGATCAGATTTAAACAACAATCTGTTTGTCTGGAGATGCTGAAGCTGTCTTCCCATCAGCTCTGGTTCCCTCCCCATCCTGCTTCAGCCCCTCCTCTGCTTCTCAGAGAGGAATACATTGACATTTCAAAACGTATTGATTACAGGGGCAGACTAGGTTTGGGCAGGGGAAGGGGAAGAAATTGATTGATTTTATTATTTGTGGGAGGAAAAAAGAAGAACAAACAACAGTGCTTTTGTTTGGAGGACAAAACCAAAATTATCGGTTGAATGGGGCTGAATTAAGCACTTAGAGTTCAATCTTTCCAGAGTGCTGACAATGCAGGTGGAGATCAATACAGAAACAATTTGCACCGTGGGGAACCTGGGCTCTGGTTATTAACAACTAATTATACCAAGTTTTCTGCAGGATTGGGTTAGTTGTCTTAAAGGGTGTGATACAGCAGGACTCACAGGCAATGTCAGATTCAGGGCAGGGATCCATCTGGTTCCCAGAGCAACGAATCCACAGCTCAAGACCAGGGAACTTGCTGACACTTCTGTTCTGTGGAGCGCACTTTACAGTCTGACACTCACAAATAAGGGTATAGGAAACCCGCCCTATTTTGAACAGAATTTTAAAATAAGATTCCCAATGGCAAGGCAGCAGCATCAGCATGGCCACATCAGTGGTTAAAATATTGAAATCCTTCCATACTTGATAATCAACAGCTACTCGTAGGACTTCCCAGACCCCCACTCTACCCGGATGTAAGAAGCAAAGGGCTAAGTACCTGACACAGTAAGGGTCGGTGCTCCAGGGTGTGCCCCAACATCCATTCTGATAAGTCATGCCCATGCCCTATGGGTGGTCAAATACTGTGATTATCATGCTGACCACAGACAGTGGTGTTTTTATAATCAGTTATTTACCAGCAGCCAGTCTACAAACCCAGAGGCCTTCCTGTGGGGGGCATATTTATTGTATATAAAGTCACACACACATATGTATGTGCACGCATATACCTATATACAAATGCACATATGTCTAGTTATAGCTACATGTATAGTTATATATTATATATAATCTTACACATATATATAGAGCAATAGTTTAATAAACTCGGTATGTTTCAGAGATATTTCCATGTTAGCACATATAAATTTATCTCATCTTTTTATCAGCCACAAGGCACTCAACTGTAATTCAGCTTCTCCCTTATTGATGGATATGCAGATTGCTCCACAAGCAACGCTGTAATGAACATCTTGAACATACATTACTCCACACACCCCTAAACATTTCTGTAGGATAGATTCCAAGAAGTGGAACTGCTCGATTAATGGAGACGTGTGTTTGTGATGTTGACAGATCCCGAGAAACTAGTCATACTTTCTTTTATACGTGAATGACACCATATGTGCCCCATTTACATGGATGGTTTGCAGAAATTAACCCCTCTCAAAGGGGTCTCTGGTCAATCTGAAGAGTGTCCATGGTAGGTCCATCTGCATTTAACAATTAGAGTCCACCAAGCTCTTTCATGTCTGCTCTGGCACACATTTTCCCACAAAGAGGCTGAGGGAAGCTTCGCTGCTTCTTTGAGCCAACAGATTATTCCAGATGCCACCAAAACATCCAATCTGTTGGGCTGAGAATAGCAAATAGCAAGATTCCCTGCAGAGCCTGGGAGAATGGTACTCTCACCAGTCGTGTGTCATCAATTGTTACCCAGGCCCTGAAGCTGCTTTGCTGGTCTCCAGAGCCATATAAAGTTCTTCTGACAGTTCTGACAACTTCTGGCCTCCACACCTTGCCTAGGATATCCCAAGCCTCCCGTGAAAAACAGCTGTCAGTTTCCGTCCCTCCAATCAGAGGACATTAGACCCAGCACAGAGGGCTAGACAGAAAACAGATGCCCATCTGTCCCCTCTGTCTTCCTCCCCCACATAACAAAAGCTCCAGAGCCTGGGAAGGGACAAAGGAGAGGGAAGTAATGCTCACAGTAAAAGCATCTAGACCCTCAGCTCAGTCAGCCAAAAGGCCCCACTACACAAGCATTTTTATTCATTCCACAAAGGACCTGAGGCAGCTTCTGAGAAGGTACACAACACAGTAAAATTGGAAAATGTAATTAAAAGACAAAGCCAGGGGAAATCTATATATGGGACAGGAAATGAAGACCAAAAGGAAATGCATCTGGGTTATGCACAATTTTTATATATTTCAACACCAACTGGACCCCAAACTCCCTGGCAGCCAAAGCTAAAAAAAAAAATTGGGAGGAGTTAGTATCCAGAGCCACTATGTTCATGAAGAGAATTCCCACAGTTATGCTTTCAGAACAATCATGGAGAGAAAACAGGAAGACGACGCAAACCTCGATTTCTCAGAACGGTTTGTCTCTCCTCTGAACATGGGCCCCAGGGGCCGATCCTCCTCCCCAACCAGCCAGGCAAGACCTCTCTGAGCTGACCTGATGCACTGTGCCCCACATTAGTGCCCCCTACAACGTCCACTCCACTCAGGCTGCCCCTCGCCCTCGCCCTCCCTTTCCTCAGCAGAGAACCGACAAAAACCCAAGCAGCCAAGACCCTCCCAGGAAGCCCTCCAAGACTTCCCGAGGTCTTCTGCTTAGTCCTCCAGGGTACTCAGCAATTCTGTCCAGCTACCTGGCTAACCAGGTGTGTTTCGGACCTCTCTTTTCTAATCCTCTTCCACATACACACCGGGAAAAGTCAAACAGGGTGAGCAAAATTACACTGAAAGACCAGAGTTCAGGCATGAGACTGACCATCCATCTTCTAGATCCACAAAACTCTTTCCACCTCTGACAATATTCCTTCTTCTGACTGGCAGAGGCCCTGCTTTCCAGGGTGGGGGAATTTGCAGACATCTGTAAACCATGGCAACTTTGATGAAGGGGCCAAGCAGGGGGCTTTCTACGATGGGGCCATTTCACCTTATTTTTTGCTTGAAATGTTTCACCCTGCCAGTGCCCTCATCAACCCCACCCCCAGCGTTTTCCCAGCACTACTGTGCTGACGTAGTTACAAAGATGAAGTGCAGACTTAGAGGCAGTAGATTCCTTTAACAGGCAGCAACAAAAACAAAACAGAGGATTTTTTTTTTTTTTTTAGTCTCTTCCTTTCCTTACAATAAATTGTTGCATAAAACCTGTAGCCAGTTTACCCATCTGAGGTGGGCTGGAGTCCCAGGTGTGTCCTGGAAGCCAAGCATTGGGCGCCATCTAGGTGCAGAGGGTGGTACTGCAGGTACTAATCCTTGAGTTTCACCTGCCGGTTCTTGCAGACCCTTCCCCTCCACCATCGCTTCTCCCATTGCCTGAAGGTATCAGTAGAAGCGATGTGCTACGGTGGGGAGCCTTGGGCTTTGAGGCCAGACCCTGCCACTAACTGTGGGGTCTTGGGCAAGTGGCTTCCTTATCGGCAAAATGGGGATAATCACACCCATTTTACTGGAGGACTGGAGGATTAAGTAGGAAAAATACATAATCTGGCATGTAACACAGGACCAGTAAATCTTCATTCCCTTCCCCCACTGCCCTATAAATTTCCTCAGCCCACAGCCAAGTAACTCCAGAGGGCTTGTTTTGCTGATCTGTAAACCAAGGATGAGGGACCGCCAGGGCTGTTGGAAACAGAGGGAACATAACCAAGATACCCAACTCCTGGCACATAGTGAATGCTCAACTACTAACAGGAAGGGAAGGGAACTGTAAATCGGGCCCTGATCAGTTACATGCACTGAGGTTATACGAACACATAAGACGGTTATAAAGACAAGACAGTCTTGTAGTGAGACAGCCAAATGTAAATAAAAACACAAGTTAATAAATTAGATGTATGAACAAAGCACATGTCAAATAGCTTTCTAGACTGTGTCAATTACTTCACTTAATTTCCATATGCACCCAGCAACAAATGATTGTCACCCCAAATTCTGAGCCAGGGGAGGCTCAGAGAAACTAAGGGGACACACCCTGAATTTACGCTGTGTCCCCACCTCTCCTCTGCTATTCCAGATGTGACCCATCCTCACTTTCTTCCCCAAAAATGGATTCCCCATTTCTGCTGCTGAAACAGAACAAATTCACAACCTGACTCTTCCTTCCCAACTCTCACCTCTTCCCTTGCCTCCAGTACTTGGTTGGCCTGAAGTCCAGTCTATTCCAATTCTCCATGCCTGTCCCACCCAGACCTTCACATTTCTCCCCTAGGGAGACTCCTCCACTCCACCTGTGCAGGAGCCTTGTACCTGAGCTCTCTGTTCTGCTCTTCTCCCTCCAATCTCTCCTGGCAGAACTCCCCCGGGGATCACATGCCATCAGCAGGTCCTACTGTGAGTCTAACCTCTCTAGTCCTCTCACTTTCCTCCAACAAGCTTTTCCCAACTACCCTACCCCTCAAGCATCTCTGCTTTCCCTAAACACAGACAGGTACATACCAATTCTGCCTACATACTAAAATAACCTGGGGAAGCTTTACAACACAGTTTGCCAATAAGCACATGAAAAGATGCTTGACATCATTAGCCATCAAAGAAATGCAAATCCAAGCCAACACACAACGCCCGCTAGAATGGACATAGTAAAAAAATACGGACAACGATGTGGGCTGTGAAGACAGGCAGAAACTTGAATTGTCACGTACTACTGGTGAGAATCTCGAACGGTGCAGTCACTTTGGAAAACAAAAGCTGGAAGTTCCTCAAAAGGTGAAGCATATGAGTTAACCGTAAGATCCAGCAACTCCACCCTTTTATCTATATCCAGGAGAATTAAAAACAGATATCCACGTAAAAACGTACACACAAACGTTCATAACAGCATTATTCAAAATATCCAATCATTCTGGATTAAAATCCCTTGCGTGGGGCCCAACAATCTGCACATTTAACCAGGGTCCCTTTTCAGACATTTTTCAAGTTGACAAGCACTGACCTGCAGAATCGAATGAATCCCAGGTTTATGTCACAGCCAACAAGACTATACCTTTAGGACCTGGCTGCACCTGCGTCTCTGACATCATCTGTCACCGTTCCTGCACAGCCTCGTGCAGCTCCACCAGCACCTACTGCTCCCATGTAACAGAAACGACCTCTCCTTTTCCCTTCACTTGGCTCCTAAAACCGGCCTCCAGGCCTCCACTCCAGTATCACCTCCTCTGGCAAAGCTTCCCGGGGCTCCTAACCTCCTACAAATGTACTTCTCAACCAGGAGCAACTGGGCTCCCAGGGGACACCTGGCAAATATGGAGATAATTTTCATTGTTACAACTAGGGGTAGGGAGGTACTACTGTCACCTAATGGGTAGAGTCCAGGGATGCTACTAACATCCGACAATACACAGGACAACCACACTCACACTCACACACACACACGTCAGTAGTGCTGACAGTGAGAAACCCACAGTAGTCATGTGAGTTCCTCAATGGCAGAGAATGTGTAAGACTCAACCATGTATCCTCACTATCAGGCAGAGAGCCTAGAACACAATAGAGGTGCAGTAAATATTAGTGGAATGGATTATCTGTTCCCCTCACCGAGCACTTAGGTGTGTTCATTTACACTCTACCTTATTCAAGAAAAGAATTGTAGCTGCTAACAAAAACCTATGCAATGCAAAAGGGTAAAGTAAGCGAGAGAATCTTAGCCGGAGAAGCGGAGATGAAGCCATAGGTGGTCTGAGGTCAGGTAAGCATCAGAAATGGTGATTATAGTGATTGTAACCATAAGGTCAAGATGGGTGGAAACTTGACTCAGGTTCCTGTGGGACACAGCAATAAGGGAAACATGAGATTCACGGATCCATCCAACACAAATACCTCAGTCGCTCAAGAGAAGCACAGCTTTCTCAGGTGCTGACACATGACTGCACTGGGAGTGAAGTAGGCAACCGTCTCAACGGCAACCAGACACCAGGAGACTTTGGTGACTATTTCCCATAACTCCCCCTGGGCTCTTCTAGCCTCCCTGACCTCATCCTCTCTGCCAGGTACCAGGTAGTTTCTTCCCACCCCTTGAGAATGGATGAAGACAGATGTGATGCTAGCAGGAGACTGAGAAGGGTTTCTGCAGCTGGTTTTGGCATCACTGCCATCACCATGAGGGGACCTTGCCTAGCTAGCCCCTATCCGAAGAGGACGAGAGACACTTGGCGCTGGGCTGGCCCAAGTTAACCCACAGCCCTGCAACTCCAGCAGAACGACCCAGCTTGCCCATCGTAGCCCAGCCAATCCCCCGAGGCCCTCCAGTTGCACGAGCAAACTCAGCTGAGTTTCACAGGCCTCCCCAGCCATGTCCCCAGAGCATGAGCTACATCCACGCTCACCACCACATGCCAGACTACGGGAAGGTCTGTTATGTGGCATTACTCTGGCAACAGCTAACTCAAACATCTCCCTGGCGCAAAGGTGAAGGGGAACACCAGTGCTTGGCAACCACACGTAAATCAACATGAGCCACTTTTGCAGTGCTAAGATGGAGCAAACTGCTCCGCGCTGAGTCTCTGAATGGGGAGGAACTCCTTCAAGACAGGCCACGTTTCCCCCAAGGGACCCGCGCAGAGCTGGCACTTAAAGATGCCCGAGGCAAATGCGTCCATCAGCATTTGACTGGGAACACGACCAACCAGAGGCATTCTAGCCAAAAGCTGCAACGAACCAAAGTGAAAATGCGGGCAAAATGGGACAATCGATTGAGTCAGTCTAGAGATCCAGATGTTCTAAACGCCCTGTGTCACATCAGATCCGCCAGGGGTCCCAAAACAGATGATGCGGCAGCAGGATTCCCAGTCTTAGTTCCCATGTGATATCCTGCATATGGCTGGGTCCTTTCCAACCACCTCACACCCCTCAGGAAGAGATCCAAGAACTCTCTTGATCTCTCCCTCTTGCACATGGCTCCACTTCCAACTCAGAGAGACTATTTCTGTACTTCCCTCCATTAGGTGACAGGCCTGGGATCTCTGGCTTGCCTGCTCAGAAATTAAAAGGCTCAGCCCCATCGACACTTATATTCTCTCAATTCCTCATGCACCACAACTGTTAAAGGCATGAACTGGGCAGTCAGGCAGTCCTGTGTTTCTACCACAGCTCTGCCACTTATGTGCTATATGACCGTAGGGAGGCACTTAACCTGAGCCTCAGTTGTCTTAACCATTCAATGGACATAATAATATGTATCCACCTTAGACGTGATAGCATTAAAAACGGTAAGACCTATAAAGTACTTAGCAGAGCCCCTGGCATACAGTCGGTTTTTAGTGAACTTATGCTATTATCATTTGGCTGTGAAGTCAGAGAAGATTAGTCAGATAGACTTTCTGTGGGTGGAACAGGGAGCGAGGCAGGAGGACCTACTGTGAACACCTACTGTGTGCTAACAGGGGAGCTAAGCACTTTAAATATGCTGTCGCATTTAATCCTCACCACCACACCCTGCCTGGTTATCACTGCTGCTGTACCAGAAAATCAAGTGGGAATTTCCCTGTTGTTCTGGCATTGATGACTGTGGCAAGCACTTGGCTCCCAGCTCAGGGCAGGAGATCTCCGAGAAAAACTGCTTCTAGAAAGGATGATCACACATCCCGTGCCTGCCTGGGATGGTCCCAATTTATACCTGTTGTCTTAGGACAACCATTAATAACTCTCAGCTCCCTTTCACACTTGCAAGTGTCCAAGTTTGGACAATAAATTATATGGTCAACTACTCTGGAGTTGGGCATGGGGGTGACTACAAGAAGATGGGGGCTAGCATCCCCATCCCTGGGGTGCAGAACCACAAGGCCCCTCCAGCGCTGTCATCAGAGTAAAGCCAAGTGAAGATTCCTGGGAAAGAGTACTGTAAACAAAGCATGCAAGAAAAGGATAAAGGGAGCATTGCTCCCCTAAACACTGTGCCCTCAGAGCTCTTCAGGGATGGCTGTGACTCTATGGTATAGGAGAAAGCCAGACAAAACTAGGAGGTATCCAGGGAACCATGGAGTTTGGGAGCTTGGAGCCATGGGAGATGGAAATAGCCAAAGACAATTTTACTTTTAACTTTTTGAGGGCCTCCATACTGTTTTCCACTGTGGTTGTATCAATGTGCATTTCTGTCAACAGCGTATGAGGATTGCTTTTTCTCCACATCCTCACCAGCACTGTTGTTTTGTGTTTTTTATTTTAGCAATTTTGATAGGTGTGAGGTGATATCTTACTGTGGTTTTATAATTTGCATTTCCCTGATATAACACTGTATGTCAATTATACTTCAACTAAAAAAAAAAAAAAGCTGAAGAGAGGCACAGCTGGCCCTCTCTTCGGGGTCTCAGTGACAGGGCACAGGTAATGCAGGAACCAAACCTACCACCAATGACAGAGACACTGCATTTATAAGTCTTGAGCCACAGACAGACCTGGTGTCAGCGAGAGTGAGATCAGAAATGCCAAATCCCAGCAACAGCCTTGCCACATTAAGGAAGGGATATGCCTATCAGTTTCCTTCTCCCTCCTCCCCCTCAACACACCAAGGAGACAGGTGGATGTGTGAGGAGCTAAACACCCACACCCCCTGCCTCCGTATTCGGGTCCCCGCCACTGGGAAGGGAGAGAACTTTTCACTGGATCTGAAATTGGAGATTGAAAGTGGCCCCGACTGAGATGTTTAATAGCCGAAAGGAATCCGAAAGATAAGGGATACGCCACCCAGTGGGGTAGAGAGATTTAGCACACAGTTAATACTAGGATCAAAAAAACAAAAAACCCCCAAAACTATCATGTGCGTGTACCCCGTAGAGTTGAAACTTCTTGCCATATTACCTCTCATCATATAGAGTATACTAGATGCCTTATATATTTTAGCTCACTTAAACCTCACAACAATCCTTACCCCCCACAATCTAACAGATGAGAAAACTGAGGCTCAGAGGACTCCAGCTGAAAATTCAGCAGAGTGAAGATTCGAACCTAGGTCTGTCCATCTACAAGGCCCCGACTCTATCCCCCAACAGCGTGCTGTTTCCTCCACTCCATTTGCCCCCGCCTCACTTCCCAGATGTCCCCGGGGCCTCCTCAATTCCTGTTTTAGGCCATAGCCCCCGCCTATTAAATGGCACGCGGCCTCTGTGGGAGAAGATTCTAATTGTGCCTGACCACAAGGTCTGCAGGGAGTTAATAAATTATTACAAGAGAATATTTGCACTGAAGGCCTTATTGACTGGAGTCCATTTCCCAAGCTCGCATATTTTTTTCCCCAGCAACTGTTGCAAAGCAAGGGCAAGTGCAAATCTTGATGCTTCATCTTTAGAATCCCTTGCAAACCGCCAAGGATACATCTTCAAAGCCTGCCTCCCAGTCAAGGCCATCACAAAGGGACACTCCCGTGGAAAGAGAAAAGACTTGTTTTTAGGGGGTCTTGGGCTTCCACAGAAAAGGCGCTTCAGTTCCATTCTCCATGGGATTTCAAATGAGTATCATTTTTCTCCCTCCCAGCCTAATCTTTATCCCCACAGCTGATTATTTGCAGTATGGCAACAAAGAATAAAGAGAAACAACCCACAGGACCACCAACAGGGAAATGGCTGAATAAACCATGACATGTCCACCCCACAGAATGCTATAAAATCATTATAAAAGAATTTGGGGACAGCCTGAGTGGCTCAGTCGGTTAAGCATCTGACTTCAGCTCACGTCATGACTTCATGATTCGTGGGCTCAAGTCCCACATCCGGCTCTGTGCTGGCAGCTCAGAGCCTGGAGCCTGTTTCAGATCTGTCTCTGTCTCTCTCTCTCTCTCTCTCTCTCTCTCTCTCTCTCTCTCTCTGCCCCTCCACTGCTCAGACTCTATCTCCCTCTCTCAAAAATAAGTAAACATTAAAAAAAAATTCATATAAAAAAAAAAGAATCCGGGGGGGTGCCTGGATAGCTCGGTTGAGTGTCTGACTTCAGCTCAGGTCATGATCTCACGGTTCATGAATTCAACCCCTCGTTGGGCTCTGTGCTGACAGCTCAGAGCCTGGAGCCTGCTTCAGATTCTGTGTCTCCCTCTCTCTCTACCCCTTCCCCATTCATATATTCTTTCTCTCTCTCTCTTAAAAATAAACAAAACATTAAAAAAAATTTTTTAAGAATTCAGAAGATCTCAATGCCCCCAATATGGAATAGTCTCCAATTTACATTACATTTAAACGAAATGAGCAAGAAACGAATATATGATTTTACACAGGGGGAGATGAGAAGGTACAGTCATTTATATTAGCAAGATGAAACAACAGAAGGATAAACCAGCAGGGAACGGTCCCCCTGGCAGGGGGCGGGGTGGGGGGAGAGTAATAGGAATGGAATGGCATTCTTGGGGGGCAAAAAATAGGGGAGTACCAAAAAAGGAGGTGCACCCTGCCAGAAGCAAAAGGTGCACTATGTGTAGGGAATTTTAAATACAATAATAAAACTAAGTACTAAATGCAATGTGGTGTCCTAAATTAGATGCTGGGTCAAAAAAAAAAAAAAAAAGGAAAGTGGAAAAACTGGTAAAATGTGAATAAAGTCTCAACAGTGCAGTGGTATTCGACAGTATTCTATCGGTTACTTCCTTGGCTTTGACAAATGTATCTGGTTGTGGAAGATGCTCATCAGATGGGAAAGTGAACGGAGGGTAAATATGGGAATTCTCTGTGCCATCTTTATGGCTTTGGTACAAATCTAAAATTATTCCAGAATAAAGATGAGACATGAGACATGCTGAATGGTGTGTGAATGAATAAGCATTAGGAAATGAGAGGGGAGAAAGCAACTCCAGGTTGTCTGCTTTCTATGACCACTATGCACTGGCAACAACAAACAGTATCCCTGACCCAACGTTCTGCTCCTGCCCAGGCCACCACTCACCCTGCACTCCTGCCCAAGCTCTAAGGACACCTTTAAAATACCATTCTTAGTTTGGAAAGAGATAAATATTTTATGTGTGCAAAACTAAAACAAACTTTAAAAATGGAAAGGAAAGAGACATCAAACCAGACATAAATAACACATGGTTTGTTAGTTCGAGCCCTGTATTGGGCTCTCAGCTGTCAGGGCAGAGCATGCTTCGGATCCTGTCTCTCTCTCTCTCTCTCTCTCTCTCTCTCTCTCTCTCTCTCTCTCTGCCCATCCCCCACTCACTCTCTCTCTCTCAAAAATAAATAAACATTAAAAACAAAAACAAAACAAAACTAGCTGCCGTGCTGGGAAAAGCCCAAACCACATAGAGAAGACCCATGGAGGAGAACTGAGGCAGTCCAGCTAAGCTCCTAGTCAACAGCCAGCACCAATTTGCAGCCATGTGAGCAAGCCATGTCAGATGCTCCAGCCGAGTGGTGCTCCCACACGACTGCAGCTCTAGCTAATGCCACATGGAGCAGAACATTTGCCAGCTGAGCCTAGCCAGCCTCCAGAATCATAGCAGTGATAAATTAGTCTCAACCCTCTAAGTTTGGGGTTGGTTGGTTTATATGCCGCAATCGATAACTGACACACTCAATCTAATAACTACCAAGTCTCCTTGATTCCAGTCCCCTTGATGTAGGAATGAGCCTACATTAAATGCACGTTGCAAATGAAAAATACATCCTGATTTTAGAAACCTGAAAACTCCACTCAGTGTATGTCTTAGAATCAAGAATATGGCCACTGGATGACACATATATACACTCCAAGTTCTGTAGCCTCTAGATTCCCACATTTACTTCAATTACATGCAGATAACAGAATCTTCAAATAACTCAGGTTGTATCTGGCTTATCACCTGGTTTGTTCCTAAATTTATGGGTTCTCCACAGTGAGCAGAGGACACGCCCCTCTCTCTCTCCCCTCTCAGGGCATATTTCAATAACACTCCTTTTTGATGAGCTAATACAAGACACAGAAGCTTTCCTAAAACTCAATTTATGGAAGTCAGCGGAGACCACGGTTTGGATTGAAACTCCCAATCCTGCCTAATTAATGACACATATTATTGCCCCCGTTCCCCTAACTTGAAAGCAGCCTCTAAACCTTGACGTGTTTTCCCAATGATAGAGCGCAACAGATGAATTAATGTCCTAAGGGACCATGGCGGGAATAAAGGGAAAGCCACGAAAGATAGATGATGTCTCAACTAATTTTATGATTTATCGATCTCCACTTTGCTCATTTTGCAATGTGGGAGAGCTCATTTTTCTGCCAAGCCCACGGTGGTGTCACCCTTGCGAATAGATATGATTACCATCCCCAAAACTGTGTTTGTGAAAATAAGAAGTGTGGCTTCTCTCTGCTGCTGACCTCAGCAGTTTTCTTTTATTATGTGTGCCAGACCTGCCAAGAACCAAAATTGATGCACTTATCCGGGGACTCTGTTGGACGGTCACAAGCACTTTTCCTCATTTTTCTTCCAAACAAGTTCATCTTTAAGCAAGTACAGATTCATGGTTTAAATTACTGAGTTGACACATCATCTGTTTTCAGTGTGTGTAACCTCACAAGGAGGATCCTTTGTGTGGCAGGAGAGCGGGAAAGAGGAGAGATGTGTCACCGCTAACCATTTTTGGCCCATGTGCCAACTTGAGTTTAAAGATGTATTTGTCGGGAAACAAAACAAACGGATTTGGATGGTTGGACAATTCTATTCAGCAAACACTGATTGGGTAAAGGTATTGTGCTAACTGTTCTGAGGGTGGTCAGTCCTTCAAGAAATCTTCATCTGGCACCTACTTATGCTAAGTGCTGGCTGGGGTCACAGAGTGAACAAAATGGACATGGTCTCTTTCCTCATAGAAAAAGTGCCTCGAGAAGAAAATACAGAATGTCAAAAGCAATGACTGGGAAGAAAGGAGAATAGCATGTACTCATCAACCATGCCACTACAGTGCTGTGCAGCACCCAACCAGTGGCTTACCATCATGGGCATTTAGATCTTGCTCACGGATCCATGGTTTGGCTTGGGTTTGGCCGAGCAAGGCAGGGCTTGAATCCCAGCCATTGGTTCAGATCAGGTACATTCCATGTGTCTCTTCTGTGACCAGCAGGTTACTCAAGTCACGTTACTCTCGCGGCCATGGTTAAAGGGAATCATGCAAGCCCAACAACTCAGTCACATTTCAAACCTCTGCTCATGTCAGGCCCACTAATATCCTATTGGCCAAAGTAAGACAGAGCCAAGCCCAAAATCATGGGGTGAGGAAGTAAACTCTAGCCACACCTGGAAGGGGAAGGGAATAAACATCTGCTGGGCAATAATCCAAACTATCCCACAGAAGGATGTGATTAAAAATGGGCCCATAAACGAAGCACTAAGGAAACAAAAAGAGAGCTGGGAACTTTGAAGGTGTCTAGAAAACTTCAGTGCAGAGGTAACATTTGAGCTGGGCCTCAAATGAGTCATCTCAAAATGGCACCGTGCTGCAAAGCAAGGAACATCTCAGTCAGATAGACTGGGTGTCACAAAGCCACATCTATGAGAAACACACCGGAAGGTACATTAGTCGAGCAGAGGGAGAACAGGTTCCCATGAAGACATGTGTTGGTGGTTTAAGAGTACAGGCTCCAATGTGCTTGGGCTGACCCAGACAGTAGAAGGAGGCCACCAGGCATCAGGTGGGAAGGAGGTAGGTACTATTCTGCATGCTATTCAAAGAGGTCTGGTATTACTTCACACCTGTTAGAACTGCTATGATCAACAGCACAAGAGATAACAAATGCTGATGAGGATGGAGAGAAAGGGGAACCCTTGTGCACTGTTGGTGAGGACATAAATTGGTGCAGCCACTATGGAAAACAGTATGGAGTTTCCTCAAAAATTAAAAGAGAACTACCCTATGATCCAGCAATTCGACTCCTGGGTATTTATCCAAGGAACATGAAAACAGGATCTCAAAGAGCTATCTGCACCCGCATGTTCATGGCGGTGTTATTCACAATAGCCAAGACATGGAAACAATATCAGTGTTCCACAACGGATGAATGGATAAAGGAAATGCCCCCCCACACACACACACACACACAGAGGAATATTACACAGCCATAAAAAGAAGGAAATCCTTCCACTTGTGACAACATTAATGAACCTGGGGGACCTCATGCTCAGAGAATAAGCCAGATCCGGAAAGACAAACACCGTATGATCTCACTTATCAGTAGAACGGAAAAAAGCCAAACTCATAGAAACAAAGTAGCATGGTGATTGCCAGGGGCAGGGAAATAGGGAAATGTTGGTCAAAAAGTACAAACCTCCAGTTATGAGATAAATAAATTCTGGGGATCCATTGCACAGCATGGTGACTACAGTCAACAGTACTGTATTGTATATTTGAAAGTTACTAAGAGAGTAGATGTGAAAAGTTCTCAACATACACCCACAAACACACACACACACACACACACACACACACACACACACACACACAAATGGTAACTATGTGAGATTATGGAGTTGCTGACCATCCTTACTTACTGTGGTAATCATTTAACTATATACGTATATCAAATCCAACCATCATGCTGTATGCCTTACACTTACACAATGTTATATGTCAATTATGTATCTCAATAAAGCTGGGTGGGGGAGAAGATCTGTGATTCAGGACACCCAAAGTGATCCTCCTGATTTGCCATGATTCTGCAAAAGGGGGACTGGAGATTTGGGGGAGTCAGTCCAGCAAAGATAAAGCCTTAGAACTGAAGACCTGAAGGCACAGACCCATCTCTGCCCCCAACTAGTTCAGTGATTTCTTTGATCTTCAGTTTGCTCATATGCGACGTGACAGGAGTTGAAAACATAAGCAGATATATGCACCACAATAATACGATGCTTTATGGGCACTGAATACTTAATGAACAAACAAATGAGTATTTAATGCAACATTATTTATAATTATAAAATCATAGAAATTACCCAATTTCTATATTATAGAAATATAAATATATTTACAATTAAAATAGAAAATTTTACATAGCTACATCATATTCCAAGATATGGACCTACCATAAGTTACTGAATGTGGAAAATACAGAAAGATGCAAGATGAAAATAAAACTCACCACCCCCTCTCCTCCAAGAGATAGCCTCTATTAACACTTCGGAGGATGCCCTTCCATTCCGTGTGGTATTTTTTGAGTGTGTGGGCATCAGGCACACATGTGTAGTTATCTAACACAAATAAAAGTGTATATAATTTATGAATTTGGATCCTGCTTTTTCCCCTCTTAATATTATTTTGAGGTGTTTTCCCAAATCAATAGATTTTCACAAAAAGGTCTAATGATGTCAGAAATTGGTACTGGTTTTGTGAGGGTGGAAAACTAGAAAACAAAATTACATATTCAACATGATTTCAATTTCATAACATTTCAGAGAGACAGGTATGTATGTGTTTTGTGCATGTCTGTATGAATGAATGTAAGGAAATATATCCAATGATGATGATGGTTGTCTTTGGGTTGTGGAGTTACGGTTCCCTGTCTCCAGCAACTGGTCTCATTTCTCCCATTTCCACCTGTGCACATACGAACACACATACACACCCAACTGTATGCACCCACCAGGACTTTGCTCATGCTGTTCCTTCTGCCTGGAATGTCTTTCCCTCATTTCTACCTATTTAAATTCTTCACATCTCCAAAACCCCCTTCCAAGAAGCCTTTTGAAAAACCACTATGTGAATAAACAAGAGCTTTGTTCAGACAAATTCTGTCTCATTCCAGGTCCTGCTCCTTACTGGTTGTGTCACCTTGGGCAAGTCAAATCATTCTTCTGATCCCAATTTTCTCATGGGTAAAATCATATTACAATAGCTGCCTCAAAGGGCTGCTATAAGGATTAAAGGAGAGACTGTATTTCAAAGATCTGCCAAAAAGTAGTCAAATTCATTTCAGTAAATGTCAACAAATGTCAGGTCCCATGTCATTCCTCCTAGTGTCAGATCTCCACCCCATTTTCTGGGTAGCATTTTGCCTATACAGTCACTATGTTCTGCCAAAGTTTACCTTTAAGTCTCCTGGAGTCAAGGATGATGCAGTTGCTGAAAATATCACCTCCAAATTAGTCAGAGTTGGCTTGCACCCCAGGTCTGACATCTCCTACTTGTGTGAGCTCAAGCAAATCATTTCACCTCTCTGAGCCTCGGTTTTCCCATGTGAAAGAGGGGCTTAAGGTTTGATGCTGGGAGGGTTCCGGGCATAATGTACAGAAAGCTCTTAGAACAGTGTGTGGTACATAGGAAGTGCTAGAAGGGTTTGTAATTGCTGTCTCAAGGGGTCACTATGAAGGTTGAATGGGCTTATGTCGGCAACGCCCACATCCATAGTCCTGGCAGGCACATGGCAAGCCCTCCATAAATATGAGTAGTATAATCCAGTGTTTGATAAATTCAACGCCCCTTTCCCCATCCCTTGAGCAACTGTACGGATATTAGTCAATCCCTCTGAAACCAAGAAGGCCTGTTCTCTCCAATTCACTGGGGTCCCCCTGAGCTACTTAAACCATTCTCCCCTTCCCCCAAGCCTGTCCTCCACGGGAAGACTCCCGGAGCCAAGCGGGATGGTCCTCCCGCACCACAAGGGCCCCAGGGCCAGGTATCTAACGTCTGCTAATTGGGAGCCAAGCAGCAACTGGCACTGGAGGACATCCACCAGGCTTACTGCACTTCCTTCCCCCATAAAGGAACCCCACGGTTCTGCCCAGCCCGCTCCTCTCATCGACCAGCTAATGGGGTTACAAGATTCCACTCCCCAGGAAGCTGACTTTAATAACGGGATGCCAAGGAAAGAACGGCGCTTGCAGGGAGAGGGAGGGAGGGCAGGTGAGGGTATGAATCTACAGCTGAGTGACACATCCTATATGAAGTTGATTCATGTCGGAGCAAATCTGGGCAGGGACCAGCTGATTCTGGAGGTGAAGTTATTGCTCTGCCAGTTTAATATTTCGCCATCTGCTAACTGAAGGCTCCACTGCCTGCTGGGTCCTATAAAGACTTTTATTTATTATATTACACATGGCAACATCTGCCACCGGATGAGGCTGTACTCGGCGCCCTAATTAAACAAACACACACTCCTCCACGGCAGAGGGCTGGGTCTCACTGTGAATGAGCAGAACTGCTGCGGACAGTTAAAACTTGGCGTGTCCCAGCATGAAGAGTTTTCCTGAGAAAAGACAGCAGGCAGGACATTCCAGTACCCCCCCCCCCAATAAATCTATAAAGATTTATGGCCAATTAAAAGCAGGCTGGAAAAAAAACAAAACCGCTTTTAAAAGATAGGCTGCGTTTTAATCCTCTCCCTCCTGCCTCACTCCCCAACAGAGCTTGAATTTTAGAAGTCGGTTTGGCCAGCAGTGGGAATTCCTGGTCTGCTTTTCCTACCGGGCGGTCCCCAGCCACAAGACCTTTAAATCACCCTGTGGCCCTCAAGAATGCTAACTGTCCGTGCTGAAGCAGGAGGCCCAACAGACAGAAAAATGAGTTGGAGGGGATCCCCTTCATGCCTTCACCCGTGCACTCATTCAATAAATATTGAATCCATTAGGTGAGCTGGTGAATGAGGTCGGCTACATTTGTGTCTCCATAAAACACACATTTGACTGGTGTCTTCAAATGGACAAATAAACCAGACGGTTATAGACTATGGTGAGCGCCCGGACAGAAATAAAGTGGGTGATGCGTTAGAGAGTGCCGGGCACCAGGATGGTTCATGGCAGCACTACTGCCCTCTGGCTGCTGTAACAAATGGTCACCAACTTAGTGCCTTAGAACAACACAGATTTATGATCTTACAGCTCTGTGGTTCAGAATTCTGACACAGGTTAAAATGAGGGTGTTGGCACAGCTGGGTTCCTGCTGGAGGCACTACGAGAGGCTGCATTCCCCTGCCTTTCCCAGCTTTCAAAGGCCACCTGCATTCCTTGGCTCATGGCCCCTTCCTCCGCCTGCAAAGGCCACCCTGTTTCCCTTGTCACATTTCTGTCTCTGACTCTCCTCTTCTGCCTTCTTCTTCCACTTTTAAGGACTCTTATGATTCTATTCACCCCTTGCAGATATCCCAGGACAGTATCTCTGGTGTAGAGAGATGAGTAACCTTGATTCTATCTGCAATCCTGATTTCCCTTGGCCATGTAACCTAACATATTCATAGGTTCTAGGGGTTCAAATGTGGACATCCAGCAAAGGGGGGTTATCCTGCCTGCCATGATGGGTAGGGGGCTATTTTAAATTTCTCTAATGTTTACTTAGTTTTGAGAGAGAGAGAAAGAGGGAGAGAGAGAGAGAGCAAAAGTGGGGGAGGGGCAGAAAGAGAGAGGAAGACACAGAATCTGAAGCAGGTTCCAGGTTACGAGCTGTCAGCACAGAGTCCAACATGGGGCTCAAAATCACAAACTGTGGAACTGAGATTATGATCGGAGTCGAAGTCAGATGCTTAACTGACTGAACCACCCAGGAGCTCCACCGGGGGCTGGCTATTTTGTATACGATGGGCCTTAAGAGGGCTTCTCTGAGATGTAACAATGAGAAAAGGTTGCAAGTAGAAGGAAAAGGAAGTACAGAGATCCAGTGGCAGGAAAGAACCAAGTGCTAAGTAGTGTGAATGGGAAGCTAGCTGTGGGCTTGAGGTGATCACACGGAGTTGTGGGAAAGGGACAGATGGTCCAGATGAAGCTGAAGAGGAAGAAGTGGGTCAGATCATGCAGAGTCTTACATACCTTACACAGGTAGCCTGGTGCAATGAGTGACAGACATCGGAAGGGAACTTACTTCCACTGAGCATGATTTTTAACAGACCCTGTGCCAGAACCTTTAGATATACTATCTTGTTTAATTCTACATGTCCATAAAATGTGCTTTGCCATTCCCGTCTTCAGGATGAGGAAGCAGTGACTTACAAAACTAAGTGGGAGAGACAGGACTTAGCCCTGTCTGACTGGCTGCTGATCTGACTCCAAAGCCTATGCCCTTCTCCCCAGAGGCTGATATCCAAAGGCTTCTGCCTTCTACACATTTGCGACTGGGATGCCACATCACTCTATCTCCCTCTTCGTCCTTCCACATGACAGACAGACCGCACAACCCAAAAATGACATGCAGTCGAAGAGCCCACCTAACTTGTGTTGTGCTTGTTGCTGCTTTGTCGAGAGAGATGCATTAAATTCCTCGTTTTCCCCACAGAGGTTGGCTCTTTGAGGAAATAGAGATTTTTACACTCTCCCAATCCCACCAGGGAGGATGTAAGTTGGGACACTTGGCTGAGTGGCTGGAACAAGTGACCCTAAGACTAAATGGCTCAAACAGGGTAGAGACCATTTTCTCCTTTACATATTGGTCCAGAGGTAAATACTCTGGGACTGCCGTGGTTCTTCTGCCCTTGGCAATCAGCCATGGGCCCAGGAGCCTTCTATCTTCTTGTTCTTCTTTCTTCCAGATTACTGTCCTCATCCACACGGTTGAATGAAGCAGGCTTACCAGAACCCCAGTGAACTCCCACCTGTAGGAAGATGCTAGAGAGGAGGGAATGCAACCATTTTCCTTTCAAAGATGTGACCTGAAGCTGCACACATCACTTCTGCTTACATCCCATTGGCCATTACTTAGCTACATGTCCACATAGTTGCAAGCAAAGTCGGGAAACAGTCTCTAGCTGGATGGTCATGCACTCAGGTAGAGCTTGTGAAGTTCTGTTATGAACAGGAAAAACAGAAAATAAGTGTCAGGGTATAATTAGCACTCTCTACCACAAAGGATGACTGCTCTTTTTGTTGACCTAAAGTCTAGCCCTTCCTTTTCCACTGCATATTGCTTTAAAAAAAAAAAAAAAATTAAGGCAATAAATGCCTATTGTCCACAAAAAGGAACCAAATTAATTTCTTTTTTTTTTTTTTTCAGAGACTTAAATAAAAATGGCCTGGCCATGTGATGATCTTCCTAATCTCCTGTCCCTGGAAGAGGCACTGGAGTGGTAGCTGGATACACAAACCTGACCTGGAACAAGACCCCTTAAGGGGAGAGTCTTTGGAACAGAAAGCTCTACACATGAAAGAAAGTGGCACAAAGGGCTGTAGCTGGGGGAGCAGGTGAGTCCAAGGCAGTCCTGAGGATGAAGAGGGAGGAGGCTACACTGCAGGGCAGTCTCACAGTGACAGAGCTGCGTTCAGCAGCGCCATCTGTGGCAAGGAGGAGCAATAACAGGCTAACGAATCCCAGAAGGGTTTCCCTACCCGAGGACTTCTTTTCTTAACAATGTAAGAACCCTGGTCTTACAGGGAAAACTTTCCATTTTTCATCACTGAGTATGTTAGCTGGGGCTTGTCATAGAACCCTGGGATTCCTGGAGGATCCATGGTAGAGGCCAGCCTCAATAAGGTAAGATAGGACTTCTGGCCAACCCAGAAGGTGGAAATTCAAGCAATTTTTATTTAATTTGGGGGAAAAATGTGACAGTACTTGTTCCTAAGGTGTCTGTGATGTGTTCATTTCTGTCAACAAATAAAAGAGGTGAAAATAAACATTCTCTGAAGATCTCTTTAAACAATTTGCAGAAACACTTCAAGTCAATAAAATACCAAAGATCTGGCTGATAAAAGTGTCAAAAAAAAAAAAAAAACCTCATGAAGCACCAAGATGACCCACTAAAAACATTCCATGTGCAATCTGTGATCAAAATCCTACTTAGGGGCGCCTGGGTGGCTCAGGTGGTGAAGCGTCTGACTCTGGATCTCAACTCAGGTCATGATCTCACGGTTCGTGAGTTCAAGCCCCACGTCGGGCTCTGTGCTGGTGGTGCAGAGCCTGCTTGGGATTCTGTCTCTCCTTCTCTCTGCCCCTCCCCTGCTTATGCTCTCTCTCTCTCTCTCTCTCTCTCTCTCTCTCTCTCGAAATAAATAAATAAATAAATAAACTCAAAAACAATTTTTTGACCCTACTTTAAAGATTGTTCACTTGAGGTAACTGGAGGACCAGGGCAAGCCCAAGGACTAAGGGACTTTCAATGGGTCTTTGGGGCACATAATTACAATAGCAATTCCCTGAAATTCACATAAGCTTGTGGCCTGTTCTCCACCAATGTCTATAAATGACCTCAAATGTTTCATGCATGAAATGGGACGAGCAGTCTAAGAGCTGCTCCAAATTAAGTGTTACAAGAACACAGGAGAGCAAGAACCTAAGCTCAGCCCTGTTGTTGAAGTATGGTGTTACTGAAGACTCAGCATCTGAGCCACATTTTAAAGGAAAGGAGGGATTCTGACGAGGAGGGACTGTGTGCAAGTGTAGGACAATGGGAGCATTCCCATCCCAATGAGACTTTACATCAGTGAAGTGGGCTACAAGGCCATGAGGAGGGTCAGAAATAATGTTGGTCAAACACCCAAAACAGAGTATGCCATAAAAAAAATAATAATAAGTGAATATTATTTTAAAAACAACCAATTATTGACTCTAACAAAGCTGAGCTAGAATCTGAGACTTTCACATTAGGCCAGTTCTTGTAAATGGAGACAAAGTACTTCCCAGGCTCCCACAGATGCAAATCATCTGTGCTGGAAAGAATCTGCTACTGAAGCCCTCAGGATTTCCATAGATTAAAACCAAACCTCCATGAGCTCACAATGAAAGGCCACCGAACTCACTAGGAAATGAGCAACCATGAGTGAGAATTAGCAGAAATAATACACAACATACTTTTACCTCCACTGACTTCAGATACTGGGAACACAGAAACAACAAATGCATAATTGCATTTAACATACACTTTAAAGAGATGAAATATGGAATACAAAAATGACAAAGTAATCAAAGTTGATCAAAAATGACCAGACGTAGATGAAAAAGAACCAAACAAAAAGTGTAAAAATATACAATGATAGACTATGTTGAACTTAAAACCTCAATTCATGGGGCTCCTGGGTGGCTCAGTCAGTTAAGTGTCCTATTCTTGATTTTGGCTGTGTCATGAACTCACAGTTCGTGGTTTCAAACCGCACATTAGGCTCCACACTGAAGATTCTCTCTCTCCCTCTCTCTGCCCCTCCCCTGCTCATGCATGAACACACACTCTCTCTCTCTCAAATAAGCTTAAAAAAATTAATTAAAATTTTTTAATAAAAAAAACTCAATTGAGATTTTTAAAAATAGCAAAAATGGGAATTGAAACTTGAAGATATACCTGAAGAAGTTATCTAGCATGCAGCACAAACAGACAAGGAGATGAAATCTATTAAGCATTACTAGAGAAGCCGGCCTCTATTAAAAAGAGGCTTAATCTCTACACAAGTTCCTAAAAAGAGGATAGAGTGAGACACACTAATTAATATACATCTAATGGGAGTCCCAGGAGGAAAGAGTGGAGAGGATAGAGGAGATACAGTATTTATTTTTTTTTCCTTTTTTTTTTTTATTTATTTATTATTTTTTTTTTTTAATATATGAAATTTACTGTCAAATTGGTTTCCATACAACGCCCAGTGCTCATCCCAAAAGGTGCCCTCCTCAATACCCATCACCCACCCTGCCCTCCCTCCCACCCCCCATCAACCCTCAGTTTGTTCTCAGTTTTTAACAGTCTCTTATGCTTTGGCTCTCTCCCACTCTAACCTCTTTTTTTTTTTTTTCCCTTCCCCTCCCCCATGGGTTTCTGTTACGTTTCTCAGGATCCACATCAGAGTGAAACCATATGGTTTCTGTCTTTCTCTGTATGGCTTATTTCACTTAGCATCACACTCTCCAGTTCCATCCACGTTGCTACAAAAGGCCATATTTCATTTTTTCTCATTGCCACGTAGTATTCCATTGTGTATATAAACCACAATTTCTTTATCCATTCATCAGTTGATGGACATTTAGGCTCTTTCCATCATTTGGCTATTGTTGAGAGTGCTGCTATAAACATTGGGGTACAAGTGCCCCTATGCATCAGTACGAGGAGATACAGTATTTAAAGTGACAGTGGGGGCACTTGGGTGGCTCAGTTGTTTGAGCGTCCAATTGAGCGTCCAATTTCGGATCTTGTGGTTCGTGAGTTCAAGCCCCACATTGGGCTCTCTGCTATCAATGCAGAGCTCATTTTAGATCTTCCTCCCCTCTCTCTCTGCACCTCTCCCACTCTCTCTCTCTCTCTCTCTCTCTCTCAAAAATAAATATAAAAAAAATAAAGTGATAACAGATGGGTATTTTTGAGAAACAGCAAAACATACAAATCTTCAGATACAACAAGCATGACACTATATAAGCAAGAATAATAAGGAGAAACCCATACACAGGATTGCAGATATGGAGACTGCAATGAAACCATAAAATATCAAAGACAGAGAGAAGACCTAAAAGCTCTCAGAAAAAAAGATTTAAAAAAAAAAAAAAAAAAGGAAAAAGATTACCTTCCAAAGAGCAATGGTTAGGTCATCAAGTGAGTTTTTTAGCCACAGCAATGAAAGCCAGAAGACTCTCGAATAAATCTACAAAGTTTCAAAATAAAACAACTATCATCCTAGGACCATTTGGCAGGCAAACCCATCTTTTAAGAACAAGTGTGAGCCATCGAGTTTTTTTAGCCACAGCAATGAAAGCCAGAAGACTCCAGAATAAGATCTCCAAAGTTTCAGAAGAAAACAACTATCATTCTAGGACTGTGTGCCAAGCAAACCCATCTTTTAAGAACGAGTGTGAGATCGGGGCACCTGGGTGAATTAGTTGGTTAAGTTTGGCTCTTGATTTTGGCTCAGGTCATGATCTCGTGGTTCACTAGATCAAGCCCTGCAATGGGCTCTGTGCTCACAGTGTGGAGCCTGCTTGGGATTTCTCTCTCCCTCTCTCTCTGCCCCTCCTCTACTTCCTCTGTTTCTCTCAGAATAAATAAACTTTAAAATTTTCTAAAAAAAAAAAAAAAAAAAAAAAGAATGAGTGTAAGATCATGACATTTCCATAGAAACAAAAACTGAGAGATTTAATGACCAAGTGCTCTTCACTAAAGGAATTCTAAAAGAAATAGAAAACAAAAAATAGTGCCAAAAGAAAATCTTAGGTGCAAGAAGAAATGAAGAGTTAGCAAATAAACTCTTAAGCCAGTAGGTAAATATGAAACATTATCTGTATTAAATATTAATGATAAGATTACAATTTGTGAGATTTAAAAAATAGACAAAATTGAAACAACAATAACACTGACATTTAAGTTAAGAGAAAGACACTGGCATTAAAATATTGTGAAGCCCTTCTGTTATTTGGAAGGAGAACTATTTATAATACGATACCATTTTTACAAAGTTCAAAAGCAAGCAAAAATAAAGATATATAGTGATTTACACATTTGCGATAAAGTTAACAGAGCAAAAAAAGAACAATAAACCCAAAAAAGGACAGTGGATTTCTTTGTAAGAATGGGGTGGGGATCGTACGGTGAGCAATATCCAAGCAGATCCAGCAGTATTGACAACTTCCGTGACTAATAAGATAGGCAGTCATTTCATGAGTCCTCATTTTATTTTAGTTTTTTTTTTATGTTTATTTATTTTTGAGAGAGAGAGACAGAGAGTGAGCAGGGGAGGGGCAGAGAGAGAGGGAGACACAGAATCCAAAGCAGGCTCCAGGCTCTGAGCTGTCAGCAACAGAGCCCAATATGGGGCTCGAACCCTCCAACTGAAAGATCATGACCTGAGCCGAAGTCAGACACTCGACCGACTGAGCCACCCAGGACCTCATGGGTCTGCATTTTATTAACATGCTTTATAATTGACATACCTTATATATATTCTTTGTGTGTTTCAAACATTGCCTTAAAATACCTTACAACAGATTAAATGATGAAGCAATAAGAGGACAGTTTTCCTGAGGACAAGAACAAAACCAAAGTTTTTCTGAATCTCCCATCTGTTGTGCACACAGTGGGCCCTCAACAAACATCTGTGTACATTACTTCCACAGAATTTGTTCTCCTTAGTCAATTACAAAAGGATGAGAAAAAAAAGTAGAAGGGAATATAAATTACATGATAATAAAGTATATAATATAGTATAATAGGCATGATACTGGTAACATTAACAGAAGAATAAATCAGTTTCTCAGCCACCAATTACATGGTCTCTGTGGCTTTGGGCAGGAAGCTTCCCTGGACTTCAGGTTGTTAAATCATGATGGATGATCCCATAAGGAACCAAACAAGATCAGTGGAATTCATTCATTTGGCTGGCGCCCTGGGAACTCTTTCATTTCCCCCAGCCCTGACGGCCTCCTCTTATTACTGCAGTAATGGGTCAGTACCACTAACAACAAGGTGGGAGAGAGACACAGGACCGCAAAGCTAGCATCCCAGGACCAGCCATGATAGTTAGAGAATAAACATCTCTCACAGGCAGTCCAAGGTGATGGGGGAAGCAGAGAGGGGACACTTTTAGGAATCACATACTGCACCTGCAGCTTGCAGGGGGTGAATTACTTTGCCTCTGCAAGACTCAGTTTTCTTATTAGGAAAATGGGAATAATAATGTGTAATTCAAGGATTATTAGGAAGACCTCTGCTTGGTCCAGCACCTCATAGGTGTCCCTAAAATATCAGCTGCCTTTCCTTAGTAAGTTCCCTAACACATCTTCACCTCTGATCCCCAGTGTTAAATAAAGAAGCAAGCGCAATCATGAGTGACAGAGAAAAAATGCTATTTTAAAACTACTACTGACTGCAGCTGCTTCTGCCCCTAAGGGAGAGACATTATTTCTCTCCAGACTAAATATATTTTCTTTAGCAAAATTTTTTGATAGGCAGCTTTGGTTATGAAAAGTGAGGGTCCCCCCAGGGCACAGTTTAGAAGAAGACCGTGAAAGAAAGAGGTAGCTAAACAGCTCTGCATTATAAATGTGAACAGAAAGGCTGGGGTTTCACAGCATGCTGAGAAATGGGGTGATGGGTAAAAGCACACTGTAGCAGCAACTCCCATCTCTACCTGACAGCCCACCGTGTCTTCTTCCGCTGCTGTATTTCCCTCATTAGAAATTATCACTACCTGGGGCGCCTGGGTGGCTCAGTCTGTTGAGCGGCGAACTTAGGCTCAGGTCATGATCTCGCACTCTGTGGGTTCGAGCCCTGTGTCGGGCTCTGTGCTGACAGCTCAGAGCCTGAAGCCTGTTTCAGATTCTGTGTCTCCCTCTCTCTGACCCTCCCCCATTCATGCTCTGTCTCTCTCTGTCTCAAAAATAAACATTAAAAAATAAATAAGTAAATAAATAAATAAAGATTAAAAAAATATTTAAAAAAAAGAAAGAAATTATCACTACCTTACATCCAGTACACTCCACTTATTTGTTTACTGTCTGTTTCCTCCCTTAGAATATAAGCTCCATGAGGGTAGAATGTTTTCTTTTTTAGGCACTTCTGCTTCCCCAAATCCCACAAGAGTGCCTAGGAAATATGAGGTATTCAATACATTTTTCTTCAATAAATGATTAAAGGGCAATACTGAGGAAATCTGAGGCAGAACTGCAGCAGATGATCTCCAGATCAATGGGAATAAATGACTTCTGTTTTAAGTCTGAGTTTAGGAGCTGTTTGTTACATAGCATTACTGTAGCAACAACTGACTGATACAGTTAACAATACTGGCTTGGTTCAGATATGATAAAAGATCACATCAAGTTATGTGGCTGACTGAGGCTTTGGAGTCAGGCCAGTCTGGATTTCATCCTGTCCCACCACCTCTGGGCTTTTGTTTCCTCCTCTATAAGGAGTAAATCCTTCATAAGAGGCAATCAAATGATACCTTCCTCACAGGTAAGTATGAGGACTGAATTGTCACCTTTGCCCATAATCATTCAATAAAGAGTAGCCATTATTATCTACTTAAACAATTCTGATGCTTGATGGGTTCACTTAATCTCCATGTAAAGTCAGTCCTGCTTTAAAAAAA
This sequence comes from Neofelis nebulosa, assembly GCF_028018385.1. Lineage (NCBI taxonomy): Eukaryota > Metazoa > Chordata > Mammalia > Carnivora > Felidae > Neofelis > Neofelis nebulosa. The sequence goes on from NC_080799.1 coordinate 32,023,570, forward strand.
TGAACTTAAGATTTTGATCCTTTATAATATTTGAAATTAAAGATATGGAATTTATGTAATATTTTTTCCAATAAATTTGCAAAATAAATTCTAATACTCAAAGTTTATGAATCCAAATGATTATTCTTGTTCATTGAAAACTAGTTGCTTCCTTTCTCTTTCATTATTTTGAAAGTAATAAGACCATATTTCATGAAGAACGGTGAAAATCTGTAGATATTTTAACCCTTTATTCACATTCTAAAATCTATGCTAAGAAAATTATCACAGATATTTTTAAAGACTTTATGAATGCAGATCTTTGAAATCTAATGAAGATCTTTGAAGATCTAATGAAATATAATTGATTGGTCTTCTACTTCCAATGCAGAAATGCAAAGTCACCACAGAAAGTCATTTTCACCTAAATAACAAAAAAAAAAAGCCAGATAAGCTACAAAATCAGTTTTTTTAAGCCTTTCAGTGAGTTAAAGACACAGATAAACCCAAATGAACTAAATTCCAGAAAGCAAGTATCATTTGGGAGGAGATAAGAAATTCACCAGTGATCTTATCCCAGGCAGAACTACAGGATGAAGAACAATGATAGATGGGATAAGGAGAAAACAACTGAACGTCCAGCAAACTAGTAATGGCCCTGTGTAGGCTGGCATGAAAGATTAGAATCCCAAGGAACTCTGGTCACAGAGCAGGTCTTACCCATCTTTGAATACTTTCTCACAGGTCTTCACTAACACATGGGTACAGTACACTGAAATAGGGGTGAAAGCAGTGAGACAGTTCCTCCTGAAACATGTAAAGCTTCCACAAGGTGAAAAGCAGCTGTTTTTTTCTGAAATGAAGGGAAAGAGTTAGGCAAGGCAAAGGAGCTGAGACAGATCCACCACAAGCATTCTGGACAGGCAGTGCTACAGAGATGCTCTGAAGCACTCCAGGCTTGCATCTAGCAAAGTCTGGGGATAGGGGAGGAGAACTAAAAGAACACCTCTTCAAGGCATTCTGGACTCCACAAGGGGTAGCAACGTGCCCTTCAGACTACCCCTGAAGTCGGTCACTCAACGGGGCAGAGCACCAGGGCTAAAACAGATCCTACAAGGTTCAGAAAGCAGGTGGAGTGACCGTGGAGAACAAGGAGAGCATTCCAATGATCCCAAAGGCAAGCATCTAAACTTAAAAGCACAAGAAGTTCCTTAGAGTTCCAAAAGCTAATGGCTCAGCTTTGAATTTCAGGCAGTTTTCTGGAATTAACCAGTGTTCAGATCCCAGGACCCATTAGAGAAGAAGTTCTGATTCCACCATCAAAACATTTTAAACCAGTGGTAAACTGAAAAACACTTAAGCTGCAACAAAGTCCAAGCTGATCTCGACCACAGGCCAGATGGACTTAGCTCCCACTCTAATGGCCTGATACAAGAAAAGGCATGCTCTTTTTTGGAAGTTAAGTATTTTTTACTTTAGTCTCTACTGATCTTTTGCACAAAATGTCTAACATACAATCAAATAAAAAAGGATATTAATAACTTTTGAAAAGAAAGAATGTGGCCCAGTTTACGAGAGCAAATAATCAATAGAAACAGACTCAGCAATGATCCAGATGTTGAAATTATTAGATAGGGAGTTTACAATCACTATGATAAAAATGCTTTTTAAACTTTAATGCAGGGGCGCCTGGGTGGCGCAGTCGGTTAAGTGTCCGACTTCAGCCAGGTCACGATCTCGCGGTCCGTGAGTTCGAGCCCCGCGTCAGGCTCTGGGCTGATGGCTCAGAGCCTGGAGCCTGTTTCCGATTCTGTGTCTCCCTCTCTCTCTGCCCCTCCCCCGTTCATGCTCTGTCTCTCTCTGTCCCAAAAATAAATAAAATAAATAAATAAATAAATAAATAAACTTTAATGCAAACAATAGACAACACGTATAAGGAGGAAATTTCAGCAGAGATGTGTTCAGCAGGAAATGTTAGGTGGAAATCAAATGGAATAAATAGAAATGAAAAATCCAGTATAAGAAACGAATTAATTTGTTAAATGAACAAAGTGGGGGATAAAACAGAGGAAAATATCAGTTAACTAAAGGGAAGATCAACAGTATCCAAACTAAATCACAAAGAGAAAAGCTAATGAAAAAATCAGACGAGAATATTCAAAATCCGTGGAACAATATTAGTGGGTCTAACTTGGTATCAAGTGGTGTGAAAATGTCCCAGAGAAGGGGACAGATGATATATCTGACATGATAATAAACAGCTTAAAGCAATTCAAAATGGATGAAATGCATAAATCTATAAATCTAAAAGGCTCAGTGAAATTCCACATAAGATAAATATAAAGAAAAGTAAAACTAAACTCAATCACAGTCAAAATCAGGAACACTAACAATAAAGAGAAAACCTAAAAAGCAAAAAGAGCAAAATGATACATTATATAAAGGAAAGGAAAATACAGGACGTCTGACTCATTATCACAAGCTAGAACACAGAAGCCAGAAAACTGTGGTAATGACAGATTTAAAATAAATGGTATCTTTAAAGTACTAAAAGAAAAAAAATGGAAGCAGAGATATTGTATCTAGCAAAAATATCCCTCAAAACAGATGACATAACAATATCAAAAGCTGAGATTTGCTGAAAGAAGTTCCTGAGATTGAAGGGAAATTATACCAGATGGAACCCCAGATCTGTAAGAAAGAATAAAGAGCATCAGAAAGGGTAAATATTTGCATAAATGGAAAAACCTTTTGTGGACCTTCAATTTTACGTCTATATTTTCTCAAACTGTTTTTCATAAATATTTACTGTGTGGATCAGAAATAATAATACTGGGGCACTTGGTTGGTTCAGTAGGTTGAGCTTTCAACTCTTGATTTCAGCTGAGGTCATGATCCCAGGGTTGTGGGATCAAGCATCACATCAAGCTCTGCACTGAGAGTGGAGCCTGCTTAAGATTCTCTCTCTCAGGGATTCTAGGGAAGATGGCGGCGTAGGAGGATGCTGGGCTCACCGCGCATCCTGCTGATCACTCAGATTCCACCTACACCTGCCTGAATAACCCAGAAAACTGCCAGAAGACTAGCAGAATGGAGCCTCCGGAGCCAAGCGCAGACTAGAGGCCCACGGAAGAGGGTAGGAAGGGCGGAGAGGTGGTGCGTGCTCCACGGACTGGCGGGAGGGAGCCGGGGCGGAGGGACGGCCCGCCGTCCAAGCAGAGCCCCCGAGTCTGGCTTGCAAAAGCGGAGGGGCCGGAAGGAGTGTGTTCCGAAAGCAAGTGGGACTTGACATCTGAGAGGTCATAAGTTAACAGCTCTGCTCGGAAAGCAGGAAGGCTGGAGGACAACGGGAGGGAGAGTTGCTGAGCCCCGGGACTACAGAGCTCAGTTTGGCAGGGAACAAAGGCGCTCACCAGCGCCATCTCCCTCGCCCACCCCCCAGCCAAAATCCCAAAGGGAACCAGTTCCTGCCAGGGAACTTGCTTGCACCGCGCAAACACCCAACGCTGTGCTTCTGCGGATCCATCCCTCGGGTGTGTCTGACTCCCTCTGGGTGCCACAGAGCCCCTCCCGAAGCAGATCTCTGCAGGAAAAGCGAGCTGAGCCTGCCCCTCCTGCCCCTGTGCACCTTGCCAATCCACCCCAGCTAATACGCCAGATCCCCAGCACCACAAGCCTGGCAGTGTGCAAGTAGCCCAGACGGGCCACGCCACCCCACAGTGAATCCTGCCCCTAGGAGAGGGGAAGAGAAGGCACACGCCAGTCTAACTGTGGCCCCAGCGGTGGGCTGGGGGCAGACATCCGGTCTGACTGCAGCCCCGCCCACCAACTCCAGTTATACACCACAGCACAGGGGAAGTGCCCTGCAGGTCCACACCACTCCAGTGACTATCCAAAATGACCAAACGGAAGAATTCCCCTCAAAAGAATCTCCAGGAAATAACAACAGCTGATGAACTGATCAAAAGGGATTTAAATAACATAACAGAAAGTGAATTTAGAATAATAGTCATAAAATTAATCGCTTGGCTTGAAAACAGTATAGAGGACAGCAGAGAATCTATTGCTAGAGAGATCAAGACACTAAAGAATAGTCAGGAGGAGCTGAAAAACGCTATAAACGAGATGCAAAATAAAATGGAAAGGACCACGGCTCGGATTGAAGAGGCAGAGGAGAGAATAGGTGAACTAGAAGATAAAATTATGGAAAAAGAGGAAGATGAGAAAAAGAGAGATAAAAAAAATCCAAGAGTATGAGGGGAAAATTAGAGAACTAAGTGATGCACTAAAAAGAAATAACATACGCACAATTGGTATCCCAGAGGAGGAAGAGAGAGGGAAAGGTGCTGAAGGTGTACGTGAAGAAATAATAGCTGAGAACTTCCCTGAACTGGAGAAGGAAAAAGGCATTGAAATCCAAGAGGCACAGAGAACTCCCTTCAGACGTAACTTGAATCGATCTTCTGCACGACATATCATAGTGAAACTGGCAAAATACAAGGATAAAGAGAAAATTCTGAAAGCAGCAAGGGATAAACGTGCCCTCACATATAAAGGGAGACCTATAAGACTCGTGACCGATCTCTCTTCTGAAACTTGGCAGGCCAGAAAGGATTGGCAGGAGATCTTCAATGTGATGAACAGAAAAAATATGCAGCCAAGAATCCTTTATCCAGCAAGTCTATCATTTAGAATAGAAGGAGAGATAAAGGTCTTCCCAAACAAAAACTGAAGGAATTGTCACCACTAAACCAGCCCTACAAGAGATCCTAAGGGGGATCCTGTGAGACAAAGTACCAGAGACATCGCTACAAGCATAAAACATACAGACATCACAATGACTCTAAACCCGTATCTTTCTATAATAACAATGAATGTAAATGGACTAAATGCGCGAACCAAAAGACATAGGGTATCAGAATGGATAAAAAAACAAGACCCATCTATTTGCTGTCTACAAGAGACTCATTTGAGATCTGAGGACACCTTTAGATTGAGAGTGAGGGGATGGAGAACTATTTATCATGCTACTGGAAGCCAAAAGAAAGCTGGAGTAGCCATACTTATATCAGACAAACTAGACTTTAAATTAAAGGCTGTAACAAGAGATGAAGAAGGGCATTATATAATAATTACAGGGTCTATCCATCAGGAAGAGCTAACAATTATAAATGTCTATGCGCCGAATACGGGAGCCCCCAAATATATAAAACAATTACTCATAAACATAAGCAACCTTATTGATAAGAATGTGGTCATTGCAGGGGACTTTAACACCCCACTTACAGAAATGGATAGATCATCTAGACACACAGTCAATAAAGAAACAAGGGCCCTGAATGATACATTCATTCAGGATCAGATGGACTTGACAGATATATTTAGAACTCTGCATCCCAAAGCAACAGAATATACTTTCTTCTCGAGTGCACATGGAACATTCTCCAAGATAGATCATATACTGGGTCACAAAACAGCCCTTCATAAGTATACAAGAATTGAAATTATACCATGTATACTTTCAGACCACAATGCCATGAAGCTTGAAATCAACCACAGGAAAAAGTCTGGAAAACCTCCAAAAGCATGGAGGTTAAAGAACACCCTACTAACGAATGAGTGGGTCAACCAGGCAATTAGAGAAGAAATTAAAAAATATATGGAAACAAACGAAAATGAAAATACAACAATCCAAACGCTTTGGGATGCAGCGAAGGCAGTCCTGAGAGGAAAATACATTGCAATCCAGGCCTATCTCAAGAAACAAGAAAAATCTCAAATACAAAATCTAACAGCACACCTAAAGGAAATAGAAGCAGAACAGCAAAGGCAGCCTAAACCTAGCAGAAGAAGAGAAATAATAAAGATCAGAGCAGAAATAAACAATATAGAATCTAAGAAAACTGTAGAGCAGATCAACGAAACCAAAAGTTGGTTTTTTGAAAAAATAAACAAAATTGACAAACCTCTAGCTAGGCTTCTCAAAAAGAAAAGGGAGGTGACCCCAAATAGATAAAATCATGAATGAAAATGGAATTATTACAACCAATCCCTCAGAGATACAAACAATTATCAGGGAATACTATGAAAAATTATATGCCAACAAATTGGACAACCTGGAAGAAATGGACAAATTCCTAAACACCCACACTCTTCCCAAACTCAATCAGGAGGAAATAGAAAGCTTGAACAGACCCATAACCAGCGAAGAAATTGAATCAGTTATCAAAAATCTCCCAACAAATAAGAGTCCAGGACCAGATGGCTTCCCAGGGGGGTTCTACCAGACGTTTAAAGCAGAGATAATACCTATCCTTCTCAAGCTATTCCAAGAAATAGAAAGGGAAGGAAAACTTCCAGACTCATTCTATGAAGCCAGTATTACTTTGATTCCTAAACCAGACAGAGATCCAGTAAAAAAAAGAGAACTACAGGCCAATATCCCTGATGAATATGGATCCAAAAATTCTCAGTAAGATACTAGCAAATCATATTCAACAGCATATAAAAAGAATTATTCACCATGATCAAGTGGGATTCATTCCTGGGATGCAGGGCTGGTTCGACATTCGCAAATCAATCAACGTGATACATCACATTAATAAAAGAAAAGATAAGAACCATATGATCCTGTCAATCGATGCAGAAAAGGCATCTGACAAAATCCAGCACCTTTTCTTAATAAAGACCCTTGAGAAAGTCGGGATAGAAGGAACATACTTAAAGATCATAAAAGCCATTTATGAAAAGCCCACAGCTAACATCATCCTCAATGGGGAAAAACTGAGAGCTTTTTCCCTGAGATCAGGAACACGACAGGGATGCCCACTCTCACTGCTGTTGTTTAACATAGTGCTGGAAGTTCTAGCATCAGCAATCAGACAACAAAAGGAAATCAAAGGCATCCAAATTGGCAAAGATGAAGTCAAGCTTTCACTTTTTGCAGATGACATGATACTATACATGGAAAATCTGATAGACTCCACCAAAAGTCTGCTAGAACTGATACATGAATTCAGCAAAGTTGCAGGATACAAAATCAGTGTACAGAAATCAGTTGCATTCTTATACACTAACAATGAAGCAACAGAAAGACAAATAAAGAAACTGATCCCATTCACAATTGCACCAAGAAGCATAAAATACCTAGGAATAAATCTAACCAAAGATATAAAAGATCTGTATGCTGAAAACTACAGAAAGCTTATGAAGGTAACTGAAGAAGATATAAAGAAATGGAAAGACATTCCCTGCTCATGCATTGGAAGAATAAATATTGTCAAAATGCCAATACTACCCAAAGCTATCTACACATTCAATGCAATCCCAACCAAAATTGCACCAGCATTCTTCTTGAAACTAGAACAAGCCATCCTAAAATTCATATGGAACCACAAAAGGCCCGGAATAGCCAAAGTAATTTTGAAGAAGACCAAAGCAGGAGACATCACAATCCCAGACTTTACCCTCTACTACAAAGCTGTAATAATCAAGACAGCATGGTATTGGCACAAAAACAGACACACAGACCAATGGAATAGAATAGAAATTCCAGAACTAGACCCACAAACGTATGGCCAACTCATCTTTGACAAAGCAGGAAAGAACATCCAATGGAAAAAAGACAGTCTCTTTAACAAATGGTGCTGGGAGAACTGGACAGCAACATGCAGAAGGTTGAAACTAGACCACTTTCTCACACCATTCACAAAAATAAACTCAAAATGGATAAAGGACCTGAATGTGAGACAGGAAACCATCAAAACCCTAGAGGAGAAAGCAGGAAAAGACCTCTCTGACCTCAGCCGTAGCAATCTCTTACTCGACACATCCCCAAAGGCAAGGGAATTAAAAGCAAAAATGAATTACTGGGACCTTATGAAGATAAAAAGCTTCTGCACAGCAAAGGAAACAACCAACAAAACTAAAAGGCAACCAACAGAATGGGAAAAAATATTTGCAAATGACATATCGGACAAAGGGCTAGTATCCAAAATCTATAAAGAGCTCATCAAACTCCACACCCAAAAAACAAATAACCCAGTGAAGAAATGGGCAGAAAACATGAATAGACACTTCTCTAAAGAAGACATCCGGATGGGCAACAGCGACATGAAAAGATGCTCAACGTCGCTCCTCATCAGGGAAATACAAATCAAATCCACACTCAGATATCACCTCACACCAGTCAGAGTGGCCAAAATGAACAAATCAGGAGACTATAGATGCTGGAGAGGATGTGGAGAAATGGGAACCCTCTTGCACTGTTGGTGGGAATGCAAATTGGTGCAGCCACTCTGGAAAGCAGTGTGGAGGTTCCTCAGAAAATTAAAAACAGACCTACCCTATGACCCAGCAATAGCACTGCTAGGAATTTACACAAGGGATACAGGAGTACTGATGCATAGGGGCACTTGTACCCCAACGTTTATAGCAGCACTCTCAACAATAGCTAAATTATGGAAAGAGCCTAAATGTCCATCAACTGATGAATGGATAAAGAAATTGTGGTTTATATACACAATGGAGTACTACCTGGCAATGAGAAAGAATGAAATATGGCCCTTTGTAGCAACATGGATGGAACTGGAGAGTGTGATGCTAAGTGAAATAAGCCATACAGAGAAAGACAGATGCCATATGGTTTCACTCTTATGTGGATCCTGAGAAACTTAACAGAAACCCATGGGGGAGGGGAAGGAAAAAAAAAAAAAAAGAGGTTAGAGTGGGAGAGAGCCAAAGCATAAGAGACTCTTAAAAACTGAGAACAAACTGAGGGTTGATGAGGGGTGGGAGGGAGGGGAGGGTGGGTGATGGGTATTGAGGAGGGCACCTTTTGGGATGAGCACTGGGTGTTGTATGGAAACCAATTTAACAATAAATTTCATATATTGAAAAAAAAAAGAAAAAAAAAGATTCTCTCTCTGCCCCTCTGCCCCTCTCCTCTGCTCATGTTCTCTTTTTTTTCCTCTCTCTCTCTCTGAAATAAAAACAAAGCAAAAAATAAAGAAAGAAATAATAACACCGTATTATGGGACTTACAGCTATCTCAGCATAAAACAAAATAAAACAAAAGAATTGGACATAGTGTAACTATATCATAGTATAGTTTTACACTGCTTGTGAAGTGGTTGAATATTACTTGACAGTATGCAGTGAAGAAGTAAATTCTAATCTTCACAACGATTTAAAAAGTCACAAGAGGTATAATCTACCTATCCACACAGGAGATAAAATATAATATTTAAAAATATACCATTTTCTTCTTGTCTTCCCAAAAGAAGACAAGAGTAAAAAAGAAGCAAACAACAAATAAAATAAATATAAAACTAATACCAATATGGGAGACATAAGTCTAACCATATCACTAATTACATTAAATGTAAATGAACTAAACACTATAATCAAAAGGCAGAGATTCTAAAATTCGATATAAAAAGGAAGACCCGGGGGAGCCAGGGTGGCTCAAAGGGTTAAGCATCCAACTTCAGCTCAGGTCATGATCTCATGGTTCATGAGTTTAAGTCCTGTATCAGGTTCTCTGCTGTCAGCACAGAGCCCACTTCAGATCCTCTGTCTCCCTCTCTGTCCCCCCCCCACCACCAACTTGTGCATAGGCTCTCTTGCATGCTCTCTCTCTCTCTCAAAAATAAGTAAACATTTTTAAAAATTAAATAAATAAATAAAGAGCAAGACCCAATTATATGCTGTTTTCAAGAAAGATAAATTCATTATACAGATACAGACAGGTAAAAAATAAAAGGACAGAAAAAAAATATACCATGAAAGCATGAAAATTAAGAAATATGATATGACTTTGTTAACATCAAAGTAGCTTTTAAGACAAAGAGTATTACTGCAAATTAAGAGGGACATTTCAAAATGATAAAAGGACCAATTTATAAAGAAGACAAACAATAACAAATGCATACCTACCTGACAAAATAGTTCTAAATCTCATGAAGAAGTAAAAAAAGAGAAATCCACAGTCATAGCTGGAGAATGTATACCCTCTCCCAGTCATTGACAGAATAAGTACACAAAGCATTCAGTGAAGATAAAGAAAATTTGAACAACACTTTAGCAACCAATAATATTATAGGATATCAGACCAAACTCCTGCAGAAAACACATTCTTTTAAAGTGAATGTGGAGCATTTAGAAAAATAGCTCACATTTGGAGCCACATAACAAATTTTAATTATTATCAAGGAATGAAATCATACAGAGGAACACTGTAGTATGAAATCAGAAATCATTAAAAATGGAATTTCTAGAAATTCTCACAAGCATTGGGAAATAAACAAATAAACTTTCCTAAATAATCCATAGATTAAAGAAGGAATCACAAAAGAAATCAGAAAATATTTTAAAGTGAATAATAATGAAAACACAACAAATCAAAATCTGTGGGATAACACTAAAGCAGTACTTAAAGAAAAATTTATGGCTTGAAATACGTATATTAGAGAAGAAATGTAGAGAAATAATAATCTACTCTTCCATTGTAGGTAAAGTAAGTAGAAGGAAAAAATACTAAAGTGTAAATACAAACTCTTAACAATAATAAAAAAACAGACAAACAAAAGACACAAAGAGAAAGCAAACACAAATTATCAACATCAAGAATGAAAACAAAACACCACTACAGACCGTACAGATATTTTTAAAAGATAAAGAAATATTAAAACAACATTATGGCAATCACTCAATACCTTAAGTTAGCTAATGAAACCACAAATTACCAACTCTGAAAGTAAAGAAAATAAATAACCCTGTATCGGTTTAAAAATGTTTCATTTGTAATAAAAACCTTCCCACGAAGAAAACTTCAAATTCATAAACAGTTAAGACCAGCATAAACCTGATACCAAAGTCTGACAAAGAAATTACAAGAATTGAAAATAACAGGCCAATAAATCTCATGAAGATAGACACAAAAAGTCTAAAGAAAACATTAACAAATGGAATCCAGCAATATATATAAAAAGGATAATACATCATGACCAAGGAGCATTTATTCCAAGAAAGCAAGGTTAGTTTAACATGAAAATCAGTATTACATTAAGAGTAAAAGAGAAATAATCTGATCACCTCAAAATGTGCAGAAAAAGCATCTGACAAAAATCATCAGTTTTTTAAGATAAAAATATTCAATGAACTAGGAATAGATGGGAACATCTTCAATTTGATAAAGTACATATATGAAAAACCTACAGTTAATATCATAATTAATGGTAAAACATTAAACCTTTTTCTCCTGAAACCAGAAACAAGAAAGGATGACCACTCTCATCATCTGTGTTAAATATTTACTGAAGCTCCTAGCCAGGACAAAAGCAAGTAAAAGAAACAAAAGGCATAAAGTTTGAAAAGAAGTAAACTGTTGTTAATTACACAAAGATTTCTTTAAACCCCTGAAGTAGAACCAATGTCCAAAAAATAATGTATCCTTTGAATAAAATTTGGTGAATTCATTTAATAGACTATCTTCTAGTAATTGAGAATAAAATTCTATAAAGACTGTTCATAAGAGGAGAAAATGTTTGTTACAACCAGCTGTAAAAGATGTATGGAAATATGGACTCATTATTAGATGACTGTAAGGAATTGTTTAATTTTGTTAGAAGTGATGGTGAAACGAGGTTATAAAATTTTTAAAAAAGGCATTTTGGGGACACATGGGTGACTTAGTCAGTTGAACATCAGACTCTTGATTTCAGCTCAAGTCTTGATCCCAGAGTCATGCGGTTAAGCCCCATGCCAGGCTCTGCACTAAGGGTAGAGCCTGCTTGAGAGTCTCTCTCTCCCTCTGCCCCTACCCCATTTACTCATGCACATGCACTTGCTTGCTCGCTCTCTCTAAAAGAAAAAAGAAAAAGAGAGAGAGAGAGAGAGAGGAGAGAGAGAGAAAGAAAGAGAAAGAAAGAAAGGAAGGAAGGAAGGAAGGAAGGAAGGAAGGAAGGAAGGAAGGAAGGAAGGAAGGAAGGAAAAGAAAGAAAGAAGGAGAGAGAGAGAGAGAGAGAGAGAGAGAGAGAGAAAGAAAGAAAGAAAGAAAGAAAGAAAGAAAGAAAGAAAGAAAGAAAGAAAGAAAGAAAGAAAGAAAGAAAGAAAGAAAGAAAGAAAGAAAGACATTCTTAATAAGGTTGGGTAAAGTTTTCAACATCAGCACTACCAACATTTGGGACCAAAAATTCTCTATTGTGGGGAGACTGTCCTGTGTATTATACGATCTTTAGTGGCATTCCTGGGCTCTACCCGCTAGATGAGTACTCCCCTCGCCATGACCAAAAATGTCTCCAGACATTGCCAAATATCATCTGAGTAGGTCAAAATCATCCTCAGTTGAGTACCACTGTTTTAGGGTTAAATATGATGTGTGTAACTTATTTTAAAACATTTCAGGAGTCAAAAAGCACAGACAAAAGAAATAAAACATGTATTAGTGTTAATTCCAAGTGATGAATTTATGGTGTTTATTATACTATTCTATCTCCTTTTTAGTGTGAGTTTCATAAGAGAAATCAAAATAGGTGTAATATTGCATAAGTGGAAAATGCAATACTCGCAACTGTGTATGCACTACGATTACAAATATGTAAAATTATGGATAGAAAAATACACAGGGAAATTTATCAAAGTGGTTGTGGATGAATTAAAGTGTGGTTTATGGGTGATTTCCTTTCCCAAATTTTAAAGTAATCTATAATTATATGCTTTTCTATTGCAAAAATTGACAAATCTAAGAGTGTTGAAATGCAATATTATGAATTATTAGTGGCCTAATATTAGAAGAGAATTAGCAGTAAACACAGCAGGGACAGAAAACTTTCAGACTTGGAATCTCTCCTCCTTCTCTGAAAAGAAATCATCTAAAGGCACAATGGCTTTGAATGGGCATACATCTGCATAATGACTTTCCTTTGTTCTTTCCTGGCTGGCTAATTGAGTAACTTCTTAAACAAACATGCCTTCAGACTTCACACCAGATTAGAGCCCTTTGTAAATAAAATTATAGTTGGGAATAGGCTTCCCCTAGCTGGTAAATAAATTTAGGAATTTAGAGATTTGGCATTGCATGTCAAGATGTGTAAGTAAATCTCAAATTCTCCCACAGTTACAAGTAACTGCCAAGCATCATCAGATGCCATAGTTCATAAACGCTGTCTCACCCCCTGAAGCAGAGCCGCCTCTAATCAAAATGTCCCACCAGAGAAGTAGCCCCTTTCTCTCCTACCATTACGCGCATGTGGGTGGTCATGATGTGCGTGGCAGGGGTGTTGCCTGGTTTCTATGACAACAGGCCTATAAAACCTCTTAGGATTCTGTGGCAAGTCGCTTTTTCCTGAATGCATGCATTTATCCATGTCTCCCTTTAAAATGAGTGTCTCCTAGGGTGCCAGGCACTTTTCTAATCACTGATGTTACAATAGAGAACAAAACAAAAATCCCTGCCCTCACAGAACTTACTTTTTAGTGTATTCTTATTTAAATTTCCCTAAGATCCCAACCTTCAGAGGAAGGATCCTGGGTATCTTTAATCAAGAGTTCAGATGTTTGGAAAGCAAAAATGAACTTTATTGGGACCTCATCAAGATAAAAAGCTTCTGCAGGGGCGCCTGGGTGGCTCAATTGGTTAAGCATCCCACTTCAGCTCAGGTCATGATCTCGCAGTTTGTGGGTTCGAGCTCCTTCTCAGGCTCTAAGGGGTCAGCTCCAGCTCAGAGCCTGGAGCCTGCTTCGGACTCTGTCTCTCCCTCTCTCTCGGCCCCTCCCCACCTGTGCTTGCTCGCGTTCTCTCTCTCTCTGTCTCTCTCTCTCTCAAAAATAAATAACAACAAAGAAATTTTTTAAAATATCTTTTAAAAAAAAAAGCTTCTGCATAGCAAAGGAGCAAAGGAAACAATGAGCAAAACTAAAAGGCAACGGACAGAATGGGAGAAGATATTTGCAAGTGAAATATCAGATAAAAGGTTAGTATCTAAAATCTATAAAGAATTTATCAAACTCAACACCCAAGAAACAAATAATCCAGTGAAGAAATGGGCAAAAGACATGAATAGACACTTTTCCAAAGAAGACATCCGGATGGCCAACAGACACATAAAAAAATGCTCAACATCACTCATCATCAGGGAAATACAAATCAAAACCACAATGAGATACCACCTCACACCTGTCAGAACGGCTAACATAAACAACTCAAGCAACAACAGATGTTGGCGAGGATACAGAGAAAGAGAAATCCTTTTGCACTGCTGGTGGGAATGCAAACTGGTGCAGTCACTCTGGAAAATAGTATGGATGTTCCCTAAAAAATTAAAAATAGAACTATCCTACAACCCAGCAATGGCTCCACTAAGTATTTATCCAAGGGATACAGGAGTGCTGTTTCTAAGGGGCTCATGCACCCCACTGTTTATAGCAGCACTATCAACAACAGCCAAAGTATGGAAAAACCTCAAATGTCCATCGATGGATGAATGAATAAAGAAGATGTGGTGTGTGTGCATTCACACACGCACACACACACACACACACACACACACACACACACACACACTGGAATATTACCTGGTGATCAAAAAGCATGACACCTTGCTATTTGCAACAACATGGATGGAACTAGAGTGTATCACTCTAGTGATATATACACTAGAGTGTAAGTGAAATAAGTCACTCAGTGAAAGGCAAATATAACTTCACTCGTATGTGGAATTTAAGATGCAAAACAGATGAACTTAAGGGAAGGGAAGCAAAAATAATATAAAAATAGAGAGGGAGACAAACGATAAGAGACTCCTAAAACAGAGAAGGTTGCTAGAAAGGTGTTGGGTGGGGGGATGGGCTAAATGGGCAAGGGGCATTGAGAAGGGCACTTGTTGGGATAAGCACTGGGTGTTGCATGTAAGTGATGAACCACTAATTTCTATTCCTGAAATCATTATCATACTATACGTCAACCAGGATGCAAATTAAAAAAAAATAAAAAACAGAAAAGAGTGAAGTTGTTTTGGCAGTGTGTGTATTCTCCACATAAGGATGAAAGTCATTTCATTTTGTACTCATCACACAGCATTGATCTTGAGCCGTTTTAGGAGAAGCTGACCAGGAAGTGAACCTTGAAGCTTTCAGACCAGAATCGTTCTACCTAAGAGATGAAGAAGCTGAACGTGGTCACACTGTCATGAGAAGGGAGCTGCCTGTTCTGGGGAATAAATGTCCCACCCACCATGTCTTCCATCTTGTGGGACAGCCGGATCCTGACTCGTAACGCGCACGTCAAGGGAACAAGAAGTGGGAGTACAGGAGCCTTCCAAGACAGGCTTCCGCAGTCTGAATAAAAGCCCTGCCACTTACCAGCTGTGTTCTCCTGAACAACATGCTCAACTCCCCGGCCTCAATTTCCTCATCCATAAAGCGAGGATACCAAAAGTACTCCACAGACTTGTCATGAGAGGTGAGAGGAAAGTTTCATGGAAAGCAGAAGTACAGTGCCTGTACTGCTCAACAAATGTTAGTTACTCCCCACTAATACAGGAGAAAATAGGATAGCATCAGTAATATAATATGATATGATACAATGCTGGTTAGTTATGCATCACTATGGTCTTAGTTACTCACCCAGAATCCCTAGTTACATGCTGAGCACCCACTATGTGTCAGACACCATGCTAACTGCTGTCTATATGTTCTCCATTAATCCTCCCGGCAGCCTATGATGGAAATACTATCATCCCCATTGTACAGGTGAGGATACCGAGCTCAGGTGAAGCAACTCACCTAAGGCCACACAGCGATGAGTAGCATAGTCAAGATCCAAACCCAGGCCCATCTCACTTGAAATTCCATGCCGTCTTCCCAACACAGCCCAGCTTCCCCATCTTTTGTCTTTCCAGTGATGCAATTATCCCAAGCTTTCATCTTACCATGTTCTTTAAACAATCTACCATTCAGACATTTTTTTTTTTTAACTGGCAACTAGGTGTCTTAGTCCATTCAGGCTGCTATAACAAAACACCAGAGGCTGGGTGGCTAATAAACAATTATTTCTCATAGTTCTGGAGGCTAAGAAGTCTAAGATCAGGTGCTGGCAGATTTGGTGTCTTGTGAGAGCCCACTTCCTAGTTCACAGTCATCTTCTCACGGAGTCTTCACATGGTAGAAAGGGGGAAGGGGTTCTCTGGGTGGCTTCTATAAGGGCACTAACCCCATTCACAAGAGCTCCACCCTCATGACCTAATCACCTCCCAAAGGCCCCACTTACGAATACCATCACATCAGAGGTTAGGTTTCAACATATGAAGCGGCAGGGTGGGGGGAGAGGCAAACTATCTGACAGCTCATGCTCATTGCTAAATCAGCACCCCCAGCATCTCCGGACCGGACCTTTGGGCACTGTCAGAATCACAAATGCACTCACCCTTCAATTCAGCAATTCTACTTTGAAAAATTTATCCTACGGGTGCTCATGTACCCATGCAAAATGACATACGTGCATGTTACTCATTGCAACATGGTCTGTAACAGAAAAAGACTGGAACTAACCTAAAACGTCCATAGAGAGGGGAAAAATTAACTAAATCATGATATATCTACACAACAGAAAAATATGTCATTATAAATAAGAAGAAAGAACTCTTTCTATCCCGATACGGAAAGATAAGCAAGATGTATTATAAGTAAAAAAGGCAGGATACTGAACTGTGTCATAAAATAAGAATGTATACACATTTGTATTTGCTTCTATATGCCTGAAATTCTACAAAGATAAATAAACTACTTACAATGGCTGCCTGTGAAGAGGGGGTGTGAGAAGTGGGAGGGACATTCTTCACTGTATACCTTGGCATACTCTTATTTTTAAACATTTGAATCATGTGAATCAACTGCCTATTCAAAAAGAAGAAAGAATTTTTAAAAATGGTTTAAAAGCATCATATTGGGAATCAGGAATCCAAACAATAGGGAAAACTTGTACAGCTTACTTTATCTCCATCAGCCTTAGTTCCTTCATCTCAGCAAAACCTCCAAACCCTGAAATACTATTACCTAATAAGAGCATCATGCTTTCCAACATTGCTACCATTAATTAAATGCTTACTACAAGCCCTAAAAACACAGCTAGTATGTGGTAAAGTTAGAATGTGAACCCAGGTCTCTCTGGATGCCAGGCCTGTGTTTTGACCCCGTGGTTTGCTGCTGCCAATCAAACCAATCGATCTCCTTGTTGCTGCCCCTTCCACAAATGCCATCCACAAGTTACCTTCCCAGCACTGTCAACTTCCACCAGGCCTGGCCCTCACTCATTTCCAATCACCCTTTATCCACCATAGCGTTGGAAATGAACTGTTACTAATGGCTACTCATATGTCAGCCTAATGAATGGGATGCAGACTTCCATTAAAATAATGAAATTAGTGAGTTTCGAATTTGGTTACATTGCATGGCACACAGCCTCAAGTAATTACCACCCCACGCTCTTTCCCTCAAATTAAAGTCAGTTTATTTATTTTAGGTCTTTGGCTGGGCCATCTCTATTAAGCTCACATCATCTACATGGGGATAGATTTTTTTTTTTGGCTTGTTTGTTTAAATGATGTTCAGGCTGTTCCCCTGATTAATAAAGTCATAAACACAGCCAGCAGCAGCTTCTGAACTGTGCAAAAGCAAAGACTATAAGTCAAAGAATAATTCTTTAGGGGTTTGGGTTTTGTTTGCTTGGTGTGGTGTGTTTTTTTTTTTCTCCAAAGGATGGAAACAATGAGAAAGGAGCTCTTTGAGCTCCAGGAACTCCAATTATGCTGACATTTCTGCTGCAGAAATACACCAAGATCCGTTTTGCAGGAACCCAGTGAACTAGCTAATCAGATTTCCTTGGATAATTTGCTCCAAAGGTCAGCTGCCTTAAAAAGTACCCAGTGCCTCATTATTCGGTGAAGCAGGCTGTACACAGGCTAGGATTTGGAACTCTGCATCCCATGGCAAGCAAGTAGATCTGGAATTTTTTAGCACAGATCCTGCTGCACTGGCCTTGGCCAAAATTTCATCCAACTCTGTGATGAACCTATAGGCAAAAAACACCTTCAGAGAAAGCACCTGATTTGTGAGATCTCGGTTTCCAAGAGGCACCAAAGATGGTGGACTCACCTGGAACTTTGATGCCGTTGGTAAATTTCAAGAGAGGTTTTCACCAATGTGGCAGGTAGGTGGCCAGACCTTGGTTAAAATCTCCAAATCCAATTCTATAAAACTCCTCGATACGGTACTCCTCAAAACTACTGAGATCATGAAAACAAAAACAAAAAACATAAAATACCTAGGAATAAATCTAACCAAAGAGGTGAAAAATCTATACACTGAAAACTACAGAAACCTTATGAAAGAAACTGAAGAAGACACAAAAAAATGGAAAAAGAGGGGCGCCTGGGTGGCGCAGTCGGTTAAGCGTCCGACTTCAGCCAGGTCACGATCTCGCGGTCCGTGAGTTCGAGCCCCGCGTCAGGCTCTGGGCTGATGGCTCGGAGCCTGGAGCCTGTTTCCGATTCTGTGTCTCCCTCTCTCTCTGCCCCTCCCCTGTTCATGCTCTGTCTCTCTCTGTCCCAAAAATAAAATAAAAAACGTTGAAAAAAAAAAAAATTTAAAAAAAAAAAAAAAAAATGGAAAAAGATTCCATGCTCCTGGATAGGAAGAATTACCCAAGGCAATCTACATATTCAAGGCAATCCCTATCAAAATAACACCAGCATTCTTCACAGAGCTAGAACAAATAATCTTAAAAATTGTATGGAACTTGGGCGCCTGGGTGGCGCAGTCGGTTAAGCGTCCGACTTCAGCCAGGTCACGATCTCGCGGTCCGTGAGTTCGAGCCCCGCATCAGGCTCTGGGCTGATGGCTCGGAGCCTGGAGCCTGTTTCCGATTCTGTGTCTCCCTCTCTCTCTGCCCCTCTCCCGCCCGTTCATGCTCTGTCTCTCTCTGTCCCAAAAATAAATAAAAAACATTAAAAAAAAAAAAAAATTGTATGGAACCAGAAAAGACTCCGAATAGCCAAAGAAATCTTGAAAAAGAAAACCAAAGCAGGAGGCATCACAATCCTGGACTTCAAGCTATACTACAAAGCTGTAACGATCAAGACAGTATGGTATTGGCACAAGAACAGACACTCAAATCAATGGAAGAGAATAGAGAACCCAGAAATGGACCCACAAATGTATGGCCAACTAATCTTTGACAAAAGAAGAAAGAATATTCAATGGAATAAAGACAGTCTCTTCAGCAAGTAGTGCTGGGAAAACTGGATGGCAACATGCAGAAGAATGAACCTGGACCACTTTCTTACACCATACACAAAAATAAAGTGGGTGAAAGACCTCAATGTAAGACAGGAAGCCATCAAATTCCTTGAGGAGAAAGCAGGCAGAAACCTCTTTGATCTTGCCTGCAGCAACTTCTTACTCAACACGTCTCCAGAGGCAAAGGAAACAAAAGCAGAAATGAAGTATTGGGACCTCATCAAAATAAAAACCTTCTGGACAGCGAAGGAAACATCAGCAAAACTAAAAGGCAACTGACAGAATGGGAGAAGATATTTGCAAATGACATATCAGATAAAGGGTTAGTATCCAAAATCTATAAAGAACATATCAAACTCAACACCCCAAAAACAAATAATCCAGTGAAGAAATGGGCAAAAACACGAATAGACACTTCTCCAAAGAAGACAACCAGATGGCCAACCGACACATGAAAAGATGCTCAATGTCACTCGTCATCAGGAAAATACAAATCAAAACCACAATGAGATACCACCTTACACCTGTCAGAATGGCTAACATTAACAACTCAGGCAACAACAGATGTTGGCGAGGATGCAGAGAAAGAGAATCTCTTTTGCATTGCTGGTGGGAATGCAAACTGGTGCAGCCGCTCTGGAAAACAGTATGGAGGTTCCTCAAAAAACTAAAAATAGAACTACCCTATGACCCAGCAATTGCACTACTAGGCATTTATCCAAGGGATACAGGTGTGCTGTTTCGCAGGGGGATGTGCACACCAATGTTTATAGCAGCACTGTCAACAATAGCCAAAGTATGCAAAGAGCCCAAACGTCCATCGATGGCTGAATGGATAAAGAAGATGTGGTATATGCATACAATCGAGTATTACTTGGCAATCAAAAAGAATGATATCTTGCCATTTGCAACTATGTGGATGGAATTGGAGGGTATTATATGAAGTGAAATTAGTCAGAGAAAGACAAATATCATATGACTTCACTCCTATGAGGACTTTAAGGGACAAAACAGATGAACATAAGTGAAGGGAAACAAAAATAATATAAAAACAGGAAGGGGACAAAACCGAAGAGACTCTCATAAATATGGAGAACAAACTGAGGGGTAATGGAGGCATTGTGGGAGGGCAATGGGCTAAATGGATAAAGGCCACTAAGGAATCTACTCCTGAAGTCATTGTTGCACTATATGCCAACTAATTTGGATGAAAATTATTTTTAAAAAATTAAAATTAAAAATAAAAAATAAACATTAAAAATTAGAAATTAAAAAAAAAGCAAGCAAAGACTGAAAAACTGTCAGAGGAGTTAGACCACAAGAGACGAAGGAAAGACAAGGCTAAAGGCCAAAGGGGACTGTGGCTAAGATTCTGGACAGAAAAGGGACATTAGTAGAAAATTTGGTGAACAAATAAAATCTGGCATTTAGCTAACAGGTTCCAATGTTGGTGTTTTAGTTGTGACAGACATACCCCATCAACATAAGAGGATAGTATTCAAGGAACTGAAACCAGGAACTCTCTGTACTATCACAGCAACTTCTCTATAAATCTAAAATTACTCCAAAATTAGAAATAAATTTTTTTAATTGTATATACCATGAAAAACTCCACTGTGTATTATGTATAGTTTGATAAAAATAAGTCTAAGTTTAGGCTACAGTACACTTACATAGTGGTTTGAAAACAAGACAAAAACAAAACACCAAATCCAGAGAGGAGGGCAGTGCCAGTCTTGCAACTCCTTTTATTTATCTTTATTTATATATCTATATCTATTACCAAATATATATCTTTTAAAATCCCAACAAAACAAAAAGAAACAGCAAAAAGGAAAACTAAAATTAAATTAGGATACCATGGATGTTCACCCTCTATCCAGTGAGAAGGGAAACACCCAGACGAAGGATCTGGGGTTCTCAGTGTTTGCTTACCACTGCCAGTGGGCCTGCCACCCTGAGGGATTACTATATCCCAAGAAGAGCCACAAAAGCAAATGGCTCAGCTCCCACTCTCATGGGTATATAAGACACGTAGCCCCAACCCTCACCCTCTGATCCCTACTGTCCCCTTTGAGCTACTTCATGGAAAGAGATACATGGAGGTGCCCATTTGCACCCCACCAGGTCAACTGAGACCATGTGTTGGTCTTAAGAAGTCATGGCAACCTTGATGGAGGAGTGCCTGAGCTGAGTCTTGAAGGAAGAATAGAGGGAGTTGGCTAAAGAAAGGGCAGAGGATTCAGAGAGAGAGAGAACTGTGCATGCCAAGGCACCAAACCTCAAGACTTAGGTGAATTCAGAGAAGTAGACGAAATGGAGGTGGAAGGAGTAAGAAAGGGTTCTCTCATAATGGTCTCTAAGTCAGCTTGGGCTGCTCTAACAAAACGCCACGGGTTGAGTGGCTTCACCAACACACACTTATTTCTCACAGTTGTGGAAGATGCAAGTCCACGATCAAGATGCTGTCAGATGCGCTGTCTACTGAGAATCCCCCTTCCTGGCTTCACAGACAGCTGTCTTCTCACTATGACCTCACATGGTAGAAGGAGCCAGGCACTAGCCCTGGGACCACCTCTTTCATAAGGGTGCTAATCCCATTCATGAGGAGTTCCACCCTCGTGATCAAATCATGTCCCAAAGGCACCACTGCCTAACCATCGCACAGGCAATTAGGCTTCTAAACAAAACAATTTTAGGGTTTTAGGGGAACACAAACATTCAGTCCATAGCAAAGGTTTTGTGAGCTAACGAATTTGAATTTATCCTGAAGGGGATGGTGCGTTCTAACTAAGCCAGTGAAAGACAACATCAGCATTCCAGAAAGATCCAACACATGGAACAGGGAGGACAGATGGAAGGCAAGACCACAAGGAGTGAGGCCACAACCCAGGCAAGAAACACGAATACCCTACCCAGAGACAACAGTAGAAAGTTCTCAACAAGGGATGTAGGGATGCCACCAGGAACAAGGGACCTTGCCCCAATAAGAAGTGAGGTTACTGCTTCTCTAGGAGCTTTGTAGCTCAACACCATCCCTACTCAAGCTGGAAAATATCCTCTGTCACCCTCCATTCCACATCGCAAGTCCCTGCCCTGTACCACCCACTTTTGCTGCCAACTGTCTGATGCTGTGTTACACCACATCTTAAATCCTCAACCTAAGATCTGTTTATTGCAAAAACCAAGGTAATCACAAGGGCTTAATAAAGTTACTAGCAGTATTATATGGGCACTGACTGTATCTAGGTATTATGCTAGCCTTTAACCTGCAGAGACAGATATAGTTATTCCCATTTCACAGATAGGAAAAATGAGGCTCTAAGAAGTTAAATAACATGACCGTACAGCCCTAAATGAGGGCAGGAACAGGACTGGAACAAGAATGACTCTAATCACACATTCCTCACTGTCTCACTTTTGTCTTCCCTTAGCTCCTTTATTGAATGTTCCTCTGTCCCTTGGAATCACATACAAGACCATATGGCTAGACCAAAATAAAGTCTGAATAGCTACATCTAGCTGTTTTTTCAATATCCAGTCCTTCCAACAGATCTCTGACATTCCAACACTTCAGTTTTGGAGAGCCTGGCTGAACAGCAAGGACAGTGGTTCCAAATCTTTTCCAAGGGATCAGGGGAACAAGGTTAGTCTGCCATCAAGTAATGCTTGCCTTTTCCTCATTTGTGAAAAAAAAAAAAATGGATGGATGGATGGATGGATGGATGGGAGATGGATGGATGGATGGAGTGGTGGGTGAGTGCGGGGATGAACGGGTGGATGGATACATGGGCAGTCAAACAGATAGTGGATATGTTTATACACATATTCTCTACTTTTATTTTTTTAATGTTTGTTTTTTTTTTTTTTATCTTGAGAGAAAAAGAGACTGCACGTGCAGGGGAGAGGGGCAGAGGGAGAGGAAGAGAGAATCTTAAGCAGGCTCCATGCTCAGAGAGGAGCCTGACATGGGGCTCGATCCCATGACCATGAGATTATGACCTAAGCTGAAATCAATTTATTTTTGAGAGAGAGAGACAGAGCGTGACCAGAGAGAGGGAGACACGGAATCCAAAGCAGGCTCCGGGCTCTGAGCTGTCAGCACAGAGCCCGATGTGGGGCTGGAACTCACGGACTGTGAGATCATGACCCGGGCCGAAGTCAGACGCTCAACCAACTGAGCCACCCAGGCACCCCGAGTTTTCTCTAATTTTAAAAAGGATCCTAGGAAACTATCAACAATGGTTATCATTCCCAGGAGTGAAGAGAGTAGCTAGCACAAAGTGGGAGTGGAAACTACCTTTTACTATAAAATCTTTTGTATCTTTCAAATTCTGAGCTGTGTAATACCTACATTATAATAAATAACAGTATAAAAATAATTTTAAAACACTATGTTAAGTAGATACGTGCATGAATGAGTGGCTAGAAGAATGAATGAATCCTAAAAACAGAAAAATTTTTAAATAAATAAGTTTTAACTGTTAAATTTACATTTCTCTCCCATTGATTTTTCTTCCACTCTTGGCCCCAACTTCTACTTGTCTGTGTAAGAATCCAACACGAGGCACCTGGGTGGCTCAGTCGGTTAAGCGACCGACTTCGGCTCAGGTCGTGATCTCACAGTTTGTGGGTTCAAGCCCTGCATCGGGCTCTGTGCTGACAGCTCAGAGCCTGGAAGCTGCTTCAGATTCTGTGTCTCCCTCTCCCTCTGCTTACGCTCTGACTCTCTCTGTCTTTTAATAATAAATGTTAACAAAAAAAAAAAAAAAAAAAAAAGAATCCAACACAATGTGGTATCCAACTTGGCACATAATCAATTACGAAATTTGGTTATTTTAAGTCAAATATGTCAATAATGTGGTCTTCTGGAAGAGCGTCTTGACTTCAAGGTTTGCCCACACAAATCTATTCAAGGACTGCTCCACAGGTAAAGTGAGGGATAAGAGGGCTAAGGCTTGATACATGTCACCACATGACTTCTTTACTGTATGTGTAATTTTCCTCTTGTGCATTAACCCCCATCCGTATGCTGGGCCTCTGAATACTGTCCCCTCCCTCACTGGAGGAGCACAAGGAAGAGTTATGAGTAACTGGACCCTGAAAAGGGACAGACGGTGAGGCAAACAACCTCCCCAGCCACCATCAATAGCATTTCTAGGAGGAAATGAAAAGACGTGACTCTTGGCAGTAAATGATCTATTGCTTTCCTTTCCATCCGTATGGAAATGGAGCAGAGTTGTTTCAAAGCCTGGGGTTTATTTTTTAACTTTCTAAGGGGCTGCTTGGATTTTATATATAGAGAGGTTGACAACATTCAACAAAACTTTACAGAGCTTCTACTGAGTTACCATGGACCCCATGTACTGCCCTCAAGAGCTTTACACTCTAATCCAAGATATGAATGCAATCCAAAAAGGGGGAGGCAGTATTTGGATGTTAAGTGTCAACAACAAGTACCAAATTACTTGCAAGGAGGGAGGATGGTGACGAGTATGTGACATGTTCCTTCTAATTCCCCTGGATGTGGGGGTGGAATTTTTAACCGTGGTTGATGTGACTGGACTATCAGAGGTATGTGAAAACACCTGTGTTCACTGTGGGACACCAGACAGTGTATTTCTTCTGAGACAGTTTGGAAGTCACAAATTTCTCATCAATAAAGAGAACAAAGGGTCTGTCCAGCTCCGGTAGACACACAGTTCCTCAGAGCAAAGGGGCGTGGTTTGGTGTAGTCTGGACCCACCTCCACTATAGGCCCTGGGACTGACTGCAGCCGCAACAATTTCTTACTTAACACGTCTCCAAAGGCAAGGGAATTAAAAGCAAAAATGAACTATAGGGACCTCATCAAAATAAAAAGCTTCTGCACTGCAAAGGAAACAATCAACAAAACTAAAAGGCAACCAACGGAATGGGAAAAGATATTTGCAAATGACATATCAGATAAAGGGCTAGTATCCAAAATCTATAAAGAACTCACCAAACTCCATACCTGAAAAGCAAATAATCCAGTGAAGAAATGGGCAGAAGATATGAATAGACACTTTTCTAAAGAAGACATCCAGATGGCCAACAGCGACATGAAATGATGCTCAACGCTGCTCCTTATCAGGGAAATACAAATCAAAACCACACTGAGATACCACCTCACGCCAGGCAGAATGGCTAAAATGAACAAATCAGGGGACTATAGATGCTGGTGAGGATGTGGAGAAACGGAAACCCTCTTGCACTGTTGGTGGGAATGCAAACCGGTGCAGCCGCTCTGGAAAACAGTATGGAGGTTCCTCAAAAAGTTAAAAATAGATCTACCGTACAACCCAGCAATAGCACCTCTAGGAATTTACCCAGGGGATACAGGAGTGCTGATGCATAGGGGTACTTGTACCCCAATGTTTATAGCAGCACTTTCAACAACAGCCAAATTACGGAAAGAGCCTAAATGTCCATCAACTGACAAATGGATAAAGAAGACGTGGTTTATATATACAATGGAATACTACTTGCCAATGACAAAGAATGAAATCTGGCCATTTGTAGCAACATGGATGGAACTGGAGGGTATTATGCTAAGTGGAACAAGTCAGGCAGAGAAAGACAGATACCATATGTTTTCACTCATATGTGGATCCTGAGAAACTTTACAGAAGACCATGGGGGAGTGGAAGGGGGAAAAAAAGTTACAGACAGGGAAGGAGGCAAACCATAAGAGACTCTTTTTAAAAACTGAGAATAAACTGAGGGTTGATGGGGGGTGGGAGGGAGGGGAAAGTGTGTGATGGGCATTGAGGACGGCACCTTTTGGGATGAACACTGGGTGTTGTATGGAAACCAATCTGACAATAAATTATATTTGATATAAAAAAAACCAAAAAATAAAATAAAATATTAAGAAAAAAAGAAAAAAGAAAGAGAAAGAGAATGAAAACAGAACAACCATGTTGGCTGGAGGGTGCCCAACAGTAATGGCTCAAATGCGCCATCTTGTGGTGATCCCTGCCATCATCCCATGAGCGGTCCACAGCCCCTCCCCAGCCCTTGCCTCCAAGTTTTGCTCTTGGTGTGTCTATCGGTCCCAGCAGGCAGCACAGAAGGGATCTGGACAAAACAGCATCCTACAGACTGGAATAATTACAAAAGGCATGTTAAAGGGAAGAAACATGAGCTGGGTCCTAAAAGAAAACACATCCAGGCATCAAAGAACAGGAAGGACACTCACTTCCAATGAGGGGCATGACGCGCAAAGGTTGGCAGCTGGAAAATGTCAGGTCCTATGAGGCTGGGAAGTTGGTGTGGCTGGTGAAGACTCACTCCTCAGTTTCTGTGGGTATGAGGACTCTCTAGGGAAGTGTGGACCTTCTGGGATAAGCAAGACATCTGTTCTTCATGCATTCATCACCTCATGATGGGGGAGGACATTCGCTTCCCTTTAGTAGCCCCACCTTTTCTGTGGCCTCCTTTGGGGTCTCCCACTCCACTGCTATGACTGTCCCTATGGACCCGTACCATGTAAGCCATGTGCATTCATTAGTTCATTTCATTCTCCACCACCCTTAAGGAGGGATACCATTATTACCTCCATTTTACAGATTAAGAAACTGAAGCTCCGAGATGTTAAATCACTCACCCAAAGTGACTCACCTAATAAGCAGCAGAGCCAGGGTTTGAATTGAGCTCTCTACCTGACTCCAAAGCATGCCCTTGTTCCTCATAAGGATGATGTCCGCTACTGCTTGTGACAAAGACAATGATCACATATGAAATCACTCAATCCAAAGTACTTCTGCTCTCAGCCTAAGTGGTTGCCCAAGAGTCTGCCCATGAAAAGCTAAAGCTTCTCCTACACCCCTGCAGGTTTGTGCCCCAGGCCTTCTTGTTGCCTGACCACCGGTAACGGCTAAATGGGAAGGGCTAGGAGGCCGGGGGTCCAGATGCCAGCTCTACTCCTGAGTGACTCAGGCATAACATTGTCAAAACCAAGCTCCTGACCCCCAAAACCTGCTCCTCCCATGATGACTTAATCACCTTCAACTCCTTCCCACTCTCTTCTAGCCACACAGCCCACCCCGCCTTGTTCTTATGTAAACATAGAAGGTTCCTGCCTCAGAACATTTGCACTGGCCTTTCCCTGTGCCTGGAGATCCTTTTCTGTCAGATACACTGGCTGGCTACCTCATCTTCAAGTCTTCATACTAAAATCACCAACTCAGTGAGACCAAGCCTGGCCACCGCCACCCCAATGGCATGCCCCAACCCCTTTACTAGTTCTGCATTTTCCATGGCAATTGCCACTTTCTACAGTACTATACAGCTTATTTATTTTGTTTGCTGTGTCTCGTCTGCCTTCCTCCACTAGAATAAAAGTACCCCTGACATGGTTCTGACTTGTGAAAGGAAAGCAGATTATACCTGCACACTCTGTCCTCCCTCAGCTTCCATGCCTGCTGACGTGATCCCTGAAGGTAAAGCAAGCATTTTGCAACCATAAAGATAGAAGCTGCATGACAAAGCAGGAAGATGAGAAAGCTGGGGTCCCGGATGGCGTCACCGATTCACTCTGCCAGCCATGGCCTGTCTACTGCTGAGCTTATTATTGTTCGTGCCAAATGAAACCCTGCCCAACCATGTGGTTATAGTAGCGTCTTCCAACATTTGCAGCCATAGGCAAGCCCCATACAAGATATTGGTGAGTTGAGGGAATCAAAGTGAAATATTCTAAGCCCAGAGGATAGCATATGCAAAGGCCCAAAGGTGCAAGTGAGCAAAGGCAATTCAAACAACAGAAAGTTCAGTGTGGCTGGGATAGAATAGATAAAAAGAAGGTAGTGAATGATGAGACTGCAAAAGTGAACAGAGATCTCATCTATCGGGGCCTTATAAATCGAATTAGAGAAGCAGTATAGAGCCACCATAAATTGCTATGAAAAAATTAACAGTTAGTTTACGTAAAGTGAGCAACATATAGTGCCTGCTCAAAAAAGGATAAGCACTGGGGGCGCCTGGGTGGCTCAACTGGTTGAGCATCCAATTTTGGCTCAGGTCATGATCTCACAGCTTATGCGTTCAGGCCCCTTATCGGGCTCTGTGCTGACAGCTCAGAGCCTGGAGCCTGCTTCAGATTCTGTCAACCTCTGTCTACCCCTGTCCCGCTTATACTCCATCTCTCTCTCTCTCTCTCAAATAAAAATAAACATTAAAAAAAAGGATAAGCATGGTATCACTTTCTGTTAAACCATTTAATTGAGGTATAACTGACATCTAAGAAGCTCTACATATTTAATTTGCACAACTTGATGAATTTGGGGATAAATACACACCTGTGACACTATCACCACCACTAAGGTCATACGCATACCCATCACCTCCCAAAGTTTCCTCTCATCCCCTTTGTTATAATTATTGATACTATTTTTGTATATAGTAAGAACACTTAACATAAGATCTATCCTCTTAATAACTTCTAAGTGCATATAGATATATACACACTTAGATATATAGACACTTAGATATAGATACTACACTGCATAGTCAACCTCTGAAACTTCATGCCCTTTGACCATCACCTCCCATTCTGCAGAACAAATCAAACAGTCAACAAAATGAAAAGATAACCTGAAGAATGCAAAAAATTATTTGCAAGCCATCCACCTTATAAGGGGTTAATACCCAAAATCTATAAGGAACTCATACAACTCAATAGCAAAAATACCAATTAACTAATTTTTTTTAATTTTTTTTTTCAACGTTTTTTATTTATTTTTGGGACAGAGAGAGACAGAGCATGAACGGGGGAGGGGCAGACAGAGAGGGAGACACAGAATCAGAAACAGGCTCCAGGCTCCGAGCCATCAGCCCGGAGCCTGATGCGGGGCTCGAACTCACAGACCGCGAGATCGTGACCTGGCTGAAGTCGGACGCTTAACCGACTGCGCCACCCAGGCGCCCCACCAATTAACTAATTTTTTAAATGGGCAAAGGACTTGAACAGACATTTTTCCAAAGAAGACATACAAATGGCCAAAAAGTATATGAGAAGGTACTCAACATTTTTAATCATCAGGGAAATGTAAATCAAAGCTACAGTGAGATACCACTTCATGCCTGTTACAATGGCTATTATTTAAGGGGGAAAAAAAGGTAAATGTTGATGAGGATGTAGAAAAACTCTTGTACACTGCTGGTGGGAATGTAAAATGGTACTTCTAATATGAGGAACAGTACAAAGGTTCCTCAAAAAACTAAAAGAAGTGCTACCATAATATCTACTTCTGGATATTTATCCAAAGGAATTGAAATCAGGATCTTGAAGAAAAACCTGCAATCCCATGTTTCCTGCACCACTATTCGCAACAGTCAACAACCTCAGGACCCACTGACAGGTGCATGGTTAAAGACAATGTGGTACATACATACAATGGGATATTATTCAGCCTTTAAAAGAAGGAAATCCTGTGGATGAACCTGGAGGGCATTATGCTATGTGAGATAAGCCAGACACAGAAGGACAAATACAGTCTGACCTCATTTATATGTGACTATTGTTTTACCTCTGGATAAACACAAAGAACTCTCCAACCAAATGGAGATGCATCCCCTTATTTGCAAGCCCACCGGAGATCACAGACACAGGCAGAGGGAACAGAGGACGGGGAGATGAAGAGAAACCATCCAGCCAGGACGGCTCAACCACCACTTTACTAACGTTTGCCACAGTCGGGATTTATTTCCACACAGCGACTCACCCGCAGCACCAACCTCAAGGCCCCTCTCTAACTGACGGCACCTGTGACGCTCAAGATCATCTTAGACAAGAGCAGAAGCTCCAAGGCACATTGGCCTCCTGAAGCAGCCGTCCCCCTTCCCTCCGTGTCCCTGGGCTGTCTCCAGCAGACAGCAGCAGACGCCTAGATGAGGGTTTGATCAATGGAGGCCAGGTTGATATTGATAAAGCAGCTGCAGTTTCTGCAAATCACCCAGCACTCATAGATACTGAAGATTAATCTTTACAAATACGGGGCAAAGGGGGAGAAAAAAACCAAGTCGATTTAGTTTCCGATTATTACTTGCTCCAGAAAGCACTGAAGAGTCAAAAGTTTAACTGATGTACATTAGACAGGGAGACAAATCCAGAAATATCACCCAATTACCCAGTAGCTTCTAGAAGGTATTTTTCATGACAGCAGGTGGGTTTGCCTCTTCTAAATTAGGAAGGAGACAAGACACCACTAAAAGGATGTCGACTTGGCCTGGCACACAAGTGCTAACCTCACCGGACAAATGTAAGCCTGAATATTTGTCCTCAGTCTATAGAGTGTCCTTGAAAACACATCTCTACTGATTTCCTTGTTATTTTTATCTTATATTGTATGTGTCTGTAGAAATTATCTGACTGTTCCTTCCTGAAACCAGATTTTTTTTCATTTTTTATTTTTTTACTACAAAGAAATAATAGATAAAAATACTTAGCCCCCTCCCCCATGCCTCTGTTTTCACATCCAGAGAATGGGTACAAGCCCAGGAAGTAATGTACAGCACATTTTATCAACATTGACACTAATGGCATTTGGGGCCAGATAATTCTGTTTGTTGGGGGGCCGTCCTGCGTGTTGTACGAGGTTTAGTCGTATCCTTGGGCTCTACCCACGAGATGCCAGCAGCAGCCACCTCCCCACCCCCAGTTATGTCAACCAAAAATGCTCCAGATATTTCCAAATGTTCCCTGGGGAAAAAAACCACTTGTGTATACAGCAATGTGCAAATATATCACAAGAGGTGGATAAGTGTATTCAAAAAACCTTCCACAGTGTATTCACATCAACAAGAAAATCAAATTCCACACCTCATGCCAGTCATAAACCCTTCATTCACGTCCAGGTCACAGCCAGAGAACCTGAGGCAGAATCTTTTAAAACATGGGTCACAAAGCAGTTTCCTGAGGTGAGGTCCAGCTGCCTGCCTCCATAGCTGCACACAGCCCCATGCTGAGAAGGCCCCACTCTGCTGCTGGTGTCTTGAAATTCCTATTAATTTTTTTAACAAGGAGCCCCACATTGTCATTTTGCCCTGGTCAGAGTGTGTAGCCAGTCTTGTCTGAGGTGTGTTTTAAGCTCAGGATCCCGAATGGAGCTATTATCTCAAAGAAATATCTGCACCCCCAGGTTTACTATGGCATTATTTACACGAACCAAGATACGGACACCATCTAAGTGTCTAATGACAGATGAATGGATAAAAAAATGTGATACACATACATACACACACACACACACACACACACACACACACACACAAATATTATTCAGCCAACAAAAAAAGGAGGAATCCTGCCTTTTGCAACAACATGGATAAAATTAAGGGCATTATGCTAAATGAAATAAGTCAGAGAAAGGCAAATACTGTCTGATCTCATTTACATGTGGGAGCTAAAAAAGCTGAACTCACAGAAACAAAGTGGCAACCAGGGGCTGGGAGATGATGGAAATGGGGAGATGTTGGTCAAAGGGCACAAACTTCCAGTTATGAGTAAGTTATGGGGATCTAATGCACAGCATGATGATTTAGTTAATGATACTATATTGTATATTTGCAAGCTGCTATGAGAGTAGCTCTTAAATGTTCACATACACACATACACACACACACACACACAGGTAACTGTGTAAGATGTTAGATGTGCTAACTAACCTAATTGTGATAATCATTTCTAAAGATATAAGTATACAAAATCATCACATTGTACACCTTAAACTTACATGATGTTATTTGTCAATTATATCTCGATAATGCTGGGGATAATAAAAAAAATAAACTCAGGTTCCTGGATCCCACTGTTTATAATAGTTCCACCTGATATAAAATCCTACAAGAGAAACCTCTTTGTCTGACTTAAAGTGACAGAGAAATTTCTTTCTAAAACCTAAGAATTCCAAGTAAAAGTAATCTGTCATTTTAAACGCAAAATAAGTATAGCAGACACACAGGATGGGTCAGAAGACAAAACTCTGACACCAGACTGGGAGGGTTAAGGGACTTCATGGAAATGAATACAAGAATATTTAAAATATTTAAATTTGGGGACACCTGGGTGGCTCAGTCAGTTGGGCACTGACTCCTGATTTCGGCTCAGGTCATGAACCCAGGGTCATGGGATCGAGCCCCGTTCAGGCTCTGTGCTGAGTGTAGAGCCTGCTTGGGATTCCCTCCCTTCCTCTTTCTCTCTCTCTCTCTCAATCTCTCACTCTCTCTCTCTCTCTCTCTCTCTCTCTCACTTTCTCTCCCCCACCCTCTACCCTCCCTTCCCTGCTCTCTCTCTCTCTTTCAAAATAAAGAAATAAACTTTAAAAATAAATAAATATTTAAATTTTCTAACCTTTTCTGTTTTTACTTCTAAATGAGCTAAGAAAAAAAAAATCAGATCATTTGAGAGGAATGAAAAAGAACAATTTTTATAAAACCAAAATGAGATTCCTGAACTCTCTACTTGCATATAGGGGATAAAACTGACCAAGCATTTTCCTTGTGGACAGGGAACAACTGGGTCCCCAGACTGAGTCCTCTGCTGGTGAGAATTTCCAAGCACAATTCACACCTGCAGGATTTGCTGAACCTGATTCCAGTTTAGTATTAATCACTTTTCACTTCACTCCAACTACCTCCCCACCTGCCCACCAAAACATTTAGAGCAAAGACCTTTTATATGACAGGAACTCTCTAGACTGCATTTAGATGCCACATTTAGTCAGCCATCATGAAGACAAGACAGCACTTCCAAGGAGCTGACCCAATGTAATAATATCCAGCTCCACTGGTCTAACATTACACTGGGTGAGACGTACAGTCTCTACTTCAGAAAGAAAAACTGAAGGACAGCATGCCAAAGATGTATTCCAATCACTTGACTGAGTGAGTCCCGAAACCCATGTGGCAAAGGAAAAGATAAAACTTGGAGGATATGGCAGAATCACAGAATATACAAAAATGTTTCCAAAGGGGGCCTCGCCCAATACTGCAAATAAGATGTGTGCTTTTGTCTATGGGAAAAACATTAAAAATAGCTTTGTTTGTTTCTTGGCATCCTTCTCCCACCCCACCCCCACCCCCCCGCCACTCGATCAAAAGTGAATCCTCTGCTCTGCTCAGACTCTGGGTGTGTTTAGAAAAGGAAATTTAGGGGTGCCTGGATGGGTCAGTCGGTTAAGCGCCAGACTTCGGCTCAGGTCATAATCTCACGGTTTGTGGGTTCGAGCCCCACATCAGGCTCTGTGCTGACAGCTCAGAACCTGGAGCCTGCTTCAGATTCTGTGTCTCCCTCTCTCTCTTGCCCCTCCCCTGCTTGTGCTCTCTCTCTCTCTCTCTCTCTCTCTCTCTCTCTCAAAAAATAAATAAACATTAAAAAAAAAAAAAAAGGAAAGGAAATTTAGAAGTAGAAACTGGAAAGAGACGCCATGTGTAATAAGAGAGGAAAGGAAGGTTCTGGGGTGCCCAAAGAAAAGGAGGGAGGGGTAGAGCTGGGGAGAGAAAAGAAGGATCTAGAAGCCTACATGTGCCAGTCTTCGATGGAGTCCCATGAACGCACACACCCTGTGAGCAGGTTTCCTGTAGGCACTGGGGCTCACGTGAGACATGAGACAGACAACATGGGTGTAGCAGCATTCTCACGCAGAGAATCTCAACACGGAGGCTTTTTATTCTAGCAAGCAACTTTATTCCTGCCAGCACAGCTCAGTTGGGTTCGTACCCACAGAACTGAGCCCTGAACACCACGTGGCATAGTTTTTTTTTTTTTTAATTTTTTTTAATGTTTTTTATTTATTTTTGGGACAGAGAGAGACAGAGCATGAACGGGGGAGGGGCAGAGAGAGAGGGAGACACAGAATCGGAAACAGGCTCCAGGCTCCGAGCCATCAGCCCAGAGCCTGACGCGGGGCTCGAACTCACGGACCGCGAGATCGTGACCTGGCTGAAGTCGGACGCTTGACCGACTG
The DNA here is from genome assembly GCF_028018385.1 of Neofelis nebulosa. Classification (NCBI taxonomy): domain Eukaryota; kingdom Metazoa; phylum Chordata; class Mammalia; order Carnivora; family Felidae; genus Neofelis; species Neofelis nebulosa. The sequence continues at coordinate 32,057,829 of NC_080799.1, forward strand.
CGCCACCCAGGCGCCCCCATAGTTTTTTTATATATTTTCTACTTCTTTGTCTCCCATATATGGTAATACACACAAACATGCAGTCTGATTAAGTGGTCTCATATTACAAGGTCACGAGGGATGTCGTCACATATGTGTATAGCCAGGTTACCTTGAGGGGTTTTTTTTGTTTTTTCTCTTTAGGGAGAGGACCCTACCACATGGGGAGGACCAGAGTAAGAAGCAAATGGGGCCCTCAGAAGAGCCTCCTCCCTGAATTAGCAGGAATTAGTGAAAGTAAACTTCACCTAAGTTTTTGAGGATCAAACAAATCGCGACTGACATCCGAAGGACTCTCCTTTGTTATAAAATGTTCGGCAGTTTCCAACCTTGCACTGGAAACATGTGGCGCCAGAGGTCAGGAACATTTCTCAGCCATCTCTGGGTCCTGTGCATTGGCATGGCGGCCCTATCAGTGCACAGCCCATCCTGGACCTTACCATTAGTGTCCACGCTTGCCCAGGTGTCAACAGCTCATATCTGCATCTCTTTGCTTGAAGCAGAACCCACTGATGGTGGCCAGGGCCCACTACGCCTGTGCATATGGCACGTTAGAAGCACTGGGGAACTGATACACCCCTGGGGGAGGGGTTCACCCAGTGACTGGAGGAGTGTATAAATACCTCAGTTCCTTTGCTCCTCAGGTGAGATACCTCTGGAATGCATGTTCTATACTGGAGTCAGCAAATGTTTTGTGCACTAGGCCAGAGAGTAAATATTTTAGGCTTTCTGGTCGCTCAGAACTACTCAACTCTGCTGCTGTAGTGCAAAAGCAGCCATAAACAATACAGACATGAACTGGAGTCAATGCATCCAAAGAAGGTTTACAAAAACAGATGGCAAGCCAGATTTGCCATGGGCTATGGTTTGTAAACCCCTGTTCTATGCCATTTTCCAGAGTTAACCAGAGAGATTAAACTCTTTGATGCCCACAGTGGTAAGAACCTTGTTAATATACTAGTTTTCAGTTCCCTTCCCTCCCAGCCTGTCCTCTCACCCCATCGTCCGTAGCTTCACAGATTATTTCCACTCGAATCCTTGCCTCACAGTCTGCTTTCAACTGAGGCAGTTGCTTAAGGTACTTTTGGCTGCAAGTAACAGACTGGTGAATTAAAAGTGATTTAGGGGCACCTGGGTGGCTCAGTAAGTTAAGCGTCCGACTTCAGTTCAGGTCATGATCTCATGATTCATGGGTTTGAGCCCGAATCAGGCTCTGTGCTGACATCAGCTTGGAGCGTGGGGCCTGCTTTGGATTATGTCTCCCTTTCTCTCTGCCCCTCCCTTCCTCTCAAAAATAAACATTAAAAAAAAATTTTAAGTGATTTACATGACACAGTTTTGTTATACCTTCCACAAAAGCTCAGGTGGTCCAGGTAAGTTAAGTCAGTAATGTCAGGGCATTGGGGTTATGATCCTTACAGCTCGTTGCCAAGAACAGAGAACATGTCAATGCCAAAAACAAACAGGATAAGCATGCCTGGATGAGGCCACTTGAGGCCCAAGCCCTGGAGCACGGGGAAGGAAGGAGCCCACCTTCTCTGAGCATACAAACAACTGGCACACGAACAAAATGAGGGAACTGTCAACAAAAAAGAATGAGAAAAGACTGTTGAGGGTAGACAACCAGCATGCACTCAACAGCAGATGTTCAGTAAATGCTGTTTCAATACACAAATGTATAGGTCAGTGGATGTGAACAATGGATAGCAACTTTCCAAAAGAAAGGTAAAGTAGAAAAGGTCACCCTGGGCGTAAGAGCAGTGAAGAACAAGCCCAGACTGACTTGGATATTCAGGAAAGATCTTAGAGTCTCTAGATAGCTCGATTATGTAACTCTGAGCCATCAGTGCAAACTAAATGGGGATGTGAAGGTGACTTTATTAAAATCAAACACAAACATGTTCTCCCCTGGTTGATAATGGGTACCGCATTTCACAGTTCATAAAGTTCATGTCCACCCATTAATCTTACCACTTGATCAAAGAAAAAAAAAAGAAAAAAAAGAAAAAAAACCAGGTAATAGGTCAGGTACTACAAAGTACAAAATACTTCTGAAAGAGATTAAAGACTGAAATAAATGGCTACAAGGAACAGAGAGTTCATTAACTAGAAAACTCAATATTGTTAAGATGGACATTCTCCCCAGTTATCTATAGAATCAATGCCATCCCACTCAAAATACCAGCCGCTTTTTGGAGAAATTGACGAAATGAGTCTCAAATTAATATGAAAAGGCTAAGAACCAAAAATAGGCAAGGCCATCTTGTAGGAAAACAAAGCTAAAGACTTATGCTGCCAAGTATCAACATTCAGTGTAAAGCTTTAATAAACTTACAGTAAAATGGCACAAGCATAGACAGTGTAACAGAAGAGGAAGTCCAGAAAATGTGTGACAAAGACATCACTGCGATTCAGAGAGTAAAGATGGTCTTTTCAGTAGGTGTTGCTGGGTCAAGTGGGTATCAGTATCAAATGCTGACAACGAAGCAGGGCAACCAGAACTCGCATACGTCTGTGGCAGAACTATAGATTGGTATAACCACTTTGGAAAACTGTTGGGCTATACCTACCCAAAGCTGCATATATGTACACCCTGTAACCCATCACTTTCACATCTGAGTACATACGTAACACAAATTAGTGCATATATCTACCAGAAGGCTTAATACAAGAATGTTTATAGTGGCTTTATTGGTAATTGCCACAGACTGAAAACAGCCCAATGTCCATTACCTGTGGTTTGTTTACACAGTGGAACGATACACCGTGAAAAAACAAAGTAGGGCTATGGGCAAGAAATGAATGAACTTACCTCAGAAATATGTTGAACAAAGGAAGCCAGAGGCACACACGAAAATGCAGAGTATGACTCCATTTATATGCACTTCAAGAACAGACAAATCCACTAAGTGAAAGAAATCAGAATAGTAGTTATCTCTGAGAGATATTGATTGGAAAGGGGCTCAAGTGAGCTTCCTGGGCTGACTTAAAGTGTTCTAGATCGACATGGCAGTTACAGGCCCACATCTATGCAAACATTTATCAAGCTAAACACTTAGGGTTTGTTCACTTCACTATACATGTGTCCTACTTCATTACACATGATAAAAAGTCAAGGAATATGGTTAAGGTGTGTTCAGTGAAGGATTTCCCGAAGATCTGGTACCTAGTGTCCTGAGGATTTAACTCAGTGCAGAGATAAAGCCTCCAATACTAGGAAAATAGACAAGGAGGATGTCCTAAGTCTTGACCCCTCGGGCTATCGTCGCTGGGCTCTCTTGGACAGGGAAGAGCACCTTGACTGTTAACTGGGAAGTATAAGACACACAGGAAGTGAAATAATCAGGCTTGCCCACCACAAAAAGTAGCCAGAAAGAGACAGAGATCGTGGCTAAAAGAGGAATCAGAAGAACTATATCGTTCACCAAATCCCAGAGTAAATCATGATAATAACAGACAGCTTTTTAAAAGTGCTTGCTATATGCCAAGCATTTACAAGTTTCAATCTGCTCACTGAAGCTTCACAACAACCTAAAAACACACCTAGTGAATGGCACACTTGAGATGCAAACAGAAGAGTATGGCCCTAGAACTCAGCCACCCCAGCCCCATGCCATACTTCCTAAGGACGAAGAGGAATCGTGTCTTGAAGAAGCATTTCCTGCCATCTTCTCTCCCCACTGGACTGGGTCTCAGGTCACACCTATGCATTTCTCACTTTCTTAACACTCTTCACACTCCCTCATCATTGTCTGGTTTTGTATTCGTTTCTTGGGGCCGCTGTTACGAAACCATGGCAAACTCAGTGGTTTAAAACAACAGAAATGTGTTCTCTCCCAATTCCAAAGGCCAGAAGACTGAAAGCGGTTTCAGTGAGCTGACATCAAAGTGGCAGTAGGGCTATGCCCCCAGAAGCTCCAGGAGGAACTCGTTCTTGCCTCTTCCAGCTTCTGGTGGGTGTGGCATTCCTTTGCTTGTGGCTGTATCATGCCAATCTGTCTTCATATTGCCTTGTCCACTTCCGTGTGTGCAATCTCCCTCTGCCTTTCTCTCATGAGGACAAGTATAAACAGATTAATGCCCCACTCAGATAATCTGGAATAATCTCCCGATTCAATATCCTTAACTTCATCACACCTATGGACTCTTTTTCCTCATATGGTGATATTTACAGGTTCCAGGGATTATAACCTGATATCTCTGGGTGGCTACTGTTCAGCCTGCTATCTCTAAATAATTCTATCACTATTACCACTATCTCTATATTACCATCACTATCTCTGTATTAACTTTATGCACTCCTCAACAGCTGAGGCCATCTGTAGCCATTTTCAGATAGCCACATATTTTGACACTCCTCCTATTAAAAGAGGGATCTACATCCTTTCCCTTGACTCATGAACCTTGTGATTGCTTTGACCAATAGAATAGAGTGAAAATCACACTGTTCTAGTTTCTAATCCAGGTTTTAAAAGACGGTCAGCTGCTACTTCCTACCCCTAGGTACACTCACTCTTGGAACCCAGCCACTATGCTATGAGAAATCCAAAGGGCATGATGAGGCCACATGAAAGTGCCCCAGGCAACAGTACCATCTGAACTCCCAGCCAACAGCCAATATCAACTGCCAGCCATGTGTTTGAGCCATCCTGAATGGCCAGCCCAGTCAAGACCTCAGATGTCTCCACCCCAGAGAACCACCGACTTTTCAGTCAACAGAGTTACGAGTAATAATGCCAAATATTTGTCTCCAGCTATTATGTGAGCAGGTTGGGTTTTTTTATGCAGCAACAGATGATCTGATCACTATCTTATTCATAGTTCCTCCATACCTAGAGCTATGCCTGGAGGTCTTGATGTCCAAGGAATGTGGAATAAATTAAAAACTACCAAACTCTAGCAGGTATGGCCAAGAAGTCGGGCTGGAGATCAAGAACTATTGACATTAGATCCCAAAGAAATGACAAGGTGATGGGGTACAAGAGGATGACTGTGAAGAAACACTTTTCTTGGGTACCAATATTATACATAGATTATAATTATGCAATTCCTCATCAAAATCCCCCAAGGGAGCAACAGAGAGATTGATTATGAAGAACTGGATCACACGATTATGGAGGCTAAGAAGTCCCACAGTCCACTGTCTGCAAGATGGAGACCCAGGAAGTCCAGTGGTGTCAGTGAGTCTGAGTCTGAAGGCCTGAGGACCAGGGAAGCTGATAGTGTTAACCCCAGTCCAAGGACAGAATATGATGTCCCAGCTCAAGCAGTGAAGCAGGAAAAAGGGGGCAATTCCTTTCCTCCACCTTTTGTGGTATTCAGGCCCGCCCCCACTGGGGAGGGCGATTACTTTACTGAGCCCATTGATTCCAATGCTAATCCCATCTGGAAACACCCTGAGAGACACACTAAAAGAACATTTAATCTGGGCACCCCGTGGCCCTAACTGTCACAAGCCTTGCTGGGGGTGGAGGTGGGCAGGGACAGTGTCTAGCGGGATCAAGCTCAACAGAGTCTCGATGTTTACTGATTAAGAGGTACACAGACTCTGCATATCATTCATTTGCTTTCCTTTTAACCCTTCTGTTAATTTAAGAAACCATGTACTGAGTACTTACTGACAGCCAGGCATTGGTTGAGGTGAAGGATATTCAGCAGTCAGCAAGTTCCTTCCTTCATGGAGCTTTCAACCATAGAGTATTTAGGGAGACCTCAAAACCACAGGGAGGGGGCTCAAGGCCCCATTCCTGACCTTAATTACCTTCCTCTACTGCCGTGCTCACCAAAAATCATTTTCTAAAAACATTAGACCATTCAATACTACTGAGTGTCTCCTCCAAAATGGATATGGTGCAAGCAGTAAATTAGAGAAGATTAACCTGGCAAAGTCCTTCCCTTAATTTTGTGGCAGCTGTTGCAATTTCCTGTTGTGGGAGATGGATGGGCAGGCCCCTTCTGTCCAAATGACTGAGCACACCGTGGGGCACAAGAACAGGAAGCTATGGGTGCTAATGAAGCCAGCCTGTATTTGCGGACACAGGCAGCCCAAAGACCAGCTTCTCAAGACCACTGTGATGTGCCTTCACCAAATGCTTTTTTCTGCTGTAATAATGCACCAGCAGCCGGCAGCCGCAGTTTCCCTGCTCAGACCTTCTTTTCAGGGGAACTGACTCTTGGAAGCAAAGCTAACCAACAGTCTCCAGCTGCTGCACCTCTGGACCCACCATAGTGTTCGTGCAGGGCCACACTTTCCAGGGCTTTTCCCAGCCAGTGAGTGAGCACAGCAGGAGGGCTAGAAACAGGCTATTCTATTCTGATTTGTCCAACAGGTAACTTTGTCTCAGGAAATGCCTACTGGACTGGCTGAAACTTCCTCAGAACGATGCTGAACCCGCCCCCCTTCTTTCCCCCTCTCCTTTCAAAGTATCAGACCTGCATCACAGCCTGAAGACTCTCCTTGCCCTACCCCCGCTCCCTCTCCACTGTCCTCCCCAGGTACTTTTCCAGTATATTTCTTGCATGGTTAATTCCTGTGGTGCCTTCTTCTCAGAGGACCTGAAGTGACACACTATCTAGAGACAACTCTTATTTTGTGGGCATTTTCTTCTTTTTTTATTTCATGCATTTAATTTACATGGTTGTCGTTTCTCTTTCTTTCCCCATTGTATATTACAAGATGAGTGCTGTCTTATGTTGTTATGCTTCATGTATATTATTTATAATCCATAACAGTCCCTTGCATAACAGAATCATAAAGATCTGTATTAGCTATTAGCTAATTCCCCTTTGGTGTTAGCTATTCCTCTTTGGTTGGACATTCAGGGTCTTTCCAATTTTTTCCTAATTAAATGTTGCTGCAGTAAATGCCATGTGGAGTCTTGGTAAGAACCAGGGGTTGTGGTTCTGATTCTGCCGTATCTGAGCTGCACAACCCTGAGCAAAGCACTTTGTTTCTGTGGGCTTCTGTCTCTTTACCATCCCCCCGCCAACACACACACACACACACACACACACACACACACACACACACACACACATCAGACAGAGATAATACGAGAGGAGGATCCTTTGTGAATATCAAATTCACGTCATCATTTTCAAAAGACTTTGGTTACCATGTGCAGGGAGGGTAGGGGAAATGGGGAGATGGTGGTCAAAGAGTACAAAGCTGTAGTTCTGTAGTTCTGGAGACCTCATGTACAGCATGATGACTACCATGAATAATAATGCACTCAACACTGGAAACCTGGTAACAGAACGGATTTCAGGTACACTCACCACATACACACACACACACACAAGTCACTATGTGAGGAGACTAAATGTTAATAAGCTTGACTGTAATCATCATTCCACTATGTACATGGGTATCAAATCATGTTGTACACCTTAAACATATACAATTCTTATTAAAAATACACATATGTAAATAACTGAAAAAAGGGACTCCAGACAGCCCTCTCGCCCTTCCCACCACATGAGGACACAACAAGATGTGAGTTTCTGTTGTTTACAAGCCACCTGGTCTGTGGCAATGTAGGAAAGCAGCCCAAACAGACGGAGACAGTGTGAATCCAAGCAGGAAAATCAATGTGACATACTTTGCAATCAACCTACCTCAGTGGGGCTCATGCATTACCTACTCCCAGAAACGGTCAGGAAGCCGACCCGAGAAGGGAGAGATGTAGTCAGGAGGCAGGACCGTGGTGCTCAGGTGTGGAAGCTTCTGCTGAGAAACCTGCCCTTCACAAGCATCTCACATGGTGAGATACAGATGCGACACCAAGGTGGCCCTCAAGAACTCCCATCAGGGCCTTCTGGAGCCCAGGACCTGATCCCTAAGCTGGCCCCAGACAACCCTCAAAGCCGCAGCTGTCACACGCCCCCGCCCACCTGAGGACATAACCATGTGCAGGAGGCTGCACCCCAGGCTCAGGGAGCTCCCTGCGCCCTGCCTACCGCTTCATCACCAGTGACGATGGCATCGTCCATGACTGCTTCCTCACGCGTTCTTCACATCCTTTCCTTTAGCAGTTATTTAGGAAGAGCTGAAGCATTTTGCTTTAAAAAATAAAAAGCAACAAAACTGGCGTTTTTGGAAAACCAGCTTGAAACACAGTAAACAACTATGCCAAAAGCAAAGGAAAAAATGCTGAAAATGTTTGTGTCTGTTCAACTGCTCTGACCAGGACTCTCCAGGGGATGCTCCAAGGGGCAAAAACACGCTGGGATCTGGCCTCAGGACACTGGAGCACCCTCAGCTCATCTTGCCTGGAAACAATTTCATCACACCACTTCCCTTCCACCTGCCCTTCCCTAACCACCCAGTGACCCCGCTCCCATTTAGCAACAAAAACACAGTCTTCAGAAGGGGAATGACTCTCTCAATAAAAATAACACATCCCTAGCATTCACCCGCCCTCTTCATCCTCACACCTCCTCCCACCAAAAAAAAAAAAAAAAAAAAAAAAAAAAAAATCTCATTTATCTTGTTGGTTTTCTCATCTTTTCCATACACCGCACAACTGGGTAAATAAGTTCTGTGTTCAATCTTTTAACAGGGGTTATTCAATTTACTCAAGCCAATGTGAATATTTCCCCCTGGTTTCCATGACAACCTCTCAGCACATTCAGTCTTCATATAAATGAGTTATTGCTTTTATGTTCTCATACCCTAAGACAATGAGGAAATTAACATAATGTGGTCATACAAAAAAAAAAAAAACCATCAAAACAATCACAATCCTCATATCCTCCCCAGAAATTCATAGATAGCATTCTGTGAAAAAGAACCAAAGAGAAATGAGGGCTTTGCATCTGACAACACTGTTAACATTAGAGATTTCATTTCAGATGCATTTAAATGAAGCCAGACCATAGTAGGGTTCAAAAAAGTGTATAGACAGAGAACCAAAATGAAGGAGAAAAGACATGTAAAAGCAGGGACCCAAATTTACCTTCAAACCATACGATTTCCCAACATGGCTGCCACACTCAGCCTCACTGTATGCATTCTGGCCATGCCTGCCCCAGGACCTTCACACATGCCGTTCCCTAGGCCTGGAACATTTTCCCTGTGTTATTCTCCCACGCCTGTTTTGCTTAGCTAATTCCTACTTCATCCTTCAAATCTCACCTTAGAAAAGTCACTGGCTCAGGGAGGTCAAGCTTCACCATTTGACAACATTAGGTTGGATCCCCTCATACACCTTCATCATTCCTCATATTCTTCATTGTTTTAGGTAGGTTTCACCAGAAGCAGATCCTAAGAGAAGGATTTGAAAGCAAGGGGTTTACCTAGGAAGTAATCCCAAGAAACACGGGCATGACAGTGGAGAAGTGAGACAGGGAAGGGAAAGAAGCCAATCCAGGATGTGTTGGATTAATATGGACAAGTGGAGCTCGGTCCCCCTGGGGGCTTCTGGGAGCCAGCACAGAGCAGACCTCATCTTAGAGGTGAGGAAGACAACTACCCCCTCTGGTTGGGGGATACTCTCTTGCACGTGTATTTCTCTGCACTTCCAGCCTGTCCCACAAAGGCCTCGCTGGAGAAAGCCCCAGGCCCCGCTGCAGGTGCCTACCACATCCTCCGATTCCTACAACATAATTATCATCCGAGACTGGAGATCGATGAACAGGGGACAAAAAGGCTCCACTGAAAGTCAACATGCAAAATGGAGCCCAAATGAATCCGGAGGCCATGGGATCAAAGTGGAAACTATGAATTGCGGAGATATCAAAGACCTTGACTCGAGGCCTGGATGACTAATTAGACTGGAGCACAGGTTTCAGTCAAGGAGCTGAAGACTTTCTAAAAGGGAGCATCTAGGGGCGCCTGGGTGGCGCAGTCGGTTAAGCGTCCGACTTCAGCCAGGTCACGATCTCGCGGTCCGTGAGTTCGAGCCCCGCGTCAGGCTCTGGGCTGATGGCTCGGAGCCTGGAGCCTGTTTCCGATTCTGTGTGTCCCTCTCTCTCTGCCCCTCCCCCGTTCATGCTCTGTCTCTCTCTGTCCCAAAAATAAATTTAAAAAATGTTGAAAAAAATAAAAGGGAGCATCTAGGTTCTTCACTCCATCCTAAAATCCTCCACATCTCTTTTGCTGCCTAGGGGCATATCCGGTAGGATAGTTCAAGGCAGTCAATTCTAGCCGTCTAGTCAAGAAAGAAAAATCTTTGGTCCCAGGTGTAGGAGTGGCTGCTCCCCCAACAGACCTCAGAACGAACTCTTAACCTCTGTATGGCGGACTTAGAATCCTAAGCCTCTAAGCTTTTTGATGGTTCCAACTGGACTAATTTGATAAACCGTCAACAAGGAAACGCACCATTAAACAGTGATACAACCATTCATTCAAATATTATGCAACCACTAAAAATGATGGCTGCTAGGGTTGGTATTATTCACAAAGATACGTATGTAACAGGATAATAATAGCAAATGTGAATTGTGCTCGTTGTTTATTCACTGTCTTTCCACACCAGCATGAAAGTTCAGCAAAGGTGAGTCTGTTAGTTTTGTTCAATGCTGTATCGTCAGCATATAGGACACTTCCAGGCACAAAAACATCCAGCAGCCAACAGGGTCTGGCATCCAATCAAAAGTAATCCAATCAAAAATTACTCGGTCTATCATGGGTGGGGGCAAGGGCTGGCCTCCATCACACCTCAGAGCTGCCAGGAGGGGCTGGGTGATCAAACTCCAAAGTACAGGGAGGGGGCATGCTTTGACCTATAAAACACAAGAGGCAGGAGGGAGCTGGCAGATAAATGACTCACCCTTCCCCCTCACGAGGGACAGTGCTGAGATACAGAAACTCCAAAGAGTCTCCCTAGCGGTGTCCCATGGGGCGAGCTGCGTTTCCACCAGGCTGTGGCCCATTCAGCCACAGGCACCATCTTGCACTGGCTTCCTCTCCTTCTCTGCCCCACTTTCCTCAAGCCATCACTCTTCCACCCTCGGGATGACACAGCCCCCAACACGCTCTATTGCCAGGCAGAGACGACTCCTCCCCAAATCTGTGACATATGGAGGATCTTTGGAAAGATATGTTCTGGTTAATCCCCAAACTTATTGGCTTAAAACAACAACTATGGTTATTACATCATGACCGTGAGAGTCAGGATCACAAACAGGACCCAGCTGGGCAAGTCCTCTGGCCTACATGCTGTCCAGTGGTGTCATTATTGGTATTTAGCTGACTTCCAGGCCGCTGTGAAGGGACCAAACAGCTCTGGTGACATGCTAGGGGCCTTGGTGGGTATACTTAGAAGCTGGGTTCCACAGAACCATCCTCCCGCTCGTGTCATCTCGGGGTCTATGCACATGTCTCTCTCCAGCAGGATCCTTGGACTTCTTACACGGTGGCTCAGGACTTGAAGACGGAGAGTCCCAAGAAGCTGGAAGCCCACTTACAGGCTAAGAGCAGAGCCAGTGTGGTATCGCTTCTCTGGCATTGCTAGTTAAAGCAGTCATAGGCCAGCCCAGGCTCAAGAGGAGGGCAGACAGATTCCACTTCTTAATGGTGAAGTGTCAAAGACTTTGCAGCCACCTGCAGTCTCCAGACACACACATGGAGGCGTGCACGCACACGCACACACACACACACACGCACGCACGCACACAGGCACACACAGGAAACTGGGGGTAGGGGTGGAATGAAGACTGAAGCATCAAGGTAGGAGGGATCCCATCATTCTGTTGGCCTGATTTTCCACATGCATGTTATTACTTTTTTTCAAATAAAAAATGTGGAGGAAAAGGAGGAGGAGGAGACAAAAACAACGTCAATACGCTGAATCCTCACCTTCTGTGGCAGAGAGTCAATAGAAAATGTCTTAATTGATAAATCAAGAAACAGCTGCATAAGCATCTTATTTGGAGTTACAGAGATAAGTACCAGAAGTCCTAAAAATGGAAACATTTCCAGCAAATGCTCTGGGAGACAGTACTTGGGGAGGGGAAAGAGCAGAGAAGGGGCCAGGAACTGCTGCTTTCATTAGGAGCCCTTCTGTTCTTGTACTTTTTACTATGTGTACATATTACTTTGATAAAAAATTTAAAGGGGGAGAAAATGAGAAAAAGTAGGGATGGTTATTTTTCAAGCTATGTAATTAAACCTGAAGAAAATCTCATTTTGCTAACTGAAAAATAAAAAGGGTAGTGGATACAAAACTCTATTAACTATATTCATGGTATGGTTGGAAATATGTTTAATAAGGACAGAAAGAAAACATATATATAGGGGAGGGGAAGACATAAAGAGATGTACCTCACCAAATGACAGAGGGTGGGCTTCTCTTCTGTGTTTCCCAAATTTTCAGCAATGGGATTCTCTTACTTTCATAATGAAAAGAAATAAATTCATTACTTTAAATAAATGAACTGAGCAGCGATTAAATAAAAATGTCAGAAGAGTCTCTGAAGAACTCTTGGCCACTATAACCGAACCGGGTTTAATTCCTGGGCCCTCCCAGGTAGCGTGATGGAGGAAGGCAGCTCTGTTCACAGGCTCTGTAGACTCTAGCCAGCCGGGTCTGTGCACTTGGTTATAAAATCTTCCCAGAAAGAATTTAGTCCATGTATTTTTAATTCAACTGAATAATACCTTTTGTAATCTGAAATGCTCCTTCAGTCATTGAATAAATATTTATCACGTACCTACTATCTGCTAGACAAAATGCTGGGGGCTGGGGTTAAAATGATAGATGAGACAAGTAAAATCTCCATCACCCTGGAGCCACAGATTAGTAGGGGAGGCAGTAAAGCAACCAGACAATTGCATTAGATCCTAACAAATGCTTTGACTGGGGAAAGTACAAGTGGGAGGAGATAACCTGGAGAGCTTCCTGGAAGAGGCCAAATCTAAGCTCAAACTCAAAGGATGAACCAGAGCAGATTTGGCTAAAGAGGGAAAAAGTATTTCCAGCACAGAAAATACAATATGCAAAGGCTCAGAGACAATAGAGAAGATGGCTAATGCAAAGAACTAAGAATGGAAAAAAAAAAAAAAAAAAAAAAAAAAAAAAGATGTCCCATCATCAAAACGGTCCCAAAGGACCCCTTTCATCTGGAGGCTCAACGGCCAAACTGCCTGAACTAGAATCCCAGCCCTGCCCCTTAGAAGCTATGTGACCTGGGTCAAAGTACTTTACCTCAACTGTGTCTCAGTCTTTGCATTGAGTGTCCTAGTCTGCTTGGGTTGCTGTAACAGAAGACCACAGACCAGGTGGCTTATAAAACACTGAAAATTACTGCTCACAGTTCCGAAGACTGCAAGTCCAAGATCAAGGAGCAAGCGGCCTCGGTGTCTGGTAAGAACCTGCTTCCCGGTTCAGACTTAACACCTTCCAGCTCTAACCTCACAGAGCAGAAAGGAGGAGAGAACTGTCTGGGGTCCCTTTTAAAAAGGCACTAATCCCATGCATAAGGGCCCCACCTCCTGACCTAATCACCTCCCAAAGGCCCCACCTCCTAATACCAGTTTGGGTGGGTAAGAGTCAACACAGGAATTCGACAACAGACATTCAGACCAGGACCCTGGGCTCATGCTCCTTCCCCACCCTCTCTCTCTCCCTCAGGAAGCCACACCCACCCAAATCCCTGTTTCAGACGCGGAAGGAGCCTTAACTCACACATGCACTTCAAAAGCTATGAGTTACACACCAGGCTGCACTGTGCTCACTTCTAGGTCGACACTATGGGATCAAAGATGCCAATGCCATGCCAGGAATGGAGCCCCCCTACCAGGGAAACGAAGGTGAACCAGACACCGTCTCAGACCTGGAGGGGCTAATCCAAAGGAAAAGGCAACAGAAGAGGGGACACAGCAAATTTCACTGCAGTCTGCTGTATTCTGATTCGGGTGTTGCTGAAGAACACTCACAGGGGCAGAACCTGAGCTATGGAATCAGACCTTGGCCCAGCCCTGAATGTTCTTTAACCTCAGTTTCCTCATCGGTATCGTAGAGATCCCAAGGTTCTCTTGGGAGAACAAGGTAGCTTAAACGGCTGCCGAGGGCAAAGTGGCTAGCATGGTGTCTGCTCCTACTGGGTACTTGGTACTCCTCCACTCCCTTCTCCCTTGAGGCCACATAGGCATGAATGGCAAAGCTAGGACCCTTCTTTTTCACCCAAATCAAAGAATGTTTGCAAAAGAGAAAACAGCCCCATAGCCTCTCCTGTCTCTCCCTTAATAGTTTATCTCTAAGTTATTCAATGCAAGAGACTTAGCCCAGCTAAAATTATTCAAAATCGACCTTGAGATCAGGAACAAATTGGCTACAGCAGTCAGCGATTGGCAAATGCAATCTAAATGCCCCAGGCGGCATTAGAGCCTTCCACGTTGACAGCAAGAGTCAACGTGCACCTTGGAAAATTCCGAAAAAAAAAAAATTAAAGGTCACCACATTTGTAGGCAGAATGGATTTTCTTGAGACCATTACAAACAGACTGCCTAAATTACAAAGATTCTAGGCTTGACAGCTCCCGGGGGGCGGGGCGGGGGAGGTTTCAGGTGCAAAGAACACCACCCTTGACTCCCACGCATCCGGGCTGCTGTCTGTGGCCATCTGAAGGTTCTGCCGTCACCCGTTCTCTCACCGAAACTGCACAACCAGTCTCTGATGCCTCCACAAACTGGGACGGCCGGACTGGGGCCAGGCCTGTGCTCCAAGGGTCTGCCCAGGCAGGGAAGCCGAAGAGGCGCAAATCACCAAGGTGGCACCAAACATTTCTGTAGAAGCGAATCAAGCCAAAGCAGGAGGCCCCAACCCCAAGGCCAAGTCCAGAAGGAAAGGTTGGGCTTGTAACTGGGAGAGGGATGGAGCTGGGAACGCAGGCTGGGAGCCGGGGGTGACAGGCTGCAAGAGTGGCCTTGAGCGGCATCAGCACAGCTTGGGCTGTCTGGTTTTGTCGAAAAGGAGGACTAACTACTACTACTAAGGACAGCTAACACGGGCCGGGTGCACTCTGGAACCAGGGCTGGGCTAATCCTGTACACGCGCCTCCTCCCTTAACCCTCAGTGCCCAATACAGTAGCTGCTTGTTCCCTCCCCGCTTTCCTCAAAACTGAGGTTTCTCCAAGGTTACCCAGGGAATCACAGAGACCCAGGAAATCTGGCTGCAGGGTGCAAGACCTTGTCGATGTCACTTTCTTACACGTGGTAGCTCAAGTGTGTGTCAGCCTCACTCAAAGAAATAGCAAAACTTAACTCTGAACAGCAGCTAGTAATGTGCACTTCATTTTTTTAAACAAGGAAACTAAGGCCCGGGAGAAGTAAGGAGAACAGAGCTCTTCGCGGAAGCTAGGTTCACGGGAGCAAAAAATACAGAGGCATCCGAAATACGATAAATTGGTATACATTACTGGTGAGCAAATATTTACACCTTCCCACTCCTTCCACCATGGGAGGAACCTAAGTCCCTGCCCCATTAATGTTGGGCTTGCTTTGGCCAAGGGAACACGGGCAGAACCGACCGTGTACTGACAGTTTCCAACTCAGGCCTTACAAAGCATCAATTATTTCTGCTCACCCCTTGGAAGCGACCAACTTTTGCCAGGAAAACCCTGCTTCTCCAGTCTCAGCCTCAGAAGCAAACAGAGGGATCAGACCTGCATGCAACCTACAGTGTGAAGCAGAGTCTCCCCAGCCAAACCACAGACCTACGTGTAAGAAATAAATGCTTGTTTTTATAACTCACTGTGTTTGTTGTGGCTGTTTATTACACACCAATAGGTGACTGATACATTTACACATGTATATATTATACAGGATACATATCTGATGGCTGTGTGACATGGAGAGATCTGTGTGTAAATACTGAACACACATCTTTATATACAGAAGACAGTACAGGACAATAGTGTAGGATCCGGAGGAAGAATTAAGTTTGCATTCTTCCTCTGACATTTATTGGCTGTGTGCTTTGGGGTGGTTACTTGACCTCTCTGAGTACATTTTCCCTTCTGTAACATAGGGATTAAAATTGTGTCTATCTCATAGGGTTACGGTGAGATCTCAGCGAAATAAAAGTACACATAATGAGCTTAGCACAGACCCTAACACATACTTACTCATTTATTCATTCAACTGATATTGACGGAGTAACTACATTTGCCGGGCACTTTTTCTAGGTATTTATTTATTTGCTTGAATTTTTTAAATGTTTTATTTATTTTTGAGAGAGAGAGAGACAGTGAGGGAGAGAGACAGAGAACGAGTAGGGGAGGGAAGAGAGAGTGGGAGACAGAAGATCCGAAGGGCTTAGCACCAACAGCAACAAGCCGGATGCAGGGCTCAAACTCCCAAAACATGAGATCATGACCTGAGCAGGAGTCAGAGGCTCAACCGACTGAGCCACCCAGGTGCCCCTAGGTTTTTAGAATACAGTTACTAGCTATATAGAACAAGGAAAAGGTGAAGCAGGGTAAGGACAACCAGTAGCCAGGGAAGACGAGGGAGGCATTCCAGGTGAAGTGTTCTGCACAGGGTCTGGCACATAATGACCACACGACAAATGGTAGCCACTTATTCTCAGAGTGATTAGCATGCAAGAATGAGGAACTCAGTTGCAGACAAAAGGAAAATCAGCCTCTCTACTCCCCAGCACAACCCTGTCCTTGAAAGCCTCAGCAAACCACAGCAACAGATCAAGGACCCTCACTGGGTGGGCACCACCTCAGGCGCTTTTGAAGCTGATGCACAAATCCTGCAAATAGAGCCAGACTCCTATGGTCGGGCTGGGAAGAGACAGGCCAGCTGCTGTTGGGAGGCTAGAGCTCCGCTTGTCCATGAAAGAAGGAGGTTCCTGGGGCCTGAGCCATGCTTTAAATCCACTGATCACATCAAACACGGGCTGCTGGCAGGAGGGAGCGGGTGAGGTGTTCAGAAGCTGGAGGGCAAGGTCAGCTGATGGGGACCCTCCATGCAGGTGTTGCGGAACAAGTGATGCTTCAGGGATCTTAGGCGGTGGAGCAATACACCAGCCTTTGCAAACACACTTACTGTGCAGCCCTTGAGGCCACCTCCTGTTTTTCAGCCCTAATTGGCATGTTTTCCCATCTCCTCAGAAACAGCACAGGAGACGGCATCACATAACAGTAAAAGTACGGTCTTTGGAGTAGGACAATCTGGGTTTGCATCCCGACTCTATCGCTCACCAGCTGCCTCCCTGGGCCAGCCGCTTAACCTAAGGAACTACCCACTCCTGTTGTGTAAGGATTAAATGAGATCACCTTTAACACCTTACATGTAAAACACCTCACAAGCAAAATGTTTAGCATAGTACCTGGTACAAGGTAACTACTCAGAGTCAGGGCTCTTATTAGTGACCCATTTTTTTTTTTAATCTTTATTTATTTTTGAGAGAGTGAGAGAGAGACAGAGTGAGAGCAAGGGAGGAACAGAGACAGAGGGAGACACAGAATCCAAAGCAGGCTCTGGGCTCCGAGCTGTCAGCACAGAGGCCGACATAGGGCTCGAACCCACGAACCGTGAGATCATGACCTGAGCTGAGGGCGGTCACTTAACAGACTGAGCCACCCAGGCACCCCATTAGTGACCCATTTTGTAAATGAGCACACAGAGGCCCAGAGAGGTCTCTGACCTTACCAATGAACCATGGGATTTTCTTCCTTCACCACACTATTCCCAACTGATCAATTTCTCAAATGAACCTCAAAAATCCTCTAAGGATGAATCTGGAGTTTTGTTCCTATATCAATAGCAATTAGCACATAGTATGACCTCATTGGTTGAACAGTATGATCAGGTCACAAGCTCAGATGCTCACAAAGTATGGCAGCACTAGGGTGGCCGTTTCTGTTTGAGCAATGAAAGTCCCACATTCTGGAACACCACTCAGAGCTGGGCAAGACAGGACAGCTGGTAACCCTGCTGGTAGCATGACTACATGAAGGAGGTAAAAGCTATGTCTCCTCTGTTCAGGTTTTCCACTTCCAAGAAGCAATCCCATGGGCTGGTTAGGAGCAAGGGACTAGAGCCAGCCTCACTCGGTTTACACCATGCCTCTGATGCTCACCCGCTATGGGACCTTGGGAAGGATGACCCCAACCTCCCCATGCCTGTTTCTCATCTGTATAAGGGAAGCTAAGAGGGCTCTTGACTATTGACATTTTGGACCCGATCACTGTTTGCCGTGGGGGCTGTCCTGAGCAGTGTGCTCTATTTAGCAGCATCCTTGACCTCTACTCACTTGACGCCCGTAGAACACTGCCACCACCGCCCCCAGGATGTGACCATCAAAAATGTGTGCAGATATTACCCAATGTCTCCTAGGGGGGCAAGACTGTCCCTGCTTCACAACTGGTCTAGGGAGTGTTGTGAGAATAAACAAGGCGATGCGTGCATCAGAGAGTCTATTTCTACACAAATAAACTGCAGCCTTGGCAATACAGTGAGAAGATGGCAAGCCAAGAGAGGAGCAAGCAGGACCATGGGTGGGCCAGAGGCTGTACAGACAAGCGACCGTTGTGGGGGACAAGCTGCAAATGGAACCCGGCCTGGCCAGCGTCCCTCTCACATGAGCCTGGACTTCAATTTTACACCACGTGCAAAAAGTTGCATGGATTACTCCTTGGTTGCTGGCACAGCCCCATCACGGAGAGCAAAATCCCCTCTCATTGGATATGTTCCTTCTCTCTCGGATGCATATATATCCCTGTAAAGTGCATTTGTTCATCAAATATTGAATGCTTCCTGTGTACCAGGTATACAGTAGTGAGGAAAAAAAAAAAAGTACCTGCCCTCATGGATCTTTGAACATACTGTCATGATTTATGTGTAATGCATTTTTAACCAACAGACGCTGTGTCGTGCGGTAGAACGGACTCTGTTCCTGACGATTTCCCCCTCGGCGCTTTGTTTTTAAGAGATCTATCCGTGTTGCAGCGCATACATCAGATCTAGTCTTCCTGCACAGCAGCATTCCACAGAGGATTTCGTCTACTTTAGTGCCAGAGCTCTCTCCAGAATGGCTGCACCTGTCTGTCCACTCTCCAAGGACTCGCCTTTAAAAGGGTCCCAACCTCACTGGACTCACTGACATGGTGTAGATTTCAGGGGCTCTGCCAACAGTTGCCATTAACCCAAACCACTATGCCCCACCATCAGGGAATACACTTGACCATTCTGCCTTAAGCTAACCTTGGTCGCTACGTATGTCACAAAATCAGAGCCCCCTAAATGCCGGAGAAGAATCCAGCCCGATCTCCTGGCTTTGCAAAGGGAGAAACTGAGGCTCACAGACATGCAAGAATTGGCAGAGATTTTAGGCAGAGCCAGGTTTGGAAATTCCAGTCTCTTGGCATCTTGTTCCTTTACAAAGCCCTCTTCGAGAGATCAGAAATCCATCCATGATTTACGGGAGGTGGTTCACTTTACAGATTTTCTTCCATCTCTCCCGCCTGGTACCGCCCTCCCCATCTCATATCCCCCACCCCACCCTGTTTTCAAATTCTTGCTGGAACCATCCATTTTGCGACCAAGTGTTGACTTCAAATGATGTATGAGACAATTGACATTTCAAATATTCCAGGCAGGATAGAGAATTCTGATCACAGACCAGCCTGAAACATCCCCGCATCTCTTTCCTTACTCCTTCTGGGCAGTAATTGTCCCCCTACCAGCCCACCGTCTCCCCCTCCACCCCAACATTAATTTCCCCTGATTCATTTTTCATGCCTTTGAATTCTGCCTTTTCAAAGCAGAATATGTTTCTGGAGCTGCTTCTCATACCTCCCTTCGCCTTCATGAATATTTCAAATGCAATAGTGATATGATCGTTCAACCTTAGAGGCACACCAACTTTATCTTATTTATCTTACCGAGCTGCTTCCACACCGGGATTAAGTCCAAAACATCCTTGGAGAGTTTGTTTGGGTTGTTTTCCCCCAGGCCGCTGCTGCTGTCTATGTAAATTATAGGGAGAAACAGGCTGTCTTCCGCCCCAGCACCCACCCGCCCCCACCGCCCCCCCAGGCCTGGACGCAGGCCCCTGGCCCCAGACACCCGCCTGCCGGTGCCAAGCCTCCTTCCGCTCTTGTCCAAGCCAACTGGCAGGCTTCCTGGTGGGTCCCTGCCGCGGCATAAACTTCCCCCAGCCTCCAGCCCAGTGGTCCCTTGCAAGCAGGAAAAGGACTCTCCATGTGACCTTGGGTAGGTCATTTTGCCACTCTGGGACGAAGTTTCCTTGTCTACATACAAGGAGTTGGACATATGATCCTAAAGGTTTCTCAGTTCTATGGCTCCATGTGACGCAGCGGAACAAAAAGGGCACAGGATTCGGAATCAGGCGGGGTCTGATTCAAATCTAAGTTCTACCACTACGCTAGCTGGTGACCCTTCACTAACTGTGCCTACCACTAAACTAGCATGTGACCCTTAATGGTGTCAACCACTAACTAGCAGTAGGACAACTGTGTCTACCTCTAACTAGTAGTGTGACTCTTAATTAGCTGTGCCTACCACTAACGAGTTATGTGACCCTTAACTGTGTCTACCACTAACTAGTTGTGTTACCATGATGTAGGTTACAGAAGCTCTTGGAGCTTCAGCTTCCTTCCTTGTAAAACACATTTGGTTACAACAGCTGCAGTGGGGTGATGGGCCGTCCCATCCTGTGTGCCTGGGACTGAGGAGGGTCCAGGGACACAGCACTTTCTGGGCTAAAACTGAGAAAGTCCTGGGCCAGCCAGGACTCACAGGTTACCCTAGCTTGTAATACTAATCGGAAGTGAATGAGGTGACATGTAGAGAACCGAGTACATGGAAATAAATTAGGATATACCATTAATTATTGCTAATGGCCGTGGAGGAATTACTTTCACTTCTGATTTTTTCAAGTATTTTTACATTTCCTTTTATCAAAGCAATACAACCACATGAGAAACAAGACTTGAAATAAAAAGCAAAGCTCTCTTGCTCTAGCTCTCCTCCTAGCCCAGCCCCTGTCTCCAAAGGTGAGCTCTTACAGCCCTTTGTAGCTTCTGATCTTTCAGGGCTGAGTCTGCACACTCACTCCATCTGCTCCAGTCCTTCTGGCCTTAAGGATCAGCTTCTCAAGGCAGGGTGGTACCCAAGAGTAATAATTCTATGGCAAGGGCACTGAGGAGCCGAGTAGGAAGAGGGGGCAGACCCTGGAGACCCCTCTGCTGGGCCAGGCATTAACTCTGTAGGTGCTGGGTCACGGGAAGGCAGGAGCCGTGGCGGGCAGAAGCAGCAGCTATTGACCATACAGAGTTTTGGACACCGGTGAGCGTCAGTGAGCATCAGGTCTGCCTGTGGGGGGCTCACCAACTTCAGAGGTGAGGACATCTTCCAAGGAGAGAGACTGGGATAACACAAGCCAGACACCTGGACCTCTGGGCAGGGCTACAGCCAAGGCATCCTGGACACGTGCATTGCATCTGGGTCTCCCTGGCAACATGTCTCCAAGAGATCATATTCTGCTGGTCCAGGTCAATGCAAGCCAACTTGGAGTGGGAGAATACTGGCTCCACACAGTAGACATAGTCAGCTTCAAGGAACAGTCTTATCTTGGAGAAATGCAGGGGGCATAGGTGTCTAAGTTATGCCCTAGACAGGAAGCAGGCCCTACCCTGGCTGCTGGCTGCCCTGTCTGGTACAGACCACCAGTTTTCATTATCATCACCCTACAGGTGAGCAGGCTGGTTCAGTTTTGTCCACTGACATGCCTTGTCAAACACTGGCAAATCCAGAACCGGGACTGAGAAAAAAAGCAAAGCAGTCCTTGAGAGATGTCTCTCTGGGTGGATCTTGAAGGGGGCAAAGAGAAGAGGGGACACTCCACATCCCCATGGTGTCATCCCAGACGAATCAAAACCCCCTCCCAGAGAAGCCTGGAGTGTTGCAGAAGGATCTGTAGAATGAAAGGCCAGAGAAATAACACCAGCCTTTATTCTGCTTATTTCTGAGGCTGTATCAGTTAAGGTGCTTTGGTTGCAAGCAACGGAAGTAAAATCAAACAAAAATCTAAGAGGGAACTCACAGCATCAAAGAATCAATAGTGTACCCAGACCTAAGGAGGTTCCAGGATCCCTGCCAGAAACACCTGGACCATCTTTCTACAGCGGTGGCTCCCAACCCTAGGCGCAGGTAAGAATCAACTGAAGAGTCTTTTAGAAACCACTGATCCTGGGACCTCTCCTTCAGAAGGTGGGACTTAATTAGGGTGGGTGAGACTTCCCATCTCACCTCAAAGATGCCCCAGCGATTCTAACGTGAGGCTAAAAATGAGGACCACCCTTCTAGGGATGCCACTCCAAGTGTGGGCCACAAACCAGCAGTACCAGTGTCAACACCACCAGGGAGCTTGTTAGAAGTACATTATACGTCTCAGAACCGCTGGACCTTCTGAAGCAGAACCCGTATTGTCACAGGATCCTCAGGAAAGTGTGAAGCAGAATAAAGGTTGAGAAGTCTGTGGTTGGAATGTCACACAATGACGAGGACCTAACCATTGTACATCCCTGAGAGGCTCTCCTTAAGAGCAAAATCCCTACAGGGCGCCTGGGTGGCTCAGTCGGTTGAGCATCTTATTTCAGCTCAGGTCATGATCTCATGATCTGTGGGTTCGAGCCTCACATCAGCCTCTGTGCTGACAGCTCAGAGCCTGGAGCCTGCTTCTGGTTCTGTGTCTCCCTCGCTCTCTGCCCCTCCCCCTCTCACACTCTGGACTCATTCTCTCTCTCTCTCTCTCAAAAATAAGTAAATAATAAAAAAAAAATTTTTTTTAAAGAGCAAGATCCCCACAAGACAAGCATCTGATTGGCCGTGCGTTGGTCACACTATGACAGAGGCCGGACGTGCAAGAAAGGACGCTTAGCCTCAAAAGACCCGCAGGCAGGCAGACGGGCTACCCCTTAAAGGAGAGGACACAGGGCAGATAAAGACTCCACAGGTCCAGCACAGCAGTGTGGACAACTTCAGAAGTGGTAATGCCTACTTCCACTTTTTAAGTGCTTACTATATGACAGGGACTGTGCCAAGGGCTCAAATAAACTCACCCTCCTTATAACCCGTAAAGTAGACATTACTATTATCACGACTACTATTTTATAAAGGAGGAACATGAGTTCCTGACTCAGTGAGTCTAGGACAATGCCAGGAAACCTGTATTTCTAACAACCTTCCAGGTGATGCTGACGCTGCTAAGTCCGGTCACACAATCTGGAAGCCAGGCATTAGCCCTGCAGGCCGGGAAATAGACTAAAAATCAAGTCAGTGACTTTTCAAGAAGCACTAATGCCCTCCTAAAAAGCAATGTCAGTTATTAGGCAGGTCCTCACTTTCACAATGAGAAATCATTCACCTCAAGTTAGAGAGATGCATTTTCCAGGAGACACATGCAGCTAGCACTGTTCAGAGAGAGCATATGACGGGAAGTAGACCAGTTTAGAAATGTAGTTAATGGGACTTGTTTGGAATTCACAGAATCAAGAGAGACATTTCCCTCAGCCACACCCCTAGCTGGAAGGGTGACAACTTCCTTAGAAGGAGACTGGGAAGATGTTCACACTAGAGCCCTGACTTTTATTTGCAATGTGCAGCAATGCTTCTGCTCAAATTAGACCTTGAGCAAACTGTGCACAGCGCAGCTAATCACTGGGTAGAGTTACACTCAACTAGTCCTGTCTGTCTTGCTAAAAAGGTAAAGAACACCACCTGAAGAAGGCAGACTGCCCAGGTTCGAGTCTGGGACCCACCATTCACCGGCTATGATAATTAGGCAAGTTGCTGAACCTCGTTGGGTCTCCTATCCTCATCTGTAAATGGAGGAATTATTATGATTTCTAACCTATAGGTCAGTGAAAGGACTCCATGAGATAATTTCTAAAATTCTGGGTAAAACAGCTGGCATATCATAAGCTCCCAATAAGCCTATTTAACCATTACTGATGGTGGAAGTGCTGGCCATGTTAAAATACTGTGGTCAATACCTGAACTGGCTGGATCTCTATCAGTTAAGTGCAACATGGGGCACCTGGATGGCTCGGTTGGTTGAGCGTCTGACTCTTGATTTCGGCTCAGGTCATGATCCCAGGTTCGTGGGATCGAGCCCCACGTCAGGCTCCACGCTGAGCACGGAGCCTGCTGAAGATTCTCTCTCCCTCCCTCTGCCCCTCTCCCTATTAAAAAAACAACAAACAAACAAAAAAATCCTGCAATCATGACTCTAACATGTGACCCTCCCATGCTTCTCATGGAAATGTAAACAGGCTACAATTTTTCTGGAAAGCCCTCTGGCAATATATATCAGGAACCTGACAAATACTCATGGTGACCCAGAAAGTCTGCTACTAGGAACTTCCTCTAGGAAAACAATCCAGTATGGGGACAAAGATCATGCCCAAGGATGCTACCACATTACTGCAAAGAGTGAAAAATAAAGTGTCCACCAAGAGGAAAAACATTTTTTTAATTTTTAAGTTTCTTTATTTTGCGAGAGAGACAGAAACAGAGACAGCACAAGTAGGGGAAGAGCAGAGAGAAAGGGAGATACAGAATCCCAAGCAGGCTCCACGCTGCCAGTGCGGAGCCTGATGCAGGGCTTGAACTCACCAAACTGCGAGATCATGACCTGAGCCAAAACCAAGAGTTGGATGCTTAACCAACTGAGGCACTCAGGCGCCCCTAAATTATGCTATGTTCATACGATGGAACCTCCTAATATTATTAAAAATAATGTTCACAACTTTTAATGGGCAAACCAAAGTTATGATGTTATACTTTTGAAAACACACATGTAAAAGTCCATGCAGACTATGAACTCAATGAAGGAAATGTGTGATAGATGAAAGGAAGGGAGTAATCACAAGGTTACCTGCTCTGGGTCTTGGGATGCAACCTCTTGTGGTTTTGTCTATTTTTCTAGATCTTCGTCAGCCATCACCTTTATAATCACAGAGACTGGGGGAATCCGGTGTGGGAGACTGCAGAAGGCAAGATGCTTCTGCCCAGGTGTGCCGTGGGTGACGGGATCCCCTTTGTAAATGTAACAGTTAAGAGAGGGGTGTCATGTGGCAGAGAGAGAGAAGGGAGGTAAAGAGGAATGAGGAGCAGAGGCAGACATTGTTCCCACACATTCTGGGGAGAGACTAAGACTGATGAGGCAAAAGACAGCAGCGGGAGGGCTGAGGGAGCAAGACCAGAAGGTTCTGGGATGACCCCATTGGGGTGGCCACAAAACTGATCATTAGCAGAATTAAAGTGACAGACTGCACTGAGTGGGAAAGGAAATGGGGGAGATATCCCATGGAAACACATGGCCTATGTGAGTTTCAAATTGACAAAACCTCACCTCAAACTGACTCAATTCATTAACTCTGGGTGAAATCTGTCTTCGGGTGCACTAGTGTACCTGCTCTTAAACGGTGCGATCAGCTTGGTTTCCCCTCCTGAAGCAAGGCTTTCCTGTGGCCGCATCCTCGGGCAGCCTCTCTCCTCCAGGGTTTGAAGTCTGCCAGCAGCTCCCAGTTTCCACTGCACCCGCTTCACAAACCCCGCACAAAGACAGCACGACTTCCCAGGTGACCTCACAAAAGTCCCTCAACTCACACTCAATGGCCCAACTTAAATGCCTCTTTTTGAACCAGTCACTAGAGCTCGGAGAATGGCATTCTCTGACCTGCCCATCCTGGGAGGGCGACACCCCTTTCCTTTGAGTCACCCACACAGACTGAGAATGAAGAAGGGGATGTTCCCCAACAGCTAAGTGGGATGCTGGTCTACGAAAAAGGAGCATGAGAATGAACAGGCAAAATCAACAGAGAATCACTATGCAGAGGCTTTTTCCCCCAGAAAATAAAGCACTCTACTTACCCCCAGGTGATATGAGCAAGAAGGATTCAACCATGGTCTCTAGCTAGGGTCAACATGGGGGGAGTGGGGAGGGGACTCCCAGGGATGACCCCAGGGGACGCCTGGCAATGACCTGGGGAAGGCATGCTAGCAGCATCTAGAGGGTAGAGGCTAAGGATGCTGCTGAACACCCTACAAGGCACAGGACGGCCCCTCCGACAAAGAATCATCTAACCCAAAACACTGCTCAAAAGTGCAATAGAGGGGCACCTGGGTGGCGCAGTCGGTTAAGCGTCCGACTTCAACCAGGTCACGATCTCGCGGTCCGTGAGTTCGAGCCCCGCGTCAGGCTCTGGGTTGATGGCTCGGAGCCTGGAGCCTGTTTCCGATTCTGTGTCTCCCTCTCTCTCTGCCCCTTCCCCGTTCATGCTCTGTCTCTCTCTGTCCCAAAAATAAATAAAAAACGTTGAAAAAAAAAAATTTAAAAATAAAAATAAAAATAAAAAAAATAAAAAAAATAAAAAAAATAAAAAGTGCAATAGAGAAACCCCACAGGAGGGTGATCATCTAGTTTGCTGTCCAAACCAGAGCGCCTTTGAAATGGACAAAAGCAAGAAAGCATGAATATCAGGGACTGTCCCAGCAAACCAGGACATATGATCACCCTGCCCCCAACACACCATCAAATCACAGGTGAAAGCATCAGCACTGGAGGCTGAGACTCAGGGGCCGCATTGCACCTGCGCGTTTGCAGTTACGGGACCACAGAGGCGCACCTCCCACGCAAGGCATACTTTACCCCTTCTGCCCTCTCCCAGTCCTGTTGCTGCTGGCAGTCCCTGACATCTACTTCTATGAGGTCACCAAGGAGCACCAGGGTGCACACACCAGCCTAGTGGGGTTGCCCGAACACCTGCCCACAGACGCAGCTTCAAAACACTTCTTGCTGGCATGGCCTGTTCTGCACTGAGAGGGGCAGAAGGAATCCCACCCGCAATTAAACTGCATGAGTCCTGATGGGAAGGAGGCAGAGGAGCAGGGGAGTGGGGAGCCTTGCAAGCTGCTCCTGCCTTTCCCTATTCATCTCAGAAAAGCCAATTTCAAACTTGCCTCGGGCCATAAAAGAAATTAATTTGATTCTCTCTACCTTGCTCAGAGTGGACGCATGTCCTCCACTGGAGCATCAGCTGCTGGAAGATCCAGGGCAAGGAAACCACCCCCTTGACATGATTCTGGTTTCAGGACAGGCCAAAATCATTTACCTGAAGCCTGAGAAGCAGTTGCCCAGAATCCTCTGGGCTATGATTTTTGCTGGCAAGTTCCAAAAATGGTTCTCATAGCTAAGGTGAGACCCAAATCAAAAGTTTACCCAAAGGGGCAGGCATGGGTAGGACTAGTCCTTGGCAAACCCCTGAGCAAAATTCATCTTTGATGTCTGTCAACTCCCTCTTCGTATTAATAAGCATAATCATGGTGAGTTCTGTATGTGCCAGGCATGGTCCCTAAGCTGCTTACTTCATGCTAGTGACACCTGTTTATGGTGGACAATCTCCTCTCCTGAGTGTGGGCGAACCTGTGACTTGCTCGAAGCCAAGAGGATATGGCAAAGGTGCCAGATGGCCCCGGGTACGTTTCATTATGTATGACTCCATCTTAGCAGACAGACTACGGACAGAGATTCCCTTGCAGGCTGTGAAGAAGTAAGCCACCGTGTTGTGAGAGGACCACGTGGCAAGCAGCCCTGAGGAATGACAGAGGCCCTAGCTCAAAATCTTTGAGGAAACAAGAACTCAGTCCTGCCACCACAAGAAAATGAACTCTGCTAATAGCCTAAGCGATCTTGGAATCAGATCTTTCCCCAATCTATCCCCTGATGACACCACTACCCCAGCTAACACTTGGACTAAAGCCTGAGTAGAGCCTGAGCAGAGGGCACTGCTAATCTGTGCCCAGACGCCTGATCCACCCAAACCGAGACAATAGTTATGGGGAGGGGGTGCTACCTTAAGTTGCTAAGTTTGTGTTAACTTTTACACAGCATTTTTCAGATGAGAAAACCAAGACTCAGAGATAGATGAGAAAGCTGCAGCGACAACGCAGGTGACAGAGTCCGAGGCCACCTCGCTCCACACTGCCACCACACACTCTCAACACAGAAAAGGGGAAAAAGTCCTCTACATCAGGATCGTTAGAGATGTTTAATGTTTTGGTCTCAGCCCTGCCTAGTGTTCACTGAACAAATCACTGAACTGCTCTCAGACTAAGTTTTGTCATCTATGAAATTGGGTACAGAGCACCAAACTCATAGAACTATTATTATCACCATCACCATCACCATCATCATCATAAAATGGCTATGCTCTACCTCCCCAGACCAACCTTCCTACTTGGGCTTCAGACTCTGGGTCTCTCTCTCCTCACTCAAATCCTACTCTGAGAAAATGGTATAATCCATGTGACCCTTCTCTGAGTGAATGGTATAATCCATTTATGGAGTACCAGCTGTGTCCTAGGCACTGAGCAGGGGCTAAGGAAATTCAGGAGAATCAGACACTCTCCCTAGGCCCAAAGTCTCACAATCAAGGGTAGGGGGAAAAGGGAATAAATACATGAGCAAACCCAACTTACACATCAACTGAAGCCTCCCCTGTGGCCAAAGAAGAGAGGGTCGAAGCCCATCAGGCATTCTGGCACCACGCAAAGCCCACCCCAGTGTTTGCGTGAAATTGCTTGGAGTTTACGCTCTCATTTATTTAGCTCCAGAACTCACCCAGGTGCTTCACAGTGTCATCAAGAACCCAGAAGCCTCCCAGCCTGCTCTGCCATGATGTGCCATGTGTGATGAGGTCTCCTCTCACTGTCACCAGATGGTGGCTGCGCCATGAATGCCACATCTGCCACCACTCGTCTAAGGCAGGAAGGAAGGGCTGGGACTTGTTCTCCTTGTGCAAACCTCTTTTTCTCAGGGGGCCCTTTAAAGCAGTCAGAAAGCTCCCCCTCGTTCATCGGCCAGGAAAGGATCACATGTCCAGCCCACACCAACCACCAGCCCAGGAAAACGGTCTTCACAAGTCACTCTGAGGGCTGAGGACAAGCCCCTCTATTCCTCCAGGTACACTGTCATCTAATACCTGAACAAACGCAGGGTTGTGTGAGCAAGGACCAGGGTGTAATGGCTTCTGGACTAGTCCAGTTAATGGGTCACCTTGACATCCAACAGATGACCAGCTTCGAGATTTTAAAACATCTCTCTGGCTGCAGGGAGAAGACCAGAATGAACAGGACAAGGGTGAGCTGGAGACCAGCTAGGGGGCTAACCCAATAGTTTTAGCAAAGTTGAGCAGGGATACAGTAGCAGGCAACCCAGCAACTGTCATGGAAATCCACTGTCCAGACCTGTTCACTGAAAAATAAAATACTGAAAGACACACAAAACACAATGTGTAGCTTACCGGATTTTAAGGCAAGATCTTTACAACCACCTCTCATGAGTCAAGAATTGCAAGTTTTCCAGCCCCGCCCCCACCAGAAGCCCCCTCTTGCGCTTCATCCTGACCACAGCCCCAGCCCGGTAATGCGGTCCCAACTCCCACAGGCTTCCCTTCCTCTCATTTCTTTAGAGTTTTATCATCCAGGTGTGTATCCGGAGACACCATCACAGAGTCTGGCCCAATTTTTTAACCTGATGTGTCTTTTTCTTTTGTGAGTAAACTCGATTTTGGAATAACTCTGGATTCACAGAAGATCTGCAGAGATAAGACAGAGACCGCTCATGTTCTCCCTCACCTGGTGTCATCTCCCCTGATGTGACCATCTTGCACTACTGTGGCACATATGTCAAAACGAAGAAGCCAAACGTTACTAGTGACCAAACCCTAGACTGCATTTGTATGTCACCAGTGTTTTCATTCATTCGTGTTTTTGCCCCAGGATCCCATTCAGGACACCGCATTCCATTATTTCTTTTACCTTTCCGGCTGTGTTGAGGTACAGGTGACAAATCAAACTGTATATATTAAGGATGTCCACCATGGTAATTTAATATATGTAGATGCTGTGAAATGACTACCACGATTAAGTCAACACACTCAACACCCCTCATGGTTACCATCTGTGTGAGTGTGATGACAACACTTGAGGTCTACTCTCTTAGCAAATTTCAAGTACACGGTACGGTATGACTACCCCCAGTCACCATGCTGCACATCACATCCATCCCCACCACTCCCTCATAACTGGAAGTTTGTGCCCTCTGGACCAACATCTCCCCGTTTCCCCCTCCCACTGGAAATCACTGTTTCACTTTCCGTATCTATGAGTTTGACTCTTTTAGATTCCACATACAAGTGAGGTATACAAGTAAGTTTTTTCTTCTTAGAGTCTACTTTGTTTGGTAAAATTCAAAAACTAAACCAATTAACATCTCCCCCCACCCACCTCTTTCTCTCTGAAGAAGGCAGCTCCTCAGAGACACAGAGGCTGCGGCTCAGGGAACATCCACAATCTCTCCAGGTGGATTTGCCTTTCTGTCTCTGGCTCGTCTCACTGAGCATACTGTCTTCCAGTTTCGTCCATGTTGTTGGAAACAGCAACATATCCTTTTTTATGACTGAATGCTATTTCTCAGGATGGGTGAGTGTGACATTTTATTTATCCACTCATCCATCAGTGGACACTTGGGTTATTTCCATGCCTTAGCTATTGTGAATTGACAGTGACCAGAATGGCAAACTCTTTTTTGGATATGACTCAAAACGCACAGGCAACAAAACCCCATCACACGCAGTCATCACATCTCTTTAGGCTCTTCTGGTCTCTGACGGTTTCTCAGTCTGTCCTATTTTTCATGACCTTGGAAGTGTCCAGTAGAACTGGTCAGGATACTACAGAATGTCCCTCAATTTCGGCTTCTCACGATTAGACTGGAGTTGTGTGTTTTGGGGGAGAGACGCCTTCCTCTTCAGGAGGCATCTTTTCGAGTTTCTTTTAATCTGTAGGTTTCCCTTCTACCCCTTCCTTCACCTAGCAATTGATCCATGCGAGAGCCCAGGGCATCTCGCTTGTAGTTATTACCCAGTCTGGCTTTTGCTGATCAGTCACTTGCGGCAGAGTTCAATACATTCCTCTGTCCTGTGGTGTCAGTGCAAGCTGGCATCAGGATCTAGATTCTCAGATGGAGATAATCTCATCATGAGGTACAGAGCTCACTCAAGAAAGATGCGGCAGGTATCCATTTCCCAGGGGTGACATAACAAAGTACCACAAACTGACTCAGTGGCTAAAATCAACAGAAGTAGTTCATTCTCTCACAGTTATTGAGGGCAGAGGTGTGAAAACCAGGTATTGGTGGGTCGGGATCTCTCAGAAGCCTCCAGGGGAGGACCCTTCCTTGTCTCCCAGCTTCTGGCAGTCCCTGCACTCCTTGGCTTGTGGCCACATCGCTCCCGTCCCTGCCTTGTCCTCACATGCCAGTCTTCCCTGTGTCCCTGCCTGTGTCCAAACTCCCCTCTCCTCCTAAGGACACAAGTCATGTTGGATTAAGGATCCACCCTACTCCAGTAAGACATCATCTGCACTTATTACATCTACAAAGAACTCCATTTCCAAATAAAGTCACATTCTGAGTACCGGGCACTAGGGCCTCAACATGCCTTTGGGGGGGGGGGGACACAATTCAACCCATCACACAGGGTATCCCACAAAATCCAAAGAAGTACAGCAAGGCTTCATGGTAGAAACTAGCAGAGGCCAACACAGCCTGCCTCTGTCTTTCTAGGATTGCCCACCTGTCCTTCCTGTGTCTCTGTTTATGAGTGTCTCCCCCTACCCCTACCTTACCCATTTCCATCGTTACAGATACCCATGGGGCCAGACAGCTTGTGCTCTCATCAGCCTTACATCCCCTCTACTTTCAAGCACCCACCAGGGATCAGCTCAGAGGCTGGAAATTCCTAATTCTTGGGAGAGGGTCCACATGGTCTGGCTTTGATACCATCTTTCTCCCTTGGTACAACCGGCCACGCCCAGAGCCAAAAGAATCAAAGACACAGAGTTCTGAATTTTCCGGTGCTCTGGGAAGGACAAGTTTCTAAAGAAGGAGGAAGGGGGTGGAAAAGAATTCTCGGCTGAGAACAGAGTTGGTGGATGAAATGGTATTCTTGGTAGAGTGTGCAAGAGGCTGCTATGTTCTAGAAGAGAAAGAAAACTCTCCTTGGATTCTCAGGACCATGTGAAAAGGACTTGAAAGCAGCTGAATTCTCAGAGAAAAGGCAAAACGGAATCAGAAACATGCCGTTTCATGACACTTGCTTCAATGCTATATTCCACATCTTGGGGAATATGGTTTACATCCACATATTACTGTCCCCTTCCATGTTCTCCATCTCCCTGGACAAAAGTTCTAGTGTGGGAGTCCAGTCTCTCCATTTCTGAAGTGCAGCATCAGGGACACTATCTTAGGACGCTTGGGCTGCTATAACAATACAGCACAGACTTGGGGGCTTAAACAACAGGCATTTATTTCTCACAGTTAGAAAGGCTGGGAAGTCCAAGACCAAGGTGGTGGTATGGGTGGGTTCTAGTAAGAGTTCTCTCCTGGCTTGAGGACAGGTGTCTTCTCACTGTGTCCTCACAGAGTGGAGACAGAGAGCATATCTTCCACGCCTTTTCTTCTAAGGGCACAAACCCCATTCACGAAGGCTCTACCCTCAGAACTAACCACCTCCCAAAGACCTCAGCTCCCAATACTGTCACACTGCGGCTTGAGACTCAAGCTTTGAATTGGAGGGGGACACAAACATTCAGTCCATAGACAGTGAAGGAATGGAAAGCATGGTAAGATTCATCCTGAAAAGGGCTGGCAATGAACTGTCTGCATGATGGATGAAGCCTCAGTGGCCCTCTGGGCTCCTGCATTGTCCCCCCACACCCCCCCCGCCCCCCCCCCCCCGCCACCAGAAGTGAGCACAGCCCAGCATTTCATAAACAGCGATTATCAGGAGCCAAAAGCCACAGGAAGAGCTGGGGTGAAGGCTCAGGGAATGCTAGAGGTGGCAAGCAACTCAACAAAGCACTTTCCCTCAGGTTGCCCTGAATTCATTCCATCATCTCCCCGGCAGGTGGGATGGGTCACCCAAAACACAACTGGTCAAAGACTTCCTGTGTCAAGGCTGAGAGGGACAGGACAAGAGAAGTAACTGCCCACACACTCTCCACTCCTCTCCATGTGCGGCAGACAGAATTAGATATTTAACTATGTGCTGATATGTTACTCTGGTGACACTAACCTAATCAGCCCTCACACCAAGTTTGTGTTATCCCCATTTTAATGATGAGAACACAGAGGAACAGAAAGTTTGAGTATTATGCCTAAGATCACTCAACTGATAAATGATCTATCTATCTGACTCCAAATCCCTTGTGTTTCTACACCAGACCAAGCTGCCTCTTGGACAGGACCAGTTAGAGGAGACAGCAGGAAAATGGCAGATGCTTCCAGCAGATGTCTCAGGAATAGTTTGATGTAATTTTCACTGTGAACATCTCAGATGTAAGAATAAATGCAGTTGCCTGCATAATGATTTGCAACAATCAGGATTTTTTCTGCTACAAATGAAACTCAAATCAAACTTGCCTAAACAAAAAACAAAACAAAGAAGTGTGTGTGTGTGTGTGTGTGTGTACATGTGTGTATATATAGCTTATTCATTTATACCTAGAGGTAGATTCAGGCATGGCTAGATCCAGGAGTGGCGATGATGCAAACACAAATCTGTACTTCACCTCTGAGCTCTTCGTCCCTTTGTGATGGGTTTATTCTCAGACAGCTCCTCCCATACACCAACCCTCCTTAACAACTTTCAGCTTTTATTCAACCAATTTAGCACCTCCAGCAGACAGACCCTTTGGCTTGGGTCACACCAACTGATCTATCCCTGAATCAATCACTGTGGTTAGGATGCTAGGTAAGGTGATGGTCTAGCACTGGATCACATGCCCACCCCTAAAAACGTGGGTGAGAAAAGGTCCCAAATAAACCACATAGCCCAGAAATAAGGGAAAGAGAAGGGTGACATTCAAAATCGTAAACTAGGCGTGTGTGGGTGGCTCAGTCGGTTAAGTGCCCAACTTTGGCTCTGGTCAAGATCTTGCAGTTCATGAGTTTGAGCCCCATGTCAGGCTCTGTACTGACAGGTCCGAGTCTGGAGCCTGCTTCAGATTCTGCATCTCCCTCTCTCTATTCTCCTCCCCCACTCATATATTCTCTCTCTCTCTCTCTCTCTCTCTCTCTCTCTCTCTCTCTCAAAAATAAACAAACATTTTAAAAAATCGCATGTCAGAGGGCCCCACTCATCAGAGTGGACACCTGCCATAAATAACCAATGAGGCTGTGTGTGCTGCCTAAGCATCAACCCTGGGGAGCAGGGACTGTCCAAAGTAAATTATTCTTACCGGGAGAGCAACAGATGAATGTGGAACAAGTAAAAAGTAAAGACTTCCTCTCCTGAGCTGCTTGGTGTGCCCTTTTTGCAGGGGCAGACTTCCACTCACCCTTCAAGACCCAGCCAGAGAATCTTATCCTCTGTAAAGTTTTACTTGTCTACCTCACTCTGCCCCAAGTGGTTCGTTGCCTCACTGGGACCATTTTTGGGCCTTCCTGCTACCCCTAGAACAACACCTTCCACACATTCCCTCAAGTTTTGGTTTACACATCTAGGAGTTCCTAGAGCTGGCCCTGCCTTGTTCATCATTTCCCCAGCCTCTGGCACTGGATCTTTCACATGGAACATGTTCAGTGAATATACAATGGATGAATTCATGAATACACATGTAAGTTCCCCCATGGAACCACAGGGTAAAAGGAGAGCGGGGAGAATCAGAGGAAGGAGAAAGCCTGCCTGGAAAAAAAGTGGTAGAACAAGTCAGACAAATCATAAACAGCATCCGATACAAAAATAAAGTTCAGAAAGATGAAGGGGTTTCCTCAATTTCACAAACCTAGTAAATGGCGGAGTTGACTTTTCCCACACACTATAGGGGGGAAGGAGGAAGGTAATTTCTGTAAAAATGTCAGGTTAATAACAAAAAAAAATTCATCTTTAGGGGATGGGGCTGGAGTTCACCCCTAGAAGGAAGCAGGAACATGTAGGGAGGGTGGATGGTATATCCATCAGGGACCCTTCGCATGTTCCTGTCACCCCAACAGGAAGTAGAGAACCCAAGGCCACATCAGCAAAGAGAAGATCCTGGGGACACGAAGGGCGATGAGGGCCTGGGCATTCTTCCCAACGCAAACCTTCATATGTGTTGATGCCCCAAAGAAGGACACACCAGCCTCATGTTACCTAACTTCAGCAAGAAAGGACCAGCCCCGTAACATGAGCCCTAATTGCCCTGATCCCTTATGGTGGTCATCTTAGAGAATTACCATGCCACTCGTGATTAACACTGCCATGCAGCCACACAGCACTCTCTCACAAGGAACCACACCCTCCCCAGCATAAATGCCTGGAAAACCCAAATTTATAGCAATCTCATGTACATTTTAGGTATTTGCTAAATTTGGCCCTTGAGAAAGCACAAGGCCGCCCTCATCACAGAAATCAGCTTCCTCCCTGGCCGTAAAATTAGAAGCCAAACTGCCAATATGGGCACAGAGCTCACTGCCAGCTGAGATGCCCCCTCTCCAGCTTCTGTGGGAACATTTCAAGTTCTCACCAGCTCTCTTGTCAGCAGGCCTGGAGGGAGGGCAGCAGGCAGTAAGAGGGGGCAAGTGAGCAGAGGCAAAGAGGGAAGCAGCTGAGAAGGACCCTGGAGATAACAGAGCCAGCGGCTCACTGGAACGCTTCCTGCTAGCAGGTCAAGAGTGGAAACCCAGATACCCAAGGGGGACAATGTGACTGGAAAAAATGAGAGACCAGATTTAGTGTCAGATTCTGAATTTTTGCAGGGATCATAACACGTTGCCTAAATGATTCATCTTGATTATCAACACATCCAAATATCCAATCACTCAGAATAATGACTGAAATCAAAAATAAAGAGAACATTCATTATCACTGGGAAAAAGTGACAAAGAAAGAGTACCGGATGCCATGAGTGTATAATCGTGGCTCCAAACGGTTGGGGAGGGAGGGAGGACCCAGGTGGGTTTTCCTGAGGTGGTGACTTTTAAGCTAAGAGTAGAAGGACAACAAGGAATTATCCAAGTAAAAGGTGAGAGAAAGTGTTCATTTAGAGATAATAATACATGCAAAGACCCTGAGGTGAGAAGGGGTGCTGTGTTAGAGGAAATTAGGGGTTGAAAGTGATGGGGAAAATGTGGTAAGAGATTAGCTGGAGAGGAAAGCAGGAGCTAGCTCACAGGACTGGGGAGACTCAGGTAAGTATTTTATAAGTTCACAGAAATCCCGTCACTAATAATTGACAAGATGCTAATACGTATCTGTCGAGTTTTTGGTTTTGTGTGTTTGGGGTTTTTTGTCCATCTTCCCCACTAGAACATAAATTCCATGAAGCCAAAGACCTTTGGTTCACAGCTCTATGACTAATACCTAGAACAATACCTAGAACTCTGGAATGTTCTCCTGCTCACTGCCACACTCATCACCCAAGACCTGTCCCTCATTGGGAAGCTAAACCAAAGATGGTCTCTACCACAGTGACTGTCATCATGGTCCCCAAGACCACATACAGACTCAAAAATTTGCTAGAAGGACTCACAGAACTCATGAAAAGCCATTATACTTACGGTTATGACTTAAGTACAGATGAAGTATAGGTGAAGAGATACACATGAAAACAGCAAAGGAAAGAGTGAATAGGGCAGATCAACACGGCAAAATAACAGTTTTCTACCATCTTCCCTCCAAAGAACACCAATTTAGACAATCGCCCATGGGTGAGACAG
This sequence comes from Neofelis nebulosa, assembly GCF_028018385.1. Taxonomy (NCBI): domain Eukaryota; kingdom Metazoa; phylum Chordata; class Mammalia; order Carnivora; family Felidae; genus Neofelis; species Neofelis nebulosa. The sequence continues at coordinate 32,094,612 of NC_080799.1, forward strand.
TCTTTGTGGAAGTCCAGCTTTCCAGGGGAGAAGTTCTAGCATAACATTGGGGGGGAAAAAAAAGTCTGAGATTGGACGCATTGAAGAAGATAAAAGGAATGATTTCATTTAATCCACATCGCCCCTCCCACAAGGCCCCTCCCACAGCTCCATGCCAAGAGAAATCTTCTTGGCCCATGATTTCTCCCACAGGGGAAGTGAGAGCATATGAGCCCCCAGCTTCCTAAGCTGTGCAGGACGCTGACAAAGAGACCACTTCTTTCTTGTCCCATCCAGAATATGGAGGAGTGCTGGGCAACTCAGGGGCTATAAGAACAGCAGACAGGGCTCTCAGAGGGCACCAAAGGGACACAGATCCTACTAACCACCTTGTGGACTCCAGCAGGAAGCCTGTCCATGAGCTGCCGGGCGGGTCTTACCTGCAGATCCCCCCAACTGGACCTTGGGAACCCCCAATGCTCCATGTACCTCACCTACACACCCCGACCCCACAACTGGACCCTGTGGACACCCCCAATGGTGGTGTATGCAAGCGTCCACAGACGCTTTTCTTTGACACCAAAAGTACAACCAACAAAAGCAAAAATCAACAACTGAGACGACGTCAAACTAAAAAGCTTCACACAGAAAGAGAAACAATCAACAAAATGAAAAGGCAACCTACAGAATGGAAGGACACATCTGCAAACCATATTTCTGATAAGGGGTCAACACCCAAAACATATAAGGAACTAATACAACTCTGTAGCAAAAAAAATAAAAATAAGAATCTGATTTTAAAATGGGCAGAGGACCTGAAGAAACATTACAGTATTATTTACAATAGCCAAGATAGAGAAACAACTTTAGTGTCTATCTGCAGATGAATGGATAAAGATGTGATAGACAGATATAGATACACACACACATGTGCACACACATGCATATTCAGCCATAAAAAATGAATGAACTCTTTCCATTTGCAAGACACTCCTATCAGGCATAGAACATTCCAAGGACTGCGAAGTCATCCCCCAGCAGCCTGTCAGGGGCAAAACCTGTCTCTGGAATGTGCAGGATTTGAACACTCCAGACCTGCTGAGTCAACCCTTCAGTACACAAGTGAGGAAGATGCTACACTCTTCAGCTTCTGGGGAGCAGAAAAAATGGAACCAGACTGAAAGAAGATACATTCAGGTAGAACCAGGGGCCACCTCTATCCACCTGAGCCCTATAAAGGACCTACCTCATGGACATCAGGAACATTACCCCTCCCCGGGGCACTTGGGGGCGAGTGTCTCTCACAGGCCAGAGGAGTAGCCCTCCTGCCCCAAGCCCACACCCTACTATGATAAGCCTGTCGGAGGTCAGGTTCAGGGAGACAAATGCAGAGATGGAAATCTGTGTGCAGGAGGTTTACAGATACAGGAGCAGTATCTGTAAGGAAGGAGCAAAGCAGCACCAGGCAGAGGGAGGAGTGAAACTGGAGAACAAGTAATAGAGACGCCTGAAACAGCTGGGATCCACGGGGAGCCTTGAAACTGGGGTATCCTTTCAGAGGCATCCCAATCAAGGCAAAGGGTACGACCTTTGTAAGCCTCACAGACCAGTCACTGGACACGGGGTGCCTTTGGGAGCAGAAAAGACTCCCGAAAACTACACAGCTTCCTTCAGCAAAGGCACAACTTAGCAGTGAGATGTCAGTGGCCAGCTCTCCAGCAGCTGGGGCTCTGTGGTCCAGCAGGGGCTGGGTGGCGCAGCACCCAGCACAAAGCCCAAGACCAGAGAGGGAAGAGAAAAGTACATGAGAAACGTTGAACTGATGAACTGATTAAGCTTTAAAAGCCTGGTTGCCTTGAGAATCTTGAACTAACTTTTTATCCAAGAAGACTAGGTTTTAAACCAAAAGGACCTGGGTTTACCTTGACTTGGCAAGACTGGGTGTAAGATTACAAAAGTAAAAGGGGGCTTGTGCAGGACCAGGATCAAGAAGGCAACTGCAGGATGAAGAGGTTTAGGATAAAGGAAGAAACGCATCAGATCTCGTGGAGTGGGGTAACAGTAAATACATGGGAGTGTATTTTTCTCTGAGCACACGATCTCAACGACGCAGGGCAAAGCCCCCGAGATGTAACACAGACTTCGTTCTATCTCTCGGGTCTGACGAAGAAGCAGGGATGGAGCAAGACGGTCACAACATGTGTGAATGGTCAATGAGCTCCACCAACCTGATCTCCTTGAACAAGGTGATGCTCCCTCCAAGGTAAATAAGAAACTTCTCCTTTTGAACTGGAAGACACGGTATTTTAAATGTACATTCTCTTGGCTCAGCAGCTCCGCTTCCCAACATTCACCCTACGGATGAACACACATACGTGCACGAGGTATACAGACAAGCAGAAGTCGTGGTAGAAAGTGACAGCAAACATCCTGAATGTTCACCACAAGGGAACTGGTTAATTTATGCACATCCTATGCTGGAATATTACACAGTAGTTAAAAGGAATGAGGCACCTCCATATATACTGATAGGCAACAAATACCTATTGTATTTGAAAACAGTGAAGATTCAGAATGATGTGTACAGCGTATGAAGGTGGGAGGGGACTACGTCTATATACATATGTACTTCTACACAAAGAGAGTATCTTTGGGAAGTTTTCACTGTACACCTCTTTTATGCCCTTTAAACTTTTTTTGCCATATGCCCACATTCTCTATTCAAAAAAGGATTTTTTTTAAAGCTGGGAACAATGAAAAATCTTCTAGGCATGCAAACTAAATTAATTAGCCATTCCTATAGCTCCAACATGCATTTAAATTTGCAAGCATCCTGGCCTCCCAAGATTGACTGGCTGTAAATTGAGAACCTCAGCAATTTCCTTTCACCAGGACAGATGTTGACATTGTTCCTTTGATTTCTCACAGATGTTTGCCTTCCAGCATCTTTAGAACCGGGTTTCTCTGTCAATTTGGAGATCCCAAATTTCTCATATCAAATTGATATGACAGGAAATTTCAAAACCGTTATCACATTTTGAAAGAGTTTATAGGTGGTAACTGGCAACGGGAAAGGAAGGATGTTTAAGGAGAAGCCGTAACATCTTCTCCTTATGTCCTCCTTGTCACAGCATGCCTCAGTTTACCTGATCGGGCTAGCTGGAGGGGAAGTGTACATCAATATATGGACATGGGCTTTGGCATCTGGACAACACAGCGTTCTAATTTTGGCTCCACCCCTCTTCAACTGTAATACTTTGAACCAGTCATTAACTTGGCCTCTTTTACCTCATATGGAAAAGGGGGGTATCACCTACTTTGCAGCGTGGCTTTGCAATTAAGTGGCATAACAATGGAAATGCTTAGCCTCTGGAAATGGTTTTTCCTTTCCCTCCTCCTGACCACTTCCCATAGCATCTTATCTTCCTTCTTCATCTCCATCTTTTGCTTTAAGACAGGGGTCTCAGGGAATCCCTGGGTTTATCTGCTTTTTAGACATTAGACGGAAAGGTTGGCCAACCTAGAACTCCTTTGACTTGTGTCTCCACCTCCTTGGTACTCTGGTCTCCCTACATGACAAGAGGAACACTGTCCACTAATAAAAGCCAAATCTCTGCTAATTATACATCTCAGCTAATAATGACCAACATGCATTCAACATTGACTCTATCAGGCTCCTAATAATCATTTCACCTGCACTATGTCGTAACAGTCTCTCCACAATAAAAAGGCACTATTATTCCCATTTTATAGGTGTAGAAACTGAGCACCAGAGGTGCCGTAACCCCCTGCTGAACAGCTGAGTGGCAGATCTGAGAATCAAATAAACCTAAACCCCAGCCACATCTTCACTGTTATTACTTATAAGGGATTATGCTCCCTGGATGGATATGATGGATGCAGTGGTTAATCTTGCTGCCATGTTTGAACGCAATTATTCAGGGAGCTGACGCTTACAACTTGTGCAGCCATGGACAACTCAAGGCAACTCAACTCATGTCTTAGAGTCTTATTTCCTCATTTGTCAAAAGAGGATACCAAGGATGACAGAGAGCGTTTAAGGGAGATGTTCAGAAAAGAAAGTGCTATGGACTGCTTGTTTGTGTCCCCTCAGATTCATATGTTGAAGCCCTAATCTCCATTGTTGGTATCTGAAGGTGGGACCTTTGGGAGGTGATTAAGCGTAGACGAGGTCATGAGGATGGGGCCTCCATGATGGAGTTAGCATTCTTATAAGAGGAGGAAGAGACCAGAGTCCTCGCTTTTTCTGCCATGTGATGACATAACAAGAAGAAGGCAATCTGTGAGCCAGGAAGATCATCCTCACCAGACACCCAACCTGCCAGCATCTTGATCTTAGATTTCCCAGATTTTACAACTGTGAGAAATACACGTCTGTTGTTTAAGCCAGTCTAGGATATTTCACTATAGCAGCCCACACTGACTAAGATGGCGATAGATGGTTGGTCCTTCCTCCAATGTTTCTCCTTTGCAATGCCCACCTTGAGAAAAGCAATCAGGAAAGTGAAAGAAAGCACACCTCACAGACATGGGCACTCTTGTGCTGAATGCACCCACTACTGGTATTGCAAAGATGGGGAAGTCAAAGGAATTACATCCCTGAGAACATCCAATAGCTTGGGAAAACTTACTAAGGGATATTGGGCACGCACACACACACACACACACGAGAGAGAGAGAGAGAGAGAGAGAGAGGAGTTCTTTGCTTGAATAATTTAGAGAACATGAGTATGGGAGCTCATAGCTTGATTTTGTATACTGATAATAGCTGCCATTATAAAGCTGATGTTTATTGAGTGAGTCATTTATGCCAAACACTGAATGCTAAGCACATTTTGTGCATTATATCATTTAATCCTCAAAATACTATCATTACGCTTTTGCAAATGAGCCAAGTGCCTCTCCGAGAGGTTCAGACACTCCTCCAAAGTCACAAAGCTTCCAGTAAGTGATGGAGATAAGATTCAGTCCCAGGTAATCTGATTTGAGATCCCATGTTCTACTGTAATAACCCCAGGGGGATTTTTCAAGAGACTAAAATGCCAGCTCAGCCCCAGCCAACCTTTCATTTACAATACCTCAGGGCCCTTTGGAGAAGAAAAACCAACGTAAAGAAGGAAGGGCTAGAGAAGCCAGTTTTATCAAGGTCCCAAGGGGTAAAAGGGTGGATGGTTCTGGCTGCCTAAAGGAGAAAACTGACAACACTTTCCAGGGAGAAAATCCTCAACCCTTCAGAGAATGAGCTGGGCGTGGCCTAAGCTGCCCATCAGCTCCAGCTGTAATGAGATCAGGAAGGGAAGGCTGTCTTCAAAATGAACTAAAGGAGATTTTGAAGCACTTAAAAAATTCTGCCCAGAGCAAGCACCACTGATGCACAAGGTCAAGAAGTCTGGCCTTACCAAGCAAACGAACAGAGAACGCGAGGTGAGCGAGGAGTTGTCTATTTTACTCTGCCAAGCGCCTACGGTTGATGCTTCGGGGTCGCAAATAAAATCAGAAACCCTGTCTCTGCACTCAAAAAAACATATTCCACCAATCTGAAAGTAACTTAAAAGTAGTTCCCTGTGCATCAACCCAAAGAGCCTCACAAGGCAGGGCTCTCGGCTCCATCAGGCCCAATGTCCATGTTTTAGAGGATATTTAGAAAATCCTTCTTTATCATCCATCCTAAAAAGAAGTTCACTGATAATATAAATTGACTTTAACAAATCAACTGTTATTGTGCCCTGATTATAATAAAAAGGAGAAATGAAATAAAAGGAGATATGAAATAATGAAATACTTTATAGTGAAATAACATGGGTTTCTGTTACGAAGATAGAATGAGGGAGCCAGATGTTCACACCTATGTGTGGAGTAACTGGATGGGCCAGTCACAAATCCAGAATGAGCAGACATGTGTTAATGTGGTGTTACTACAAGTGTCATGGTTTCCCAAAATGGCGATTCCTTCATTTTAACGCTCCATAAGAAAACAAAATCCAGTCTTCTCTGGATATACACTGTAGCTACATTCCTGGAAACTTCCGTGTTCATTCGGTGTTCATATGCAAAAGGGAAGGTTCTAGATTCAGAAAATCATAAATAGGTTTCTAAACCAAATGAATGCCTGGTAGACCATTCAAATATCAAGTAGAATTTGTTTTTGGTGTTTTTGTTTGTTTACTTTTGGCAGGACATCCAACAAAACTACCTCCCTCTACCTCCCATCATTAGGCCAACCAAAACCACAGAATTTTTTTAAACTAAAGTTTTCTTTTTTAAGAAAAACTAACCCTCAGTGATACTCCTAAAGTCCCTTTCCTGCCTCCCTGGTTTTCCTGCATTTCTCAGTTTCCCTATAACAAACCCCAAAAGAGCTCTCTAACCCTCAGACAAGCTGGTATTATTTTGTCCTTTCCCCAACACCTCTCAACCCTTGTCAGGTGGACTAATTTAACCCTGTCTCTACTTTTCAGCTGTCCTTACTCTTTTCCTCCCTCAGATTTTATATCATAAAAATCCCAGGCACCAGCCAGGGCAAGAGCTGGGCTCTCTTTAAAAGGCAAGGAAAGCTATGAACCCACCCAAAACTAATCTTTCCCCCAGAGAGAAACAACGTTTGTGCCAGGCACCAAGCCAGACCTTTGGGATACAATAGCTCTTGTTCACTTACTTGCGGGATAGTTAAAATCCTGTATTATTTAGACCAGGGGCCGGCAAGCTACAATCTGTAGTTCAAATCCATGCTACTTGCTTTTCTATGGCCTTCAAGCTAAGGATCGTTTTTACATTTTAAATGGTTGAAAAAAATCAAAAGAATAACAGCAGTTCGTTATGCAAAAATTGTATGAAATTCAAATTCTGGAGTTATAAATAAAGTTTTACTGAAAAACAGTCACATTCATTTGTTTACATGTTGTCTGTGCCTTTCATGCTACAAAAGCAGAACTGGAGAGCTGCCACAGAGACCTTGTGGCCCGAAAAGCTGGAGAAACTCTGTCTGGGTCTTTATTGTAAAAGTTTGCTGACACCTGGTTCATATGCTGAGCAAGTAAGTGCTTGCAAGTGCCTACAATGCGCCAGGCAGTAAAATTACAGAGACAGAAGGCAGTCAACAAGAAATATTCCTTCTCAAAAATTTTAAAAGGATGCTATTCTGAATCAGGTAGACTTGGGGTCCCACCTTGGCTCTGCTGAACTTGAGCGTGTCTCCTGACCTCATTTTCCACATCTATAAAAAGAGGGTTGTGGATTACCCCCCTCACGTGGATATGTGGCTATCGAATGAGACATCCTATGCAAACGCCTGGAAAGGAGAAAGGAGATTTGCAAACGGCAACTCCTTTCCAGCTCCTGCTTCCCACATACACCGAGAAAGCAGGCAAGAATGAGTGAGCGAGGTCATATCCTCCTTGTCTAAATGTTTTCTTGTTAGGAAACATTTTTCTTCTTAACATCCCTTCCTACATGAAAAATCCCCGTCAGAGGAATATTAAAAGGCCCTCACCTACAGTTAGATGGAAGGCGAGACTGTGATCTCCCAGCTAAATCATTTCAATTTGCTTCTATACAGATCTAACATCGCCCCCCTTCAAAAAAAAATAATAATAATAATATGAAAGTTGAAAAGTGGAAAACTTCATCCTCTGGAGTTTTCAAAAACTAATTCAGTTGTAATCACAAAAGATTGAAACGAGGATTCATGACACATTTCTCTTCCTCCTGGGCAGATGAATCTATGACTTGCATTTGATTTTAAATGTGATTTCCCCTGCATCTTCAGTGGGTTTGATTGATAGAGCGCACGAGGCCACTCAGTAAAATGATACAGTGGAGATCAAAGCATGAAAGATAATTTTCGCTGAAATGTCTGCAGCCGACGGTGAGTTATAAGCCTTTGTCTCCCACTTTATGGAACACAATTTCATTTAAAGCCAAAATCTGTCACTTCAGCATTGTTTATCGAAATGCATCCCATAACATGGTCCCCTGAAGAACAGTGTCAAGTCGAAAGGTAGAAAATCAAATGGGTACAAGCATCCCAGGACAAAATAAAGTAAGGGGGAGCGGCTTTCCATCTGCATAAATAGGCTTCACCAGTGATGCATCTGGGACAAGAAATGCAGCCATTCATCTGCAAGGTAAATGCGCGGTGCTGTCACAGGTGCCTGACGTAGCCTTGAAAACCCGGGGAGTTCTTCCGGGCAGCATGTACGTCTCTATTCGATAACTTCACTTTATTCATGGCCCCACAAGGAGAGTCACAACTGGGTTTTTATCTCTGCGCAACTTTTTTTTTTTTTTTTTTTTTTTTACTTTTTGTGTTTTCTTGCATTTATCCATACATCGTGACTAAGGATCTCCCCCGAAGAGCGTACAAAGTTACCTGGAAGTCGGGAAAGCAGGACTGCCTTCAGACCTTCAGTTAAAGGATCTGGGCTCAAGCCCAGACACTCGCACTTTCCAGCTGTAGGACCTTGAATAAAAGAACCTTCGCCTTTCTGAGCCTCAGTTTCCCCATGACAAAGTGGAGGAAATGAGACTGCAGATGTGGAAATGCATGTGTAGATTGCTAAGTGCCTCACGGATTCTAGTCCCTGTCACTGATTTAGGAGGCCTCGGTTGTCACTGACTCCGTGAAGGTGTGTCTACAGCTAAAGGCTGCTGGTCTCAGCAGAAAGGATTTGTGGAGAAAAATTACTCCACTGAGGACACTCAATTCCTCCAGCACAAAGTGAATCTATGACATTGGGATAGTCACTTCTGAGATTCCTGGGTTGCCTGACTTCTTTACGATGCCATGTTCTGGAACCTTCTCAGTCTCCAGCCCCACCACTCACCATACCCCACGAGCTTTTCCTTCATTTGTCAGATGCTGCTATTGCATATCAAAGAAAGAGCCCCTTCTTCTTTGCTAAAGGAACCCCAATTTTTAGGTACTGAACAGTCACATGATTCAGAATTCAGGCCCCTTTGGGCCCCAAGGAGTAAATCTTTACTGATCTAAAGCAGTCATGGTAAAACCGGCCCTCCCTTTCTAGTGACGTGGGAACAGGCATGTGACCACCTCTGACCTCTGAGAGCTGATGGAAGTGCGCTGGGAGCTTTGGGAAAAATTCTTCTTGTGGTTAAAAAGGGATACAACAGAGACAAGTTTTCTCTTGTCTTTGGAACTGTTGTGCGACACGGTGGCGTTTGGCACTATAGCAGCCATCTTGCGAATACGGAGGGAAAAGACTGGGACAAAGGCCATGTTCTACAAGCCAGAGCAGAAAGATGGCAAGAGTCCAGGTCTTTGATGATGTAACTGAACCAGAATGTTGTACTATCCCAGAACTAGCAACTGTGAGGAGCCGTTTCCACCCCTAGTCCTGGAGGGCAAAGGAGAAGAAACACACGTGGAACCCAAGTCAGAGCCAGCTGCCTGGCAGGAGCTGTGGTCTTCAGGAGAGAGACGCAGCCAACCCGTGGGAACTCAACTGGGAAGAACCAGAGGAATAAACACCCCAACCTCTCTGTCCCCCCACCCTGTACTGTCCTATGAGGGTCCTCTGTTGGTCAAGTGCAACCAGCCACAAGAGAGTGAGGGAGTCCAGGTAAAGCAGTCCACAACGGGCAGCATCCTGGGGGTACAGCAGGAGCGAGGTCATGGAGTCCGTCAGGAGGAGGAAATTCAAACTATCCAGCTCAGATACTATCCAGAGAAAGGACAGGCAGAAGATCTCCTTCACCCAGAACTCCCAGTCCCAGAGGAGCCAAAACTCTCTGGAAAGTTAACCCCACCCCAGCCACAAGCATCATCAACCAGCAGCAGGCTTACCCCAAACTCTGGTGTGCCTCCTTCATCTGTGCAAGTTTCCACCATTATTTTGCTCATAAGGGAAACTATTCTCCAAAGCCCACAGGAATCACACAGCTTAGAAGTCTTGGGTGGGGCTTTCTGACTTTGAAGTAGATTCGGGGCTCAAGAGAACCAAGAAGTTCTATGAGTGCCAGAAATCCGGACCCCAGGCAGACGAAATGGGTAAACTGCCCCCACAGATGTACAGGCTCTCTTCCCTTCACCAGAAGAGCAGCAAACACATTTATCATTCACTGTGGCCCCTTCGCTTCCAACTGGGGGAATAGGAATTACTTTAAAGAGTTTAGTGCCATCCAATATCACAGTCTCTCCTTCGTGCACAGAAAACAAAAACTCACTAACTCTGGACAGGAAACGTGGACTCAAGGGTTCCTTCTTCTCATTTTGTGTCCACTAGCCCTCAGGAAGTCATTTATGGCTTGTCTATTTTTAAGGTTCCAAGAGGGGAGAGAGATTTACCAATGATAAGAAGTAAAAATGCAAATGTTTTTAAATTGATGAGATACACACATAAAGTGCATTAGACAGTGCCTGCCATGGAAAAAACATTCAGTAAATGCCAGCCATCAGTATTTATTATTATCATTCTTATTAGTACTGGCCATTTCTTGAGTATTTACTATGGGCTAGGCATATTATGGACACTGGATCTTCAACGGCAACTCTGTTTCAATATCTGTGGTATTTTCTGCCCCATCACCTCTTTTCTAAGGGCTTCCCATGTCCCCACCCCCCGACAGAGTTACTTGACCCAGGGATAGACACATCACCCATGCTGGGCAAAAGAGTACTTTGGGATTTTGGACCTTGGGACCAAGAGAATGGGATTCATCTCATTCCTACCATTGAACCAATAAATTATAAAACTTAAAATGTGTTTCAGAGAGAATGCTGCTCTACACAAGAGATACAAAACAACCCTGGAGATGCATCAATGCTAAAACCAGTTTTCCAAGGCCCGGTGGCCATCCTGTCTTTCTATGGCCTCTTGTTCTTGTGAACTATCTAGTATCCCCTCAATAAATTCCTCCTTTGCACTTAAGATACTTTGAGATGGGTTTCTGGCACTTGGAACCACAAACATTCCAAATAATACAAGCCTTTTGAGACGGGTGTCAATACCCCTACTTTGCAGATGAGAACACCGAGTCCCAAAAACAGTGAAAGAAGTAATCTGCCCAGGATCTCCCAGGTACTAAATGGTGAAAGCTAGCATTCGAACCCAGGATTGTCTGGTTCCTGTGCAAGCTCTCTCTGCCCCATTAGGTCAGTTATCCTCAGAACAGACTGACTCAGTTACTCGTTTCCTGTACGAGATTCTTAAGAAATGAAGAGGAAAGGGAGTATAGGCTTGCACTCAACTGGGTCAAACTGAACAGAGTTGAATTGAGTGACTGCGTTTCCATGAATCTAAGCTACATGCTTGTTCACATTTCATCATTTCTAAAACACAGTCATCTTACAATCAATGTGAGCATTTAATGTAGTGTTTCCTTTCCCCCAAAGAGCTGTTCTCAAATCAGTGATCTTACAATCACGGGTACTTGTAAACAAATGGTAAAGCACCGTCACCTTGGGAAGGTACCTACTTATTCCGATGATGCTGCTGCCACTGTTGAAAATTATTTCTGGAATCCCTGAAAACTATATTTCTTACATGTTCACGTGTGCACAGCTCATTTTTGCAGGGAAAGAGACTCCGATGACCATATGCCTCCTTGTTGCCACTTGGTGCATGTGCAATTGTTGATAAATAGTGTGTGGCAGCCAGTCTTAAAAGAAAATTTGAATTCTGTAATCTCAGCAAGCTCGAGCACATGCTAGTCTCACTTATGAATACCAGATTTCAAAACCACTTACATGTGGAAGGTTGCCTTAGTCCTAAGCAAAACATTTTTGGATGTGTACTTCAACAGCTCATTGGAACTGAAGAATTTCATTTTTGAATCAGTTCAAGTCCAACCAGCAGCCAACAATTCACATATGCTGCTGAGGAGATGGGCAGAAAACACATGACTTGGTACAATCCCCGTCGAAGGGAAGTTAACAGTATCAAAATCACAAATGTTCATACCCTTTTGACTGAGAAATTTCACCCTGGGCAAAGAGACGTTACACATGCTCTTGCACACATGTGTACAAGATTACTCACAAAAACACTGTAATATCAAAACAGTGGAAATGCCATCAGTAAGGAACTGGCTACACAAATTATAGCATAGCAGTCTGATGGAATACTATTCAGCTGTTTAAAAAAAAAAAGCAAAAAAGCAGAAGAATTCTCTACACACTATTTCTATGTAGTTAGTATTTCCCCAAAATATCATACTGAGAAAAGCAAGCTATGGAACAGTAAGTGCAGCACACTGTTTTGAGTAAAGGGGGGAAGAGTTTGTATTTATATTTGCTAGCATGCACATATCTAAATTCTAGAAAGAACCTGAGGAACTCTTGAGAGGGGAATGCATTAGGTATCTATTGCTGTCCAACAAATTACCTAAAACACCGCATCTTAAAACAACAAACATTTATTATCTCATAGGGGCTGTGGATCAGAGCCCACAAGCAGCTTAGCTGGGAGGTTCCGGCTCAGAGTCTCTCCGGAGGCTGCAGGTAAGATGTCAGCCAGGACCGCAGTCGTCAGAAGGTTGTCTGGGGCTGAAAGATGAGCTTCTGAGCTCACTCGTGGTTGTTGGCAGGCCACATTTCTTCCCTGGCTATTAGCTGGAGACCCCAATTCCTCACCACATGGGCCTCTCCCTAGGGTGCCTGAGTGCTGTCACAATATGGCAGCTGGCCTCCTCCAAAGGAAGAGATCCCGAGAGAGAGAGTGAGAGAGAGAGAGAGAGAGAGAGAGAGAGAAAGAGAGAGAGAGAGAGAGATGAGGGGGGAGGAAGGAGGAAGAAGGAAGGAGGGAGAGGGAGAGGGAGAGGGAGAGGGAGAGGGGAGGGAGAGGGGAGGGAGAGGGGAGGGAGAGGGAAGGGAGAGGGGAGGGAGAGGGAAGGGAGAGGGAGAGGGGAGGGAGAGGGGAGGGAGGGGGAGAGGGGAGGGAGAGGGGAGGGAGGGGGAGAGGGGAGGGAGGGGGAGAGGGGAGGGAGAGGAAAAGGGGAGGGGGAGGGAGAGGGAGAGGGAGAGGGAGAGGGAGAGGGAGAGGGAGAGGGAGAGGGAGAGGGAGAAGAATCCCTCAAGACAGAAGGTGCAGTTTTTTATAGCCTAATCTTGAAAATGACATGCCATCACTTCTGCAGCACTGGTCCCAAACACTAACCCTGTTACAACGTGAGCGAGGACGACACAGCGTGTGAATGCCAGCAGTCGGGGATCGATGAGGCCATCCTGGAAGCTGGCTAACTCAGGGGAGCACTGAAAAGATGAGGGACAGGGATAGGAGAGAGACTTTTCACTATGCCTCTTATATTTCATTTTCTAACTTTATATTTCCTACACTCAAAACATTGGAATTTAAAAGTTGGGGGCAGGGGGGAGAATGTCCTCAGGGACAACCAGCAGCCTAGATCCTAGTTGGAGACTCCCTCTAAAAGAGCCATGCTTCTCAAACTGAGGCACAGGTACCCCAGGGAAACCCTATTGTATCTCTGGCACATGCAAAGCTATAAAGCACAAACATGACCATCTTCCTAGAGCATCAATAGACTCTACTCCATAAGTAGTTCAAAGCAGGGCACAAAGGAGAATGCAGAATTCACAAATATCTAAGATAAAACATGAGACTTCAAAGGAATTTTCACCCTTGGTGAGACTGAGGCTATACTCGGCTGAGCTGGAATGCATTTGCCCTTCTTCTTAGGAGTGGTTTGTCAAAAGTTCTAAAACCACTGCTTTGGGCTAATTGCTCTCCAGAATCACACAAGAAAATTGATCTCAATACTATGAGGTAAATTTCATTTCAACAGAAGTTACAAATACAAGTTATTTGAGTTGGCCACAAATAACTTCCAACCGTTTTTTAAAAACCCACTTCGCCCTCAGAGGGCCAACATGCTATTAATTCTAAAGAGTCCAGGTAAAAAAGGTTGCCTGTGTTCTTAGCTTTAGGGGCAGGGTCAGAATAAGGCACAGACTCTAACAGTGGCTACCAGGGGGTGGCAATACTCAAGTGAAGCCATCAGCTTTGCTTTGTTACTTTTGAACCCAGCTCACCATCAGCAAATGGAACTGGTGTCCTTGCTGTCTGTTTCTCCATTTGGTCCTTTGACTTCTCTCCCATGCTCTCTCCTTCAAACCCAAGCTGAACTACCCATTGAACAGTACAGGGACGATAAAGTAAGGCAGACCCTGGGGTTCAACGTCTGACCGTCTGAACCCAAACCCCAGCCTCCCCAACTCAGTTCCTATGTGACCATGGACAAGTTTTTACCCTCTCTGAGCATGTTTATTCACCTGAAAGATAATGAAAATAAAAGTATGCGTGAGATCGTATTATGTCTAGCTCACAGCCGGTACTTGGCTAAGAGCAACCATTCAATAAATGTTAGCCATCATCACCACAGAAAGGGCTTTTGAGAAGTTAATTCTCAGTAAGCAATTAATGTCTATACCAATAATGACTTCTGACCAACCAGCCCAATGGCTGATAAGAGACTGATAAAACTTTACATTTGTTTTCTTAACAATTTCCCTAGAATCCAAATTCTTCACAGTGAACAAGTACAACTTTTATAATCCCACAGAAAGTGGGCATTAGCTCTCTGCCTGCTAGTCCTGAATGTCAGCCACTGGCCACTGATTTCGGGCTTAGGTGCTCCACCTTTAGAACATAGCTGATTATTCCAATTAAAGACAGACTCTCTCATTTTTTGTTGTTTTGCCTTTGCCTTATTTTATTAAAAAAAAAAAAAAAAGCAAAGCCAATACACACCCTCCAGACAGCATACAACTTCCTATGCTCAAGAGAAGAGAAAATTAGAAATGTTTCCTCCAAGGACGCCTGGGTGGCTCAGTCAGTGAAGCGTCCGACTTCAGCTCAGGTCATGATCTTGCAGTTCAGAGGTTTGAGCCCCTCCACCGGGCTCTGTGCTGTCAGCTCAGAGCCTGGGGTCTGCTTCGGATTCTGTGTCTCACTCTCTCTCTCTCTGGCCCTCCCCCCACTTGCACTCTGTCTCTCTCTCTCTCTCTCTCTCTCTCTCAAAAATAAATAAACATTAAAAAAAAAAAAAGAAAGAAAACAGAGAAATGCTTCTTCCAGTTCAAATTCTTCCACTCTCTCCCATATGCCTACCCTGGGCTCCGACATTCTGGAGAAAAAACCTAAGTGCCTCGCTTTGTGTCTTCCCTCTAGACAATGAGGAGCAGAAGCGGGGCTGGGGGTGGGTTGGCCCTGCTACGGTGGAAGGCTGGGCAAAATCAGGCTGAAGGAAAGAAGTGTAAATTCTGGGGCACGTTTTACAACCCCATTAGTTACAAGTACATGAGGATTTCAAATCAAGAAGCATCCACATGCACACCCTCGGATTATTTAAGAGATAAGGCGTATCCAAAATTAGCATATAGATCAGAGGCACGCAGTTGAGTGCTGCTAAAGTGGCTATAAATGCCTGAAAAACAGTTGTTTTTCTCAAGAGAGCTTTATACCACTCCAAAACCTTGTTCGGGAAGTGTGAACTGTGAGTCAGACAAACCCCACTCAAGTCCTAGTTTGGGCTCCTAACTGTTGTGTCATCTGGGGGCAAGTGCCCCAATCTCTCCACACCTTCGTTTCCACCTCCCAGGCCTGCTGGACCGATCGAAAGGGACATGGTGAGAAAATGCTCTCTAAACTATAAAGTGCCATGCAAGGGCAAGATGCCATTAGTCCCTCTTCTTATACTATATTTACACACTGCCTCATTAAAAAAGAGGACTTGGGGTAGATGTCAGTGCGGCTCTTTATTTTACCTTGAATTTCAAGAAAGAAAGAAAGAATCCTTGTTTTCTTTAGGGGCATAAATATAATTTCCATGAGGACACACATATAATCACTTTACTTAACAAACCCTTGCTCAGACATAACGGAAAGATCAAGTCCCCCTCAGTCTCAGGAGGCTTGTTACCCACACTTTCCCAATTCAATGAACACAAGCACTGCTGAGTGCCTACTATGTGCAGTACCTGACACGATGTCCAGCACTGAAACGCACATCACATACACCACCACCTACACCATCATATGCACAAAACACACCCTTTGCAAGAGGGAAGCATGTAGATTTTTGGAATCCCAAGGGTCTTATTGCAAACTGGCTCCCAGACCTATCTTTTCTATCTTTGTGGCTTGGGTTAAGTGTTTTCTGAGCTGCCATTTCCTCAATGGAAACTGGAGATCAGCCATCCTCAAAGCTTCTCAGGATGACTGGAGATACTGAGTATCAAGGACCTAGCAGGGTACTAACAGATTTCCAACAAATGACGGCTACTATTATTTTTCATCAATGCACATTTTGGTGCCTATTGTCAGAGTACTTCAGACAAAACCTTTTTTTTCAAGGCAACAAACAACAGTATTAACTTGATTTTGTTTTAAATTAATATGAGTTCCTGTAGTGTTTAGAAGAGAGATCACAATGATGAATGCTTACATCTCTCTCTCTTTCAAAAAATTTACAGTCCTTACATGTGACATTTAATGTAGCGCTTTGTGTCATCCTACAAAGACTAAATTTAAATTGAAGAAGCAGAAACAGGGAGAGTCCTTGTTTGGGCTTAATTCGTACTTGAGTGCAATAAAACCCTATCCTAGAAGCTAAAGTCATAAAACTAAAAGTCAGGAAGGAAAAGAATGGCTAATTAAGCGCCGAAACTAAAATTTCTTTTTTTATCGCTGTTTCGTTAAGACCTAACAATTGGTCAGGCACAGGGACTTAGATGTGCCATTCTAGTTAATGGTCGGTTACAAATTTCCACCATAAACTCATCTTCCTTCCAGTGCCTTAAATCTCAGGCCCTGGGAGCTAATAAGTAGAGAAAGCTCTTAGGCCCAGGGCAATCTCTCTCTCAATCTAATCTCCCTCTCACTGCCCCCACCTTCCACCCTGCCATTACTGTTTGTAAGAGCTCTTGATTGCACGCCCAGAAATCCAACTCTAGCTAAATTAACCAAGGAAGGAACACACTGGGTTATCCAGCTGGGGTGGTAGTTTACATAAGATAAGGGAGGGACAAGAGCCAGAGCTCCAGGGACTAGAAACAAGACTCACAGCCACCAAGACACAGACTTTCTCTCCTTTGTCCTTCTTTGTCTTTGCTCAGCCTTATTCTCCATCGCTCTCTGTGGGAGGAAAAATAGATGCTGACAGTCCCATATTCACATCCTCCTCTTTAGGACCATAATAAATTAAATTAATCCCCGAGGGAGATCCTGATGGACCCTGCTTATGCTGTGTGCTGCCCCATGGTCCAACAGATGGATGAACTAGGCACGTGCCATTTGCCCATCATAGCAGATGCTGGCAATGCCCATC
This sequence comes from Neofelis nebulosa, assembly GCF_028018385.1. Classification (NCBI taxonomy): domain Eukaryota; kingdom Metazoa; phylum Chordata; class Mammalia; order Carnivora; family Felidae; genus Neofelis; species Neofelis nebulosa. The sequence continues at coordinate 32,111,913 of NC_080799.1, forward strand.
TGTGTCCCCTGGACCCTCATCACTCTCATACAAGCCAAAGGCATCGCACTGCAAGCACCTGAGCCTCTCCACCTGAGGACTTGTTCTTGTCCAAGGCAAGTTATAGGAAGTAAAAGTCCCTAGCAGCACTCCTCAGGCAATGTCAGACGGGCAACGGAAGAGGAGTATCTCAGTTTTCCTACCACTTGGGATACTCTGAGGTATGTTCCACACCATCAACCACAGCTCACCAAAAGAACTGAGCCCCAGGTGCCCATTAAAGTAGCTTGCTCATTACTGCACTCTATATCAGCTTAAATTCCCTTATCTCATTTCTCTCTATAAAGGTTTTTATGTATCTAGGACTTGACTGGGACACAGGGTTCCCAGATATTTGGTGAAATATTATTCTAAGTGTGTCTGTGGCACTGTTTCTGGATGAGAGTAACATCTGAATTAGTAGACGGAGTAAAGCAGATTGCACTCCCTAAGGTGGTGGGTCACACCCAATCAGTTGAAGGACTGACTAGGACAAAAAGATCAACCCACCTCCAAGTAAGAGAGGACTCTTCCTGCCTGACTGCCTTTGAGCTGAAATATCAGGTTTTCCCTGACTTTAGATTCCAACTGAGACATAAGCTCTTCCTAGGTCCTGAGCCTGCTAGCGTTCAGATTGAAAGTATGCTAATGGCTCTCCTGGGTCTCCAGCTTGCTAACTCATCCTATAGATCTCAGCACTAGTCAGCCTCCATAATTGTGTAAGCCAACTCTGTACACCAACTCCTTATGTTAAGTACATATTGTATTATATATTTTATATTATAAATATGTGTATATGCTACATTACATACTAGTATAAGCAAATACGTATATGTTCACATATATCTTATTGGTTCTGTTGCTCTGGAGAACCTTAACACACATTCATGCTCACACAGGTGCTTCCTGGAGTCACCTGACATGTAACTATTTTCATGCAAATCCTCAGCACAGGGCCTGCTTCTGGGGAACCCAGCCTAAGACACCCAGGCTTTCACAGGAGGAGAGGTGTGTAGGACTGACAGCTGGCAGCCGTGGAGAACCGCAAGGAAGGGAGGAGTGCTACCTGAACAAAAGGGCACTAGGCAAATAGAAACCTAGACCTACTTTGGTCCTGGCTGCTGGGCCGGAGGGATGGGGTGAGACACAGCTCTCAACAAGTGTCACATATAGAGGGTGACTCCTGGACTGACGTGACACAAGCAGGGTATGCATCTGATCGCACATCCACCCCAAGTGAGATTTCTCCATGAGAATCAGTTCCTTTGCTCTCCTCCTAAGCTCTCGGTGACTTCTCCAGCAAGCATATGAGCTCTGTGGATCTGGTGTCCTGCTTTGTTCTTTTGTGGTCAATCTCTCGCCTTGTCTCCCAATCTCCAGCTTTGTTCTTATCCATTTGACTCCACAGCTAAATCTGACTCTCATAGCTTCATTTCTCAGACAGCTTTAAGGCCAGAGTAGCAAACTTAAATGCCCACAGAGGGCACATATGTAATACAAACAAATGAAGAAGACAGGACAACAGGGCCTGGTGGGGACTGTGGCAAAGTGCAGAGCACATGTGTCATCTATGGAGAAAGGAGACAGCAAGGACTCAATTCTGGGCAACCGGGGGAAACAGAAATGGAATACTGCCATAGTGCCGCTCTTTTTTTTTTTAAAGAGAAGCAAAATATTCAGGGGTTTTTGATATAAAATATACAGACTGTTGAATGCTGGCAACTATTTTGATCAATGTAAACACTGTGTGAGCCAAATCAATTCTTCTGGCCGCCCTACATTTCATGAGTCAGCAGTGGCCCTGACAATGAGTGACGGACTCCCCACTACAGGGGGTGTGGTTGACCAGAAGCCCCAGCTGCTGGGCTCTGCGTTCTGAAATGCATCTGTTACCATAGGCTGCCTGTTCCCAGTGACGACTGCGCACGGCGGGCATACTCCCTCCTGAGAGCTCCAAGGTTCCTGTCCCCAGAGCTGGCTTGAGGACTCCCCCTATGGTGACTGTGCCCTAACTACCTTCCCTCTCCTTCACCAGGTGTCACACTTGCAGTGCCATGGGAGGGCTCTTCCAGCCTCCAGCTCCCTCTGCATTCTCTGTCACAGGTGATTCTCTTATTTTTAAATTTTTTTTTTTAAGTTTATTTATTTATTTTGAGAGAGAGACAGAGGGAGCAGGCAGGGGAGGAGCAGAAAGAGAGGAGAGAAGGAATCCCAAGCAGGCCCCACAGTACCAACGCAGAGTCTGAAGTGGGGCCTGAACCCATGAATGGCGAGATCATGACCTGAGCTGAAATCAGAAGCTGGATGCTAAACTGACTGAGCCACCCAGGCACCCCTGTCACAGATATTTTTCTTAATGAAAATCACGCAGGTCTAATCCCACCGTGGAGTTTGTTCCTCAGAGGAAGCAGACTAACACATCTCATAAATTCTGCTTTTGGCTCTCAGTTCACACTCTGAGAGCTGGGATGGAATTAGCTCAAATCATCCTGTTGTATACCTTAAACTTATACAATGTTACATTTCAATTATATCTCAATAAAGTTTGAAAAAATAGAATTTATTTTAATAGCTGTAAGACTTAAAGCCTACATATAAGCACAATTGAAGGAAGAAAAATGGACATGGGGGAACTTTTGTATGATAGAAATGTTCCACAACTGGAAAATCTACATATGAACAACTGAAAATCATTTAACTGCACAGTTACAGTAGATAAAAATTACAGTAGGTACATTACACCTCAAAAAAGCTATTAAAAAACAAATCATAAAAATACTGCCAACCTTCTCTTAACCACTCCTCACGACGGCTTCCCAGAGCTGTGTGATTTGGCCACCACCTAAGTCCCCTATCACTGGGGCTTACTATCCTTTCTCACCCTCCACCAGCACAGTGCCCTTCTTTCTGTCCCAAGCTTGTTCCTGCCTCAGGGCCTTTGCACTTGTCCTACTCTCTGCTGAGACATCTTTCCCAGCTGTTTGAATCTCATCATTTAAGTGTCAGCTCACATTCTCGTAGATGCCTTCCCTGATCTATCCACCCCATTTATGGGCGCTCTGACTCCTTACCTCAGACAGTCTCCATCAGTGTTGCCAGTGTTGGTTTATTCACAGTACTTCCTAGTCTTGGAAATCTTTACATATTTGCTTATTTATTTTTGGCCTCCCCGACTCTTTTATGAGCTCCGTGAGTACAGGGAATGGGTCTGTCTTGTTATTCCTGCATTGTCAGCACTTAGAATAGTACCTAGCACATAGTGGAAGCTTAGCAGATATTTGTTGAATTAACATCAAGAAAAGACATGACTCTGATATGCTAACAGCCCAATATGTCTAAACTCAGTTTCCTCATCTGTCATACAAAGACACCATTACGGGCCTCCCAGGAGGTGATGGTGATGTAAAATTGTATCAGCTGTTAAGGGACTAAGGGACTCCCTTAATGTTAGCAGTCTTTCCCCCCAAACCTTGTGCCTTCTTTCCTTTCTCTCTAAGACTAAAACAAGTCACAACTAAACAAACTACTCTCTAGAATGAGATCAGCAGTGGGGTGCCTGAGTGACTCAGTTGGTTAAGTGTCAGACTCTGGGTTTCGGCTCAGGTAGTGATCTCACAGTTCATGAGAGTGAGTCCCATGTTGGGCTCTGCGATGACAGCACAGAGCCTGCTTGAGAGTCTCTCTCTCTCTCTCTCTCTCTCTCTCTCTCTCTCTCTCTCCCTCTCTCTCTGCCCCTCCCCTACTTGTGCTGTCTCTGTCTCCCTCCAAATAAACAAACAAACAAACAAACAAACAAACAAAAAAGATAGAATGAGATCAGCAGCAAAAATTCCAACACAATCAACCAACTGCCAAATGACATCTGCTGATTAAGTCTGCTATTGCAGATTCTGCTCTTGCTTCCCAGGAGCAGCTGAGACATCGTGACCAGAAATACCAATCAAGGTAGGCATGCCCCAATCTCAAACCCCAAGGCAAGAAGCTGACAAAACCTTGCAAGCATCTGATTTCAACTACCAGGGTACACACCTGTTTTAATAAAATGACTTTTCCCACCCTGAGAATAAGCATCCCTGACGTACAACAAAAGCTGACATTCAAAAAGGAAGCTCTAAGTCAGTAAGAAGATTATCCTGTCTGTTGAGTGCTTGCTACTCGCAAATCAAAAGACCAGACGCTCAGAAACGCCTGAAATAAGACTGAACATCAGGCCCCCCGCCAGGCCACCCTTTTTTACCATACAGCTAGAGAAACTGGGGCCCAGAGAGGGCAAGTGACTGATGACAGTCACACAGCCAGTTTCCACCAGAGCTAGGAATAGACAACCAGATCTTCTGACTCCCTATGTAAGCTTCTTTCTAATATTCCAGGCTGGCTACAAATATAACCGTTACTTTACCCAATTAGCACCCTCTCCTTCACTGGTAACAGCATCTCTGCTTTCTTTGGGGCAAAAAAATATTTCTTTCATTTTTCATCCATGTAGTTTGGGTAGAATTAACACCATGCCCTGGCACAAAGTGTAAGCACATGACCAGGACTGACCTATCACCATCTTCTACTTCCGTGGCCACAATAACTGGTTCGGAGATGGGCACATGAGCCTCAATGTTCAATGAGGTCAGCCCCAAAGCTTCTGTCAAGACTCTTGGTAATGTAAGTTCTTTTTCTAAGTTTTGTATTAAGCTTCACTAAGACAAATCGGGAGCTACTGATGACACCGGAAAGAACCTGATAATGGAGTCGACATGAATGAAAACAGAGCTGAAAGCTGACAGCTACAGATCGGAGAGATTCCAGAGTACATCAGCTAAGCACCTGGACCCAGCCATATCTGAAGTCCAGTAATATTTGTGGACGTGGGAGTTGCTTGCAATGGGAGCAAGAGGTAAGTGTAAAAGTTTGGCTAATACAGCACCTCACCTCTCATCCAATTTCATGGACTACAAAAGACATTATCAATTAAAATTTACCAACAGCATTGATGTCAAGGCCCTGCTACTTCAAAATAGAATTTTTCTGCTCTTTAACTGCATGGCTTACAGAACTTCCTAATCCATTCTGTGTGTCAGCTTTTTTCTCTCTCAAATGAAGCATGTACAGTATACCTTCCTTGCCCTGGGGTGAAAGTCAGATTACTTTATCCAGGAAAGTAGAGAAAGGTATAAAGCATTATTATTTTCCAAGAAATCCCAGTACATAAGTCCAAGAATGTATGAACAAGGGCTTCAGAGTCAGACTGATGGACTCAGATTTCAGCAACATCACTGATGTGCTGTGCGCCCTTGGACAAGTCACCTAACCTCTCTGGCCCAGTTTCCTCGTCTGTAATAGGGAGACCCCAATCAAATCTCCTGCATGGCATAGTTGTAGAAAACAACAGACATAGAAAGTGCTTAGTTCACTTAGTTCTGGCACAGGATAAACACTCAAAATCTCCATTGAATGACTGTTGTTGATAACTATTTGTGGATACTGTATAAATGCTGATGATACCATAACGAGTGTTGCTAACGTTGTTACTGTCGAACCTTGTATTCTTCCACAAACACAACTTCCTATAGCCAATAGGAAGTTCTACTCTACTATCCACCAGTCCCCTTAGCAGCTCCAGCTACATAACTTGTCAAGGAAATGACTTAACATCTTCTTCAATCAGGACAACTTCAAGGAAGAAAAATAAAACACCACAAGCCTGCCTTCAACTGCCATTCAGGAAAGTTTCCCAATTACCACAACACTTCTGCACATCAAATATGAATTACTTTAATTGCCCCATAAGAACACATTGTTGAAACATTTGACTTGCCCAGAACTAATTGTCTGTCAAAAAGATACTTTGCAGCCAAGCAAATTGCTTAATTGGACATCTAATTTAACTGAAACCTTTTTCCCTACTTATTTCATGCTTTCCTCCCCTGTTTTTGCCAAATTGTGAATGCTAGGCACTGCTTTCAAAATCATTTTATTTGGGAAAAGAAGTCATATTGTCTTGGGTTTTTTTTCCTATTATAAAAGTAATACATGTTCATTATAAAAAAAAAAAACTGAAAACTTTTTTAACCCAAAAGGGGAGAAAAAAACACAATTTCCCCTGGACTCACTGCCCAGAAAAAGACTATCAAGATTTCAGCAAATTTCCTTCAAATTATTGTCTACAATAGATTGTCCTACATAGTTAACAAAAACATATATTCAATTTTGTAGGCTGAACTTACTTAACACTTTATGTTTTAAGGTGAACATTTCCACTTGCCATTCCAAGGCCTTCAGAACATTTTTAGAAACAGCAGAATATTTTGAACAACAGCCTGCTTAACCACCCAGTTAATGTGGGACTTTTTGGTTATTTACAAATAAATTTTTGCTCATGTTTCAGATATACTTTCCTTAGGAAAGAGTCTCCTTATTAGAAGACAACTGTCTATGTGTCTCTCATGTTTCTGCACATCTTGCAACAGTTTTTGCTCCCGACTATCTTTACAGGGATGTTTGTACAGCTAACAGCATAGGAAGACAGACGTAATACAGCTGAAAGCAGATTTGCTGACCAGGATGATAAAGGACATGCCTCCTCCCAAGGCAGAGATCGGGTAGCATCTTTATGAAAAGACTGGGATTCCTCGGCTAGGACGCCAACCTACTGTGTGTATGCTGTCCACCTGAATCTACCTCCATGTCACCTCCGAGGACCTTAGGAGCCCAGGGAACTGGCACATGCTTCTCCCTCTGCCAGGAATAATAAAGTCCTTTGTGACCCTGGAGTCTCATGCCTTCTGCCTGCATCCACGAAAACGGTGGTAGGATAATTGGCTCACTTGTGTGCAGGGTAGTAACTCAGACCTTCATAGTTCTTGACACTCCAGAAGTAAACATGAGAGGTCAAAGGGTATGAGCAATTGCTAAAACCCTTCATGCCGATTTCCAATTAGCTTTCCAAACTTAAATGTGAATCGTGGCCTAAAATGTGTCTTGTCTTCAGGAAGAGATACATGTGCCTGATTTGAGTTCAGATGGCCTCTCCTCTGGAGCCCACACTGGCGTCAGCCCCCAATCTTCCTTACTGCTCTTTAAGAGGCTGCTTGCCTCACTACTCAAGTCCCCCAGTTGAGCTGACTCTCTTTTCTGGATTACTCTTCTGTGTAATAGAAAGTGGGCGTGAAGGAGAATAAAAGGGAAAAGGGGGGAACTTGTTTACTTTCTACCCAGTGCCAGCCACAATGCGGAGAACATTCTGATGAGATGGGAGGCATCCGTTATTACTACCTACCAAGCAGCCCCTGCTCTAAGAAGCTTTCCTGGGACCTGCACGTTGGCCTCTGATCTGGCCACACAGGTGACCACGTGAACTAAGCCTAGCCAATGAGAGTTTTTCCCTGCCACTTTTCATTTTAAAAAAAAAAATTTTTAACGTTTATTTATTTTTTGAGACAGAGAGAGACAGAGCATGAACGGGGAGGGTCAGAGAGAGAGAGGGAGACACAGAATCTGAAAACAGGCTCCAGGCTCTGAGCTGTCAGTACAGAGCCCGACGCAGGGCTTGAACTCACGAACCGCGAGATCATGACCTGAGCCGAAGTCGGACGCTTAACCGACTGAGCCACCCAGGCGACACTCCCTGGCACTTTTCACATTGTAGCCATGTGAAGTCTCTTCCATTCTGCAACAGAGAAGGTTACTGGAGCCATGGTTCTAGTTAAGTATAGAAAAGCAATCTGAAGAAACAAAGCCACCACGATGAAAACAGGTATGGGAGGCACAGGGGGATGGTTTATTACACGCTTCTGGTTGTCCCTCTAACTCCACCCCTACCCCTCCCAGATTTGGCTATTGGAGTCCGTAAAGTCCCTTCCTATTGTCTAAATTACTTCTAATGAGTTTCTGCCCTTTGCAACCAAAATAATCCTATGAATAGTAGCTAGAATTCAGTGAGCATTTAATGTGCTATGCCCATTAGTCCACCTAATCCCATCTACAGTGTGGGAGGTACTTACATCAACCCCCAATTTACAAAAAGGGAAACTGACCTTAGTGAAGTAAAATGACTTGCCCAGGGTCACTGAGCTAATAAGGGCCCACAGTCTTCCCCACTGTTATGACACAGATATATGACCTCTTCTCGTAGTGCTGGGGAAGACAGAGATGGGGAATAAAGGAAGAGAAGAAGTTCAGATGAGCACTAATTAGGTCACCCTCCATAAGACAAAAAGTGTGGGGAGGAGTGGGTCTGTTCAAATCCAGCCAGCTCTCACATGGTCAGAGGCAGGGTGGTGGCTATGGACTGAATTGTGGCCACCCCAAAATTCATACTGAAGCCCTAACCTCAGAATGTGACCAAATTTGGAGACACAGCACTGAAAGAGGTGATTAAGTTAACATGAGGCTCTTTGGGTGGGACTCTAGTCCAAGCGGACTGGCTGTCCTCATAAGTACACAAGGTTAGGACACAGAGAGACACCAGGGGCTCGCACGCACAAAGGAAAGGCCATGTGAGGACACAGCTAGAAGGCAGTCACCTACAAGCTAAGGAGCGAGGCCTCAGAAAGAACAAAACCTGCCAACCCCTTGATCTCAGACAGCCAGCCTCCAGAGAAAATAAATTTCTGTTGTTTAAGCCGCCCAGCCTGTGTTTGGTATTCGTCCCCGCAGCCCCGGTATGTGGTAACCCATCAGCACTTCTCTCAGCTCCCGGCACACAGTAGGTACACACACACGCACACACAAAGACTTTTAGAACACAGAGTCAGTGGATGCTGCTTCCATGCTGATAGCAGGGCACGAATAACCGACGTTCACCCGGAGACCCTGGTTTGTTTTTGGTTTCGGTACCACCAGGCCCTCCATGCCCACTGGGGAAACTTGTTGCATGAACACCCTGTCACTTTAACAATCTACAGGTGACTGTAGGAGAAGCTTCCAAATCAAATATAGACGAGGTGTTTGACACCCAGAACCCTACCTGTATTTTGATACGGAAAGAAGTTCTAAATCATATTTTAACTAGAGTGTTGGCAAAGCAAAAAAAAAAAAAAAAAAAAAAAGGAAACCAGCCCAGACATGGAAAGGTGTCAGGTAAGGAAGAGAGCTGCACTAAAATACCGGTCGAGGATTTACCAAGGGTGGGCTGTTGGGACCCGCCACTCTCTGATGGCAGGAATGCGGGTGTGTGTGTGTGTGTGCGTGTGTGTGTGTGCGCACGTGTCTGTGTGTGTGTGAAGCACAGGATGACAAACCCTGAGAGAATCTTCAGGCAGGCTCCACACTCAACGGAGCCGAACGTGGGGCTTGATCCCACAACCCCGAGATCACGACCTGAGCCAAAATCAAGAATTGGACACTCAGCCAACTGAGCCACCCAGGCGCCCCCATGAAGCATTCTTATGACTCCAATTTCAGTGACGAGAAGGTAGAGCAAGGTTGCACAGCTAGTGACTGGAAAGTTGAACTTGATCCCTCTGATTTGAAAGTCTGTGATCATTCCTCTACCCTTCCCTCTTTGAATTCAATGACCACTTCCTGCATGCCGAACAGCTTATTACCAAGACAAGCAAGGCTATGCTTCAGTAATAGACAACCCCTGAGGGGCAATAACTTAAAACCACAAAATTTTATTTCTCACTACTGCACTTTCTTCCCAGGTCAGGCGGGGGCTCTGCTCGGTGCTGACCTCCCTCCCAGACCCAAGCACACACAGCAGCCACTATCTGGAATGCGGCCAGTATGTGTGGCAGAGAAAAGAGAGTCGGTGCCTCCCATACTGGCTCTTAGAGCTTCCACCTGAAAACGACAACTGTCACTCCCGTGCCTCGGTCAACGGCCAAAGCCAGTCACACGGTCATGTCCCACGCTGCTGGGGGATGGAGGGCCCTCCGTCTGCCCAAAAGACAGAGGCCCGGGAATACTTGGTGAGCAGCAGCGAGACTACCCTGGGGCTGACACGACCTCACCATGTTTTACTCCCGTCCAGATAGCACCAGGTGTCTTGCATCTGGCCTCCAACACAAAGGTGAGGAGGGGAGATGTATAATTACCTACAGGTGTCCAGAAAGACGTATTAAAAAGTCTGGTTTGGGGATGTTTTCCTTCCAAGTGTTTCCCATTTGTCAGACTCTGTTGTTACAGCAGATAATTCTGTCAAGACCTCTCAAAACCCAGGCTGAGATTTATCTATTCATAACCCCCAAATTCCTCATTCAGAAGAAAAAGGATTCTACAAATATCTCCAGCCTCATTTCCTTGGGCATGACCTATTCTGACTCTCTAACGTCCCCTGGTCAGGACAAACCATGCTGAATCCAGAAGGCGGTAGACGCCAGGACCCAGAGCTAATGGGACCCAGAAGACAAAGTCTGCCCACACAAGTACCATCACCAGTAGCTACTGAATATTCTGCATCTGGCAAGTTGTAGCATTATACATGTATTCATTCAGTCAACAACTGTGTACTGAATGGATACAGCACTGGAGTTACAAGCACAGCTCTGGAGCAAGAGGACTTCTGTCCGAATCCCAGCTCCCCTGCTAATTAGCTGTACGACTTCTCAGAGCCTCAGTCTCCCCGTCTACAAAAATAAGGAACATAATACTTATCTACTTCACTGGGTTGAGAGGATTAACTGAGCTAGTATGTGCTGGGCACTTACAACACTGTTACCTCCTTACAAAGCACAATGTAAATATTTGTTATTATTATTACCACATTCATCGTCCTATATAATGGAGAATACGGCAATGAATAGAAGAGAGAAGGCTGCTGTCCTTATGGCACTTATAATCTAGTGAGGGAAAGACACTTTATTAAGTAAGCAACCCCTGATCCAGCCATACCTAAAGCTAATACTACATCCATGAACTTGCCGATTTCCTGACACGTTCTTCTTCTTTGCCAATTTCCTGAGGCATTAGGACCGGTTCAAGCTGAGTCTCTCTCCATTGTGATCAAATGTGTCCTGATCAATTCAAAGCTCCAAAGCCTAAGCTCTTTCTAGTCTGCCTTTCAGCATCTTTTTAGCTGAGGGTCTGTCAGTTTGCACCTAATACCATCATCAGTGTGTCAAAACTGTTAAATCACCTAGTGAGGCCCCTGAATATTCAGAGCAGTCTTTAGACAGAGTTGGAAACTATACACAGTAAATTATAACAAGCATGAAATGGAAGCATGGTGTGGCTCATTCCACAAGAGAGCAATAAAATCTGTCTTGATGCCTAAAAGTTCTATAGAAACCATGACTGTGTCTTAAAATCATATGTATACATTGTGTGTGTGCATATATGTGTGTGTGTGTGTATATATATATGTGTGTGTGTGTGTGTGTATACGTATGTGTGTGTGTGTGTATACCTCATCCACTAACTAAATTAGATTTTCTCATGTCCTAATTAAGGCAGCCCTTAACATAAGAAGGGTAACTTCTTAATCGCCAGGTAATCCCAACAATATAACGCATTTGTCTCACTCCTTGAGAGCCCCCCCGCCACCACATCCAGAGAATGTCTGCCACCCTGAGGAGCAAGGAGCGAGGAAGACCGGAGAGTCAGGGGATGTCAGTGAGACATGACTGGGTTTGGAGTCTCACGGGTCTAGTTTTGAATGTGGCCCCATCACTTATTTATTGTGCACCTTAGTTGGGATCTCCCTTAAGACAAGCATGCAAGTGCAAGTGGTTTACTGAGGAAGAAAATGAGACAGGGTACAGAAGCGAGACAAGGGAGGGGAGGCAGACAGTGGAAAGCGAATCATCTAGCAAGTTGAATCCTGCAGGGAAACCCTGGGAGACAGAGAGGCAAAGGGTGAAACACATCTAGTCATGGGCTGGTTTACGTTCAAGGAATGACTCTCCAAAAAAAAGAAAAGAAATAAGGAAATAAGGAAGGAAGGAAAGAAAAAGGAAGGAAGGAAGGGGAAAGGAAAGGAAAGGAAAGGAAAGGAAAGGAAAGGAAAGGAAAGGAAAGGAAAGGAAAGGAAAGGAAAGGAAAGGAAAGGAAAAGAAAGAAAAAGAGAAAGAGACCCTGATATGTACTGTTTGCTCATTTCCATGGTGTAAACACCCCCACCCTGGCTGACTTCAAACTACCAACGTGATGACCTTGAACAAGGAGTTGGGGGAAGATGTGCACGACCAGCCCTCACACACTGTGAGCACGAGCTATCCACCAACAAACGTCAGTCCCCAAGAGAGGGACGCTCCCCGGCGGAGGTGTGACTTCGCCCAGACCTCCGTGTGTCATGTGCTGAGCAAAGTCATCACAGGCACTTGTGTGGATGAGCAGACACTCAGAGGTAAGGGTTAGGCTACATGGGAAACACTGAGAGCACCTGCTACCTTGTGTAACCGTGGAAGATCTACTTCATGTCTCTGCCCTCAGCGCTCCGTCTGTAAAATGAGGACTCATTCACTCTCTGCACAAATGTTTATAGAGTGCTTACTATGCGCCAGGCACTGTTGAGGCCCCTGGGAATATGACCTTGAGTAACACTCACAAAGTCACTGTGATGGAGCTTACGGTCCAGTGGAGGAAACAGCCTCTAACCAGGCAAACCACAAAGGAATAAAGACCACTTCAGGGTCAGAGAGGGTGATGGGACCGAGATGAACTTGGAGGAAGGAACGTGAACAGGAAAACTTCCTGAAAGGGTACCATTTAGGGTACACATGTGAGTGTGTCCTGTGAAGAAGGTCTGGGAAAGAGCACTCCAGACACAGGGAACTAACTGCAGATACAAAAGCCTCACGGTGGGAAAGCACTCGGCTTGTCCACACATGAGAATGGAGATCAGTGGGGCTGGGTGAGAGCGAGTAGGTCAAAGCTAACAGGGGACGAGACCAGAGCTACAGGAGTCGGTGCACAGGGTGTCTGTGCAGCTTCATGAGGGCCTGGGAGAACACACCCTTGAAGATTTGTTATGAGGGTGAAATGAGCTCCCATGTGTCCACCAGGCAAGACCCATTTTATTAGCCCGGGAAACAGTCACATCTCTAGTTTCACCAATTAATTTCATGCCTTCCTACTACGCTTACTGGAGCAAGAAATCTAGTATCTCCCTCTAGATTTCCCTTCCCATGGTCCAAAAATCCTGAAGCTTTAGTTAATCAAAAGGTTACTTGCAAACTCCAAATCCAGGGCCTCTCATCCACTGACTGGCCACCTTGTTTTCATCCCCTCATCCCCAAGGCTGCCACAAGGTGTCACTGCCGATGGCCAGTTCAGTACAGTCAGGCTGGGCTGTCTGCCTACGTGTCTGCCGATGCCTACACGGTCCAGTCCCTACAAAGGACACAGTGGTCCCCCTCCACACTTGAGCTCCCAGAAGCCACCTCTTTGAACTTGTATGCAAACACTCAAGCCCTGCAGCATATGCTCCCCGGGCCTTCAGGATCCTGTCTTACAGACCTGACTTGGGGCCATCTCAGTCTATTCCTAGTCTAGTATAAAGGGAGTCAACAGCTGGGACAGTCCCTCTCCTCTGGGGTACTTTCGCTTCTGGAGTTCTGCTTTCTTTCTCCGCTAGCAGGCATTAGTTGGGAATATTCCCATGTATCCAAATCTCTAAACTTCATAAAGATAGGGCTGGGACAGGAATGAGTAACACTTGGTTTTCGTGACTTTATTTTGTATTAAGCTTTCTTTTACTCCATGCCTGGCCCTATGCTGAGGAACATAAATACATATTTACATAAATATAAATTCTGTTACTCATCACTATATCATCCCATTTGACAGATGAGAACATTGAGACACGGGAAGATTAAAACAGTGGCCCAAGATCATATGCAAATAAGTAACAGAAGCATGATTTGAAGATAAGCAGTCTGACAAGACAGCCCAAGCTTTTAAGGACTATGCTCAATAGCCTCTCTGACCCACTTCCTACTAGGATACTCTCTATGCCAAGTGATGCACCTTCTCCCCAGAAATCCTTTTTGGCACCAGAAATCTTGAAACAGCAGGCTTGCTCAGGTGCTTGGTTGCACTCTATTCCTAGAACAACTTGCAAAGCAAAGAGGGTCAAGTCGGTCAAGTGACCGACCAGGTGATAAAGCAATCTCAAGCATGTTTTCATCAGACCTGCAACTCCAATTAACAAAAATCAATTTCTTGAAGTTTTTCTGGTCTTCAAAGGCTCGGCTGAGGTTGCCTGTTATGACCCTGAATTCTTGCCCAATCCGGAAAAGACAGGTAACAGCTTTCTTAACCGACTAAGCCACCCAGGAGCCCCTGGTAACAGCTTTCTTGATGTCAGAGGGACCCAGGTATAAAGGGACGGCCAACTCTAATTAACACCACTGGAAATTCTTTGCCATGTCTTTGTGAATTTGAAGTTATAAAGACTGGCTTGATGTGTCCTAAGAACCATTCTGGAATGCATTTATAATTCCTTTTTTTTTTTTTTTTTTCCCCACTTTCCTTGTGACAATTCCCAGTTTGGGAAAAAGTCTGGGTTTACACTGTTCTCTGCTGGGGGTAATTTGATTATGGGACCCCCTCACCTCCCACCAGCCAGCCGTGAAGTGGGTCACGGTACACACAGTCTCTGCCACAACTAACTTGGGGTTCAGCAACACCAGTGCCACAGGGAGGGCAGACACACTGGATCACCAAGACTGATTCCCTTATCCACTGAACCTCCACTTTCTATCTATGAAACCGGATTAATCATGGATTTTATACTCCATGTTTTATGATGCTTTGGCATTTGGGGGCCTTCTGGACTCAGGTGGGGACTGTCCCTCCCAGAGTTCACTAATTCCCACAAACAGAAAACAATTTTCCTTTGAGCATCTCTGAAATGTGAACCAATTAATCACCAATCCACATCACCCTATCCGCCTTCTTTTATCATGTTCCTGCAGTCTGGGTCACTATGTCTCTGCCCTACATCATACCAAGGCCAGATACCAGACAACTAGGGGCCATCCCTGTAGCCCACATCCTTCTAAGGTTATTCAAAACAGCCAATCCTATGTTTGCTGCATGTACCGACCTTGCCTTGTCCATGAAAACCACAGTAAATGCTTGGACCCACACTTTCCCTTTGCTCCTCCTGCCCCCCGACAGGCCCTGGTGCTTCTCTACACAGCCCTCTCCAGCAGGGCGTGCCCCTTCTAATGGGAACTGGAGGTAACAAACCACCTTCTCAGTGGCAGCCGTCTTCTAAACTGTTGGCCTTACCAAACCTAAATAAAACCAAGATCTCAGGTACGTTTTTAAAAATAAATGAGTATCACAATGCCAGCTGATGGTATTATTTGCTTCTGAGCAACCAAAAGTGCCTAAATAAAAGGCATATCTCTTCCGAGGATGCTAATAAGCACAGGTAAGGTGGTGCTGGGGGACAGCGCTCTGGAAGGCATCAGAAGATCGTAATTCTCACTCACAACTCTGCCATTCATGGGCTGGGTCATTCAGGCATGTCCTATAATCCTATCCATACCCTCACCTACAACTAGGTCTAGCAGTGTCTGCCCTACTTATCCCACTGCGCTGCCATAAGAACCATATGAGGTTGACGTGTCAAAGTTCTCCGTAAACTTGGAAACACCACCAGCAATAAAAATTCACTGGGCATGAGCTCCCAGGAGTCAGTACAGCATGGTGGTTAAGAGATGAAGCGCTTGGGGCGCCTGGGTGGCTCAGTCGGTTAGGCATCCGACTTCGGCCCAGGTCATGATCTCGCAGTTCGTGAGTTCGAGCCTCGCGTCGGGCTCTATGCTGACCGCTTGGAGCCTGGAGCCTGCTTCAGATTCTGTGTCTCTCCATTCTCGGCCCCTCCCCTGCTCATGCTCACACTCTGTCTCTGTCAAAAATAAATAAACTTAAAAAACAAATTTGTTTTTTTTTTTTTTTTCGTTTTTTTTTTTTTTTTTTTTTTTAATTTATTTTTGGGACAGAGAGAGACAGAGCATGAACGGGGGAGGGGCAGAGAGAGAGGGAGACACAGAATCAGAAACAGGCTCCAGGCTCCGAGCCATCAGCCCAGAGCCTGACGCGGGGCTCGAACTCACGGACCGCGAGATCGTGACCTGGCTGAAGTCGGACGCTTAACCGACTGCGCCACCCAGGCGCCCCCAAATTTGTTTTTTAAAGAGATGAAGCTCTTAAGTCAGGTTACTTGGGTTCAAATAACTTCAGGCAATTTAATTTCTCTAAGCCTCAGTTTCCCCACTTGTACAACGGTTACAATAATAGTACCTTCCCCACAGAACTGATCTGTAGGTAGGATACGGTGAGGGATGTTCACCAGAAACAAAGAGCAGGGTTGGGATTCATTGAAAAAACAAAATCTGTACTACACCTCCCAGGAAGGATAGACAAGCTAAAGATCCAGAGAAGGGGTTTGCTCCCACACTCCCTTCTAGAATAAAGACTCCAATAATTTGCACTAGTGACTTCCAGCCACGGTCACCCCTAGAGCTCAGTCTCCATGGTAGGTGACACATGGTCAGTGCTCAGTAAAAGTAAAGGATGGCTGGCAGTGAGAGGAACAGGATTCTCAAGGTCTCCCCTTCAGCTTCCCTTCTTACCAATGAGCAGAATCATGATTCGACCTCTCTGTCGACTGCACTGGTACTGAAATCTGTTTCCAGAGCCTGCAACCCTAGAGAAATCCATCAGATATGTGTTGGGTACCTCAACCTCAACTTGTCCAAAAATGAATTTTTTCCTACCTCCCAAATAATTTTACTCCTATTTCTGGACCACCTTTCTCAGTGGATATCATTTCCATTCACTCAGTTACCCAAGCCAAAGATCACCACATGATCTTTCAGTCCCTCTCCTTTGTACTCCACATTCAACCAACAGCCATGTTCTCTTTCCTTCCTAAACCAAGGGCTTAATTTGGAATCCCTCTTTTCTCATGTGGACTTGTCTTCCTGGTCAAATATTGCATCTGGAGATCCAGCCATTGCATCCAAATCCCAGGCCAGCAATAGGAGGAGTGGATTTAAAAAAAAGAAAGAAAGAAAGGTATGCCCCTTCCTCTGAGAAAATGTCTATACTTAACTTCTCTTTGCATTTCACTGGCCACAACTAAATCATAGGACCACAGCAAGTTTCATGACAAACTGCAAACTGCGGGAGTTTTTTGTTTGTTTGTTTTATTTTGTTTTGTTTTTAGCCAAATCCATGCCATCCTAATTAAAATTGGGGGTTAAGGTTCTTTTCTTCCTCAAAAATTCAGTCTTGGGGTACCTGGGTGGCTCAGTTGGTTGAGCATCCGACTTCGGCTCAGGTTATGATCTCACGGTCCATGAGTTTGAGCCCCGCGTCAGGCTCTGTGCTGACAGCTCAGAGCCTGGAGCCTGCTTTGGATTCTGTGTGTGTGTGTCTCTCTCTCTGCCCCTCCCCTGCTTGTGCTCTGTCTGTCTCTATCTCTCAAAAATAAGCTGTTAAAAAAAAATTTTTTTTTAATTCAGTCTTAAAGTCATTAAATGGAATCAAACAAGGGAAGCATCCATGACAAGGGACAGAAGCCTTGGGTGTGAGGGTGTTGAAGCTGAAGATGGGTATGTAACCTGAATCTAATCATGAGAAAACACCAGATAACCCCCAAATGAGAGATCTTGTACAAAATAAATGGCCTTTACTTTAAAAGTACCAAGGTCAAGAAAGTAACAAGGGGACTAAAGAACTCTTTCCAAATGTGACGTAGTAACTAAATGCTATGTAGGACTGTGGACTGGAACCTTATAAAAGACATTACTGGAATAGTCAGAACGTGAATGGGGTCTGCAGATTAGATGGTAGCAATGTATCAATTTGAATTTCCTGGTTGTGATGGTTTTATTATAATTATGAAGGATAAGGCCCTTTATTAAGATACACAGTAAAGTATTAGAAAATGATGGGCATCACATCAGACACTTATTCACAAACGATGGGGGGTGGTGAATTATTTGTACTGTAGCTGTAAGTTTTCTCCCAGTTTGAGATATCTTCCCAAAAAGGGGCAAGGGGGGGTGGTTAGAATTAGGACTTTATTTCAGAGAAGGAAGGAAAAAGGGAATATGGATGTTTGGCTATGCAGATAGCAGGCTCCACCACAGATGGTACTTAAATAATGCATCTGAGGAGGTTATTCCAAGGAAATAATACTTAAAGCCAGAGCTAAAGATAACAAGAGAGCCATCTATATGAAGAGCAAGGAGACAAACTTTTCAGGCAGAGGAAACAGCATGTGCAAAGTAGCTGCACTTGCTTCAGAGTTATAACCCCCACATTGTGGTTGAAAATAACAAATAAATAGCAACATGGTTGAAAACATACTGTGATTGCTTCAGAAACGTAAGTAAGCCCCACTGTAAGCAGACACATGTATCAGTCAGCTATGGCTATAATAATGCTATAGAACAAACAACCACAAATTCTCAGCAAGCATTTATTTCTCATTCAAGCTTTTGTGGGTTAGCTACAGCAACTCTGCTTGAGGCTGCAGGTCTGCAGTTATGCTGGGGTGACTGTACTCCAGGAGTCTGTCATTTTTCCAAGGCTGGTAACTAACAAAGGCATGCTGTTCTCATGGAGAAGGCAGAAGCACAAGAGGGCAAGCCTCATCACATAAACACATTTCAGGCATTTAATTGAGTTACATTTGCTCGCACCCCATTGGCCAGAGAAAGTCACATGACCAATCCAACAGTCAAAGGGTGGAGAAGTAACCTATACTCACCATCAGGGCAAAGTTACATGGCCTCACCCAGTGAGGTCAAGAGGCATAGGATGAATATTTATTCAACAATATTCGAATCTACCATAAAGCTCAAACACTTCGCAAAAGAGCCCCAGTTAGAAATAGCTTCCATCTAATCTACTTAACTACTAGATAAAGAGGGAATATGGTGAATGACAAAGCTTTTTAAGAATTTTGTATGCCCTTGGGGCGCCTGGGTGGCGTAGTCGGTTAAGCGTCCGACTTCAGCCAGGTCACGATCTCGCGGTCCGTGAGTTCGAGCCCCGCGTCAGGCTCTGGGCTGATGGCTCGGAGCCTGGAGCCTATTTCCAATTCTGTGTCTCCCTCTCTCTCTGCCCCTCCCCTGTTCATGCTCTGTCTCTCTCTGTCCCAAAAATAAATTAAAAAAACGTTGGAAAAAAAAAAAAAAAGAATTTTGTATGCCCTCGATACGCTGGGGGGGGGGGGGGGGCTCACCAGATGATATTTCAAACATATTACAAATTTACCTACATTCTACATTACATGGATTTTTTGCTATCAAATATTTTTGAGAAATTTTCTAAATTTTGCTTCTGAAATTATTTGGCAATAAGTGACTTATTTATTTTTTGATTGGATATGATTTCTTGGCAATCTCCATATTGAGAAGCTCTTGAAAGTGGGAAATGATAATTTCCCAGCGTTTTCAGATGTAATGAAGTCTCTATGAACACTAAATTTAACAATTAGCAATATTGACAAAGTAGCACAGTTTGTAGGAAATTTTTTAAAATATTCATTAACTTCAACTTTGCTGTTTTCTTTCTGCATTTTGGAGTCAATATTTTTCTTTTCCTTTTTTTTTTTTCAGCCACAAACATTTTGGTAGACCCTTAAAAAACTCATAGATCCCAGAAGGGCCCTGACCCTAATGGGATTAAATCAAGGCTAACTTGGATTGGCCATGAAATGCATACCCCCTGACGACAAACTCCTCACCACAGAAAAATTAGAACCTCTAACTACAACAGAACTCAACACATCTAGAAGCCTCGCTGCCTGTGCAAAAGGGTGAATGGTTCAGCTTAGCTGATCTCAGAGCCCTTAATCACATGCACAATGCCATTCACACTGTATCCACTCCATTTGTAAGGCAAATAAAAATGTCATCTTCCAATCTTGGCTCATTTCATCTTATATGAAAAGTCTCCCTTCCCAATGTCTTCCTATCATTTCCGTGTTGTGATTAAAAAAACAACAGGTAATAAAAGCTGGCCCACCAGCTGGTCCTCCAAGGACCATGATGTGATTGAAGGAGCAATAATTTACCCCAATGCCCTGAGGAAAGTCTGCTCAATAATGTACCACAGCTCGAGTTAATGGTGGCAGAGTTAGTTTCACTGAACACGACAAATTGCTCGCTTTCAATTAGTTATACACACATTAAAGGGAGGCAACATACATTTGCAGCAAACATTTGTATGGACATGAGTTGTCACAAAAATTTAGCTCTCTGCCTCTTCTGGCAATTTGGCAACATTGTAATGATCACCAACCATAGAGGAAATTCCGGAAAAGTAATGAACACTAATCTCTGTGGTTGTCCTGCATCGAGCTCCTGCTCTGTGCCAAGCACTTTACATGTGTAAATGGGACAGTTTAAGTACTGAATGAAGTCACATTTATGCTCCTTAGCGTCCCCATCACCTAGTTCGGCACATGGAACATGTTAGCCACTCAAGAAGTACTTGGGTGGGGGCGCCCGGCTGGCTCAGTCAGGTGAGTGTCAGACTCTTGATTTCAGCTCAGATCATGATCCTTAGGGTCATGGGATCCAGCCCCATGCTGGGCTCCAAGCAGGCACAGCCTGCTTAAGATTCTCTCTCTCTCCCGCCAAAAACCATCAAATACCTAGGAATGAATCTAACCAAAGAGGTGAAAAATCTATACACTGAAAACTGTAGAAAGCTTATGAAAGAAATTGAAGAGGACACAAAAAGAAAATGAAATAATATTCCATGTTCCTGGGTAGGAAGAACAAATATTGTTAAAATGTCGATACTACCCAAAGCAATCTAAACATTCAATGCAATCCCAACCAAAAGAACACCATCATTCTTCACAGAGCTAGAACAAACAATCCTAAAATTTGTATGGAACCAGAAAAGACCCCGAAAAGTCAAAGCAATCTTGAAACAGAAAACCAAAGCAGGAGGCATCACAATCCCGGACTTCAAGCTATACTACAAAGCTGTAATCGTCAAGACAGTAGGGTACTGGCACAAGAACAGACGCTCAGATCAATGGAACAGAATAGAGAACCCAGAAATGGACCCACAAACGTATGGCCGACTCTTCTTTGACAAAAGAAGAAAGAATATTCAATGGAATAAAGACAGTCTCTTCAGCAAATGGAGCTGGGAAAACTGGACAGTGACATGCATATAAATGAACCTGGACCACTTTCTTACACCAGACACAAAAATAAACTCAAAATGGAGGAAAGACCTCAATGTAAGACAGGAAGCCATCAAACTCCTCGAGGAGAAACCAGGCAAAAACTTGTCTGACCTTGGCCTCAGCAACTTCTTACTCAACATGTCTCCCGAGGCAAGGGAAACAAAAGCAGAAATGAACTACTGGGACCTCATCAAAATCAAAACCTTCTGCACAGCAAAGGAAACAATCAGCAAAACTAAAAGGCAACTGACAGAATGGGAGAAGGTATTTGCAAATGACATATCAGATAAAGAATTAGTATCCAAAATCTGTAAAGAATTTATCAAACTCAACACCCAAAAAACAAATCCAGTGAAGAAATGGGCAAAAGACATGAATAGACACTTCTCCAAAGAAGACATCCAGATGGCCAACCAACACATGAAAAAATGCTCAACTTCACTCATCATCCAAGAAATGCAAATCAAAACCACAATGAGATACCACCTCACACCTGGCAGAATGGCTAACAGTAACAACTCAGGCAACAACAGATGTTGGTGAGGATGCAGAGAAAGACGATCTCTTTTGCACTGTTGGTGGGAACACAAGCTGGTGCAGCCACTCTGGAAAACAGTATGGAGGTTCCTCAAAAAACTAAAAATAGAACTACCCTACGACCCAGTAATGGCACTACTAAATATTCATCCAAGGGATACAAGGATGCTGTTTCAAAGGGGCACATGCACCCAATGTTTATAGCAGCACTATCAACAATAGCCAAAGTATGAGAAGAGCCCAAATGTCCACCGATGGATGAATGGATAAAGAAGATGTGGTGTATATATATACAATGGAGTATTGCTTGGCCATCAAAAAGAATGAAGTCTTGCCATTTGTAACTACATGGATGGAACTGGAGGGTATTATGCTAAGCGAAATTAGTCAGTCAGAGAAAGACAAATATCATATGACTTCACTAATATGAGGACTTTAAGATACAGAACAGATGAATATAAGGGAAGGGAAGCAAAAATAATATAAAGACAGGGAGGGGGACAAAACATAAGAGACTCTTAAATATGGAGGATAAACAGAGGGTTACTGGAGGGGTTGTAGGAAGGGGGCTGGGCTATGGGGCGCCTGGGTGGCTCGGTCGGTTAGGCGTCCGACTTCAGCTCAGGTCATGATCTCACGGTCCGTGAGTTCGAGCCCCGCATCGGGCTCTGTGCTGACAGCTCGGAGCCTGGAGCCTGCTTCAGATTCTGTGTCTCCCTCTCTCTCTGACCCTCCCCTGTTCATGCTCTGTCTCTCTCTGTCTCAAAAATAAATAAACGTTAAAAAAAAATTTTTAAGAAAAAAAAAAAAAAGGAAGGGGGCTGGGCTAAATGGGTAAGGGGCATTAAGGAATCTACTCCTGAAATCATTGTTGCACTATATGCTAACTAACTTGCATGTAAATTTTTTTTAAGTGTTTATTTTTGAAAGAGAGAGAGACAGAGCACAAGCAGGGGAGGGGCAGAGAGAGAGGGAAACACAGAATCTGAAGCAGGCTCCAGGCTGTGAGCTGTCAGCACAGAGCCTGATGAGGGGCTCGAACTCACGAACCATGAGGTCATGACCTGAGCTGAAGTCGACACTTAACTAACTGAGCCACCCAGGTGCCCCATAACTTGGATGTAAATTAAAAAATAAATAAATCATTTTCAAAAATAAAATAAAATATGACGTAATGAAAGAAAAAAATAAAAAATAAAAGGAAAAAAATCTCTTCCTCTCCCTCTGTCCCTCTCCCAGGCTCTCTCTCTCTAAAATAAAAAAAAATAAAAAATAAATTTAAAAAAAGAAGTATTTGGGTGAATAAATGAAAGATTCTCTTTGACCATATAAGACCCTAAGGTGAGTTAAACCACCCATTTATCAACACTCCATTTACAAGAAGAAAGAGGGCAAGGCGTAAAAAACCAGCTCACCAGTAATAGCCCTATTCTCAAACAAAACTTAGCTTAGAAGCCAGTGGAACTGTGGAAAGAAGGACGTCCATCAGGGGAGACTCAGCATGCTCAGTTCCTTCCCAAATCCTAACATCCACTTCCCAGGAGCCTACCATGCTATTTTCTGTCTTCCAGTGATTTGTCTCTAGGTCCTTCTTTCTCCAAGAGTAGGACCTTGTGATTCCAAGCAAGTATCTTGACTGCACACATTCTTAAAACAGTAAGTCACTTGTTCACCCCTGCATTGAACAATTTGGTGAATTGTTGACAATTTGGTCAGGTGCTGGTGATACTGCAGTGAGTCACACACAGATGTGGTCCCTGTCCTGATGGAGCTCACAATCCAGTTGAGGAATCAGACAGTCAAACAAACACAGTAAAGGATATATAATCAGAAACCTAATTGCTCTGTAGGGAAGGGAGACGGTTTCACAGCAGGGAGTTGTGGAAGGCTTCCAGAGATAGTGTCTGGGTTCTGAAGAATGAATAGGAACTAAATGGGCAGCTAATGTGGATTAAGGTGGTTCCACAGAAGCAGCAGCATGTGCAAGAGTCCTGTGGCAGGGTGCCAAACCCAAGGAGTGAGAAGTAGGAGATGAGGGTAAAGAGATGAGCAAGGTCCTGACCATGCATGACCTTGTAAACCACATTGTGGATTTTGATCTTCATCCCAAAATCAACACAAAGCCATCAGAAGGTAGCAAACCCTGATTAGCCAAAATCTTCAATTAACTATATCCTTCTCTGCCCTTGCATTTTAGGAGAAAGGAGCTAAGAAGTCAAAACATGAGGTGATATGACTTCAGTTTAAAGGAATTCCAGGACTGGGGGCACCTGGGTGGCTCAGTCGATTAAGTGTCTGACTCTTGATTTCAGCTCAGGTCATGATTTTCCGTTTCATGAGTTCGAGCCCTGCATCCAGCTCTGTGTTGTCAGTGCTTCAGACCCTCTGTCTCCCTTTCTCTCTGCCCCTCCCCAGCTCACGGGTTATTCTGTCTCTGTCTCTCTTCCTCTCTCACTCAAAAATAAATAAAGTTTAAACAAATAAATTAATAAATTAAAGGATTTCCAGGATCTACCTCAGGTTGGTCCATGTGTGTTTCGTCTCATACACTATGTTAACTGTTCCTATTGACCATTCATGGTGTGCCAGGCACTGTGATGATGTATACTTTATACACAGCATCACATTTCATCCTCACAGTAAGATTCAGGACCTATCACTATCCCCATTTTACAGATGAGGAAACTGAGGGTCACAGGTCAGTAACTTGTCCCACATGACATAGCTACTAAGGAGCAGAGCCAGGACTCAAACCCACATGACTCTCCAAAGCCATTCTCCTACCCTTAGTGTCAAAGCCATATTGTCCCATCTGGGGTCTCAGGAACTAAAAGTTTCAGACTTATAATACTTGGGTCCTGGGACAGGCAAAACGGGTGAAGGGGAGTGGGAGAGCCAGGCTTCCAGTTATGGGGTGAATAAGTCACAGGGATAAAAGGTGCAGCAGAGGGAATATAGTCCATGGTACACTGTGGTATGGTGACAGATGGCAGCTACCCTTGTGGCGAGCTCAGCAGAACATTCAGAGAGCTGAGATCACTACGCCTGAAACTAATAACACTGTGTATCGACTATACTTCAATTAAAAAAAAAACCATTCAACGGGGCGCCTGGGTGGCGCAGTCGGTTAAGCGTCCGACTTCAGCCAGGTCACGATCTCGCGGTCCGTGAGTTCGAGCCCCGCGTCGGGCTCTGGGCCGATGGCTCGGAGCCTGGAGCCTGTTTCCGATTCTGTGTCTCCCTCTCTCTCTGCCCCTCCCCCGTTCATGCTCTGTCTCTCTCTGTCCCAAAAATAAAAAAAAAAATAAAAAAAAAATAAAAAAAAAAACCATTCAAAACAAAAACTCAGGTCCTGCAGGCTCCTTAAACATCAAAGGAAGTCTGGTAAGAGGAGATGTTTGCAGCAAGTCACAGCAGGAAATGACATTTTAGAGGAACAACATGGAAGAGGGAACCTCCGCGGCACACCCATAAATACGGGAGGGAGGGAGGGAGGGAGGGAGGTCAGACAGAGCAGGCAGAGACCCAGAGGTGCGCCTGACTACAGCGGGTCCAGGATGTGCATTAATTAAAGCCACACTGACATGGGAGTTAGGAGAAGTAAGGCAGCCACAGACACACACGGTTATATAAAACCATGTTTTCGAGGTGTGGCCCACTGGCAGATCACGGCAAGATGCTTTATCAAACCGCTGCCTGTACTCTGAGCTTGAAAATGATGCATTGTAGTCAACAGGCTTCGGCTTGGGAAGGAGACAGATGCAAAGGGAGAGACACTTTGCCCACTTTTTAATAAACGCGACCAGGGGAGAGAGTTGGCGAGCAATGTCCCGTCTCCCAAGTCTAAGACTCCACATGAGCAGAGGCCAGGGAGACAGTGGGACAAAAAGGATATGAGCCAGGATAACAAGTAACACCTTCAACAAGCCAGAAGAGTCATTTCTTTTCTTCTCCGTTGACTCTGAGCCCTGGAGAAATGCCACAGCAATTTATAGAAAGAACAGTTAAAGGTAGACAGTGCCTAGATATTATATTTCTGCCAGCTCATGTTAGTTCGTTTGGTAAACATTTTGCATTTGCAAGTTGACATAGTTTAATAATAACTGTCAATGCCAATGATAAATGCCACCGTGATGGCGCAAATACCCTTCTGGGCTTGGGGAGGTGGTGCAGTGGGGGCTGGCTTCCTTGCCTCCTGTCCTTTCAGTTGTTATTAATAATGATGACGGTAATTCACATTTGTGTAGCTTTGTGATCTCAGAAAGCTTCAGGCTATCCGAGAGCCCCCACCCACCCTACTGCGTTCGCTCCCTCCACAGTGTGCACGATCTGTTCTGGCCCTCTCTGGAACCTTTGACAAGGTCAGACGAAGCCATACAACTCAGCAGCATCCATGAAAAGGGAACCACAAACTAAAATGGCTGCAGAATACAAGAAGGTACATTAAGAAAGAAGGAGGGATAAAAGCAATAGGGAAGGGTGGGGGTCTGTGGCAAACCAGAGAGCATGCCCCGTTCAAAGGTGGGTCAGCTGCTTCTCATCTCGTACCCGCCATCTGTTTCCATGTGGAAACACAGGCCCAATGCTGCCAGATCTTCCAATATACTAAGAGGAACTAAAAGGCCAGATGCTATACAAACCTCTCAATTAGTACGTGATTACAACTGGATCTTTTTAAACATCATACCAATCAAGCAAAATACATTTACGTGATGGAAATAGTCCTTGGGACCCCAGCCTGTGACCTCTAGAGCCATACCCATAGGGGGCTGTTAAGTTGGAACTTTATCAATTTGATAAAAGGGTTCACCACATCAGACCGAGCCACATTTAAAAGAACAACTCTTTACAGTTTTACACGTACTAGCATTCACCGGGTTGCCATTAACAGGAATCCAACTCAAAGTGGCTTAAGCAAAAACGGGGATTTAATAAAATGACAGTTGGGGTGCCTGGGTGGCTCAGTCAGTTAAGCGTTCAACTTCAGCTCAGGTCATGATCTCCCAGTTCGTGAGTTCGAGCCCCACATTGGCTCTCTGCTGTCAGCTCAGAACCTGGAGCCTGCTTTTGATCCTCTGTCCCCCTCTGGGTCCCTCCCCAGCTCATGCTTTCTCTCTCTCAAAAATAAACATTAAAAAAAATTTCTTGAAAAAAATACTACTCTACTCCTGAAGGCAAGACTATGCTGTATGTTAACTAACTTGAATTTAAATAAAAAATAATAAAATGAAACAAATAAATAAAAATAAAGCGATAGTTAAAAGAAAGGTTAAACAAAACAAGGGGATGGTAGATAAGAGAGTACGCTTCAGAAAGATCTGGAACCAGGGCCCCAGAGCTCACCCGGGCTCATAGGACCCTGTCTTTCACCTCTGTCTCCCTCTGCACATCAGATTCATATCTCCCACTGCAAACTGGCCTCCTCCCCAACCACCGAAGTTCCCAAGATTTGCATCATGGGCCTCCTGTGCTCAAGGAAGTGCTGATTAATATTATGTTCCACACACAACTCCCTGGCCGCCACAACACCAAACAAAGGAAGACTTCTGATTGCACCAGCTTAGTGCAGGTGCTCCTAGGTGGGCAATCCACCTGTGGGCCAGCTTCACTGAGATGCCCTCCCCCTGAGCAAGGCAACCTTGGCCAGGGGGTCAACATGGAAGAGTTTTACAGCCCCCACCATGGTCCTGCAGAGGGTGAAGCTGTTGCCGGAGAAAAGTGGGGTCCTGGGCGTAGACGGGTCCAGAGACCCACCACTGTCTGTTCGTTCTACATCACAGACAGTGACTTGGAAGGAGAGTGACTATGGTGGTCACCCCACAGGGCTGCACAGCTCATTGCCCAGCTGCCAGGAAGTTGGCTCCTGACAGATCACCACTGAGTCTGCCTCAGAAATCCCCCTTGGCCAGAGAGAGCTGCCTCACCCCAGGGGGCAGTCCCCATCTCAAGCTGGGCACAAGGCTGAAGGCTTTCCCAGCTTCAGAGCTCCAAGTGGGATTGGCTGAGGCTTCCACAGCTACCTCATCACAAGCTAGTCTCCCCCTTTGCTTAATCCTGCTTCCCTCACTGCTTCGTAGGACTGTCTCCCCTGCCAACTTCCTGCAGGCAAATCTCCATCTCAGAGTCTGTTTCTGAAGAAGACAACCTAGGAGAGTTGATATCAAGAAGGAACCCAGGACTCAGATTCTAAAATGTACTGTGGCGCGGGCTCACCCACTGCTGACGGAAGGTGGAACTGTCATCCCTTTTGGAATGCTGTGGTAGCACAATCGTTAGCCTTACCACAAGAGGCGATCAGGGGTAGGGTACTGGTGGAAGGGGGGATGTGACAGCTCAGGAGTTTGAGAGGTTCGGGAGAAGTCCTAACAGATCCAGGACTCATATACGCGGAGACAGAGAGAAAACAGATTCGACTCCAAATCCCTAGCACAACACAGACCTTCCCAGAGAATGGGGCTCAGTCATTTATGCTGAGAAATAGTTCCCCCTTCAGGTTCAGTCTCCTTGCATGCAAAAAGGGAGTCCCTTGACACTTAGCCGGGGCGCCTGGGTGGCTCAGTCGGTTAAGCGTCTCTTGATTTCAGCTCAGGTCACGATCTCACAATTTATGAGATCAAGCCCTGCACTGGATTCTCTCTCTCCCTCGCTCTGTGCCCCTCCCCCACTCATGTGCACTCTCTCTCTAAATAAATAAATAAATAAATAATAAATTAACATTTAAAAAAAGGGAGTCCCTTCCTGAAATACCCTATGTCTGAAGATGGTAGGTAGATGAACAGATAGATGGGATGGACAGACAAGACCTGATGGACAAACAGTATACTCCTCACTGTCCCATGTCAGGAGGACTGCCAGAGGGAGGGCAAGGACCCATCGGTGCCTCCCATGGGCCCCTAAAGAGAGAATACAGCAGCCACAAAATAGCTCCACGTATGCCAGGATCAGCAGATGTCCCAGAGAGGCAAAAGGACCAGCGAATGACTTGACCAATCCTGGGGTGAAGTGAGCATTACTCACTCCTGCTCAGAGGAGGCAAAGGGCAGAAGAGGCCTGGGGGCTCCAGCCACAAACCTGTAAGCCCAGTCTGTCCACGACCCCCAACTCTTCTGTGGACCCGCAACAATTGGTTCTGATGCTCAGAAGGTGCAGCTGAATGTCTTCACTGGTTACAAGGCACCTTCTCATCTCTCATCACCCCAGACCTTCACAGGAGCCATGTGGGGCATACAGGCCATTTCCTCCATTTTCCTAATGAGGAGCCAAAGGCTCTGATAACCTGGTGGCTCGCCCCAGGTGACATAGCTGAAAAAGACAAGCAGGATGCCAGCCCCAGCCCCGGGCTTTCATTCCTCTGCTCTTGAACACATCCAAAGCCCACGTGGATGGAGAACACGTGTCTGGGAGACAAGCCAGGTACAGGAAAGCATTCAAGTTCCCATCCCCACCCAGTGGGTCCCTACTTCACTCACTGTGCCTTCACCCAAACCAGCTTCTATATCTCCACCCCCACCCCCACCCCAGGCCTTACCTGGGCCCTTCCAGCCCACATACATACATCCAACGTCTTCATACACCCAAGCCCTATCATTCCTCCAGGCTCCATTGGAGGCCAGCCTCCCTGGTGGCTCCCCCTGGATTCCTGCCTCCCTCCTGGACCTTGGCCTCTGGTTTCTGACAGCCTGAGGTCTCAGGCTTGGATCAAATGTTCTCTGCAGGGCCCACAACCCCTGGGTGCCTATTTTAGGAAGCTTCCCTCAAATGCATTAAGACATAAAAGCTCCCAGCAAGACTGACAGCTCCTTGCACATGAGGCAGGGCTGAGTTAAGGATCTGGGTTAGGGACTAAATGTGCCCCCTCCATAAAATTCGTATGTTAAAGCCCTAACTCCCAATGTTATAATATTAGGAGCGGAGGCTGCTGGAGATCAGGATTAGATGAGGTCATGAAGGAGGGCCCCATGATGGGATTAATAACCTTGTAAGAAGAAGAGAGCTCTCTCTCTTAGTCATGTGAACACACAAGGAGAAGGTGGCCATCCACAAGCCAAGAAGAGTCCTTACCAAGAATCAAATTGGCCGACACCTGAATCTTAGACTTCCAGACCATAGAACTGTAAGAAATCAACGTCTATTGAAGGTGCCCAGTCTACAGTATTCTGTTACGGTGGCTCACTCAGACTAAGACAAGCTGCTTTTCATCCTTGAATGACACCCATTACCATGCACACAGCCAATCTAGACTCGGTTCAACACCACATCCCTGAATCACCTGTAGGAGTCTCAGGCCAGGGTGATGCACAATGGGGATTATGGCGGAAGAGGAGGAAGGGACAGACAGAGGCTGTCTGGACAGAGCCTCTCGGAAGAAGCGCCGGGAGCCCTGAGAGCAGCTGGCCACGCCCTCCCTGGCACACTCTGCTCCTGCTGCCATCCCCACCAACTCCCAGCCTGACAACTGCCTAGCCCTCCGCCCTCTCTTCCCTCAGACACTATCAAGGTGGGAACCACTTCCCTAGGCAACCCCAGGACAGCCAGATGGCACCTGCCAGCAGTCCAGGGAGCCAGGCCCTGCCCACCTGGATCCCAAGGGCTATCTGATCTCAGCCCAGTCTACAAATCAGAGTCCCAGGAGAGCCAGAGGAAAACTAAGCTTCCCTGCCAGCTGGCCATGTGGTAGTCACTGGATGTTCAGATATTCCACAACAGAGGAAAGAGGTGTGATCAGGTCTTGAGGAGACAAAAGCCAGCTCTCTCTTCCATCCACGTCTCCCATTAACAAGCCAGAGAAGGACTCTTGCAGGGTCTGAGGGAAGAGGCTGAGGAAAAGCATTAATGAGAAAGCAGGGGCGAGGCGACCAATGTGAAAAATACACGTTTATTATCACTCATGTGTCTTATGCTTCAGTAACCTTGTTTCAAGAAAATAAATTATTTGACCTATTCCTAATCTTTCTAGATTTGCATGGGGTCTTTTTAAGAATAGTTCACCTAGGGGCGCCTGGGTGGCGCAGTCGGTTGAGCGTCCGACTTCAGCCAGGTCACGATCTCGCGGTCCGTGAGTTCGAGCCCCGCGTCAGGCTCTGGGCTGATGGCTCGGAGCCTGGAGCCTGTTTCCGATTCTGTGTCTCCCTCTCTCTCTGCCCCTCCCCCGTTCATGCTCTGTCTCTCTCTGTCCCAAAAATAAATTTAAAAAAACATTAAAAAAAAAAAAAAATTAAAAAAAAAAAAGAATAGTTCACCTAAAGGGCACCTGGGTAGCTCAGTTGGTTAAGCGTATGACTTCAGCTCAGGTCATGATCTCACGGTGCATGAGTTTGAGCCCCGCATCTGGCTCTGTGCTGAGAGCTCAGAGCCTGAAGCCTGCTTCATATTCTGTGTCTCCCTCTCTCTCTGCCCCTCCCCCAATCCTGCCTGTGCTCACTTGCACTCTCTCTCTTTTTCAAATAAACATTAAAAACATTAAAAAAAAAAAAAAAAAAAAAAAAAAGAGTAGTTCACCTGGACAGAAAAGTCAGATTTGCAGCCAAGGAGCTGTGGCCATTTTCATTAGTTGATGGAGATTTGCATGACAAGTGAGATGATGTTTCTGGGAGAAAGGGCAGTTTGGTAGTGGAACCCCAAATTTGCCTTCACAATTGTCATCTTACTGAACTCTTTCTATTCCGGTCATACGTAATTGCTGTACTGAGATACACCTGACATACAACATTGTATGAATTTAAGGTATACAATATGTTGATCTGCGACATGTGTGTGTTGTAACATGACTAATACCTTAGCGAGAGTTGACACCACATGACTTAACTCCTTGCAATCTGCCTGATACTTCTCAGGGTAGGTGCTGGAGAGAGGCTATAGCTTACAGACTGGACTTCACTCTTAAATTCCACCACCAGCCCCCACCTTCCCCCCCACCCAATACCAGGCCAGCACTCTGCCAGGTCAAAGTTCATATGAAGATAGTAAGGTCAATGGCTGAAAGACAAAGACAACTCAGGAGATGGTGGCATCCAATATCCTCTCCAGCAGAACTTGCTGCCGATCTTCAGACAGAACGCGTCGTGTTCAGAACTCTTGGCTTTCACCTGGGTGTTTAGACCAATTGTCTTGAGTGCTGGTGATAACTAGTTATTCAACAAAGCAACTGCAACAACAACAACCCTCTACAACAACAATCCTGGCCCTTGGCCAGCCAACCAACAGCAAGTGAGCAGCGAGTGCGGGCTGCAGAAAGGAGAAAAACACCAACCTATCCTTGAAGATCTTGTGCCTGTGCAGGACAAAAAGAAGCCAAAGCACGAGGAAGTGATTCTTGAAGAGGCAGAGCTACTCAGGTAAACCTTGTCGAATGTGAGTGAGAAGGGTAAAGAAATGCGGATTTTCACGGGCTGGTACAAAAGGCTTTCCCCGATGCCACGGGGGAATACGGCAGTAAAAGGCCCCCAAGACATGTGGGTTGTCTGCGACAGACACATAATTCCACTGAGGATCTCTCCCGATGCCTTCACTGTTTAGTCTTCCTTTTTCCAACATCAGTTGACATTTAGGGTTTGAAAACTGATGTACGGTCAAGGAAGCCTTTCTGGCTACAGCTCATGATGACCAGATCTGTAAAGCTGGACAGTTGCTAAGCAGTTATAAATTAAGGTTTTAAAAACATTTTTAATGTTTGTTTATTTTTGAGAGAGACGGGGAGAGAGAGAGAGCAACAGAGCACAAGCAGAGGAGGGGCAGAGACAGACAGCGACACAGAATCTGAAGCAGGATCCAGGCTCTGAGCTGTCAGCACAGGGCCGGATGCAGGGCTCGAACTCAAGAGCCATGAGATTGTGACCTGAGCTGAAGTGGGAAGCTTAACCGACTGAGCCACCCAGGCACCGCTACAAATCAAAGTTTAGACGACCACACACCATTAGTGCCGGTGTTGAGAGTTAAACAGGTGCGTGACTAAGTGAGCACTGAGCCTGGAAGGCCCATGGCAGTGACCCTGAGGGCAAGTACCCCCAGCTGCATTCTGTCCATGCCCGCACAGCACGACACTCATCTGAGAAGCACCCAGTTAGTAAGTCTGATCCTGTTTATCAGACTTGCCCTACCCTGCCTGCAGCCCCTTGCCTGCCATCCCCACTGACGGTGGAAGGAGAGAGACAGCCTGTCACAGTGTGTCTGGAGTGCGGCTGAGAACGTGGGCTTTGGAGGCAGATGTCTGGGGCTAAACCCCAACTCGGTCACTCTCTGTGACTTCTTCCAAGCTAACCTCCCGGATCTAAGCTTCCTTATCTGTAAAATAGAACCTCAATGGCAAGAAGTGCTGAGGGAGATCCCCCAGGCCTCTTTTAGAAGGGCACTAACCCCACCCATGAGGACTGCACCCTCGTGACCCACTCTCCTCCCAAAGACCTCACCTCCTAAAACCATCAAAACAAACGCCTTTTGGGGAGGGACACAAACGTTCCATCGACAGCACTTCCAAGGCTTTGAAGACAGGGTCCAGGTCACCACAAGGGCATGGCAGAGGGAATAAACTGTGGACTTGGAGACTGCAAGGGTGTGGGGAGGGGTGGACAGACAGTCCTGGCTCCAAACGCCCACTCTACCACTTAAAGTCCAGGAAATCTCTGGCAAGCCACTTAACCTCTCTGAGCCTTGGTTTTCTCAACTGCAAAATGGAGATAGTAACTCCTAAGTGTGAAGATACTATGAATTTTCTGCCTAATGGTATACACTTAGAGTAAATTCAAGGCTCTTTCCTTGCTGTAAAAACTGACCTTTAGAAAAAAAGAAAATGGGCTTGTCTAGCCATTACAGACTACTGCTTTTTCTCATAACCTGACATGATACAGAAACATCCGACGAAGAAGCCGGCGGGCACTGAAATGTCAATTGTGAGATAATTAGTGATCACTGCAAGTCCCCAGCCCGTTCCCAAGAAAGCATGTGCACGGACCTCCTGGCCTCCAAGCCAGGCTCCCAGAGCCCAGGCCTTCTGCTCTGGCTGATGCCAGGGCTCTGTCTCCTGGGGAAAGGAGTCTGATACACGAAAGAACTTTCATTATCTTTGCCCTGAAGCACCAGCAACTGCCTACAAAGAGCAGAGCTAGGAATGAAGGGCAGTGAGAAAGAAATTACTGTGTTTCCTCCCCAGGGGCTAGTCCATTTAGAAACGGGTAGATTCAGAGAAGTGTGTCTGTGTTTGTGCCCTCTACTTCCGTGATTTCAGAGATGACTGGTGACCAACCTTGACCACCATCCAACAGTTAGCCCCCTTCACATATGGGGGAATATGTCAGACCAAGTTCAAATGCAGGAGGACCATGCTTCTGCTAGGCCTCTTACAACCAGTGGAAGCTGGGGGCTTGGGTGAGTCCACTGGGAGCAGCAGTGATCCTCTCCACACCCCAAAACCCCCCAGTTTTCCAAGTCGGTGACTCTTTCAATCTGGGATTCGGGACGGCACATTTGTTCATCTACTCAGTATTTACTGAACACTGACAACGTGCCAGGATCAGGCCGAGCAGAGAGGACTCAGAAGGGACAAAGAAAGCATGGTCCTTGTCCTCAAAGAACTGGTCCTAATACAGGGGTTCTCATACTTGGCCTTATTCACACTGAGGTCAACAGCATGGTGAGAAGCATCCCTGCCTTCTACCCAATAGCACTTCCAATTGTGACAACCAGAAATGCCTCTAAACATCACCAAATGCTGTCTGTGGGCCATAATCCCCGCTGTCTCCCTGCAGCTAAGAAATACTGTTTTGACGGGAAGGCTACAGAAAGAAGAATGTAAGCTTTGGAGCTAGATGGACTGGAGTTCTCCCATCTTATGTGCTGTGTGACCTTAGGGGGATTACTTCTCTGAACCACAGTTTCTTTATTTGCAAATTATGGGCATTAATCATAGTTCTGCAAGGTTGTTAGAGATGAAGTGTATAAAATACTGCAGCACACGCTGTCAACAGGCACCCAAACGCCATCTTCCCCACCCCAATTCTTCTAATTAACAGTTCCGTTCAGAGATCCTTCTCTCAGAAAAGATGGATCAGTCCCTTGGGGGGCAAGGGGGGAGGGGCACATGGAACCCAGAACGAGCCACTGAGACGTAGGGGGCATCGGAGGGAGGGGGTCCCCTGGGAAAGATCTTCCTCTCTGATAACAGGTTGATAAGGAGTGCAACGGTTTTAATATATGTACACAAATTCCTCAATACTCCTCCCTTCAAAAGATGGAACCCTTCTCTTGAGTGTGAGCTCAATTTAGTGACTCATTTGTAACGAATAGGACACAGAAGTGACAACATATGGCTTCCAAGATTAGAACATGAAAGGCCCTGTGGCTTCCCCCGTGTGCTCTCCCAATCACTCACCCTGGGGACGTGGCTGCCACATTGCGAGGACCCCCAGGCAGCCCTGTGGAGAGGCCCACAGCCGACAGCCAGCACCAATGTGCCAGCCATCTGTGTGAGGCATCTTGGAGCAGATCCTCTTGCCCCGGTCAAGCCTCCAGAAGATCACAGCTCCGGCCAACGTTTTGACTGAAACCTCTCAAGAAACCCTGAACAAGAACCACCCGGCTGAACTGCTTCTGACTTCTGGCCACAGATAATGAATGTCCTTTAAAGACGCTGAATTTTGGAGTAATTTGTTAATGCAGCAAAGAACTCATACGAGGAGAGGCAATCTGAACCTCCACACACCCCACCCCCTCCCAGGCCTGCCTGTTGACCTCATCAGATGAGGACACGAAGTGAGAGCCATCCCGGGGCCTGGAGAGGGAGGCCAGGAGTCTCGGGGATGCGAACCAGAGCCACAGGAACAATCCCGAAGCCCCCACTTGCAGACATCTTGTTAAAGGAGAAAACACTCATGTGCTCGGACCCGAGTCTCCTGGTCCCTGTAGCGTCACCCCTCATGTGCAGTAACCGCTAGAGAGACAGCTACTATCCCCGTTTGCTCTGACTTCCCAAGGCTCCTCTCACGGATCCCAACCCTTCTCAGCTCTGCACCAGGTGTGCCCACATCCTGGAGAGGCTGGCGATGACGAGGGGCGGAAGGCACAGAACTGAGCAGCTTCGAGGCTGTCGCCTTTCACCCTTCATTCTGAGAGGTTGCGTACTCCCAGCAGGCCAGAACCAGACTCCCGTGATCTCACTCATCTCGGGCTCTGCTGTAATAAAATAGCACAGACTGGCGTCAACACCAGAGCTTGATCTTCCCACAGTTCTGGAGGCCAGAGTCTGAGATGAGGGCGCCTGCACGGCCACGTTCTGGGGTGAGCTCTCATCCCGGCTTGCAGACAGCCACCTCATCATTATGTCCTCATGTGGCGGAGAAAGAGCGGGTTCTGGTCTCCCATCCTATTATCAGAGCACTAATCCCCTTACGAGGGCCCTAGCATCAAGACCTTACCTAAACCTCATTACTTTCCAAAGGCCCACCTCCAAATACCCTCATACGGGGGGTTAGCGCTCCAACATATGAATTCAGTCCACAGCACACGCCACATCGTACAAGCTTAAATTCTCTATTCTCGATACCGGAGAGGAAAACAACCAAGTGTCTGCTTTTCCTGCTCGTCATCGTATTTATAGAGGGCTATAGGTAGCTGGTTCTAAAATTTAAAGGTATGTGTCTTCAACAAAAGGTATTATATTTCAACTAGCCAATCAGAAGGCAACAAAAGCAAAACTAAACCGCTATGTTCAAGTTCAAAAGACTTGAAGCAGGGGGTGAATGAGGAATGGCAGAGTTAAGGTGTTCTGTATAATCATTTCGATTCTGTTTTAACGATGGGCCTCCTTCTAGTAATTAACCAGGCTTGGGCTCTGGGGCCCAGGGTCAGGCAACCACTTCCTAGTGGTGACCATGGCTTCCTTCACCTCTCCGTGCCTCAGTTTCTTCACCTACAAGGGGGCCATACGTTCAAAGAAGTAATGTACATGAAGTGCTTAGGACAGCATCTGGAAGGCAGTAAGCTCTTAATCCCACGTTGGCTATTTGTCATCATTGATGCCATTATCAGGATTACTGTCTTCTCCTAAGGAAAGAGGGAGGCTGGCGGCCAGACGGGGGGACTGTGGAACCTTCCAGGGAGTAGCCCCAAGAACCGGTGTGAAGTAGAAGACGTGGGGAAGTGCAATGTGGCTCTAGACGCTGGGCCTCGGACTCCTGCACAGCTGGTTGCTCCATTTCCCCACCTACAACAGGGCGGTAAGACTTCCATCTTACAGGACCACGAAGAATGTGTAAGAAGCGTGAAACAGCATCCTGGACGCATGTCCTGTTACATTCCCAGGCTCTGATGGCACCAGGGACCAGGAGATGGAGTTTGAGGTACAAGAATGAATTACATCCAGGCTTTTCAGGGCAGTGAAGACTGCCTTCAGCAAACAGACGAAGACTCTGCCTAAGAAATAGAACGAAGTCAAGACTTTAAAAGCAAGACACATTGGGGAGCTCCTCCGGCAAACAGTGCCGGTGAACATACAAGAGCGATGTGCCCCAAATTCCAGCCCCCTTCAGGAGCTGGGGCTCTCTGCATTTCACCAGAAGCAGGACCCTCGCCACTTTCAGAAGACGAATCTCCATCAGTCTTCACCAGGGTTGGTAAACCATGGCCTGTGGGCTAAACCTGGACAGCCATCTGCTTCTGTGTGGCCCGGCAGCTGAAAATGACTTTTACATGTTTGAGTGGCTGGAAAAGATTAAAACCCTAACGATATTTCCTACAATGTAAGACTTACATGAAATTCAAATCCCAGTGTCCATAAGTAGGCTTGTTCAGGCAGGTATCATACACGGTTGCTTTCACATAACGACAGCAGGGGTGAGCAGCTACTCCAGTGACTGGGTGGTTACTAGGCTACAACAGGTACTAGCCAGCTCTCCACAGGAAAAGATCCCTGGCTCAAGCCAGAGGTTTTCAAACTTAGTGTCCATCGGAATCATCTGAAGGGTTTATTCAAGCACAGATTGTGGGCCTCATGTCAGAGTTGCTGGGCTGAGGCCAAAGAATTTGAATTCCTAACAAGCTCCCAGGTGAGGCTGATGATGTCGGTCTGGGGACCACACTTTCACACTTTGAAAACTGCTGGTCTAAGTCAATCGTGGAAAATTCCATTTTCCGTGCCAGTGACTGCCTAGAAAAAGGGCATCGCAGTTCTGACCAATGAGACTCACGGAGAAGTGAGCTGAGAGCTTCTGGGACAGTGATCCCAGAAGTGGGTCCCAAGTGGAAAAGCTGGGCCTGGTTCTCTTTCGGCATCATCTCGAGACCAGGAGGACAAGAGCCACCTGCCGCAAGTAGCAGAAGGAGCAGAAAGGGGGAAAGAGGCTGGATCCACCAGTACACAGCTAGGCCACAAGTGCACCAGCCACAGCGTCTCCGTCTGTGACACAGTAATTCCATTATTGTCTAAGCTTCTTCAAATTGGGTTCTTAGGAGCTGCAAGCCACACATGTCCTAAGCAGTATCCCTCTTCTGTGCAGCCCCACCCAGGGTTCCAAATACACCCCCGACCACTGCAAGGACACCACCAATCTCAAGCCATGAGGGCCGGGGTCAGCGCATGGGCCACAGTACCCACCATCCCACAAGAGGGCAGATCTGGGGTAGGAAACAGAGCATTATTTTTGGAGCCATAAAATGCCAGGTTGGAGCCCAAATTCCACCACTCAGTGGCCATTCACCTCATACTCCCAAGATGGGACTTATGCATGCCGCATGACCAAGGCAGCCCTGTCTGTGAATCTGGGCAGGGTCCCTTTCTCTCCAGATCCTCATTCACCACCAGAGCCAGCATCGGCAACAACTCGCGAGGTCCCAGGCACAGGACTAAGCCTTTCACGTGCGTGATCTTACTGAAGCCTCAAAACAACCCCAGGTGGTAAGCACCATCCTTTCCCCACCTTACAGCTCAAGAAACAGAGGCTCCAGAACGTCACAAGGCTTGCCCGAGGCTGTACAATGTCTAAATGCAGAGGGAGGATTCCAACTCAGATGTTTCTGGCTCAAGAACCCACATGTTTGATGTCGACGCTGTGACACCAGGTTTAAAGCACAGGATATGTACAGGGTCCCACAGTGCATACGGGGGCTCAGGACACACTCCTGCATCTGATCATCTGACACAAGGTCTCATTCCTCTCCTCACCCACCGCTCGGACTAGAAAAGAGGGTGGAAAGACAAGTCCTTTCAAAAACTGGCCAGCTCTGGCAGGTCAGCCAGAGTGGAGCTGACACGAGCATCAGGGGGGATATTGCAAGATCACTCAAGATGTGGACCACGAGATGGTGCCCCGCGGGGACAGTGGCAGCAGCGTGTCCGCAAGGGCCCGGGCCTGCCCAGCGTCTCGTCAGCTCTGGTTCCTGGGCCACAGCCCAGCCTTACCTGCCAGCTTGCACACCTGGCTGAGAATCTTCCGCTGCCCCCTCTGGCATCCAGCTGTCTAATCGGAGAGCTCGGATGTTTGCCTTGCGCCTGTGGAGGGCAGGCGGAGGCAGTGGAACGGGCAGCAATTCCAGAGCCGTCACAACTTCTGGCTGAAACCAAACATGACAGATTTACCATTGGGCAGGCTGTTCCATTTATTATTTAACGCTCGCAATAAATATTTGCATGACCCAGCGCTGGAGGGAACGCTCTGTGATAACTCACTGCGTTTCCCTGCCAAACAGCACCGCAATCGGATTCCAAAACTGCGGCAGAGAATATTTTATGCTCTTCTAAGGAGCCAGGTGATGGCCCTCTGGTAGGAAACATTTTCTTGCCTGTCTCCAAAGAGCCAAAGGGAGCAGGGAGACTGGAGTTCCGAGAGGCAATTAGATGAGGAGGAGGAAGGTGACCGCGAACGTGTACTTCTGTACTCCGAGCCTACTGGGTGCCAGGCTCTGTGCTGAGAGCTTCACATTCATTCATTCAACATGTGTCTTTGAGGGCAGGGCTGCCAGACTGGGCAACTAAAATACAGGTGATCCAGTTAAATTTGAAATTCAAATTTTCAATCAATAAAAATCCCATGCAATTCCAGAAAATTTTTGGTGTTAATCCAAAATTCAAACTTGCCTGGGCACCCTGTTTTTCTCCAGCAACCCTAATTGAGCTTATGCGCATGACAGAATAGCAAAGGGGATTTATGTTCAACTGGGGGTCAGGGAAGGGACCTCTAAAAAGATCACACTTAGACATGTCAGTGAAGGAGACAACCATGACAAAAGGTGAGCGAGTTCCAGACAGAGAGGAAAGCCCGTGCAAAGGCCCTGGGGTGGAAAGAATGTGGACATACGAGTTGAGAAAGGCCATGTGAGTAGGGATGAATAAAGGAGGGGAAAGTGACAGGGCCCATGGTCCCCCTAAAGAATGTGGATGTTATTTTAAGTTGAAAGGAAGCTTTTGGAGGGTTTTTCAGGTGGACATGGCCCAATGGGGATCCAAACTCCTGCTGCCTGGATTTCTGAATCCAGAGGCCACACAGGGGCCCCAACACTGGCAGGAAAAGAGGAGGAACAAGAAAAGGAGAAATTGCATTAGAAGAGAGCTGATCGGCACTCACAGAAAACACTTGCACAGTAACAAACCAGCTGCCTCAACAGAAACCTCCACCTCTTCCCAGAGTTGTTCCCCCAGCCGGGCAGCCAGAGGGAGGGGGACTCCGGCAGTGACAATGCTATCAATTTCCATTCTGCTTTTGGCAAATACAGAAAAGGACATTTCAAAGACTTTTAAAAATAACTTTCAAACAACTCAAGGGTGGGAAGAAAAGAGAGAGAGAGAAATCACAGTTTGCCTGCTCAAGAACAGTGATAATGACAATAAGGAATGCAGATAAAAAGAACTGCATTTTCACATATGTTATATCATTGGCTCCTTAGTGTTCTATAAAGCAGGCAGGGCAGATTGTGATATCCCTGAATCATAGTGAGGGAAACAGAGATTCGGAAAAATAGAATCCAACAGCTAGGAAATGTCCAGGCAGGGTTTGAAGCTATGTTTGCTCCCAAAGCCTGGGCTCCCAAAAGCCCTCTATGGTCTTGCTATGGACTGAATTATGTTCTCACAAAATTCACATTCTGAAGCCCTAATCCCCAATGTGACTGTATCTGGAAAGGTAATTTAGGAAGTAATTAAGGTTAATGAAGTCACAAAGGTGGGCCCTAATCAAAAAGGACCGTGTCCTGGGGCGCCTGAGTGGCTCAGTCAGTTACGGTCCGACTCCGGCTCAGGTCACGATCTCGCAATTCGTGAGTTGCAGCCCTGCGTCGGGCTCTGTGCTGACAGGTCAGGGCCTGGATCCTGCTTCAGGTTCTGTATCTCCCTCGCTCTCCCCTCTCCTGCTCACACTCTGTCTCTGTCTCTCAAAAATAAACATTTAAAAAATAAAAATAAATAAAAAATAAAGGACCGTGTCCTCATAAGAGGAAGACATCTCTCTCCCTTTCTCTTGGTCTCTCCACAGGAAGAAGGCTGCCATTTGCAAGCCAGGACAAGAACTTTCACTAGCACCTGACCACACTGCTGCCCTGATCTTGGACTTCCAGCCTCCAGAGCTATAAGCAATAAATGCCTCCTATTTAAGCCCCCAGTCTACGGTATTTTGTCACAGTAGCCTGAGCTAAGAGAGCTGATGTGAAGCCAACCGCAGCCCAGCCCTCAGCTGCTTGTCTTGCGAGCACAGCTGCTACATGTACAAAATCCCTTCTCCCATCTCCCCCTCGGCCTTTCCGCCTACCTGATGCCTAAAGGGTCTTCCCCCCGCCCCAGCTAGCCCACCCCCTTCATCCCCACAGCACTCATATGTCTCAGAGAATGTCACACATAAGTCCGCACAGTGGCGGACTCCTCCTCTGGAAAGGAACACAGCAGCAGATGAAGGGATCACAGCTTTGGCACTGGAAAACCTGAGTTCAAATCCCAGCTCTATACTAACTAGCTGGGTGGCCTTGAGAAAAGGACCTGAACCTCAGTTTCCTCTCCTGAAGAATGGGGATAACGTGATCCACACACCCCCTCCCCAGGGATCACTGTGGGAATTAAATGAGATGCTAAGTATAAAACATCAGCACAGGGCCTGGCACAGTCAGTGCCCGATAAGTAGTAGCTGTTAATAATAATTACAACAATGATGACACCCAAACGGTCCCTTCATTCAGCACATTTTTTAATGAACACCTGCTATGTGTTAGGCACATGGGCATAGAGCAGGACATGATTCCACACATGATTCCACCTTCACGAAACTTACAATATGATGCAAGAAACAGACTTACGGTATAATAAAAGGACCATATTGGTAAAAAATCACAGACAAACAGTCTTAAAGTGTTGAAGAGTGCTGTGAAGGAAGAAGGAGGCTTCTGTGAGATAATCATCTACGTGAGCATCAGAGAAAGTCTCAAAGGATACTTCAGCCGAGATCTGGGGTGTGAAAGAGGCAGCCAAGCAAAGACCGGGAGGGATAAGGTTTCCCAGTACAGACAGCAGCAGCACGTGCAAACACAGAAAGGCTGGGAAGCACTGGACAGGTACTGAGGGGGTGAGGTGAGGCCAGCTCGGCTGGAGGAAGCAAAGAAGGGAGATGCGGTTACAGAAAGAAGTCAGCCAGGATCACAGCATGCAGGGTCTGCTAATCCATTTCTAACTTATTCTGAAGTCAAAGAGAACCAGGCACCCACGCTAAGAATGCAGTACGATGGCTGGTGCAGAAGAAGAGCTCAAAAAACATGAGCTCGCTTCCCTACCTTGAAATGGCCAAAATAAATTAAAGTGGCCTGTCTGCTCTGAATTTTTGGATTTGACTTCGCCTTGCAACTGTTTCTTTAAAAAAATGTCCAAGGACCAGGGGGGATGAGATGGAGAAGGGGATGTGAGGGAACAAGCTCAAAATCAAACAAGCCAGAAACTCCTGGCTGGGAATTTTCTCTCCAGATCTCTGCAGGGATGCCCGCATCTCTTGAACTGCCGGAGACAGAGGTGAAGTCAGAAGAGCTTAGAAACCTTTCTCCAACCAAGACCCAGACCAGGCAGGTAGTAAAGCTGCCCCCCACTCTACCTCCACCCTCACAGCCTGAGGATGGGGTCTGCCAGACCCCTCCTGACATCCTGACACCAGACCAAACCCTCAGAGCCACTCAAGGCCAAAGCTATCAGCCTGGGCCACTTCAATGCCAGGAAAGCAAAATGTGTTCCTGGTAAAAAGCTAGCAAAGAAAAAGCAAAGAAAGAAAGAAAAAACTTTCAGTTGGTTACAAGGGAGCCACAGTCTGAGTCTAGGACATTCATCCAGCATGAAGTCTGCTGTGACTCAGACCCTTCTTGGAATTTTAAAATTCATTACAGTTTATTTATTCATTCACTACCCACACAGAACTCACAGCAGACTGCCCTAAGAGTCTACTCTTGAATATGTATCACAAAATTATTAAATATAAATTTAAAATCAGAACTTGGAGGAAAATAATTGAGAATAAGAGGTAAGGACAGGAATAGAACAGGATGGAAAGTAGAAAAGATATACAGATCAGAAGGTCAGTTACTAGATCTGAAAATGTGGCTCTGAGTTCCCTTGTGGCCAAGTCAAAAAGGGGAGTAGAAGCTGTTATCATGGTCTACAAGGAAAAAGGCCTTTGACTCCCTAGGACCAGCACTGTCCTGCCCTGTGACCCCACATAAGTCATTTAATCTCTACTTGGACTTACTTTCCTCGTCTTCAAAAAGGAAAGAGAAACTATTCAATCTTTGTGACTCCCTCTTTAGGTTATAAAAAACCAAGCTATAGTAACAACCAAGAATGGCTGAACTTCCAGCCTCGGCTCTAAATTAAGATTCCCAAACTAAATGTCTGTAAGGACTAGTCACTAGCAGAAATGAGGGAAGACATCTGGGCCTAACACAATAATAATAATAACACAATAAGTAGCGGGGAATGGAGGAACCATGCTCTGTCTAAAGGGGACAGCTGCTTCTGTCTCCAGCTGATTAGTGCCCATGGTCTGATTTTTAAGAGCTCAAAATCAGGATTTTAACGTAAACCCTTCTACCATGTAAATGTTTGCTTTTAATTCAAATTTCCTTAAAATAGTGTATAGGTCAGGGGCGCCTGGGTGGCGCAGTCGGTTAAGCGTCCGACTTCAGCCAGGTCACGATCTCACGGTCTGTGAGTTCGAGCCCCGCGTCAGGCTCTGGGCTGATGGCTCGGAGCCTGGAGCCTGTTTCCGATTCTGTGTGTCCCTCTCTCTCTGCCTCTCCCCCGTTCATGCTCTCTCTCTGTCCCAAAAATAAATTAAAAACGTTGGAAAAAAAATTTTTTTTTTTTAAAAATAGTGTATAGGTCAAACATGGCTCCACCTGAAGGCCAATTCCAGAAATAGCAAATCCCTCCAGTACCTTACAAACGGATTCTTCTATCTTCAAGTTAAATTGCAATCCCCACCCTATCTTCCAGCAGCTAAGCCTCTCAAGGAAGCATTTTGCAACAAAGATACAATTCTTTCTGAATCCTATTCCACACACATTGTTGGTTTCCTATTGTGTTTTGGGGCACCGAAGGATACACCAGTGTGATAAACAAGTCTCCACCAAGTCTCCAGACAGGCCCAGCTGTGTGTTCCATCAAGACACTGGCTGGCTCCCACGAAGTTCTCAAGGTTTGGCGATGTCTGCAGAAATCAGCCCTTTCATCAACAGCTTCAAAACATATTGCTGGATTTAT
Organism: Neofelis nebulosa; assembly: GCF_028018385.1. Taxonomy (NCBI): domain Eukaryota; kingdom Metazoa; phylum Chordata; class Mammalia; order Carnivora; family Felidae; genus Neofelis; species Neofelis nebulosa. Next base: position 32,156,282 of record NC_080799.1, read on the forward strand.
CTCTACCAGGAACCAGAAAACACCCATTCCTCTCCAAATCTTTTTCCGTCTGTCCAGCCTCCTGGATAAGGTTTTTCTTCATGGAGCCCTGTCACTCCATTTATTGCCAGTTCAACAAGTACGTGCTAAATGCCCACTGGATATGGGTACTGGGCTAAGAGTTGAGGAGTCAAGACAAATAATATGAGACCACTGGTCCACAGTCTAAGGCCAAGATATAGATGCAACTGAACTTACCCTGGTGGGTATTTTAACTGACAGAGCTAAATGATAAAATGGAAAGTCACTTAACTTGACCTGGGTTTGAGTTAGAATTCTTCCACCCACTAGCTAGGTTATGTTGGGCAAGTTGCCTACTCTATTACCTCATCTATTTAAAAATGTAAGGGAGGGGCGCCCGGGTGGCTCAGTCGGTTGGGCGTCCAACTTCGGCTCAGGTCATGATCTCACAGCTTGTGGGTTTGAGCCCTGCGTCGGGCTCTGTGCTGACAGCTCAGAGCCTGGAGCCTGCTTCTGATACTGTGTCTGCCTCTCTCTCTCTACCCATCCCCTGCTCATGTTCTGTCTCTCAAAAATAAAGATTATGGGAATGCAAGCTGGTGCAGCCACTCTGGAAAACAGTATGGAGATTCCTCAAAAAACTAAAACCAGGGGCACCTGGGTGGCTCAGTCAGTTGAGCGTCTGACTTCAGCTCAGGTCATGATCTCACAGATAGTGGGTTTGAGCCCCGCGTTGGGCTCTGTGCTGACAGCTCGGAGCTCGGAGCCTGGAGCCTGGAGCCTGGAGCCTGCTTCAGATTCTGTGTCTCCCTCTCTCTCTGCTCCTCCCCTGCTCACACTCTCTCTCTCAAAAATAAAGATTATGGGAATGCAAGCTGGTGCAGCCACTCTGGAAAACAGTATGGAGGTTCCTCAAAAAACTAAAAACAACTACCCTACGACCCAGCAATTGTACTACTAGGCATTTATCCAAGGTATACAGGTGTGCTGTTTCAAAGGGACACATGCACCCCCATGTTTATAGCAACACTACCAACCATAGACTAAGTACAGAAAGAGCCCAAATGTCCATCGATGGATGAATGGATAGAGAAGATGTGATATAGATATACAATGGAGTATTACTTGGCAATCAAAAAGAATGAAATCTTTCCGTGTGCACTACGTGGATGGAACTGGAGGGTATTATGCTAAGCAAAATTAGCAAAAGACAAATATCATATGACTAACTCATCTGAGGACTTTAAGATACAAAACAGATGAACATAAGGGAAGGGAAGCAAAAATAATATAAAAACAGGAGGACAAAAACATAAGAGCCTCTTAAATATGGAGAACAAACAGAGGGTTACTGGAGGGGTTGTGGGGGGGATGGGCTAAATGGGTAAGGGGCACTAAGGAATCTACTCCTGAAATCATTGTCGCACTACATGCTAACTAATTTGGATGTAAATTTTTAAAAAATAAAAAATAAAGCAAGTTAAAATAAAAAGAAAGAAAGAAAGAAAGAAAGAGAAAGAAAGAAAGATAGATTTAAAAAAAATGTAAGGGATATAACACCACCTCACTTACAGTTTGTTGGAAACAGAACTAGCCCACACTGCAGCAAAGGTGCTGCACCGCACAATTCCAAGATGTGCTAGTCACAGACTATGCTGCAAATAGTTTCCCCTGGAGTTGTGCAGTACCCAACACGGACAGCTGTATAGGACAGCCCAGGTTGGAAGGTGTAAATACCTCACAGGAAACAAACAAGCAGAGTGTCCAGCACATTGTAGGGCCTCAACAAATGAAACTGTTGCTAGTACAGAAACCAAATGGAAAATAGAACCTAGTTTTCCTAACTTGTCTTTTCCAGCATCTTTTCAACAAGAACCTCACCGCACAAATCGAAACACTGCTGAACAATCAGGGTCCCTCGGATGAAGCTGAGCCCTTCTCATCAATCAGGCGCTGCACTTCCCCCTCCAAGGAAAAACACTGGTACCAGTCCTGGGGCCTTGATTTACGCCGCTGCCATTCCTGGCTGTCAGTCAAGTACATGCCCCTCCTGCCCACCTGGCCCAGGGCTGCCTCCGGATTCATGTTGCCGACTGCCGCGTGGCAGTCCACACTCTCCCTTGGTTCAGAGTGATTGTCCACGAGGTGTGCTCAGAGTGTTCAGTCCTGGGATTTTCTATTCCTTTTAAGCTTCGAACTGACTATCTCAAATGTTTAAATATAGCTGGCATCTGGCTCTTGACTGCTCATTTTGGAGGTGGTATTCGCCACGTCTCTTTCCACTGCAACGGGAATCAGCGAACAGTGAATTCGTTGTTTCACTTATCTTTTAAGAGTCCGGGGGCAGAGCTCGGGTTCAGGTACAGCAGGATTCAAGAGCTCAAACAATACTGTGGGATCAGCTTCTCATCTTTTTCTTCTGTTCTCCTCCCGGGAGATGCTACGCGGCGGCTTCCGGTGACCCCAGGCGTTAAACACTGGGTAGATGCCTCCAGCCAGAGTAGAAAAGCAAACGGGAATAGAGGGATACGGAATGCAATCTTCAGGGTCCGCCACCCACCTCTTCTCAGCCCTGCAGAGGGCAAAGGCAGCCGGCGGACGACAGCTGGCCGGGCAAGGGCAGGCGGCTCACCCCCCACCCCCCACCCCTGTCCTGGGTGTGCCCTCGGCCCACTCTACCTGCACTACGGGCCCTTTCGAGGATGCAGCCTAGACACCATAATGTTGCTGACACCACGTGGAGCACAGGCGTGACTCGACCCCCTTGAGGCTGAAGATTCCGGCGGGCAGGGGCCAGGTGTAGTCGTCTGGTGGCCACCCAGGCCAAGCCTCCTAAATTCCCTTGCTTTTTAAAACTGCCCCCTACCCCACTTCCTCTTCCTTCGGCCTCTCCTTGCCCTCAGGGGCCAGTTCCGAATTTCCCTGGCCCCACAGAGCTTAAGCCTGAGCTTCAGGTCCACCTTCTCTAGCCCCCCCGGAAAGCCACCTTATCTCCCGCCCACAGCTGACGCAGAAGCCCCGCCTCTTCCTGTTTCCGAGGCCACCTACGGCCCCGGGCTCATTTCCTGTCCAAAAGGAAGCAGTCTGTCCTCCGATCATTGGTGGAGCGCATTTGACTGTCAGACCCTGCAGCCAATGAATGATCAAGTTGGTTCCATTCTCATCCCGCCAACTTCTGAAGGATTCTGTCACCTCGCCAAAGTCCCTCCGCGTTTTTTTGGTTGCAAGCAGTAGAAGCGTGACTCATTGGTAGGCTACTGAAGAATCTTTAATTGTTACTATTACTACTTTAATGGTTACTGTTATTATTAGATATAACATTGTTATTGATATAATAGTATTATTAGTGGTAGATTATTAGATAAAATAAAATACTATTCTCATTTCTATCATTAGAGATAATAATATCATATCGGCTCCAGTATCAGCCCCACCAACTTCTTTTGAAGGGCCCTTTGAAGAGACTCTAAGTGCTTTTTGTTGCAAGTGATAGAAGCCCAATTTATTGGTAGAATACTGAAGAATCTTTAATTATTACTATTACTAGTCTAGTTATTACTATTAGATATAAACAGTTATTATTAGATATAATAATAGCATTTATTAATATATTATTAGATTATAATTATTATTAGATACAATAACATACTATTAGGTATGTATAATAATATTATCCTGGTTACCAGGTGCTGTGGGGCTGGGTGGAATGGGGGGCTGCTAGGCACAGGGTACAAACTTCCAGGTTTAAGACAAAATGTTCTGGGGATCTAATATAGACCATGGGGCTTATAGTTAGTAATACTGTATTCTACACTTTAAAGTTGCTAAGAGAGTAGATCTTACGTGTTCTCACCACAAAAAAGAACTGGTAATTATGTGACATGATGGAGGTGTTAGCTGATGATATAATCACTTTCTGCAATATATGTGTATCAGATCTACACATTGTATATGTTAAACTTATATAATGTTATATGTCAATTATATCTTGATAAAGCTGGGGGGGAATAACAGTATATCTAATGAGTAGTAGCAGAAGATATAATACCCTTATTGTTATTGTTACCATAATTATTAGGAGGAAGGGGAGAGAGAAGGGGAAGAGATTTAGGAAGCATTTAATACCTCCCAGGTCCCATTCCAAGCACTTTGCTTGAATCTCCTCGCTTTCTCACAACCACCCTATGAGGTTGCTATTGTCCTTTTATCCTATTTTACGGATGACGAACACCACTGCCACACACCTAGTTGGCGAGCCAGGATTTGCACCTGGAAGGTCTGCCTCCAGAAGCAGCACCCTGCACCATTAGCCTATAATCCAAGGGAAAGTAACCAGGACAGCAGGAGTCTATATGAGTTAATGAAAACCGAGCACTTGAATTTCCACATTAGGTACTCTTCAGCTCTGCTTCTGTCAATTTTTTCCTTCGCACAGAGGATGAGCTTCTCTCCTGTTAGCAGGAGATGCGGCTCCCTACAAGCCCCAGCCTCGTGACTCACAGTGTCTCTCCACCACAGAGAAGGAAGGACTGACACTCTCTCCATTTCCAAGTACAAAATCCCATGACGGGCTCTGATTGGCACAGCTTGGATCATGTGCCAGCCTCTGGGCCAATCACCTGTGGCCAGGGAGCTGGAGTACTATAGTTTCAAGGTTTTGGTGTCAGATCAATCAATGGCAGATGGAGGCAGGAACCCACTAGGGGGTCCAAATGGCAGGGATGAGAAGGGGGGTAAAAGCCGTTTTCGTGAGAAAGGAGGTGTGCTGGAGACACCAGCATTTATTTCATCCTGAGAGCAAGGGAAGCTTGCAAGGAAGCCTCACTGGGAAGAAACCAGTTGGCCAAGAACTGAGGCCCTCCCAGCTGTGACCCTCCTGACATCTGGTCCAGATGCTGGCCGTCATTCCTTCAGACGTACACACGCAGCTTTAATGAGGAACTAAAAAGTCCTCCCGACTCCCAGGAAGAGGCATTAGCATGCATGATCATCCTGCTCTGTCTGCCTGCATGAAATATGAAGGGGGTCTTTGAAGACACATCCGGAGTGTTTAGCAAATGCTCCAGAACAGCTCATCTGAAAACCCTGAACAGACGCCGGACTCATTGTGTGATCTGTTACATCACGCAGTTTTGGCAGGAGGCGGGGCTAAATTCACGTTCACTTCCACATCATCCTAATTGTCAGTTACGCTGCCTTCTTCAAGCACCACCCCCTCAATCCTGATACACATTTTTAAAATAAATTTTTTAATGTCTATTTATTTTTGCAAGGAGCAGGGGAGCAGCAGGGAGAGGGAGATACAGAATCCGAAGCAGGCTCCAGGCTCTGAGCTGTCAGCACAGAACCCGACACAGGGCTCAAACCCACAAGCTGTGAGATCATGACCTGAGCCAAAGTCGGAGGATTAACCGACTGAGCCACCCAGATGCCCCTTGATTTACATCTTAAGCCCCCGGGACTGTGGGGCAAGGAAACAGGCTCTTATCAGCATGGGTGATCTTGGGAAAGCTCTTCAACCTCTCTGAAACTATTTATTTTCCCATGTTCTAAGTGGGGATCCAAACGCCTACCTTGTAAGGCAGTTAAGAGAATTATAGATAGTGTAGGGAAGGTTCTAGATTAGTTAGACTAATGACTGTGCTATGTTGTTCAACAAATTCCCAAATATCAGCATCTTAGTGCCACAAAGTTTTTTTATTTTATCATTCATTCCCATTCATGAGAGGAGCTCTTCTGTGGTAGGATAAGTTAAGGCCCAGTTATCAAGAGATGTTAACACCAACAGAAGTGGGCACCTGGGTGGCTCTGTCAGTTAAGTGTCTTACTCTTGATTGCGGCTCAGATCATGATCTCACAGTTAATGGAATTGAACCCCATGTCAGACTCTGCACTGACAGCTTGGAGCCTGCTTGGGATTCTCTCTCTGCCCCTCCCCACTCTCTTGCTCAAAATAAATAAATAAACTTAAAAAAAAAAAAAAAAACACCAAACAGAGGTGACAGCTGTGCAGGCATATAAAGCATCTTGGTGTTGCTGGGTCCCTAGTCTCTAGTCCATGCAGCAACTCCTTCCAGTCCATAAGCTACTTACATCTAGCTATGTTTCAGTATTTTTTTTTTTTAATGCTTATTTGTTTTTGAGAGAGGGAAAGACCACAAGCAGGGGAGGGGCAGAGAGAGAGGGGGAGACACAGAATCTGAAGCAGGCACCAGGCTCTGAGCTGTCAGCACAATGCCTGACACGGGGCTCCAACTCACGAACCGCGAGATCATGGGCTGAGCCGAAGTCGGACGCTTAACCGACTGAGCCACCCAGGCGTCCCTCAGTGTGTTTTTGGTAGGGTTGGTCACTTGTGACTTAAGGAGATGCAACCAAAATCAAATCAGATAGGGGACACTGATGGACCCCTTGCTGAATGCTTACTAGGTAGCAGGCATTGTCAATCCTGTTTCCTGTGCATATTCCAGGCACTGTTCTAGGCACTTCAAAGGAGACCAGTTTCTGCCCAGGGTCACCTTCACCCTTCCCCTATGCTGAGGTAACTTTCACACCTGCCTGTGAGTTAGGTTTTTTTCCTTTCCTTCCTTTTAATTTAAATTCAAGTTAACATACAGTGTAGTCTTTGCTTCAGGAGTAGAACCCAGTGATTCATCTCTTACATATAACACCCAGCGCTCATCCCAACAAGTGCCCTCCTCAGTGCCCATCATCCATTTACCCCATCCCTCCATTCACCTTCCCTCCAGCAACCTTCAGTTTGTCCTCTGTATTTAAGAGTCTCTTATGGTTTGCCTCTCTGTTTCTATCTTATTTTTCCTTCCCTTCCCTGAGTCCATTGTTAACACCCCACTTCTAAATTAGGAAACTTAAGTCCAGAGAGGTTAAGTCATATGCAGTGGTAGTTTGGGCTCCCCCAGAAGCAGACATGAGGCAAGGATTCAAGTACAAGTAGTTGATTTGGGAGGTGAAAGAAATACGGCAGAGAAGTGGGGACATGACCTAGGGAAGAGAGGCACCCCGTTCTCAAGACACTTCCAGTGTGGGCCCTGCAGCTTAATCCCGTCAGGAAACCCCGTTTGTCAGTGAGAAATGCGTCTCCGAGCCCTCTGAGCCAAGAGGAAAGGGAACCAGGGATTTACACACCTGTCAGTCATTGGTTGAGGGATGCTCTCAGGAACATTAATTCCCGAAACATAACTGCCAGCCTGTCTTCTGTAAGGACACAGTAGTGCTCTAAAGTTTTGGAGAAAGCCCTCACATAAGGAGAGGCAGATATACCAGCAGTTGGAAGTTGACCACCTCTCACTGATGTAGCAAGCTAGAGCAGTGGCATGGAGGTCAATGTTCAACTGGTTCTCCAGATTGGGGAGGAGGAGGAGAAGTCTAGATTTGTAATGTTTGCTGATTCCTATGGTATAAATACTCCCATGAAGGCCAATTTCAAGCTACCAACGTAATGTCAATTGGCCTGCAATGTTCCTGAAAATGTTCACAAAATTCCTGAAAATTTACCAGTTGACTCTTGGGAGCTAGTCCTAGCCGACTCCAGCGTATGGCTAAGCCAGAGGGACGTGGGTAGGGCAACAGGGTAGTGTTCACTACACATGCCCAAGTCACACAACTATTGAGAAGACACCCGCAGTAGTTCAGCACGGTAGGGTATGACCCCAGGTCCCTGGTCTTTACATTTTACCATGATGGCTATTGTTCATCCCTGTTCCTTCTCAGCCTGAGGCTGGGCATAAATTGTGGTGATAAGGAGGCACTGGGGAAGAGAAAGGAGAAGGGGGCGCTAAAAAGAGAGGGGCGGGGCTATATAGCAATACTGAGAGGGACCCTCAAAATCACCCAGTCTGACCCCACATTGAATGGTGGGCTCTTCCTGGAGCATCCCTGCTCATTGATCTTCCAGCCTCTACATGCATGACTCCTGTGATGGGGAGCTCACCACTCCTCCGGCCAAGGATCAGCCTTTCAGGAGTCCCACATCACCAGCCCCAGATGGGATTCAAGCAGCCGACTGCCTGTTAAGGAGAAGTCATTTCACTGTGTCCAAGGCAATGGATGGACTCAGCGCTGGAGGAAGTCACTTGAGGAATGAGCCAGCCGCTGGGTCGGACACATACAGCAGATGAAGTGCCTGGTCCCCGACCAACTTAAGCAATGGCTCCTTTTGTCAAAGCCACTCACCAAAAGGGAGACTATTGCATGATAAATGCTGGCCTGGGTCAGACCAATGAAGCATCACGTGCACAGTTCTATCTCTGACAGGGCTCCGTGACTTCCCCCAGGCTGAGAAATGAGGGGCATGTTCAAACATTCCTGGGCATGAGAATCACCAGGAAGCTTCCTGGGCCCCCTCCTCCCTCAGAGACTCCCACCCAGTAGGTCTGGGGCAGGGCCTGGGAGTCTGCATTTCAGTCAAGCTCCCAGATGGTGCTGATGCATTCCCCTGCACCCTGATGGCAGAGGCTAGAGCAGGGTCCCGGAGCCACAGCTGGCGGGCCACCTCTGTGAGCCCCGAATGCCTTGGGGCACAGAAAAGAGAAAGGAAAGATCCCAACCAGGTAAGCTTCTCCTAAGTGTTACTGTACATATAGTTCCAACAGTCCTGCTTACATTTACTGAGCCCCTACTGCGTGCCAGGCACTGGACTAGGTCCTGGGGAGGGACAAGATACAGTAGTCACTGAGCTGATGAGGGCTTCCCTTGGGGGGGGTGGTCACAGCAAATGGAGGATCTTACATTCAGCCCCTGTGTGCCTGGCAGCGTGCTGGGGGCCTGGCACGCGGTGTTGAACAGAAGACCAGGCTCGACCCTGGGACGGCTGGAACCCTCATGAAGGAGGACCCCTCCGCCCCCACCCAACACTGGGGAAGAAAGCTGAACTGAGTTAACAGTAAAAACTGACACCTAATGGATCAGCCAGAACAGAGATATTCAAAAGTCACAAAAAGACCCTTTAAAAATATAAGATAGCAAGATGGAGCTGGGGGCTCTGAAGGAGGGACATCTTTGAAGAATTTTTGGTACCAAGAGCCGTCTGCCATCTTGTGAGCGAGTCCTAGGACTGGATGCTCCCCTCCTCCCAACACTGCCAGAGGTGGGAATCTGCTGACCCTGGCTGACAGTTGGGAAAATTGAGGCTCTGAGGTAAGGGTGACCCGCCCAAGGTTATTCCGCCAGGAAGTGGTGCGGCTTGGGGCTGTATGGTCCCCAAGTCCTGTGGGGACTGTACACCTGCCAGCCAACGGCCTGGACAGAACCCCAAGCGTCAGCTGCAGATTGGACAGGGTGACACAGAATCCTCACCTGAGCTGGGAGGTGTAGCCTCATGGTTGTGACTGAAGTCAAATCCTGGCCATGGACCCCCCCTTAACTGCATGACTCAGACAAGTTACTTGGTCTCCAGACCACATTTCAAGCACCTGGTTATCCCCGCCCCCATCCAAGACGACAGTCCTAGAACTTTCCATACTTTCCTGACTCTTCCCCAGAGGCATCTGTGAAAGACTGGAGGGCTCCCCAGGCAGACCAGTTGAAGTCCACTCGACCTCCACAGCACATCCCACATCCATCTGCTTCTCCAAATTTCGGCCTCCACTACTCTGGCCCAAGCCACCATCATGTCTCCTCTGGTTTAATCCAGTGACCTCTGGGTGGTCTCCCTGCCTGGGCTCTTAATCCCCTCCAGCGGAGATCAGCAAATGATGGCGCTTGAGTCAAATCTTGCCGGCCACCTGCTTTTGTAAATAAATGTTTATTTTGGAACAAAACCACATCCGTTCATGTATGTCCCATCTATAGGGCTGTTTTCCCACCACAATGGCAGAGCTGAGTAGTTGCCATACAGACCCTATGTGGGGCATGAGGCCTAAAGTATTTGTGATCTGGTCTTTTGCGGGAAAAGTTTTCCAGTCTCTGCCCTGCAGTTCTTTCTCCCTAGTCATCCTTCCAAAATGGCAACCAGATCATTTTCCTCCCCCTGCTTAGAGCCCTTTGGTGGCCATTAGAAAACATCTCAATTCTCTATCCCATCTGCAAAGTCATATGTGATCTCTGTGGATGTCGCTGGTCTTGTCTCTTACCAGTCTCTCTTTGCCCATTCCCACCAGACTGTCCTGACTGCTATTTCTTGACCCCTCCCTTCTTATTCCTACCCTGGGGCCTCTGCATGAGCTGCCCCCCTCAGTCTGGAATGTTCTTCCCTCTGATTTTTATATGGCTGGCTCCTTCTTATCACAAAAGACTCAGGTTTTCTCTGAATATCACCTGCAAACTAGAATAGCCCCCGCCCACCACCCCATCACTAAGTCCTGTTTTCCTCTTGGCACTTCTCACTAACTAAAATAGTCTCATCCATCCGTGTGTTACTTCACCAGTGTCTGTCTTCCCATAAAATATAAAGTTCTGTGAGGGCAGGGTCTTTGTCTCTTCTTGATTCATCATACGCCCAGGGCCTGGACCACTGCCTGACATGTAACAGGTACTCCCTTAAGTTTTTGTTAAGTGGATAAATCGTCTTGTCACTCCCAAAGACAAAAGAAAAAGCTACATTTCCAGCAGGTATGACTTAAGCCTGATACACACACACACTAACTTCCTACTCAAGGGTTAAGACCTGGAAAAGGCTATCATAATAAACTAAGGAACCATTCCACAACAACTAAATGAGCAAAAAAACTATTGCACCCAATGCTGGCAACACTGTGAGCATCACTGTAGATGGCGGCCAGCCCTTAGGAAAGCAATAAGGTCATCAGTGTCCAAAGCCATAAAAATGCTCACTCATTCAACTTGGTATCCCTACTCCTGCGAATTTAAGGAAATAATTCAACGGTACTGAAGGGTTTTTTTTTTGCATAAAGCTGTTTACTGTTTTATTATCTGAAAAACACTGGAACAAGTTAACTGACCAACAATTCGTGTACACAGCCCATAACCATGATCATTAGGAAACTCAGTGGAGCCACACAGAAAAAGGATTATGATAAATGAAAGAAATAAAACTAGAATATATGTTATGGCTCTGAGTAGAAAAACTACTTATGAACAAGGACTAAAAGAACAAGAAATGATGGTAATACTTATCATATGTGGCAGACACTTCAGGCTGCCCATCACCTTTGGTCCTTCCCTTTACCCCTGGCACACAGCTAGTCAGATTTCCCAGCAGCTCCCGCACCTACCTGGAGCCAGCCACCCAACTGAGCTCCAGTTGGAAGCAATGGGCCGCTTCCATAAAATTCCACCGTGTGTACTCCGCCACGCTGTGTCTCCAAAGTGACCTGAGAAGCCACATGTTGGAGGTGTCACAGACTCTGTGTCCCAAACAATTGTGCATAACACAGACCAAGCCCCCCTGTTCACCTGGGACCATCCCAAACTATTTAACAGGAGTCAGAAATAAACTTGTGTGCGCACCATTCTGTTTGGGCCTCTTTGTTACAGCGGTTTAGCCAACGCTAACAAATACCCTGAAACAGTGCCTGGTGACTAAGAGCTCAGGCTTTGGGATCCGCAACACCACTTATCTGTGTGACCTTGGGAGGTCACCTAACTGCTCTGAGCCTCACTTCCCTCACCAGTGTGAGAATCAAATGAGAAAAAGACTATAAACTCCTTAGTTCTGTGCCTAAGAAGGAGCTCAAGCTGTTGGTTCTAAGTGTTCCATCCAGAAGCACAGCTGCATCTTTCTTGTCCTTGGGTTCTGGAGACATTTGCCTAAGGTAGGTGGAGCTGGGTTTCTAACCCTTGCAAACATGAGTGCTGACTAATACACACTGCTCCAAACATTAATGTCTTTCCCCCAGCCCATCTCCCAGGTGGAGGTGGTCCAGACTGGGTAAACCCAAAGAGAGGCTAGCTCTCCTCTAATCAGACTTAGGATGGAGCCAGAGGGCAGTGGCTGACCCAATATGCTCTGCACCTTAGTGGCAGCACCAGGTCCAGAATCCAGGTTGACCCCAAAGCATCCTGTCCTCAGACGTGGCCCCATGCCAGTGCTCACTCAGGTCAGGCTGTGCTGTTTTCCTGGATGGAGAAGTGATAGACCAGCAGGCAGTGGTCAGTGGGCTATGCCTGGGCCAAAAACATTTTCCAGACCAGATGGTATCTCTGGCAGGCCCTCAAAGCCAGCAGAGGCCAAGTCATGCCCAAGAGGCCAAGAGGCCCAATATGGTGGGGATGGTCAAGAGTCCTGATGAACAAGACATCCCAGCGCTCTCCTTGTTTGCCACCTGGCTACCACCTGAGGGTCCCAGAGCAGCAGACAGGCAGGGCCAGCCCAGGCAGTTGCACTGGGCCAGAAGTGAGGCTCACGGGCTCAGCTCGTGCATAGGCACATGCATGCACACACTTACGTGCACACATACACACACACACAGGACCCCACACATAAATGTGTGCACATACAAGTCGCTGCATTCACATATCACACTCACAGATACATTCCTTCCAAACTCAGTGCCTTCCAATAGCACGACAGACAATAGAGCCACGGTGAGGTGTGGAGGAAACCCTGCAGTCTGATCCTAGATTTTTTTGCACGTGTCAGGGGACAAAGATATTTGACAAAACCCTTAAGTCACCTCCCCAACAGGGTCCCTGCCTGCCTGCAAACCCCACCAAACCAGCTCCATGCAGATGATCTCACTAGGACCCCAAGGATGGACCACTGTTCTGGCAGAAAGATCTAGGTCTGTAACAACAAGACACTGATGGCTTTGGGCCAGATTTCCTAGAAGCAGAGCAGCAAAACACATTTGGGCAGATGTGGGTTTTTAAGGAAGGGCTTTCAAGACAAGGGAAGTGAAAGCCACAGGAAACAGAAGGGGAAAGAGTCAAGAGAGAGTATGCTCTCTACAGGCTAAGCTTGGTATGATCCACGGGGAGCTCTGGAGCAGGGACTGGGCCATTGTGAGGCAGGGGTCAGCAATCCCTATTCCTATATCAGTTAGTCACTGAGGCATGGCATCCCCTCCAGGGTGAGGTGGCTCCCATCTGGAGCGGGCAATTCTCTGGAAAAGGAGACAGCTGTGAGCTCTTAGCAGCCAGAACTCCCAGCAGCTAGGGGAAGGTGGCCAGGTATAGGGGAGCTGGGTAGAGCTCCAACTGGTGTCTGTACCAGGGCAGACCCATGAAATTGTCTGAAGCCCTGAAAGGAAGACGGATGATTTCTCAAATAACAAACATCTGTCAGGGCATTGGCACTGACCAATCCACCCCAATGACTGGCTGTAAAATACAGCACAGCTACACCAGGGGATACCAGCTAAATGTCAACCCTGCCTGTGCGAAGGGATGATACCAGACAGCAAGCCCTGTAGCAGCAGCTCTGTGAGCGTCACTGAATCCTCAGAAGTGCCCTGTTGCAGCCACTATCCCCATTTTACTATGTAACAGCCTAAGACTCAGGAACATGAGGCAGCTCACCCGAAGGCAAACGGCCCAGGAAATAACAGAAGCAGAACTCGCACTCACATCTCTCTGGCTCCAAAGCCAGTGAACTGCTCTACCCTGCCTCACTGGCTTGAAAGAGATTAAAAAAGAAAGCAGGCAAAGGGAGCCCAGCCTCCAAGAGACATGAGGGTCCCTCAGTGACATTGGGATCATGATTTTATTTTGTTCAGAGCGGAATGAAAGGGACAGGAAACAAGCAATGTGTGATCTCCTGTCATGTCAGGAGACGTTCTTTTCAGAGAAATGTACATTTCGCAGAATCATTATGCTCCGAAGCCTCAGAAAGCCAACGAAGACATACAGCCCCGACCCATGCACGTGGGAACTCTGTTACGATAGACAGTAGAAATTAAATTGAATCATCTGGAGCAAGTAGGTTGTAAACATTCAATATTAATGATCCATTTCAGTCCCAAAGAACCTCAGGCTTTTCCCAGCTGTGTGCTCTGTTGTAAAAAGACTGAATTGTCCTGAGATGGGGATTCCTTGCCTTTCCTGCTAGGGATGATGGCAGAATCTGTGTGCCCTATGCAGGACCAGATAGATAGTAAATCTTTTGTGGGCCATCCGATCTCTGTTGTAGCTACTCAACTCTACAGCTGTCACTCAAAAGTAGCCATAGATGGGGCAGCTGGGTGGCTCAGTTGGTTAAGCATCCTACTCTTGATCTCAGCTCAGGTCTTGATCTTAGGGTCTTGAGTTCAAGCCCTGTGTTGGCTCCATGCCGGGCATGGAGCCTACTTAAAAAAAAAAAAAAGTAGCCATAGGCAATACATAAATAAATGGGTATGGCTGTGTTCTAATAAAACTTTATTGACAAAAACAGGCAGTCAGATCGATTTGGCCCTCACACTATAGTTTGCTGACCCCTGCCTATCTTCTTGGCTTTTTCAGGTGGATGCTAGACCATTTCCTAGCCACGGATATATCCCTAACTTGGGTTTGTTTTTTGTGTTTTTTTGGTCTCTTGGGGCCATTGGCTGTGTGAGAGGGAACAGAGATTAGATGGCACAATACACACTCATGCTCACAAGCTAACCAAGGTAAGACATGTGCATATGACATTGCGAGTATTCAACATTTTTTTCCCCTCATCCAAGACAGCAAAAATGATGATTTATTGTACACGTGTCACCTTCAGCCACAAAATGAAAACAGAACTAGTCCCAAAAGTCACAGGTCCAGGGCAAAGGACCAAAAAGGACTGTTTCGGTAGGAGCAAGGTGGGTCTCTCCAAGGTGGTCGTTGCGAACAGATGGCGATGGATGTTCTTGATCCACTGAATCAAGTTCTAGAAAGTAAACATGCAGTCCGACAATGTGTACCAGCGTTCCTGGCCTCTTGCTTTCCTTATTTCTATTCCTGTGGCTTCCACATGTGCACAAGCTGGCGCTTTACTTGGACCTCTGCCTCCTCTTTCTTCTTCTTCGTTTCAGCCTGTACATTGGCTTCTTCTTCCACTTGGCTCTGATGGCGCTGAGGCTTCCGAGAAGATGGCTGAAAGTTCCACTTTTCTTCTTTTAAATAAATGTTCAAACTTTCCATTTTACCATAGTTCCAGGAAAATGGCAAGGATAATACAGAAAGCCCCCATGTGTCCCACATATTGGTGCAATACTATTTTTTTTAATGTTTTTATTTATTTTTGAGACAGAGAGTGACAGAGCATGAGCAGGGGAGGAGCAGAGAGAGAGGGAGACACAGAATCTGAAGCAGGCTCCAGGCTCTGAGCTGTCAGCACAGAGCCCGAGGCGGGGCTTGAACTCACAGACCGCGAGGTCATGACCTGAGCCGAAGTCGGACGCTTAACCGACTGAGCCACCCAGGCGCCCCGATGCAATACTATTATTAAATAAGTTCAGATTTATTCAGACTTCCTTAGTTTGTACTTAATGTCCTTTTTTTCTACGCCAGGCTACCACACTGATGACCTTAACACTTTGGGGGAATACCAGTCACGTGTTTTGTGAGAATGTCCCTCGGCTGGGATTTGTCTGACATTTTTCTCATTAGATAGGACTTTTGTGTTTTGAGGAGAAAGGCCACAGAGGTGAAAATGTCACTGCCATCACTTCATATCAAGGGTATGCACTCTCAAGATGATTTGTTGCTGTTGATGCCGACCGTGATCACTTGGGCTGAGGTTGTGTCAGGTTTCTTCACCACAAAGAAAAGCATTCCCCCTTCTTCAGTTTTCTTTGGAAGGAAGTCATTACAAGAAGTCAACACTTGAAGAGTGGGGATTATACTCCATTTCCTGGAGGGCGGGGGTTGGAATTCTGCTATATGGGAGATTCGTCTCTTCCCCACCATTTGTTGACTTATTCAATCATTTACTTATATATATGGAATCATGGGTACTTATTTTACACTTTGGATTATAATCCCATGCAGCTTTGACCCCTGGTAGCTCTTTCAGTTGCCTGTTGTGTCCCTGGGAGATACCCCCATCAATTTGTTTAGCACTTCCTTTTGTGCTAAAGGAAAGCACGAAAAGTCAGAAAGCACTTACTTTCTGACCCTACAAGAGGCTCCTGGTTCATCCTATTTATTTCCTACCCTGTCCTAGAATTAGAAATTAGACATTTCCCAAGGAGTCCCCATTCCTTTTATCAGAAAGTGGTATTTCTTAGAGAATGAAGATCCGGGCACTAGGTGTTGGTTACTACTGGGGTGTTGTTCCTTCTAGCCCCCCTCAGCTGAAAAGGCAAGCAACTAACCTGTGTATATGCACACGTGTATAATTATTTCTATATGTGACCACCTATATATATTAAGGTAAATGTGAGTTCACACTGTGTCTCCAACTTTGAGGCACTCCCACATGGATCATTCTAGCTCTCTCTTTGTAGTGGATCAGTCACCTTCTAGTCCAACAGTGAGAAACCTAGCTCCCACCAGGTACCATCCATCTACTTGTTTAACTTCAGTATACGTGTATGGTGGGTTGGCTCTTCAACCATTCTGGCCCATGAAAATGGTAGTCTCATATGGTTCATCCTAAGCAGAAGACAAGTATGAATTGGTGACACGGTCTCTACATGAGTCATTTGCATTGGTCATGACCAGTATTATTACTAATGAGCATTCATTAATTCATCAGTGAGTGGGTGGATTTCTCCCACCTCACTGGCCACGCCTCTTGGTTTCTTGGTCAGGTCCTTCCTCCTGCCAGTCTCTGAAGGTTAAACTCTCCCAGAGCATGGCCTCGTTGCTGTTCCTCGAACTCATGAAGCTCATTTCCTCCTCAGAGCCTTGGCAGTTTCTGACCCTTCCACCTGGGCAGCTCTTCGTGCAGATCTTGGCATAACTGGCCCCTTCTCTTCTTCAGGACTCAGCTTAAATGTCACCTCAACAGAGTGGCCCTCCCTGACAGTCACCTTCCTGACAGTCACCATACCACCTATTCTACTCTTTTTAATAACACCGTTATCCAAGAAATTCTCATTTACTTGTACGTTGTCCCTCCCCTCTGTCTGCCATAACTGGCCCCTTCTCTTCTTCAGGACTCAGCTTAAATGTCACCTCAACAGAGTGGCCCTCCCTGACAGTCACCTCCTGACAGTCACCATACCACCTATTCTACTCTTTTTAATAACACCGTTATCCAAGAAATTCTCATTTACTTGTACGTTGTCCCTCCCCTCTGTCAGCACTACCCGCCAGGAGAGTTGAGGCCTGGTTGCTCTTTCTCACCACTATATCCCCCGGACACAGAGTGGTGCCAGGCACAGGCTAGATGCTCAGTTCATACATGCTGAACAAATTAATGACTCCCCCTGAAGATCAGACTTTACAAAGCACCCACTAGACTAGAGGTCAGCAAACCTTTCCTAGAAAGAGCCATATATAAAGTTTGTAGGCTTTGTAGGCCAAAAAGTCTTTGCCACAGCTACTTACCTCTGCCACTGTGGGGCAAAAAAAACAAAAAAAAGCCATGAGTAATCTGTAAATGAACAGAGATGGCTGTGTTCCCATTACACTTTATTTCCAAACACAGATGACAGACCAGATTTGGCCCAAGGGCCATGGTTTGCTGACCCCTGTCCCTCAACCAATACAAATCTTAGACCTCATCTTCTTATGTGAACAGTTCTTTGCTGCTGTAACTGAGTATCAGTCATCACTGAGGTAAGGCATTCTTGCAGGTGTACAAAGAAGCATTTTTAGGGGCACCTGGGTGGCTCAGTCGGTTGAGCATCTGACTTCGGCTCAGGTCATGACCTCACAGTTCATGAGTTCGAGCCCTGCATCGGGTTCTGTGCTGACAGTTCAGAGCCTGGAGCCTCTTCGGATTCTGTGTCTCCCTCTCTCTCTGCCCCTCCCCAGCTCGTGTTGTCTCTCTCTCTGAAAAATAAACATTATAAACATATATTCATGATACAACCATGATCCCACCATTGTATCATGAAGCATAAACACCTTCTCCCACTGAGAAGGGTGGGGAGGAAAGGGCACATCCTACCTTTCCCTGTTCCACCAAGTTCCAGGGCTGGAAAGGCGACTCCTGGCCCTAGCAAATAGTAGGCTCACAGACAGATTAGTTTCTTCCTTCTCTAGACATGTCATAAGGTCCATAAGGTCTTGGTCACATTGCTAATGAAAAGATAAAGCCCAAAATGGCAGGTGACTTCAAGCAGGCCTTGTCATCAAGTTTTAAAGAAAGTGGAACTGACAGCTCGCCACCACCTGCTTCTTTAGGAAACTGAGAATCCCTCATCATGGCAGCTACCAATGGCGTGATGTAGGTGTGGCTCGGGTCTGGTGGGGCCCCAGCCATTCTGCACTTTGCCCCTTTCCCAGGACTGACACGTGTTGCCTCAAGATGAAGTTCTCTTTCCATCAGGCCTACAAATCGGGATGTTAAGGCCTAACACTGCCAGGTGACTGTCTTCCATAGGAGCACAACAGACTGACAGAAGTCAAAGACTGGTTTCCCACACTCCACTCCGGGAGAGCAGTGACTGAGCAAGCACACCTGGGCCTGCTTTAAACGTCTGTTGGTTTGTATAAAGTGGTCTCTCAGAGCCAGTCATGGAGAGCTGCCCATAGCGCCTTGGTGGAGGAAACAACAAGGTCAACACGTAACAGGAAGCAGAGTCAGGAGACTAAGACAGACCCTGGATCCAGCTGTACGTGAAGCCTGGATCTCTAAATTACATGATGAGTGAAATGGACCGTTTTGCTTAAGCTAGTTGGAGCTGGGTTTCTATTACGTGACACCAAAAAAGCGTGGACCAGTACACACGCACTGCACAACACATTACCCCAAAACGTAGAGGCCAAATACATGATTATGTACGGTCTTCACAGACTCTGTGGGGCAGGATTTGGGAAGAGCTCGGCTGGGCAGTATTCAATCTGGGGCCTCTGAAGGGGCAGCAGTCAGATGTCGGCTGGGGCTGCATCATCCAAAGGCTTGTCTAGGGCTGGAGGGTCACGTCCAAGGTGCCTCGCGCACGTGGCTGTGAGACTGGATGGGCTACTGGCCACAAAGCTCAGCTCCTCGCCACAGGGCTGTGGGAGCACCCTCAAGCAGGGCAGGCAAGCTAGCTGCACCCTGAGCCAAAGAAGGAGGCACAATACCTTTCCTGGCCTAGCCTGAGAAGTCACACATCACCCCTCACTCCTCCCCTACTCCATTGGCCACGCCACGCCAGCCCCAATTCAGGGTGACGGGACCACATAGGACAACGTGGATCACTAGGGCCCCTCTTGAGGCTGGTACCTATCCCAAGCGCCAACCACAGGCCAGAGGCTGGAAATGCAGGTGATTAAGATGTTCTTAACTCCTAATGAACACTCAGGCTGAAAAGAATGTAACCACTTTGTCCCCCCTAATCCTGACCAACTCTCCCCTTCAGGATGTTCCAAATTTTAAGGAAAAGGAAATCCTGCCTATTAAGGAATTGGGAGTTGGGTGCCTGGGTAGTTCAGTTGGTTAAGCATCTAACTCTTGATTTCAGCTCAGGTCACAATCTCAGTTTGTGAGTTCAAGCCCCGCATTGGGCTGTTCATGGACAGCGTGGAGCCTGCTTGGGACCCTCTCTCTCTCTGCTCTCCCTCCGTTCATTCTCTCTCCTTCTCTCAAAATAAACATTTAAAAAGTTTGTTTAATTAAAAAAAAAAGGAATTGGATTTAAGTGTCTAGGCACAGAGTTCTCTGGTCCCAGAAACAACACTCAGGAAACAATGAAAATGTTCTCTGTCCTCCACGTCCCTTCATGACCCAACCCTCCATTGCACAGTATTGCATGTGGCTGGACCTTTACTAACTTTATCACAGCTACATCTGCATGTCCTGCCCACAGCATTCATTCTCTAATCCCCTGAACTAGCCCCCTGGTCAACCTGGCATATAACTGCACGGTCTCCTTTTGTGTAGCGGGGGCAAGAACTCTTGGACTTGGGTTCAAATCCCAGCTCTGCCTGTTAGCAGCTGCGAGATCCTTAAGTCTCGGTGTCATCCTCTGTCAAATGGGACTGAAACGTGTGTTTCACGAGGCCATACGGATCCAGGGCATCGTGAACGCAAGGGCACAGCACGGTGCCTGGCACACGGTGACCACCAAAGGAGGGCTGGTCTTTCCTGCTGGTGCTCTCACTGCAGGACGGCAATCATTCTCCTCCGGGGAGACCGTGACGAGTTAAGCTCCAGGCTGTCTCTTCCCTCTGCCCTTCTCTTGTGGCTACCAGTCCCTCCTTCTCTGGGTGCACCTGCAGCCCTTCCCATCCCCCCCTGTCCACCAATCCTTGCTGGTCGGTTGATAAAATTCAAAACAAGACAAGCCAGAAGACTCAAGTGAAAAGTGAAGCCAGTACCTTAGAATCACAGGTCTTTGGGGTATCCTCAGTGAAAATTTCATGGCCACTTAAATAAGCAAAAATGTGCAAACAATGGAGGTAAGAGCCCACTATTTTAGACATTTAAAATTTTTCTCAGCATTAAGGAAAAAAAAAAAAGAAAACTTCTCATGTAACTTTGGCCCCATTCAAAATCCTCAAACATCATTAACCCGTCCACCTCCCAGGGGGAATCAGAGGCATTCTGTCCTGAGATTGCCAGAAAATGAGAAAATTAGAGACAACGGAATAAGCCCCACTTTCAAATGGACTGAGAAATGCACGCGCTTCTCCCCCCCCACCCCCGCCTCGCCCCCCCACCGGCCCACAGAGGCAGAGCCCTTCAGAAGTGCCCTGGGCACCCCAGGTGACCCGTGGCCAGAGGCAGGGGAAGATTGACACTTAATGGCAGCGGCTAGAACTGGAAGGAATGTATTGACATCTAGGAGGATCTTTCACAAGCTCTTAACCTTTACACCATGTCAATAAAAAGCCCCATTAACATTTAAAAGGGACGTTTCTGGGTGTCCACTTGGAATAAGAGTTAGCATACACTCCAAGAGTTGGGTTATGTATCTCATCTGTCCCAGATCTCCAAGAGTTTACTTCCTTTCATGGTTAAAAAAAAAAAAAAAAAAAAAAAAAAAAAAGCCAGCCCATGAAACGGCAAACAGCGAAGAGCCGCCTGCTAGCAACACAGCGACTCTTGGGGGGGCCACCAGGACCAGGGGGGACCCTCGGGCTGACCTCCTGCATTGGCAAATCACACCCAACAAGACCTTCTGCCCTCTTTCTCCTCTCTCCATTCTAGATCTTCAAGCACACTTATCACCTCCGGGAAGCCCCCCTCAAACCTTCGGGGGGGGGGGGGATCTGTGCCCCCACGGCCACTTGCGCTTCCTAAACCGGGAGGCCCTGGGCTCGCCACACTGCCCTTGACCACTCACCAGCTGGTCTTGCACTCAGCGACAGGAGCATTCCGTGAAGGCAGGCACCGGGCACTCACCTATCCATGCGTGCGCACGCGCACTGGCTCACTCCTCACAGAATACTCGCAACATGGCAGGCACTGGGGATGCGAGGAACGAAGCAGATGTGGCCCGTCCTCAGTGTTGCCCCCCACCGCCCATCTTCATGTCCCCAGTGCCTGTCAAGTGCGGTTCTCAGTAAATGCTGGCCGGATGGATGTGTCCCTCCCTCAGTGGAACTTCATCACATTGACCACTTCCGAGAAGAATTGGACGAATGCTGTAAAATGCTGGGGATTGCTGCAGACCCCGGACGCAAATGAGCAGCCTTCAAGCCTCACCCATCCCACATAGGCATTCTGATTGGTTGGTGTGGCTTCTTTATTTTCTTTAAACACTAATTT
The DNA here is from genome assembly GCF_028018385.1 of Neofelis nebulosa. NCBI lineage: Eukaryota > Metazoa > Chordata > Mammalia > Carnivora > Felidae > Neofelis > Neofelis nebulosa. The sequence goes on from NC_080799.1 coordinate 32,177,961, forward strand.
TTTTTTTTTTAAGTTTTATTTATGTGAGAGCGAGCCAGCGCCTGCATGAGCAAGGGCAGGGCAGAGACAGAGACACAGACAGAGACACACAGAGAGAGGGAATCCCAAGCAGGCTCCACGCTGTCAGCGCAGAGCCCGACATGGGGCTCAATCCGAGAACCATGAGATCGTGACCTGAGCAGAAACTAACAGTGGGACCCTCGACCGACTGAGCCGCCCAGGCGCCCCTGTGTGGTTTCTTAATAAATGGGATCTGTCACTCACTTTTAAAACTTCGGTTTCACCCGTAACTTGTCCATCTGGCTTCTCTACATCCATGAAGGTGCACTCCTGCAGAGCATAGGAAAACAGGAGCCAAGAAACTCTGGCTCCTTCAGAGGGGGTGGGCACTCTTGATCTTGCCGCCCCTCCTCCGTCCCCTGTTGTCCTAGCGCTGAGGCCAAACCTCACCCTGGCTGAGGACTCTCTTGCCCCGGCTCCTCACTCAGGGCCAACGTGCCCCTCGAGGCATCTCTGTTTATGACCCCAGCTTTATGCCCAAGTCACCGAAGAGACACATCTGAGATGAGCTACAACACAAACGAATGGGCAATTTTATTGATCTTTACCTCCTACCCAACCTCCTAGTAGTAGATACAGGCTGTGCGGTTTCCAGCAGGGATCTCAGGTGCAGGGGAAGTCAAGGGACAAGGCGAATTCTGGCAGGTTCCTCGCTGGCGGACCAAAAACCCACGTTTACTGCAATTCTCACAAACGAGCGCTGAAGATGAAGAATCACATTCTCACACCACCAGCACAGCTTAAATACTTCTTCGACAAAAACACTAATAATAAATTATCTTCAACTCAGAAAATAAAGTGTGCTCAGCAGAGTGACAGGAGGGTCCATTCATTGCATTGCACCAAGGGCTGGGCGAGGGAGGGCAGGCCTGGGCAGCTGCACCAGCGGGAGCATGGGGCCGACAGCACGTGCTGAACTTGGTCGAATGCATGCTTGATGCCAACGGCGGGTGGTGGCAGCCCTTAGGCCGCGGCCTGTCCCGCATGAGATTCACCTGCCCCTCCTCCTCCTCACGTCCGCCTTGTCTTCTGTTTCTTGGCTTGTCTCTTTGCATCTTCTGGGCCACTATTGTCAGAGGCTGTCTGGCCAAGAGCTCGCACACCCTGTAGTCGACTTGTCAACTGCAACAGCAAGGGAATGAGCTAGAACGAGAGAGAGAGAGTGAGAGAGAGGGATGCCAGGAGAATACTCTTGCCCAGACGGACAAGGGAGCCTCACGTGTCAACACACCTCCTTCTTCGGGCAGCTCACCACCCACTGTGGGCTAATGGGTGACTCTTGGTTCAAGACGAGGCAGAGAGAGGCCTTGGCACTGGAGAGGGTTGGCAGACACACGGGGACAAAGCATTAGGGGAGATGTTACAAGAGGTTTATGGCCTTCAAAGGAGGCCTGAGCTTTGACAAAGTACAGTATCTATTCTTGATAAAAGCCCTCAACAAAGTAGGAACACAGGGAACATACCCCTATATCATCAAGGCCAGATATGAACGACCCACAACTAATATCCTCCTCAATGGGGAAAACCTGAGAGCTTTTCCCTCTAAGGCCAGAAACACGACAGCGATGTTCGCTCTCACCATTGCTATTTCACACAGTACTGGAAGTCCTAGCTTCAGCCATCAGACAAAAAGAAATAAAAAGCATCCAAATCGGCAAGAAGTCAAACTTTGACTATTCGCAGACTAAACAATCCTTTACGTGGAAAGCCCAAAAGATGCCACCAAAAAACTGCTAGCACTGATAACACGAATTCAGCAAAGTCACAGGACACAAAATCAACATAGAGAAATCTGTCACGTCTCTCTACACCAATAATGAAGTGGCAGAAAGAGAAATCAAGGAATTGATCCCATTTGAAATTGCACCCAAAACCGTAAGATACCTAGGAATAAACCTAATCAAAGAGGTAAAAGATCTGTACGCTGAACACTATAGAAAGCTTATGAAAGAAATTGAAGAAGACATAAAGAAATGGGAAAACACTCCATGCTCCTGGACTGGAAGAACAAACATTGTTAAAATGTCCATACTACCCAAAGCAATCTACACATTTAATGCAATCCCTATCAAAATACCACCAGGATTTTTCACAGAGCTAGAAGAAACAATCCTAAAATTTGTATGGGACCACAAGAGACCCTGATTAGCCAAAGCAATCTTGAAAAAGAAAAGCAAAGCTGGAGGCATCACAATCCCAGACTTCAAGTTATTATTATAAAGCTGTAGTGATCATGACAGTATGGCACTGGCACAAACACAGCCACAGAGATCGATGGAATAGAATAGAAAACCCAGACACGGACCTACAACCGTGTGGCCAACTAATCTCCGACGAAGCAGGAAAGAATATCCAATGGGAAAAAGACAGTCTCTTCAGCAAGTGGTATTGGGAAAACTGGACCATTTTCTAAAGTTTTTTTTAATGTTTGTTTATTTTTGAGAGAGAGAACGAGACAGAGTGCAAGTAGGGAGAGGCCGAGAGAGGGAGACACAGAATCCGAAGCAGGCTCCAGGCTCTGAGCTGTCAGCACAGACTTGAATGCAAGGCCTGAACTCACGAACTGTGAGATCATGACCTGAGCCGAAGCCAGATGCTCAACCGACTGAGCCGCCCAGGCACCTGAACCTGAACCACTTTCTTACACCATATACAAAAATAAGTTCAAAATGGATGAAAGATGTAAATATGAGACAGGAAATCATCAAAATGCTAGAGATGAACACAGGAGTAACCTCTTTGACATCAGCTGTACCAACTAGACATGTCTCCTGAGTCAAGGGAAACAAAAAGCAAAAATGAACTACTTAGGGTTTCATCAAGATAAAAACCTTCTGAACAGTAAAGGAAACAATAAAACTAAAGAGCAACCTTTAGAATGGAAAATATATTTGCAAATGACATTATCTGATAAACGGTTAATGTCCAAAATCTAGAAAGAACTTATCAAGCTCAATACCCAAAAAATAAATGATCCAGTTAGGAAATGGACAGAAGACACGAATAGACGTTTTTTCACAAGGAAGACATCCAGATGGCTACAGACACACGAAAAGATCCTCAACATCCCTCATCATCAGGAAAATACAAATCAAAACCATGTTGAGATACCACCTCACACCTGTCAGAATGGCTAACATTAACAACTCAGGAAACAATAGATGTTGGCGAGGACGCGGAGAAAGAGGAATCCTTTTGCATTGTTGGTGCGAACACAAGTGGGTGCAGCCACTCTGGAAAACAGTATGGAGGTTCCTCAAAACATTAAAAATAGAACTACTGTACGACCCAGCAACTGCACTACTAGGTATTTATCCAAAGGACACAAAAATATTGATTCAATACTGATTCAAACATGTACCCCAATATTTATAGCAGCACTATCAACAATAGCCAAATTATGGAAAGAGCCCAAATGTCCATCAACTGATGCATGGATAAAGAAAATGTGATACACACACACACACACACACACACACACACACTGTGGAATATTACCCGGCCATCACGAAGAATGCGATCTTGTCATTCGCAACAACATGGATGGAACTAGAGTATACTGTCCTAAGCGATAGAAGTCAGTCAGACAAAGACAAGTATCGTATGATTTCACACATATGTGGAACTTAAGAAACAAAACATATGAGCATATGGGAAAGAAAAAAGAGAGAGAGGGAGGAAAAACCATAAGAGACTGTTAGAGGTGATGGGGTAATGGGTTAAATGGATGACGGGAATTAAGGAGGGCACTTGTGATGAGCACTGGGTGTTGTATGTAAGTGATGAATCGTTAAATTCCACACCTGAAACTAATATTACACTACACGTTAACTAACTAGAGTTTAAGTAAAAACATAAACATTAAAAAACAATAATAAATTAAAAAGTTAAAAAAAAAAGCAAAGGAAAGAAAAGAGGACTGGGGACTGGATTTGAGGCCTTTGCACTCGCTTCCAACCCTGCAGTGTCATATCTTCTGGAACACTGGACACCCCGCCGTGTGCGGGAAGGTGTGTAACACTGGATGGAACCCTGCACTTTCTCGCAGGGCCTCTGCATTTCCTACCTTATCGTGGTTGTAGCCGGCCAACAGGACAAGCAGGGTCAGAGGCAGGGCGATGTAGGACCCCTGTGCGATGTCTTGCTCAGGCAGTTTCCTCTGTGGACACCAAGACCACCATTACTGCTTTACAGGCTCTCCGCTTCCCGGCCGCCCACCATCCCACAGCCTTGGCCCGCCCAGCCGGGACCCCGGGCATCCACGTGACCCAACTCTTGCTCTCCACGGCCAGGAAGTGCAGCGACTTGGGTATACTTTCAGGTGAATCCCCTGCTCCCCAAACTCCCCTGCTTACTCTTTGACACTCTGGGCCAGACAGACGCCAATCACAAGGTAGGTCTCACCCTCTGAGCCTCCAAGAGACTGAGGAAACCGAGCTGTGGGGAGCAAGCCATCCCTGTGGCTGAGAAGTAAAGGGCCCCCTTGGCACTGAGTCCCGGCTACACACAGGGGCTCTTCCCTACAAGGGGGTACGGAGAACCCGCCATGCTAGGCTCAGACGCACAGTGACAGATGCACTGGTCGCAGAGAGTATCTCTAGTGATGGGAGGAGGCAGGCTGCCACTTGTCTCCTAGCGGCCATTTGCCCTTTCTTCCAACTTTCATCCGGCCAATCAGAGTATACACACTTCCCGGCCTCCCCTGCAGCTAAGATAGCCATGGAATTAAATTCTGGCCAAGACCACATGGATAGAAGTGTTTGGTAACACATCCAGGCTGTTCGCTAAAAAAGCGGTGCTGTGCCCTCCCCTCCTGCCAGCCAGGAGTGCCATCCGTCAAAAAGGTGATGTGCTAGGGGACGGCAGAGCCCCGAGAGAGCGGAGGCTGGGCCCCCGATACCTTGGGGCTGCCGTACCATTCCTGTACTGCTCCATCCTGGATGCTGACATAAGACCGAAACTTCCATCTGACTAAAAGCCCCTGAAATTTTGGGTCTCTATACTAGCCAACGAACCTGTACCTTAGCTCACTCTATCCGCGCAAAAGAAACAAATAATGGAAACTTTCAGATAATGACAGAACAAGTTAAGGAGCCAGAGCACTGGTTCTCAAAGTAATGTCTAGGGAACTTCCTTTCAGATTTCCAAGGTCAAAACTATTTTCATAACAACACTAAGATATTATATGCCTTTTTCACCTTCATTCTTTCACAAGTGAACAGTGGACTGTTCTGGAAGTTACATGTGATGATGTCATCACTCTGAGAGATAACAGAATATGATAAATAAAAATACATTACACCCATGTAAACTAAGTCTCTTTTGGATTCTCAACAACTTTTAACAGGGTAATAGGGTCCTGAGACCGAAACATCTGAGGAGCATCCAGGCTGGAGAACGACTGTGGGGTCATTTTGCCCCAAGATGGTTGAGGCAGAATGGGACGGTCGTTCAAAAATGAAAGAATCATTGGGATGAGCACCGGATGTTCTATGGAAACCAACTTGACAATAAATTTCATATAAAAAAAAAAAAATGAAAGAATCAGGGCGGGAACACATTTCTACCTCCAATGGCCCACTCCTGGATTATCCAATATGTCTTAGACCCCAATTTGCTCTCCGTGGAAGTAAATATTTAACGGCGAAACTGCAGAGTGATGAAGGCAACGAGCCTTGAGCTCAAGGCTCAGGTCCGGCCACATGACCTTGGGCAATCACGTGAAGCCTCGGGCCATTCGCTATTAAGTGGCGCTGATACCAAAAGCACCTGCTGCAGGGGAATGTGAAATTCAGCGAAATCAGCTACCTCAAGTGCCAGCAGTGCACGAAACACTCAGTAAAAAAATCAATGATGTGGCTCTCGGTTTGCATGTTGAACAAAAGAATGGAGCGGAGCACATACCCAGGCCCTCGTGAATGTACAACATTGAGCCGCCCGTCCAGAAGGCTGTAATGCACTAGAAGCCACGTGATGTGAGACCCGCCACCTCCTCTGAGTCCCGGCTCTGCTGATCAACTGCAGGTAAGTTACTTACTCTCTCTGAGCATCTGTAAAATGCAAGGGATGGCACCTTCCCGGAAAGGTGTGATGTGAGGACTAGCAGTGAGTACCCTTCAGGAGCAGGCACTCCCTTCCCTGGTCACTGGGGCCCTGGTCTCCCAGGTAACCTCTGGCAGGGGTGTGTTCTCAGAAGTGACAGGCACATTCTTGGCCACAGCCGTGAGGCGCGGTGGCTGCCCGGCTGCCACCCAGCATCATGTTCCCGCCACCAGCTGCCAAAGCATCTCCCTGGATCCAGATGAGTCTCTGGGGCGGGGGGGATGTCCCAGACGGCTGCCATCAGTGCCCTTCACAGAGGCTCTCTGCCTCTCACTGGGGTGGCAACGTGCCGCTACAGAGACAGAAGGTTCCCTACGTGCTCATGTCAGTGGCCCTTCCAGTTGGTCCCAAACGTGGGGAATGAGGTAAGTGCTTCCTCCTGGAGTCATCAGAAAAACTCTCCACTTCACATAAAATTTGTATTTGCCAAGTCACTGAGCACGAGCCCCTCATCAGAGATGCTCAGAAACAGCAGAAGAGCTGTGTTCAAGTCCCACATCTGCTGAGCACAAGCTGGGGACTTAGACCACTCAGAATCCTCTTGGGTCTCATCTCTAGATAACGGAAAAGAATCCCTACCTACCTCACCTCTAGGATGCTGTTTGAAAAGCACAAAATGGTCACTTGCTTGCATGTAGGAAAGATAAATGTGGAACTATTCTTTCTATCCTACACCAGGAAAAACCCTAAATGGCTAGAGATGGCAATGTATAAAATGTAACCATACAGGTACTGAAGGAAAAATAAATTCCTTTAAAACTGGGAGTGGGGGAGCTTTTCCAGACTAGAACTCAAATTCAGGAGCAAGGAGAAAAAGAATGGAACATTTTAACATATAAAATAAATGTTTGCATATTCAAAATGAAAAAAGAGATGATAAATTAGGAAAAAATATGGACAACGTATATTACGAAGGTTTAACATCCCTCTTACACAAAGGGCTTCTGAAACATAAAAAACACCAACAATCCAGACAGATAGGTCCGGAAGTCAACAGTTCCCAGAAAGGGACATACCTGGGTTCTAAACCACATGGAAGGATGAGAAATGCAGAGGACAGAGACATGGAGATACCACTTCTCATCCATTATACGCAAAAAATCTTTAATTTGACAACATACTCTGCGGGGGAACAGGGGTGCTCGCATACGTAGCTGGTGGGAATGCAAATAGTACAGCCCTACGGACAGGAAGTGGCACCATCCAGCAAAATTCCAGGAGCATCGACCCTGTGATCCAGCAACTCTCCTTCTTGAAGTCTATTTCAAAGACAGACTGACAAACATCCAAAAACATGCACGCACAAGGCCAATCACTAAAGGGTCATTTGTAATGGCAGAAAACTAGGAATAACCCAAACATTCATCAAGCAGGGGCTAACTGAACACACCACAGTACAGCCACACAGAGGAGTATTACATAGCCATTAAAAAGGAACAAGAAGTCACTAAATCCATTGCTGTGCACACAGTTATCTTTAGAAAGAAAAACCCTTCACGCTGATGAGGCCTACGACAACGGTCAACGCAGTAGCTACGGGGCCAGATTTTTGTTTTACTGTAGATCCCTGGGCTCCACTCTTACTACCTAAACCAAGTTCACACTCAGTAGGTCTGAGGCTGGGCCCTGGAGCCCATTTTTGTTGCTGCTGTGGGCATTTAATCCCCAGGTGATTCTACCGCATGCCAGCTTTGGGAAGCACTGGTCTAAAGAATTATCTCACGAATGTTAAAAATACGTGTGTGTGTTGTTCTGTTTTGTTTTTCAGTCTGTTCGACACAGGATCCATTGGGCTCTACACATTGCAAATGGCTCACAAAATGAGCAAGTTGCTTTTAACCTACAAGTATCCCACCCACCTGTGGGTTTTTTTTTCTTCCTCACTTGCAATCTGTCAAATCAATCAGTTTCCAGCTTATTGTCCTGCACTTTCCCATAACCTACATTTTGTTGACTACATCCTTGCAGCATCCTTTACATGTTCCTGTGTCCTCTCAACTTCCTGTAAACTGGCAGCCGGTTCTAGAAGTTTGGGTAGGGCAGGTGTCACGTGGCTCCGGCTGGAGGACCACAACACCCCCAATCGCGACACAGTGAAGAGTCTTGTTCCTAAAAATCACACCCGAGCCACTGACCTAAACAAATCCCCTGCCCTCGCTGACAACCTCCTCCTCTAAGGGAACCGAAGGCATCAGCACTCGAAAAAGCAGAAAAGCATCTAGGGAAATTCAGAGTGCGAAATCCAGAATGCAATCGGGCATCAAGGTGAGGGTCCCTCAAGCGGCTGTCCTCCCTCACCACCCCTAGAGGTTGTTTTCAACCACCCACCGCCCTTTCCTTACCGTGGGATTGAAGACCAAGGTGATGTGCTTATGGTAGCCCACTGCAGTGAAAGACACCTGAGGCAAGACGTAGTCATACTGGGATCTGGGGAGCGTGGAGTCCAGCAGCACAACGTAATTCTGTGCACAAGTAAGAAGTTACTTTTTACAAAGGACTTTATGTTTTGAAAGAAATCCCCAAGTTTACACATCCAAACCAAGGTTGCTAACTTCAGAGGAGGAACCTCAGTGGGCTCTTCCCTCGTTGACAGCCGTGTGTCCCGGCATCTCGGAGACTGTGTCTTCTGATAAAGCTTTCAGAGCCGGCGGCAACATTTTATAAGCATATTCAACCACGACATAATTGTGCTCCTTTGAGAATCTGACTTTATGAAACACAGAAAGTTATTACGAGCCAATCTGGATGAGGGACAGACATGATCGAACTGGGAAAGACTGCTTTCAATCCAAAGTGAGGTAGACTTTTAAGGCATGATAATTAAGCGGCTCACTGGCTGGCAAGTTCTAAGAACACAGCATCTCGGGAACGGTGCGGGCGACGGTCAGAGCCCACTCCACCGTTGGGTGCAGACCCCAACGTGCTAGGCACCATGAGTACTGCCTTGGGCAAATACCGGCTGTGCTCTCAACCACGGACAAGGTCAGGTTTACTGCTCCCATCTCACAGCAGGCCGTGAGCCCAGGGGGAATCAGACCCCAAAGCCCATTACGCTTCCACACTGACGTGATGCTTACAGTGACTGCTGGGGAGCCTGGTGGCTCAGCCGGCTGAGTGTCCGACTCTTGGCTTCCGCTCAGGTCATGATCTCACGGTTTGTGAATTCAAGCCCTGTGTCGGCTCTGCGCTGACAGTGCGGAGCCTGATTGGGATTGTCTCTCTCCCTCCGTCTCTGCCCCTCCCCCACTCTGTCTCTCAAAATAAATAAACGAAACTTTAAAAAAAGCTCAATCTTTAAAAACAAATAAAAAAACAGCATACAGTGGCTATTTCAAAGGGCATCTCAAGAAACGGGGAGCAACTCCAAGCTTCCATCGCAACTTATTTCATTATCTTACAGCTGTTTCATGACAAAAAAGGCCACAGTTTATCATCCCCGCGGCAGGTGGTAAGAAGCCAGGAGAGGAAACGTCGTATGTAGGCTCACTACTGACAGGTGCACGCCGAGCCCACCAGAAAAGAACCGAATTCTGTGCCAAGTTTGCTCCCAGCACCTCAACTACAACAGCCTGCTCTGTCTGAACACAACTGATAATAAACAGTCTAGAATCAGTAAACAACGTCCACCGTTAAGGCCTGAGTTAAATAAACTATCATTATTTCCCACATTATGGACGGCTATGCAACCATGAGAAACCATAACATTTTTTATGTTATAAAAAATGTAATGATGGGGAAAAGATTTCTGATGTATTCTTCACTGAAAAGCACGGATTATAAAACAATGTACCAAACAGTCCTAGCCTTATTAAACTAAATACACGTGTGTATGTATTAAACTAAATACACGTGTGTGTATTTACACACACACACACACACACACACACACACACACACACTGAAAAAAGACCAAAGGATACCTGTCAGTACACTGGCCAGGATTATTTCTAGATGATGGGACTGTATCTGATTTTGTTTTCCCCCCAAAACAACTCCTGCCATGAATGTGTATTATTTTTGTAAACAGGAAAACAGCAAATTAAGCAGAAGTGAATGCTACAGAGCCCACCCCCCCTCTGATTCAGAGAGCACATCCACTGTCTCCGCGAAGGGAGATTTGGAGGGAGACGCAAGGACTGTTTGGGAGCCACGGGCATCAGTTACCTGGCCGTCCCGGAGCAGGGGAGGGAAGTGGAAGAAGAGAGACTGGCCCAGGGAGACCGTGTGCATTGGGCTGTCGAGATTTTCACTTTTGTAAAGCTTTACCTGGAGAGGAGAAACAAAGCAGGACGTGCTTTCGAAATTAAAACACAATCAACATTTCATTTCCAACACTGCGTTTCATCCTCAGGACAGCTCATCTGTTGCAGGGGACAAGGATCTTTGGAAACACAGATATTTGAAAGAGAAACCAGACACCCCCAACAGGAATACATAATGTGTTCCGCAATCACCTGAGCCTCCAGTTCCCTGACCTGCATAGAAATGGAAGATTTTAAAATTGATTCCAGTGACTTTACGTTAATGTACAAAATGGTAACAGTTAGTATGAGGGCCATATTAAGAGGAATAGCCTCTGATATAGCTATAATATGCTGGGCAAGTGACAGGCACTTTACACACATTGTCACCAATCCTGGCTCTGAACAGGCATCATTATTACCTCTAGGGAGGCCCAGAGCCTGCATCACCTAAAGGCGCACAACTTATTCATGGTGGTGCCTGGGATTCAGCCCATGTCACTGAGGGTCTGGCCCACGTGGCACTGCCTCTCCATCGGCTATACCCTCAACGCCACAAGTATTCCTTAAGTGCACGACACATTCCCATTTTGCATTTGGTTTTCCGGGCTGCTTCCAGAAGCAGTTCAGTCATTTGTTTCTAGCCTTCCTTTCTCTCTGGCCTGTTCTCATTCTCTCTACCACAAGCAACGGGACGTGAGGAGGTACGGTCCCGCCTGATGCAGAAGGCTGTGGGGCTCGAGCCTGCACCCGCCACAGAAGAACGCCATGGCCGCCCCTCTCCAGGGCCCACGGCGACACTTTTCTATAGAACACACAAGTCACGAGGAGTTTTCCTAAAGTAAGCCACAGACTGGAGGCCTACGGGTCACTTCCAAGACCACATATGTGTCCTTTTGCCCTACACAGTGTTCTAAGCAAAACTCAATTCATTGCCTGTTTTTACAAACCAAGTGATTTCAAATAACTCTAAGTTCCATCTTCTCTGGAACACTGGGAAGTGATGCCAACCCTGGGCCAGAGCTCCGACACCACAACCATCCCACAGAGCCGAGGAGCGGTGGGTGCACCCTGCCCAGCCCTCTTCACCCTGGTGTTGCCCTGCCTGGCCCCCACGAGCAACATGCTTGCCACCCTGGAAGGAAGGGTGAGTTGAGAGGGGAGTTAAAACCTAAGCGTACATTCTCTCCCAAGTCAAACACATCACTGTACATAAAATTACAAGCGCCTCTGAAAAATACACCCTTGTGGCAATTCACTGACATTTTTCAAGGGATCGTAGGGCCTTATATAAACATTTCATTAACTGTAGACATGGAGATTTTGTTAGAACCTGAAGACACCTTAAGAGGGTTGCACAGAGAAGAAACCAGCGGTCCAGGGGCATGAAGTGACTGCCCGTGGCGGCAGGGCAAGCAGGACACAGCTCAGACTGTCCGACTCCTAGTCCCCTGCCCACACCTTCACGCTGGACAGAATTCTACAAGTTACAAGGCACTGTGCCCTAAAATCATGTCTCCGCTTTCAACTCCAGGTCGTACTAAGCATTCATTAGGTGTGTACCACAAAGCTTCCAAAGCTATATTTCCATGAATAGCTAAACAAAGTTATCTGAGAGTACGACCCCTCCTACGCTTCTCAGAGCCAAAAAGACCACAACAGTAAGAAGCTGGCCTTACCCATAATGTAGGGAGATACTCAGAGGAAGTGATCACGTTTCCACTTAGGTCGAATTGATTAATCTGCCGGAAAACTATGATGTTTACATCATCGATGTCGTTATTGCCGACCTGGAAAGAGACCGGGAGCGTTGGCAGTGAGGAAGCTGGGAGGCGAACTTGCTGGGTGACGTCCCAGGAGCTATTTCAGAGCAAATTTCACTTCTTCAGTAAGGGGGCCAAGTTCACCAAGTCCAAGGGCACAAACTGACAGTGAGGAGGTAGGCTACGGCTGGCCCACAGACACAACTTGTTTGATGAGCACAGCATTTTTTCCCCCTAAGTTTCAATTATCTTCTCCAACGTTTTAAGAGAGAAATTTCATACACAAAAAGAGCCAGGTTTTCTGGCCTCTCTTGGAAATAGAGAAAGATGTTCTTGCCTGGCAGCAATCATCAGGGGCTGAGCAATGGCTGTCCCATGGGTGGGTGGGTGCCCTCCTGTTTGTGACTTTTTCGTATCTGCCGGGCCATGGTCCCCATGACCACCCGTGATCCTGGCCTTAGTTAGCCACCATGGCAGAGAAACACGCAATTTAAAGATGCAGCCATCACAGCCTGATGCCATAAAGACATCCATAAAGAAAATCCACTTCCCAGCCAAATGGTCCTACATGGCCCACCACTCTCCTGACTCCTCATAATCTTCGTGCCTAACGCCCCCTAATCAAGCCACCAAGAGGCAGCCCCCCATCACACCCAAGCCCTCCAGTCTAGCAAGCGAGAGTTATTCCTCAGGGAAAACGCTTCACTTCAAATGATTCTCAGGCTGCTTCCCACGAGCTGCAGGGAGGGCTGCCTCTTTAGGGATCAATTAGCGAAGTCGTGATCAGGAATATCAAGAGACTCCACCCACCAAATGGAAAAAGCAAGGTCATCTGGATATAAGGAGGTCCAACGGCCCCACCACCAATTAAGCCCATGTTGTCTTTATTATCCTCCCTTGATCTGAAATGCCACTTAGACACTGAGCTCCTCAACTTGGAGGATAATGATCAGAGCTTGCAGGGAGACTGAAGAGACAACAGCTCAAATTTCTCTGGATTCACGACAGCCATGCTGCTCATTAAAAGCCCGCAGGAGATGCTGCTTGTGAAGATGACACTATTCAAAGAGGACCCTTAATTAGGGCCCAGAGCTCCCCCCGGCAAGAGATGAAAGGCAGGCAGCCAGAGAAGCACTGCAGGGTTTCTGCCGCGGAGCGTGGTGCCTTACCGCGATCTCCCGGTGGTGGGGGAGGGCCCGCTCGATGTGCTCGTTGCCTTCTGCCTTGAGCTGCACGTGGTACACACATCCCGGCTGCAAGCAAACGCAGGGGTCACGCCTCTCGAAAGGGGCTCGTTGCCTGGAACCTGACCTGCGCCTGCTCTGACCACAGGCCCTCAACGCGACCGCGACGCCATTTCCACCCGTCGCCGGTTCCAGTCTGCGGCCTGTTAACCTGCTTAAGAGTCCCTTTTAAAAGCACCCTGATGAAGGAACATTTATCTCAAGGTCTGCAATTCCTTCAGTCCCCAAGGAAAATTAGATTTGGCTTCCTATTCCAAAATCGTAAGCAAAATATGCTTATTTTGACAAAACTGTGCTTATAGGGCTGTCCACCCCCCACATACACGCAGGGTGTGGTATCTGCAACGACAACTCCCAAATGCTTACAATGCACACGATTTCTGGGAAGTGAGATTTGAAATTTTTCTTTAAAAAAAAAACTTGTTCTGGGGCACCTGAGTGCCTCAGTCAGTTAAGCATCTGACTCTTGATTTCAGCTGAGGTCGTGATCTCATGATTCGTGGCTTCGAGCCCGTGACAGGCTCTGTGCTGATATGCAGAGTCTGCTTGGGATTCTCTCTCCCTCTCTCTGTGCCCCTCCCCTGCTCAAATGAGCTCGCTCTCTCTCTCTCAAAATAAGTAATAAATTAAAAAAAAATTTGTTCTTCCTAAAACTTTTATCCTAATGCTCAAATTTATAGGTGTACATATTTACCAAATAAATCATTACTCTAAGAAAACTTTTACAGCAACCGATTTCTGATCAATAGCACAAGTGACCTAATGACACGCTAGGATCTAAAGCATCAGGCCGAGGTCAGAGGTGTCTATGTGCAGCTAATGGGGGACAACCCTAAGATACAACTGTTTATTTTAAACCAGCGTGGATAATATGGTTCTGGTCTCCTAAAATAATGTGTGCTTTGATAGCTGTAGGGTGTGTTTTTTTGCCCTTTCAAGATTGCCTGTTTGGATATGCTGCCTGAACTATTTTATAATGACCACATGGCACCTTTACAAAGACGAAAAGCTATTGTTTTTTAAAAAGTGAGAACACCTCTGTGATGGCCATAATCGTTGACACATTCACTGACTTTACAGCTCGGTGAGGACTGGCAGCAAGGGGTTCAGTTCCAAATGGCCACGTGTGCCCCAGAGGGCAAGGGACGCGAGTAATCACTTGGGAAGACAAAGGCACAGTCACACACCTGGGCCACCGGGAGCTCATCGGGGCAGCGGCTCCGTCCCACCCAGCTCCCTCCTCCCTCAGGACCCGGGCCCGACCAACTCGGGGATTCACCTTCAGCCTCTGGCAGGGGTGTCTCGCCCCAGATGTCCTGACAATGTGCCAGGAAAGGTGAAATGAAAGACCGGACCCTGACTAGGGTCAAAATCCCTAGGAAATCTTCAGCAAGGGCTCTCCAGCCCGGTGTCCTGTGGGAGACGGCACACTCAATCCCAAACCCTCGCTGAGCAACGTCTAAGGCTGTCCCTCCAGCACCTGTGGCCTGGCAGGTGGAAGGTGAGGGCTGCTACCAGAGTGACTCTAAAACCCACTGAGAGCGCTAATAAATTCACACCTATTAGGAGGGGGAGGGTGTCTCAGAGCATCAATTACAACAGAAATCTATTGTGCTGGAGAAAGAAACTATATTCGATTTAATTAAATAAAACGTGTGGAGATGGCGAGTTGAGAGCACGTCTGGGCCAGCAGGACACTGGGGGAACCCAGAAGGGGGGGGAGAATTTGCGTTCCTGCAACCGTGAGAGTAAGGTAAGCCGAGAACACAGAGTCCGCCCAGGGGAAGGGAGGCTCCCCTAGGCCCAACCTGCACAGGCCCCCACGCAGACCCCATCTCACACTGGTGCCTCACAAAGCTGCACACCGAAACGCCAGCTGGCGGTGACGGTCAGGACCGCCTCGAGGAAAGTCTTGTTTGTTGTTGCTTATTAACTACTTGCTGAGTCTCCGTGCCAGGACCACTGCATGTGCTACACGTATCAACTTACTTATACTTAAACCTGTTCTATGTCACACTCATCCTCACAAAGATGACAAAACAGATACAGAAAGGAAAAAGCCTTGCCTGAACGTAAACAGCTAAGAAATGACAGAGGCAGGCCTCAAACCCAGGCAGATGGGAGCAGAAGGGCGTCTGCACAGCCTTTAAAAAAGGACAAAACTACAAAGGCTGGGCTTGCACTGAACGCATGAGACCAAGGACCTGGCTCCCACGACATGTCTCCTCTCCCTGGGCTCTGGCTGCGGCAGCATGAAGCTATGGAACACCCCTGCTGGCCTGTGTATTCTCTGTGGGAAGTGGGCCTGGAGGACAGCAGAGAGCAGGTCCCTGTGGCAGCATGTTCCTCGGGGGCAGGGCCTTCCCACACAGCGGAGGACAGCTAGGAAGGAGCATCTCAGGAAGGCCTGTGTGGACTCCTAAGGATGGCAAGGTAACTGTCACCTTGATGCTGCTGGTGAGAACATGCGGGAGAGAAGGAGCAGTGGGCAGAGTGGGCGTGGGGAGCCCCCCCAGTCGGTGTGCATCCAGCTGGACCATCAGAACATACGTATTCCAGTCCTCAGCACAACCAGGGAAGACACCCCCGAGTCCGTCCTCCTCCTTCGGCTTGAACACCTCCAGCTCACCAGGAAACCTTGCAACCTGCCTCCCAGGTACCCCAACATCTGACACTGGGGAGTCCTGGACAATGGATGGGAGTATTTTTGTTTTGGGGAAAGAATAGCTTTGCCCCAACATATCAAATGATTTATTTTCAACATTTATTTATTTTTGAGACAGAGCATGAGTGGGGGAGGAGAGAGAGAGGGAGACACAGAATCCAAAGCAGGCTCTAGGCTCTGAGCCATCAGCACAGAGCTCGACATGGGGCTCAAACTCACGAACCGGGAGATCACGACGTGAGCCGAAATCAGACGCTTAACCAACTGAGCCACCTAGGTGTCCTGCCCCAACGTCTCTAAATCAACTGGCAAGCTGCTTTACATGCGAGCTCATGTGATTTGGACAAACATTACCCTTCTGTGGAGCTATGTGTGCCTGTCTCTACGTGAACTATGAATACCCAGTCCGTGCATCTGAGGGCCCGGGGCCCCACCCCGGATCCAAGTGGCCCAGTCCGGCAAGTGCTGTCCAACCCTGCCAGTGACCACACGGCACACAGGTAAGGTCTGCCAAATGAGCAAATGAATGAATGCACACATAAAAACTGAGGACAAAGCACCATAAACCCTAAACTGAATGCTGCAATTGAGGAGTGAGAAGGACAAATGAGTTGTATGGACACACAAAGAAGTTCGGGGTTTGTGTTTTTTGTTTTTTTTTTAATTAGTTGTTAACACCTAGAAATCAGGAGCTTTCACACGGAAATCTAACTTGTGACTTCCCTTTTAACAATGCAAAGGATCTGGCAGCCCCGAGTCTGTCTTCCCACATGGCTACAGGGAGCTGGGGTTCAGTGGCAGCTGCCCCCTCTCGAGTTCACCAGCCCCGCGTGTGCACCCAGCACCCTTCAGCCATTCACAGGTCTCTTCCGGCCCCACAGGCATTTGGCGTGAGAGCCCCTGCTTAAGCCGTGACCACCCGATGCAGGCAAAAGCTGCACCAACCCACCGTTTCCCAACTTTAATTTGCCACAAAACCCCAACCCAATGTGTCAGCTCCGTGAAAGGTAAGCTGTGCCAGTTAAGATACGGAAAGACGCTTCCAGAGCCCTAACCCCGCAGCCCCAACCCCCCTGCCCAGCCTGTTCCTAGCAATGAGCAAATGCCCAGCCTGTTACTAGCCGTCCTGGGGGCAGGCACCACAAGGCAGCTGTCAACAACACAGTGTGCAGACACCCACTAATAAAAGATGTCCAGTCTCACCAGCAATCCACGAAGTCTGAACTTGCCCTCCTCATCCGTCACGGTGTCTTCTCCGTAAATACTGCAGTCGTTCTGTCCCACGGCTTCCACGGCCACACCCTGTTCTGGTTCTCCGTTTAAAGAAGAAACTGTACCATAGCAACTAGAATGGCGAGAGACAGAGCATGATATGCCCGGGGTTTTCTGAAGCACACAAAGGATTTAAGGTAAAGTGTCCTGCCTTTACTGACAATTCACAGTGCAAAGCAGTCCGGTGGGGAAGTGTACCTCGATGAGCCAAGGGGATTTGGTTCTGGCCTTGTCACTTCCAATCCGGCCTTCCTGGCTGAAGGCCCGAGCCTGCCTGAACGCTGCCATCAGTTTCTGTCCTCGTACGTTTTAACGGACGCTCCAGGAAATTACAATTAATGGAGGCCAAGCCTTATTTTATTCCACTTTACCTTGCTTTCATTAAGCTTTGTTTCAAATAATGAAGCATTCCATGAAATGCAATGAAAACAGTTTCTCATTCTCTACACTCATTTGAAAATGGCCCATTTTCCTAAACTTCTGACCAGCTAATCTTCATCTCAAGCGCTCTTGCGACTGTTTACGAATACGTACGGTGTGTGTATGAATACCTTTCCGGCTACATACAGCTAACAGAGCTAACGTATGGCGTGTCGTACGCGTGTACGAGTATCTGTGTAAACCATCTCTGGAAGTGCTCTGACACACCGCAAAACCTGATGAGCTGAAACAAGGAAGGGGAACCGAACGTTTTACACTCTCACCAACATTCTGCAGCCTTACTCCAGTGAGTTCATTTCCTTGTTTTAAAAATTTAATTTGAATTTCAAGCTCTTATACAAATAAAATTTTTAAGCAACTAAATGGGCACTCTCAGGCCAATTTCAGAATAGGAACTTCGTGACAGAATCGCTGATTTGGAGGGATCTGAAGAAAACAGGCAGCCGCCAAAACTCTCTGGGCCTGGTCTCTTATCGCCTCTGCCTCCCACGTGAAACCCGAATGCAGGCTGGGTGAAGGCTCCGGGTCACGGAGGTATGAGTGGGGCTCCAGAACCCGGGCCTGGGGGACAGGGACAGGCAGGCTGCATACCTGTAGGCCGTTCGGTACCCGGTGACGGAGATCTTTAAGTTCTGCCCCTCCTGCACCTCGATCATTTGTGAGGACGGCTCAAACCGGAACTCCTTCATCATGGGTTTGAAGTAATACTGGCCAGGGCTCTGTGGAGAGACACCCATGGACTGAACCTAGGCTGCCCCATCTACATATGGCTTCACACGGGGCGACTAAAGCCAGCAGGGACCGGAATTCGGCCACCAGAGCCCCAGGGCTTCCTATGCAGACAAAAATGGTGACTCTGCCTCTCGAGGAAATGGTTACATGAAGCAATTACAACTCTAATAGCAGCCGGCATCACATGCCTTTAATTCAGCGAGGCAGAAATCAATTTGAATTTTATGAATGAAGAAACTGAGGCTCAGAGAGGTCAAGTAACTCCCCTGAGATGACACAGTATATAAGCAGCGGAGGGAAGACTCGTGGCTGGGTGTGCATCAGTGCACAGCACATGACCTTTCAGATACGCCTCGCTGCCTGCATGTGACGTCCCTGGAGCAGTCCCTTTACACCCAGGCCTCACGGAATGGCCAGCTAACGTGTACTTGCTGAGTCCCCACCACTCAGGGCCTCAGGTTACATCCGGAATGAAACGGTGCCATCCTCCCCTCATGGGGAACACGGTTTGCAGAACAAACACAAGCGAGCCGCCAAATAAGACTCGGCATTGTAAACAACGCGATGCTGTGGTCAAACAAAGGGATGCCTAGGAGAGGAGCCGCTGAGGCCACGGTAATTAATTACGCTGTCTTAGTGACAAGCCGGTGGCCAGAAAACAAGTGTGTGCGGAAGGGAACAAGAATCGGCAGCATTAAGTTCTAGTAAGAGCAATACCCTAATTATATTTGGTCCCCTAAGAAACATGCAGCACTCAACACTACTCTTCTGTTCTCAGGTTGTCAAGCGATACCTAAGTCACGCAAGCCATGTCCCTACTCCCTTGTGGGAACACGGGCAGGTGGCACATTACGGGACACTTTACCAGGTTTGAGAACGTCAGAATGCCATTGTCCTGAGTCAAGAGGTTGGATCGAAAAACACCACCACTGAGGGACAAGAGGACCCCGGGGAGGGGCTGGTCATCTTCCGCCTTTATCTGGGGGCAAGAAAGAACAGCAGAGCAAGGGCAACTCCGTTAGCCACTGGAGGTAACATTTCAAAAGCCAAGAGGCAATTCTTCTGGGTTGTTTTTCTCTTATTGTTATCCATCGGTAGACAGAAGGTCTACTCTTCGTCCCCAGGGGTAACTAATGTTAATAGTTTGGTATGTCGCCTTCCAAAACGGCTTCTACGCCCACATAAACGTGCAAACATTACAGCTAGCGCTGACCGACTGGCAAGTTTACAGCAGGGAGGGTGGGCAGGTGGCCCAAGCTCTGCACCTGCTGCTTCTCTCAAATACGGATCCCGGCCTCCCTCCCCTGCCGGGCCACATATCTACCGCACTGTGTCTTAATGCACATCATCCTAAAGCAGGGGGCGGCCGAGCTCTGCATGAAGACCAGCCACCTACTTCTGTGATAGGAAAGGAGACGATCGAAACTTCCTGGAACATGTGTTCCTTGTGCACTTGTTTGCCTCTGTTCCTGGGAGTAGAACTGTTGGATGTTGTGCACTTTGAATTCAGAAAGACACCCCCACATTGCACACCAAAGCAGCCATAACCAGTTACAGTTCCATGAATTATCTATGCGTGGGAAAATACACCCAAAAAAATGGATACTGTCTGAATCACTGCAAATCTAAGCCACATCCCAGTGTTTCGATGATAACTTCCTTCAGTCACTTCTGAAGTTGGGCATTTCTTCTAGTTTATCAGCCACTGGTATTGCTTCTGTAAACTGCCTTTTCATATACTTTGTGGTTATTTCTATCAAATTGTCTTTTTCTTATCAATTTTAGGAGTTCCTTATCATCTTGGGTATTTTTCTCATGATATAAAGATTTCTTCCTGGTTTGAATGTCTTTTAATTTGCTTTAAAAATGAATCCTGCGTCGGGGCACCTGGGTGGCTCAGTTGGTTAAACATCTGACTTCAACTCAGGTCATGATCTCACCATTCCTGAGTTCGAGCCCCGCCTTAGGCTCAGAGCCTGGAGCCTGCTTCAGATTCTGTGTCTCCCTCTCTCTCCTCCCCTCCTCCACTAATGCTCTGTCTCTCTCTCAAAAATAAACAAACATTAAAAAAAATTATCAAAAAAAATGCATCCTGTGCTACAGAATTTGACTGTCCTTCTTTTCCTTGAGCCTCCCTCTATGTTGAAAATATTCACACTCAAGGACCTCCAGACTCACTCCGGGCACCACACACTTCTTCCCAGGAAGGATGGTTAAGAAGAGATGGACATCAAATACTGCTACAGGAACATTCTGTCCTTTTCCACAGAACACAGTTAAGGATGAGAGTTTAAAGCACTTCCCAAAAGGTAGGCAAACAAGCTAGAGTCAACAGGTCTCCAAATTATGCTGAGTGAAAGAAGGCCTCCCCAAAGGAGTACATCCTATATGGTTCCATTTCTGTCAAACGCTAGAAAATGCAAACTAATCCGCAGTGACAGAAAGCAGACCAGATGAGCAGGGAGATCGGGAGGGAGGGGGTACCAAGGGGTACGAGCACACTGAGCAGGGTGCCTGACTGTCACTATACTCCCGGGTGCACCCGTGTATGTTGAAACTAGCAAATTATATGCTTTAAGTGCAGTTTATCATATGCCAATTATAACTCAATAAAACCACTTTTCGAAAACGTAAGGGTTACCTCAAAGCTTACGCCGGCCAAAGCATAAGCCTTAAAGTCTCCTATGGTTCCCTCGACCGCGGTCAAAATGTAGCCTTCCTTCTGCGAGGACACCGTGTACTCCAGGTCACTGTGCAGGGGCCCGACGCTAAACAAAAGAAAGCAAGAGCACGTTGGAGATGGCTGCACTTCACGCCTGCAGGAGGCCTCACCGGCCCCACGGACACCTGCTCCCAAACATGTGCTTTGTCACGGGCTTACCTATATGCACCTTTGTCATCAGTGAAGACTGTGATCAGGGGTGAGCTCGCCCCCTTTTCACTGATGACGATCTCAACTCCCTCCAACTCCGGGTGGATCTGGCCTTCCAGAAATAAGCCTGCTTTCCCATGGATCTCAATCAGCTTCCCTGGGCAACTTTCTAAAGACGGAACAAATAGAAGAACGGGACTTAGATGCAGTGGGATGGGGGCATTTTGGAAGGGGGCTTCCTGTTAAAGAAGGGCTTGAAACTGAAATACATGAAGTTAGCTCCAAGGAGGCTGTTCACTATATATATCAGAAACCTCAGTAATTGGGTGGCCCACACCTCCCTCCATTCCTGAAAGAGTTTGCTCAATGGCCAGGAACGTGAGCACACAAATCTAACAAGGCTGGGTTCTCACTACCCCTCTCTCCACTGTCACAAGGCCTTTCTGGTGGAGGAGAGGCTGTGCAGCTGGACCCGGCGGGGAAGACCACCCCAAACAAAACGCCCGCTGGGAAGCCGCACTATTCAATACGCTCTCCTGCCAAACACAAACTGCATAAATGCCCAGGATCCACTGAACCCATGATGCTAGAGAAAACTGTTGGAAGCCAAAAGACAAATACCCCACCAGCAGTCACTTTAAATTGTCCAGTCCCAAAAAGACCCTCTCTCGCTCCTACCAACAGATACATACACCATCAACAGTTCACACATATGATGCCTAAAGCTCTCATTTCAGCACCGGATGGTTTTGCTTTTCACCTACCTTTCAGTAACAAACTAAAAACATCAGGGAAAAAAGTAATCCTTCCTCAGAAAGATCACCCAACTTCTAATAACCACAGTAACTTTCGGGACACCTGGGTGCTCAGTCGGTTGAGTGTCCGACTTCGGCTCAGGTCATGATCTCACGGTTCATGAGTTCAAGCCCCGCATCGGGCTCTGTGCTGACAGCACAGAGCCTGGATTCGGCTTCAGATTCTGTGTCTCCCTCTCTCTCTCTCTGCCCCTCCCCTGTTTGCACTCTGTCTCTCTCTCTATCAAAAATAAACGCTAAATAAATAAATAAATAAATAACCAGTTACTTTCACGGACTGAGACGATCCATTCACTCAGCCACTCACCAAACGGTAACAGCTATGTGCCAGCGCCAAAGGGGATTATAAGGAGCCCTACAAAGATGGTTTCACTGTAACATCCACACAAAATAAATTTTTAAATGCAGGTAAAAGGAACGGTGAACTGCAAAGATGTGTCACTGGCTCACCGAGTTGACACTTACCTCCGCTGACAGTGGCTTCCATGGACGGGGGATAGAAGAGTAGCTCTTTAGAGGAGGGTGTGACGGTGATTTTCTCTCCAGACCTAAAACAATGAAAATACTTGCATTTGGTTGGTTTTGCCCTCGGTTAGGAAGGGTACGAGAAGAGAGCACGCCGTAGAGAGAGAGCTCACCGTGCCCAGTAAGAGAAGTCATAGGAGAAGGGGCCTTGCAACTCGTCGACCATCTCCTGCGCGGGGGGTTTGGTCCTTCCTTCCCCAGCATCGTCCTTGCCGTTCTTCTCCCTCTCCTGCCGGCGGCTCTCGATCTCGGCCAGCTGCTGCTCCCTCCGCAGCTCCTGCACGGACTTCAGGGGGCCCAGGACCAAGGCGGGTTCACTGTCTATGGAAGATCTGGAAGAAAGGAAGGAGCAGCCTAGAGCATGTGGTCACTTACCCCCCGCGGTCGGTGGGAACCGGACATTTCTAGAAGGAGTCACCCGTCAGTAAAAGCCTGACCGCCTTCTGATGCCACCCCAGCGGCACACTCTGCTCCTGTTCTGCATCAACGAATCGCTTTCCAAAAAATAAAAACTGAACTTCTTTGTGACAGTAGCAGTATCTAGTAGGTCCAGGGAACCAGTAACCAGGACAAATGACATTCCCTAACCATGTGGAATCCACATTCCAGTGGGGGAGAGACAGACAATAAACAGAAAATGATGTCAGACTGAATACAAGGGAGTAAAATAAAGCACTGTGGAAGGAGACCGTGCTGGCAGCGTCGGGGCGCTGTTCTTTACCAGGCTCCTGGGGTGGAGAGTGTGTGGGGCAAGGAAACAACAAGTAAAAAGCCTTTGGAGCCTCGAGGGCAGCTCCCCTGCCATGCCCAGGGGACAGCAAGGAGACTGAGGTGGACTGGGCAGCGGACCCAGGGAAGAGTCAGATGCGTCAGAGGGTCCAGGGGGAGCAGGTGTCAGACCCTGGATTTCATTCTGGGTGGGATGGAGAGCCACTGGAGTTGTAAGCAGAGGAATGACAACGTCCCTACTTTAAAAGGCCTCTGGCTTCTGCACAGAGAACACAGTCAGGAAGCAAGAGCCCATACAGGAAAGCCAGGCAGGATGGCCGTGGCAAGGATCCAGGCAAGAGACAGTGGATGGGACCAGAGTACCGAGGCAGCGTGCTGAGAAGGGACAAGATGATGGGCATATTTCAACTGCAAAGCCAAGGATCTGCACGTGGACTGGCTGGGTACGGATGCAGGGGAAAGAAGAGTCGAGAACCATCGAGAAAGATGACAAAGGGTAGGTCTGTGGAGGGCGACAACCAGGAGTCCGGTTTGGGAGCCGGGGAGTACAAGATCCCCATGAGGGATCCAGGTGGTCCTGTCCAGCTGAAACACACATCTTCTACAATCCCCAGCACAAGCAACCAAAACAAAACCCCCCTCCGAGGTTTCAAAGATATATTCAACAAAGGCTGAAAATAAGGTAATACACGGTCGCTACTGGTCCAACCAATAATTGCTACTTTCCAAGCAGGAGGAGGGTAAAAGGCACTCTTCCAGCACCAGGCAGCGCCCTGGGCCCACCAGGAACATGCCCAAGTCCTTTGCCTAGACCCCTGGCCGCCCTGGGGAACGGGGCACCCCTTCAATCCACTCCCCTCAGCCAGGAGCCGAGGGCCATCCCCGACACTCGTCCCGCCTGACCCCACTGGTCGGCGATGCCACATGCTGTCAACTCCATCTCCTCGACAGCCCCCCCAGGCATCCACTGCTCTCCAGCCCCACTACCGTGCATCTGGCCGAACCTCCACTGACTCCCACCTACACCCCTGCGAGGGCCTCCGCCCCCTGCCTCATGCGGCTTCTTCTGTGTGTCCACTCAGCAGCCAGGGGGATCTTTGTGAAGCACAAACACCATCCCTCTACTTAAACACATCACAGTGTCTGTGCGACAATGCTGAGACCCTTAACTCGGGCTGGCCCTACGGGGCCTACCTCCCCCCCACACACACCCCAAGCATCCACGGGGTCCAATTCAAAGCCCTCATCATAGGTGTAACCTCACAGTCCTGCGCGTGATGCCTGGACTACTGTCTGTGTCCCCCGTGAGACCGTGGCTGTGCCTGAGCACTGAAGAACTCTCAACATTTGTGCAGGGTGGATGAGCTGAAAAGGCGGCGGACAGACAGATGGACAAACAGTTGAGGTCACTTAAGGTAAGGAGGGGGAAAATTACTCAGATTTCCATTTTCTGGCACAATGATGATCATGTTGCCAAAAACTCTTTCATTTCTCAAGGAAATTACAGTGTCGGGCATCTAACACCTCACCACACAGCAAAAATTCCTCTCAAAGAGGACATTCGCATGAACCTGACTCTCAGGGAGGGTCTGCCTTCCACATACTTTCTCCCTCATGGCCCTTCACTTATCAGGTGCTCTCTACTTTCCAAGCCTTCAAGGAAAGGTCTCTAGGAAAATAGGCAATTTTTCCAAATTTGCTAAAACACATAAAATACGATGAACAAGCCAGAGACTTTTTTTTCCTTTAGCAAAGACAGGAAGTGTAGAGAGGTCACACAGAAATTTAAGGCACTGAAACGAGCTGTCAGAAGACTCTCCCTCATCCACAGTTAATTCTTGAGTCATAAAAGGAAAGGATGAAGGCTGCCATGAATTTATGGGGTATGTCGTGTGAGCAGAAAGGCCATTCGTATACATACCTAGAGATAAGAAATCAAAAATAATTTTCAGAGTGTCTGTTAGAGTAGTCCCCAGCCCTCATCCACCCCCTCCTGCGCTCAGACCACCGCAGAGCACAAGTCTTACTTGATTGTCACGGTGACATCCATCATTTTGTCAGTGGTGATAGTTCCAAGGACATGGTGGCGGATGGCTGTCAACGTCAAGATACTGGGTGAAGACCTATAAACCAAAGTGGAAAGAAAACACTAGCAACATCACCTAGTTCTTCTCAAAGGGTCACAAGCAACGCCCTCCAGGGGCACAACCGTTCTGACCCTGAAATATACTACCGAAATTGCTCCTAGTTTGGGATGAGGGACCTCCCGAAATACCTATCAGTGTTTAAAGAATAAACTAATTTTCCAACCCAAAACTTTACGCTTCCGATTCTTGGTGAAACTCTCAAGCATTTGTGCAAAGGGAAAAATGGTAGACTGGAGTCCAAGCAACTCCCATCGGTGAGAGCTGGAAGACTGAACCAAGATGATAATTAAGGCACTTGAAAACCATATCCTTCCATCCTGGGCTTACAGAATTCTTGGGAAAGACAGCTCATCTCCATCTCCTCAATAATTCATCCAAATGTCTTGAAATCCTTACGTAGAAATTCTTTTTAATACCTAACTTCACCTCTTCCATTAAAAATACCAAAAAAAAAAAAAAAAATCCTTTTGTCTTCCAGAAAGAACTCAAGAAAAGACACACACTCACTTGACCCCAGAGAAGGCTCACAAACACCATGGGGCAGGGAAGACCCAGCTTACGTGTCATAGGTGTAGAACGCTTGCTCAAACCGGTGGCAGGAGCGGGGGGTCACCTTGTATACACCTGCAGCCGGGAAAGCAAAAGTCATTTTCAGAGGAGAGTGTCTGTGACACTGAGCGCTTCCAACATCTGAAATCCAAAGGCAGTGCCTCTCACTTGAATACACAGCACACAGCAGATGGGCAATGATGGGATCCGAAAGGCCTTTTCTGCTGCCTGTGACAGCTTCTTTCCAACGACCCGGTCCATTTAATGGCCCCTCACAAGCTCAGGATTTCATTTTCCATAATTGAACAACTCACAGTAGTTTAATCTGCACAAACCGAGCCAACAGGGCCGTGCAGAAGGAACAGGAAGTACATTTCCACTGCAGATGAGAACAAGAATTTTCCACTTAACAGATTCTATTAAAGATCCAAAAGATAACCACAGCCTGACCGCCCTCCTAGAAATATTCCTAAAACAGGGCACAGAGCAAAGCCCAAAAATTTACGAAACAATCGCAGAGAACACTTTAATGCCACGAGCCTGTATAGGGAAACACTCAGGTTAGGGGTGTAAGTAGTTTGCCAGAGGAATACTGTCAGTTTCAGGAAGGAGCAAAGGCTAACAATTTATTCCCCCAAATGATCATTAACCAACCTTTTGGACATTCTTCCTACAAAAACCTGAAATTAGTTCAAACTGCCTCTGCTGTTTTCATCACACTGAGGAACCCCCTGCGCAATAACCAGCAGGAAAAAATGCTTAGGTTTCCCCATTCGCTTTATTCTTTCATCCTACAAATATTGACAGAGCACCAGCACCTACTATAAGCCAGGTGTTGTGCTAAGTACGAGTAGACAGCGGAGAAGACTTTGTATTTCACCTTGGGAACCGAGAGAAGTCACTGAATTACCCACTAGGAAGAGGCAAAGTAAAGCCACAATGAGATGCCACTTTATACCCACCAGGATGGCTAAAATCAAAGAGGAAAGTAACGAATGGTGTGAACATGTGGGCAAACAGGAACCGCCGTGCACTGCTGGCTAGAGTACCAACTGGCACATGGGGCCCCTTCAGGAAACAGTCCGTCAGCTTCTTAGACAAGGAAACATCAACTGACCATATAGTCCAGCAGTTCCACCCCTGGGCCTCTAACCCAGAAGAGAGGAAAACAGATGTGCACATAAAGACTTGTACACAAATGTTCACAGCAACATGGTTCATGACAGCCACACACTGGTGAACGCACACACAAAGTGTGAACTATCCACACAATGGGATCCAGTAAGGGAAAGCTACAATCCACTAACACCTGCTCCGACATGAACTTCAAGACACGAGGACTCGAAACCAGGCTAAGTGAAAGGAGCCAGCCCAAATACCGGTATGGCAGGACCTCGCTTGTAAGTAATGTCCAAAAAAAGGCCAATCCACAGAGACAACACAGAGGAGTGGCTGCCTGTTGCTGGGGGCAGAGATTAACTGTAAACATGCATGAAGGATGCTTCTTCCAAGATGAAAATGTTCTATGCTAGATTATGTGTATGGTCGCATAATTCAGTACATTTACTAAAAATCCTCGTACGTTGTAAACGGGTGAGGTTTATGGTCTGCAAATTGTATCTCAGTACAGTTGGTAAAAACGGAGAGAAGCCACCGAAGGATTTTAAGCAAGGTGTGAGATGGTCCAAATTTTATCTTAAAAAGATCACTTTTAAGGAGAGATCACTGCCCAATGGTGTAGTATTTTTCAAGGGGCAATGACCTAGTGGTCTCTACCTAACTCAAACCCAAGGAGACCAGGAACACTCTCTAGCTCCCAGCTCTAATTCTCTCTGTAAAAACAGCACTCCCTCCAGAGGAAAGAGACGGAAACACAGGGGTACACTAACCACAACCGAAATCAATAGCCTGATACACAAAGAACCACGGTAGGAAAAAAAAGCCCTTCACAATGATCCTCAGGTGCCTTTCCATTTCTCTGACTCAGAGCCCATCAATCCTTCCAGACTCACCAGGCTTGGACAGGCAGAATCGGTTGACTCCTTTGGAGAGGTTATAAATCCCCACGTTCTCAGGTCCATTTCCATCCTGATAAAATTCCTAAGGGACCAAAGCCAATACAATGACTTACTAGGGGAGACGGAGACACCAAGATGATTAATAATATTTCTGTTTCTGAACCAGTCATCTGTTTTACCCATTAATCATTTGAGCAGTTGGGCACTACAGGAAAATTAAAAATCTTCAAAAACTTCCCACAAAAACATGCTCTTTTTCACTCAATCAACTAATATTTATTGAGCACCTGCTATGTGACAGACCCAGGGCCGGGTCCTGGTGGCGGACATGGCTCCTGCTCTCAAGGGGCTTACGTTCTAATACGGGAAGACAGAAAATCCATTGTGGTCAATAAAGAAATCAGATTGCGGCTAATAGTAATGGAGAGGTGGGGAAAATGACCAGGAAAGCAGGCTAAAGCATGATCACAGCAGGAGCTTTTCAGCTTGCTGGGCTCAGGGCAGGCCCTCTCCTCAGCAGGTAACATTATGGCTACAGCCTGAATGATGAGAGGAAACCAACCATGTGCATTTCCAGGGAAAACGCAGTTGCAGGTGGAGGAAAACATGTGTGCAAAGACCCAGAGGAGGAAACCAGCCTGGTGCAGGAGCGGCGAAGGCTGGTGTGCCAATGCCCAGGGAGCAAGGTGGAGAGATAAGGAGGAGGTCTGGGCTAGGGAAGGGCCATCGTTAAGGAATGTGGATCTCATCCTAAGGGAAAGGGAAACCTGCTGGAGAGTTTAAGGGAAGGAACAATTTCCTAAATGTGTACCACCTGCTCTCAACTGGTCATCAGCTGACCCATCTCCTGGACAGCACTGCTTCTTGAGCATTTGTAGCAGTTAGAATAGTCCACGGGACCTGGAGACACCAGCGGCAATCCCTCCACGTGTCTAAAGTAAGCAATCGCTTCACTGTCGTTTGCCTCAGTTTCTCCACTGGAACCTGACAATGACATCTGCCACTGTCTGAAGCCAGAAAGGTCTATAAAATTCATGAATGGACCTAGACAGTCCCACACACGTTCTCCTTCCTGAAACCCAGGTGGTACACTGCCTATCAGGGAGCTACCTCAACAAGACAGTAAGATGTTAGCAGCTCTGTCCTTTGCACTGGAACATACTAGAGAAACTGACTCAGCTGTACTTATTATTAACACTGGCAGTACTGGGGCGCCTGGGTGGCTCAGTCGGTTAAGCGTCCGACTTCAGCTCAGGTCATGACCTCGCGGTCCGTGAGTTCGAGGCCCACCTCGGGCTCTGTGCTGACAGCTCAGAGCCTGGAGCCTGCTTTGGATTCTGGGTTTCCCTCTCTCTCTATCCCTCCCCCGCTCATGCTCTGCCTTTCTCTCTTTCTCAAAATAAATATTAAAATAATCATAATAACGGGGCGCCTGGGTGGCGCAGTCGGTTAAGCGTCCGACTTCAGCCAGGTTACGATCTCACGGTCCGTGAGTTCGAGCCCCGCGTCAGGCTCTGGGCTGATGGCTCAGAGCCTGGAGCCTGTTTCAGATTCTGTGTCTCCCTCTCTCTCTGTCCCTCCCCCGTTCATGCTCTGTCTCTCTCTGTCCCAAAAATAAATAAACGTTGAAAAAAAAAAAAAAAAAAATTTAAAATAATCATAATAACAATAGTAGTGTTCACCAAGGAAACCAAATACATAAGAGGTTTACTTAAACTTCATTACAACACTGAGAAGTGGACATTATGATCCGAGGACTACAAAATCAATACACTTTACACGACATCAATGGCTCTCCCAAATCACTAATCAAAGTTAGAATTTTTTTTTTTTTTTTTTTTTTTTTTAACGTTTATTTATTTTTGAGACAGAGAGAGACAGAGCATGAATGGGGGAGGGGCAGAGAGAGAGGGAGACACAGAATCGGAAGCAGGCTCCAGGCTCTGAGCCATCAGCCCAGAGCCTGACGCGGGGCTCGAACTCCCAGACCGCGAGATCGTGACCTGAGCCGAAGTCGGATGCTTAACCGACTGAGCCACCCAGGCGCCCCTCAAAGTTAGAATTTAATGTGAGTCTAGGACAAGAAAATCTCCCAAATCAAGGCATCCTTCTGCTAAGGGACTTTAAACAAAGCTTCCTGACTAGGCTTTCCCAAATAAGGGGGAGAATCAAGGGGCAGAAAAGTAAATCTGACTTAACTATGGTTATAATATTCTTGGCATGCTAGTCCTTCCTGCTTTCCAAAGGACCCTCCAAAGAAGAGAATCCCCACAAGCCATTCATACCAGAGTGATTGCGTGAGAAAGGGAACATCTCAGCATATAGCCCGTCTGCCTAAACTCAATCGTGGACACATCGTCTTCCAGAACCTCCACCTCCAGACTCTTGTTCTTCCAGCACCAATCTTCATGCATGATGCTCACTGGAAAAGCCACAACACAGACACACGTGGGCATAGAGCATATCACCTCCCTCAACAAAAACTGTAATGACTTAATTTTTTTAAATGTGTACGTGCAGACACACACACACACACACACACAGCTAGTCGTGCTCAGAACAACTGAGTACTAAAGAGAAAATTAAACCAACGGTCATTAACGTCAACAAGAAAGAAACTGACAATAATTCAAGATCACACTTACAAGTAAAAATATTTAGGGATCAACAAACTTTTTCTATAAAGGGCCAGAAAGTATTTTCCACTTTGCAGGTCAGGCAGTCAAATATTCAACTCTGCCTTCATAGCATATGAGCAGCTATAGATGATACGTAAGCAAATGGGTGCGGCTGTGTTTGAATAAAACTTTATAAAAATAGGCAAGTGGCCACCATTGCCATAGTCTGCCAAAACTTGATATAATAGAAAACAATTTGCCAGAAAAAAAGATTACTTTATAAGTTATTCATTGCCACCAGCTCCAAGTTGAGCTTTGAAGAAGCAGAAATATAGGCAATGGAGTTTTCAAACTGCAGGGAAAAGGGAACCAATGTTGGCCAGGCACTGAACAAACTATATTTCATTTTGTTTCGCACTCTACAGAAAGGCTGTATTACTCCTATTTTAGCAGAGGAAACAGAGTCTCAGGGAGATCAAGTAACCTGCCATGGTCACACAGCTGCTGAGTAGTAGAATACATCACTGGAAATATTTCATGCGCTCTGTTCTGGCATTTAGAGTGAAAACGGCATAAATGAGGGCCCCCTTCCAAAACGAAAGAAGTGTGTGGGTTGTCCTGACAAGGTGGTAGTTATGCATGGAAGGAACATCAATTCTTACACAATCATCCATTGCTAAACAACGCACGTGCAAGGTCAAGGGGCAAAGAAAAGTTAAACAAGTAAAGGTATATAGCTGGGATGCAATTTGAGAGCTGGGTTTTAGAAATTTTAGAAAGACAGGAAGTATGTGAAGGCCACAAGCTGGTGCCTATGGTTCTTACTTTTGTATTTTCCCGGAAGCACGTTGTCAAAGGTAAAAGTCATTGAATTGACCTTGCCGGACAGCTGGAGGCTACGCTTCTCGCCCTGGCGGCTCAGGGACTGCAGTGTCACCAGCAGGTCACCACAGGTGTCTGCAGAGAAAAGATAGGAAGGCTTCACTTGGCTGCCCTCACCAACGCCAGCACAGGTTTGAACCCTCCACCTCTGTGTGCCGCTGGCCACCATTTACCTCCTGAAGGGCAAGGCCAGCAGGGCTCCTTCAAAGCCAGGACGGGTCTACTTGATTCCAGGACATCTCCCCCTCCCCCTTGCAGGTCATTAGTACCACATAAAGAAGCCACCAAGGTTGAAAGCGACCCATCACTTGCTGAGTACCCCCATGCAAGGCACAGAAGACCAGGAGAGGGAAGAGTGTCACAGGGCACCTACTAAAGCAGACGCGAGGTGAAAGAGGGGAAGTGATATTTATGGAGCACCAGAAGAAGACAGAAAACCAGCAAGAAAGATCTGGGGTGCCTGGGTGGCTCAGGCGGTTAAGCGTCCAACTTCGGCTCAGGTCGTGATCTTGTGGTTCGTGGGTTCGAGCCCCACGTCGGGCTCTGTACTGACAGCTCAGAGCCTGGAGCCTGCTTCAGATTCTGTGTGTGTGTCTCTCTCTCTCTGCCCCTCCCCTGCTCACATTCTGTCTCTCTCTCTCTCTGTCTTCCTCTCTCAAAAGGAACAAAGATCAAGGAACTTTACTGAATGGCACAGAACTGGGCCCTTTATCATCATAACATCACCTGTGACAGCAAAGATTGGCATGACTCTTACTGTGTTCCAGAAACTCGCACAGGCTCTCCATGCGCTAGCTCATTTGAGCCTCACAACAACCCTCCGAGGCAGGTACTGTTATTATCTCCATATAACGGAGGAGAGACTCAAAGCACAGAGAGGTTAAGTAACTTGCTGCAGGTCACACAGTGAGGGTTCAAGCCCACAAGCCTGGTTTCAGAGTCCACGTTCTTAACATCTGTGCCACACAGCCTGACACGACCATATTTAAAACCCTCTGAGAGCCATTAATGTTTCCATGCTACAGAAGAAAAACAGGCTGGTCGAGTAAGTGCTTACTGTCTCACAGCTGGTAAGTGAAAGAGCTGGGCAAGAAACCCCGTGTTCTTTTAGGAGCCAAAGCAGAAATGCTCCAAGAGAAATGTTTCTGGTGACGCCGTGTGGCACTTAGAAAGAATCGAACACAATATGGATCCACCTTTTACACTATCCAACAAGGAACAGTTCACCAAAATCCCACTTCTAACTGCCTACTCCTTTGAAGCTCTCTGTTCTTGCTTTCAAATGACATCTTACCCAAACAAGAGACTTTCCCAGAAACCGATGCCAAGAACTGTACAAAGGCCACGTCCATCACGGGCCTATTGGTCACAGTAAGAGGAAACGTCTGGGGTTTCAAGGTCAGCCCCGCTCTGGTCTCCACCTCAGGGACCATCACCTGTGGGAACACACAGGACAACGTCAGTGTCTGCATCAAGGCTGCGGCTCCCCCGGCCTGCAGGGCACCAGAACATTCACCTGGGCCCAAGGCTAAGTACTTTGAAGGACAAAGGTCCACTTCTAGGCTGAGTTTTATAATCACAACAAATCCTCAAACAGGCCACGGAAAGAACACACATTTCTTTTTTTTTTTTAATGTTTGTTTTTTTTTACATTTATTTATTTTCTGAGAGACATAGAGAGACAGAGCACAAGTTGGGGAGGGGCAGAGAGAGAAGGAGACACAGAATCTGAAGCAGGCTCCAGGCTACGAGCTGTCAGCACAGAGCCTGACACGGGGCTCGAACTCACAAACTGTAAGATCATGACCTGAACTGAAGTCGGATGCTTAACTGACTGAGCCACCCAGGCGCCCCAAGAACACACGTTTCTAATCAGATACAAAAGAACTAGCCTTCAGCCGTGCCATGGTAAGCACAAAGGTGTATCTGGCGGGACTCCAAAGAGGCACACAGCTGTCACCAGTACCCGGGGGGGTGGGGGGAACTACATTAAAGCCCAGAACCTTCTGGCTTGAGGTCACTCATGACATAAGCTATGAACTTGTCAACGCTATGTGGATGAGCTCCTGGCAGAGTGAGGCCTTTTCTTCTGGACGCCTGAGCTAAAAAGGACTGGGGAAGAGTCCAGTGGGCAGCTATTTCATCCCTAGTGAAGTCTACCTCCCCAAGTTGCCCTTCCTTGGCAAGTCCCTTATGCTTCGAAAGGGCTTCCAAAGGCCTGTCAATGTGGCCAACTTCACAAGAGCTGGCTGACTGGCAAAAGGGCTAAGTACTCACACCACACTGTTCAGCGGAAGCAGGGAAACCACTCTCCTCCCACCCCATCTCCTCAGGGAGGGGAGTCTGCCTGCTCTGGGGGAGAGCACAGTCTCAGAGGGACCCTTCCCAGCCCTCTCCCTCACCTCACCTGCCCTTCTTCAGGGCAGAAGAGCAGCAGCTGACTGGACAGACAAGAGCCCGAGCTGCCTGGGGACTCAGCCTTCCCCATGAGCAGGGCCGTGGCACTGAAAGGCACAGTGTGCTGACCTCTGGCTCTGTCCACCTCTTGTCTACTGTCCTGTGCTGAGGCCTTCACCCCCCTCGGTGAGGCCACAGGCCAGGGTGTCCCCAGCTTCTGTGCCTGCCTCGATGGAGAAATCAGATGGTATTCAGGGTGAGGTGGAAAAACACAAGCTCCATGTTGGCCTTGGGGGCCAGAAGCCATGCACTGTGGACCTGCCATCAGTAAAGGATTAATGTTGATCTCCTTTGGGACTTACGGCTAGTCTATAGCAGCCAGAAGCCTAGGAAGGTACAGGTGTGATCGGCAGCCTGAAAGTAACTCCTGACAAACATCGGGACTGGAAAAAAGAGACGCCTGAGTATCATTTTCATACTGGGTGCCCATCGGGTTCTACTGTAACATGCAGGAACGTAAAGACTTCAAATAAGAAACTGGGGACAGAAACGCTCCTTCTGTAACTCCATTCCGGCTAATGATAATCCTTCTAAAAATCACTGAATACCTTAAATACCTTAAGTAAAATATCGAATATCTCAAACAAAACAAAACTCATCATACCTGGAC
Organism: Neofelis nebulosa; assembly: GCF_028018385.1. Classification (NCBI taxonomy): domain Eukaryota; kingdom Metazoa; phylum Chordata; class Mammalia; order Carnivora; family Felidae; genus Neofelis; species Neofelis nebulosa. The sequence continues at coordinate 32,212,703 of NC_080799.1, forward strand.
TTTGTAGGTCCCTGGCTTTGCTTTAAAACAAAATGATCCACGAGCATCCGTCTCCACGGTGACCAAAGACTTGTCCTTGTCTTGAGACGACAGGACAGCTTTGTATTTGCTCATCTGCTTGACAGTGTCAGGGAGGCGAGTGATTGATATCTGGCCACAGACACTGAACCTGTAACAAGGGGACCACTCATTCCGGCATGAGAATTCAGTTGTGACAGCAGAGGCACTTACCAACCCCAACTGCACATCCCTCTTCCTGCCCCGGTCCCCAGGACTAGTTTAACCTTAAGAAAGAGACAGAAAAGCAGCCTAAATGACTGCGGTCTCAAAAAACAACCTTTGGCGGGAAGACTGAACCCCTTTCTGTGTACAGGAAAAGGCACAGTGGGAGCCCAGGATGGGGCAATCCCCCACCGAGGAAGCCATTTTCAGAAAATCTGCGGATGACAAAAATGTTTCGGGTAAAGCGGATCATCGATGGCGGAACAGCCTCGGACTGAGGACGTGGGCTGGGCTTACATGCAAGAGCTGTTAGGAGCCTGACGCTGTGGCATTGCCCGGGCCACGAAACGGGGCGGCGTCATCAAAGACGCCTTCCTCGCCTGTCATTCCATACAGTTCATGGATAAAAGCAACTGGGGAGATGTGAACAGAAAAGGTAATTAAATTAAAAAAAAATTACAAAGCCAAAATAGAACTCCAGGAGCCACCAAAGCGACTTCTAACTGAAAGGCCCTATTCAGGTAATGACTCACACTGGAGGCTCTAAGTGAGCAGTGTGTTAAGTGCTGCGAAGTGTCCTCGGAGAAGCGCGTGAAAGGCGCGGCCCTTCACTGCTGAAGACCAACCAAGACCATCATCCTGCACAGTGACGGTCTTCGTTACTCAGTCAGTTGATGTGTTGAAGTGTAATAATGCACAGGGCTGGAGGCTCCAGTTGGATCTTCAGCTGACTAAAGGTTCTATTTTCTAATCCTAATGGATCACTTCAAGTAAAAGTCAGTTGCTACTTTTGACACAAAGAGAGTAAGTTGGATTCGATGCTGGATAATTACGGAGTACACACGACGTCGGAATGCCCACCCGCTGCAAATAAAAAATGGCAGAAAACAGCACAGTGGGAAGCTGTGTGTGCGGTCTAAGAACAGTGACAAGCCAGTCGTGCCTGCAGAGTGAAGTGACCAGCCTGCCACATGAGCTCACAATCTAGAGCAGGGGCCCACGTGCCAAATCCAGTCAGCTGCCTGTTTCTGGATGGACGGTGGGCTAAGAAGGGTGTTCACACTTTTACTTCCATACTTCTGAAGGGTTAAAAGAGAGGCGGAAAAATCAAAAGAATAGTTTGACCCACAAAAATCATACAAACCTCCAATTTCAGTGTGCTAAATAAAGATTAACTGGAACACAGCCACGCCAGTCATTCATGAATTGGCCATGGTGGGTTTCGTCATAGAGGCTGTATGGCCCATGAAGCCCACCATATTTATTCTCTGGCCCTTTACACAGGAAGTGTGCAGGCCTCTGATCTAGAGTTAAAGGCACACATTTTGGTTCTCACTCTCCCCAACTGGGCACTTTGAGAGTAAAAGGACAGGAAGGGGATATGGGTGAGCTATTTTCTTCCTTTTTTTAGTGTTTATTTATTATGACAGAGAGAGCGTGTATGCAAGCAAGAGCACGAACAGGGGGAGGGGCAGAGAGAGGACAGACAGAATCCCAAGCAGGCTCCACACTGCCAGCAAGGAGCCCAACAAGGGGGCTCAATCCCATGAACTGTGAGATCGTGACCCGAGCTGAAACCAAAGAGGTGGACGCCTACCTACTGGGCCACCCAGGCGCCCGAATTGGTGAGTTGTTCTTAAGGACCTTTCACGATGTCTTAATTTATATACGTGTCATGGGTAACGTCACTTTTTTGTTCTAAATTGAACCTCTTTGTCTCTCAAAGTTTTAAATATTTTACCCATCCCACCTGTTTTAGCTCATAGTCTCAAAGATAACTATCCAGTTACCCCAAACCTCAAATGCACATTGGCTTTAGTTTAAAAAAAATAAACTAAAAAAAAAAAACTAAATAGGACAGTGTTGTGTTACACTGAAGCCCTCAAAAATTGATTTGTGTCAACAAATTCATCAGAGGTGAATACGTTTACTCAGAAACTGATGATTTTGATGCATTACAAGATAATTATATTCTCATAGTCACTTGGACAGAAGCCAAGGCGTTTCCTTCTCAAATAAATTGGGAATTGTTTTTTAAATAAGATACATGAATGAATTAAAGGGCAAATGTGTTATTTCGGCCCAAAAGGAAAATGAGTTTTTCGAAAGATGCTCAACAAATGTCGTTTTTCTCTCTTTCGAACCAAATACTCCACTTTAAAGAAAAAAATAAATACGAATATCATCCCCCATCTCCGTGAACAGCACCTCCTCCATCTACACAGTTGCTCAAAAAAGAAATCTGGGACCCCGACAGCACCAGTCTGCCGACCCCCTCCCCACATTATCTGTCAAAGGCATCTACTTCCTGTCCTCCCCTGCCGGTACCCTGGACCTGCCACCACCCTATACCCTCCAGACAACTGTCACCGTTTCCTGTCGAGTCCCTCCATGGATACTCTGGGTTCCCTGCCATCCCTCTTCCACAGAGCGGCCAGAGCAGGAGAAAAAAACATCTATTCTAAATGCCCTGATCCATACTGCTTCCTTGCCGAAAACGCTTCAACAGCTTCCCATCACGGGTGGGGAGAAGAGCCCACCTCCACAGCCTACTTCAGGCTCTCTAACCTCGCCAGCTGCCTCCAGCCACGCTGGCCACCTTCCAGAAGGCTCCTCTCCCACCCCTCTGGGCATGGGAACACACCGTTCCTGCTGTCTGGGAAGCCTCACTTAGCTAACTGTTAGTCCCCCAGGGTCTCAGTGACCCAGTGAAGGTCCTCTCTGGGCCCTGGCCCCCTTCCCTGCACACCTACTGGAACTTACTACCACAAGTTACTCAGGCTCGAGCCTGTCTCCCCAGGAAGACGAAAGCCCCATCTCCGTCTTGCTAGTTTGGTTCACTGTTACACACCCAGTCTTTATCACAGGGTCTCACCCCGAGTAGTTGCCCAAAAATGTTTATGAAAGAAAAGGAGGAAGGGCATGAATCCAAAATGATTTTCTGAGCTCTAGCGCAATAGGGACAGAAGTACCGGGTTCCACTGACGATGTACTTCCTTGTCTCCCAGATGCCACAGAACCTCTGACTTTGACCCCCACCTGTCTACAGAAAACGTCACCGTGGCCTCCTCAGTGACCAAGCCAATGCACTGTGCTTTCAGGGCTCAGCTCTGGGGCCTCCCTGACCGTCAGGTACCACCGCATACTTAAACCCCATTGCCTGGATCTTCCCGAGGCCGTCCCTCAAACACCAGCATTCCATTTTTGGTCTACTGTTACCTGCTCTTACACATCTAAGTTGCTGGCGGCCGCCTGGCCCCGTCTCCCCGAATTACCATCTATCCGGGCACCTAGTGAAGAGCTCCACCTAGTGGTACTACAGATCCAGAGGCCACGACTGAACCCTTGTCACCTGAGGGGTTCCTCTGCCCTGCCCACAGCCATCCTGCTTCTCAAACCGTGAACCCCTAAATACTTTTCCAACCTGTCCCTGATTTCCCTGTAAGGTGAGCCTTCAGCAAGTCTGTTTTCACGCCACCTGTGCCCCAGTCTTGTCCCCTTCACAGCCACCCTCCAACACGGCCGCCGGAGTGCCTCAGTGAACATGAAAACCTAACCCGTGTCACCCTCCATGCTCAAAATCGATCACTGGCCGCCAGACCCCTGGTAGAGAAAACCCCGTTCTTCCAGTGGGAGTGTGAAGACGTCCTCTGAGATCTGCCCCTCCGGCCTCGTCACTCTCCTCATCCTGCCCAGACACACCAAGCCTTTGCTCAAGTTGCCTCTCCCCTGGGAGACCCTGCCCGCTTCGTTCAAGCCATGGTTCAGTGAGCATTGCTGCTGTCTCAGACACAGATGGTGGCAGCCCTGGCTAGACATTCCACGCAGGGGAGACAAGGACCCGATGTCTGACTCCAGGGTTCTCTGTACTACGTTGCATCACTACAGGACAGAACTGCACAAATTCAACCACCAGATGTCCCCTCACGTGCTCAAGGTAAGTACAACAAAGGAAGAAGAACTCTGACAGTGACCGGAAGCATCTTATGACAAACTTTTCCCAAGCAACTGTACTATCTTCCAAAGTCCTCAAGAGTTAAGCCATGGAAGGTCTTGGAGATGTGGAGTCAGACATGAGAGATCTTCTTCTAACTTAGACACATTTTAACTTCGAAGCAAAACAATTTTCCTTAAGTATCTACATAGAAGTACCTTTAGTTTATAAAACTTAGCACTAACCTTTTTGGATTTTTTTTTTCTTCATTTTATTTTAGAGACAGCAGAGAGTAGGGGAGCGGGGCAGAGACAGAGAATCCCAAGCAGGCTCCAGGCTCAGCACAAAACCCCATGCGGGGCTCGATCCCATGACCCCAGGATCATGACCTGAGCCAACATCAAGAGTCAGACGCTCAACTGGCTGAGCCCCTCAGGCGGCCCAGCACTAATCTAACAATGCCAGCCTGGATTTCTCGCAGGTGTCTAAAACCCGATGTGGATCCTTGGCAGAAACACACAGTCAGATTAAAGGTAATGCTGTTCTCCCGTGGCTGCGAACGTCCATGCTGGTACTTCCAAAAATAAACACAATGACCTTACCCTGTTGCAATGATGTCAGCCAGCTGAGGTGTGTTAGGCGCAATTTTGATGGTGACAGTTTCAAAGTAGAGGTGCTCTTTCTGAGCGTGGATGGTGTATGTCCCAGTCGTGATGTTCTCCAGGCGGAATGAGCCATCGGCTTTTGTTTTGACTATAAAACAAGAACATGCGAAAGAAGATGAGCCAAAAACAACCGTATATCTGCTCCGTCTCCACGAGAATGCTTGAGACAAAAAGCTGGCATGTTTTCAGTCTTTAAGATGGTTTCCTTTCCATTTCTCTCTGTGACCAAAAACCAGCCCTGGCAAACAGTCCCGGGGGCCAATGCATCTGCTGACCTTTGATCTGGTTATTCAGAGTGACCACTGCCTCTGGAACACCTTCTCCTTCGGGTCCATTCAAGACCCTCCCGGTGACTGAGAATCCCATGACGTGGAACACGGGCTGGAAGATGAAGAACAAGGTCTGCGGGTGCCTGAGCGCAAGAGCCTCCCTGGTTCACTCACGCCACCAGTCAGCGATACCACCGCTCAGCCCAGCCGCCCATGTGGGAGCCCTGTGTGCCAGCCAGGCCCCTCCTGGCCCCCCAACTCACGCTGCTCCCACACCGCTGCACTTTCCCCGGGGTCCACCTGCTTTCTTACATTCCCAACACGTTGATGTCTGTCAAATAACTGGATGACAAAGATCTAGAAGTTTACTCCTCCAGTTAAAGCTCACGGAGTCAAACTTGAGAGAGCCCCCCACCCTTGCTCCCAGCTGCATCCTCCCCTCCAAATGCCCCCTGTTCCGCTGAACCACACCACCCTCCAGTCTCCCAACCTCAAGCCCCAGCGTACCTGGGACCCCTCCCCACACTCCGACACCTATCTGTTCTCTGCATCCCACCCCCGCCAGTCTCTTCCCACCACAACCCGGATTCATGGCCTTGTTGCCTCCACCTGGGCCACCTTCCTCATTTGCCATACCCCATGCTTGGTTTACACGTGTCTGTGCCCCCGCTCGTGAGTGCCATGGCTTTGCTCTCCCTGGAGTCGCTCTGTTCCAGCCCCCCTGATCTCTGGGGCCTCAAGCTGACCACATATGGGCACGGCAGGCACGCCTCACGTGGGCCTGTTACACCAGCTGCTCTCTCGGCCTGGATCACTCTTTCCCACACGTGGAGATGGGGGCGGAGTCCTCTCCTTCTCACCACTCAGGTTTGGGCTCAAACCGTTAGCACCTCTGTCCGAGAGGCCTTCCCTAACTGTCTGTCCATCCCATCTCAGGGGCCCTGCCTCCTGCCAGGGCCGGTCACCATCTATCATGCTAAACTGTTTTATTAGCTTCGTCAGATTTTTACCACTATCTGAAGTGACCTTGTTTGATTTCTTATTGTTTGTCCACCTCCTATTGAATGCAAGCTCCATGAACAAAGGGACCTTTTCTTAGTCAGCTGGTATACAGTAGGCACTCAATAAATCGCTCCTGAATGAATGAAGGCACGCGTGCATGCATACATACAAGAGTGTTTGAGAGAATTTCAAATAAAATGGCTTTTTTAAAATTCAGGAAGCCCCTCTTGATCCTTCCAACAAGATGTGGTTTATCCACATACTGATCCCTATATTCACCCAACAGCTACTTGTACAAGACACCTACTATGTGCCAGGCACTAAATCACAGTAGGAATAAAGAATGACGCTCTGATGGCTCCTGACCTCATGCAGCTCACAGGCCGCACCCTGAAATTTTATTCATGTGTTCAAAAACTTGCATTTGGTTGAGATCTGGGAATGTCCTTCCCCGCTCACCTGCCCCATCCTTCTCTGCCAGCCCCCTGAAGCAAAAGCAAGGACATCTCCTCACCCCCTGCCTACTCCAGCGTGCACAAAACAGTCAAGTGCTTTACGGAATCTTAAAAAGCAGTCAGAACCCCACTGAGCATGTGACCTAAAAGCTAGCTCCTAACAATTTAAGCTACTTTACCATAGTACTTTCAAATGTAACATTAAAAGAAAGTGATTAAAATCTAATTTTTTCAATAACTGTAACACTGGGAGGTCCGTTTTTGGAGACCACTATTTTCTTTGGGGATCTGCTCTATCTAGCAAATTTTCTACAGTAACCATTATCTACTTCTGTAATTAAACATGAAATGTGATGGAAAACACATTTACCACCTATTTCAGGATCTAGGGAGTTTGTCACCTCTCACTCACCCCCTCCCTGCAGTCCAAACTCTCAGCTCCCACCTGGTTCATGGCCACAGCCTCCTAACTAACCCCTCCCTCACTTCCACCTTGCCCCTTGCAACCTCTCCTCAACATGACAGCCTGAGGAATCACACCTCCCCTCTGCTCAGAACCTCAGTGGCCCGTCAGGTCCTGTGCTATCTGTCCCATCATCTCTCCCTTCCCCACGCCCTCCATCCCAGCCACCCCGGCCTCCTTGGGGTTCCTCAAACCCTCTAGGCACACTTCGGCCTCAGGACCTTTGCACCTGCCACTCCCCCCGTCTCAAACACTTCCCACCCTGCCTCTTTCCCCTCAGGTTGTTGCTCAAACACCACCCTCACGGTGAGGACTTCCAAGGGCACCCTGGAAGACCCCAACCCATCTCAGTGTGTCACCTCCTTCTTGCTTCATTCTTCTACACAACACTTATCACCTTCTGATACACTAGTGAATTTACCGATCGGAGCCACTGAGGTCTGAAAGAACAGAATTTTGTGTCTCGTTAGGTCCCCACTGTACCCCCACCCCTGTGACAGTACCTGAATCGTCTGGCACTGGCACGCACTAAATACATCTCATGGCACAAAGTAGCTATAACTCAGGCTCCAATTTTCTCAGATGAGGAAATTACTGAGAGTGGATCCCAGGCTAAACTGGAACAGAGCACAAGATTCTGTTTTTCCAGGAGCCTAGCCCTTATAGATACAATACTGGTTGTTTATTCTTAAACACGTTTGCAACGCCTGTGCCCAGGGTGGGCAACTTGGACACCTGTCCCTCCAGAAGGCAGGCAGGTCTTACCTCAATTTTCAGGCTGTCGTGTTCCACTGTAAAGTCACGTCTAGAAGGAGCAACATCAAAGGTGATCCTCTCTCCTCTATAGAAGGGGATCTAGAAGGAAGGGTCTGTTCATTACCAAGGGCCAACAACAAGATTCAACCATCAATATTAATAACTGACCCAACAGGCCACAAATGACAAGGGGTTTGAGGCGAGCTGAGAGACAAAATATTAATCCTGTTGCTGATCTTAAAAGAGGAAGGCCCAAACCTTTTCCAGCTATTTATTACCAAAGGGTCAGAATCTTGTCTTAAATAATTACACTACACAAAATGGTCATGAAACTGCAGGTCAATCATTTATTCCTTTTAACACCCAAATGGCATTGATTCTTGCTGCGTTGTAAGAGTCCCATAGATTCCCAGACGCAAATCTCCTCCACTCACCACAGTGTAGTCCCCACTTGGCAAGGAATAGAAGGAGAAGGAGCCATCTTCTTTGGAGACCACAAAGCACAAATACACCAGACTCTCGTCTTGGGGCTGGAAGCCGGGCACTGGTGAGATGTTGCAGCCCAGGACATCCTGTGCCAAGGGTGGGGGGAGGGAGGGTGAAAATGACTTCCTTTTCCACTTATGTGCTCTGATCATCAGCAAATGGCCATGCTATTGGAAAATTTTTCTAAGTTTTATGTCACGAGATACGTATTTCTGAAGTCCAGGCCATAGTACTGGAGATAAAAGGAACACGGACTTTTTTACACTCAAGGTGAGAAGTTAAAAATTGGCACAGTCTCCTTGGAAAAAAATGACATGAGTGTCTTCATAAATGACGGGTCACCACTCTCAACAAGAAAATGGAGCGCAGGGAGTCGAAGTGGCCGGCCCACACAGCCAGCAAGAGGCAGGGTGGGGACTGGTCTGCACCTGGGTCGGACTGATTTCAGGGCCTGTGCACTTTCTGACACAGTCCACTCGTATCAAAGCCACTCAGCTTCTCGGGAGTCAACTGAGAAACACAGTGTTCTTAAACGTTGAGACAATACATCCACCTTGAGCTACATTTTCAGCAGTGTGTTCTTGGTCTGTAAGCCCGCAGCCCCGCCCACAAGTTTGTCTGTTCTCCACTTTTCTTTACTTACCTCTTTGGATACTACAGATGAGAAGAGAAGGAACTTCACCCCTTTCATGGGCTCCCCGTCGCTGCGGACTGACCCAGACACATTGTAGCCGGCTACGATGAGGGGGCTGGCGGCGTGGGCGTTGGAATTGGTCACCCGCACGGTGGTGCTCGCCTATGGAAGAGGGGAGTTTAACTTCCCAAGCAACAACCCCTCAGGATGTTCAACAACAGGAAGACGTGCTTCAGCTAAAACAGTCACAGGGGGCACCTGGGTGGCCCAGCCAGTTAAGCCTCTGGACTCCCGGTTTCGGCTCAGGTCGTGATCTCACAGTTCGTGAGTCTGAGCCCCGCATCAGGCTCTGTGCTGACAGCACGGAGCCTGGTTGGGATTCTCTGTCTCCCTCTCTCTCCGCCCCTTCCCTGCTTGCTCTCTATCTCTCTACTGCGCTCAAAAGAATGATTTCCTTGGCATGGTAACATTTTACTTTTTCACGTTTTCCACCTTCCAAATTGTCCACCTCTGTCATCACTCCTGCTACCATGCTGTTCTACCTGCTCCAATTTTTTTAAATGAGCACGCTTTACTTTTTTTTCCGCATTTATTGGTGCAGATGCATGCATTTTTAAAGCTGTCTGCCAAAGCACAATTTACACGGAGAAAACACACGCGTTCAAGGTGTACAGCACAGTGATTTTTCACAAACTGAACACACCCTGTGACTAGCACCCACCAACAGAATGGAACCAGCACCCAGAGGCCTCCTCACGCTCATTTCCAAGGCACTACCCCCCAAGGGCACTCCTTATCCTGATGTTTAGCAGCATACCCTACTTCGAAACACAATTTTATATTAATAAACTCAAATTCCTTTATGCATACAATTAACAATGTAAGCCTTAAAACTGATCCTAATCAGAATGTATAAGCCATGAGTTGTTTTTTTTTTGTTTTTTTTTTTTAAGCCATGAGTTTTAAACAAAACGTTTTTAAAACCCTGAAAACTGGGAGGCATGAACAGTATACAGAGAAGTCTAGGCGTGAAACCCTACTATCTGTTATACGTGCATAAAACCTTTTCAATAAAAACAGAAATAATGATTCTGATGGTTCTTTCGCAAGAATGAGACACAGTCTCGGGGCACATGGGTGGCGCAGTTGGCTAAGCGTCCAACTTCGGCTCAGGTCATGATCTCGTGGTCCATGAATTCAAGCCCCGCATCGGGCTCTGGGCTGACAGCTCAGAGCCTGGATCTTGCTTCAGATTCTGTGTCTCCCTCTCTCTCTCTCTGCCCCTCCCCCACTCAGGCTCTGTCTGTCTCTCAAAAATAAATAAATGTTAAAGAAAAAAGAATTAAAAAAAAAAAATGAGACACAGTCTCAAAACTAGTATAAAAGTTAACATGATGAAATGTCCTTTAGATCCTTCTTCAACTTGTTTTTCCACAGATTACAAAAGCTCACCTTGTCTGTTTCTTCCTTTTTTTGATCTTTTACTACGAACGATTTCCATCAAACAAAAAGATATGAAGACTACCCTAAAGAACACCTATATATACACTCTAACCAGCTGAAGAAATAAAAGCAGAAACAAAATTCAGGACCCTTACGTACCTCCAAACCCCCACCTGCCTCCCTCTATGGATGTCAATGTCACCAAGGACTTGGTGTCTGCCATTCCCAAGCACAGCCTCAGGCTTTGTCTACATAGGAAGTACCCTGAATGTTTGTCACGACTATCTAAACAATACTGTGTTTCCTTACCTCCAGCTACTTGCCGTTTTCCCTCAACTTTATGGTTTTTTTTTAACATTTATTTTTGAGAGAGAGAGAAAGAGAGAGTGAGCAGGGGAGGGGCAGAGAGAGAGGGAGACACAGAATCCAAAGCAGGCTCCAGGCTCTCAGCTGTTAGCACAGAGCCCAACGCGGGGCTCGAACTCACAGACCGCGAGATCATGACCTGAGCCGAAGTCGGATGCTTAACAAACTGAGCCACCCAGGAGCCCCAAACTTTATGTTTCTAAATGTACTCCTATTGATCTACGTAGCTCTGGTTCATTCACTTTTGCCGTCCAACAGAATTCTACTGTGTGATGAAACCACTCTCCACCTAAAGGACATCAAGGTTGCTTACGATATTTTGCTATTACAAGCAAAATTGCAAAAAACATTCTTTTATATTCTCCTTGGGCACACGTACAACAGGTTTCTAAAATGTTAAGTGTATTTATAGATTGCTGTTTCAGGCTGGAAAAAGAACAACAAATAAATCTAATCGGGTCCTTCTGGTGTTGATTCAGCTTAAAATAGCTACAGTTAATAGCAGACCTATTTCACAGAAGGAAGGCAATATTGTCACCTAAAACCAAAAGCAACATAAGCAACATCTGCTACACTGAGTTTTATCTTATAAATACCGCCAAACCAATCAGTAGCACTGTCATTTTTCATCTACTTCCAGAAAAACCATAAACCCATTTCATACCTTGAACTGAAATCCATACGTTTGTCCCCAAACCAGAACACTGCTGGCACAGCTATCAACATAAATGAAATACTCACCTCCTTCAATGCCCAGGTTGGATGAGTTGCAAGAATTTCATAATCTCCAGGAAGAACTTTAAAAAATGCAAACCTAAGACATACAAAGAGCCAATAAACTTTCTTTCAAAACAACCCAAGTATACTAATTTATGACTAGTATTGGAAGGACTAGAAAATAATGTTCGAATTATCACAAACTGGCCATTAGCTGGTTAAATGAGCATAAACAAAATTCAATCCTTCACTGTACAAATCACATCAGGGAGCACTTATTGAGTACTTCGTGTATATAAGAACAGGTGTTCTGTGGGCTGACAGGAAGGAGGTTTTAGGTTTCTCCTAAACCCCAAGGATTTCTGACCTGAGAACCAGTCACTGTGGCTTAGCCAGGGATCAGTCACAGAACTTGCAAGTGCATTTTGACAGAGGCGTTAGGCAGGAATAGGCATAGAGAAGGGAAGGGGTGCCAAAGGAACAGAAGTGGGAAGGGAGGAGTCCTGTGTAAAGAAGAGAGAACAGATCCGACAGGCTGAAGCCATCGCTAACACAAGATGATGCTGACGACACTGGCAGGGCAAATGACAGCAAGCTTTGAATCCTGTGCCGGAGAGTTTAGATGTGTTAGCAGAAACAAACAGAGTAAAAGGCGTTCCGGGCTCTTGCACAAACTACTGTGATGAAATCAGATGCTGACAAAGACCAGTTAGGTAGCTGTAGGCAAACCAGCCCCCAGAGTGACAGGAGATGAGGCTGGGAAGGCCACCAGCAGGATTCTGATATATTTAACCCTTTCAAAGCGCAAAGCCCAGACGACAAGAGGGCTAACTCTAGTGAAATGGACGATCAAAAATCCACCTAATTTCTTCTCCTGTGGTGGTATTTTGCTACTTTGCTACAGTCAAATGGAAATGATTACTGGATTTTGCAATTAGTGAGATTTAACCTCTACTTCTGCAGGGTAAGATCACTGCTTTAGATAAGTGCAGAGGAATGAGATTCAACAAGTTCAGGTCACTTTTCCCAGCGAGGTCAAAAGCAAACTACTACTAGTCTAGAGAAAATGGAAGCCCCGCGTCCCCCGGCAGGCTTCAATCAAGTAGAAGTAAACGTTATCCCCAGACTGAAAAATAATTTCGACAACCCTCACTTAGAAACTGGATAGCTTACCGACAGATTCATTATCAACTTCTAATTTGCAGTTAAGTTGGTTTTGTATACTGAAGGAGTAATGATTTGAATGCTTTCAAAATTATCAGTTGGAACTATTCTGAATTAATCTTGGCACATCTGTTAACACTTACAACTTGACGACATAGATCCATTAAATAAATGGCTTTAAATCTGACTCAACAAGGTTAATTTAAATAGTTGTCGCTTCAAACTACAAAATAATTTTCATGTAATAGTGATGAAATGATTTTTTAAAAATCATAATAGAGCAAATCTATATGGAGCTAACACGATTAAGCATGTATTCCACATCAGACAGTTTGAAACAAAAATATTAATTTAATCTTCCTAATAACCTTGGGAGGTGGGCTCCACCACCACCATCACTTATAAATGAGAAAACTAAGGCCCAAAGGCATTAAGTAACTTGTCTGGGACCAAACCCAGTAAGTGGGAGAACAAGGACCCAAACCCAGGTTTTCAGGCTCCAGAGCCAGCCCCAGCTGTTAAATGAAGGCCTACTACATGCCAGGCACTGCTGGAGGGACTGTAGAGACCTTAACTCATCTCCTCAGTGCTGGAGGAGAGAAGTCAGATGACTTCTTTCACAGACAAAGGGTTTGAACTTGCCTGAAGAGTCCAAACCAGGATTTAAACCCAGGACTCCCTATACCTGAAGCTCCTCCAGCCCCCGTAACAGCACCCCCTCTCCGTGAGGCAGGATGACACGGGCACAACTCACTTTCCACCAGGCTGGGTCACGGTGGACTGGATCTTCGCTTCGGTCCCCGTGTTTCTCAGAGACACCTGAACTCCTGCGGGGCCCAGGGGCTGCCCTTTGCTGAGAACCTGGCGAGGAGAAGGAGGTCAGGACTGAAGCCAGGTGCAAAGCTCTCTCCACTCAGCAGAACTGCCCGGCCTGTTCATGTCCCCCCTCATGGAGCTTATATCCTTCCTGGGGTCAAGACTCCTTTACAAAGATTAGACAGATCACGGAGACCCTTCCCAAGGAGAGCTGAGGGGCTGAGAGAGGGAGTAGTAAGTAACAGGGAAATAATACTTTGTTTCACTGAATCTAAGACACTATCAGCCAAAGAGACACCATTATTCTACAATCTCTACAGAGAAAGAAAACAATATCCATGATCCTCCTCCCTAGCAAGAAATTCACACATGAAACCAGGACCCCCTCGCCTCATCCAAGGGTGAGCGCCTCACTCTCTGTGTAAAGGTAAAGGAGAAATGAACCCGCCAGGAAGAAAAGGACAGCAAAGAAATCTGCACGTGTCAACCTTGGTGCCGGATGGAGGGAGAAAAAAAAACTCCCCTGAGAATCTGGGCTCGAAGCTGCCATTCGCACGGGTTAGCACTCCAAATTCACACAACCAGGGGGGCCCAGAAAAGTCTCAGAGAATCCAGTTTACTGAGACAGCCCCTGGGGGAGGGGCCAAAGCAAACGCAAATCCTGTCTGGAAGAGGCCAGCTTGGGTTTCCCTCAGTGAGGACAAGATGCCACCCGGCCTGGGGCCTCCATTCTTCCTGTCCTCACCCCTACGAAAGGCCAGCCCTAGCAGTTATTCGCCAGCAGCCTTTACAGGGGAATGGCCTGGCATTCCCTTGCAAGCGACCTTGTGGAAGAATGATAGGGAACCTAGATCTGACCCTGAAAAACACCCACTACCTTGTACATGAAATTCCACCCTCCTGAAGCTTACCTATGGGTCCCGTGTGGGCTTACTCGCCCCATGTAAAGAAGGTTAAGAGAAGACGCAGTATATGATACAGAGCAACCATTAAAAAGAACAATCTTCCAGAGCCAAACCTTTCCATTCACAGAGAACCCCGTGAACACAAAGTTGATGTCCCCGCCCTTTGTGCAGATGTCGCTGACGCCGTCCACGTAGAGCTCCACGTTTGTTGGCTCTGAGAAGTGAAGGTGGGAGGGGAGGGAACAAACAGGATACGAGACACAACAGCAAGTTTAGTGCTGACGTAAGGTGAATGTGCTCAGGCAAAACACCTCTTACCAGTTAACTTTCATTTATTTTTGAGCACTTACCACGCGCGCAGGGTTAAAAATCCAAAGGTACCAGGAGATATGCAGGAAGGTCTCCCCCCGACCTCTTCCCCGGACACCCAGGTTCCCACCCCAGGGTGAAACAGCGTATGCAGGATGATATGCTTTGATGACAGTCTTTCGGCTGAGCCGTATGTCAGAGCCTCAGTGACAATTCAGGATGCACCAAATCGTTTCAGTTCCTGGATGCTTACCACGGACCAGACACGGAGCTAAGTGCATGTGTTCCTCACAACTACGTGAGCAGGGGGGTAAAAACGCCTCCAACTGATTATTAAACTGACACAAGGAAAGGTTAAAGGACCCCCCTCCCCAAAGTCACAGAGCTTGTGAGTGACAGAGCCCCAATTCAACCTGCAAAAGCCTGCCTCCAAACTGTCCCCTGACCAAGTGCGTGAGTGCAGCCACGGCAAAACGGGACGGGAAGCTCCAATGCCCACAGGAACCAAGCAGGGAGACAGGCCGCATGGGCCTAGGGTGAATGGAAAAGGGGAAGCCACTACTCACTTTGCACCAAATGCCAACTTTCTCACAAAAAAAAACGGAAACCTGGATTTTTATGTGCTATCTCCAGAATTTTCAGTATTAGCAACTAATTGATTTTGTCTAAAAAAACTGAAGAGGTCATCATAACAAGGGTTCAAGCTTTTATTTTTTTATTTTTATTTTTTTTTAATTTTTTTTTTCAACATTTTTTATTTATTTTTGGGACAGAGAGAGACAGAGCATGAACAGGGGAGGGGCAGAGAGAGAGGGAGACACAGAATCGGAAACAGGCTCCAGGCTCCGAGCCATCGGCCCAGAGCCCGACGCGGGGCTCGAACTCACGGACCGCGAGATCGTGACCTGGCTGAAGTCGGACACTTAACCGACTGCGCCACCCAGGCGCCCCAAGGGTTCAAGCTTTTAAAAGGTTAGGAAGAGGGGCGCCCGGGTGGCTTAGTCGGTAAGTGTCCAACTTCAGCTCAGGTCATGATCTGCGGTCTGTGAGTTCAAGCCCTGCGTCAGGCTCTGTGCTGACGGCGTGGGGCCTGCTTGGGATTCTGTCTCCCTCTCTCTCTGCCCCTCCCCCGCACACATGTTCTCTCTTTCAAAATAAATAAATAAACTTAAAAAAAAAAGGTTAGGAAGAATGTAGAATGGTAAGTAGAGAAAAAAATGGGAAAATCAGGAGAATTTTGGGTAAAGAATTACACACACACACACACACAGAGAAGATGCCAGTAAAAAATGCACAAAAGACTTAAACAGACACCTCACAAAAGAAATCAAATGAGCGAACAAAAGCTACAAGTAATACAGATGAACGTCTTTACCAATGTCAAGAGGAAGAAACCAGTGGGCAGGAGGGGAGGGGGCTCAAACAAAACACGCCCATAGGGTGCTGAATCTGTAACCTCTGCTTTAGTCCTATGCTGGGTTTCCTCCACCTCCGGCTTTCTGGAAGGCACAGGTCAGGTCCTCCCCCAGCTATGGACTGGAAAAGAACTTTCCTCACAGAGCCACACTAGCTCTCGGCCATGTGAGCTGCACTTTACCCTTTTTGATGGCAGGGACTAAATTCTTCCTCCTCTAACTCAGGAGCAAGATGGCCTGAACCAACCAGCACCCCAGCCCCCCCCTCCCCAAGCTACAGAACAGGGATAAACACACATCCACTCTTGGAAGCCACGACAAAGCAGAGCCCTCTCTTCTTATCTCAACCCCATTCCGTTCCACATCTCCAGCTCTGATACAAGGCAGACACATCAGGAAAGTTTTGACCTTTTGTCTGTATGTGTGCAGAATGCTTTTAAGTATTTATTCCCTACTAATTATGTGCCAGCCTTTCTCAGCACGTACAAACACTAACCCATTAAATCTCCAAGACAGGCCATGAGGCAGCTACAACCCCTCCCCTGACCCCCTAGCGAGCCCTTTCCTGACCCCCTAGCAAGAAGACACCAACCCAGGGGGAAGTAACTTAACCAAGGTTGTCACAGAGCCAGTAAAGCCCAAGGATGCCAGATCTTGTGATCTTTTTTTTTTTTTTTAATGTTTTTATTTATTTTTGAGAGACCACAAGCGGGGAAGGGGCAGAGAGAAAGGGACAGAGGATCTGAAGCGGGCTCTGCGCTGACAGCCTGACAGCAGAGAGCCTGATACGGGGCCTGAACTCACAAACTGAGATCATGACCTGAGGTGAAGTCAGATGTCCAACCGACTGAGCCACCAAGGCGCCCCTCTTGTGATCTCGTAAGAGAAGTAGATCTGGATTTTCACGTGAAATCTCACGACGTTGAATATTTCAATCAAGTCACTAAAAATGCCCCAGGGGGCTAAGAAAGAAGCCATCCTAGGACAGGAAAAGAAGTCCCCACTCCTGACCTCTAGAAGTCATTCTGCTGCCACTTAATGAATGAAACTACAAAAGCAGAGCTTCCTGAGGCAGATTCAAGAAAGGACGCCTATTTTAAGAGAAATGACAGAAAACCTTAAGGTAGGTCCAAGATAAATCCAATTTACTCTAACGTAACAAGCAGGTGGGGGGCGCCTGGATGGCTCAGTCAAACTTCTGACTTTGGTTTAGGTCAGGATCTCGTGGTTCAGGGGTTCGAGCCTTGCTTCGGGCTCTGTGCTGACAGCTCGTAACCTGGAGCCTGCTTCAGATTCTGTGTCTCCCTCTTTCTCTGCCCCTCCCCTGCTTGTACTCTGTCTCTCAAAAGTATATAAAAAAGTGTGTGTAGGGGCGCCTGGGTGGCGCAGTCGGTTAAGCATCCGACTTCAGCCAGGTCACGATCTCGCGGTCCGTGAGTTCGAGCCCCGCGTCAGGCTCTGGGCCGATGGCTCGGAGCCTGGAGCCTGTTTCCGATTCTGTGTCTCCCTCTCTCTCTGCCCCTCCCCCGTTCATGCTCTGTCTCTCTCTGTCCCAAAAATAAATAAAAAAAAAACGTTGAAAAAAAAAAAAATTAAAAAAAAAAAAAAAAAAAAAAGTGTGTGTGTATATATATATATATATATATATATATATATATATAGTAGCAAACAGGAAAAAGCCCTGTTCCACACTAGAAATGTATCCTTAATATTTTAACAGTGTACGCACTCCAACAATTTAAATTAATATTCAGCACACAATCTAATCCTTTACAGAGTATGTCTGGCTATTCAGTTAACTTACCAAAACTCCACCCTAGGGGAGGCTCGATCTTCAGAATGAAATCTCCCTAAAAGGGGGGTGGGGGGGGTGGGGAGAAAAGGTAGAGAAATGAAAACCAATGACCTTTCAATTAGTTTAATTTACTTCAGGGCTACCATTTAATCTAGCATTTTCACACCTGCAATGAAATTCCAAGTATAGGGGTGCCTGGGTGGCTCAGGCGGTTAAGCGTCCAACTCTTGATCTCAGCTCAGGTCATGATCTCACGGTCCATGGGTTTGAGCCCCACATCAGGCTCTGTGCTTACAGCATGGAGCCTGCTCGGAATTCTCTCTCCCTCCCTCTGCCCCTACCCCACTCGTGCTCTCTCTCTCTCCCTCTCTCAAAATAAATAAATAAACTTAAAAAAAAAAAAGAAAAAGAAATTCCAAACATATATTGTGTCCTTCTAAGTCGCTGTGGGCTGTCTGGTTCCCTTCGGATGTGGTGGGCTGAAGCTGGCTGCCCAGAAGTCCCCATCCAACCAATCACAAGACACCACGTTAACGCCTACGGGAGAGTTCTAAAGGCATTATGTTCAGCCACTCGCTGTCTTCTTTTTTTTTTTTAATTTTTTTTTTCAACGTTTTTTATTTATTTTGGGGACAGACAGAGACAGAGCATGAACGGGGGAGGGGCAGAGAGAGAGGGAGACACAGAATCGGAAACAGGCTCCAGGCTCTGAGCCATCAGCCCAGAGCCCGACGCGGGGCTCGAACTCACGGACCGCGAGATCGTGACCTGGCTGAAGTCGGACGCTTAACCGACTGCGCCACCCAGGCTCCCCAACCACTCGCTGTCTTCTGATGCCAAACATGCGGCTAATGGAGTCTCCTATTAACCCCGCCTACGTCCAAGGTTGCCAGGGTCATTGTGTATCTTTAGGAACAAAAGTCATTTCTTAAAACTAGATATTACTCACACACCTTGCTTTCTTGAGAATGATACGAATAGTTAAAAACAAAACAAACAAACAAACAAAAAATGATTTTAAGACCAACCTATAGAAGTCAGCCTTACATATTGTGGTGAAAGATGTAATTTCAAGAATAGTGTTGTGTTATAATATTTTAAATTGGGAAAAGCCTCTACACCTATCAATAGAGACACGGTTACATAAATTTACAGTTTTGATTTGATTCTGATGTGCTATGCGGCCATTAAAAATAAATCAGTAGACCTGTACACGCTGATGTTGAAAGGGTACCAAGATGTTACCATAGGGGAAAAAAATCAAAAACTGCAGAATAATTCGTGTTGTTTAGTTCCATCCGATATAAAAAAACAAAGCCAAAGCTATGTGTACACACTGACTATTTTTTGCAACTTCCTGTGAATCTACGTTTCTAAATAAAACGTTGAAATGGGAAGGGTAACGAGGGTGGGGTGTAAGTAGGTGTGGATACACGTCTATGCACACACGCACATATGTGGGCATCTTTAGAATTATAAAAAATTTTTTTTCTTAATGTTTATTTACTTTTGAGAGAGAGAGAGAGAGAGACAGAGAGAGAGCACGGTGGGGAGAGGCGGAGAGAGAGGGAGACACAGAACTGGAAACAGGCTCCAACAGGCTCCAGGCTCTGAGCTGTCAGCACAGAGCCTGATGCGGGGCTCGAACCCACGAGGTCTAAGTCTAAGGCTCATGACCTGAGCTGAAGTCAGACACGTAACTGACTGAGCCACCCAGGCGCCCCTTTATGATTATAATACAGAGAAAGCCGTCTCTTGGGATACACACCAAAACTTTTACCAGTGGTCATCACTACAGAGGGATGAGAAATTGGGGGGCAAATGGATAAATTTACTTCAAATACTTCTAAAGACCTTATTTTGTTGTTTCCCACAAAGCTCACAAATTCGAGTATCACTTGCACGGTTTTTCTTAAACAATATTTTAAGCTGCTTGCAAATAAAGAGTTCTATTAAATCAGGGTTTCTGGATGTCGGCACTGCTGACGTTTGATCTGTCCTGTGCAGCAGGTTCAGCTTCATTTCTGGCCTCTGCTCACTAGATAAAGACGCCCTCCCCCAACACCAGACAGGTGTCACAACCAAAAATGTCTCTAGACATCGGCAGATGTCCCTGCAGACACTGAGAACCACTGTTCGGTTTGTACTCAATCAACCCACTTTATAAATTGTCTCCCTCAAAATTTGGCCAGGACTGTAGATTGCACTTATAATTTACAAAAGAGACAAGCATTTGCTCATGTGCCAAATAAAGCCTGCTCTGGTTAGGGCGGTCCTGTAGGCCACACCACTTCCGATCATAAACGACTACAGTAGTCTCTCTTACCTTATCGTACAAGGGGATCATAAAGTAACCATTATTAGGGGCACAGTCTGTCTGGTATTTCAAAGTCCCATGCTTGGTATACAACTTTATCTAGAAGGCAAGGAAAGAAGAAAAGTCATAATATCGCCTTTGAGAATTAGCTACATACATTACACCACAATGCATTTGGCCAATATGCATTTGCTGAATACCTACTATGTGCTGTGATAAACACCAGGCACTAAGGTCAGAGACAAATAAGACAAAGTATCCACGAAATAGTGTAATTAGATATTTTTTAGGTTAGAAACCCTCTAAAGACTACCCTGCAAAGTCATATTTTTCAATATTTTTCAGTGTATTTTTAGCGGCTGTCTCTATGGATGTAAAACAAATTTTCCAATGTGCTATTAATAAGGTGCTTATTAAAATGCAATCCCCAAGCCCCACTTCTGTTTCTAAACTAGAAGGTCTTGGGTGGGGGGACAGGGATCTACATTCATCTCAAATGATTCCCAATATTTGCGAGTTAACACTCATCTAGGAATTTTTAATTTCCTCTTTTATTTTCATTCTTAGGCAAAAATAAATCAAAAGGCACTTAATGTGTGTCTTTTCAAGGGATCTCTAAAGTTCTTGTATCCTGGGCATTTCCAAATACAATCTCTTAACCTTTTAAGACACTCAAGCAGCATCTGGGTTTTCCACTTGCTGTGTGATAGTCATTTAACCTCCTGAGGTCCAGTTTCTTCATAAATACGAAAAGAGCCACTCCCCTTCGTGGTGATTATACAGACTCACATCAATGCATATTAAGCACCTGGCAGACAGCATGGCTCAAAAAAAAAAAAAAATAGTGTTCTTATTATTTTACTATATTACTATGTGGTAGTACTAACTTCTCTCTGCGTTTACTTTTCTCTTGGAGCCCCAGGAAACTAAGTAGCACAAAGCCTTGCAAGGCAGCTTCTGAACTGGTCTGTGCCCACACACTGGTAGGCAACCCAAGAGGTGGCACGGGCACCCAGCAGAGCCCTAGGAACCCTGCCATTGCCAGTGGGTTGACTCATTAAACACCTGACTTAGGATCAAAGCTGGCAGAGAAGCGAGAGACAGAGGGGTCTTGAAGGTGATTATTTTCTTTAGTTAATACATGGTGCTGGATTCTGCTTCTGTCTCAACACCCTCCTACAAGAACAAAAGCTGGGATTTGGAACAAGGCCAGGGCGACCCAGTGGAGTGTGGAATCTATTTTCTACCCCTCCCCAAACCCATCTCAGCAACCAGATTTGTAGAATATACTGGTTCATTCCTTCACCACAGCCCTTCAGCTGCCAGCAATGGACTGGCTCAAATGTGCTTTCAGTCAGCCTTTGGGGTCTTAATCCCCCCAAAGTCCCTTCTCTTTGCCAGCTAATAGCCTCTTCCTTTTTTCTCTCTCTCTCCAATCCCCTTCTGCCCCATCACAGTACCCTTCTAAGACAGAGGCCAGCCCTCCCTCAGGTCCCCTCCCATCTATCCTGACAAGTGACCTTACTTTTCACAAAAGCTTTCTGGGCCATAATGCCACTGTATTGATAATCATGTAACTGCCTGGGGCTTTACAACTTAATAAAAAAGACTTCAGCTCAAATCTCCAGCGTTAATTTCACTAACTACCCAGAAAGACATTCAGGGCAGCTGCCAACTCTCCATTTTTAAAGGAAAAGGAGTCCCGGGGTGGGGGGGATATCGGGAAAGATTAAAAATACATATTCCCAGCCCCAGAGATGCCAACAGAGATCTACCCGGACAGGATCTTTGGGATGGGAATCAGTGCTCTCTAAAAGCATCCCTGGGGGGTTTCGAGGAGTGGATCAGAACTTTTGGGGGCTCTGAGATGTGGGGCACATACCTCTAGGTCCCCAACCCCACTCCGTAGCTGACCCCACGATAGGAACCCCCACCCCAGCGCTACGGGGAGGGCATGGGATGGTGGAGAGCCCGCGGGGGGCGGAGTCTTCAAGGAGGCAAGGACTCCTAGAACGTGGGGCAGGTGGCAACCGCCTGGCGTTTGAGGCGAGGCCACCGCAGCCCAGACAGGTTGAGTAACTGGCTCAGGGTCACACAGCGAGCTCCGGCCCCGGCCGCGGGGCGGGCGCTCACCTCGATGAGCGAGTAGTTGATCTCCACGTCCGACTTGACGAAGCCCCCGCAGCCCACCACGATGTCCTCGGAGGCGCGTGCCGGACCCACGCCACTCAGCAGCAGCACCACAGCGGCGACCACCACCGCTGGCCCCGGCGGCCCCAAGCCCCTGCACTCCCGCATGGCCGGGCCTCTGCCGCCCGACCCTTCTCAGGCCTCCAGGTCCCGCCCCTAGCTCGGCGCGCTGCCCGCTGCTTCCTCCTCTGCCCGCCGCTGACAGCCCAGGCCCCGCCCCGGCGCTGCTGCGCGTGCGTGCTCCGGCGCCACGCCCCCTCGCCAGACAGGCTAACTACAGCGCATGCTCAGCAACAAAACCAGACCATTAGTGCCCTACGGTGGCCTGGAGGACTCCGCGCACCGTCTGTCAGGTGCAGTTGCAAGGTGCCTGATTACAGTCACAAACTCCAAAGTTGAATTATGCTTTGGAATTCAATATCGCTGAAACTGGAAACGACAAGAGACTGTTGATTTAAGTATCCAACTACTCCCCCGAATGTTTTTGGCACATGTATTTCACAGGTGATATATAATCTCAAAAACCCGTTTAGGAATTTGAGTCAGTGCATTTTTCCATTATAAATAATCAGTACTTTTTAAAAAAAGCAATACATAGGCCATTTAAGGTCAGCATTATGTTTTATTTTCCAACGTTTTTTTTTTTGTTTTTTTATTTTTATTTTTGGGACAGAGAGAGACAGAGCATGAACGGGGGAGGGGCAGAGAGAGAGGGAGACACAGAATCGGAAACAGGCTCCAGGCTCCGAGCCATCAGCCCAGAGCCTGGGGCTCGAACTCACGGACCGCGAGATCGTGACCTGGCTGAAGTCGGACGCTTAACCGACGGCGCCACCCAGGCGCCCCCAGCATTATGTTTTAAAAAAAAAGGTATTTGAAATTTATTTTAATCCCAGTTCTAATAACATTTGTGTAGAAACAAACTTGAGGGTTTTTCTCCCATAAGCAAGAGATGCAAACAGTTAATTTACTTTGAATTGTCTGTGATTTGAAGCATGGTTTGTCAGCACGTTGTGCTTTGCCCCAAGATTATACATATACTATGACAAAAACTGAATTTAACTGCAAGTTACCACATCAAAAGAGACAAAAATTGCTTTTCTGACCTGATATTGGAATTCTTCCATTTTGCCCTAAAAGAGAATCAAGCCCTTTATTTTGATAGTTTTTATATTTTATTTCTAAACAACCAGGTAAAAGAGAAAATTTCCCACTAGAATTTATCATTGTGGCCAAGACTTAAGCAATATACAACTATGAATCATAGGGAGTTTAGACCATGCAATGGTTAAAACCTTCATGGGTCCTATAATGGAATGATACATCCCCCAAGGATCTCAGTCATGAGCACATCTGATTTCAGTTTCTCACTCTGCACTCTCACTGGAAATACAGTGGAATTCTCAACTATTTGGTTATAGAGAGAATCCAGCTTAATATTTATTTCATTTATTGGGTATTTATAACTACAACTGAAACAGATGCCCTTTCCTCTCCCTAGCATGAGTCCCTGGTTTGTCTTAGAAAATCCGCATGGGGCTGAAAGCCACCAGTTAGGAAATGCTGACCCATGGAACCTTCTCACCTTACAGAATGAGAAACTGGGGCTGAGAGGGGGAAAGGGACTAGTTTAGGGCTCTGCATTCAGCCCTGTACTGTTCAGGGGACTGGGTTCTGTTCTTGGCTCACCCAACTGATTTCCTCTGTGTTCTTCCTTACTTTCTGACCATTCCCCCAAAATTCCCACCATTCCCCACAAATTCATCTTCACATATACAATAAAATAAACACTAGGACTGTGGCAATGCCTATCAGAGGTGGGGTCACATGGGGTCACAGTAAGAGAGGCCTCCCCCTAATTTCCATCAGCCTCCACCAAGATCACCTCAAATAAGCAGACATAATTTATAAATGTGAACAGCAGACCTGCCACACTCAGCTTCAAAACTGAGTTGTTCTCTGTGTTCCTGCTCTTCCAGAAGACCCAGGCCGGAGGACCGCTGAAGGCATACTGACTTGGGCCCCAGGCCAGGGTTGGGAAACCCCAAAAGAAAGGGGAGCCCACACAGTGGAGGCCGTACGAGAAGTGGCATTCAAGAGCTGCAGAGAAGTGACAAGGCGATGTGGAGAATGCATAGAGTCTGACTCCTTCCTCCAAACTGAGTACCTATGTTTGCCTGTCTGAAAAAGCTGTCTTTTCATTTCTATCTTGAAAAGAATACATGCTCATGGCAGAAAGAAAGAAAACAGAAAAAGGAAAGGAAAAAGAAAAGAAAAATGAGGATTTAACATGATCACTGCTGGACTGCACGTCCATTTTTAAAATCTATGCATACATGTTGCATAAAGGATTTCCCCAAAAGAGCTACTGTCTGGGAACACACCTTGCTTTAACACCCAGGAGAGGAAGGCAAAGATTTGACTTCCTTCTCCCCCTTTCCCCAACCTAAGAATATACTTTTTTTTTTTGCATAAATATTATAGCCTATTTTGCATTATAATCTTGTTTTCATTTAGCATTTAGCAACTATCTTTCCATATTATATTTCTGAAATGGCACAGTGAACTACTGCTTAGTAACCTATGGATAACATAACATTACTAATACTAATAATCGCTAACTTATTGAGCATTTACTGTGTTCTTGGCACTGTGCTAAACTCTTTATTAGTAATCTTAATATCTTCCCACCACCCTACAGGCAGACAGTATCCATCCCACCTGCTGCGGGACTGGAGGGTTTTATCGGGATGCCACTGCACTTTCCGGGGCTCCGAGATCCCCTCCCCCAATGCCGGCTCGGGCCACCCAGAGTGCCCCCTCCAATCGCCTCGTCTCATCCCTTCCCGCCCCACCCTTGCCGCGCGGCGGGACCTTGCCCCGGGCCTGGCGATCCCGGAGCTGGAATCCCAGCCTGGCCTGTCAGTCTCCGCCCCTTCCAGGACCCGGAGCGCGGCAAGGAGGCTGTCTCGGGACAGACGGACAGACCGCGGGGCGGACAGACGGACAGGCACGGGAGGCGCGCGATGGCCGCGGCTGCAGAACCCTGTGTGGGACAGGGAGTAAGTCCCCCCACCCCCACCCCGCCTCCTGCCCCACTCTTCTTTTCCGGGCTTGGTAGGTCTCTCCGGCAGCTTTCTCCAGGGGGTGATACCGGGGAGGGGAGAGACCACCAAATTCCCAGGCAAACAGCAGGCAAGTGCGGGCCCTTTAACCGAGCCTCCCTCTGGAGACCCCAGCACCACTAACGGGGCCTCCCAACCTCCCAGCTGCCTGCAGGCTTTGACCTCTATTTGCATAAAGCTTCAGGACCCCCACCTCTCTCTCTGGCTTCCTCTTTCATCCAGGCTTTTAGCGAAGGACTCTGGGAAAGAGGCTCATGGGATGGGAGCAAGGGTCGCAAACTCCCAGGATTTCAGGGGCCGGGCCGGTAAGGCAATAGTAATAGCTGATATTAATTGAGGGCTTACTTTGTGCCCCACATCCTCCTATGTGCTTTATTGCTATCAACCCATTTAATTCAATCCTTAGAGGTAGATTCTCTGAACACCACCCCTCTCCTTTGCAACAAAGGAAACTGAGGCACAGGGAAGTTGAAGTTCACAGAGCTGGCCATTGGCAAAGTGGGGAGCAGTGAAGAAAGATAACCAGTGTGGGAGAGGGAGGGCTGTTAATATAGTAGGAAGAGAACTGAAGAGCCATATTCTCTGAACTTCCCATTCAGACTTTTTGTAGCGTTAGAGAAGGCCAGCCAAGAGGCTGAGAGAAGAATCACAGACCCAGGGGCACCTGGGGGGCTCAGTCCATTAAGCATCTGGCTCTTGACTTGGGATCAGGTCATGATTTCATGGTTCGTGGGTTCAAGCCCCAGGGCTCAGCGCTGACAGCATGGAGCCTGCTTGGGATTCTCTATCTCTCCCGCTGTCTCTGCCCCTCCCCTACTCCTGTGCTTGTTCTCTCTCTCTCTCTCTCTCTCTCTCAATAAATAAACTTAAAAAAAAAAAAAAAAGAATCACAGATCAAGACCCTCTGTAGAACAAGCTTTGGGGTCAAACAAGCTTCATGGGAATTAGCTCTGCCACTTTCTGTATGTGTGGGCCTGAAGAAGGCTGTTCCCCTCTCAGTGCCTCAGTTCCCTGGTCTGTGAAATGGGAACAGTAACACCTACCTCTTAAAATACAAGGCTTAAACGACAGTCTGCACCCAGTATTCATCCTGGAACCCAGGTATCCCAGACTCCAGGACCCAGCCACCTTGGTTCAAATCCCAGCACCACCACTTTCCACCTGGGTGACTATCACCCAGGTTATGTAACCTTTCTGGGCCTCAGCTTCCTCATATGCAAAATTGGTAGCATAATTGCCTGTACTTCTTAGGGCTGATATTAGCATTAAAGGAGTTGAGACTTATAAGGTACTCCAGAGAGTGCTGGGCCCATTTTCATGTCAATGTTAGGAGTCCAAATGGTTACCTTGCCCCCTAATCAGGTGAATCTGGGACTCCTGCATTGTATGATCACAAGGGTCACCCCGGTGTTCCCTCAGGTCTGGAACTGGACAGAGCCTGAACCCATTGCTGCCCACCTACTGAATGTGTGCTTCCTGAAAACGGCAGGGATCTGGGTACCCCCGATGTACCTCTGGGTCCTTGGCCCCATCTACCTCCTCTACATCCATCGCCACGGCAACAACTACCTCCGGATGTCCCCGCTCTTCAAGGCCAAAATGGTAACCTCTGCCTCTGGGAGGCTGTAACCAGACAGTGGTTGGGAGGTGTGGGAAGCTGGCTGGAGCCTTGGCGGAGACCCCAAAGTGGACACTCCTCCTTTCAAGGAGCACCCAGGGTGGGGACAAGACGGGGACCTCTTAGTCAAACAGAGCAATACTCCAGAGAGGCTACAGAGGTAAACTCTGTGGAACCAGATTCCCCCAAACAGATGTGGTGACAATGAAAATCCACGCATCTGCAAACACACACATCCGGATGTTCAGATGTTCCTGGCCAGTTTATGACTACCATACCTTGGAATTACCCACAGTGTGTGAGGTATACTCCTGGGGTACACGAGGTGATTTTAGGGTCACACTTGGGTGAACTTTAAAAAATTTTTTGAACAGGTACGCGTTGATTTTTATGTTTTCCCATTGGCAGTTCTAAACACCAGTTCTTAAAATTTTTTTGTATTTATTTTAGTGTGTTACAAAAACACAGGCATTCCAAGTGTGAGCCTTTCTGCTCATCCATCCCGTTCTCCAAACTTCTACAAGAATGTCGTTCCCAGGCATTAAGGAATCTGCTCCTGAAATCATTGTTGTACTATATACTAACTAACTTGGATTAAATTAAAAAAAAAAAAAAAAAAAAAAAAAAGAACGTCCTTCCCATACCACCTCGTTAATTTTTGTCCTATTGTCGAACTCTTCCTTAAAGGGCCAGACAGTATATATTTGAGGCTTTGAAGGTCCATGTGGATTCCATGTCACCTACTCTGCCATTGCAGCAGAAAAGCAGCCACAAACGACAGTAAATAAATAAGCATGACTGTGTCTCAATAGCATTTTCTCGAAAGTCACTGAAATTTAAATTTCATGTAATTTTCACACATCACGACATATTATACTTTTTTGAGTTTTGTTCAATGATTGAAAAACGTCAAAAACCATCCTTAGCTCACAGGGGATACACAAATAGGCAGCGTGTCAAACCCAGGCCCCCAGTAGTACTTGGAGCCCCGCTTTGGACTGTGGGGTGCTTGTAATAGTTCCTGCTATGCGCCCAGAGGCCTCGTCTTCTCTCCCACCTGTGTCCACCCTCTGCTTTCCTGCTTTCTCTCATTCAGAAGAGAGATCCCCGCATCTTAGAGAAAGGTCTGGAGACATACCAGTCCTG
Source organism: Neofelis nebulosa (assembly GCF_028018385.1). Classification (NCBI taxonomy): domain Eukaryota; kingdom Metazoa; phylum Chordata; class Mammalia; order Carnivora; family Felidae; genus Neofelis; species Neofelis nebulosa. The sequence continues at coordinate 32,240,915 of NC_080799.1, forward strand.
ACAGAGCTTCTCCTTGATTTTATAGCAGGGGTCACGGGTGTCTGGGTGGCTCAGTCGGTTAAGCATCCAATTTCGGCTCAGGTCATGATCTCGCTGTTGGTGAGTTCAAGTCCTGTGTCGGGCTGTGTGCTGACAGCTCAGAGCCTGGAGCCTGGTTCAGACTCTGTGTCTCCCTCTCTCTTTGCCCATCACTCACTCGTGCTCTCTCTGTCAAAAATAAATAAACATTAAAAACTTTTTAAAAATAGTAGAGGTCAAAGGGACTTGAAGAGAGTGTAACTTTTTCATCCCCTGCATGAATGTTGTTTCAGGCCGCTTCTTATTGATTGATTGATTGATTGATTGATTGATAAATATTTATTTTCGAGAGACACAGAGTGTGAGTGGGGGGAGGGGCAGAGAGAGGGAGATATACACACACACACACACACACACACACACACACACACACAGAATCCAAAGCAGCCTCCAGGCTCCGAGCTGTCAGCACAGAGCCCGATGTAGGGCTCGAACTCATGAACCATGAGATTGTGACCTGAGCCGAAGTCGGACAGTTAACCATCTGAGCCACCCAGGAGCCCCTTTTTTTAAAAATTTTTTTGATGTTTATTTATTTGAGAGAGACAGACAGACAGAGCATGAGCGGGGGAGGGGCAGAGAGAGAGAAAGACACAGAATTTGAAGCAGGCTCCAGGCTCTGAGCTGTCAGCACAGAGCCCGATGCAGGGCTTGAACTCACGAACCATGAGAACATGACCTGAGCTGAAGTTGGACACTTAACCTACTGAGCCACCCAGGCGCCCCCATGGCGCTTCTTCATACCTAAAGCACCTCGCCTGCGTACTCTTGGTGCACCCTGCCCCACCCTCGCATTCTGGAAAATACTGGGTTGGCCTGGGTCCCTGGGGCATATTATTTATAGGACACTTCCAGGTCAAGGTGAATCTGTAGGTAAGGCTCCCCTTCCTGCTTCTTATTCGGCATCTCTCACACTGGCACTGTTAAATTATGATGTTGGGACCTTAGCCGTGCCTCATCCAGAGCCACTGCCCAGTGGGCGTGGGGTCCCTGTCTGGTTTGCCCCCACCCTTCTTTTTGCCCGCCGGCCTTATCTAGCCAAGCCTGTTTCCCAGGTGCTTGGGCTTGCCCTCATCATCCTGTGCACGTCCAGCGTGTCTGTGGCTCTCTGGAGAATCCAGCGGGGAACACCCCAGGCCCCAGAATTCCTCATTCATCCTACTGTGTGGCTCACCACGACGGTAAGGACAACCCAGGCTTGCTGGGCTTGCTCCTGGCTGAGAGGCTTCTCTTGCCCTGGTGGAGGGTGTGGGGCAGAGCACAGCTCCCTTCCGCCCTCCCTGCCCCTGCCCACCTTAAGGGGCCTGTCGTGACTCTCCTGTCCAGAGCTTCGCCATGTTCCTGGTCCACACAGAGAGGAAGAAAGGGGTCCGGGCATCGGGGCTGCTGTTTGGATACTGGCTCCTCTGCTTTCTCTTGCCAGCGACCAGTGCTGCCCAGCTGGCCTCGCAAGGGGTAAGTGGAAGCCTGGGGAACCGATGTGGCAGTTTCAGGCCGTGGGTTGCCCTGCCTCCGTCCTTCCTCCTCCCCTTTCCGCACATGACTTATTGTCTACACAGGGACACACACCACGGTTGCTTAAATTCCAGTGACACACAGGCATACTCACTCACACAGGTGTATGTGTCATCCCATATGTTTTTATGGACACTCATTCCCAGGGTCTTACACACTTAGCTCACACACTTCACTTGCACAGCAGACGCACCCCTTTGTGCCCCACCTTTCATGCATCACACAACTACCGTCTGAAACACACCCACACCTGCCGCCACCCAGTGTGTCTGTGCCTTCAAGCTCCCACACGATTCAGGCACATGCATCGCCCATTCCCACACTGCACACCCATGCACACGTCCTCCCTTGCACCACTGGCCACAGGTGCAGTGTTGGTTCACACCGTCAGGAGCTTCCCCGATGAAATTTGAAAGTGGCCCCATAGGGGCGCATGGGTGGCTTGGTCGGTTAAATGTCTGCCTTCAGGTCAGGTCGTGATCTTGCGGTTCGTGGGTTCGAGCCCCACGTCGGGCTCTGTGCTGACGGCTCGGAGCCGGGAGCCTGCTTTGGATTCTGTGTCTCTCTCTCTGCCCCTCCTTCACTCATACTCTGTCTGTCTCTCAAAAATAATAAACAGTCTCTCTCAATAAATAATAAAAATTTTTAAAAAATTAGGTCTAATTAGTATTAGGTCTAATACCTCATACTCCAGATGGTAGCTGGCAGAGTTAATAAGCAAGGGGACTTACAAGGCTTGTCCTGGGCACCACAGGACGAGTAGATGTCCGCACCTGCCACCAGAATCTTCGAAGTATATAGAGGCTTATGTCCAGACAGTCTCCTCAACATGTTACTCTCTCAAGTTTGTGTTCTTGAAAAGGCTCCTAGTGCGAGACACGAGTGAGTGGAATGACCTCCCAAAACACACTCTTTCTGTATGAGCATGCACATCTCCCCTCATTCTCACCTACCCTCACCCATGCTCCCCTCTGGACATAATATGCATTGTTGCATATCCATCCATATTTCTTTTTCATTTTATGTAGAGAGAGTGAGCACTGTGCTTTCAGCTCACTCTCAAGACCATGAGATCAGGACCTGATCCAAAATCAAGAGTCAGATGCTCAACCCACTGAGCTACCCAGGCTTCCCTTCCCCCCACCCCCTCCCTATATTTCGGTTTCCCATCCTGGCCAATAGCAGTTCCGTGTTAAGGGACACATCGGATCTGTTTACCTGCAAAGAGAGAAATAGCCCAGACCTCGGTTCCTCAACCTCAGCTCTCTTGACATCATTCTCTTTGGGGCGGGGGGAGCCATTCTCACCTTGTCGGATGTTAAACAGCATCCCCGGCCTCCACCCGCTAGATGCCAAGTGCACACCTTCCCCTGATGGTAAAACCCAAGAGTGTCTGCAGACACTGTCACATGTCCCTTGGGGACAAATTTGCCCCAGTTGAAAAGTGCTTGCGTAGTTGGGATGCTCACCCCAGATCTGGAGACCCCCTGCAACGGGCTGTAGATCATTTCTCCAGCCAAATGGTTGCTCCAGTCGTGCTCCCAAAAGGAAAAGGCAGAGACATACCATTCTGTCCTTAAGGACAGATTTTCACAAAGTAATCTTTGTAACCGATGGGAAAACTGCCCAGGCCATCCACTGATGTGTGCAAAGCTAGGTTCCCCCAGCAGCCAGATGCAGCGCAGAAATAATAATATTGTGACCACGCATTAATATTGTGACCCCGGCCACATGCCAGGCCCTGCAAAAGGCACTTGATGTCATGTCTTCATTGGATTCTTACAAGAATGTGCTATGGCAGATTCTCACAGTCCCGTTTTAAAGATGGGGAAACCAAGGCTAAGAGAAATGAGCGGCTTCCTCAAGGTCACACGGCCGAGGAGCGCAGAGCCCAAGTCCATCTCCCCCAAATTCAGAACAAATGTTCCGATAGAAACAGTGGTAAAAAATGGCATTATAGAGAAGGTGAGCCACGATGTAGCTGGGATATCAAATTGTCTAATGCCTCAGAAAACAAAAGTAAGAACAAAAGAGTGTAGATGCAGGAATTCAACAGCAAAAGTTCTTGATTTGGATCGGATCATCTGGGTGCCCTTGAGCAAGGTGCTATTGCTTCTGTGAACTTGGTTTCTGCATGAGTAAAATAGACCAGCTAAACTCCAGCTGGGGTCAGAGTGGGGAGGGACTTGATGAGACAGTGCCCAAAAAGACTTCCGCATAGGCACAGGGTGGAGTAAATGCTCACTAAATCCAGTTCCCTTCTTTTTTATTTAAGTTTATTTATTTATTTTGAGAGAGAGAGAGAGAGAGAGAGCGAGCGAGCGCACACATGCACGCAACCGGGGGAGGGGCAGAGAGAGGAGAGAGAGAAAATCCCAAGCATGCTCTGCACCGTGAGTCTGAGCCCAACGCAAGCCCCATGGGAGGCTGGATCTCACAACGGTGAGATCATGACCTGAGCTGAAACTGAGAGTCCAATGCTTAATCGACTGAGCCACCCAGGTGCCCCAAACCAGTTTCCCTCTTAAACCAGAAAACACTGGCCATGAGGAAGCAGAATGGGATATTGGGGTGGGGGCTGGAGTAGAGAAGGGCTTTCCTCCGTGGCACAAGGAGAAAGAAAAAGTATCCCCCCTGCTCACATTCCAGGGGCTGTGGTCAACTGTCACCTGCCTAAGGGGAGACACATGCCTCCCCCCATTTCATGCAGAGTATGGGGGTCGGGTGTTCCTAAATCGCGTCACCAGGCATGCCGGGGGCACCGGCTTTCAAACCCTGTGGCTCTGGCTCCCTGCCTGGGCACTGCTCATAGCTTCAGAAACCTGCTCAGCCGTGACCATTCCTCCCCTTAGAGACACCCTGCCCAGCTTCTGCTTCCCACAGGCCTCTGGCTGCAGACTTCAACATGCCAGACTCGATGGGACTTGTGCTTTCTCACCCACAGGGCTTCCAGAGTGACCCCTACTACCACCTGTCGACCTACCTGTGCTTGTCTCTGGTGCTGGCACAGTTTGTGCTGTCCTGCCTCGTCGATCAACCCCCCTTCTTCCCTAAAGACCCCCAACAGTCTGTAAGTTGCCGTGTCTCCAACCCAGCACCTCCCTTGTCCCTGTTTCATTTCTGGTCTCAGCTTCCCCGTGGGACAGAAGGGAGCTAAACTAGGACACGAGCCTTTCATAATTTTTTACCCATTCTTTCATTCAGCAAAATGTGTATTGTATATCTGTGCCCTAGGCTGGCCAACTTTTTCTGATCAGAGCAAGATAGAAAGTATTTTAGGCTTTGTGGGCCATATGGCCTCTGTGGCATCGATTCAACTCTGTTGCTGCTGCACAGATAGTATGTCAAAGGAGTATGGCTGTATTCCAGTAAAATTTTACTTGCAGAAACAGGCACTGTGCCAGATCTGGCCCAGGAGCTGTGGTCCAGTCCCTGCGCTGTACCCCAGCTAGGTGCCGAGGATCTATGGCAAACAAGCAGACGTAGTCCCTGTCCTCATGCAGCTAACAGCCAAGTAGAGCAACCAGACATTAATCACATAATTGCACAAGCACGTAGAAAGTTGCATTTGGGGCAAGTGCCCTGCAGGAGAAATTCGGGGTCCGTGAGAGTTTACAACAGGTAGCACTGAACTAGCCTGTGAAATCAGGAAAGAATTCTCTGAGGAAGAGACAGTTGAGCTAAGGTCACCTAAGGAAAAAAAAATGCTCAGTGACATGAGTAATCAAATGAACACTCTAGAACTTTTTTGTTCTGTGAGAATGAAAGAAAACATTAAAAATTGATAATAAGCTGTGATGGCAAAGATGTGGTGAAATAAGCAGTCTCGTGCTCTAGTGGTAAAAGGTGAAGATGCGTGCAGTTTTTCTGGAGCAGCTGGCAACGTCTCAGGACAGATCCCTCCGCACTTCTCACCATAATCCCTGAGGGATGTTGTCGAGGATGTTATTGTCTGTGTCACACATGTTCTGTGCTTCTAGGAGCTTCTTAGTCTCAGTATTAGTAATAGTTGTTCCCCTGGGAAGCTGTTAGTTCTTACCTATTGGTTGCTGTCAGATTTGTGGCACAAATCGCTTTGGGCCTTACCTGCTAGGAAGCACCTAGCCCACGGGTATTCACCTGTAACAAGCAGTCAGGGCATCTCAATGCGCACTTCCAGTAATACCGAGCTCACGGTCCGTTCATCCGGTCTTCCTGACCTTGGTTCCCTTGCCTTATACTGGCCATGGAATGTGAGATTTGCGTCCTTCACCAACACCATCTCTTGTCTTTACAGAATCCATGCCCAGAGGCTGGAGCTTCCTTCCCCTCCAAGGCCATGTTCTGGTGGGTTTCTGGGTAAGTAGAGTAGCAGGGAAGGGGCCAAGGTGCATTTGCTTTCTTATTCGTTACTACACCTCTTCCCCCCAAGATGTTTCCGGTCAAGCCTACCAAGGTCAGCCAGGCTTTCTTCCTCCCAGCCTCAGTGCTTCTCTGTCCGATGTCAGTGTGTCCAACCTCCACACCCCATTCCCATTCACTCACTGGAGTGAGATCTGGGTTTGAGTCCGGCTTTCCCTCTTAGCTGGCCTATATCACAAACATTCAGGACCTCAGTTTTCCCCTCTGTAAAAGGGGAACAGCTCTACCTTCATTAAATGTACATTGCTTAGTGCTTATGCACAGTAGGTGCTCAACAAAACCAAATCTATTCCTTGGATGCATTTGTTCCACCGGCATCTAATATGCACCTGCTATTTGCTAAGCACCAGGAGTAAGGACATAAGAGACCACATCTTTACTCCCCAGAGGCTCCCAGAGGTGGAGAAGACATGTGTTTCTCCAGGGCCAGCACACCAGGCAGTGAGGATGCCCTGTCCCCTCCAGACCACATTGCAGTCAGATCTTTGCAGCCCCTGGATTCGAATCCTGGCCTCGCCATTTTCTGGCTGTGTGACCCTGGGCAAGCTGCTTAACCTCTCTGCATCTCAGTCCCCGCCCCTGAAAAATGAGGATAATAAGAGCATCTACCTAATAGGGGTGTGGGAATTAAATGAAATAAGGCTTCAAAGCACTGAGCACAGGGTCTGGCCCATAATGAGTATTATACAAAGTGGTTGGTGAATACATAAAGACTAGAATGCCCTTGGGGTGAGGAATTGGTGGGAAGTGCATACGGTTTGGCCAAACAGCTCTAGAGAGGACCTAGCCCTCTGTTTCCCAAATGTAGGCATTTGTGGATCATTCTTCAAGCTTTTTGCCATATTGGGATTTTATTTTCCTTCCTTTACTTAGTGGTTTTTTTTCTTTCTTTTTTTTCCTATTTTTAAACTCATTTCTCTTTCTTTTTTAAAAAAGTTTATTTGTTTTAAGACAGAGAAAGAGAGGGAGAGAGAGAATTAGCGAGGGAGGGACTGAGAGAGAGGACGACACAGGATCAGAAGTGGGCTCTATGCCGACAGTGCAGAGCCCGATTTGGGGCTTGAACCCACAACCCGTGAGATCATGACCCAAGTCGAAGTTGGATGCCCAACCGACAGAGCCACCCAGGCGCCTGGTTTTTGGTTTTTTTTTTTTTCTTTAAATCAACTCACTTTTTCTACTTTAATAAACTTTTTTTAAAGGAAACTTTCTATCACTGCCAAGTTGGAAAAAAACCTATTAAATCACTTGCCACACAGATCCCTCTGCTCAAAATTTCAGTGAAAACCAGGTCATGTTAATAATTTCTAGGTCAGAACTAGATTGGCTGAATTTGCTCTGCATTAAAAAAACAAAAGGAGGGGCGCCTGGGTGGCTCAGTCAGTTGAGCGTCCGACTTCAGCTCAGGTCACGATCTCACGGTCCATGAGTTCGAGCCCCGCATCGCGCTCTGGGCTGATGGCTCAGAGCCTGGAGCCTGCTTCCGATTCTGTGTCTCCCTCTCTCTCTGCCCCTCCCCCATTAATGCTCTGTCTCTCTCTGTCTCAAAAATAAATAAATGTTAAAAAAAAAATTAAAAAACAAAAAAAAACAAAAGGAACTTGGAACATCTCCGAGGCGAGCTTAGGACCAGCAGCAAACAAGACCATCTCCTTGGTATTATCAGGAAAATTACAGACACCTGAGAAGTAATAAACCACGCTCCGCCTTGAAGTCTAGAGTAATTAATCTCTTGTGTATGTGTGCTGGCCCCCAGCTTGGCAAGGACAGACTGAAGACAGAGCAGACCGTTCCAATTGGCAGGTGGTGGTTTTAATAAGCAAGGAAACTTAGGAGGCTTGTCCTGGGCGGCCACAAAGTGAATAGGTCTCCGCACCCGCCCGCCAGAATCTTACAAGTTAATGCGGGGGCCTCAGCGGGGTTCAGGCACATGTACCATCCAGATAGCCTCAACAACACATTGCCTTCTCAAGGCTGCATCCTTGAAACGACTTTTAGTGCAGGCAGAGTGGGCATATCCTACTTTCCAAGGACAGAGGACGGGCGAGGAGCCTCTGATTGCCCACGTCCAGCTTGCGGGACACCCGGAGGTCACGTCCTCTCCGTGACCGCCTCCAATAATGTGCCACCTACAATCCAGTCCAAGTGTTGGTAAACGCTCGTTTTAAGGTGAGAAAATTGAGATCCACTGGTGGGAAGGGAGGTGCCCAAGGTGACAGAGCTGAAAACTGGTTTTATTTGACACATCTTTGGTCCTGTGTCAGGAGGTGAGGATATAGAGGAGGAGAATAAAGGCAAGTACTTTTTGCCCCCATGGGATTTACCATCCAGTGGAGGAGAAAGACACTCAACATATAACCATATCAAAAAAGTAAGTCATAATGGCAACAAGCATTGTAAAGAAAAGCCCAGGAAAAAAGTCTATAATGGGAAAATCTACGTGGACTGAAGGGCCATCAAGTGGGTATCTAAAGAAATCACGTCTAAGCCCAGGAAGCGGCCAGGTGAAGAGTGGCAGGAAAAGGGTTCTAAGCAGAGCAATATACATGTGCAAAGGTCCTGAGGCCAGATGGCTGCAGAGGTGAACAAGGCACTTAAAGCTAAGGGTGGAGCTCAGGTTTCCAACTCTGGACTTCTGACTCTGGGGAGGTTTATTTCCCTCGCCACACAGCCTGTCCATTGATTAAGTCACTGAGTGTCTCTGAACCTCGATTTCTTCTCCTCATCTGTAAAATAGGTCAATAGTTATCACCGAGTGTTCTTGTGTAAGATTTAATGGGATGATCTTTGTAAACTGGGAAGTGCCCCACAAATGTTGGGGGTGCTCAGGCTAAATGCTTTCATTTTCCTGAGGGGCCAGCAGAGGAAAAGTGACTTACTCAGGGTCACATAGCTCCCAGGGCAGGACCCTGTGGGGGAGGGGAGGAGAGCATGGCGGGAGGAGCTTGTCTTGGTGACTCTCTTTTTACAGGCTGGTCTGGAGAGGCTACAGGAGGCCGCTTGGGCCAAAAGACCTCTGGTCACTTGGGCGAGAAAACTCCTCAAAAGAAATCGTTTCCCAGCTCGAGAGGGCATGGACGAGAAACCGCGGTGCAGCCCAGCGGTGAGTGTGTGAGAAATGAGAGCCCGGCCCAACGCTTGGCCAGCAAAGCTCATCACTTGGCCCCGAGTACAACCCCAGACCCTACTCTGGGCTCCACTGTCCTAGTCCCCTGCCTGCCAGCTGATCCCAGTAACATGAACTGACCAGGCCCAAGGGACATTTCCTCCCAGAGTGCTTCGCAGCTTCCAAGAGGACACAGTGGGTGCCTCCAGAGGGAAGCTTGGATGTTGGGACAGCAGACAGGAAACAGATGGGGAGTGAAAGGTTCTGTGGTGGTCCACAACGTGTAGGCAACTACTTACTATCTAACCCGAGGGATTCGTTCCCTGGGCCTCGGTTTCCTTATCTGTTCAACGAAGATGCCATTAGCTTCTGGGGGATGAAAAAAAATTATTTGTAGAAAAGAACTGAGCAAATACCCCAACAGTGGTAAAAGCTCCAATAGTGTCAATTATCTGGAAGATTTCCAGCCCTTTCTAGTCCTGCCAGCTCTGCCTCACCCTTGCCCTGTGTGGCATCTCTGGAAACTTCTGTGGTCCCCTCTGACTCTGAGGAACCCAGTTGGGAACCTCTGGTCTACAGAAAAGAGCTGTCAACGTAGGATTCATTAAACGTGGGTTAAAGCAGTCTTGCCATGAAGTAGTTGATGACTTTGGCCAAATCATGTGAACTTCGTGTTTCAGGTGACTGACAAAAGTGCCTTAGCCCTGTGGGAAGAGTTACAGGGTTCCCCTGTGTACTTTAGGATTTTGTGGGGGTTGTTGAATCCTCCAAATTAGGAGAAGTGAGAGACAGTCTATTGGCTCACATAGCTTAGAAGGTAGGTCTAGCCTCAGGTGTGGCTGGATCCAGGGGCTTGCATAATATCCAAATTCTTTCTCTCCATCTCTCGGCTCAGCTGATGTATTGGCCCGCCTCATATCCTGCCAGTGCAGCAACCCCAGCAGGAGTGTCTCTCCTAGCGTCTATATAGAAAATGCTAGGGAAGGCATTGTCTGACTCGAGTCAGGACCAATGCCATAGCCAGGGGGCAGGCCCCATGATCGGTAGCCCCTTCAGAGCCACAGTGGGGTATGTTTTCCCAAAAGGGGTAAATGATATGAGCAAGTCAAAATAGCAGCTCATTGCAGGAATATTTTGTTGAATTGCCCCTCTAGTCTTACATGATTTCTAAGTGGCCGAATTCATTCAAAAGGACCTTAGAGGGGGGCGTCTGAGTGGCTCAGTCGGTTAAGCGTCCCATCTCACGATTTGTGAGTTCGAGCCCCACAGGGGACTCTGCACTGACAGCTCACAGCCTGGGGTCTGCTTCGGATTCTGTGTCTCCCTCTCTCTCTGCCCCTCCCCCACTCACACTGTCTCTCTCAAAAAGATATAAACATTAAAAAAAAAAAAAAAAGAGTCCTAGATGTCTTGCCCACTCTCTCCCAGCTGTGACCTCCTCTCAGGGGCATGAGAATATTGCAGCCAGGATAGAAACATTCTCCAGGACAGATTAAGAATCCATAGCAATTGACAGAAGACATGGCCATACAAAGGCCTCCCTGAGTTTTTTTCTGAGTTGACTAATTACACACAGAAAGAACCTTGGTTTTATTTCTGAAGTATTTTGCAATTTTGGGGGGAAGGGAGAGGACGTCATCCTGAGAGGTCAGGAACCAGCCACTCGCAGACCAGGTCAGGTTCCCAAGGTATGTTTGGTCCACGTGTTGTTCGGGGTTTTTTCTCTTTTTTTTTTTTAAAGTTGCCAGTATTTAAAACATTGGAGATTTCATATAAAAATCTGGAATTCTGGTGTCTTTTAAAGGACATGGGCAGTGCCGGGTCACGTCCCCTGCATGGCAACAGGGGAGTAGATCTGGGCAGGCCCCAGTGGGCAGGGCATTGGTTGGCCACAGTCTGTTCCACTCCCTTTTGTTTTCCCAACTTGGACCTGGACAGTCACCCCCTGCCTCTTCCTGTGGTCACGTGTACACCCTGCACTAAATGGCCTCCGGTCCAGAGACCTAAAACCTGGAATGTGAAACCCACTGGAAAGGAGGAACCTGGTTACAGAGCCCTCAGGTGGATCCCAGGGATTCCGAATTCTGGGGTGAGCAACCAGAACGGGACTGAGCAAAACATCCAGCTGGAAAGAGACCTTCATCGTCATCTCCTGGCCACCCCATTTTACAGATGGAAACACTGAGGCTCAGGGAAAAGGGGACAGAGCAGGCATTTGAATCTCAGGCTCCTGCCTCCAAGGCAGGTTCTGTCCATCAAACCAGATTTCCTTCCTTCCTTCCTTCCTTCCTTCCTTCCTTCCTTCCTTCCTTCCTTCCACAAATCTTTACAACTGTATGCACATTTATTTATTTATTTTTGAGAGACAGAGAGAGACAGAGCACAAGTGGGGGATGGGCAGAGAAAGAAGGAGACACAGAATCCGAAGCAGGTTCCAGGCTCCGAGCTGTCAGCACAGAGCCCCATGTGGGGCTCGAATTCATAAACCGTGAGATCATGACCTGAGCCAAAGTCGGACACTCAACCGACTGAGTGGTTGACAGTCCTGTTAGGCCCTTTATACACATCACACATCTGTTATTTTTTCCATTCATTTGACAAGTATTTATCGAGTGCCTACTACATTCAGGAGCTGAATATGGGGTGGGGGGGTGGAATACAAGTGAAGTCCATAAAGGTGAATATTGGAGAGAGTGAGCAGGGCCTTGAGGGCAACGAATTAAACACTGGGCTGTGATGAGGAGGGGTGGCCAGGTGACAAGAAGGTGACATCTTCTTGGCATTGGAGACCCAAATACCAAAATGTTTGTGAGCAGCAAGCCGTGCCCAGCTCAGCGACAGACCCTCCAGAGATGCCAAATCAAACAAGCCGGACCGTGGTCAAGGGGCAAGGGGGCAAGGCCTTGGCTTGTTAGCGAAGGTCTGGCCACCAGTGTTCGCCAAGGTTGGGGTTTTTTTTCCCCCTTCTTTCTAAAGATTTTTGTCAGTGGGGCTCACAAAGAGGAACTATGTGAATCACGAATTGCGACCCGGTCTCAAACCCCTGATCTGTCCTCACTGTGTGACCTCAAGCAGCTATCACCACCTTTCAGAGCCTCAGTCTTCTCCTAGGGAAAACGGGGAGTCCATGGTAGGGAATTCCACCAGGCAGGGAAGTCAAGAAAAACCAACAAGCTGGTGCATGTAAAGGGCTGATCCCAGAGCCAGCCCCAGGTCCCGGCTCTGTAAACGGGCACTGAAATTACTGATAATCCCAGAGGTTGTCGGAGCTGGAAGAAGCTCAAAGAGTGGGACCAGCCCCTTCCTTGCAAGCATGAGGACACAGAGGCACAGAGAAGGCATTGTCTGCCCAAGGCCACACAGCACCCAGACTCTGAGCAGCTGAGGACCTGCCTGCCTGGCTCTCCCTTCCACTCCCCACCTTCCCCCCAGCTTCCATCTGTGGTTTCATCCAGACCAGGAATGCTGGGCCCATGGACATCAGCTGTGATCCTAAACTGGTTCTAGACCAGCTCTAAACCCCCTAAGGGCTAGCCAGTTACGCAAGGGAGGAGGAGGAGTTGCATTAATGGCTCACAGAATGCCTAGGCTCTGAAGGCACAGAGCTGGGATCAAATCCCACACACTTCTCAGCTGTGTGCCCTCGGACAAGGTCATTCTAAACCTTCTTTTCCCCATCTGTGAAATGGGGTTAACCCCTAGCTGGCCAGCTTCTTCAGAGGACTGAGGAGTGCCTGGCACATAGTAGGTGCTCAATGCGTGTGCAGTGCCATAAAGGGGAACAGTTGAGAGAGCAAGGCGGGATGCTTACCCCGTCATCCCCCTTGTTGGCAAAACGGTCCTGTAATGCCTGGTCCTACTGGAAACGCATCTGCCACCTCTGAGAATCTGTGAAAGGACTATCTTAGTCCATTCAGGCACTGTGACAAAATACCACAGGCTGAGTGGCTTCTAAACCACAGACATTCATTTCTCACCGCGCTGGAGGCAAGGCTGGGCGCTCCGAGATCAAAACCCCACAGATGCGGTGTCGTGGGGGCCTGCCTCCTGGTTCATAGATGGCTGCGTCTAAGGCTGTTCTCACATGCTGGAAGGAGGAAGGAGCTGCCTGCTCCCATTCACGAGGGCTTTACCCTCATGACTTCATCACCTCCCCAAAGCCCCACCTCCAAATACCATCACCCTGGGGGTTAGATTTCAACATGTGAGTTTCGGTGCAGGACGGAAACAAAAATTCAGTCTCTTGCAATGACCCAGAGCCATTTTCTCCTCTCCCATAAGGCACACCAAGGCAGGAGCAGCTAAAAGGTGTCGCATGGGGGTCCCAGAGACGGAGGTCTTCCTGCAGCAAGAAGGGAGCCAGAGCGGCTCGCTGCTGAGGGCCATCTGGCAGATGTTCCGTTCCACCTTCCTCCAGGGGACCCTGAGCCTTGTCATCTGTGATGTCTTCAGGTTTGCTGTCCCCAAGCTCCTCAGGTGGGTCCAGACCTTGGGCGCCTTGCTAAGGCTGGTGGTCCTTTCCTTAATGGTGTCTTTCCAGAGTCAGGGGGCACCAGCTCTCTTTCTTCCTCTGCCTAGTCCTCCGGTGCCCCGGGCACTGGAGAGTGGGTGAAAAGGATACTGAGGAAGGGAAAAAAGTACGGAGAAATTGACTAGCCTCAGGGAGAGAAGATGAATGAACTCAACCCTGACTGTATCAGTTAGCTTTTGCCGTATAACAAAACAACCCAAAAGCGAGGGGCTTACAACCACTTCCTTAGCGCGTGATAATGTGGGTCAGCAGTTGGGGTTGGGCTCGGCTGGGCAGTTCTTCTTCCGTCAGCTGGGTTCCCCCGTGTGTCTGTGCTCAGCCGTGTGTGAAGCTGGCCGGGGGCTGGCTGGTCGGAGACGGTCTCAGCTGGGACAGCGTGTCTCTGCTCCATGCGATCTTTCATGGCCCACAGTGCTAGCTCCGGCTTGTTCACATGGCCACTTGGCAGGGCTTAAAGACCCAGAGCAAAAGGGCCACTTTTCTCTTGAGGCCTCGGGCTGGGGGCTGGCACAGTTTTACCTGCACTGTTTTCTGGGCCAAAGCTGGTTGTACGGCCAGTCCAGATTCAGGGGATAGTGGATTTGTGTGCTGTGGCTACCATGACAGTATTACAGGCTGGGTGGCTGAGACAACAGAAATCCATCTTCGCACAGTGCTGGCGATGAGAGGTGCAAGATCAAGACGGATTTTATGAGGCCTCTCTCTTGGACGTGCTATGTCCTCACATGGTCTTTCTTCTGTGTGTGTGTGTGTGTGTGCCCATAGTATCTCCTTATGTGTGCAAGTTTGCTCTTAGAAGGCCACCAATCAAATGGGATTCCGGTTCCACCCTCATGGCCTTATTTTAACTAAACTTCCCCTTGAAAGGCCCGATCTCCAAATACACACGCATTCTAAAGTACTGGGAATTAGGATTTAACATAGGTATTTGGTGGGGGCACAATTCAGCCCATAACACGTGGAGACAAAATACTCCCCTCCAGGTCAGAGGAGCAGCAATGACATTCAACATGAATGTGCATGGGGTGCCTGGGTGGCTAATCAGTTAAGCTAAATCTGACTTCGGCTTAGGTCATGACCTTGAGGTTTGTGAGTTCGAGCCCCGCGTCGGGCTCTGTGCTGACCACTCGGACCCTGGAGCCTGCTTCGGATTCTGTGTCTCCCTCTTTCTCTGCCTCTCCCCTGCTTGCTCTCTGTCTCTCTCTCAAAAATAAATAAACATTAAAAAAATTGTTTTTAAAAAGAAAATGAGTGTGCAGGGGGGCTCCTGGGTAGCTCAGTCAGTCAAGCCTCTGACTCCTGATCTTGTCTCAGGTCATGATGTCACAGTTCCTGGGATCGAGCCCTGCCTCGAGCTCTGTGCTGAAAGAGGGCAGCCTGCTTGGGATTCTCTCTCTCTCTCTCTCTCTCTCTCTCTCTCTCTCTCTCTCTCTCTGTCTCTCTCTCTCTGCCCCTTCCTTGCTCATGTGCTTTTGCAAAAATATCTACCATTCTGTCTGATCCTCTATACCTTGCCAGGCTCAGGCAAAAGGAACAACCATGGATGCCTTCTCTTACCGCTCGTACTCTCCCTCTCTCGAAAGCCTTTTTCTGGAGTTTATTGGTAATCCCGCGACCCCGGCCTGGAAAGGGTATCTCCTCGCGGTGCTGATGTTCCTCTCTGCCTTCCTGCAATCAGTATGGGAGCAGCAGTACATGTACAGACTCAAGGTGCTGCAGATGAGGCTGCGAACAGCCATTACTGGCCTGGTGTACAGGAAGGTGAGCCCTGGGCGGGAGGTACGGGTCTTTCCTGTCTCCCCATCTCTTCGGAATTTATATGAAACATTCTAGCCCAAAAGGGTCACATCATATCATATCATCCGTGCCTGAAAATGCCCTCATTCATTACTTTACTACATCCTCACCTTCTTGGTTATTTCCATAAGACCTTGAGTGATCTGACCCTGGCACCTCTCCAACTCTATAACAACACACACCTGCTCTCTTGCTCAACCCACTCCAGCCACAAACATACCAGGCAACCTCCGACCTCAGGAGCTTTGAGCTTGCTGTTGCCACTACCTGGACACCCTTTCCATTTCTTTTCATGTACTTTCCACTCATCCCCCATGAGGATAAAGGGCTAATCGTGGGGCTGTGTGGAAACCAGATGGAGGCAGACTATCAGCTACATCCCCAGGCAACGCTGCTTATGGTAAAAATGACGATCCATTTGGTAAATTCATCTGGGCTGAAAGTTCTGTCGGTGGAGCATGAGTACCTGATGGGAAGCCATAGCTTGGAGCTTCTTTTCCTGCAACGGCTCTTGTCCCCTTGGGAGCCCTGGGAGTGGAGCTCACAAGACTAACTGCCGTAAGACTTTCGGACTCTCTGGCTCCCGTGGGGTCTGGAGCCCCTGAGCCTGGGCCACCCAGTCCCCGCGAGTCTCCTGTGACGCCTGCGCTGTCCCCTGGGGGAGAACCGGGGCAAAGGGAACAGCCCCTGGATGGCTGTGTGGACGGCTCCCCTGACCGCGTGGCTGCTGTGTCAGACCCGTGTCTCCCCCCACGCAAGCTCCGGGTCAGTGTGGCCCGTCTGGTCTTGTGAATCCACGTGCTGAGCTGAGGCTTGAAGCCATTGCTCTCCCATGCCCACCCTTAGGGGAGCCCTGCCCATCTCCTCAGAGGTCAGCCCCCGGCTCCCCGCCCTGCTCTGCCTCCCCATTAACCGTCTCTGCTTATTTTCCGGACCTGGTACGTAGACAGGGCTAGCCAATTTCTAGACGTAGGAAATGACTCGCCAAGAGCATCCCTTTCATGCCAGCTATCCAGTCCAGAGTCCACACTCCCGATCGCCCCCTGATGGGGCACTCGACACTCTGGGCCCCCACACGCCTGCCCCAGTCACCCCAGGGCCAGGTGCTGGACGAGGGACAGCTCCTGTGCCCCAGAGCCCACCAAAATTATTCAAGCTAGCCAACCCTGCTTACCCTCACCGACCCTTCCTCCCTGTGAACACCACAATTAAGGCCCCGGCCCACAGTCCACCTTGCTAATAGGCAATAATAGTAATTATTATTATTGATGTTACTGAATAATATTATCTTAAAACATTGCTTCATAACACGCCTCATAACTGCCATTAAAGAAGGAACTATGTAAGTTGTGATTTAATTTTCCTCCCCAGTTCAAACTCTGCTGTGGGAGAGCAAGCCCCCTGCCTCTATCTTCTCGGTACTCAGTTCACTGTGAGGCCCAGACTCGGTACTCCATAAAGACTGGAAGATTCTTCTGGAGATTTTCTACTCACTCCTTCCTGGCTCACTCATCTACCGCCTTACTTCTTCCCTCACACACTCAGCAGAGACGATGGCAAATAGAGCTTAGCATTCAACAGGCTGGAAGGGGTCCACTGTGACCCCAGGGCCCACATCTGGGGCTGCCAGAGAACCAGGTCTGGTGTGTGAGGGGCACCATGTAGATGCCTTCAGGGAATTGATCTAACACCCTGTGTAGCTCCTGTCTCGCCTTGGTCATCCTAGATTCCAAGCTTGGCCTAGCCTTTTAGAAGGCCCTTCAACTTTGGGTAAGTTGGTCAACTTCTCTGTGCCTCAGTTTCCTTGGCTGTAAAGTGGGGTTAGCAATTCTGCACTTCATTGATCCCAGTCTCACTTTTTTTTTTAACCCTTCTGAAATCAAGATGTATATCATGTGTCTTAATTTAATCGCATTTACTTTTTTTGCCCTTAGTGACACAAAAACAGAGCGTTTCGTCCATAGCATTGTAGACTGAGTGAGACATGGCAGCACCTACTCCATCTGGTTGTGGGTTGGGCCCCATCACAGAAAACGGTGACCCTGTTCATTTAGCACAGTGCCTGGGGCATGGTTGGAATTCAGGAAGCGATCCCCAGTGTCATCATGAACCCAAGGGTTTTATATATTGTGCTACTAACTTACCACAACAGTGTTTTAGGGATGTCAGAGGATTTTTTTCTTTGGTCATCTCTCCAAATTCTCATGACGGCCCTGGGAGGTTGGCTCAGGAGATTCACGAGCCCACTTTACAGACGAGGGAACTGAGGCTAGATAGTGAAGAGACCTGCCTCTGCCAGCAAGGGCAGACCAGCTTAGACCCCAGACCGGCCAGGCGGCTATGCTCTTGTTCCGTCCGTGCTTTGGGCCTCCCTTCCCTCCTCCACCCCACTCGTCCCGTCCTTCCCTCTGGCTCAGGTCTCCATCCTCCCGCCCCGCCCAGGTCCTGGTCCTGTCCAGCGCCTCCAGAAAAGCCAGCACGGTGGGTGACGTGGTCAACCTGGTGTCCGTGGACGTGCAGCGGCTGACCGAGAGCGTCGTCTACCTTAACGGGCTGTGGCTGCCGATTATCTGGATCATCATCTGCTTCGTCTACCTCTGGCAGGTGTGCCACGGTTCACAGGCCCCCGGCAGGTGTATCAGCGGCATAGCGACAGTGAGCGAGCATAGAGTGGTCCCAAGTACCATCCAGTGGGTGTCGTCATGGTGACCGTAGATCTACACCTACTGCCCCTACCCTACGGGACACGGGGCCAGCACCCTTTCTGACTGGCCGCCTTGTAGCCAGGGCCCAGCATGCAGTGGGCACACGTAGGAAGAGGGAGGGGGACGAAGGACTCCTGGGAAAATGCAGAGCCATTAAAGGGGCAGACCCCTGACCCCAGCAAATCTGCAGAAGACCCACCCATCACCCTCCTGGTCTTTTGGCGGACGGTCCCTAACATCAGAAGGTCACCCTGAAATCCTGGTCCGGCGGGGGGGGGGGGGGGCCGACATTGAAGTTGCCACAGTTAGCATGTGTAGCATTTTTCTCCAAATGATACTATTTTTGCCAGAGAAAGCTTAAGCTTCCTTTCACCTTTCCTGGAGTATTTTCCCAGTCCTGGCGGTGGGCTGGTTTGCCTTCCGGGCACTTCTCCACTTGGCCACTGGGTGGCGCGATTGCTGCATAAATGAAACAAACAGGCTTGCTCTGTGGTCAAGGAGATTACAAAATCATGTTCTTAAAAGCTGAGAGGGGAAACTGAGGGCCACAGACTGAAGAGGGGTGGGGCTTGTCTAGAGACTGGGCCCAAATGACGCGGGAGGAATCTCAAACAGCCACAACCACTTAGAAATCATCTCCCCCACCCCCAGCTCCACATTTGCACCAAAGCAGGGGCACCTCTGTGGCTCAGTAGGTTAAGCCTCTGCCTTTGGCTCAGGTCATGATCTTGCAGTTCTTGAGATCGAGCTCCACATCGGGCTTTCTGCTGTCAGCCTGTCAGCACAGAGCCCGCTTCGCATCCTCTGTCTCCCTTCTCTGCTTTTCCCCCGCTTGCACTCTCCCCCCCCCCCCGCAAAAAAAAAAAAAAAAAAAAAAATAGAGGGGGGGAACCAAAGCCAAGAGGGAACATAACTGTCCCAAAGTCACAAAGCTGGTGGGGGTAGGGCTGTCAGACAAAATACAGGATGTCCGGTTAAATATGACTTTTAGAGAAACTGAATAATTTCTTAGGATAAGTATATCCCAAATATAGCATGGGACATACTTATACCAAAAAGCCATTTGCTGTTTCATCTGAAATTCGTACTTGCCGAGGCATCCTGTATGTTTTTTGGCTAAATCTGGCAACTTTGTCAGGGGTGAAATGAAGACCTAGGATAACGACTGTATGACACGGGCACTTATTCCAGGTGACGGGCAATGCTGGATGTCCCTTTCACGGATGAGGACACTGCTGCTTAGGGAGGTTAGGTAGCTTGCATGAGTGTCCTCAGCAAGTATCAGCTGGCTGCCCTCACCAGCTTCCCTGGGATGCCCTGCCTTAGGACCCAGGTCTGACCAAATCCCTCGGTGTCTTCAGCGGGGCTCCTGGAGGCGTCTTGTGACCTCCCACCCTCTCTGTTTCCAGCTTCTAGGACCCTCTGCCCTCACTGCCATCGCTGTCTTCCTGAGCCTCCTCCCTCTGAATTTCTTCATCACCAAGAAGAGGAAACAGCATCAGGTCTGACATTTGGGAGAAGGGACACACTGGGCGGCAAGTGGGGCGGGGAGCCTGCAGGTCACAGGACTGTCGCTGGTGCAGGTACAGGGAGATGAGGAGACGACAGAGGGCCTGGTGGCATGAGCCTTTCTGGTCACTCAGAGCCCTGCCTTCCTCCCGGTGCCCCCAGCCCCGTGGATGGCTGTCACACGCCTCCAGCATCTGGGCCACAAGCCAACCATGGGTCAACTCGGACGCCTCTCTTGTTCTCCCACACCGTCCCTCAGCAGATGCATCCGGAATGTTGGCCCAGTCTCACCCTCACCGGGTACTCGTGCTCCTGCCCTCGTCATCCCTCTCTGCTCAGAACCACAGTGGCTCGCATGTCCCCGAGAGTCAGAGCTGAGACCCTTGGTGGGCAGCCGTGATCTGGCCTCACCTCCTGCCCCTCTGCCCTGGCTCACCCCACTCCCCCTCTGCCCTCCCCTGACCCTCAAGCTCCAACCCCACTCCCCCTCTGCCCTCCCCTGACCCTCAAGCTCCAACCCCACTCCCCCTCTGCCCTCCCTGACCCTCAAGCCCCACTCAGGGCCTTTGCTCCTATGGTGCTCTCTGCCTGGAACACCTTCACCCCCAGACATCCCTGCCCCCCCCACCCCAACCCCTCACAGACCCCCAGTTACAGCAGCAACACGCCCCTCCCCTCCATATGCACCTGTTCAGCAACTTGGCCTGCCCGTTTGCCAGATGCACCTGGCTCCTCTCTCTCTTTGGACTGAAAGCTTCCCGGCAGCAGGGAATATGCACTGATGCAGTCTCAGCTTCTAGAACAGTGCTTGGCACTCAGGAGGAGGGAGGGAGGGAGGAAGAAAGGTCTCACATAGACTGTTTCTCTAGCCTCCTGTTTGGCCTCCTCTAAGACACTGTCCACACCTGCCCCTGTGACAATGCCCCTCCTTAGTGGGACACAGGGGCCCCCGACTTCTCTGCCTGACCCCCAAGTCCCAACGTGGTGCAGCCCACCTCCCTCCTGTAGCACCCCCCGCCTCATCCTCTCTGACCACACTGCCTGCCTCTGGGTCGTGCTGTCCCCTCCGCCTTCCTTCGTCAACCTCACCTGCCCATTTGCACACCCAACACCTGCTCATCGTAGCTCACGGTCACTCCCACCTCCAGGAAGCCTTCCCTGTGGCACCACACCCAGGCTGGTTCAGGGCTCCGCCTCTCCCACCTCCTCCCTGGTCTGTGGGAGCTTCCCATCATCTCTGGCCCACAATGAGGGCAGAAGCTGGAGGACAGGAGGGAGAAGGCACTTGTGGGGGTCCAGGTACAAGATGACAGTGACTTGGGCCAGGACTGTGGGGACAGCAATACTGAGAGGCAGACAGCCTGGGGCCTGCTGTGGAATCAAGGGCATTTGCTGAAGGTGGGGTGTGATGGTTTGGGGGAAGGAGAATTCTAGACGTTTCCCTGACCTCTTCCCCTCTTCTTCCCTCTGGTACCAGGAGGAGCACATGAGGCAGAAAGATTCTCGGGCACGGCTCACCAGCTGCGTCATCAGGAACATGAAGATGGTCAAGTCCCATGGCTGGGAGGGAGCCTTTCTAGAAAGAGTCCTGCACATCCGGGGCCAGGAGCTGGGTGCCTTGAGGACCTCCAGCCTCCTCTTCTCTGTGTCTCTGGTGTCCTTCCAAGTGTCCACATTTCTGGTGAGGTCACTCTGATCTCTCTGCAGAGCATGGACGGAGGGAGGGAATCCTGGGGAGGGGATGAGGCAGGCAGAACTCCCCCCTCCGCGCCCCCCCAGATCCTGGAGCCTTTCTTTGCAGACCACGCTGTCCGTTCAAACACACCTTTCTTGGATCCTTCCCAGTCAGGGATCCTTGGTTTGTGCTGAGTTAGCTGATTCTGAAGCTGGTAGTGGCTAACAAGGTCTGTCATTCTCCTGTAGAAGGTTCCAGCATCTGAACTGTTGCTACTTCTGGCATGGGGAGGAGGCAACAGGGGCAGGTTCTGCTCAGGTAGCACCCCCCGTCCACACTGATGCCGGCTGTCAGATGGCTGTAGGGGCCCCCCTTCCCCACATCCACACACACTGGGCACCGTCCTGTCCTCCAATTTATTTCACAAACTGCTGCAGGATTAGCCTTCCTAAAGCACGGCCAGCCGTGACTTCAGTCCATGCGGGGTTGCAAACAAACCTACGGTAGCTCACTGCTGCATAAATAAATAATCCAAACTCTTCATAAAATATTCAAGGCTGGTGGCAGGTGGGCCTTAATCACTTATTTCCAGAAGGATTAGATCCCCCCCCCCCCCCACCAGGGACAATCTGGAGTTACCAACACTGTCATCGCTGAGAAACACAAGTAGCATTGCTTACAGCCATGAGAGCTCCCCGGATAGGGTCACTGAGTCACCATCACACCGAGCGACCATCACAGTGGGCATCATGTAGAGTGGTCAGCACACTAAGGGACCATCATATCATCACCAAGTGGCACCTGGAACTGAACTACCCCCTCGTGACATCTAGAGCCACAAATGCCACCAACCCCCAAGGTTCTCGAGCGCTGCTGATACGTGCAACTTCAGGGTCATCTCCAAGAATTTCTAGACTCACAAGTCCCACCCATGCCTAGAACCCCCCCAAACCCTACCCAGACCACATGCTGCAGTGTCCCCAGATGCCTGGAACCAAGAGTTTCTGGTCCTAGAACAGGGATTGCACACACACCTCCTTTCACTAATACGGTTGTATTTTTTCAGAGAAACACAGCTTTGTGAACCAGGAGTGAGAACTGGGGCGGGTAGCAGAATTTAGGGTGAGAACCAGACGGGCGGGAACATTCCAACGTGGCAAGGCTTGGCCAAACAGGCCCCTGGAGACGCCTGCTCAGGTTCCCGGGTTGTGCCCTCAGCTCATTGTCACTGCCCGTGTGTCCCCAGGTCGCACTGGCAGTGTTTGCTGTTCATTCGCTGGTGGCTGAGGAGAATGCCATAGACGCTGAGAAAGCTTTTGTGACTCTCGTGGTTCTCAATATCCTCAACAAGGCTCAGGGTTTCCTGCCCTTCTCCATCGACTCCGTGGTCCGGGTGAGGCGTGGGGCGGGGAGGCCATCTGGGCAAAGACCCGCAGGGGTGTAGCAGGCAGTGCCCTGCCTCTGTGCATACCCACACTGCCCACAGGACTGACAGGGGAGGGAGGGAGAGGCCGGGAGGGGCAGAGGATACAAGGAATGGGCAGCAATCACTGTTCTCTTATTATGTAAAGTGTTTTTATTTCCATTCTCTTCCCTGTCTCTGCTCACACTGTGCCACCTTGGTGTGGTAGAAATGAGAGCAAGTTGCCTCGCTGAGACATCCCTATTTAAATTTTTTTTTTGATGTTTTAACTTATTCTTGAGACAGAGAAAAAGTGCATACTGGGGACGGGCAGAGGGAGAAAGGAAGACAGAATCCCAAGCAGGCTCTGCACTGTTCGCAGAGAGCCTGATGCGAGGCTTGAACTCACGAGCCACCAGATCACAACCTGAGCTGAAGCTGAACGCTTAACTGACTGAGCCACCCAGGCGCCCTGAGGTGTCCCTATTCAAATGCCGCCTCCTTAGTTCCCAGAGATGGTTTTAGGGCTGAGAGCAGAGAGGGTTCCCCTAGGTGGACAGAGTCTGGAACCATTTCCAATAATGGTCTGATGACCCCCTTGGAAAAGCCACCATCTCCTTCTGGGGTCTGATCTGCAGAATGGCAGCCCAAGTGTCCCTACTATGCTAATTAGGGGTGAGGAGACGGGAGGTCACCACCGTCATCGTCGTCCCCACCTCTGTGTGCACAGTTTCCCGTGACCTGGAAAGCCTTGCGCTAAAGCTTTGCAAATGCATCAGGCTTGGGAGACCGGAAGGTTTTCCACATCCTGAGGCACCAGGCACCTGAAGCCCGAGTTCGCTTTTTGCTCTTTGGGCACCAGTGACCTGAGGCTTTGGTTTCCCCAGGCCCGGGTGTCCTTGGACCGTCTGGCCGCCTTCCTCTGCCTGGAAGAAGTTGACCCTGGGGCTGTGGACTCAAGTCCCTCCAGACGCTGTGAGTGCGGAGTTCAGCAGGAGGGGGATGGGAGGGATAAGAGGAGCGGTTCCCGCAGTCCATCGACCAAAAGCCAGGGTCCCAGCTGGGGCCGCTGGTGACAGGATGGCACGCACAGATGAGGTCACCAGCCGTGTAACGTGGAAACGGGCACGGTGACACTTTCTGCCGGTCATTCAGTGGCTACCCGTGCCCAGTGATGGTGTGTCAGTCTGGGTTACAGCAGCCAACCCTCTAACAGCCCAGGTCCTCGCCCTCGTGCGGGAAGTCCGGGGAGACAAACACGGTGATGTGTTCGTCGAGCTGGGAAATAAAGTCGGAGAGATTACGGGCACCCTTGTGTGATGAGGTTCTCCAAGCACGGGTTGTCTGGGTTTGCCCTCCAGCTGCTGGGGACACGTGCATCAGCGTGTACAACGGCACCTTCGCCTGGTCCCGAGAAGGCACCCTCTGCTTGCGCAGGTACAGCATGGCTTCTCCGCAAACTGCCTTCCCGGGGTCGGGAGGACGATGTGAGAGCCGCCGCGGTGTCCTGTGTGAGAGACGGTGCAGGCTTCCCGCGGGGCGGGGTGGGGGGAGAGGGGCTGGAGGGCAGGCTCACCCACACTGCTGTTGTCAGGGAGGTTGGGACCAGCCCTGGCAGAGAGTTTGGGGAAAGCAAGACTCCTGGGGGTGGCAGAACGGTGAATCAGCCTCGCCGGTCGGGGAGGGAACATCTCCCTGCTCCCCGCTCCCCACGCTGGCCAAGATGACACCAAGGGAGGCCTAGCTGAGAGGCCCCCCAAGACCCCGTCAGCCATATCTGCGTCTCTCTCTCCTCTGTTAGCTCCCAGGTCATTGCCACCTGCAGCTCCCACTTTCGGTGGGGTCTTTGTGGCAGAAAACCCCAGCCAGCCCCAAAACTCTATAAGAAGGGAAAGAAAATATCCTGGGCGGTATTCACGTCGATTGCCACTCACTCCCCTCGTAGTATTTATTAAAGGCTTGCTATGTGCCAGCCCCTGCTGTAGGCTCTGGGGACAGAGTGAAGGAAACGCGCAAGGGCCCTGCTTTCTTGGGGCCGACGTGATGGGGGCACACAAATGAGAAAGGGTAAGGGTGTGATGTCGAGGGAGGGGCATGTGTAGTGAGGTCATAATAAAGAGAAGGAATGAGCCCTGCGGGTGTCTGGAAGAAGAACTTTCTAGTGGTAGGGACAGCGAGTACAAAGGTCCTGAGGCAGGAGTGTGCCTAGACCAAGGTTTCTCCACGTCAGCACTATTGACATTGAGGACCGCAGAATTCTTTGTCGTAGGGGCTGTGCTATGCATTGGAGGATGGTTAGCAGGACCCCCAGTGTCTGCCCACTAGCTTCTAGCAGCAACCACCCACCAGGTGTGACAAATGACACTTGGGGAGGGGCACAGTCCCTCCTACTTGTGAACCACTGTCCTACTGTCTTTGAGAAGAAGCAGGAGGTCAGCGTGGCTGAGGCCGAGTGGCTAAGGGTCAGAGCAGTGGGAGGTCGGACGTACTTCGTGAATTGTCGGGACGCTTTACCTTTTATCCTGAGTGAATTGGGAACCGCTGGAGGCTTCAGAGAGGAGGCACCATGATCCCACTTTTAACGGGTTTTAACAGGTCCTTCTGGCCATGGGGTGGAAGATGGGCTACAGCACATGAACAGGGGTGGAGGGCAAGGACAGAAGCAGGGAGAGTGGTGAAGAGCCTACTGTAATACCCTGGACAAGAGGCAAGGCTGGTTAGACCCTCCTGCCACAATAAACTGAGTGTGTGTGTGTGTGTGTGTGTGTGTGTGTGCATATGTGCAAGCAGCTGTGTGCACGCACGTGTGCACTTGCAGGCATGAGCGTGTGTGCACTAGAACGTGTGTGTGTGAATGTGTGTGCACTTGTGCATACATGTGAGTGTGCATGCATACGTCTGTGGCTGCACATGTGTGTGGTACGTGTGGTATGCCTAAGGGTGTGCGTTTGTATGACTGCAGGAGTGTGCATGAGTGTGCGGTGTAATGCACGTGTGTGCTTGTGTGACGGCACGTGTGTGTGTGCATGTGCACCTGTGTGGGGCAAGGTGGCCGCTTAAATAGCCGGACAAGGACTGTGAGAGAGAAGGACAGCTCCACGCTTACCCACAGTGACCTCTGCATGAGTCGCCAACAGGAAAGGCTGGCTCTGTCTGGGGTTCACCAATTCCACGCGGACTCAGGCTGGGCCCTGCCCAGGGACATATCTCCCCTCCTGTGTTGCCAGGATAAACCTCACTGTGCCCCAGGGTCATCTGCTGGCGGTTGTTGGTGCAGTGGGAGCAGGGAAGTCCTCTCTGCTCTCTGCCCTCCTTGGGGAGCTGTCAAAGGTGGAGGGATCGGTGACCATCAAGGTGAGGCTGCCCCCTGCCTGTCACAATGTCCCTCTCCCCACCTCCCTCCTGGTCCCCCCCACTCCTTTCCCCTCCTCCCCTCTCCTGCTCACTCCTCTCTGCTCCTCCCCGCTCCTCCTACTTCCCCCAAATCGCTCCTACCTCCATCCCTATCTGCCTTTTGATGGCCGAAGTGAGCTGTATTTTAGGGTTCCGTGGCTTACGTGCCCCAGGAGGCCTGGGTCCAGAACACATCCGTGGTCGAGAATGTGTGCTTCAGGCAGGAGCTGGACCCGATGTGGCTGGAGAGGGTCCTGGAGGCCTGTGCCCTGTGGCCAGACGTGTGCAGCTTCCCTGCAGGGGTCCACACCAAAATTGGGGAGCAGGTGAGGGTCTCGGGGCCTTCTTGTGGCAGGAAGGCATCGGAGCTCTGGGCTATTTGTCTCCCTGGCATGTGGGCCGTGTGGTGGGAGGGACAAAGAGGACACAAGGAAGCAGCAAAGTGGGACAGACAAAGGAAGTTTAGTTCAGGGCCAAACATGTAATAAATGCTCAATAAATAGTTGTTAACGAGTGAATGATTGAAAATAGAGACCAAGGCAGAGACCTGTGGCAGGGTTTGGAGGCGAGGGCTCTCAGCGACAGGAGTGAGGAGACCTGGGCTCCTGTCCTGCCCTGCCCTGCTTTTCTGGGTGACATTGGTCAAATAGCTTTTCCTTTCTGGGCTTCACCAAAGGGTCTGGGGCAGAGATGTCCAATAGACAGGATATATGCATCTGGAGCTACAGATTGGGCAGGGGTCAGCAAACGATGACCCACAGGTCAAGTCCAGTCCATCACGTGTTTTTGTAAATGAGGTCTTAGGGGAATACAGTGACGCCCATTCATTTAATGGCGGTCCATGGCTGCTTTTGCATGACAGGAGCAGAGACCAGGGTTAACATAGTTACTGTCTGGCCCCTTACAGAAAAAGTTTGCTAGCCTCCAGATTAGGCAGTTGAGAGTGAAAAACTAGGAGCTGCCATTAAGGAAATGAGTGGGTTTCCAGAGAGAAGAGGAAAGGGCCCAGGACAGGGTCTGGAGGAGTCCCTGTGTGGCCTGAGCCGTAAAGAGCGGCTGACAAGGAGTGTCCAGGGAGGAGGATGGGTGTCCTGGAGGCCAAGGGAGAGTGTGTTTCAGAAAGAAGGAGTACTTGCTGCCCTCCCTCTGTGACCAGCTGTCACATCCTAAACCAGACATGTGCACTCCCAAAACTTGCCCACCCCCATCCCTGGTGATGGGAGCTGTATCCCTCCAGAGCTTGGATCCCAAACCTTGGTATCATTCTTGGTTCTCCTCTCTTTCATACACCCATACATCTAATCCATCAGCAAATCCTGTTGAGTCCACCTTCAAAGAGGACCCAGAGTGTCCTGGCATCATCCACCATCAATTCCCCCCTACGTGGCTGCCCTGCTTTCTTCTGTCGTCACGCCTGATAGCTTAAGCCCAGTGCGGCAGCCAAAGGGATTCTGTTCATGCCTAAGTCAGACCTCATCCTTTCTCTGCTTGGGAATCTTCCAAGGTCTTCCCATCTCTCTCAGAGTCAAAGCCAAAGTCCTGATAGTCCGCAACAAGTCTTCTCAAGGTTTGGCCCCACTCATCTCTCCAGCCCCATCCTATCATGCTCCCCCTTTCCTGTTTCACTGAAGCCACATTGATCTCTGTATGTTCATTACACACCCAAAGCATGCTCCCACCCTGAGGTGCTCTTCTCTCTGCCAGCGATCCACGTGGTTCATCCCTCGCTCCCATTGGGTCTCAACCCAAACGTCCCCTTAGTGGAGAGGCTTTACCTGACTGCCACCCCCAGCACAGCAACCCTGTTCATGCTGGTACAACATACACGCTAATTCTGCTTAATTCTTCATAGCACATAACATCTTGTGACAGGTGATAGATTTGACTTGTTTGTTTATTAATTACATGTCTCCCACCCTACCCTCATTAGAGTGCAAGATCCATGACAGCAGGGACTGGGTTTTGTTCATTATGGTATCCCCAGAGCCTAGGACACTGGGTGTAGCCATGTGGAACATATGAGTGGAGTGGAGTAGAGTGGAGTGGAGTGGAAGAAAGGAAGAGAAAAAGAAAAGGAGAGAGAGAGAGGAAGGAAGGAAGGAAAGAAAGAAAGAGAAAAAGAAAGAAAGAAAGAAAGAAAGAAAGAAAGAAAGAAAGAAAGAAAGAAAGAAAGAAAGAAAGAAAGAAAGAAAGAAAGAAAGAAAGAAAAAGAAAAAGAAAATAAGGTTGGGCAACCAGAGAAATGACTGGTGTCCTGAGGAAGGTGGTATCATGCGGGGGAGAAGCGAGAAGAGAAGCCAGACTCAAGGAGAAGTGAGCCGGAGGAGAGAAGGTCGCTTCCCCCAGACAGCTTGGCTGGAAGGGGAGAGGCGAGGCTGGGTGGAGGCTGGTGGGGACGCTGGTTCGAGAGCAAGTGTTCGAACCTGGGAGCTGGCCCTCACTCTGATGAGCATGACGTCCACCCAGGCCCCTGTTCCTCTCCTGTGGCCACAGGGCATGAATCTCTCCGGGGGCCAGAAGCAGCGACTGAGCCTGGCCCGGGCCGTGTACAGGAAGGCCGCTGTGTATCTGCTGGATGACCCCTTGGCGGCCCTGGATGCCCACGTCGGCCAGCAGGTCTTCAACCAGGTCATTGGGCCCGACGGGCTGCTCCAGGGAACAGTACGTTTGGGAAAACGTGTCAAAGTTCACAGGGCAAAGGCAGGGGAAGTCTTAACCCAACCCTCTCCTCAAGTCCAGTTTTCCTCTTTATAGTGGTCAGCTTTTGTCTGACAATGCTGCCTAACAAACACCCCCTGATCCCTGTGGCTTGCAACAGCAGTTATTTCTTGCTCATGGGTCCGTGGTTAAACTACTCCAGCCATACTCAGGTCACCGGCCAGGTTCAGGGAAGCCCTGTGTCTTCTTGTTTCAAGACACAGGTTGAAGGAGCCCCTCTATTTCTCCACCGGAACATAGAGAGAGAGGGTGGGAGGGCAAGAAGGGGAGCTCCTCCCACACACGGCCCCAGGAAGCTGCCTGCCCCTGATTCCCCAGCTCTGGATGACTGGTCAAACACACCAGTGTAACCTCTACCCCTTCTTTTCCCAGACACGGATTCTCGTGACCCACGCACTCCACGTCCTGCCCCAGGCTGATTGGATCGTGGTGCTGGAAGACGGAGCCATTGCAGAGATGGGTTCCTACCAGGAGCTTCTACGCAGGAAGGGGGCCCTGGTGGGCCTTCTGGATGCAGCCAGAAGGCCAGAAGATAGAGGAGATGGAGGTACGGGCTGGGCTTTGCTGGTTCTCTGTTGCCAGGATCCTGCCCCCCCTTGAGGAGAAGGCTCCAAGGATCCCACGGGCATGCCTGGAAGGCTCTGGCCACACCCTTCCTGGGAGCCCAGGCCTGGAAGCAGACAGCTCTCTGGAGAGGCCACCCAACCCCCCAGTTAGAGCAAGCGACACCTTCTGTGAGCCAAGGAGAGTGCTAAGTGCCTCCACCTACATTATTTCATTGGATCTGCCTCATGAGGCATGTGTCATTTTGGTTGCCATTTTACTAATGAACAAACTGGGGCAAAGGCAAGTACTTTTTCTGAGGTCACGACATTAGAACTTGGGTGTGTTCAAATCTGGAGTGTTCAAGTCCTAACTGCTGCAGAGGCTGAGCAAATGGTCATTTGGTGGCTAGAGGCCAGAAGGCCCACGACACGCCAGCTAGGGCTTCTAATAACCAGAAAATACCGTGCCTTCTGAAAAAACGATAACGCTTTGGAAATGACGTCACCGATCCAAGCTCACCCATAGTGGGTGATAAGGACCCCCGTGGCACCTCACATACATTAGCTCATTTAATCATCGCGGTGCCTCTGTGAGGTCAGTGCTGTAATTATGTCCATTTAACAGGTGAGAAAACTGAGGCCCAGAAGTGAAGGAACTAGCCCAAGTTTACATGGCTTATAGGTGGCAGTGCTGGGATTTGAACCCAAGCAACTTGACTCCAGAGCATGTGCTTTTTCATCAGTAGGCTGTAGGCTGCTCCCCGCCCCCGGCTCTCCCCCAACCCCCACCACCATGGAAAAGCAAGGACCCACAGCCAGGTGCCCCCAGAAAAGGCTGTGCCTTTTCTGAAAACATCTGTTGCACAGAACAGGGGCTCACCCTGGTAAAAGTCCTAAGCGTCAACTTGCAGTATCATCATCCTGGAGCTCGAAGATGGGGCCTGCCCAACCTGGAGGATGGTCAGAGGCAGGGTCCTTCCTGAGGAAGGTGACCCCTGAGGTTGGGTGCGAGTTGCCTAGAAAAGAACATTCCAGGTACAAGAAACTGCTCATGCAAGGCTGTCGGGGGACACCGGAGAGGTTTGCCATGTGCAGTGTTTGCTACTGTTTTCCAGCCCCAAGTTCATAGCAGGTGCACAATTATATTTGCTAAGTGAATGAGCACACGAATGAGTGATTCAATGAGTAATGGTCCCAGAAGAACCCAGGGAGGATTGAGAGACGTTGCAGGAGCCAGATCATGGGAAACAGATGCTCAGACAAGTTAAGGCCATACAGCCGGTGGGTGTCAATGCCCACGTTTGGACCCCGATTACTGGCCCCCCATCACACGACAAGACTCCTTTGACCTTGCAGAAACAGAACTCAGGACTGATGCCAAGGACCCCAGAGACCCTGCCGGAAGTGGGAGGCCCGAGGGTGGACCCGAGAGGTGAGTCCGCCGCGGTGCTAAGCGTGGGGAGGGCGCAGGCTAAGGCTGTAAAGGCATTGCTGGGTCAGCACCCGCAGCGTGGGCAGGTCAGGGCGGCCAGAACCATTCTGGACCTCACAGCCGCTGAGTACCCGCTCTGGGGGCAAGACCAGCCGAAAGCTGTTTGATCTTCAATGGGCCAAAGTGGTTAAGTCCTCATGTGGCCAGTTCATAGCAGGACCAGTTCGCCCTCAAATATGATGAATGCCCTAAAGTTTGTTAGGTTGTCTCATTGCCAGAGAGGGGCAGGGCTGGTGCCAGAGAAAGATCCTCTCCATAGCTGTTAATGATGTGCCCAGCCCTGTCGTTTGTCATGCTTTTTCAGGCTTGCTACACAAAGGGCTTGAGTCTACACGCGTGGGATCACTTGTTACAGGCCAGAACACACGCGTGGGCGTTCACCAGGAGGCCTGCTGTCCCCTCGTCCCCAGCCCCTTCTAGACAGGCCATAGCTGGACTCATTGTGGGGCTGTCTGCGGCCCTGGAAACTTGCCACCTGGTACTCGCCCTTTTTATGGAAAGTGACTTTGTCAACAGCAGACCACTGGGCAGTGGACACAGTGCGAGCTTAGGTGACAGTTGTTGGGGGATTCCTGGGGTACTGTGAGGGTCCTTGGTCCCTGGGGAATGTAGAGGCTGAGCACAGCTCCTCTCCATGCCAGGTAGCCACCCCGAGCACTCCTGGGTCTTACACTGGGCAATCCCACTTGTCCTCACTGTGCACAATAATCCCAAGATCAGATAGATGATATAGGCAGGTAGGCAGGTAGGCAGAGAGAGAGAGAGAGATAGATGACAGACTGATGAATGATGGATGAGTAGATGATTGATTGGTAGCTAGACAGACCGACATAGACTAACCCCATTTTACAGCTGAGGAAACTGAGGCACAGACAGGATAAGTCAGCTGCTCACGGTTTCAGTCACCAGATGGCAATTCACATTTAAGTTTAAGGCAGCCCCCTCATCCGCAGACGAAAGGAAGATACAAGAAGTCCTCAACATTTGAATTGCACAAAACTGACCCTCTTCCAAGGTGGACTAACAGATCTGAGGGTAAATAGCAGGGGCAAAATGACCGTAGCAATGCTTAGGCCAAAAGGAAAACTCTGAAAAACAGGTCCCAAAGTTGAGTAAATAAGTTCATTCAATGAAACAGCATCGGGAGAACAGGCTTGCTTGCCTCTGGGGAAGGAGATGGCATTTAGCTGGGCACCGTGGAGGGAGGACGGAGCGCGATGCCCCGTGGTGCTACATACGCTGGTTGTATGAGTGAGCGAAGGAATGAATGAGTGAAGAGTGTATGTCAGAGGTCACCGGCTCCCAGTGGCCATGAGGGTTGGGTGCGCACACACCCCCTGGACAGAGACGCTGACTTGTCTTCATTTCCTCTCAGTGACAGGTCCATGAAGTTGTTGGTCTCTGAGAAGGACAGAGCCGCTTCAGAGGCCCAGCCAGGGGCTCCCCTGGATGATCCAGAGTGCGCAGGATGGTCAACAGGAGAGGATGGCATCCAGTATGGCAGGGTAACCACCAGCTGCTCCCTCTCCTCTACGTCCGCTGCTACAGCTACGCACTCCCCGGGGCTCAAGACCTCCCATCAGATACAGTGCTGGGCAGGGAGGTGGGGGGGGAGACTCACTTTACTGGACACCTACTGTGTGCCACGTTGGACTCTGGACACTTCACGTTTCTTAATGCTCACAACCACCCCAAAATTAGATGGTGACAGCTCCATTTTAGAAATGAAGAAACTGAGGTCTTAAAGAGTTTGTCTGCGTTCTCAGAGCTAGCAAGGGACTTAAATCAAGGTTGCTCAGAGCAAGCAACCTGGGACTTAAATCTAGGTCAGTCAGAATCTAAAGTTTGTACTATTTCATTTCTTCTATGATGCTTTGTCCACCCCTCCTTTCACTTACCTACTTTTTCATTCCTCTGTCTGCCTACTTTTCCATTTATTCACCACCCACCCATCCATCCTACTCATCCATCCAGCCACCTACCCATCTACTCACTCATCTATCCATCTCACCTACCCTCTCACCCATTCACTCATCCAGCCATTCATCCATCCACCTACCATCCATCCATCTACCCATCTTCCATCCATCCATCCACCCACTTATCCACTCACCCATCCATCTACCCATCTTCCACCTATTCATCCTTCCACCCACTTATCCATCCATCCACCCACCCATCCATCTACCCATCTTCCATCCATCCATTCATCCATCCACTTATCCACCCACCCATCCATCTACCCACCTTCCATCTATCTACTCATTCACCCACTTATCCATCTATCCATCCATCCACCCCCTTATCCATCTATCCATCCATCCACCCACTTATCCACCCATCCATCTACCCACCTTCCATCCACCCATCCATCCACCCACTTTTCCACCCATCCATCTACCCACCTTCCATCTATTCATCCATCCACCTGCTTATCCACCCATCCATCCATCTACCCATCTTCCATCCATCCATCCATCCATCCATCCACCCACGCATCCACCCACCCACTTTTCCACCCATCCATCTACCCACCTTCCATCTATCCACCCATCCACCCACCCATCCATCTACCCACCTTCCATCTGTCCACTCATCCACCCACTTATCCATCTATCCATCCATCCACCCACTTAACCATCCAGAATCCATCCATCCACTCATCTATTCATCTTCTCTTCTATAGACTCACTCATTTATTTATCCATCCACCCATCTACCCTTTCATTCACTCAACTACCCATCATCCCACCCAACCATCCACCTACTCATCCACCCAAAAAACATTTACAGAACCCCCACTACATGCAGGCAATGTCTCTACTTTGGTGGATGTTGCACACTAGTGGGGGGAGACAGTCAGCAAATAATTAGGCTAATGAGCAAGGTAATATCAGATAATGATAAAAAAAATAAAGAAGGGAAATGAGATGGAGACCAACCAACTGAGGGTCACGAACCTGCTTGGATTAAGATGCCCTAATGGGTGATGCTCGAGCTGACCCCTAAAGTAAGGAACCAGCAGCTGACAGAGGAGGAGGGAGAACATTCCAGGCAGAGGGAACAGCAGGTGCAAAGGCTCTGAGGTGGGAAGGAGTTTGGGGCACCAGAGAAAAGAAAGAAATCCCATGAGACCAGCAGATAGTGAGTAGGAGGTAAGGTCAGAGAGACAAACTAGAAGGTGAGAATTTCTTCTGAGAGCAAGAGAAAGCCATGAGCAGGCCAGCAACAGCAAGATAGGGTCAGGATGATGTTTCCAGAAGTTCACTCTGGCTGCAGCCAGGTGAAGAACTTCAGATTTGTGGCAGCTGGACCTTAGCAGGTGTCTTAACCTCTTTGTGCCTTTCTTTCCTTATCTGTCAGGTGGGAGTTATGATGGGGGTAGACACACACGCCTGTCCTGTAGTATGTGTTCAATAAATCACTCCAAAGCCAGAAAGTGCCACAGCTTTAAAGCTCCCACTGGCCTTTGGAGGGTTCTGCAGAGGAAGGGGGTCTTGAGGCTAGGTGGGGCCTGTAGGAGAGCTGGTGCTCCAGGTGGTAGGAACCGAGAGAGCACAGGTAAGGTCTGCACTGTGGTTCTATCTGCCCTGTTGAGAGCCTCACCTGGTCTTTTCTTCTTTCCTTTCTCTCCGGGGCCTCTCTCTGCCCCCATTCCCCCTACCTGTGCTACAGGTGAGGGCCACCATGCATCTGACCTACCTACGGGCTGTGGGTGCCCCACTGTGCCTCTATGCACTGTTCCTCTTCCTCTGCCAGCAAGTGGCCTCCTTCTGCCGTGACTACTGGCTGAGCCTGTGGGCCGACGACCCCACTGTGGACGGGCGACAGACCCAGGCGGCTCTGCGTGGCTGGATCTTCGGGCTCCTGGGCTGCCTCCAAGGTACCCCTCGCCCGCCTTCCTCACCCTCCACCCTCCCGGCCCCATCTGAGGTGCTCAGGGCTCCCTGGCCTGCCCATCCCTGTCCTTTCTGGACATCCGTGCAAACATCCTGGGCCCAAGCGCAGATCTGCATCCTTTAGATAAGGCTGGAAGGAGTTGGGGGCAGGACACATCCCTCCTTTCCTGGGATCTTCAGAGTCTGTGCCAGACTCCTCAGCAAGTGCAGAACCTTGGCCCCCAGATGTTGGGGTAGCTGAGGACTTGGGTGGGGACAGACCAACTGCAGTGGTTTGGATGGGCCAGAGACAGTTTGCCCCACCTCAGAAACGGAGTGAAGTCAGCCCCATTCCAGGCACATAGATGGGCATTGAGAGAAAGGGGGTATATTAGTTTCCTAGGGCTGACAGAAATTACCACAAACTTGGTAGCTTAGAACAACAGAAACTTCATCTCTCAGCGTCCTGAAGCCAGCAGCCCAAAAACAAGCTGTCGGCAGGAGTGGTTCCTTCTGGAGGCTTTGAGGGAGCGACAGTCCCATGCCTGTCTCCTAGCTTCTGTTGGGGGTCTCCAATCCTTGGCTTGCATATGCCCCCATTCTGTGCCTCTGCCTTCATATCACCTTCGTCTCTGTCTCTGGATGTCTTCTCTTCTTGTAAGGATGGGAGCTATTGGATTTAGAAGGCATCCTAAATCCAGGGTGTTACCACCTTAAGATCTTTCACTGAAAACGGCCACAAAGACCGTGTTTCCAAATAAGGTCACATTCCGAGATTCCTGATGGACACGAGTTTGCAGGGTGGGGAGGCACACTGTTCAACCCACTGTGGGGTGGTTCCATCAGGGGATACTCAGGATGGCCAAAGCATAAGATGGCCATCATGGGGTAGTTGGGGGAGGGGGGTCTCGGCTCTCACGCTCTGACACCCTCTCTCTCCCCAGCCATTGGGCTGTTTGCCTCCATGGCCATGGTGCTCCTGGCAGGAATCCGGGCATCCAGACTGCTTTTCCAGAGGCTTCTGTGGGATGTGGTACAGTGTCCCATTGGCTTCTTTGAGCGGACGCCCATCGGGAACTTGCTGAATCGCTTCTCTAAGGAAACAGACACAATAGATGTGGACATCCCAGACAAACTCCGGTTCTTGCTGATTTATGCCTTTGGACTGCTGAAGGTCAGCCTGGTGGTGACGGTGGCCACCCCTCTGGCTATTGTCGCCTTCCTGCCGTTGCTGGTCCTCTATGCTGGGTTTCAGGTATGGAGAGATTGGGGAGGCCCCTGGGGCCAGCTCGGGTCACCTCAGCCAGTCTCTTGTCTCTGGACAGGATTCAGCATAAGAGGCTCTGCACAGTGGAAGAACCCCTAGAAGAATTCCCAGAGGCAGAGACACCACAGTTGACTTCTAACATCTATACTCAACACTCTCTCCCGAATGTCCGTGTCTAAGTTCTTAATATCTTACATTTTGTCCTGCTGCTGCTGAAATCAGCTTCCCGTTCTCCAATTATCTAGAAACCAAGGAGGCATTGCAAGGTCTCCAAGTGTTGTATTAGGCTTGACTCTTTCAGTTGCCAGAGCTGGAGACCAACTGAAATTAGCTTAAACAAAATGACAGAAATTAATGTCTTACGTCCCTAAAGCGCAATGAGCTGGTTATCACCAGGATGTGGTCACTCTCTCCATATCTTTGCTCAGGGGGTCTCAAAGTGCCATCTCAGACCAGCAGCGTCAGGACCACCTGGGAGCTAGTGAGAAATGCACGTTCTCAGGCCCCACCCAAGAACTACTGACTCTCAAGTCACGGTAGAAATGGAGCCCAGAAATGTGTGTTTCATCAAACCCTCCAGATAATTCTGATGCATACTAATGTTTAAAAACCACTGGCTTTAGCTCTGCGTGGCCTGATTTTGGACACACTGTCTTTCTAGGGTCTGATGGGTCTGATGGCCCCTGACAACCCTATACTCACAGCATCCCACCTGAGCAAGTCCAACCCAAAGTAACTTTTACTCCAGCTCCACATTCATAGGTCAGTCCCAGGGAAGATTTGACTGGCCTGTTTGGGGGCTCGTGTTCATCCCTGAGCAAATCACAGTGACCAGAGGGTTAGCACACTCTGACTGGCTAGGCTGCGTGAGGCTACGTCCTCCGTGATCGGGTCCCACGTTTGAACTCTACCCTCCACCTCCACCCCAGGTAATCAGAAATAGAAGAGAAAAAAACACGGTAGTCAGACAAAAACCACAGCCACCACTGTCTTCTCGATGTCTTCTTGACCTGGGGAGGGTCAGCTTAAGGTTCGGGCAGAGGTGGATTTGAATCCGGGCCCTGCCACTTGCTTGCTGGAGAGGCCTGGACCTGATCCCTCTGGGCCTCAGGTTTTCTCACCTGTAAACTGTGAAGGACACCAGTGCCCACCTCACATTAATAAATACTGTTTGTAAAGAGGCTGGCACACAGCCTGGCTGGTTGTTCAGCAGATGCATATCCTTCTGGCTGGCACACGGCTTGTGGCGTCAGAGCAAATAACCCCACAGATCATTTGGACATTGTTATGT
This sequence comes from Neofelis nebulosa, assembly GCF_028018385.1. NCBI lineage: Eukaryota > Metazoa > Chordata > Mammalia > Carnivora > Felidae > Neofelis > Neofelis nebulosa. The sequence continues at coordinate 32,278,218 of NC_080799.1, forward strand.
TCCCAGCACCGGGCAGGTAACCTCCAGTTAAGTGAGCGGATTCCACTTGGCCGACTGCCTTCCTTGTCCTTTATGGTTTTGTTCCCACAATGACTGGCCCTAAGTGAAGCAGTTGGCTTTAGGGCTGGGAATGAGACATTCACACTAGATGAGTGGTTTCTCAGTCCTGGCTGTACGTTAGAATCGCCCAGAAGGGTTTTGAAAACTACCAAGGCCAAGGTGGTACCACCAGAGATTCTGATTTAATAGTTCTGGGATGGGGCACTGGAGGGTTTTGCAGCTTCCTGGGTTCTTCTTTTTTAATTTTTTTCATGTTTTTTTATTTTTGAAGGAGAGAGAGCAGTATGAACAGGGGAGGGGCAGAGAGAGAGAGATAGGGAGACACAGAATCAGAAGCAGGCTCCAGGCTCTGAGCTGTCAGCACAGAGCCTGACGCGGGGCTTGAACTCGTGAACCACTAGATCATGACCTGAGCCGAAACCGGATGCTTAACTGACGGAGCCACCCAGGCGGCCCTCTGGGTTCTTCTTAAAAAGAACCATGTAACTCTGATTCTGCAGGGAAAATAGAGCCCAGAGAGGGGAATCAACTAGCCCAAGGTCCCACAGCAAGCTGGTAACAGAACCTGGTCTGAAACCCTGTACTTGAGGCTCCCTGTGCATCTCAAATTACCTCTCTGTGTCTGTGACTTCTCCCCTCCCCACCTGTCCCACTTCAGAGCCTGTACGTGGCCAGCTTATGCCAGCTCAGACGCCTCGAGTCAGCCAGGCACTCGTTCGTGTGTTCCCACGTGGCCGACACGTTCCAGGGCATCACAGTGGTCAGAGCCTTCCAGGCCCAGTGCCCCTTTGTGGCTCAGAATGACATGCACGTGGATGAAAGCCAGAGAGTCAGTTTCCCGCGGCTGGTGGCTGACAGGTAGGAAAAGCATGGGGGCAGGCAAGACCCCGCAAGACATCTGTGTTCCCAGAGAGTGAGACGTAGGGTCACGCTATGTGGCCAGAGAGATCAAGCGGCCTGCCCAAAGTCACACAGCAAGTCAGGGATAAAGCTGAAGCTATACCCCGTGGGTGCACTTGGCTCGTACCGTGAGCAGATGGAGTCTGGCCTGAGGAGTCCTCAGCAGCAGGTGGACAGGAAGTACAGATGTCAGCAGAAGGGAAGAAGCCTCTGTTGCCAGGCCGCTGGACCAGCCTCTGTTGCCTTGGTGATAGAGCAGCTACGTAAGCATCCTCAGCCTCTTTTCATTGCTAAGTAAGAATACTCAGGCTTTGAGCACAGACGGACACAGGCTCAAATCCCAGCTCTGCGACTTACCAGCTGGGTGACCTTGGGCAGGTTTCATACCTCTCTGAGCCTCGTTTGTCAAGGGGGATGTCACTTATGGGGTGGCTATAAGGATTAAATAAATACACTCAGAGCTAATGCTTGTAACATGCTTACTATATGCTCAGCACGGTACTGAGCGCTCTACACAGATTTGTTCTTTTAGTCCTAAAAACAAGTCATGAGGCCGAGACTGTTTTATGGATGATGAATCTTAGGCACAGAGAGATTTAGGAACTTGCCCAGGGCCGCACAGTGAATGTGGTGGAGTAAGGATCTGAATCCAGGTAATCTGGTGCCACAGTGTGGAGAGGGCCAAGCACACAGTAGGTGCTCAATAAATGTGAATCCTTTCTCCTTTATGCCCCAGGTCCCTGGCCAGCTGAGGCTATCAGGCCATGTGGCTGTGGGCAGCATCTCAATCCCATAAGCCTTCTAGGCAACCTGCCCTGCCTCTTCCTGGGGTCCTAGCCCAAGGAGGAAAGACCTTATGAACATTTAGAAAGCACCCGCGATGTGAAGGCCCGGTGATTTCTATGGTCTGTATGGCAGATCTCATTTAATCCTCTCATCTGTAAGGAGCCGGATTTTACTTCATTCCACAGACGGGTAAACTGGGCTTTCAAGAACAAAGGGACTCTCCCAAGAGCAGCTGTCTAGGAAGCAACTTATGTATTCATTTGCTGGTTGGTTTGTTGAAAACCACCATAACCTAGTGGAAAAGGTTCATGCTTCCTGGTATGCATCAGGGTGATGTGGCTTCTAAGACTTTCATGTGTGTGGACTCTGGCAAGTACCTAACTCTTCTGAGCCCCAGTGTCCTCATCTGTCAAATGGGGACAACAATACCCCACTTTGTGGGGTTGTTAGAAGGACTAGATTCTCCATGTAGTAAAGCCCAGAGATCCCTGAAGACAGATTCTTAAATTGGATCACTGTGTCCCCAGCACCTGCAGCAGACATGACACACAGACCCCTGTGGGACTCAACTTGGTACGATGACCAGTCCTTGTGCCCAGAGAAACAAGTCCTGCAGACAAGGCCCTCCCCCCGCCCTGCTCTTACCTGCCTCTCCTTGCAGGTGGCTGGCTACCAACCTGGAGCTCCTGGGGAACGTGCTGGTGTTGGCAGCCGCCATGTGTGCTGTGCTGAGCAAGGCCCACCTTAGCGCCGGCCTCGTGGGCTTCTCTGTTTCCGCTGCCCTCCAGGTACACCTACCTCCCAAGACAGACCCCTGCCAGTCGGACCTTCAAGGACCCAAGTCCAAACCACCAACCAGTGAGGAAAATATAGAGGCTTAGCTGGGGTCACCTTCCTGGACCTTGGGCAAGAGTCTTCCCTCGCAGAGCCTCAGTGTGCTCATCCGGAAAATGGGGCAGTAATCTCTTCACTTCAGACATTGTAGAGCCTAGTTGAGATAAGGTATATAGAGTCCATTTCCAGGGTAGTGCTAAATTTTGTTAACTATTCATAATAATATGTCATGTCAGGTCATGATATCTATGAAGGAAAAAATATATATGCAAGTAGCATTCTTCTACTGAATTGTTCTAACAGCTTTATAAATATTAACCCATTTAATTCTGCCCACAACCCCATCGGGGATACTGTTATTATCCTCATTTTACATTGAGGCAAAATGATGGGAAATCAGGGGAGAGAAACTCTCAGAATGGAAGTCAGTGGGCCTGAGCCCTGCTGGGTGTCCTTGCGAGAGCCATACACCCTCTCTGGTCCTCTCTTCCCACCTGTATCAAGAGGGGTTGGACAGGCTCCTTTCTACTCTGCATACTCCAGTTCTACTGAAGGAAGGTCCTGGTGACGACAGTCAAAGCCCATCCCCTTACCTGTCCCCACTTCTGCCTCCCGCCCCTGCCTCAGGGGGGCTGATGCAAGCCTGCGATGTCTTCCCCTCCCCCCCCCCAGGTGACCCAGACACTGCAGTGGGCTGTTCGCAGCTGGACAGACCTGGAGAGCAGCATCGTGTCGGTAGAGCGGATGAAGGACTATGTCCAGACGCCCAAGGAGGTGATGGGTGGAAGACGGGGACGGGGGTGTGGACCCAGGTCTATGCCTGCTACGGGCTTTAGAGCCCCTGCCACTGAGGGCTGGGGTTGCAGCCAGGGCGACAGTAATGGTTAAGAGCGTGGGGTCTGGAGCCAGGAGAAATCCTGGGTCCTTTGCTTCCTCACTTGGGCAAAGCAGGTCATTCTTCTGAGTGACAGGGGACCATAGGTAACAGCAGTGCAGTAGCAGTAGAACAGCAACATGACGGCCACGTCACAGACACATCACAGCAACGTTCTAGGCACATCACAGCAACGTTCTAGGCACATCACAGCAAGATGACAATAACGGAAGAGTGACATGGCAAGGTAACAGTGCGGGTGTACTGGGGGGTCAGGTGAGATCCCACGAGAGAGCACTTAGTGTCAGGCACACCGTAGACAGGCCCTACACGCCCACGACTCTGATGGGCCTCCTTTCACCTCGAGGGGATCGAGGACCTATTCAAGGTCACAGGAAGAGCACACAGCAGCTAACGACCCCCTAGTGCGCAATCTTGCCCTCCTCACAAAGACAAAGGGGAGAATATTATTCTACCCCTTCTAGAGGAAGACAGAATCTTATTTGACAATTAATAGTGGCTAATAATAATAATAAAGATAGAGTAGCCAATACCATCATTATTTTTATAATCTCAGAGGTCACTTGTTGATAGCTCTGCTATGTTCCAATGCCCCCAGCGACTCTGTAAGATAGCAGTAAATATGCCCATTTTACAGAAGAGGAAACTGAAGCTCAAAGAGAGAGCGGCTCCTCTGACCCTGTGCCCCTCTCCCGTCCCAGGCGCCCTGGAGGCTACCCACCTGTGCAGACCGGTCCCCTTGGCCTCACGGGGGGCAGATCGAGTTCCGGGACTTTGGGCTGAGATACAGACCTGAGCTCCCACTGGCCGTTCGGGGTGTGTCCTTCAAGATCCAAGCCGGAGAGAAGGTGAGCGGCTCTGGCCCGTCTTCCTCCTCCTGGAGGCCAGGCCCAGGGTGGGCAGTGCCCAGGGTCTAGGCCCTGAGCACCAAATGCTTCCTCCACACCTGACTTCAGGCCCTCCACTCTGAAGACCCACCACGCCCTAACTGAAACGATCATCTCCCCCAGACCTGCCGCCATCTTGGCGAATGCCACCACCCACCCACCTTGGTGTCCTGGGTAAGGAGGCGTCTCTCCGACCGCCTTCTTTCTCTTTGCCTCCGACGTGAGTGCTGTGGCAGAGTGCTGGATGTTCCGCATACGTGATCCTGTCTGCATGGGCTCAGTTCCTGGCTTTGCCATGGCTGACCCTGGGCAGGTCACTTCATGTCTTGACCTCCGTTTTTCCATCTGTAAAATGGAAATAACAATGTCAATCTCACAGAGCTCTTGTGAAGTTTCGGTGACTTAACACATGTAAACTGCTTGGAACGGTGCCTGGCACATAGCAAGAGCTGCAGAAATGTTTGCCCGGGGTTTTAGCAATTATCAGGTGCACTTTTACTCTGACAACGACCCTACGAAGAAGTGCTAGTATTGTCCCATTTTACAGATGCTTAGGAAACATTTCCCACTTGCATTTCCTTCCTGCCTCCTCCTAGACTGCTCCAGGCCCCCAGTTGAGCCCCCAGCCTCCCATTTAGTCACCTCCAGTCTGTTTTCTGTGACCTTTATTTGGGCATGACATTCCCCTGCTTGAGACCTTCCCCCTGCTCCCAGCTTCCCTTACAGTAAAGCCCAAACTCTTGAGCTTGGCATTCAAGGCTCTGCCCAGCTCTTCATTCATTGCCCTGCCAGGGCTCAGCCAACACTTGGGGAGTACTGCCTCACGGGGCCAGGTGGGCACCTGGTGCTGCCCTCAGGGGGTTGACCTGGCATCTTCCCCTTCCCCAAACTCCTGCTTATCCTTCAAGGTTCCACTCAAGTATCACCTCCACCACGAAGCCTGCTCTGATTACCCTGTTGACTTCTATCCCAGGTGGCTTCACGTCCAGAGTCCGATTATAGAGGGGGCTTTTTCATCACAGTGTACTCAAATTAAGTTTGCTCAGTTGCATTATTTCCAAGACCAGACAGTGAGCCCTGTGGAGCAAGGATTCCTTAATTTCTCTATTCCTCATGCCTAGAAGAGTTGCCTGTCATACAGTGGGTAACACGATTCATTTACTTTTTTTTTTGTTTATTTTTGAGAGAGAGAGAGATTGAACATGGAAGAAGGGCAGAGAGAGAGGGGGCTACAGGGTCTAAAGCAGGCTCTGTGCTGTCAGCACAGAGCCTGATGCGGGGCTCAAACTCATGTACCTTGAGATCACGACCTGAGCCAAAGTTGGACACTTAACCGACTGAGCCACCCAGATGGCCCATATTTCATTCACTTCTTAAACATATAGTGTTGAGCCTCCAGCAAGTGTTGGACATTGAGAACGCAGCAGCAAATGCTGAGGACGGATGGGGGCAGGAACAATGATGGGCAGATGGACAGAAGGATGGAAAAACGGGGTGGGGGGGTGGGGGTATAGCAGGAAGTGTGGGTGAGTGGACAGAAAGATGGGAGAGATGAGTCACAAAGGGGAGAAGATAGAGAACTACGTACAGAAAGAAGGCTGGATGGAATGGGTGGACATATGGAAAGGTGGACAGATGGACAAATGCTCAAAGGATAATGGATAGATGGATGTATCTTGGATGCAAGGGAAACACCTCGCAGAGATGCCCAGGGACCCTCCGGGCTTCTGGGCAGACGTGGTCAGAACGAGTCTTGCCCTCCCATCCCCTGGCAGGTGGGCATCGTTGGCAGGACAGGGGCCGGGAAGTCCTCCCTGGCCGGGGGCCTCCTGCGGCTCCTGGAGGCGGCCGAGGGTGGGATTTGGATCGACGGGGTCCCCATCACCCACGTAGGGCTGCACACGCTGCGGTCCAGGATCACCATCATCCCCCAGGTGAGGCCCGGGGCACAGGGTGGGCAGAGGTGGGAGGCATGGCTGGGCCCGGCTCTGACCCACTGCCCCTTCCGGCCAGGACCCTACCCTGTTCCCTGGCTCGCTTCGGATGAATCTGGACATGCTGCAGGAGCACTCGGACCAAGCCATCTGGGAGGCCTTGGACACGGTGCAGCTCAGAGCCCTGGTGGCCAGCCTGCCTGGCCAGCTGCGGTATGAGTGTGCTGACCAAGGTTGCAACCTGAGGTAGGCTTGCCCCGCCACGACCAGGGCCTGGGAGGAGCTGCGTGGAGAGGCGAGTGTGGCTGAGGCTCCCCGCACTGCCCTGTCCCCAGGGTAACATGCCCTGGAAATCTGCCTCCCCCACGGGACTACCAGTGTCATTCTGTTAGTACTCACAGGATGAATCCCGTCCCTTATCAGCAATTCTGAACTCCAACACAGTCTCTGAATATCCGGTTTTGTTTTCCTCAATTCAGTTCCTCAATTTATTTGGGTGACAAAACCCAACCCTTACTGACACAAGGCTACTTATAGTCTATTTATCCCTCTCAGCATTTCTTTTGCTACAAAAGTATCGTGTTTGATGTGGGTACGAATTCCACTCTCACTGTGGGTTCTAAGTAACATATATGTTTCTTTCTGAAGAAATTTTAGGGGCGCCTGGGTGGCTCAGTTGGTTGAGCGTCTGACTCTTGGTTTCAGCTCAAGTCATGATCCCAGGGTCATGGGATTGAGGCCTGTACCACGCTCCGTGTTGAGTGTGGATCCTGCTTAAGATTCTCTCTTTCGCCACCCCCCCCCCCGCCCCTCTCCCTGACTCGTGCTCTTGCTCTCTCAAAAAGAAAAAAAAAGAAATTTTAGTTGTGGTAAAATACACCTAACATAAAATTTAGCATCAAAAAATTTTTTTAATGTTTATTTATCTTTGAGAGAGAGAGAGCGTGAGCGGGGGAGGGGGAGAGAGAGAGGGAGACACAGACTCCAAAGCAGGCTCCAGGCTCTGAGCTGTCAGCACAGAGCCCGACCCAGGGCTCGAACTTATGAACTGCAAGATAGTGACCTGAGCCAAAGTCGGATGCTTAACCGACTGAGCCACCCAGGTGCCCCAACCATTTTTTTTTTTTTTTACTAGAATACATTCATCTTTATTCATAAATACTGGAAAATAGGGCCTACTTATTTTTATTTATTTATTTTTTTACTTTGCATCCAAGTTAGTTAGCATATAGTGCAACAATGATTTCAGTAGATTCCTTAATGCTCCCTACCCATTTAGCCCATCCCCCCCCACCCCTCCAGTAACCCTCTGTTTGTTCTCTATTTTTAAGAGTCTCTTATGTTTTGTCCCCTTCCCTGTTTTTATCTTATTTTTGCTTCCCTTCCCTTATGTTCATCTGTTTTGTATCTTAAATTTCTCATGAGTGAAGTCACATGATATTTGTCTTTCTCTGACTAATTTCGCTTAGCATAATACCCTCTGGTTCCATCGACGTAGTTATACATGGCCAACCATTTTTTAATGTACAATTCGTAGTGTTAAATACATTCACATAATTATGCGACCCATTTCCAGAACTCTTCCATCTTGCAAAACTGAAACTCTGTACCCATGAAAAAATTCTAGGAGCAACTGGGTGGCTCAGTTGGTCGAGTGTCCAACTTCAGCTCAGGTCATGATGTCCTGGTTCATGAGTTCAAGCCCCATGTCAGACTCATTGCTGTCAGCTCAGAGCCTGCTTGGGATCTCTCTGTCCCTTTCTCTCTCTGCCCTTTACCTGCTCACACACACACACACACACACTCTCTCTCTCTCTCAAAAGGAAAATAAGCCTTAAAAAAATTCTATTTTCCCCTGCCCACAGCCTCCAGCAACTCCCATTCTGGCTTCCTGTTTCTGTGACTTTGACTACTCTGGGTACCTCATTTAAGGGGAGTATTACAGTATTCGCCTTTTGTGACTGGCTCGTTTCACTAAGCATAATGTCCTCAAGGCTCATCAGTATTGCAGCATGTGCCAGAATTCCCTTCCTTTTTAAGGCTGAATACTATTCCATTGTGGGGACAGACCACATTTTTCTTGCCCATTCCTTCACGGATGGACGCCTGCGTGCCTTTTTGAAAACAAAGACGTTCTGGATCCTAAAACCCCATCTTCCCCCAGAGGTGTGAGGGTAAGAGGCTGTGGGTGACAGCCTCATCAGAGCTTCTGCTCACTAGAGAAGCAGTGTAGTTTGGTGGCTGAGAGTTTAGACATGCGTCAAATCTAGCCTCCCCCAGTTACCAGCTCTAGGACCTTGGGCAAGTTCATCTTCTCTGCCCAAGAGAGAAGTGAGTGAAAAGAGAACTATAGTGAGTATCTCCTTCCTGTTCGAGGATTGACTTATACGTGTTAAGTTGCAGACACAGTGCCTGGATGGAGGGAAAAATAATGTTTCCCTGTAAACCTCAGGCCCCCTCACGAATCCCCTTCTGCAGGATTGGCTTATGAGGCTTGAAAGTTGCCCCGGGGTCACCCAGCTCGCCAGGGGCGTGGCCATAGTGGGTCCTGGTTCCCCAGAGATGCTGCTGGAAGGCTTCGCTGTGAGAAGGAAGACTGCCCCAGACAGCCTTGGGCCTCCAGGGTCAGGGGTGTCACGGACTGTGTGACCTTCAGTTGCAACTATGTGCTGGGGCCTTACTCTGTGACAAGCACACTGCTAAGCACTTTTATCGGGCATCTTTGGCCCTGCACCCTGATAAGTCACAAGACTCATTGGCATAGTAACTACCTTTGCTGTCACCGTGAGACGTGAGTCAAGACATGCACAGGCACGTAGGCTATGTCTGGCACAAGATAAAGAGCACCGAGTAGAAGTGGAAATAGCCATTTCACTGGGGGAGAGGAACTGAGGCACGGGGGTTTGAATGTCTTGCCTGGAGTCTCCCTGCTCAAAAAATGGCAGGAAGGGGATTCCTGCCAGCTCTGTGGACTGGGGACCCTCGTGAAGGAGTGTGTGTACCTGCCCCACTAACTTCTGCAGCTGTCGGGGGATCCGTTTGTGGGCAGGCCCTGCAAGTCCTGAGATGCAGGTAGAGAAACGTCGGGCCTGACCATCCCACTCCTTCCCAGTGTGGGCCAGAAGCAGCTCCTGTGTCTGGCACGTGCCCTTCTCCGGAAAACCCAGATCCTCATCCTGGACGAGGCCACAGCCGCCGTGGACCCGGGGACGGAGCTCCAGATGCAGGCCGCCCTCAGGAGCTCGTTTGCCCAGTGCACAGTGCTGGTCATTGCCCACCGCCTGCGCTCTGTGATGGACTGTGCCAGGTAAGCACCCTTCCCCGAGTAGGCCCTCTCCCCGCTCCGCCCCCATGGGCGTAGAGGAAGGCATCAGGGTTTAGAGCTGCATGGGCACTGGAATGGGTTATCACGTGCGCACTGTACAGGTGGCAAAACTGATGCCCGGCAGGGAGGAAATGAGCCCAAGAACACGTGCCCAGAAGATGTTTCCAACCTAGCTGTCAGGGTCAGGAAACCGCAGGGAAGGCCGGACTTTGCCAGAGCAGACATGCTGGGCTTTCATTGGTGCAAGCACTCGGGCGGATTGGGCCGGTAAGGGCTCCCCATTGCCCTCTCTCCTGCAGGGTGCTGGTCATGGACAAGGGGCAGGTGGCAGAGAGTGGCAGCCCGGTCCAGCTGCTGGCCCAGAAGGGCCTGTTTCACAGGCTGGCACAGGAGTCAGGCCTAGTCTGAGCCCTCTGCCCTCGCCTCGCCAACCCGGAGAGACTGCTGTGCCTTGGAGGTACAGGTGACCCAGGGGTCGTCAGTGGCACCTCAGTATTGGATCTAGACCCCTCTGATCTCTGGGAGGAAAATGGCAGAGAAAATGGCCGATCATCACAAACCCAGGAAGACACAGCAACACCCAGGTTGGCCTGATGAGGGCTCATCCCGCCGCATCCACCCTGGAGGGGCTCCCTGTGCTGGCTGGCCACCCGTTGGCCTCACCTGAGGACCTTAGAAACCTGCACATGTCTGGGCTCCACTGCAGACCAAAGAAATCAGCATCTCTGGGGCTGGGGGGCCGGGACCGTGGTGTGTGTGTGCCTTTTACAAACCACCCCCTTAATTCTGAGATGGTTGTCGAGTGATAAGCAATGACAAGAATCCAGAAAGTTCCTGCGTACCTTTACTCTGTTTCCCCCACTAGTAACATCTTGAAAAACGATAGTATAATATCATAACCAGGATATTGATAGTGGTCCAATAGGCCGATCTTATTCAGATTTCCCACTTTTACGTGGATTTGTGTGTGTATGTGTATGTGTGTGCACGCACATTTCTACGGAGGCTCCTGCAGCTACCCCCACCAGACGGGATGCTGAACGTTTCCATTACCACAGGAACCCCTCTGCTTGCTTTCGTAACCATACCCACCTCCCTCCGCCCACAACTGCTGACGCGTTCTCCATTTTGGTACCTGTTTTTATTTTATCTTGAGAGAGAGGGCATGAGCAGGGGAGGGACAGGAGAGGGAGAGAGAGAGAGAATCCCAAACAGGCCCCAAGCTGCCAGCGCAGAGCCCGACGCGGGGCTCAAACTCATGAACCACAAGATCGTGATCTGAGCCAAAACCAAGAGTCAGACGCTTAACCGACTGAGCCACTCAGGCGCCCCTTGGGACGTATTTTCAAAGCTTCCGGAGTATTCCACACCTCTTGGTGCCCCCCTACCCTCGGAGATGAGCCCCTAGGAGCGTCTTATCTGAACTGTCGCACCAGCCACACAACCCACACCAAGAGCAGACCGTCCCAGGAATGAGCACGTGCACACTTTCAACTCCATAAATAGGGTTCGCGGAGCCAGCCCCCCCAGACTCCCACTGAGAGAATCTCCTCACCGCACACACTTCCTCCATTTGTTGAAGACCAAATTCCAGCTCCCCAGGGGAGTCCCAATGGTGGTTGGGACGTCCAGAGCAGCCAGAGGCCTGGATAGGGATGGTTCAGGGCTCGCTTTCATGAGGGGGTGTCACCACGCGCCATGCTGCTCGGGCCGGTTTCCCATGGCACTCGGAAATTGGATACAGGGCTCCTAAAACTGGCTTCAGGCACCAGGCAAGGGGGACAAGAGTCTAAAATAGCCCAGCCTGAGGCCACACAGGCATATAGCTGTGAAGGGCAGCCTGAGAAAGGAGTCAAGTCCCTGGACCAGAACTTGAGGCCAGCCCCACGGTTCTTTAGTGACCTCACGGCATGGCTGCAGAGGTGAGCTGGGCACCAAATGCACACCTGATCAATGTTCACTATAGTCATCAATCCTGTTCTGAGGACCTCCGTGGGTCCTCCAGGGGGTAAAGGCTTTACACACCAGGATCTTTTTAACCACATCACTCTTTAAAAAATGTTTATTTTGAGAGAGAGAGAGAGAGAGAGAGAGAGAGAGAGAGAGAGTGCTGGGGAGGGGCAGAGGGGGAGAGAGCATCTTAAGCGGGGTGCAGGCTCAGCGTGGAGTCCAATGTGGCTCTCCATCCCATGACCCTGAGATCATGTCCTGAGCCAAAATTAAGAGTCAGGTGCCAGGCGCCCTTTAACTGCATCACTGTTGACAGGTGGGCTGCTAATTCTGTGTTGGGATGGACGTTCAGCAGCAGCCCTGGCCTCTTTACTAGAGGCCAATAGCACTGTCACCTCCAGTTGTGTGACAAAAATGTCTCTAGATGCTGCCACTGTCCCCCGGGGGATCAATCAGCTGGTGAGAGGCACTGGGCATACCCGACCCGTGGTTAATCCGCTGAGACGTGGACAATGGCTGTGTTGGTATATCAAGAGGGGCCTGTGGACACCCACCTGCTTGCTGGGACCCGGAGCCCGCCCTGTCCCAGCCCAGTCATGGGGACTTTCAGCTGGTCCATTCAACATAGGGTTTTCAGCCCAGAGTAAACCAAATCTAGATCTAATGGCAGTGCCTACCTCCCTTTGCCAAGGGGCAGCCAGAAGCTCATTCTGTCGCCTTGCAAGCAGAGTGGGAGATCTGCGTCCCTCGCCTGCCCCTGGTCATGCCTACAAGGGGCCGGCCCAACCATCACTAGCACCTCCCAGCTCTGTTTTATAAACGAGGAAACTGAGGCTCAGTGAGTTCACATGACCTGCCAATGTCGCCCAGCTTGTAAGTGGCCGAGTGGGGCTCTGCTCCTGGGTCTATTTACCACCACAGCCCAGGACGTGGCGTGGGGGGCATCTGCCCAACTTTGAAGCAGAGGAAGGGACCAGACACAGCACTTTCCATTTCTCTACTTGGAACGGAGCCCCCTGATGTCCAGGCAGAGCGACCGCAGGCCAAAGAGGCAGCCGCTGTGTGTTTGGCAAACTCTGGGGGTCATTCGAAGGCTTCTTTCATGGAGGGAGGTGGTTGGCCAGCAGGCAGAGCGTGCGCCCGGGGAGCCAGCGCTAATGAGGCTATTGTTGGGCCCATACCACGGCTTCCTGGAGACTGGCCTGCAGTGGCCACCCAGGCCATCCGTCCCCCTGCCACAGGCTCGGCGGGGGGGGGACACAGATGCAGGAAAAGCCATTTACAGACCTTCTGTGGTCAGTGCCGGTCTCAGTAGGTCCCTTACCTTCACCTGTGTCCCCTCCCATCACTGCAAACGCTTACCAAGCCCTGCCCCAATGCCTGCCACAGCCTTCTAGGGAATCCTTACAACAGGAGGAGGAAAGTCCCATCATTATCCCCTTACTAGGATGCTTTGAGGAGGCCCCTTTTACAGATGAGAAAATGGAGATAGCATAGGGATCCAAACCCAGGTGGCCGGGCTCCAGAGCTCATGTCCTATCCACTGTACCACACTGCCTCTCGCACACTTCGTTAGCTCTAAAACACCAGCTCGCTGCTAGTTGAATTCCACTCTGGTATCCCACCAGAAGCGAAGGAAAGGGCTCCTTTCCTTTTTTTTTTTCTCTTGGTTTATTTATTTATTTAGAGAGAGAAAGAGAGAGAGCGAGCACACAAGTGGGGCAGGGGCAGAGAGGGAGAGAGAACTCCAAGCAGACTCCACGCAGTCAGCACAGAGCCCAACTCAGGGCTCGAACTCATGAGCTGTGAGATCATGACCTGAGCTGAGATCAAGAGTTGGATGCTGAACCAACTGAGCCCCCCCAGGTGCCCCAGGGCCCCCCTTGCCTTCTCGAGGCAAGGGATTTGTTCATGTGTCTCACTGTGTCTCCCAGCACCTGGCATGGTGTGTAGCAAACAAGAGTGCTCAGTAAATGACAACTGCATGACTGGATGGATGGATGGACGGACGGACGGACGGATGGACAAAGGAATGAATCCTACATCATCATGTAGGATGGTGTCCTGAGGGCCGGCTGTGGTGCTGGGTGATTTACCTGGATCTTTTTCCATCCCCACACCCACCTGGCCTGGTGGACATAATGATCCCAGCTGTACCAAAGAAGAAACCACAGGTGCCGAAAGGCAAGTTCTCGAGTCCCCGATGACTTCGCACTTGGCTCACGGCCCGGCACAGAGGGCTTGTCCTGGATCAGAGAACCCAGTCACTTGGATACATGCTCCATGGCCGTGGTGGGCCATTCATCAGGGAATAAACAGATCAACTCCCTGCTCTCACAGAGCAGCCACTGTACCACCACCAGGGGAGGGACCAGCAAGAGGCAAGACCCTCTTGGTCTTGCATCCTTGGGCCTGCATCCTGCACCCTGGAACACCAGCAGACTGTGACTTGTGGCTGGAGAGGCCAGTGAGGTGGCCAGAAGGGAGCTGCGGGCAGAGGTCATGGGAAGCCAGATTACGTGGGGTGTCTGGGTGCCGAGATGGGGACCACAGGAGGGTTGTGATGTGATTTTTTTACAGACTTACTGCAGGGAGGGGGCAGCCAGGGCAAAAGCAGGGAAACCACTGAGGTGGTGGCTGTCACAGGAACACGAGAGAGAGACCAGCGTGGCAGGAATGGGAGGGAAGAGAAGCGGTCTGATTGGGAGTGTTTTTCTGAAATGAGCTGCAGGACCCGCACGGGGGTGTGAGAATGAACGGCGGACAAGAGCTCAACACTGGGAGGCACCATGTCCACTGCCCGCTCCCCTCTGGCCCAGGGGTCCCTTCCCGTGCGAGCAACGCTACGCATTGAGCCCAGGGCCTGGCACACGGCAGGTGCCGTCTCCCTCCACGTTAGGAAAGCGCTCAACCGGACCATACCTGGACGAGCAGGCGCACCTGCCCCAACCCTGGCGCTTCTGGCTTCCACCTTCTTCAGGGTTAATGCGGCTTGCGGCCTTCTCTTCATAAAGCAGAAGGAGCTCTGACTCAGGCCTGGGACCCTCTGGAGTCCCAGTTGTCTCACAATGCACACCCGTAGGCACACGCTCAGATACCTGTTTAATAGACCTGGCTTGGGGTTTTAGTGATTCAGGGTCAGGCTCCACAGAGACAGGAGACAGGAGCACACCTCCCTTCTCAGACTGACACCCCCCCAACCCCTGCCCCGACCCGACACGCATAAATACCTCCTTCCAATGGTAACACCCTGACGGGAGCCCTGTACTGAACACTCAGGCTTCAGTCCCTAAACACAACAACGTGCGAGGCAAAGGTGTCAGTCCAGGGACAGCAATATCGGAGGGAAGACCGGCAGGGTTGGGAAACTCCCTCTGCACATTTACTTGGGGCGCGGTTTTAGGGTGCAGCAGAAATGGCCTGCTCCCCAAATACAGGGAATTCTTCACCATCGAGACTCGCCCAGTTCAAACTCAGAAACCGAACATGCAGCCTCACTCACGCACTATCCAAACCCCAGAAAACATGTGAATGACTGCAGGGAGAGGTACTGCTCTCCCTTACACGCCCCTGCACTTCCCAGCCTCTTTTGCGGTGTGGTTGGGGCCGTATGACTGATTCCGGCCAACGGGCTGAGTGGAGCTGACTTGTGTGGCTTCTGGTTTGGGACACTGAAAAATGGGTGTCCATCACCCGCACGTTCCCCTCCCCTGCTGTGGTCTCTGGAAGCCAGCCCTCTGGAGGTGATGTCATAAGCCCAGAAGGACCTGGATCGCTAAGCTGTTGCAGGGAAGGCAGGGACCCTAGAGAGGCACCCGACGCTCATCAAGATACAGGAGTGAGAAACAAACCCTTTTGTTCATTTCCTAAGAGTTTAGGGCTAATTTGCTAACTGCAGGACAGCCTGTCCTGTCCTGATGCAAAGGGATTTTCTAGGGTCATTTTGGCCACAGGGGACTTTCACCCTCCTTGTGTCTTAGAACCTGACCAGGGTTGTGCATATCAGACACACCGCTGCTTGTCTCCACAATCCCAGGAGGCAGGTACGATCAGCCCCATCTTACAGATGAGGCTGCCGAGGCACAGAGACCAAGTGGCTCACACAGGGTCACAAGGCCAGTGAACCCAAGGGTGGGATTCAAACCCAGCCTCTGTCCACTGTGCCACGCTGACTCCCCGCTAAACTGCACCTGCTTAACCTCTAAGGTCCCATTTCCAGACGAGAGCTCCCGCTGGAGACGACAGGTTTGCCAAAGAGAAAGGAGAGAAGCAGACGAGAAGGTACCCAGTCCTGACTCCTGAAGGACAGGGCTGAAGCCTCTGCTAAAGCCCCAAGAACACAGGACAACTGTTCAGTAAGAAACAAAATATTTTTTTTTTTACTGCAAATTATTTGCAAATGTTCACGTTTCCAGTGTAAGTCATTAGAAAAAGATCCCCAAGAAAAACTTGGTTTATCTAGTGTGAAAGAATGGTATAACTTACAAAAAAAATAAATATGTATTTCCACCTAAAAGAAAGATGCTTCTCTGGGTTTGAAGTCAGCAACGTAGTTCATAGCAAGTATGAATCTTGGAGTAGCAGTGACCTTCCTGTGCTTTGGGGTCTCACTGTGCTCCCTGAGCTCTAAACAGGACGGGCCTCGAAGGACTCTGCTTCTCCGTTCTCCTCCAGGAACACATGGACCAGCTGTCAGAAGCCAGCCGACGTGGCCATTCCCTGGGAATGCTGCTCCTTGGCTAACCCTTCCTCCCAAGAAATTAAAGTCTTGAGACTGTTTTTCTCCCTAGAGCAGCATTTGAAGGAAAAAAAAAAAAAAGAAGAAGAAAGAAAAAGCAGCAGTCACTGATATTCGTGAATGGGTCGTTTTCTCATCCTGGAAGAGACTCAGTAATGAAATGTCGAGTTCTCCACACTGCCACCTTCAAGCTAACCAGATGCCAAGGGCGAGAAAAGAAATCTAAATACGCGGAGGCGCTGAGGGGGAACAACAGGGCTCATTTAGGTACCAACGCATTGTACTTAGGAGGTACCTGGTGCTCCCTTGACCTTGACCGCTTCATAACCATTGGCAGATCTTCTCTCTCAGGGACTACAGAAGTAGAACCATTCTAGCAATGGGTAGGAAGAGGGAGGAAGGAGAGCAGGGAGAAGACTGGAGCGGACGAGGAGCTGAGCAGCCAGGCTGGGGAGTCAGCACTGAGATGATCTCCGGGGCCAGACAGCCCACAAGTCCTGCTGAGTCCCGTCAGTGAGAGGTTCATGGACGTGGAGGCTGGCCCCATGTGTGACGCATGTACCAGTGAAGTGGGGCTGGGACATCAGTACCTAGCGTCTGAGCGCCTGGGAGACCAGACGGTTGGTGACAGGAGAGTCCTTGGCCCTCAAGGTACTGCCCGAGGGTGAGAATGATCTTCCCAGGCCCCTCACCTCCCACCCGCAGCCCCGAGGAAACAAAGCATTCTGGGAGGAGCCAGACAAGGAAGGACGTCAGAGGCGCCATGGGCAGCTGTCGGGGGCCAGCGAGCTTCTCAAAGACGGAATCCACAGACTTTGGCTGGAGAGATCTGAGGCAGTTGGCTGGATTTGGTCACTAGCATATTTTACGAAACCCATTTCTCTGGCTGTCTGGCCACCAAACCTCCTAACAAAGCACCAAGAGCACAAGTGTGCACTCCCAGGGGCGTGAGAACATATGTACATCTTGTAGGGGCAATGGAGGTGAGGGTGGGAGTGCTTTGGGGGGGGGGGGCTGCATCTCTGGGTCTCTCCTGGTTCTTCATGGTCAGTTCCAGGTTGGGGGCTGGACGGTGGCTGCTTTGTGTGTGTTTTCATTTTTTTGTTTTTTTGTTTTTTTTTTCCTTTTTTCTTTTTGGTTTCAGTAGACAGGAGGCTTGGGTTCCCCAGAACAGCGCCTCATCCCTGGATGCTGCCCTGTCAGCCCTGTAATTCCGACCAGATGCACCAGCTCTAGGGCTCACACCAGGCCAGCATCTTTGGCCATGCTGTAGAAAAGACCTCTCTCCTGCAGGAGGTCCAAGGGGTGGCCACACTCCCGGATTTCTCCTTTGTCTAGGACGATTACCCTGCAAGAGGAGGGGACACAGACATGAAGGATAGGGAAACAGTTGACACCCTGGGCCCCCAAGAGCCACATGACCAACTCCCTGCTTTGGGTCAGGGCCCTAATGCCTCTTGTTAGGACTGGTGCAGTAGCCTTCCAACTGGCTGCCCATCCTCAATCCCTCCTCTTGTCACTAAGTCCTGTGATGCTTACACTCATTACCGGCTGTCACTTCTTACATTTCCTTCCCGGAGCAATCAGCTTTTGTTTGTTGCTGTGTTTGCTGTCTATATCCATACACAGCCCCCAACTAACGTATCAGGTCCCTCAGGCAGGCTCCTTCTCTGATACCTCCTTGCTGAGTCCCCAGTGCCTAGAACAGGACCAAGAATGTGGCAGGGACTTCACACACGTATGTTGATTGAATCAATAATGGAGTGATGCCAGAAACACCCAGCGTAAAGAGAGGGCTGTGACTAGACACGGGATGATGCTGTACAAACGGGTAAATCCCAAGGCTGACAGGCCTCCTATGCCAGCAGCATCACCTTGTATAGTCCATGATGGTGTTGAGCCGGTGAGCAATGGTCAGGACAGTGCAGTCGTCAAACTGCGTCCGGATGGTAGACTGAATGAGGTCATCGGTTTCGAGGTCCACGGCCGCAGTGGCCTCATCCAAGACCAGGATCTTTGTCTTCCTCAGCAGAGCCCGGGCCAGGCACACCAGCTGACGCTGCCCAACGCTTGAGCGGAGACAAAGAGCAGGAGACAGAGTGTCACAACCACCCCTGACCCTGAGCCCAGGCCTGAGCTGGGAGAAGAGAGAGGAGACACCAGGAAAGCACTGCCAGTCCCCGCTCCTGCGCCCACGGCAGACGTTAGTGATGCCAGGACATTCTTGCTGTTGACCTAGAAGCGGGCTCAGGATCATTTTCAACACAGGACTCGGAGGGGATATCCAAAATATGTGACGAGGGCAACAGGGGTGGTGTGACATCACAAGATGGCCCCACATGCGTGCCTTCTGTAGGACACTCCCCGTTGACTCTGGACTCAACCGCGTGTCTTGCTTTGGTCAAGGGCATGCTGGCAAACATAAGGCCAGCAGAGGCTTGCACTGGGAATGCACACCAGGGTTTGCGCGCTCTTGCACCTCTGCCGTCACCACGACAACGTGCTTGGGCTGGTCTGCTGAAGGAGGAAGGACAAGTGGAGCAGACCCTAAGTGCCCTCGCGGACCCCCAACCAGAGGAGTGAGCCACGAACAGCAGAGCCGCCTGGCTGATCACCCCAGGTGTCTGAACGGTCACTGCCACTGCTCAACACATCTGAGGCTTGGTGGTTGGCGGTCACAGAGATGGGCAACTGAGCCAGCCACTGACTAATAACAATGGAGCAGGACTCTGGTTTGCTGTCGTGCCAGACATGAATACTTTGGTTGCTGGGTCATGGGTGGATCCTGGGACAAGGGCCAACGCAGCTGGGGCAGTGAGTGGTGACTCAGAGGGCTCAGAAAAGTGCTATGAACCAACTGACAGAGAAGCTTTTCAACAGTTTAACAAGCGACAGTCACTCTCAGCTGAATAAATCTGGTGGAAGGAAGGAACCATATTAGCATCCCGGTTATAGCTCATGGTAAAAAGTAAGTCTGGACTGAAACCCATTTCACAGATATTGAAACTGCGGCTCCAAGAGGTTAAGAGAAATTGGCTTGTCTGTGGCAGAGCCGGGACTCAAACCCAGGTCGGACACGTATGCATAAGGACCAAGGCGGAGCTGAGGAGACCCGGTCAGGGCCTCGCATGCCTGCCTACCTCAGGTTCTCCCCGCCTTCTGCACACTCGTGGTTCAGCTTATCGGGAAGGGCTGACACAAAGTCCTTGAGGTGAGCCAGCTCCAGGGACGTCCAGACTTCTTCATCGGAGTACTGGCTGAACGGGTCCAGGTTCATGCGCAGGGAACCCGAAAACAAAACAGGGTCCTGTTCAGGGAGAAAACGGCAGATGGCATGTGAGGCTCACGTCATGTTGGGTAGGGATGAGGCAGAAGGGTGGGGTGTGAAAACTTCTGATAGGGTCCCAGGGCTCCTTGGAATCACCCTTTCTGGAGACATTAATAATGGGGGGAAAACAGTTTGGAAAACCTTGGATTAAGTGAAATACAATAGATTTCTTGTTGTAAGACTTTCCAGAGGCTTCAATATGCAAATGTACTGGAATCTTCCAGAAGAGAGAAGCAGCCTGGGTAATCCCTGATCATCAAGTGCCATGGATTCCTCCCTGTTCCCTGCCTACAAAGTACAGTCTTAGAAAAAATCTTAGAGAAAACAACATGACAAGTAAACACATTAGGGAATCACCACCTACAGAAATCAATCTAGAAAATCCATTTTCCACTCCTGGCTCTTGAGAGACTTATTCTTGTCCCGACTGGAGCCAGCGGGAGTGAAGAAATGATATCCAGTTAATTCCCACTGTTATTTGTATGCTAAGAGGAGATTCAGTGGCAAAGAAACAGTATGGTTTCGATGAAAATAACAAAATAGGAACCCATTTACGTTTGTCCTGAAAATATACCTATGTAAGCTTTCAGGGTGCCCCACTGACGCCCTGGGCACCCCAGACCCCACCTGTGGGATAATGGTGATCCTGAAGCGCAGATCATGTAGGCCAATCTTGGCTATGTTGATGTCGTCGATAATGATCTCTCCCTCAGCAGACTCGTTAATCCGAAACAAGCCCAGGGTCAGGGACGACTTCCCAGCTCCTGTCCGCCCCACGATGCCAACCTGTGGGGCAGGAAGGGCCCAGGGTAAGGCAGGAAGGCTGGTATCTGGGGGTTACCTCTTGCCCTCCCCCATGGGGCCCTCATTTCAGGTATCCACCCTAGAGCAGTTCAGTCACCTGGTCGGCCCAGTGTCTACCACAGCCCTCCCCATCAGTAGCTTCCCAGGGACATTCCTTCAGGGGCTGTTTTGGCCAAGGGTGAAGAAGGACTTCTGTCTCGGGGCGCCTGGGTGGCTCAGTCGATTAAGCATCTGACTTTGGCTCAGGTTATGATCTTGCAGATCATGAGTCTGAGCCCTGCATCGAGCTCTGTGCTGTCAGTGCACTGCCTGCTTTGGATGTCTGACCCCCTACCTCTCTGCCCCTCCCCAGCTCGTGCTCTGTCAAAATAAATAAAAAAGGGGACTTCCTTCTCTTTGTCAGCTCTTTTTATAAGTTAAAATTATAATCACTTCTTTTGATAAGTGAGCACAGATCTCCAAAGAGGGCTCAGGCAGAAGGGGTTTTCCATAAAGCCCCATTTGTTTTCAACTCTCGAAAATACTGGTCATCAGGTATTTTCCCCCTACTGTTTTTCAGTCCTTTGATGGTGAGTTTCCCATCCCGAGCTGCTGAAATATCTCAAAGATACAAGCAGATCCCCCTGCATGCCTCACCTTCTCCCCTCCACCCCAGCTGCATGAGCAAAAAAGAGGCTACGGATAGGACCGGTCTCCCTGTTCAGTGGCCAATGATGGACATTCCTGACACCCAGTTACAACTCTTGCCTTCTCATCTGGGCTCTTGAAAGGCAGGCTTCCTCCAACCTCTAACAAAAATGTCACAGAGGAGAGTCTCATGATACAACACAAACCATAAAGCCTCAGTGAGAACACCACCCACTCTGTTCTTCCCCTTGTTCTTAGAGAAATTATCTCACAGGAATAAAACGTTCTGAGCCTCGCAGCAGGAACGGCTTAACAAATACACATGTTTAGAGATGAAGGAAACACTGTCGCATGGCAGGTGACCAGGAAGACCGTTAAGTCTGATTCCTGAGGAGAGTCTCAAGGTCTCAGGGCAAGGACGTCTTACAGGAGCAGCCTGGGACCAGGGGTACGTTCCAAACTTCTGACACCCTCACATGCTCATTGAGCCATCCCCACTAGTGATGACAGCATCTTCCTGTTCTAGAGCTGGCAAACCTGAATGCCTGCAGGGGACAGCTAGGCACACAAGTCAGACAGGGAGGGACAGGGTGAGCTGAGAAGCTCTTGTCTGGTCTAGAAAAAGCCAGGCAGGGAGTGTAAGCCCAGTGTTGCTACATGTTCTGATCTTTCTTTCTTTTTTTTTTTTTTTTAAATGTTTATTTTTTTTGAGACAGAGAGAGACAGAGCATGAACGGAGGAGGGACAGAGCGAGAGGGAGACACAGAATCTGAAACGGGCTCCAGGCTCTGAGCTGTCAGCACAGAGCCCGACGCGGGGCTCGAACTCACGGACTGTGAGATCATGACCTGAGCCAAAGTTGGACGCTTACCCAACTGAGCCACCCAGGTGCCCCCCCCCCTTTTTTTTTTTTCATGTTCTGATCTTTCAAGAAAAGCAGGAAGTGGATCTTTACAGAAGGCACACCAGATTTTTCATAATTTTTAACATACTCAGATTTCTTCTCCCCCCCCCCCCCCCCCCCCCCCCCCCCGAAAACACACAGGTGGGCCTCATTTGGTGGCCGGTCAACAGTATGCAACACACCTGGGACACTCTGAGCAGCTTTTACCTCCACAAGCCCCACCCCCACGGTCCAGGGCCGTGATAAACTGGGGGAATGAAGCACCTGGTTTCGCCTGCCCCACTGTGAACGGATGGGGGAAACAAGGTACACCCACCTTCTCCCCTCCATCGATGGTGACGTTAATGTGCTTGAGAACCAAGTCCAGGTTTTCCCGGTAACGCAGGCCATAGTCTCGGAATTCTACTCGGCCAACCTGAGGCCAGGTGCTGGGCGGAGCCGTCTCGGGGATTTGCCAGGGAGCCTGTGATCGGGGGTGGGGGGTGGCGGTAAGGGATCTTCAGTCCCATGTGACCCAAGGCTGTAGGTGACCTGCAGGTCCCCTCTGACCTCATCTCCCTCCCTCTTGCTCACTCGGCTCCCCGTGGGGCTGCACTACCTCTCAAACACACCTGCGTACCTCGCTGCTGGGCCTTTGCACCTGCGGGTGCCCCTGTCTGGAATGCTTTCCCAAACTACCCTCTCGTGCGCTCCCTGGCATGCTGCAGATCTTCCGCCAGTTCAGACCACCCCCTGCCTCTGTGCCCTCCGTCCCCTCCCCTGCTTCGTTCTCCTCCAGACCACCGGGCACCTCCGAGCACCGCAGGTGTGCATTAATTCGCTTATTCTGTCACCCACGCCCCCTGGAACATCTCTGTCAGGACAGGTTCTTTCCCTGTTCGCTGTCATACTCCAGGCACACAGTAGGGACTCCACGAATATTTGTGGACTGTACCAATAAGTGAGTGGTCTTCTCTGGTCAGACACAAGGGCAAAGGTGTCAGTCTGAATGCCTTCTACATCTGGACACCAACTATGCAGCGACGGCTAATGAGAAAGATCACGATCACGTGACCTCACTTCATCCTCACTACAATCCCATGAGAGGGGTCCTTTCATTACCCCCAGTTTACACATGAGGAAACTGGAACACAGAGAGGGTGAGTAACTTGCCCAGAGTCACACAGCCCCTATTTCTGAAAAGCTTCTTAAGTTCCGTTCAGCATTTCCTGAGCTCTAGAACTGGATGTGCTCCGGGCCAGGCTGGAGGCTACCTCTGGGGGAGCTGAGGAATGGAGGGGACAGCAAGAGAGAACTTTCATCCTTTCTCCCCCATAAGCTTGTTACATTAATTTTCATTTACAACAAGCACAGTCCCCTTTTACAAATTTATGTATAATGCAGGGGATACGCTGTAAGAACACGGAGGGCACTGGAGAGAGAGGTGGGTGGAACTTTCTAACTGTGAAAATATATTCTATATAAATACATATTTTTAGTAGTGCTAAGACCCTGGATCTTTACATTCTTTTGTATTTTTCAAGTATGTTCTTACTTGAGAAATTAAAAAAGTAAGTAATTAAAAGAAGTAAAAACAAAAATTTTTAAAATAAATTTAATTTCGGGGCACCTGGGTGGCTCAGTAGGTTAAGGGTCTGACTCTTGGTTTCAGCTCAGGTCATCTCATGGTTCGGGAGACTGAGCTGACAGCACAGAGCCTGCTTAGGATTCTGTCTGTCTGTCTGTCTCTCTCTCTCTCTGTCCTTCCCCTGCTTGGGCTCTGTTTCTCTCTCTCTCTCTCTCAAAACAAATAAACAAACATCCATAAATTAAAAAAAAATAAATTTAATTTCATACTTCATGCACGGTGAACTGCAGGGCATGTGAATTAGATCTTAAAAACTAAAAAAATAAATTCGATGTTGAGCGTGAAAACCCCTGGTGTAATACACTCTTATTTCCAGAGGGGGCGCTCACACCATTATGAATAATGCTCTCCCATGAAGCGGGACCTGGTTCACCTGTGTCAGAGTCTTAAGGACGGGGCATTTTCTTGGGAGGCAGTGTGCCAATGGCCCCGTAACCTTGAGCAAAGTAACTTAACCCTGTGTCTTAGTTTCCTGATGCGTAAAATGGGGATCATGACAGAACATGAGCTATAAGGCTACATAAAGATTACACGAATTACTCTACATAAATTGTATGAATTACTCTATGTAAAATGTGTAGGACAGGGCTGACAGCTCCCGAGGGCCCAATATGTGTCCCTAATATTACTGGTGGTGGGGGCGATGAGGGGATCCACTGGTATTGTCACCATGATCACTGCCAATGCCACCAGTGATAGTGTGTAGGCAGAAAACGGCACTTTCTAGGGGCAATGTGGCACTGATGTCTGGACACTTGGGTCCTACCCCGACCACGTGTGACCTTGGATCAGTCACTGTCCCTCCCCAGGCAACCCTCTCCTCCATCTATAAAATGGGGACTTGGGTCAAACAACTGCCGGGTTCCCCAAACTTCAGTCATGATTTTTACAACATCCACGTACTGACTCTCTTGCGGTTGACTTTCAGGGCTTTGAATCAACTGGTATTTAATTTTTAAACGTGACGATGAAACTAGTCTCATTCTGCACCGCACAAGTCCCTCATACAGATATGTAACAAAGAACAGAAGACAATTTTCGCTGAATAGGGGTTGTCTGTTGAAGGCACCCAGCTCGCGCTGATGAGGTCAGGTGAGGGCAGGCGAGGGCAGGCCAGGGGCCGGCTTTACCTCCTTCTCCGTTTCCGAATACTCCTTCAGTCTCTCCACGGCCACAATGTTGGTCTCCAACTCGGACGACATGCGAACCAGCCAGTTCAAGTACGTGGTGACCTGTGCACAGAAGAGTCACATGTAGCTTCTGGGGTGAGCAGGGGCTGCTTTATCTTCAGCAAGTGATTACGAATTACGCAATTTTTTGAGGTAAGAAAGGTACCAGCCCCACGTACCGCCGTCGCCAGACTGCACCTCTTAGGCAAGCACGTTGCAAAATAACCCCTGGGCCACACAAGCAATCAGAAAGAGCATCAGAAAAGATTTCCAACGAGATGGTAATAAGGGAAAATCCAATGTATCAAAATTTGGGCAATGTGGCTAACGCCGGAATGAGAGATAAAGTGATAGAGTGAAAAGCATTTTTCCTGTCGCTGGAGGCATCCTCTTGGT
Source organism: Neofelis nebulosa (assembly GCF_028018385.1). Taxonomy (NCBI): domain Eukaryota; kingdom Metazoa; phylum Chordata; class Mammalia; order Carnivora; family Felidae; genus Neofelis; species Neofelis nebulosa. The sequence goes on from NC_080799.1 coordinate 32,303,382, forward strand.
TCATCAAGGGCTTTCCTTGACTGACGGGGGAATCCCGGCCCCGTGTCTCATCTCCCTCCAGCACCAGCGGGTCAGGCACCGGGCTTCTCAAACGCCGCTTGGCCCCTCACCTCTCCCCCAGCTCCTGCGGGGATTCAAAGCAAAGGCCCGAGACCCTGACGACCATAAGAGAATGCAGCTGGGGGCACCCGACTTGCCTGCAGTGAGTAGGACACCGAGAGGCCCACTAAGCCGGCGCTGAGACTGTGCCTGGAGATCACGGCGAACAGGGCAGCAAACAGGACGATGCAGTTGCCTACGCACTCCAGCCGCACGGCCAGCCACCTGCTCACAGACACACAGGCAGATGGACAGACACACCAGGAGTTGGCTCGTCAGAGATCTGGTTTCTGGCTCAAGCCGGGGAAGGAGGGAGGCACTTTGCTAATGGAAAGAATTCCCTGAGAGCTCCCGAGACAGGCCTTCAATCTGTCCTCTCACGGGGGAAGGAGAGCCAAAGGGACACGGTCTCACTAATTCCTCATTGATCTCGCAACCCCGGGGGACTGAAACGGAGTTCTCCGGAAGAAGCCTTCCCGGGAAACTAAAGCTTGCCTTTTTAAGAACCAACTTTTTTTTTTAGGGAAACCTTTATAACATACCCATGTACACCCATCTGCAAAGACAGGTCCAGGAAAGTTCCTAAATACTAAGAAGTCATCGACTGTAAGAGGCAGCAGTGTTGTAAAAATAACCTTTTCTTGGCAGAAGGGGGAAGGGAGAGTGAGAAATGAAATACTATTTTCAATGTAGCTGTAATGTTCCTAGATCACCCTCCTTTTAGAAATGTTAAAATACATTGTTTTACCTCTTGGAATATAAACAGATAACATTATTGGTTTAAAGCGAACTTCCTTCCCTAGTGTACCTCCAAGCGTTAGGAATATTAGTGACTTAAGGTGTAAAACATTTTAGGGAAATGGTGTTGTTGATCTTATTTCCACTACAGCCCTTAAGATTTGTGTGACTGGGGGTGCCTGGGTGGCTTAGTAAGTTGAGCGTCTAACTTCGGCTCAGGTCATGATCTCATGGTTTGTGGGTTCAGGCCCCACGTTGGGCTCTGTGCTGACAACTCAAAGCCTGGAGTCTGCTTCAGATTCTGTGTCTCCCTCTCTCTCTGCCCCTCCCTTGCTCACACTCTCTCTTTCTCTCTAAATAAACAAAAAAACAAATAACATTAAAAAAAGAAAAATTTATCTTTTTTTATTAAAAAAAATTTTAACATTTATTTATTTTTGAGAGATAGAGTGAGCGAGAGTATTAGCAGGGAAGGGGCAGTGAGAGAATGGGGACACAGAACCCAAAGCGGGTTTGAACGGGGCTCAAACCCATGAACCACGAGATTGTGACCTGAGCCGAAGTCAGATGCAAAACCAAGTGAGCCACCTGGGCGCCCCAAAAAAGAAAAATTTTAACAAGATTCACGTGACTGATCTTCCTGGGTGTGAGCTTATCCTAAAAACAAACCCAAATTTGAGAAACTCCCTGACAATTCTGCAGAGGAAGGTCAGGTCTCCAGTGATTCATGGTCTCCCCACCCAGTCTTACCTTATGGGATTATATTGTGTACGATGGGGCAACAGTTGGTTACGACACATTGCTCCCAGGGTGAGTCACCCCCTCTCCAGAATTTCCTATCCCACATCTCAAAAAACATATCAGGACATGAATGAGGAGAATATTCTTTTAGAGATAAGTCAGATACTTTTCTGAATTTAGTCGACAAGTAGAGAACTCCTGTCCCTTCTTTGGGACGGATGCTTTTTTCATCATGGCCATTTCATGTGGTCCAACCTCAGGTTGGTGAACAGCTTCCAAAGCTCATCACACAGGGGTGGTGGGTGATCACCCCCGTCAGCTGAGAACCAGGCCACAAAAATATCAGCTGAGTCCGCCTGTCACCGATGACCTTGTACCGTCAGGACCACAGCGAACGGATAGTTCCTGCAGTATTTTCTGACTCCAGAAAATCTTGCTCCCTGTTGTTCCTCAGTGCCACCGGAGTGCCTGTGCTTTAAGCTGCCAGTGCTCCTGTCTGCTTTTAATGTTATTCTGTCCCTTCCCGCCCCCACCAAGTCTAACCATCCCGTGTGTGAGGCCCTCCTCCAGGAACTAAGGCTTCCTTCACCTCCTCCCGCAGGCCTCGGGTGCCCACCTGTTGGCCACGATGCTGGGGTAATAGGCCTTCTGGTTCTCGTCCACCTTCAGGTCGCTCTGGCGGATGAAGCGCTCCTGTTCCTCGAAGGCGCGGATGACGCTGACCCCCAGCAGGGTCTCATTGAAGTGGGAATACACTGGGGAGCGGCTGACGGATTCGAGGCGTTTCAGCTGCCGGGACGAGGCCACGTAGAACCTCTAGGGGAAGAGAACGGACCAGGGAGCTGGCAAAGCCCCTCCCGTGCCAGCCACCCACCCCCACCAGGGCTGCGCTGGACAAAGCCTGGACACACACGGCACCTCCGGAAGGCAAGACGGTGGAGCTGGGCTGCTTTTTAACAGGTGTCTCTGCTCACCCGATGCCAGCACAACAGAATGACGACAGCGACCACATAATGCCAGCAGCTCAGGCCCACAGGAAGCCGACTACCCTAGCACAGTTTGAAGTCCTTCCACAGAATCGGCTCATTTCATCATCACCAGACAGCTAGGAGTCGGTGCTCATTTGCACGGACCGTCAGTAAACCCAGGCACAAAGAAGCTCGCTGACCTCTTCCCGCTCAGGTCCCCCTCAGGCGACAAGTGGCCGAGCTGGGGGGCTGGACTCAGAGAAGCCGGCTGTCAAGGGTGAACCTCTGCACTGTCCTGTCTCTCTCAAGCCACAGACCTCCTAGGGTTCTCTGGACCCAGCAGCATGGCCTTTGGCCTCCACCCATCCCCGCGGGCAGTCACCCCATCGGCTCTGCTCCTGCCCTAACCAGGGCAGATGGAACAAAAGCAAAGCAAATCGCGCCCTGGAAGCTTCGAGGACCCGCCCTTAGATGACAGACTGGTCACATGAGAACATTTAGCTCTCTCGGCCTTAGTTTCCTCGTCTGTACAAACGGGACCGGGGAGACTGAGGTTCCCCATTCTGGAGGTGGCACGTAATGCGAAGGCAGGTGTTTCACAAGCGACACAGCCAGACAAATGAACAAGACAGGGAACAAAGGGTGGTTAGGGACACGGCCTCCCCGCCTCCTGGGGCCCTTGTGGGAGCAGAGACCTTCCACAGAGAACAGTGAACATAATGGAGGAGTCGGACGGGGCTCCGAGTTTAGCAGCTGCTTCCTGGATGGCAGCGTGTGCGGTCACCTGAACCCACGCCTGGGGAGCCTTCTGGGTCCTGGAAACCCTATAAGCTAACCCAGCACCACGCCAGCCAGGGCAGGCCCACGATGGTTGCTCTGCCAGTCCTCGAGGGTAGGCCAGATGCCCGCTCTGCTCCTGAGCCTCTCGGCCGTGAACAAAACCCTGATGCCTCGGCCCCGCGGCATCTGCCCTGGGAGGGTTCCTCTCCCCGGCTTTCTTTCTAAACATCCCGGATGGAAATCATTCTCAAGTACTTTCCCTGCTCAACCTACTCCACTTTATTTACTGTAGAAAGCTACCCTGAGATGTATTTGTGTTTAAATTGTTGTTTGCTTACTTATTTTTAATTTTTAAAAATATTTTATTTATTTTCGAGAGAGGACAAGTGGGGGAGGGGCAGTGAGAGAAGGACAGAGGATCTGAAGTAGGCTTTGTGTGGACAGCAGGGGGCCCAACACGGGGCTCGAACTCATGAACTGCAAGATGATGACCCGAGCTGAAGCCACCCAGGAGCCCCTAAACTCAGTCTTTTTAAAAAAGAACGATCAGCTAGCTTCCCTTTTATTTTTTTTTATTATTATTTTTTTAATTTTTTAATCTTTATTTTTGAGAGAGAACGTGTGAGCAGGGGAGGAGCAGAGAGAGAGGGAGACAGAATCTGAAGCAGGTTCCAGGCTCTGAGCTGTCAGCACAGAGCCCGACGCGGGGCTGTAACTCACAAACTGCGAGATCATGACCTGGGCCGAAGTTGGACGCTCAACCGACTGAGCCACACAGGCATCCCGCTAGCTTCCCTTTTCAACTCTATTCCAGGAGACATAATCCACCCTGCCAGACTCAACTGACTTTTTCAGAAACCAAGTGCCTGGTGCTTGTAAATAAAAATAACTGCTTGCTGGGCACCTGGGGGTCTAGGTTGGTTATGCATCCAACCGCTGATTTTGGCTCAGGTCACGATCTCACGGGTTCATGGGTTTGAACCCGGTGTTGGGCTCCACGCTGGCAGCACGGAACCTGCTTGGGATTCTGTCTTACCCTCTCTCCCTGCCCCTCCCCCAGTCATGTTCGAGCTCGCTCTCTCTCTCTCAAAAAAAATAAGCATTGGGGCACCTGGGTGGCTCAGTCGGTTAAGTGTCCGACTTCGGCTCAGGTCACGATCTCACAGTCCGTGAGTTCGAGCCCTGCGTCGGGCTCTGTGCTGACAGCTCAGAGCCTGGAGCCTGCTTCAGATTCTGTGTTTCCCTCTCTCTCTCTGCCCCTCCCCTGCTCACACCCTGTCTCTATCTCAAAAATAAACATTTAAAAAAATAATAAATAAAATAAGTAAATAAATAAGTAATAACCGCTCGACAAGCACATGCCTGAGCCAGGCAGCAGGCCACAAGCTAAGGTACTTGGAGCTGTGACTGGGCAGTTTTTCAGACACCAAAATATTCCATAAAAGTAGAAATGCCTTCTTCCAACTAACAAGGACGCCCCAACACAAGTCCACATCGGCTTATCTCTTCATCTTTTTATAAAAATGACTTGCTTTTAAATTAAAACATTAATGGGTAGCCATTTAAAACGCTGGGGGTTGGGGGAATGATACAGATGGGAATATTATAAAAAAAAAAAAATCACACTGCAGCCATCACACTCAGATAAGCACTATTCAAATCTCAGTGTATAACCTTCCAGATCTTTTCGGAGGAAAGAGAAAGAACCTACGTGTATCGAAAAGCCACTTTTTAATCAAGATATAACACACATTATGCTGAAAAATGCACCAAATCTTTACAGCTTGATGAAGTTTACATTCATTCACACCTGCACCCCCACTATCTGACCAAAATCTAGAACATCTCCAGCATCCATAAAATTCTTGTGTCCTCTGGGTCAAAACTCAAGTTATTTCTAGTTTGAGGCTATTATGAACCATGATGCTAAGAACGTTCTAGCACTTTTTTTTTTTTTTTTTTTTTTAGTAGATGCATTCTCTCATCTCTATTGCATATATGCTGACGAAGGACTGCTGGGTGGTAGGTAAGTGTGTATTTAGTTAAAAGTCATTAAACAAACAAACAAACAAATTCTCCCATAATCCCAACCCTTGGGGACACCAAGTTTTCCTTTTCCTCTCAATGCTTCCGTTTCTGGCCCTGCACAAGCACATTATGCTTGCATCTTGGTTATAGTAACAGTGTGTATATAATATGATCCTTTGCTGAACTGTCTTTGTTGTTTAGAAATAAAATCCATGGAGGGGCACCTTGGTGGCTCAGTCGGTTAAGCGTCCGACTTTGGTTCAGGTCATAATCTCATGGTTTGTGGGTTGTTGTTTTTTTCTTTTAATTTCTTTCAATGTTTTCATTTATTTTTGCGACAGAGAGAGACAGAGCATGAGCAGGGGAGGGGCAGAGAGAGAGGGAGACACAGAATCTGAAACAAGCTCCAGGCTCTGAGCTGTCAGCACAGAGCCTGACGTGGGGCTTGAACTCATGGACTGTGAGATCATGACCTGAGCTGAAGTGGGACGCTTAACCAACTGAGCCACCCAGGCACCCCTGGTTTGTGGGTCTGAGCCCTGCGTTGGACTCTGTGCTACAGCTCAGAGCCTGGATCCCGCTTGGAATTCTGTATCTCCCCCTCTCTCTGCCCCTCCCCCACTCGTGCTCACTCTCTCTCTCTCTCAAAAATAAACATTAAAACATTAAAAATAAATAAATAAAAAATAAAATCGGTGGTATCGCAACAACATCTCGGTAATTATGTCCATTAAGGAACACGAGATCCCATCACTGAGTGAAAAAAAAAGCTGGCACCAACTTAAAGAGAACACAATGAGGGTGTCGCAGTGGGTCCTGCTCTCTCTGGTTCCACCTTCATTCATGCACACCAACCACGGGGCCACAGCGTGGTGGAGCCTGGGGGACGGCTGACGACCAAGGGCTCCGGACCCCGCGTGAGCAGGCCACGGCACAGCCTGACGCGTGGAGGTCTTGGCAGCTCTCGCTCTCGTTTTGTGCTGTAGTGATTGGCTCCCATCTAAACCACTGTCTCCCGCCAGCAACTGTGCTGCAGGTAACCTTTTCGGGGCAGAAAGGGGCAGTGCAGCACCGTGGTTACCAATGCAAGCTTTAAAATCAGACAGATGTGGGGTGCCTGGGTGGCTCAGTCGGTTGAGCGTCCGACTTCGGCTCAGGTCATGATCTCGCGGTGAGTTCGAGCCCCGCGTCGGGCTCTGGGCTGATGACTCAGAGCCTGGAGCCTGCTTCCGATTCTGTGTCTCCCTCTCTCTCTGACCCTCCCCCGTTCATGCTCTGTCTCTCTCTGTCTCGAAAATAAATAAACTTAAAAAAATTAAAATAAATAAATAAATAAAATAAAATCAGACAGACGTGAGTTCACACTCCCAGCTGCACCACCAGGGCCTCGACACGCTCCTCCGTCAGCTGCAAGCACAGTTTACGTGGCCAACACCTAAACAACCAGACTGACTCCCTTGCTGTGTTTGTTCCCCTTCCTCGGTCTTGTATTCTGAAATACACATTGATGGCTGGAGCTCCAGCAACCACCTTAGACCATGAGGTCAACTTAAGAATGGAAGGCTTGTGCAAAGCTGGGAAAACTTAAAAAAAAAAACCACAACAGTGACGAAGTCTGGGACATTAACAAATATGTGCAACTGCCACACCAGAGATGAAGGACCCACCTCTAAATTTCTACTATGAGAAAAAAATAAATAGAAACAACAAATAAGTAAGTAAATAAATACATTTCCACTAGGAGAGAGAAAGACAAACATCTTGTCTGAGCTGCTGTTATTCACATCTCTATTTTCTGCAGGAGGACTAAGACCTAAAGAATTTAATAAACTCTTCTAAGTTTATTTATTTTGAGAGAGAGAGAGAGAGAGAGAGAGAGAGAGCGCACGCGTGTGCACGTGGGTGGGGGAGGGCAGAGAAAGAGGGAGAGAGAGAATCCCAAGCAGGCTCTGTGCTGTGAGCACAGAGCCCAATGTGGAGCTCGATCTCCCAAAACCATGAGATCACGACTTCAGTCGAGACCACGAGTTGGACGCTTAACCGACTGTGCTACCCGGATACCCCCATAATGTTAATAATCAATTTTCATAATCAAGGTGTCTTTACCGCTAGAGCTTTTCTCCCTTTGAGAGGTACTGAAAAGTGACAAACCCCAGTTGGGCCCCCTGCCGGCAAATCGCGCACAGCACCGTGCCGCGGAAATGGGAAGACGGCGTGAGGCCCGGACTCACACGGGAGCGTGAAACCCCGGAGGGCTCCTCCCGCAGCCCCGAGACCCCGCCTCTCACCTGCACGAAGAAGTAGATGAGGCCCAGGGGCGGGATGATGATGGCAGCGATGGGCGTGGCCAGCAGGATGATGGCGCAGGCGCCGATGACGTTGAACAGGGAGCCCATGAACATCTTGATGACCTGAGGGATCATCGAGTCCACCGTGTCCAGCTCCTTGGAGAAGCGGTTCACCAGGTTCCCGCTGGGGGTCCGCTCGAAGAAGCTCATGGGGGACCGGAGCACGTTCTGGAGCAGGTTCAGGTGCAGGCGGCGGGAAGCAAAGATCCCCCCGATGGACAGCGCCATGGAGTAGCCGAACACCGAGATACCTGCAACGTTTTGGCGGTAAACACCGCAGTGGGGTCCGGGCCCGGGGTGGGGGTGGGGGTGAGGACAGGCCATGCAGACGCAACAGGCCTGCACGCTCAGCCTCGAAGAATAACGGCAACGGTGATGACGAGAGTCGTGGCTGCTATTTACTGAGGACTCAGTGTCTATTCAACACCGTATAAGAGTTTCACACGTTAATTTTTTTAAAAAATTTTAAATGTTTGTTTTTCAGAGAGAGAGAAAGAGAGAGCGAGCACGAGCAGAGACAGAGAGAGACACAGAATCCAAGGCAGGCTCCAGGCTCTGAGCTGTCAGCACAGAACCCGCCGTGGTGCTCACACGCAAACCATGAGATCGTGACCCGAGCCGAAGTCAGATGTTCAACTGACAGAGTCACCCAGGCGCCCCACATGCACCTAATTCTTAAGACTGACTCTATATAAATCCTATTAGCACCCATTTTACAGAGAAGGGAGCTCAAGGTCAGACAGGTGAACTCCTCTGCCCTCGATACAGTCAGCCAATCAGCAGCAGAGTCGGGGTTCTGATCCAGGCAGCCTGCTTGCTCCAGGGTCATGCTCTTAATCTGTATGCCACATTCCTCTAGACCAGTGGCATGCAACAGAACTTTCTGGAATGATGGAAATGTTCTGGACCTATGCAGTCCAGTGTGGTCACCTCCAGGCACATGTGGCTACTGAGCACTTGAAATGTGGCCAGTGCCACTGACAGCTGATACTGTTACTTAGGTTTGACGAACCGCAATTCAAAGAGCCATACCGTGGCCAGCGGCCACCAGAGTGGACAGCTCAGCTCTGGAACAGACACTGCTGCTGTGTGAGGCAGGGAAACATCACACCCACCCTGTGTCCCACCTTCCCTCAAGGACAGTTTGGAGGCTAGTCCCATGCCCAATGACGAGGCGTTAGGGATGAAGAAATCTGGGAAATCCATGTCTACTCTTCTGGTTTGTTTGTTTTTTTTCAAACCCATCTCCCGGAGACCATGAGACATCTGTGGCTCCTCTGAACAAGCCACAGCGAGACAGCCATTCTTTGCAAAGAGATTTCATAGGGATGGAGAGGCTTACTCTCAGGAGCAGGGGCTGCAACAACTGGCTGCACCCAGCGCTGCCCAACTGTGTCTTTGCCACCTACCAGCTGTGGGACCTTCCCGCAAGTCACTTAACCTCTAGGCACCCGGGGTCCTCCTCTGTAAGATGGCAACAATGATACGTAACCTTGTAGCACTGCTGAATGTGAAGGGCAGTGTGCCGCTGTACAGAAAGTACTCAAATGTATCAAACCTATACTTACGTATCACAGACACTGAACACACGTAGGTAGGGACAGATGCACACTGCTTTTAGGAGTCTAAACACACGGCTCGTTAACATAGTGTAGCACAGTGATCAAGAGCAGGGGCTCCAGGGCCAGACCACCTCATTCAAAGCCAGCCCTGCCCATGTATTTGCTGTGCAACTTCCGGCAACTTACTTAACCTCACTGGGGCTTAGAGTCTCTATTTCTTTTCTTTTCTCTTTTTTTAAAATTAATTTATTTTTATTTACAAAATTTTTAATGTTTATTTTTGAGAGAAATAGAAAGACAGATAGAGTGCCTGGGTGGATCAGTTGGTCAGGCATCCAACTTCGGTTCAGGTCACGATCTTGTGGTTCATGAGTTCGAGCCCTGCGTCAGGACCCGTGCTGACAGCTGGGAGCCTAGAGCCTGCTTCCAATTCTGTGTGTCATTCCCTCTCTGCCCCTCCCCTGTTTGCACTGTGTGTGTGTGTGTGTGTGTGTGTGTGTGTGTGTGTGTGTGTGTCTCACAAATAAATAAACATTAAAACAAATTTAGAATGAAAAAAAAAAAAAAAAAAGAGTGCAAGCAGGGGAGGGCAGACAGAGAGAGAGGGAGAAACGGAATCTAAAGCAAACTCCAGGCTCCGAGCTGTCAGCATGGAACCTGATGTGGGGCTTGAACTCAAATCACAAGATCATGACCTGAGCCTCAGCCATGATGCTTAACTGACAGAGCCACCCTACTCATCACCCTACTCATTTTTATTTTAGAGAGACATAGTGTGTGCAGGGAACATGGGCAGAGGGAGAGAGAAAAAATCCCAAGCTGGCCCCATGCCCAGTGCCGAGCTCAATGTGGGGTGTGATCCCACAAGCCCGGGATCATGACCTGAGCAAAAATCAAGAGTCAGAAGGGCAAGGGACTGAGCCACCCAAGTGCTGCTAGAGTCTCTATTTCTAAAATGCGGAAAATACTAGCTGTGACCTCATGACACCTGCTGCAAAAGCAACGTAAGTTAAAACACCTAAAAATGTTTAGAACATGACCAGCACCAATTAAGTGCTCGGTAAACAACAGCTCTTATTATTAATGCTGTTGTGTTTGGGGACCTTCGTGGAACCACAAGAAGGGTATACAGGGTTTCTCAATTTTGTCACTACTGACATTTGAGACTACGTCATTCTCTGTTGTGGGGGCCGGGCTATGCACTGCAGGACATCTAGCGACCCTCCTGACCTCTACAAGGCAGTTGCCCCCCACACCGTGACAGCTCTAAGTACCTCCAGACATTGCTAAATGTCCCCCCAGGGGACAACATTGAGCACCACTAGCATAACCGAGTTCCCACTCTCAGGGAGCAGGTTAAAGTCCACAAGTGAGAGTTTACAGAAGCCCCATCACCCTGACACAGGAACAAGGGGCAAGGGCCCTTGCTTGCCAAGGCTCGAGGGGGCTGCTGTTCCTCAGCTTTCCTCATCTGTAAAATGGACACATTGGAGTGCTCTTCATCTCCTAGGGCCCCATGAAACAGAGCATTCAAGAAACATTCCCTCTATAAGGTATCTGAGTGTCTACTAAGTGATAGGTACCGTTCATGTGAGTTTGGCTTAGTTTGGGGGTCTGCAAAACCCTGACAAATGGGGGACCCAACTGCATAATAAGACATGGAGACATTTCAAGTGGCCAAAATTGGGTGGGCAAAGGAGGATGGGAAGGAGACGGCCCCCACCTTGCGAAATGCCCAGGGCCCCGTAGACGCTCAGCCGGACTTTGGTGTGCTCCTGGGTCCCGTTGACGACGGGGTCATCAGTCCAGAGGCTGAGCCAATAGTTAGAAGCCAGGGCAGCAATGTGGTTGCACAAGAAAAGGAAGATGCTCAGAAAGGTGATGAACAGTCCAATGGCCTTCATGTAGTCCCAGTACACGGACAGCTTGACCTGCAGACCCGGGGACAAAAGGCATTCGGAGGGTGTTCCCACCACATGCATCCAAGGTCATGCACTCCAACAGCACCTGTGTGATCCAGTCCCGCCCCTCCCCTCCCCCCCACCCGGTGCTCACGCCCACGGCACAGTCCCCCTTAGTTGATGGATAAAGTCAGCAGGAGAGAAAGTCAAGGTCTCTGCCCTCATGGAGCTGCCGGTCAAGGGGCAAGACAGACATCCAGCGCCCAGGTGAATGTGTAATTATAGAGAAGGGCTGGAGCAGTGCAGGATTCCCTCAGAGCATAAAATTGGGTATCACGACCTGAGCGAACGGGGAGGTAATCTGACAATTTCCCTGAGGAAATGATGACCAAGAACGGAAAAAAGGCACGTAGGGCAGAGGAAGCAGCATGTGCAAAGGCCCTGAGATAGCAAGGAACACAACACGTTTAGGGAACCGAAGGGAGGCGTGGGTGGCTGGAACACGGTCGAGCTATCGAACGAGCGGCAGTCACACCACACAGGGCCTGGAAGATCCTGTTTAGCATTCGGAGCTTTAGTCCAGGCCCATCAGGAAGGTGTGACATGTGGCCTAGCAACTGAGACCAAGTGCTACCTCCCCCCTCGTTTCCTCTCAACGGCGAACACCGACTCCACATTGGTTCCACTGGCTCCTGGATAGTCGGTGCCGGCTTAGTCTGTTCCTCGGCTCCAAAGGGCAACCAAGGAGGACTTCTCCCACTCCTCCCTTCCCTGTGGAGCCCAGGAGGAGGGCTAAATAATTCTGTGTAGTTGTTCAAAGGGAGGCCTGAACACCAGAGACAGGGGCAGCCTGCTTTGGGCCAGCCCTAGGCCCAATCTGCCTGGCTCGGTTTCCACAAATGCCAGGTATCCGTCCTTGTGTGGGTGTACTCATGGTCGCTTCAAGCTCTCATGTGCTGAATTTGGGGTCATAAAAACCACTGATGTGAATAAGAGTCGGGCTGAAAGGTTAACAGGTGAAAGCCTGGAGGTCTCACGTGTAACTGACCGCTTCTTTTTGACTTTTATTTTGTCTTGTTTTTCCAACTGAAATGGGGGGTGGGGGGTGGAGGGGTGGGGGGCTGTTCCAGAATTACCACGTTTTTGTCACCGTTTGGCTTTGTCACACAGCCAAGCAGCCCGCTGCTGATCCCGGAATTACACTGCGGGACTTGGGGACCCCCCCAGCAGCAGCAGAGCACAGTGGGTGTGGGAGACCAAGATTTCCGAGCGAGCTTGCTGAGCCCAGCTCCACTCCCAATCGAGCTCTGGCAAGTCACAAGCCCCCTGCTCTGTTTTCCTGGCATATAAAAGGCAGGTAATACCGGGCAGTGTGGGATTAAATAAGCACTAAGTGGGCCTGGCATTCCTTCTCCGGTCTTTGATTTGGGGTCACTCCCCTGGCTCCCCAGAGGACCAGCGAGAACAGGAGGGAGGATACACTACAGCCACCTCCACCCCTGACCAAGGCTGCGATGAGAAGAGAAGAGAAGAAGCCTGAAACGGAGGATTCCAGGAGCTTCTGGATGCATCCAGGTAGATCTCAGAGAACGGTGTGCTGACCTCGCTTGTTCCTGAACCACCCCACATGGGGTGTGAACTTATTTTAAAAATTCCATTCCCCCTTTTTTTTAAAAAAAACATACCACATGTATTTTTAAAAATAAACTCTGGATCATTACCATAAATGGAAGATTATTGACATACGCCCAAAACAGGGGAGCATAAAACACATACAAGAAAACAAGGGCCCGAAACCAGTTTTCCCTGGGACAACAAGACGTCAGTGCCTGTCAGTGCTACAGACTTGAATGTCTGTGTCCCTCCAAATTTGGATGTTGAGATCCTAACCCCGAGGGAGATGGTATTAAGAGGTGGGGCTCTGGGGAAGTGGTCGGATCCTCAGGACGGAACCCTCACGATGGGGTTAGTGCCTTTAGAGGACTGGCTCCACAGAGCACACGGCTGTCTGCGAACCAAGAAGCAAGCCCTCTCTAGAAACGCCTGCTGGTACCTTGGTCTTTGGCTCGCCAGCCTCCCAAAGTGCTAGCAATAAAGGCAGGTTGCTTCTAAGCCACCCAGCCTATGGCTTTGTTTTTTTTTTTTAACATTTATTTTTATTTTTGAAACAGAGACAGAGCATGAATGGGGGGGGGGGGGGGGGGTCAGAGAGAGAGGGAAACACAGAATCCGAAACAGGCTCCAGGCTCTGAGCTGTCAGCACACAGCCCGACGCGGAGCTCGAACCCACGGACCGCGAGGTCATGACCTGAGCTGAAGTCGGAGGCTTAACCGACTGAGCCACCCAGGCGCACCCAGCCTATGGTTTTCTGTGACAGCAGGTCACCAGACTAAGACAGGCATAAAAGATAAACGAGCATCTAACTCAGACTTTCTAGGTAATCATCAGGGTTAAAACAGAAATCAAAGACTCACATTACGCAACGCAACAGAGATGTTATCTCAGAGGCAACCTTACCTTGTACACAACTTCCCACACGTGGGAAGGCAGGATTTAGAGCACCCGGGTCACCTACAGAAGGCCCCCAGCTGCTCAAAGGAGGTGGTGGTCAGTAGAGCAGAGGCTACAAACGTCAACCCTGGAGTCTGGCTGCCAGGGTTCAAATCCTAGCTCTGCCGTCCCCCGGCTGCGACCTTGGGCAAGTCATTTAGGCTCTCGGGTCCCTGTTTCCAGCACTGGGAAATGGCACTTTTATAGGCTTGTTGAGGGGCAAGACACCAGCGAACATAAACAAGGCATTCTGCACAGGGCCCCGCACGCAGGGACACCAGCCACGGTCCTCACCTGCCCCGTTTGAGCCTTGTCTGCCTCCACCAGCTTCCACGCGTCCTCGTCCTGGGCTCCAGCTTTCTGCGGCTCGGCGGTGCTCGTGTGGTGGCGGCTAACGTCCCCGCTGTAGGAGGAAGAGTTGCTCAGCTGTCTGGGGAAAGCAGGGCACACCCGTGTGTCAACCAAACGGGAGCCTCGGGGACAGAGGCAAGCCCGGCAGAGCATCAAGCTAGTTCAATCCTCTGATATCACAGCCGTGACCCAGGGAGGGGACCCGCGACACAGGACCCCACGGAGAAGATGTTCCTTCACACAGGCAGTGCTCAAGAAGCATCTCTGGCCTGCTGGTGGTCGTCATCAGCTTTAAACACCACGATACACTATCACCAATCGTGTGGCCCAAAGCCGTCTTTAGAGCCTTCACCGAGGTAGCCCCACCCCCTGGGGACTTGTCACCCTGGAGAATGATGTAGGCGTGCGTGGGCATATGCACAAGAATACCCTCTTGAGCCATGGCTCAGTCCCACACGGGCAAAGGGATGGGATGTGACTTCCATCCTGGTTGGGGACTCTCCCCACTGCCTTCTTGGTTTGCAGGCATTCATGAAGACTGCAAGCTCCTCAGGCCAGCTGGGAGCGGAAGGGGCTCCAGTTAGAAACTGAGGACAGTGATCTGGCCCCTGAGGAACTGATTCCTGCCAACACTCATGTGAGCTTCGTAGTGGATCCTTCCCCAGCCGAACCTTCAGATGAGACCCCAGCCTGCCAGGAACCTCGGATGTGGCTCGTGTGAGACCCTGAATGGATGAAGCGGCTCAGCTGTGCCCAGATCTTCCAAAGCCACAGAAACTAGGAGATGACAAGCCACTAAGTTTGAGGTCATCTGTTACATAGCAACTGATATGCCCAGTGTCCCCGACACTTCTGCTCAGTCCGCTCATGGTTCTCCCTGGCAAGCCCCCCACCGTCACCGCCCGTAGGTCCCAGGACCACCTCCAGGTGCTGCCTTATGTCGGTTTTCTCAGCAGATTCTCCAATCGCAGCAACCATGACTGACTGATCACGTGCCTGAATCCCGGCAGTGCCCCCACAGCCCCGGGGTGAGGCTCCGTTCTACGTGACTTACACACATGTAGCTAGCTCACTGCCTTGACGGGTACACCAACAGAGCAGGAATATTTCCATCTGTTCCGTACAACAAAAATCAGGAGTCTAGGGGGCTACTGTGTGCAGTGTTCTGATAGGAGGAGCTACTCACGCCAATTTCCTTCCCAGCCCCGTGTCTGTGGAATCCACCCCCACCCGGAGCAAGATAACTGCAGGATAACAGCAAGATAACTGCTCACCCAGTTAGAAGTGAGTGCTGTTTACTGGGTGCTGATGAGGCAAGGTGCTGTGCTGAGTACTTCTCAGGCACTACACAGTGTCCGTCTCACTACAGCCAGCCCCTTGCAGTAGGTACACCACAGACCCTATCTGACACATAAGAAAACTGAGGCACAGAGAGGTTAAGCAAGCAGGCTCACGGAATGCTGCTCCTCCAAATCCCAAACCATCTAGCTGAAAACAACCTCCTTTAAAGCAGCAAAGCCTAGACCTTTGGAGCACTGGCTCAGAGACCAGGATTGGGTTCGAATCCAAGCTCAGTTTCGGGGCACCTGGGTGGCTCAGTCAGGTAAGCATCTGACTTTGGCTCAGGTCATGATGTCACAGTTCGTGGATTCGAGCCCCACGTCGGGCTCTGTGCTGGCAGCTCAGAGCCTGGAGCCTGCTTTGGATTCTGTGTCCCTCCCTCTCCTGCTTCGGATTCTGTGTCCCTCCCTCTCTCTCTCTCTCTGCCCCTCCCCCGCTTGTGCTCTGTCTCTGTCTCTCAAAAATAAATAAATGTTAAAAAAAAAAGTTCAGTTTCTCTCCAGCTGCATGACTTAGGGAGAGTGCTCAGTTTGCTCATCTATAAAATGGGAAGGTAAGATTTCAACAGACCATACAGGGCTGGTGCCATGCCTGGCTCCTAATGGTGGATTGAACATCGTGGTCACTACCAGTGTGACCATTTTGATTCAAATACTGGCTCTTACAACCTGACCGGTCCAGGCCCCTCTGAACGACTTGAGCCAAGATCGATATCATGTGGGGAACGTGAGTGTCCCAAGTGCAGACGTCATCTGGTGAACAGTGCCAGGTGAGGTCTCCTAATGATTTGGGAAAGGAGGCAGAAAGCCCACATCTTCTAAGACCTCGGGGAGCTGAAGGCCTGTCTCTGTAAGTCAGACAGGCTGCCGGCACTCCCATCCCTCTTGGCTCCCGACCCAGGCAGGTGGCAGAGACAGGGCGCCTGGAGAATCCGGAGGAACGGGTCCGTCCGTACCCCCTACCTCTGCAGCTGCTTCCCCGCGACGTCCGTCACCAGCATGCCATTCTCCATCTGCTTCGTCTCCTTCCCGGGACTACTGATGCCTGTTAACCCGGGCAGAAGACAGGAGAGAGGGAAATTGTGATGTCAGGAGCTGGACACCAAGACCCAGGACACTGAGGAAAACCCATCACTTGAACGCAGATAACCTGACCCCCAGGAAGCTCAAAAAGCAGGAGCTGCTTTGCTGAGGCCACAGACAGTCTCCTGGCGCAGGTGCGGGAGATACTTGTTGCTGGCTGGCTCCCTTGGGCCACAGGTGATGGCCTGCGACCACCTAGAGGGCCCAGCAGGGGAGGGTGCCCTGTGCCGGCAGCAACAGGTGCAATGCAGTGCAGCTAACAGCGTCTCAGCTGCATGAAGCTTAGTCCAAGGGGCCAGGAAGCAAGGAGCCTCGTGGGGAACTGGTCACAGCTCATGGGTCCCTAAGCATCCCGTGCAAGGCGCGTACTCAAATAACAACCAGTTTTGACAAGAGCATCAGCCAACAGGAGGAGTCCGGGAAGGCGCTCCAGCCGCACCTCCCAGGGCCAGTTTTCGGTTGCCAGATCGTGGGGAGGTCCAGACGTCTAGGGTAGAGGGTACCTGGAGCAGTGCCTTTTCCCCCACGGTGATGAACTTCCCTGACGACTGGTGGGGCCACCGTGAGAAATACCAGCCAGGCATGTGCCCCTGTCCCAGGAGTCACACCCTCAGCATCCACACTCATCACCATAACCTTGACGGCAGTGGCTCACATTTATTAAACAAGTGGTGGCCACTGTGCTGACATACAATATCTGCCTTCATTCTCCCGACCCCTCGGTCGTATGTTATTATCACCCCCGCTCTGCACTCAACTCTGCACGCCGCTCCCAGGACAAAGAGAGAGCGTACAAGAGAGACGCACGGTGTAGGACTCCGAAGGGCTGGCCTGGAAGAGGAGGGGAGGGCATGCGGGGGAGATGTTACTAAAAGGACAAATACGCAGCCAGCAAGGGCAGGGCGACCCTGGGAACATGCTGATGGAACGTGAAGTGGCTCAGAATGCAAAAAGCCAGGCTCTTTCAGATGAGACACTGCAGAGCGTGGCAGGCAACCATTCCTGCGTTGGGGGCAGGGAGCTCTGAGCTGGTGATTCTCCATCTTGGCTGTGAAGGATGCACCGCCCCCCCTCCCCGGGGATGCCCCCCGCCCAGGTTCAGTCCCTGCAATGACGGCATGCAGGGAGGCCAGGCGCCCACCCTGAGTGAAAGCACAGTCAGGAATGAAGTGTTCTCTTACTTCCCAGCTGTGTGGGCTAGGGAAGCAATAAACCTCCTTGAGCCTCAACTTTCACATCTGCAAAGCGGGAGTCACAGCTACCTTCGTAAGTGGGAGGATGGATGAGGCCGTGCACGGGGCTTGGTAAGGGAAAGACACCACGGTGGTACTTAGCAGCACTCATGCCTAGAAACACATTCTGTAGATAATTACGGGGTGCAGCCAAGATCGACAATCACTGCTTTATACGTTTCTTTTTAATGCTTTTTTTTTTTTTTTTTTTTAATTAAAAAAAGAAACTACATCACAGAGAAGAATGATAACAAGGATTTTCCGTGCAGGCAAGGACAGCCACATATGCGCCCGGCACTGGAGGCCCCGGCCTGGCCTTGACCGTCTTTCTCTGTGCAGGGACAGGGATGCCCGAAAACAAGCCCAGAGACACCTGCGCTGTGGCAAGGGCTTCAGAGAGCCCCACTCTCAGGGCCGCACAGGCTGCCCTGTGCAAGCTTCAGCCTCCTCTTCTGCTCCTCACCCAGTATGAGCCATAAGGTCTGGATGGGAGACCTCGCAGTGGCCTCCTGTGACCCCCTTTCTCAACCCAATTAGCCCATAGGTTGATACAGCGGCTGGGGCAGCTGGAAAACTCTCCGTCGAAAGGAGACAGACTGAGAGTCCTAAGGGGGCAACATGAACATGGGTCGATCCACCACTCCGTCTGCCTTCTTTGCAAGGCATCAGCCCCTCCCTCTTCCTACAGTCTCTTCCTACAGGCAGGCCACGGGGGCTCTGCCCAAGGTCAGAAGAGTAGTCCAAGGAACCCCTTCCCCATGACTTTGAACTATCAGTGACCCGACGAGGACTAAAGACAGCTCGGACTGATCTGTCCTAAAGGAACAGGATTCCCGGAGTTCCTACTTCCTGAGTCTTGCTCATTTGGTTTGGCCTTTGATTTCTGAGCTACCCGGTTCTCTTCCTTGTTTCAGCAGCCAGAGTCGGCCTCTGTGGCTTACGGAAGAGCCCTTATGTCTGGACCCTTAAGACATATTGCTGTTTAAGGAAGGCAGGAGCGATGGGTCCACTCCAGAGGCTGGTGATGCCTTTACCTCGCCAGAGGGAACCAGCACAGCCTTCCCTGCTGTAATTCTGCTAACAGACAGCCCTCCTCTGGGCACCCACAGACACCTGCAGTTACTCCATCAGGCATCTCCTGGCTCTGCCTTGGGTTGCCTAGGTCCTGCCCATGCCCAGCAAGTAAGGATGGGATCGTAATAACCACACTGTGGCCATTCACTGTCCACCCACTACGTGCCAAGCATTTTGTAGACAAGATCTCCTTCAAGACATGCTCATATCATGGTCATCTGACCTACATGACAGTCAGGCTTAACCAAGGTCACCAAGCTGATGAGTAGATCTGGGGATTCAGACTACATCCGCAAGGGTCCACCAGAAAGCCTGGCACATAGTAGGTGTCCAATAAAAGTCTGCAGACTGTCAAGGGCCTCTCTCCAAGCACACAGCTACAGGACCAGTGCACCCACAGTCTCTCCATGCAAGTATGGCTACATCTAACCCAGGTGTCACCGGCCCTTCTCCTCCTCAGCTACCACTTTGCCACCTGAGAAATCACAAGATCCAGAAAAGTGTTAAGGACCAAAGCAAAACTCCCTCCCTAAACTACCCAATTTAAGTGCCTGGAGTGGGGGCACCTGGGTGGCTCAGTCAGTTGAAAGCCTGACTCCTGATTTTAGCTCAGGTCATGATCCCAGGGTCAGGGGATCAAGCCCCATGTTGGGCTCGGCACTGACCGTGGGGCCTGCTTAAGATTCTCTCTCTCCACTTGCCCCTCTTTCCATCTCACACTCTAAAATAAAAATAAAAATAAAAATAAAAATAAAAATAAAAATAAAAATAAAAATAAAAAAATAGATGTCCAGAGGGGATGGGTGGATGTTATCTCCTAAGGATGAGGAGGGGCAAAGCTATTCAAGGGGCCTGCTGCCCCTGTGCCTCAGTGGCCCCATCCCACATGTTCTGGGTAGATCCCTGAGAAGCACACTGCACGGGGCCAGCCCTTTCCCTAAAAGTTATAACCATGTCAAACATAAAAAGATCTAGAAAAATGCAAGCCAACCCTCTGTCTGCACTGGTCACAGTATAACAGCTGGGTGGGGTGGGTGTGGCAGCTGGGGGACTGCACACAGGCCTCCACTCTATCACACGTTTCAGGTAAGAAAACTGACTTGTGGAAAGGGAGTCATTTCCCCCAAATTCACACAGGTGGCAGGACTGCTGTTTGACTCTGGGCCATCGGGCACCAGGGCCTGGGCTTCCTGCGCAGGCCCTCAAAATCCAAGGGGCCATTTAAAATTATTTTCTTACTTGCTTACTTAGCCCACAGCCCTCAGTTCCTCGAGGTTGGACACTGCTCATGACAGGGGTCTGGGCCACAAGGAACCTTACTCTGAACCAGCTACAGATGGAGCCAAGAAAAGGGGAAGAGAAGGCGACTTGGCTCAGATTTCATCTTGCCCCCCCCCCCAGCCCCCCAGGCTCACCTCCATCACTGCGGTTAGCACCACCACGTTGTTGATTATTTGGTGTTTGTTTCCACCATCCAACTGTGAGCTCTTGAAAACAGAGAGGAGGTCTTTTCCACTACTCTATTCCCATCATCAGGCACATTGGATGGCCATGTAGGGTGTAACAGACCATGCACTGCACAATCCAAGAGGCACCATTCCACACAGTGGCTCAAGTACTGGGTGTCCCCATGGCACACACCAAGCACTCTGTATACACCTGACACGCAGATGGACAGATTAACACATCAGTGGCCAAGTGAAGCAGAGATGACCTTCCAGGGCCAGAATGGGCACCCCATTGGCCACCATGATGCCATCTCATATCCCACACCCACAAAGCTGGTTGCTTTCTTCTAACTTTTTTTTAATGTTTATTTTTGAGAGACAGAGCATGAGCAGGGGAGAGGCAGAGAGAGGGGGAGACAAAGAATCTGAAGCAGGCTCCAGGCTCTGAGCTGTCAGCACAGAGCCTGATGCGGGGCTCGAACCCATGAACCACGAGATCATGACGTGAGCTAAATTCGGATGCTCAACCGACTAAGCCACCCAGGCGCCCCATAAAGCTGATTTCTAAACCAACCCTGGAGACATGGGTAAAATCAACGCATATTTTCTTCTAATCTGGGATCTTTAGACAGCTGTGTTAATGTTCAAAGCTTACGTAGGATGTGCCTTCAATAATCAAGGCATAATGCATCCATTTGCTTATTTAACACATTATACTGAGCGTCTACTATGTGCCAGGCACTGTTCCCAGTCCTGGGGATATACAAGTGACCAAAAAGCCCTCATGGAGCTTAAATTCCAAGGGAAAGGGAAAGGGAAAGGGAAAGGGAAAGGGAAAGGGAAAGGGAGAGAGACAGAGAGAGAGATAATACACGAAGTAACAGATCCAGACTTGGCTGTCAGGCAGTGGTTAGTACCACAAAGAAAACTAAAGCAGAGAAAGTGGAAAATCAAAGGGGGGAGTGGAGGGTGCTATAAAATAGTAAGGATTTTTTTTTCAGCAAAGGCACCAAACTTCTACTCCAATACATGTTCTTCCAGTGCTTGCAGGTACCAGGTAAGGGGCTCTCCCTTACCCTTGGGGTGTAAGGGTCCCTGCCCTTGGACCTCCTAAGTGCCCTTGCCTGGGCTCCGTGTCCAGCCAGCCACCGGCCCTCAAAACCAGCACCTCGGAGCTCTGTTGTTTATTCTCAAGAAGGTTCTGGAACTCTGCTTGGGCACGGGCCAGCAGGCAAACCTCCCTCAAGGGAAGAATCCCAAGTCGCTGCGTTATAGTCAACGCTTCGTTTTTGACCAAAAACGGAATTGACCGGCTGCATCGCCTGGCCCAATCCACCAGCCTAGGCCCAGAAAGTTCTTTGTACTCAGGAGGAAGAAATATGGCTACTGAGAACAGCCTAAAGGTATGTGCCATCTGGACGCTGGACTCTCCAGCAGCTGTTCGGTGTTTATGAGAGACTTTTGCAATATGGGGTGGTGCTTATGACCCACTGTTACCACTGTTAAGGAAAGAAAGAAAGGAAAACTGATGGCTGAATGCACAGAGGGCACTCCTCTGCTCGGGAGTAAGGCTGAGGCAAGACAGACACAGACAGACCCTCTGGCAGGTGGGTGAGTGGATGGACATTCTTTTTCCTGGTTTTGTGGGTTTTTCTGCAGCTTCCAGCTGTCTAAAATGAGCACATATTGATTCCCTAATCAGCCAAAAAAAAAAAAAAAGAAAGAAAGAAAAAGAAAACTGCCAGCAAAAATCCGAGAAACAGAAAAAATTAGACATGAGGTTGAGAGATGAATTAAGTAAGGTTCTGAAAAGTGGGAGAAAGGTGTTTCTCCCAAGACGACAGGAAAGAACCTGGGGAGCGTGGAGTCAGAGCATATGCTCTATTTTCGGGGGGGGGGGGGGGGAGGGGGGAGTGCTGCGCATTGTAGGATGCTTAGCAGCGTCTCTGGTCTCCACCCTCTGTGTTACCACCGCCCTCCTCCATCCCAGTTGTCACAACCAAAAAAGTCTCCAGACACTGCCAAGTATCCTGGGAGGCACAGATGTTCCCCCGCTAAAAAACACTGCTCTAAATTTTAGAGCAGTCTTCCTAATAAAGACACCAGAGTATATAGGAAGGTTCTTTACCTTCCGGATACAAAGGTTAATGAGTCAGTTTGTAACTCTCTTTGCCACCTAAAGAAAAGAAAAGAAAAGGGAAAAGAAAAGAAAAGAAAAGAAAAGAAAAGAAAAGAAAAGAAAAGAAAAGAAAAGAAAAGAAAAGAAAAGGGAAAAGAAAAGAAAAGAAAAGAAAAGGGAAAAGAAAAGAAAAGAAAAGAAAAGAAAAGAAAAGAAAAGGGAAAAGAAAAGAAAAGGGAAAAGAAAAGAAAAGGGAAAAGAAAAGAAAAGGGAAAAGAAAAGAAAAGAAAAGGGAAAAGAAAAGAAAAGAAAAGAAAAGAAAAGAAAAGAAAAGAAAAGAAAAGAAAAGAAAAGAAAAAGGAAGAAAAAAGTTTCCTACAAATCAGTGTAATAAACCCCTGCCAGGACTGGTCAGTATCTTCTCTTCCTAAGCCTACTTCCTGTTTCCTCTACTATTCCCTACCCCCCTGGGAAAGAATCCCCCCAAACCAACCACTCTCCCCCTTCAGCCTGGGTGTTCTAAAAAAGATCTGATTAATCCAACAGGGGAAAAAAAAGTTTCCCTTTAGGGGAAGCCAAAAATGTGGCTCAAACAAATTCAGGGTCATTGGCTCTTGGAAACCTGCCACAGCTGAGCAATATCGGACCCCGATGCCAAGCTGCAGTGCCGGGGGCCCCTCCGAGAGAGGGAGAAAGTGAAGACGCCACCCAGTGTGAGTTCAGACCCACAGGGCTGAGGACTTCTGGGGGTGGCTGTACGGCTAAATTGGGAAAATGACCCCGCAGTGGTGCAAGGGTGGCATTTTCATTGCCAAATTAAGTGCTGACGTGGCCAAAGGAAAAAAGAAAAAAAAAATAATAATTGGCAGTATTCCGTGTTCTGCACCAAATGCTTTGGATCTGGTGGTGGTGGTGGAGGAAGGGGAGTGAAAAAACCCATCTGTGGTCAGCAGAGTTTAAGGATGCTCCCTGTGCACCTGGATACAAAGGAGGGAGACCTCATTCGGGGGGGAAAAGATTCAGTAAAAGGCACACGTGTCACCTGAGAGAGCATACAGGGTTGTTTTCACCTGAAGGAAGCTGGACTGTGACGTACAGGGGCCGTGGGGATGCCTCATCCAGCACGTGGCAGGGGAATGACATTCAGAGGAAGGCAACCCTGAAGCAGGAGGGAAGCAGGCTAGACTTAAGACAGAACTTTCCGACCCCAAGAGCACAGACACGTAGAAACTCATTCCCACCAGGAATGATAAACTGGAGGCATTTCTTGCCTCACGCTCGCAAAAGGAAACACTTTTAATACCAAGAGGGTTCAGAGCAGCACAATTTAAAATAGCCAAAACATGGAAACAACTTGACCTTCATCAAGGGATGACTGAATAAACAAAATGGGGTGTGTATTACCCAGCCACAGAAAGGTTATCAAGTATAGACATGTGCTATCACACGGGTGAGCCACAGAAACATCACACGAAGCAAAAGAAACCAGCTCACTAAGGACCACACAGTCTAGAATTCCATTTACATGAGATGCCCAGAACAGACAAATCTAGAGGCAGAAAGATGAGCAGGTGTCAGGGACCTAGGGGGCTGGGAGAAAATGGGGAATGATTGCTAACGGCTACGAGGTTTTCTGGAGGGGTGACCGGAATGTTCTAAAGTTGGTTTTGGTGATGGCTGCCCAACTCTCAACGTGCTAAACATCACTACACTGTATGCTTTAAATGGGAGGATCGTATGTTATGCCAACTGTATCTCAATAAAACGTGACAAACCACTGGGGCTCCTGAAGCACACTAATGCAGAGGCAATGGATGAGCCCTGACCCCAGGCAGACACATAAAGCACCAAGGGAAGGAGCAGACGACTGAAACTTAGGCCAGACTTGAGGTCCCACCCCTGCCAGCAGCCGCTGTGTGTCCTTGGCCAAGTTGCTGCCCCTCTCTGACATTCACTGGATGCCCCCTGCATTGAGACCAAACCCCAAACTCCTCACCCTGAAAGGCCATCTCCCACCACTGTCCCTTCACCCACCGTGGTCTGGCCACCCTGGCCTCCTTTCCGTTCCCTGCGTCAGCACACTGTTCCCTGGATTTTCTCCTTGCTGGCAACCTTCCATGCCAAGGTCACCTCCTCAGAAAGGGCGTCTCTGACCACCTTGCATGGCCAGGTGTCATCCACATCACTCCCCAGCTCATCATCCTGTGTGGTTTTTTTTTTCTTCATAGCACTTAACGCTCTAGGAAACCATTTATTTCTTGATTTGTGTTTTGCCTTTTTCTCCCAACAGATTCCAAGGTTCATGAGGATAGGGATCTGTCTAGACGTCATTCACTTCTGTCTCCCCAAAACCTAGAATAGTGTTGTTCTAGGAATTCCTGAATTCCTAGCCCCCAGTAGCTCCGAAAGTGACTGTATGTGGAGACAGGTTATCTGCAGGTGTAATGAGTTGAGGTGAGGTCATTAGGGCGGGCCCTAACCCCATGTAACTGGTGTCATTATAAAAAGGGGAAATTGAGAGACAGAAACACGCCAGGTTTCTGTGTGAAAGACGGAGGCAGGTGTGGGGGTGACGCATCTATAAGCCAATGGCCGCCAGCAGCTCTCCAGAAGCCAGGGGAGGGGTGGAACAGCCCTCCCTCAGAGCCTCGGAAAGAATCAGTCCGGTGAACACCTCGGTCTTTGGCTTCCATTCTCCCAAACTGTGAGAGATTAAATTTCTGTTGCTTAAGCCACTCAGCCTGTGGCACTTTGTCAAGGAAGCCCTAGGGACTTAATACAAGCACTCAACACATAGTAGACGCTTAATAAAAATCTGACTACCTCGAGGAAGAGTAGACAGCTCTTTCTTAGGGACCGGCCCCATTCACAGCTACAGGAACCCAGCTGTCCCTGACACAGAAGGGACAAGTTTCCCTAAACCTCACTTTCCTCACCAGTGAACCAGGAATAACAATTCTACTCCCTCGTGAGTCGATGGAAGGGGTCAACAAGGGAACTCCGGCAGAGAACAGGGGCCCCGGGAAGCCCTCAGCAAGCAGCGGCTGTGTCTTAGATCTGTATCACAGACGTTCCGAGAACAAAAGCACCCGTGCAAATTGCCCAACGAGGCAGTCCCGCAGCCCTGCCCCTGTGGACAGTCTATCTGAGGCCTCCCTGGGGACAAAGCACATAAAGAACGTGCCCCGGAGGCTGGGGGAGTCTGTAATTTGCTCCTGGAGATGGGAGATCAGGGCCGGAAGAGCAATCTCTCGTTTTCGTTCTTAGCAATCGCCGCAAGCCAAGGAGCAAAGGTGTCAGATGACCTCTTCCCTCTCTGTGGAGTCAGAGCTCCAAGCAGAGAGGGGAGGAGAGGAGCCTCTGAGATGCCAGTCTGAGTGATGAAACACAGGGCAGCCTGAAGGCGGCAAACCAATCCCCTGAAATTTAAGCCAACAGAGAAGAGAGGACAGATTCTTAGAAGTCTCACCACAGAAGCCTTCAAATAAGGACAGGGTGAGGTTCCAGCTTTTGGAGTCCTGGCCCGAGAGGACACAGTGGGTGCGGCAGGTGGGAAGGGGGCAGGTCTGCACTGACCTGGCAGGTGCCAAGGGCATGGGGTGAAGAGATGGGCACTCTTCCTGGGGCGGGTAATGACAACAGCTGTCATGGCCCGAACACTGTGTGCCAGGCACTACGCCCAAGGCTCTATGGAATTCAGCACATGAAATCTCCACCGAGTGCCAGAAGACTGTTCTGTTATTATCAGTGGGGAAACTGAGGCTCAGAAGGGTTTGGGGGACCCTAGTAAGAGGGGCAGTGGGGGGCACCTGGGTGGTTCAGTCGGTTAAGCATCCCACTTCGGCTAGAGTCATGATCTCACGGTTCACGGGTTCGAGCTCCACGTCGGGCTCTGTGCTGACAGCTCGGAGCCTGGAGCCTGCTTCGGATTCTGTGTCTCCCTCTCTCTCTGCCCCCACCCTCTCTCTTTCAAAAATAAACATTAAAAAAAAAAAAAAAAAAAAAAAGAGGGGCAATGGGACTCAAACCGAGGTCTTGCCAACCAGCAGCCTACAACCCCCACGACCCTCACATCTGTTCTAGATTATGCCATACAAAGTCACTGCTTCCCACAGCCTCTTGAGAACCTCACCGCCGTCCCTGTGCCTGCCGAGAGAACACTGAAGCTCGGCCCAGAGCCACATCGTAGGAAAGTAGCAGGACTTGGGCCCAGATCTGCTGCCCCCGCCGCAAAGCGCTGGGACCCCCTCTCAATGCGGCCCCAAAGCGTTGGGACCCTGTAGAGGCTGGCCCGCTGCCGACAGGCCACTGTGGAGGGGGTGTGGGGGAACCTCCGGGAGGCAGCGGGGGTCCAGTGAGGCACCCCGCGCGCCCTACCGTCATCCTGCTCGGACTGCTCCTGCTCGGTGCTGGCGTACGTGCGCAGGAACTCGGCAAAGGCCCCGTCCCGGGCCAGCAGCTCCTGGTAGGAGCCCATCTCGGAGATCTTGCCTCCAGTCATGACGATGATGACATCCACCTGGGGCAGGTAGCTGATACTGTGTGTGACCAGGAGCCGTGTCTGCGGGCAGAGCGGGGACCCGCGAGTCAGTGCCCGGGCATGAGCGCAATTCCCCTACGCCCAGCGGCCAAGCTCGAGTCTGAGCGCCGGGGACGCCCCCATCTATGGGCGCCTCCCTTCAGCACTCACCTGCCAGGAGCTGGGGGGCTGCAGGGAGGGAAACAGATCCCAGCCCCACACTCCAGGGTCGGGGGAGAAAGGACCAATACAAGTACAACACGGCGGGTGCTGGGGGGGTATGAGACCGAGGGTGGAAGGTTGCAATTTTAACAAGGGTGATGGGGAAGCCTATCTGTGAACAGAAATCTGAAGGATGAGAGGGAGGCAGGGAGGGAACCATGCATGTGTCCAAGAACAGAAAAATGACACAAAATAATCTGTGTGCCGTGGCGTCATTTTCTTTTCAAGTAATCCCCCACCTCCCAAAAGACACTACAAAACTTGTACATCTGTATATATTTTATCCAGTTAAGTCAAGGTTTGGAAGGACGTTCATCAAACTACATGAGTCGGCAAACTTTTTCTTAAAGGGCCAAATGGTAAATACTTTTGGCTTTATGGATCCTCCGGTTGCTATGGCAACCGGTGGTGAAGTTGCCACAGCGTGAAGGTGGTCGTACATACGATGGAAAAAGATGGTCTGTGACCCAATAAATATATATTATATAAATGAAATATGTATATGTGTTATATATAAATATAAAAATATATTTAAACTCAATGCAATTTGCATATGTCACACATTTTTTTTTCCCCTCCAGATTTTTTCCAACCGCTTCAGAAATGTAAAGACCAGTCTTAGCCAGTCTTAGCTCAAGGGTGGTACAGAAACAGACAGCAAGTGGCCTGGTGACACCTGTCTCCTGAGACAGGGCCTAGGACGCAGGACAAAGGAGGGCCATTTTTTTTTTTTTTTTTTTTTTTGCTTTACGTATACACTCTTACACTCTTTTAGATTTTTGATAATGAAATTTTTTAAATTGAAAATTACGTTTATCCAGAATTTTTATGGTGTGTACAGGATGATGCTTACAATAGGTTAAGTGGCTTGAGGTCCATTATGTATACACATGACATGATAACCTATTTATAAGGCTTGAAATAAGAAAATCTGCATGAGGTAGGGTTGTCCAAAATTGCTTTTTTTTTTCTCTGTTGTGTTTTTCTGAATCTTCTCTATTTTCCCCATGGACATGTGGAAAATACTTCTTTCTCCAGAAGAAAAAAACCGAAAAGCAGTACTCCTTCTCAACCATCCTATAATTCCCCTAAAAATGATGATGATGATGATGATAAACAGGGGAGGACACATTTCCTGCCATGTACGGGCGCTATAGGCACTTTTCCTGCTCCAAACCTCCGTCCCTCAGCCTACAGCCACATCAGCAGGGAAGGGAGAGTTGCCCCATCAGTCAGAAGGGATAGGATTTCCCTCTGCAAAGCCGCCCATTATTAAATTGGGAAGAGGAGCCTCCTTTGGCCACGTGAAGGCAAGGACTTCAAGTCAGTGTCAAGGACGTCCCCCTATAAGGACAAGAGCAAGAAAGCATGTCCCAGAAAGGCATGCAAGGGAAGCATTAGAAACGTGTTCTGAAGTCCAATTAAAAAAATGGGGGGGGGGGCACCTGGGTGGCTCAGTTAAAAAAATGGGGTGGGGGGCATCTGGGTGGCTCAGTCAGTTAAAGATTTGACTTCGGCTCAGGTCGTGGTCTCACAGTTTGTGAGCTTGAGCCCCGTGTCAGACTCTGTGTGGACAGCTGGAAGCCTGGAACCTGATTCGGATTCTGTGTCTCCCTCTCTCTCTGCCCCTCCCCCGTTCATGCTCACTTACTCTCTCTCTCAAAAATAAATAAACATTAATAATAATAATAATAATAATAATAATAATAAAATAATCCTGAAAGGTGGGAAGTGAAGGATTCCCAAAGGGGGCACATTTTGACTGATCAAATGCACGAGGACGGCCAGAGCCGAGCCCTGGCCCTTCGGCAGGTACCTTGTTCTTCAGCATCCCCTTGGGGCCAACCACATTTTCAAATATGTGTTTTCCCACATGGGCATCCACCGCCGACAGGGGGTCATCGAAGAGGTAGATGTCAGAGTCACAGTATACGGCCCGGGCCAAGCTCACACGCTGCTTCTGGCCCCCAGAGAGGTTCACGCCCTGGGGAGAGACACAGCAGAAGGGGGGGGTTCCTAGGGAGCCCTGCTCAGGAGGCAGCAGACCCCGGCTGGCGGCCCTGGAGGGCTGAACCGCCTCCCCTCGTCTGAGCAGGAAGCAGAGGCATGAGATTGTATCTGCACGGACTGTGCTCAAGGCTGACCACGGAATCCAGCCTCAACCCTAAAACAGGCAGAAGAGAAAACTGGAGCCCCTGGGAGCTGCTGAGCAGACAGCTGGCACAGCGTGGGCATTTGGCAACCGTGGCACCAAGCAACAGGAAGGCTCCGGATCTTGGAGTCTGACAGAAGGCACCGGCAGATGCCGTAACGAGCCCGCTGCCGCTGCTTTGGTTAATAGCTACCACTTTGGCACGCTTGCTCTGATCTCTCACTCACGGTGAAACCACAGAGAGCCAAGGCAGGCTGCACTCTGGGGGTGCCAAAGCTCCCCCCCCACACTCACCAGTAGGAAGGGCACCGATTTCTAATTCACACCAGGGCGCTCCATGGAGCACACCGCAGCAGTCACAGCTCTCCCTCCGACTACAGATTATCGATTACCGACTGTCATTTCCATCTACGGCTGGGAAGTCCTAGTGGACCCCCGCCGGGTTAACGGGGCCCAGTCTCTGCTGAGAGAGATGCCTGCCCTCCCTACACACCCAGGGGGGGTTCAGGCAGCCAGGTTCTTTTTGATGGCCTCTCCGGCCACAGCTCTTTGGCCCGGGGCAGACGTCAGACCCAGTCATACTCTCTCGCTCTAGACTTTTATTGGCAGCCAGACCGGGACTGGCTGAGGAGTCTCCATGTGGCAGAAACAGACACGTGCGTTAAAACAACTAACTCAGGGCCACCTGGGTGGCTCAAGTCGGTTGACCGTCCAGCTTTGGCTCAAGTCATTATCTCACAGTTAGTGAGTTCAAGCCTCGCATCAGGCTCTGTGCTGACAGCTCGGAGCCTGGAGCCTGCTTCGGATTCTGTCACCCTCTCTCTCTCTCTGCTCCTCCCCCGCTCATGCTCTCTCTCTCTCTCTCTCAAAAATAAGCAAACATTAGTGGGAAGGTGTTTGGACAAGTCACTTAGCCCC
Source organism: Neofelis nebulosa (assembly GCF_028018385.1). Taxonomy (NCBI): domain Eukaryota; kingdom Metazoa; phylum Chordata; class Mammalia; order Carnivora; family Felidae; genus Neofelis; species Neofelis nebulosa. The sequence continues at coordinate 32,333,556 of NC_080799.1, forward strand.
CTCTATGCCTCTCTTTCCTCAACCATGAAATGCAAATGACAGTCAATCCCCTCTCATGGGCTTGCCGTGACGATGAAATACATAAAAATGTCTATCACGGTACCTGGCACAGAGCAAATGCCCAACAGCTGCTGGCGACCATATTATTTTACTATTATCGCTGCTTTGAAAGGGACTGTGGACATCTGAATCACTGGCACCCCTCCTCCCTGTAGAGCACCCTGTCATGTGACTCTGCAGTCACATGACTGCAAAGGCGAAGGGCACTTCCTGCTCTCCCATCTTTCAGTTCAACCAGGTGAAAAGGACAATATGCCTTAAGGGACACCATATGGTTTTTCTGTCTCTCTTGGGCTTCTGCTGTCACCATGAGAAGGGTGTCCCCCTGTAGAGCTATCGCCCCTTCAGCCGAAGCCCCAGCAAAAAAGCCATGCGGGGCGGACCCCAGCCAACCCCATGGCCTACAGGCGAGCTCAGCTGGCCCGTGACACGGAGCAGAGCTGCCTGACTGAGCCCAGTGTGGGTCAGCCAACCACAGTCAAAAGGGAGAAGAAGTGTTTAACACAAGCCCCTAAGATTTTGTGGCTGACTGATACAGGCACCATGCTGAGGCTGGACAGACTGACCTTCTCACCAATCTCCGTCCGGTCCCCGCTGGGCAGGATCTCCAGATCTGGGAGGAGGGCACAGGCTTCGATCACTGCCTTGTAATACCGTTCCTGGAGCGGGCGTCCGAAAAGGATATTTTCTCGGAGAGAATCATTCTGAATCCAGGCCTGCTGGGGGACGTAGGCCACTGAGCCCTAGGCAGCAAATACAGAAGGCAGCAAGACAGACAGACTCAGTTAACAAGATGGCAGCTGGCCCATCCACTCGCCAGGAGGATTCTACTTCCCGAGACGCTCAGCAAGGGGGAAACTGAGTCACGACAGACTCAGATGCCAGACCTGGGATCAGACCCCACACTAGGTCAATCACAGACTCTAATATCAGGAATTCAAGAGCGGAAATCCGCATTAGTGAGATTACAGTTCTGTATTTAGTTAAGAATTCACTAAATGCCTCTAGCAGTGAACAAAACTCCTGCCTCTCAAGAAGTGGGGCACCTAGGTGGCTCAGTCAGTTAAGCATCCGACTTCGGCTCAGGTCATGATCTCACGGTTTGTGAGTTCAAACCCCAAATCGGGTGAGCTGTATCCCCAATTTGGGCTCTACAATGACACTGGAGAGCCTGTGTGGGATTGTCTCTCTCTGCCCTTCTGTGGCATTCTCGGATTCTCTCCCAATCTGTCTGCCCTTGCTCACTTGCACTGTTTCCCAAAAATAAAAAAACTTAAAAAAAAAGACAAGTCCCTGATGTGATAAAAAAAAAAAAAAATTCTTTGATTACAGTTTGGGGTAAATGCTAAGAGAGAAAAAAATGAGTCCTTTAGAAAGTCCTTTAAGGGGCACCTGGGTAGCTCAGTTGGTTAAGTGACTGACTCTTGGTTTCAGCTCAGGTCATTATCTCACAACTTTGTGGGTTCAAGCCCCACATTGGGCTCTGTGCTGGCAGCACAGAGCCTGCTTGGGATTCTCTCTCTCTCCCTGTCTTTGCCCCTCCCCTGCTCATGCTATCTGTCCCTCTCAAATAAACAAACTTTAGAATAAATAAAAATAAATATATACATCAATAAAAAGTCCTTTAAAAGGGAGCCAGGATGACTCAGTCGGTTCAGTGTCTGACTCTTGATTTCAGCTCAGGTCATAATATCACAGTTGTGAGACTGAACTCTGCACTGGGCTCTGGGCTGAACATGAAGCCTACCTGGGATTCTCTCTCTCTCTGTCTCTCTCTCAATAAATAAATTAAAAAAAAAAAAAAAAGTCCTTTGAAAAGAGAGACCTAGCTTGGGTCATCAGGGAAGGATTCCTTGGGGAAATATCCTTGATGAAATTTAATCAAGGTTACTTCTATGTCAAATCATTGGTTTCAAAGGACCAACAGGTTGGTGTGACAAAGGAAAAATGGAAAAGCATTCCAGTCAGAGGGAACAGCATGCGCAAAGGTCCAGAGACAAGTAGAACCTGGCACATCCAAGGAACAGGAAGGCCAGGATGACTGGAACATCGTGTGAAGGGGAAGACAGGTAGGAGTGAGCTGGAGGGCAGCAAGGGCTGGCCCACCCCAGGCCAGGGATCCAGGTGAGGAGCCTGGGCTTTACTGGAAGGGCAAGGGGAGCAAAGATTATTATTATTATTATTATTTTTTTAATGTTTATCTATTTTTGAGAGAGAGAGGGAGGGGGAGAGAGAGAGAGAGAGAGAGAGAGAGAGAGAGAGAGAGAGGCAGACGCACAGAGCGTGCATGTGTGCGAGCAGCGGGGGCGGGGGGGGGTGGGGGGGGTGGGGAGAGCGAATCCAAAGCAGGCTCTGTGCTGCCAGGGCAAGCCCCGATGTGGGGCCTGAACTCACAAACCGTGACATCACGACCTAAGCCCACCAGGAGTCGGACACTTACCCGACTGAGCCACCCGGGAGCCGCTACGAGTGAAGGTTCTTCCATAAGGGAATTCTAGAGGGATACGGTTGGGAGAGGGACCCAGGTATTTCAAATCTCAATCTTCATTCTCAGATAAATAACTAAACTAATACCCTAACTGACAGGAGGCCAAAATGTCACAAAGTCTCACCACAGAACCCACAGAAAATTCAGACATGGCATACCCAAGTAAAATATTTGGAGAAAATTAATATTTTAAACACATTTCTAGCATGCTCCTTTGCAGGGCAAAATAACCAGTCAGAGAAATCAGTTCATCAAACCAAATACTCAGTGCACCCTCAGCTTCTAGATGCATCATTTCTGCATTTAAAGCCTTTTTTTTTTTTTTTTTTTTTTTACTTTAAAAAATGTTGCTCTCTGGGGGACATGTGACAACATCTAGACACTCCTGGTTATCACAACCGGAGTCGGCTATCAGCATCTAGTGGACAGAGGGTGGGAATGCTGCTAAGGATGTGACACAGCATAGGACAAGCCCACCACAGCAGAAAACCATCCAGCCCGACACGCCAAGAGCGCTACGGTGGTGGAAACGCATTAACGACGCAGAACACAATGTGGACAGTTTGGAGCGTGCTTCCAGAAACGTAGGGCACGCTGCCCATTAAGCTCACTTTACAACGTGTACTTTCAAAGCAGCGATGGAATATTTCCGAAAACCGCAGCTAAATGCCTTCAGTGTAGACCCAACTAACCCAACGTATACTTTTCTAGCGACGCATATCAGGCTAAAGGGCCTCATATAAACAAACAAAAACACCAAACAAAAAAACAAAAACAAAAACAAAAAACCCAAAGAACAAAAAAAAGGACTTTGCTCTGAAATAAAAACAACTGCATAAACCAGCATTCCTAGGAGGAGATTCCAAGGGACAATAGTTCTGGGGATGCAAATACTTGCACGGGCCAAGTATGCCCGGGACACACTGGGTTAACCAAACTTAAATCAGTTTTCTTCTCCGTGTGGGACTTCTCAGAACCTTTACTTTATTCGCGTTTATTTTAAGTCTCCAAGAGGGAGGGGAGCTGCGTGTGCATTCTCTCCCGAGCCTGTCTGAGCCCAGAACTCTCCTCCTCAAACAACCGCAGGATGAGTCTAGCAGACCGCGCTGAAGGACTGGTGTCCAGGAAACTTCGAGGGACGCTTCCTACTCCAGGGCAACTCCTTCATAGTGAATCAGCTAAACGCAAAACAAGGCTCTTGACTTACAGCGAGATTCATATGTTCACTGAAGCAGCCTCTTAAATTCTCTCTTGAGGAATATTCCAACTTAGCTCCAAGTCCTGTGCATTTTAAAAACCAATAAATCTCTAGTTCTTCTTCCATTCTTCTATTAAGAATTCAAGGAAACACTGAGAATTTAAACAGCTCTCTTAACAAGAATTCTCCAACACAATATCCCTAAGACACAGATCAGAAATTTTACATTTTGTTACATTTATAAAAAGAGATACAGACACAGATCCACGGACAGAGACAACAAGCCAGAGGGACTCACGTGTCAAGAGAGACCACAAGATACACACTGAGGGCCAGAGGTGGGGAGAGGATTAGAGGCAGTGAGTGGACCAGGGAGCATCCGTGTGTTCACAGAGTATTTATCGAGTGCCTACTACCTGCTGGGCACTATTCTCTGTGTTAGGACACAGCGGGAAATAAGCGACATCAACTCTTGCCTTCGAGGGGGCACAGAGAAGAGCAGGGCGAGTGCGAGAGAAGGAGGCAGACCTCGCTGCTCTCGCTTCCTGCACAGGGGCCGCCATCAAACAAACCATAGCATCGCACTTGACTCTCCTCTCAGGCCAGCCACGCCCCCACCCCAGCCCCCTCAGTCCTTGTCCTACCTTGACAGACACGTGGCCCTCCACCTTGTCCATCTCGGCCAGGAGTGCTGAGAGCAGAGACGACTTTCCACAGCCCACCTGGCCCACCACGGCCACCAAGGAACCTTCCGGAACGGAGAAGGTAATGCTGAAATGACATAATGTGCTCTGCCTCAGCCATACCCTTGCCTGAAACAGGTGGTGACCCACCAGAGCTGGATGTACCCAGAGCGGAGAGAGGCGGACGGCAGGGCTGGAAGGAGCCTTCCCAGTCTGGAAATGACCACCGCTGTCCCTACTGCTAAGCTTGGCTCAGGGAGCATGCGAGGGCCTGGGCACATGAGGCTCCAGGCAGGCGCTGGGATGCGCACGGGTCTTAGAGACGCAGAGGCAGCGGGAGTCACCTGGGCAGCCAGATCATGATCAGGGGGCCAGATTAACCATGCAGGCGACCTGAGGAACAGACAGGAGCCTCAATGTGAACTGTGAAGGAAGAGTAAACAGCACCAGACACAGAAACCCAGGAAGAGCTTAAGAGAAGGCCCAAGGGTGTGAACGAACAGGTGTGATTGGGGCTTGACAAGTCGATGGCACAGGACGAGGCAGAGGGGAGTAAGGCCAGCCCTGAAGAGGTGGGTGGGCAGCAGGCACGCCCAAAAACCTCAAAGCTCGCTGTGCTGGGGGCCTCGGAGTTTGAAGCGGGGGACCTGCCATGGAGGAATCCGAGTCTGAGAAACACATCTCTACGGAAACCATCCTTTCACAAATGATGGTACCCCAAGTACGACAGTAAGCTCCAGGTTCCACTGGCAAGACTGCTTGTCCAATGACACGGGCCAGTCGCTGGCTGCAGTCAGGGCCTCTCTGGGTTTACTCACCCTGGCTGTGCTTTTCGATGGATGCCGTTACGATTTCAACATATTAGTGCAGGCGTTAGATTCTGCTATCGCTGACTGTTTAAAGCTCATGAACCGATTATGCTTTTGTTCCTGTGCTGAGGGGCGAATGGATGAGGGGGCCACAACAGAAGAGGACGCCCAGTGAGGAGGCTCCTGTGACTGTCCAGGTGAGAATGGGTTATTTTTATAGGGTGAGGAGAGAAAAGGTTTGGGTGGGGAAAGGTTTGGGGAGTTCAAGAGCAGAAGTGGGGGTGAGGCGCATGGAACAAAAAGACAAGAGAGACAGACAAGAGAGAAAAGCTAAAATTGAAGCAGGCAGGAGCGAAGTTAGACATAAGGAAGAACTTCCCAAGCATGCAGCCCCACCATGAATTTTCCAGGTGTAGAAAGAATTTTACCAAGATTCTTTGCTCTAGAGAGTCTGTCGCCCATGCTTCCTCAGTCGATATACAGCAATAATTCGGCTACCCAGTGAGGAGGTAATTGTTAAGAGGGATGGGGGATAAATTTGGCCCCTAAAAAGGTTCCTTCTGGCCCTGTATTTTGGGGACTCCTTTGAGGAAGCCTGACAGAGCCAGTGAGAAAGGCCTCCCCGGCTCAGAAACAAATAAGAGACACTTGACAAGTTGCTTGGGGAACCAGGTCAATTCCTGGACACTGTGTGTTTTGGTACCAGATGGGGAGGTGGCAAGGAAGGGTGACTCGGCAGCTGTAGGCCTGGGAGACGACAGAACAATTCCATCCTGACAAATCCCTTCTGAAAAAAATTCCTTTCAGCAGACCCAAGCCTGCCTGCAACCTGTAACATCACAGCCTTAGACCCAGCCTGGCCGATCAGTACGCTGTATCTCTCCTGGCACAGTGTTTGGCTCAGTGAGGGGCACATGACCCAACCTGGACCAATAAGAGCCAGCTGCGTCTCCCACCGAAGTAAGAGGCACACTGGGAGCTGACGGGGGCTATTTCCCATCATGAGTGGGGAGGCAGCTTGAGAGGGAAGCAGCACACAGGGAAACCGAACAAAGACAAGATGGAGAGAATCCTGATGGCACAGAGTCCCTGGATCATGCTGTACCTGACAGTGGCTCTGAGTTATGCAAGCCAAAAACTTGCCTAAACCCATCTGTGCATGGTTTCTGTCTTTTACAATCCAAGGGAACCCTCTGTGCCAGCACACTCTCATCTGCTCCTTCCTGCAGCCCTAACAGGTAGGACTAGACCTATTTCCCCGATGGGTAAACTGAGGCTCAGAAAGGCACAGTGGCTTATTCAGGGTCAAAGAGCTAGAGTGTGGCTGGAATCCACATTTGACCAGAGCCTCCTGGCTCTCTCCACGTCCTGGCTTACCCATTCAGCGTTGGAGGGTCACTCCTGGCCCATGTGAACGTGGCATTCTTCACGGTGATGCTGTTTGTGCCCCCACCTGAAAAGCACCAGACACAACAGGTCAGGCACAGATGAAGCCTGGGGACTGAGCACGAGCAGGAGGCTCTCTCTCTTTTTTTCTTTTTTTTTTTTTCTCTTATCTTTTTTTAAGTTCAATGGCAGGTGCTAGATACTTGCACTAGACATTATCTGGTTACATTAGCTCTGGTTTCTAAAGAACCCCAACCAGACCCACAAAGCAGAAGGAACCACAACAGGGCTCTGCCTTGAAGGTTACACCATCCAGATGCCCATCTCGCACAGGGTGGGGGGAGCCCCTGGGGGTTTACTCATAGCTCTGAGGTCCCCGTCCCCCCATCTTGGGAAGATCGGGCAGCTCTGGCTGGGGACGCTGAGCAGAAGCCAGGGTCAACAGGGAACAAGCCCTGGCCCTTGGCCCTCACCACCCCTAGGCCCTTGCTTTCAGTTCAAAGTGGGGTCCTTGGCCCAGAGCTACTGGATTGCAGGGTGGCCTCCTAATGCACCTCCCTGGATCCCTTCTCCCGCCACCCCTGCTCCCATCGCAGCAGGTCCAACTTCCTGAAACAGCAGGCACGTGAACTGTGAAAAAGCAGGCTGTGGAACAGGAGGTGGGGTATCACAGGGTGGATGGGGGAGGGAAGAGCAGTAAGACAAAGTCCGCATCCTGTGGATAATGGCTCCTTGGGATTCTAAGCTCCCAGCACCTCTTCCTTTACTTTCTCTCCCCTTCTCTCCCTTTTATACTTTATGCCTCCTTACTTAAAAAAAAAAAAAAAATTTTTTTTTGACCCTTCATTATGAGCCTCCGTAAAACCACCTAGAGATAAGATGGGCGTGTTTTCAAGCTGTCAAATAAAGAAGTAAATTCCCCCACACAGAGAAGAAACAAAAGCCCATTGCAAGAGGAAGTTACTGGTTAACCTAACCTAACAAGCCCGGTCCCCAGGCCTCCCTGTCCCGTCCCGTCCAGGTATAACACAGACCAAGGAGGAAACTGGAAGGTGCTATTTAAGGAATTTAAAGAAAAGCCACTTGAGTCAGACAAGCTAGAAAACCACCAGACCCGGCCAGGAGTGGCCAAAGTGGCCCCATCTGGCACCCAGGGAGTGTGGATAAACATCTCAATAAGTCAAGCAGCCTAGGAGACTGTCATTAGGGTGGAAAGGGGGTGCTGAGGCCCGGACCACACGAGGAAGCCTGGGGTTTTCCAGAGGCCTAGGGGTTTTCCAACAGGACACTTGCAGGTAATTGTGAGCAATTTTACTACTCTGAAACCTCCATGGGCTGTCCCAAATTTCAGGCCTGCGTTAGGCAGAGAAATGTGACCAGGAGTAGATGGCACCATACCATTTACGGGGGTTGGGGGGGGGTGGGGACTAGGTCCTCAGGATGGGAAGAGGGGAGGGGGGAGACTAGGTCCTCAGGATGGCAGAAACTGGTAACCACAGGCCAGGAATGTTGAGAAGAAGATTCCAGCATCCGGTGAGCAGTGGTTCTTAACCAGGGCAACTTTGCCCCCCAAGGGATATAATGCCTAGAGGCAATTTTGGTTGTCGAAACTGGGGTGGATGCTACTGGCATCTAGTGGGTGGAGGCCCGGGATGCCCCTCAGCACCCTATAAAGCAGAGGACCCCCCCCCCCCCCCCCGCCACAGCAAAGGACCATCTGGCCTTGAGTGGCAGCAGTGCCGAGGCTGGGGAACCTGGCCATAGACGGCTGAGTTGGAAATGTCCCAGATTGCTCCTCTCTTACGCTAGGGACGTAACGGCCACCACAACCACTGGGTCAGCAGGCACCGGGCTAAGCGTTGCACACACCACCGAAGACATCTGAATGCCTACTTGGTGCCAGGCACTACTTGTACCTTACAACCAACGTCTACACACATTCATGCCTCGGACAGTATTTATTGGGCTCCCGAGCCTGACTGTTTGAGTCCAATCCCCACGTGGCCATGTCCTAGCTGGAGAGCCTTGAGCCAGTTACTTAACTTCTCTGTGCCTCATTTTCCTCATCTGTCGACTAGGACCGATAATAATGAGATGGACCACACAGGGCTGTGCTGCTTGGTGCATAGTAGGTGCTCAATAAAGCTCAGTGAGGGAGACACTGTCCAGTGGACTGGAGCACAGATTCCACTGGCCGGCTGTGGGTGCAAATTCTGACTCTACTTCTTACTAGCTGTGTGAGCAGGTCACTTAGGCCAGTTTCCTCATCTGTAAAATGGGGGTTTCCACAGCTCCTCTGTGTGATGTGTGAGCAGCGGGTGGGGTAGTGTCTGCACGTCCTTAGAGCAGAAAGTGCATGACAGGAGTGTCACTTAAGTGAAAACAGTCACTGCTGGTAATGCTATGAATATTTATCATTAAGTGCTTAGAGATATAGCCATGAGTAAGATCCCCACTCAGGGGGATTGATGAGGAAAGGATAAATTAGTAAGCTACAAAAAAACAAAAAACAAAAAAAACAACAAACCCAAAAAACAACAAAACCCAATCAACAATAAAAATCCACGTTAACACCCTGCTAGAGAAAGGCACCTTCATCCTCATGACCCATATGGGGAAACTGAGACTCAGAGCAGGGAAGTGACCTGCCGAAGGACAGAGAGCTAGAAGGTTGGAGCTGGTCTCCCAACATCTGTCCTTGGTTTGCCCGCCCATCTGCCCAGAACAGAATCAAGATCTGAGCCCTGGATCCTGTCCCTCGGCGGGAGGCCTCCCCTCCAGCTGCCTCTCGGTGAGGACACACCAAGGAAACAAGTTGAAGTTCAGCCGCCTGGGCGGTGCAAGATAAGGCCACCCCACTCTGCAGAGCCCCCGCTCCCTGGGGCCTCGCAGACGGGCTTCTGGGCACAGCCAAAGCCAAGGGTAGCCTTCGAGGTACAGAGGAACCAAATGCACACACCGTCTTTCCCAGGCTTCCGCTCGATGCTGTCGGCCTCCAGCTCCTCGTGAGACAGAAAGATCCTGAGGCGTTTGAGGGAGACACTCGCCTACAGAGAAGGCAATTACAGGGTGCAGTTATTTTTAAAAGCATTTTTGCGAAAACAGACCGAGGCCGACTTTCAGTGGTTTCCTCTGGGTGTGGAGGGGCCCACATCCTCCCTCATTTCTGGAGGCTCTGCGTTTCCTACAAGAGCGGGACTTAGAATAAAAAACAGAACAGGTTTTGGTTCTTGTTTGTTTTCCTTTAAAAGCCCACGACCCGTATTAAAAAAGAGGGTAGGGGGACTGTCCCAGATGACAAGGGACTTGTAGAAACAATGACCAAAGGCAGTGGTCCCGTGTAAGGGTTAAAAACTTGCTACCAGTGGGGGCACCTGGGTGGCTCAGTCGGTTAAGCGTCCGACTTCAGCTCACGTCATGATCTCACAGTCTGTGGGTTTGAGACCCGTCTAAGACTCTATGCTGACAGCTCAGGGCCTGCAGCCTGCTCCAGATTCTGCATCTCCCTCTCTCTCTGTCCCTCCTCCACTCGCACTCTGTCTCTCTCTCTCAAAAGTAGATAAAGATTAAAAAAAATAATAATTAAAAAATTTAAAAAACTTGCTACCAGTGGATAACTAAGTCCCTGAGATACAATGCAGAGTGACCACAGTCAGCAACACTGTTTATGAACTTCAAGTTGGCATCTTATTGGTTGCCACCAGAAAAAGGAAACGAAAATCATGTGATGTGACAGAGGTGTTAGGTAACATGCCAGAGGTAATGCCATTGCAATACGCCAGCATATGAAATCAACACGCTGTGTGTACCTTGAATTTAAGCAACGGTACTTATCAACTCTATCTCACTAAAGATAAGTTGAAAAAAAAAAAAAAAGCAGAAGAAATTTATGCTGAAGCATTTATGGGTGAAATGTCAAGAGGTCTGGGATTTGCTTTGAAATTCTTCAGGGGCACCTGGCTGGTTAAGTCTGTGAAGCATGCGACTCTTGATCTCAAGGGCTGTGAGTTCAAGCCCTGAGTTGGGTGTAGAGCTTACTTAAAAATAAAATCTTAGGGGTGCCTGGGTGGCTCAGTCGGTTAAGCGTCCGACTTCAGCTCAGGTCACGATCTCGCGGTCCGTGAGTTCGAGCCCCGCGTCAGGCTCTGGGCTGATGGCTCGGAGCCTGGAGCCTGTTTCCGATTCTGTGTCTCCCTCTCTCTCTGCCCCTCCCTTATTCATGCTCTGTCTCAAAAATAAAATAAACGTTAAAAAAAAAATTTTTTTTAATAAAATCTTAGAAAAATAAATACATAAATACATAAATAAATAAATAAGTTTCTTCAGCAGAGAAAGAAAGGAAGGAAGTGGGGCAGGAGAGGAGACAAGAAGATTTAGACAAACCAAGTGTGGCAAAATGTTGAATCTGGGGGAGTGCTACACACAGTTCATTATTATTATACTGTTCTCTCCCTACCTGTGTGTACGTCTGAATTTATTAATAAAAGGGGGTTTTATTTGCTGGCTTATTTTTTTTTTTAAGTTTATTTATTTATTGGAAGAGAGGGAGAAAGCACAAGTTGGGGAAGGGCAAAGAGAGAGAGAGGGAGGGAGAGAATCTCAAGGAGGCTCCACATGGCCAGCACGGAGCCCAACACAGGGCTTTAACCCACGAACTATGAGATCATGACCTGAGTCGAAGTCAGATGCTTACCCGACTGAGCCACCCAGAAGCCCCCATTTCGTTGTTTACTTTATTTTTTTTAATAAAGCATACCAACAGAGCTGTACAACCCAATCTTAAGGCTGATCTGTGGCTGAAAATGGGGTTTTCAACATGAACGCGTTCAACGCTGGTGAGAAAAACACGAAAAATACTACCGGCAGGAAAGTGGTGGGAGCGTCACAGAGCGACTAAGTGGCCGGTTTCCTCTCTTTACAGTGTCACTGTGTGGACCTTATTAACTCTGGGTGGGTCTGGGTTGGGGCTTTTCCAATGGTGGGTCAAGGCCCATCAGTGGGTTGTGAAATCAATTTAGTAAGTCCAGAGGTGCATTCTTTGAAAAAGCAGGTGAAGATAGGGCAGGGTGGAACAGACCAGATCAGAACAGGATAAAATATTTCAGAATCTTACAGAGCACCTGGCTGCATTCAATATTTGCTTTGTATGCTCAAATGTGAGTTCCCTGCCAAGAGGTAAAACGGATTCCTTTCTTTGGGCTATGAGCAAAACAGCACGAAAGCCCCCCGTGGGGGCCTCATCAAGCCAACCGGGCACGGTGGGACGGGTCACACAGAGGGAGTGGTACAGAGGGGGATTTGCGTCATTTCACCTCCTGCTTCATGTCCCCAGAGAATCCCTCCCTGACCCCCCACCCCCACCCCAGCCTCGCCTGTACCTGCACGATGCTGCTGATGACCATGGGGAGAATATTCAGGGGAAACCGGAGGATGTTGAACAAGGCCAAGGACACGAAAGCTTTCTGGGCATCCAGGATGTTGTTCTTGTCGACAGTCACGTAGACGGCAAATGTAGACAGGGCCACCTGCAAACAGAGCGTCCTTTACTGACTTGTGTCCCCTGGGCAGTGTGGTCAGACCTGCCCCGTGACAGGCCGCCAGACGCAGGTGAAAACGCCTAAGACAGTGTCTAGAACACGGCAAGCACTCAGTAAACACTCAAAGAACTAGATAAGTGAGTGACCAGGAGCTGGAAGTCCTGGCCTCTGTACCAACCTTCTCCAAAGCACACCGTACAGATATTCAGAGAATTCCTCAGTAGTGAAATCCCACCTCTGGGCCGTTGCCCTTGCAACCTTCTCTGCTGGAAACGACCTTCCATCCAGACAGTGGCCTGGCTCCTCCCGCTGACCCTCGGAGAGGCCACCCCACCCCCCTCTGCCTGCAACAACCCTGTGACTGCACCTACTGTACCTTTTACTGCAGGACTGTAGGTATTTGTTGTCGGTCTCTTGCACTACAACATAAACTCCACCAAGTCAGGCGTGTGGTTTGTCCAGGGCAGCATTCTCGGTACCTAGGACAATCCCCAGGCAGGATACCTCCTCTCGCCATGCCTCACATGCCTGATCCGTGAAATGGGTGTGGAGGCGACAGGGAATGCCACTATTTCAAGTTCCTTCCAGCTCACAGAATTTATGATTTTATATCCCCGGGAAAGGAACATTTAAAAAAAAAGGAGGGGGGGGAGGGATCAGGGCACCTGGGTGGCTCAGTGGACTGAGCATCCGACTTCGGCTCAGGTCATGATCTTGAGGTTCGAGCCCCACGTCAGGTTCTGTGCTGTCAGCGTGGAGCCCACTTTGGATCCTCTGTTCCTCTCTCTCTCTGCCCGTTCCCTGCCTGCACTCTCTCAAAACTAAGTAAAACATTAAAAAAAAAAAAAAAAAAAAGAGGGGCACCTGGGTGGCTCAGTCAGTTAAGCGTCCAACTTTGGCTCAGGTCATGATCTCATGGTTCATGGGTTTGAGCCCCATGTCGGGCTCTGTGCTGACGACTCAGAGCCTGGAGCCTGCTTTGGATTCTGTGTCTCCCTCTCTCTCTGCCCCTCCCCTGCTCACCCTTTGTCTCTCTCCCTCTCTCTCTTTCAAAAATAAATATAAAAAAAAAAAAATTAAAAAACAAAAGGGAAAACAAAAATAACGGCCAAAGGTACCACTTTTCCCAGAAGTCAGACTTGCATTAAGCCCTGGGGTGCCTCCTGGGATTTTACTACCCAGGCTGCAGGCCGACCAGGATGGGGGTTCAGTTGTCTGAGACAGCAGCAAGCACATTACCTCCCTGACCAGGAGAAAGGGAGGACGCCCTCAATAATCCAGGGCCGGGCTGCTCAGCTGGGGAGGGAGGCATGAGATCACCAGGGGGATTTCTGTGCCTCTCCCTTTACTGCTGGCGACACAGAATTGCCAGGTGTTGCCGGGCGAGGCCAATAAGAGGTGTCCCACGAGATCACCCAGGACACGCTATCAGAAGCAATCTGGACAACCCTGGACCCCGACAGACGGACACAAGTCCCTGCCCCCCACATCAGCCCCAGGATCACAGAGCCATTAAAGGCTTTCCCTGTGGGAAATAAACTGCCCAGGCCTCTGCTTCCCTGAGCTCAGAGCAGGCTGCCGGGAGCCAGGATGTCTGCGTTTGAGCCCTGTCCCTGGTGCGGCAGTGGTCCAGGGCATTTTCAGGGTGTCTGCTGCCCCATTTCTTTGCTACCTACTGGAGGGTAACACAGCTAACAAATGAAAACCAACAGCTTTGTCGGGAATCAGCTGTGTCACAGGTCACAGGAGGTGACCCTGTGTCACCTCCCTACTCCAAGCAAGCCTCTGTTTTCCCATCTACAAAATAAGGGAATCCTGCTCCACGTGCACAGGGCTGCTGGCCGTGACAAAGCAGGCATTTAAGCAAAGTGCTTAGCACACTGCCCGGGGCACGGTAAAACGCAATATATGGCAGCTGTTTTTATTTCTGGTTACAGGACCCAGTCCAAACTCCTTGGTCCACTCTTCCGAAGAATCTATTCACCGGGCCAAAGGAGAGCTGGAGCTGGTTGCTGTTCTGGCTCTGAGACATCAACAAGCTACATGACGCACTAGGCTCTCAGCTGAAGACACCCTCACTCAAAATGCCCGATAGATCCACACAAAGGAACAGTATTCAGCCATAAAAAGGAATGAAGTGCCGACACGTGCTACAGTATGGATGACCCGTGAAGACACGATGCTTGTCTTCAAAGAGAAGCCAAAACAAGCATCAAAGACCGTGTCTTATGTGATTCCAGGGAGAGGAAACGTCCACAAGAGGCAAACTACAGAGACAGAAAGGAGATGAGTGGGGCGCCTGGGTGGCTCAGTGGGTCAGGCGTCCAACTCTAGATTTGGGCTCAGGTCACGATCCCACGGTTCGGGGGTATGAGCCCCATGTTCAGCTCCACACTGGCAGCACGGAGCCTGCTTGGGATTCTTTCTCTCCCTCTCTCTGACCCTTCTCTGCTTGTTTTCTCTTTCTCAAAATAGATAAATAAACATTAAAAAAAAAAAAAAAAGTAGGTTAACGTGTGCTAGCTAGAGCTGGAAGAGTAGGGAGGGACTGTCAGTGACTACAGGGTTCCCTTCTGGGCTGTTAGAAATGTTCTGGAACTAGACAGTGCTGATGGTTGCACAACCTCGTGAACATATTAAACACCACTGGGTTGTATGCTTTAACACAGTGAATTATATTTCAGCAAAAACAAACAAACAAACAAAAAAAACTAAGAACAAAAAAACCACCTCCTAAAGTCAGTCTGCTTTACTTAGTGGAGAAGCCAAGTCTTGACTCAGGCCCCAGGGCTTGTCTGGTTTGTAAAATCCTTTCCCTGTAACTTGCCTGACCTCCTCTCCTATCCTCCGCCCACTCGTGCCGTTCCAGCCCCAGTGGCCTCCATGACTATTCCCTCTATGGGGTGGGCACAGTCCTGCCACAGGGCCTTTGCATGTGCTTTTCCCTCTCCTTGGTGGGGGCCCTCACTTCCACCGGGCCTTTACTCAAGCGTCACCTCCTCAGTGAGGTGCTCAACCACCCTTTTTCAAACCACAAGCCCTCCCTACTGCTCTGTCTCGCATCTTTTTCTTTTCCGTAGCCCCACGGATTAGCGTGCTATATGGTGTATTTACTATCTGCACGAAGACAGGGAGCAACCGCACGTGGCCCATCAGTTCCACAGCCCTGGCTTCTCCAGGAAGTGGAGTTCATTCTTCCTCAACGACTAATTGAGCACCTGCTGTGTACCGGCACTGTGTGGCAAGGAGCGAGGCAGGCTGGGCGTTCCTGAGACTCACAGTCTGGGGGAAGCAGGTGTCAACGGAGTTCTCTCCAGCAGCGGGGTATCTGGACGTGTGTGGAGGCGAGTGAGGTCAGCACAAAGACTGGGGCTGTAGGCGAGTTGGGGGCTGGAGTGTGCCACAGCCTTGTAATGGGTGAAAGTCAAGGAGGTGAGGAGTTTTCTGCAAGCAATGAAGAACAAGGGTGCCGCTCCAAGAGCTAAGAGTGCCTCCACATTGAGAAATGCAGCTCACAGGTGAGCCCATCTACTCCAGCCCAACTCCTCTTGTGTGTGTGGACCTGTGTTCTTTTTGTCTGCCCAGCATCCATTCCTGCTTCTGGTTACAATACTGCAATTTTCTTTTGGGAAACAAAATCTCTCCGAGTATCAGGACGTGACTTTGGCCATAAATGAACTGCCCGAAAGAAAACCCCATGGAGAATGCAGAGCTGAGAGACAGAGAGGGGGTCATTCCCTTTGAAATACCTAGATCCAGCCATTCCTGAAACCCCAGTCATGGTCAAAACCAGCACTTTCCTATACTTTTCAATTTTGTGACTTCAAAATCCCACTTTTTTTTTTTTTAACTTTAGTCAGTTGGAGTTAGGTTTCTGCCAATTGAAAAATAGTTCCTAACATGGCTTATTCAAATCTTTTACTCATTCAGGTTTTCCTCCACATTACATTTAATGAATGTGTACCACGTGCCCAGAGATACAAGCAGGAGGAAACAAAAAAAAAGATAAGGCCCATGGATGACCTGATCAGCAGAGAATAATTGCCATATGGAATGATAATCGTCCTAACGAAGGGAGATACAGGGTAAGTAGAAGGCGAAAAGCTCATAAATCTTCTAAGACAGAAAATGCTAAATATTGACGGCTGCCTGGGGCTACTATTTTAGCAAAGTGCATTAAGCGTACATGATAGATGCCAGGCTCTGCATTTCAGAAAAACAGGCCCATTAATCCCGCCACAATGTCAGCCCTGCTCCTGTCTGACCTCCCTAGGCCTCTGTCTTCCATCAACCCTACTGGGGGGTAAACACCTCATCATTCTTGAAGCACAGGAATTCGCCAGTGGAAAGAATAGGCCAACACCTTCCAAGAGAACCAAACGCTACATATTTCATCCTAATGTAGTCAGAGGCTTAGGTGTCTGGGCCGGGGCCACGGTCCCCAAGTGACACCCAGGCTCATCGGTTTCATGCCCAGCAACTTAATGGACTCCGCCTCTGGAAGCCCGCTGCCCCTGCCTTTCCCCATCCCCACTCCCCCGTAGTGAGTGGCAAATTCACGGTCCAGAAAAGCCAGTCCCCCTCTTAAGCATCTCCTGGGCCATGGCTTTCTGGCGGAGGCTAGGGCAGGAGACGTGAAGTGAAAAGTCAGCACATACAGGGGACAAGCTAGAAAGAATACACTGGGTCAGAGGACCTGAGGACCAGAGGACCAGAACCAAGGGTCATGGGAAAAGGCTTCCCCAGCCGAAGTCTAACCAAACCCACAGATTTAAAAAACCCTGTCACTTACTCCCCCTGGCTGCAGATCTTTACCTATTAGAAAAAAAACAAAAAGAACAATTCAAAACGCCTTGGATTTCTTTATGATTTGCCATCACTTGTAAGAAAGTAAAGTAAATAAAAGAGATGCATAGGTTTAATTACATTTATTATGTATAGTCACTGCTATGCTGATTTATGCACAGGCTTTCTGTGCACTCAAAAAAAAAAAAAGAAGCTGAGTGACTAGGGCTGAAGAGGAAAAAGGCTGTGCCTTTCCTTGCAGACCAGCAGTTCTCAACTGGAGGGACACCTGACAAAGTCTGGAGACACCTGGGATGGTCACATTGCACAGAGCCTGACGCTATCTCACAAACTGTGAGATCATGGCCTGAACTGAACCCAAGAGTCGGACGCTTAACTGACTGAGCCACCCAGGGGCCCCACGTCCAACTCTTGATTTTGGCTCAGTCATGATGTCGAGGTTCGAGCTGACAGCGCAGAGCCTGCTTGGGATTCTGTCTCCCTCCCTCTCTGCCCCTCCCCTACTTGCATTCTTTCTCTCTCTCTCAAAATAGGCAAAACTAAAATTTAAAAAAAATGAGTATCACCTGTGCAAAGGAGAATATTTAATAGTTACAAACACACAGAAACTATTTAACAGTTTAAAGGAAAAATAATCAAAAGCACACCCTATATAACCACCATCCAGTCTTCGAATACTTTTTACTTCTAAAAACCAAAGAAAGCTGTCAGAGACCTGGAGAAAGTTAGGGAGACCGAGTGTTCTGAAAGAATGAGCTGGCAGAACCTTCTAGCCCAGAAGGCTGGCACACGTGAGCCAGAAAGGATCGAACAGAACTTGGAGTCCCAGAACAGCCAAAAGATGTCACTTCGTGTGCCAACTGTAGTCAGCTGACAGCAATCACCTGGCGGGCCGCCTGGGAGAGAACCCCACGACTGGCTGGGGATGTCCAGGGTGGGCATGGGAGCGGGGGGCAAGCAGGGGCCCACACGTGACAAGCCCTGTGGCTTAACCCCTTCATGTTTCTTTTGCAAAAACCCAGAGGCAGGGAGGTAGACTGACCGGCCTCAGGGCACACCGTGAGCTGGCAGTAAAATTCAGCAGGCATCCAGACTCCAAGCCAGGGTTCCACACCTGTTTTTGTCTGGCCCACGCGCTTAAACCATTTTACACGATTCATTTTTTTTTAAATATCAAAATAATAGTATTTTATGACCCAGGAAGATGACATGAAATTCAAATCTCAGGGTCTATAAATACATTTTTACAGGAACACAGCCACGTCCGTTTATGGAGGTATTATGCACGGCCACGCTGGCAGACGACAAGAGTTAGGGCAGACGCTGGATGGCTCAGAATGTCTACAACGTTCACGAACTGCTCCTTTGTAGAAAAGGTTTGCTCACTTCTGCTTTTTGCCAGCGTTTCTCAAACTTCAACGTGCGTACCCACCACCTGGGTGCGGGGCGGAGGTGTTCAGTAAATTCAGATCCTGTTTTAGGCCGGTCTGCAGTAGGGCCTGAGTCTCCATGTCTAATAAGCGACTTGGCGATGCTGATGCTACTGGGCCTCGACCACACTGTCAACAGTGGGCATCTACTCCACTCCTCAAAGTGTGGACCCCAACCAAGGGCAATCGGTAACGCCAGGGAACCCGTCAGCAGTGCAAATACTCACGCCCCACCCAGACCTACTGGATCTTGTTTCAACAAGCCTCCCAGGTGATTCTGATGTGGGCTCGAGTTGGATCCGCACTGCTTTCCACCCCACTGCCTCCTGGGCGAGTTCAGACTCTGGGAGACATGAAGTCGAGCCTGATGAAAAACCCAGCGTCAGAAGGAACACACTTTGACACACCCTGAAAATGCAAGACTTTCCTTAAACATTCCACCTGTGACTCGAATGAAGCTGATAATACTGTAATAGAAAAGCTTCCCATTTATGAAAACGTGTGACTGCAGTTCACAGAAACCTCCCGTAAGAATATATATTCGCCAACAGGGCTGAGAAATAACAGTCATTATTAGGACAGCATTAAAATAATCATGATATAATTAAAAATATAAAGACAAAAAAAAAATGAACCCGGGGGCATGATTCTTAACTATATATTTTTTAAGTTTATTTATTTTGAGAGAGAGAGAGAGAGAGACAGTGTGAGTGGGGGAGAGGCAGAGAGAGAGGGAGAAAGAATGCCAAGCAGGCTCTGCACTGTCAGCACAGAGCCGGATGTGGGGCTCGAACTCATGAAATGGGGAGATCATGACCTGAGCTGAAGTCAGACACTCAACCCACTAAGCCACCCAGGTGCCCCTATTCTTTTTTTTTTTTTTTTTTTTTTTTTTTAGTGTTTATTTTTGATAGAGAAAGACAGAGTGTGAGTGGGGGAGGGGCAGAGAGAGAGGGAGACACAGAATCGGAAACAGGCTCCAGGCTCTGAGCTGTCAGCACAGAGCCCGACGTGGGACTCGAACTCATGAGCCATGAGATCATGACCTGAGCCGAAGTCAGACGCTCAACCGACTGAGCCACCCAGGCGCCCCTATTCTTAACTATTCGTAACAGTGCACTGTGCCTAAGGGGTTTCCACAGCCCATCTTTATATGGTCTCGTGGTCTAGGGGTAGAAACTTTGTCTTTAAACTTTCAAAGTTGGCCAGCCAGGGAAAGACCCATTAAAGGATTCAAGACTTGCATGTTGGAACATTCAATGCAACACGGATCATAATAGCAAAGAACAGGGACTATCCTAAAAAGTCAGCAATAAGAGATCGCTTAAGTCCACTCTGGCACATTCATGCACTGAACATCCACGCTTCATTAAAACAGACGAAGCAGGGCGCCTGGGTGGCTCCGTCGGTTACGCGTCCGACTCTCGATTTCAGCTCAGGTCATGATCGCCCAGTGCATCAGTTTAAGCCCTGCATCGGGCTCTGTGCTGACGTTGTAGAGCCTGCTTGGGATTCCCACCCCCTCCCTCCCTCCCACTCTGCCCCTCCCCCGTTCATGTGCGCTCTCTCTTCCAAAATAAATAAACAGATGAAGCAGATGTGAATGCACAAAATGGTCATATCTCAAAGTACAAAAGAGGTATAGAACACTAAGTATGTATGACTCTATTTGAATATATTAAAAATATTTTTTTTTTACCAACTACATCCACAAATATTTCTTTTCTAAAAAGATACATGAGGGGCGCCTGGGTGGCGCAGTCGGTGAAGCGTCCGACTTCAGCCAGGTCACAATCTCGCGGTCCGTGAGTTCGAGCCCCGCGTCAGGCTCTGGGCTGATGGCTCGGAGCCTGGAGCCTGTTTCCGATTCTGTGTCTCCCTCTCTCTCTGCCCCTCCCCCATTCATGCTCTGTCTCTCTCTCTGTCCCAAAAATAAATAAAAAACGTTGAAAAAAAAAAATTAAAAAAAAAAAAAAGATACATGAAACTGTCGCTTTGGAGGAAAGGGACAGATGGAAGGGAAGACAATATATTTTCATCTTCGGACTTTCTGAAACGTTTCACCTGTTGTTTTTACAGTGAATGACCAGTATGTGTTGAGCACCTACTATGCACGACTGTATGCACTGAGGGTGTAGCAATAAACAGAGAAGACACAGTCCCTGCCTTCCCGGAGCTGACATTCTAGTGGAGACAGACAGACAGTAAACAAGGACATTGTGCAGTGCGCCTGGCTCTGCCACCTCCACGGTTTGTGACCAGCCGGCAAGAGACCAGAAGCTGACACTGTAATGTAGCCCAACTGTGGCACCAAGAACACCACTGGGTTCAGCTGGTCTGCTTTCTTAGGAAGACGCTCTCAGGGAAGGAAGCAGGGAGCCTGACTGACATTCTGGCACAAATTTCTTATCTCGTGAGCCCAGCAAGCAGTTCCTGAACTGGCTACTTTGGGGTGTCCCTGGGTTGGAAGCTACTGAGTGCTGCTGAATAACATAAATTTGTGGGGAGGGAGCACTTTGTGAAGGGAGTGGGAGAAGAGGGCCCTGCTAACTCGTGACCTTTTAAAAATATGTAGGTTTGCAAACACAACAAAACATAAAGCGAGGGGGGCCGGCATCAGGTTGGCCTCACTCACCAGGAAAGGTGTGCAGACCCAGGTGAAGGTCCCCACAGCTGCCAGGTAGGCCGATTTCTTCAGCACCTTCAGCTCCTCCTGCCTGATGGCCAGCACCTTGTCTTTGAAGGCCAGTTCCCACGCGTACAGCTTTAGCACTTTGATCCCGTTGAGAATCTCATTCATCAGCTTAATCCGATTGTCTTTGCTCTTCATGTGGGCCACCTTTGGAGACAGGAGCATTCTGGCCCTGGCCCCAGGCCATCCCAGAAGGGTGGGGAATCGACCCTGCAATCCTTATGTATGCTACTCTCTTTTACACCAGAGAAAAAACTGCTTTGGATCCCTTCCGCTGGACGTAGAGACACCAATTAGATTTAGATTTGCGAAGCAGGTGTCCAGGAAAGAAGAAAGGCAGGGGTCCTACTCTGCTGATCCAAACACAAGACAGATAATGATGCTGGACTTATTTTCCCCTCCATTTTTTAAGCTTCTTTACTGGGCCATACCACTGTTAAATGCTGCTAATACCATCTGGCATTTTCCAGATGCATCTGACATGCACCTAGTCATTGAAGGCTCTCGAGAACCTATCACGAGTGCCATGGTCACTCCTGGGTCACAGATGAGGACGCTTCTTTTTTTTGTCACGTGAAGCAGAAGCCAGTGACCGAAGTGGTTTCAAGGGAGGGCCGTAGGGACAGAGCCCCTTCACTATTTACCCTATTCCCACCCGCACCTGCTGAGGCCTCTTTCCAACAGGACCCAGGTCCTGGGACGCGTCTCTCCTACTGCGTCATTGATGTGGCCAAGCGCTCTCAGCTGAAATCCCACAGGCACATCATAAATAGCCATCAATAGGGGATGAGAGACAAAAACCTCGACCCCTCTCTGCTTCGGACCATCTCGCACCAGCTCAAGAGAATGAAGTCAGGCTCCACACTACGCCACAGAAGGATCCCTGAGACGCGGTGACAAATGCTAAAACCGTGCTGGCCAAATGGGTCGGTGTATAAACATATATGATGGTAATAGCACAAAACACACACACAAAAAACACACCAGACCCAATTAGATAATGAGATCTCTCTATAAATACATGTAAAGTTCTAGAAGGCTTTGCTTTGGTGTGTTCACTGGGACTGAGGGAGCAGGGAAGGGGGCATTCCCTTTTAATCTACACACTGTGTATCCACTGAACATCTTTTATAAGGAAAAGGCATGCGCTGTTGTTACTTGGATGTTTTAAAAGTTAAAAAGCATTTCTGAAAACAGTGGAAGGGCTAGCATAAGGTAATAGGCGGCGGGGAGTCAAGGTTAGTTTTTATTCTACTCTTGAAAATGCACATAAAACACATAAATGACTAAATTCCGTGGGAAATAAGGAATTCTCGGAGGCCCACGGATGTGATTTTCGTCACTGGCCTGTGAGGCCTAACTACTTTGGGGGTTCTCAACCTTGGCTGTCCGTTGTCATCACTCTGGAAGCTTCAAGAAGTGATGCCCAGGCCTTATCCATTTTAGGTGAATCAGAATCCCGGAAAAAGAGCCCAGGCATCAGCATTTGCGAGAACTCCTCGGGGGATCCCAGCAGGGATGTGAGGCTGAGAACCCCTGGGCCTGGGCAGAAAGAACTCGGCTAAAATCCAAATGGAAAGGCGTCCAGCAAGGGCCTCCGCGTGGGGCCCTATGGAGGCAGACACCCTACCTGGTAGGTCTTGGTTTTCATGGCCATCACGGCGTTGACGGGAACCATGAAGATCATCACAGCCACTCCGGCCAGGACGGAGGGGCCCAGATTCTAAGGACAGAAGAGAACACAGGCCTTCAACACAGGGCTTTCCAGCTGAGCCCCTCCACAGGGACTCCGCAGACCTGGACCAGTGCATTCAGGACAACTGCGTCACTTTAACCCCGTGACGGGCTGTTAGGAACTTTCAGATTCATTCCTGAGCATCTCTTGGGGTCCCACAACCCCTTTAAGAGCATGCAGGCCCCTTATCTGAAACCCTGGGGTCCAGAGGAGCTTCGCAAATTAGAACTTTAGGAAGGTATTGAGACGTTAAGCAGAAGAGAGTTAACACAGCCAGCCCGGCGCTTTATCTTGCTTAAAGGCCTGCTTTACAAATCTGGCCCCTGGCTGGGATTTGGGAGCTGGGATCTGGGAGCTTGGATCTGGAGGGTTACCACCATTCTCAGGACTGGTAAGAGGGGCTCACCAGGCCTCAACTCTTAGTACAAACGATATGGTTTACGCAGAACCCCCCCCCCCCTTGCCTTCTGCAAGTTTGTGCCAGGCAGAGTCTGCCTATGTGACCAGCCCCCGATAAAAACCCTGGGCGTCCGGTCTCTATCAAGCCTCCCTGGCTGGTAACATTTCACACGTTGTCAGAACTTGCTGCTGGGGAACTGAGTGCATCCTGTGTAACTCTGATGGGACAGGACTCTTGGAAGTCTGTACCTGCTTCCCCCAGACTCCGCCCCCTGTGCCTTTACCCTCTGCTCATCCTGCTGTACAAATCAGGGCCATGAGTCTTCCTAGCTACTCGTCAGCCTGGCGGGGTCTTGGGGACCGCTGACACCCGCGTGTCCCTACGCGCCCACTGGGGCCCTGGCAGTGCCCTCCATAATCAAATACAGTGATTTTTCCAGCATCAAAACCAGAGTATTCACACTGAGAGAGATCATCAAGATCATAAGTACTTCACATCAGTTCAAGTAAGGTTTTGGCACCAAATGAATTAAGGAAAACTTTCAGAGCTTCTGGATTTGGGGATTTGTAGATAAGAGGCAGCAGACTTGTTCTGTTATCACAATTGCAGATAAGGGATCAACAGCCAGATTAAGAGGTCAGGATAAGCCACAGATCTACATCTTGTACCTTCTACACCTAAAAAGAAACAGCTTGAGAAACTGGCCCAGTGCACATGTACTCAGCAGCTACACACAGATGGAGCCAGAGGGTGACGTGATTTTTTTTTTTTTTCCCCATTCGGCATTTGGAAAACCAGGAGCGTTAGTCTCTTCCAGGTAATCACCCTCAGGGACAACAGTCCTACTCTCCCCAAAAATGCTGCTGTTGCTCCAGACGGTTTGTGACATATCTCCGTCCAGGGACGATTAATCCACCTTTGAGAATGAAGGTGATTTCTACCACCCACCTAAAGCATTCAGAATGAACTCTGACAGCAAATAGTAATGAAAAGACACTGGGCAGATCTATATACCATGCACTGTTCTCTGAACATCACCTGCTTTGATTCATTCCTTGGTCCCAACATCCCTGTGATGAGAGGTACCGTTACCATCACCAATTTCCAAAGGAGTGACATCAAGTAATAAGGTCACAAAGCTGACGATGGAAGAGGCAAGGTTTGAACCCAAGCAGTCGGACTCCTGAGCTCACTCCAGCATCGTTATCCTATACAGTGTTTGTGATGGTCAAACAGAGAAATCCTATTTTCTTTCTTTCTTTTTTAATGTCTTCTTGTTTTTGAGAGAAAAAGACACAGAGAGGGAGCAGGGGAGGGACAGAGAGAGAGGGAGACATGATTTGAAGCAGGCTCCAGGCTCCGAGCTGTCAGCACAGAGCCTGACGTGGGGCTCGAACTCACGAACTGTGAGACCAGGACCTGAGCCGAAGTCAGACGCTCAACCGACTGAGCCACTCAGGAGCCCCGAGAAATCCTATTTTCTATCTAAACTAGTAACTCCCAACCAGGGAAGAATTTTTCCCAGGACACATGAGGCCATGTCTGGAGACATCTGGGTCCCGAGCGGCATGGGGGTGGGGGTGGGGGTGGGGGTGGGGGTGCGGAGAGAGATGTGTGTTGCTGGTATTTTGTGCAAAGAGGCCAGGGACTCTGCTCGACAATCCTGCAGTCCACAGGCTAGTCCCCCAACAAGAAAAAATGATCGGACCCCAAATGTCAATAGCACATTCAGCAACCCTCATCTGAAACAAAACCATTTTCCTCATGCTTTCTAAATCTGCCCTGAAGGCCAATTCTAAAAGATGTGCTCCAGAAATATTTCACCCAGGGCTGTGCTTTCTGGGGAGGTGGATACCCCAAGATGTAGGCCCAAAAAGACATTTAGATTCTGGTATTTACTTCTAAGTTTCATTACCAGAAACAATTTATAATCCCTCATCTGCTCCATAAACAGACCAAAAAAATGTAAACTATAGTCATATCAACAGACAAGTCACTGTGCACCTATTAGGCACCAGGGCCCTGTGGGACTGCAGTCGTGGGAAATAAAAAATAAGACAAGAAGGACACCGAGCCCGTGAGTAACCGACACATATATCAGGAGAGGAGGGGCTGGTACACTGAGCAGCCAAAGACTATTCCAGAATGTAACATCACAGGAACTCCTATACTAAAGTTAGTGGGTTTAAAAAAAGGAAGAAATTTGTTTCATTGAGAACGAAAAGGAATTAGTGGTGGGGTGCCTGGGTGGCTCAGTCGGTAAAGCGCTAATAACTTCAACTCAGGTCACCATCTCATGGTTCTTGAGTTCAAGCCCCATGTCGGGCTCTGTGCTGACAGCTCGGAGCCTGCTTCAGATTCTGTGTCTCCCTCTCTCTCTGCCCCTCCCCTGCTCACTCTCTTTCTGTCTCTCAAAAATAAAATAAACATTAAAACAATTTAAAGAAAAAAAAAAAAGGAATTAGTGGATGTGACAGTTGCCACAGCCTTAAACGATGGGTAGCACTTCATCCTTAGCAAAGAAAGAGGGAAAGGAATTCCTGGCAGAAGAAAAGCCTCAGAGGTGACAAAGAATAAGGCAGAGGTTAGGCTACGAGCATCTCATCAACTTAAGTGCTCCATGAAACTCTGGCTGAGGCAAGGAGGAATGCAATATTCTCTTTTCTTGGACACCATTCTCAGTAAAGAGGATATAAACCTAAAGGGATAGAAGCCATTGAGGGAAATCCCATTGAGAACAAAGTCAACTCAAAGGGAAATAGGGCCAAGAAATGATGAGAAGGGTGAGACTGAGTCCTCATGGCACTGCTTGAACTCCTGGATCCATCCATGCTTGAAGCCATACTCTGTACTCTGCACTCTGCAGTTGCATGCACCCACAAAATTCCCTTTATTTGCCTAGACTGTTTTAAAATCCATTTCTCTTCCTTGCAACTCTGAGAATCTTGACCAACACAGTTTAGGACTAGTGAATAAAGGGAATCTGGTTAGTGTTTGGGAGGACACAGTAGGAGACATACGGTGTGTATGTTGTGAGGTTACTAATTACATGCACTGTCAAAAAAAGACAAACGCAAACAATTGTCATGCCACCAAAAAAAGGGGCATAAACCCAGTGACCAAGGGAAGGGATAAGATATCCAGCAATTGTCTAACAGGCCAGAAAGTAAAACGTGAATGACGGCAAGGAATACAGAGGTTCTGCTTACGAACACCCACTCCCTCACCCCCCGCCGCCCACATGTGGCGGTCCCTCCCTCTGCACCACGCGAATGACGTCAAACACACACCAGCCACAGGAGGTAGAGGGCAAGGACGACCTGCAGAGGGGCTGACCAGATCATGTTGATGTACGTGGCCAGGTCCATGAACCTCTGGGCATCCACGGACATGAGGTTGACGATCTCCCCGACCGTGGAAGACCTTCTGGCTGAATTGGTGATCACCAAGGCCTGCAGGACAAAGGAGAGAGGAAGAAGGTGAGGGCGGCAGGAGACAGCCCGGGGTTCACCCTCCAGGCCCCTGCGAAGGAAGAAGACAGCTCAAGAGTGGAAAGCCCACTCTCTTTTCTCCTCCCTCGCTGCCTCGTCTGTCCCATCGCAAAGCTCCCGCTGTTACCAATGACATTCACTGCCTCGCCCTGACTTCTTCAACATGAAAGGACCCCAGAGATGGCCTCAACCAGGGCCTCACACACTTCAGGGTGCACACACATCACCCGCGAAGTTACTTACAGTGTGGTTTCAGATTTGGTAGGACGGCGATGGAACCTGGGGCTATGCATTTCTTACAAGCTCCCAGATGATGCAGATGCCATTCGTCTGCAGAGAACACTCAAGGAGCAAGGTCAAGGTCAGGGCTTCTCAACTTTGGCATTACTGACATTTGAAGGTGGGTATTTCTCTGTGGGACCAACCTGTGCGCTGTGGGGTGTTCACCACATCCCCTAGATGGCCTCTACCCACTAGATGGCCCCACTCCCAGTTAAGAGAACCAAAACTGTCTCCATACATTTTCCAAACATCTCCTAGAAGGATAAAATTATCCTGGTTCGCAAACATGGTTTCACACTATTACCTGGGGAGTTTAAAAAACATTGGTGCCCAGGTCCCACCCAAAATCAGAGATCCTGATTTTGTTAGTCGATGGTGTAGCCTGGGGACCAGGGGTTTTGGAAGGTCTCCAGGGGAGTCTAACTTACAGACAGGGCTGAGCACCAATGACCAGTCCACGGTTCCTGACTGTCTCCTAGGCAGTCTCTTGTCAACCCTGCTCAAGCAGTGTCTTTGCCCCAGAAGCTAAGAAATGAAGGAACCAAGAAATTCCTTTAAAGCCGGATGTACAGGGGCGCCTGGGTGGCTCTGTCGGTTAAGCATCCAAGATCAGCTCGGCTCATGATCTCAGAGTTCCTGGGTTTGAGCCCCGCATCGGGCTCTGTGCTGACACTGCACAGCCTACTTGGAATTCTCTCTCTCTTCTCTGTCCTTCCCCAACTTGCGCGCACTGTCTCGCTCTCTCTCTCACAATAAATTAAAAAACAAAAACAAAACCAGCTGGATGTGTACAAATCCTATGTATTCCACTATCGAGGGAAAGGACGTCCTGCTCAGTGCAAATGGAGAGTTAGAAGCAACCCAGAGTATCAACAGCAGAGACAGGATGTGAACCCGGATTTTCCCACGTCAGGTGCCACCTAAGAAATTCAGCTACGCAGGCGCCTAGGTGGCTCAGTCGGTTAAGCGTCTGACCCTGGGTTTCAGCTCAGGTCACAACCTCACTGTTTTGTGAGTTCAAGCTCCACATCAGCTCCCAGCTTCTCTCTCTCTGCCCCTCCCCTGCCCACGTTGCTTTGGTCTCTCTCAAAATAAGTAAGTAAACTTAAAAAATTTGAAAAATAACAAGAAATCCAGCTGCCCGTGGCCGACACGGCCCCAAGCAGATGCCCCACACCCACGGCTGAAATCAGCTTTGCTAAGGTCTCGCGCCTGATGGGTCAGTCCCCGCCACGTCACAGGGGCCACCCTCACGCTGCCGCTCCAGAAGCCGGGCTCGGCATCCCCACGGTGGTCCTGGGAGGGGCGGGAGAGGGGGGTGACCCAGCCAAGCCCCCCCCCCCCCCCACCGCAGGGTCTGGGGCCACGGCCGGGCCCGTGCGCCAGGCCTGGCCTCACCCACCTTCCGGTAGACAGCCCCGATGACGGCCGTCTTGATCCTCATGCCGCTGACAAAGCAGATGTGGAAATACTGGTGCAGCACAAGGGTCTGGAGGCAGGCGCTGACGAACAGCAGCGCCGTGTAAAAGTAGCCCTGCCAGTCCGGGGCCTTCGTATCGTTCACGAAGTTGATGAGCAATCTGCGGGGCGAGAAAGGAAGGCCGTGACGCGTGCGGCAGGGACTTCAGCGTCTGGACCGTGTCCAGGCCAGGCGGGGCGGGCGCTATTCCTGAGTGTTACGCTTGGGAAAACAGACCCGGGGCGGTGACAGGGCTGCGCGGGTGGCCTGAACCTGCTCCCGACGGGGCACCCCACGCCTCCAGTCTCATCACCGGACAGTCACCCAGAGGTGACCAAACAGAGACTGTGAGAGGCGGCGTTAGCAAAGCAGAGAGAGGGGACATGTGGCCCCAAAGAGACAGAAAGAGACAGGCAAACAGAGAGAGGAGAGAAGGGAGCTCCTCTCTGACTTTCTGCTTTCAGGCTGCAGTGCGACACAATCTGGCTCATTCTGTTGTCCTCGGTTTCCACAGATAATCCTCTCTCTTGCCTCTTTCGGCTTCAGGGAAGCCTGGTACGTTTCTGTTCCTTGCAACCAAAGTGGCCTTAGCTTGGATGGTATTCGAGCAAAGCATGAGGCAAAGCGGGTCAGGGCAGAGAGGCTTGGCTTCAAGCCCACGGGGCCAGGCCACGTGACCCCAAGGCAGAGGTTAGGGTACCGTAAGTGAAAGGTCAAGGACACAAAGACTCATGCAGCGGGCAGGGAAGGGGTCTTACTTTAAGATCTCCGGGCCAGCAAACATCATCAAGTCATGGAGGGCCTTGAATAAGAAGCTCATGAGGAAGTAGGGCCCGAAGGTCTTGTATAACACCTTGAACAGAGACGGCTCCCGGCCCTTCTGAGGGGACTTGACAATCAAAACCTCGGCCTCCTCATTCACGTCCACCTGGGAGCTCCCTTTCGGCTTGGCGGGATCCTTGGAGGAGTACGCGATCTTTGCCTGCTGCCTGGAACACAAGGAGTGTGGAGCGGTTCTGGGGTCTTCCTGAAACTGGGCCGGCCAGCCGCGGGGAGGGTCAGGGCACCCCACCCCCTCGGGGGGGCCCAGCCAAAGAAAACCAGTTACGGCGAAAAGGCAGCTGAACATGCTGGTTAGGAGTACAGACGCAGGCTCCTGGCCAGCCAGCTCTGTGACTTCGAGGTCAAGTGGCTTCACCATTTTAGGCCTTAGTTTCCTCATCTGCTAAATGGGGACAGAGGGACGAGTCTACCCCACAGGGCTGTTGGGAAAATTCAGTGTGTTCATATATGTGAAAGGCACTGAAAAGTGCCAGCCCCACCGTGATGTACAGATTCTATGCAATCTCTGATCAGAATCCAAGTTGACTGACAAGCAGATTCTAAAATTCATATAAAAACTTGAGGGACCGAGGACAGCCAAAACAATCTTTAAAAAGGAAATCAAAATTGGAGAATGCACACTTCCCGATTTCAAAACTTAATCAAGATAGGCATAAACACACACACACACACACACACACACACACACACACACACACACTCACACACACACAGAACCACAGACACACACATTATCAGTGGAACCAGAAATAAACCTGACTGATTTAGGGTATCCACAGTGTCAAGACTGTTCAACGGAAAAAGAATAATCTTTTCAACAGGTGGCACGGAGAAACCAGACAGCCACGCAAAAGAAGGAAGGTGGACCCTTAGTTCATTCCACGTACAAAAATCAACTCGAAATGGGTCAAAAAGACCTAAACACAAAGCTACGACTATAAAAATTCTTAGAAGGAAACATGTGAAAATCTTCATGACCTTGTATTTGGCAATGGATTCTGAAAAATGACACAAAACGCAGACGCAAAAGAAAAAAAACGATAAACTAGACGTGGTCAAAATTAAACACGTTGGGGGCGCCTGGGTGGCTCGGTTGGTTGAGCGTCTGACTCTTGATTTTGGCTCGGGTCATGCTCTCCGGGTCGTGAAATCGAGCTCCACAATGGGCACGGAGCCTGCTTACAATTCTTTCTCTCCCTCTTCCTCTGCCCCTCCCGTGCTCGTGCATGCTCGCTCGCTCGCGTGCGCACGCACTCTCTCTCCCTCTCCCTCTCAAATAAAACATTCAAAAACATGTTGTGCTTCAAAAGACACAATTAGGAAAGTGAAAAGACAACCCACAGAATGAGAGAAAATACTTGCAGAGGAAATATCTGATAAAGGACTTGTAACCAGAGCATGTAAAGAACTCTCACTACACAATAAGGAAAAAAAAAAAACCCCAATTTCAAAAAAGACAAAGAAGATACGCAAATGACCGTGAACTGCTGCTTGATCTCATTAGTCATCCGGGTAACACAAACCAAAACCACAGTAAAGATATTACTTCACGTCCACTCGGTGGATCATCACAAAGTCATATAATGCCGAGCGTCTGCAACCATGTGAGAAACTAGAACCCTCACATTCGCCCCAGTGGGGTCCCCTTCTACTGGGAAGAGGACAGAGCAGAAACAGTGGAGGGCGGGCCACTTCCGAGATCAGGTCACGGCAAACACAGTGGCTTCCGTCTTGCCCTCTCTTGTGTCGTTCACTCTGGGCAAAGCCAAGTACCACAGGAGGAGGAAATGGGGGAAGATCCCATGGTGAGACGCTGCAAAGAGCCAGCATTGACTTGCCAGCCACACGCAAACTAAAAGCAGGGCCTACGGCCCCAGTCAAGCCTTCAGATGATGTGGCCCCAGCTGACCTGCCGAGCACAACCTCCAGAGACGCTGGGCCGGAACCAGCCTGCTAGCCCACGGCTGGATCCTTAACCCAGAGAAGTCGTGTGAGATCGTAAATGCTGGCTCTCATCTTCAGCTGCTACACACGGGGGAATACGTTACACAGCGAGAGACACACACCCCAGCTCCCATCTCCCAAATTACAGTCAAGGCAACACATTCCAATGGCCCGACGTGGGCTCCACCCCGAAATACACGGCGCATCCTCACCCAACCCAACTTTTGTGATTTGCAAACTCCTTCCATGGCGGGAGGACGCTGAACAGTGCTCAACCGCAGAGGACTCGCCTTTGTCACATCTATGCCACATCTGACCATTTATACCACCTGCCGCTTTCTGCTGGAGACCACAGCCCTCCAACCCGCCCTGGCTGGCTCCCCACCCCCCAGCCCCCAGGAAAGGGTCAGAAACGCGGGAATCTCCTCCATGCTCCTGGGTTGACCAGGCGCGGGTCCTGTCCGTCTCCCTCCTGGGATGTGTGCAGACATCCATCCACCCTTTCCATGTGCACGGCCTCTGGCCCATGCAAGCGACCACCCCCTGGGCCTCCTCCCTGCTCACTCATTTCTTCCCACTCTTGTTCCCTGACAACCAAGTCCCTGCACAGCAGCCAGAGGGACCTTCCTGATAACAGATCATCCCCTGACAGCTTCCACTGCACCCAGAATAAAACCTAAACTCTGGTGAAACTGCTGTAACCAATTACCACAAACTTTGTGGCTTAACGCAATACAAATTTATTGCCTCGTGGTTCAGGGGTGGGGGGGGGGTCAGAAATCTAAAGGGGGCCCACAAGGTGGCCTTCCTTCTAGAGACTCTAGGGGAGAATCTGTTGCCTGGTCTTTTCCAGCTTCCAGAAGCCACCTAGATTTCTCTGGTTTGTGGCCCCTTCCTCCAATTCAAAGCCAACTACAGACCATCCTCTCTTTCTCTCTCCCTGACGTCCTGCCTCCTTTTACAAGGACCCTGGGGATCCTATCAGGCCAAGTCCCTTTGCCGTGTAAGGGTTTGGGGATCAGGACACGGACATCTTTGCAGGGGAGATATATCCCTCCACCAACCCCGTTGTCAATGTCACCACACAAGGTCTTTCCTGCTCCCTTTACTGACCGCCCCCAAAGCTGGGATTCCAGCTAGGAGTTTCAGAATTTTCTTTAGCACACGCAGGCGTCCTTGGCAAGTAAGACAAGAGGGCCAGGCAGACAGGAAGGGAGTGGCTCGGCCCTCTCCATTCATTCTCTGCACCACTTCCTAAGCAGGACCTGACCCTGGGCCTGTGTGGGCTGCTGGTGACCCAGGGCTGTTTCCGGAGGCCAAGAGACAGGTGCCAAAGGGTCAGGGAGAAGGTCTTGGGCAGGCAGAGAAGGAGGAAAGCTCAGGCCCGGGTGGGAGAGGTCAAGAACAGTGGGAACGATCAGCTAAGGCCAAGCCAAGAAAGAAAATTATCCAGCAAAAAAAGAGGCCCACAGAGGAGGCGGGCACTCCAGGAGGGGAGAGGAAGCAAGTAGGGCATCTGTGAGCTCAGGCTGGGAGGGGAAAGGAAAGTTGGAAGGGAAAGGTCTGAGTCAGGAGAAAACTAACTGCCCAGGAGCAGGGGAACCAAAAGGGGTGGAGAGGCTGAAGGCTCAGAAGAAAAAGGGACTTTCTCTGTGGATCGGATTCCAATGTAGGTAGAGATGCCCATCAGTCACTTGTCCACTAATGAACTAAACACATGGCTCTGGGCCAACCGCTGGAGACAGCCCCACAGAGCCTCATGAGAAAAAAGGATTAGCAATCATGACTTCTCAAGACTGTGTGAGGGGTGCTATCATGGGGGGCTTCCCGGAGGTGATGTCAAAGCACAGACACGCAGGATGAGAGAATGGGGAGAAGAGGATGGGCAAGGCCTGGAGCTAAGGCTTTGAAATGAGGTTTGGCAGCCCTTCCCAGAACACCAAGAACTTCAGGGTAATCTGAACGGGACGGGGAGCAAGCAGCCTCACCGGGGCTGGAATCAGCCAAAGAGCAATGAGGAGCTACAGATGACTTTGTCATTCATCTTCAAGGCTTCAGGAGAGGCCACATCTCAAACTTAAAACAGTCTCAGCTCAGGGCTCCTGGGTAGCTCAGTTAGTTAAGCGTCGGACTTCAGATCAAGCCATGATCTGGCAGTTCGTGAGTTCAAGCCCCATGTCGGGCTCTGTGCTGACCGCTCAGAGCCTGGAGGCTGCTTCAGCTTCTGGGTCTCCCCGTCCCCCTGCTCGTGCTCGCTCACTCTCTCTCAAAAATAAACAGTAAAAGAAAAAAAAAGTCTTAGTTCGATTAAAATTTGCACATTTTCTGGATGTACTCTGAACATGGTGTTTGACCTGTAATAAATACCCAATCGAACACAGAAGGGCAGACTTTACCTACAACTGCAGGGAACGGATTTTACAAACCTAATGCACATACTCACTCAGAGGGAACATTACACAGAACAGTAGTTCTGGAAACCACAATGGGCGTGGGAAACACCTGCACAGCCCCTCGAAACTTGTAGCCCAGGCAGGATTTTAAATGTGTTGTTTACGAATCCAAATGACTCAAGATCTTTCCCCTACTCTCCTACCCTTTTCTAGTTTTCTGTTTCTTGAATGCTTTCGGTTCCTCAAAACCAGAGGTTCTCAAAGAGAGGGTTGTTTTGCAAATTCCACATTCTCAGTCAATGATGGAGCCAGACAGCAGACTTCTGTGACGGACAGAACTTCAGTCCCCTGCCACCCCCCAAAAAAAGATCCCAACAGCAATGGGTGTAGCTTGAAGAGCTTGCCTGAAATGACCTAAGCCCGGAATCTAACTCTGTTTTTAGACATAAATCCACATTGTGTAGTGTTTTATGGGGTTTTGTTTGCAAATTTAAATATACCTCAAATTTTTTCAGGAACGCAACTATTGTTGACATTAAGGGAACACTGCATTTTGTTCAGAACTTTGTCAAGTGTTGGCCACCACTCTGTAAAACGTCTTCTGTGAGGGTGACTGACACTGGGTCTGGAGATGTGGAGGGAACAGCAGCTGTCACAGAGCATCCTCCACAGTGGGACAAGCGGTGACTCTCCGTTCTGTTCTTCCAGCGTGCACCTGAGCATTTACTCACTGAAATACATGCCGTCTCACTACAAATCGCTTGTACTTCAGTTTTTCTTTTGTGTTGAGGGAGAGGGGCGCCTGGGTGGCTCAGTCTCGTTAAGCATCCTACTTCGGTTCAGGTCATGATCTCCACCCCCGTCGAGCTCTGTGCTGATGGCTCAGAGCCTACAGCCTGCTTCAAGTTCTATTTCTCTCTCTCTCTATGCCCCTGCCCCCGCTCACACTCTGTCTCTCTCTCTCTCTCAAAAATAAACATTAAAAAAATAAAAAACAAAGTCTAATAAAAGCATTTTGCTAACTTAAAAAATTTTAGATATGTGGGTGGGTTATTTCTATGGATATATTACCTTAAAGTAACTATCAGTGTTAGAAAATCTTTTGTTCTCAAGGCAGCAATGAGTCTGAAAGGTTGAGAACCACTTTTCAACATGTGTATGTTGGTGCTTTGTTTTGTTTTTTTGTATTTTCTGTTGCATTTCTTTATAAAACAAAGACAATTGAGCAAAATACTCAACCCCATCTTTATTTAATGTTTTTTTAGATTTAGTCTTGAGAGAGAGAGACAGAATGTGAGCGTGGGCGGGAGGGCACGGTCAGAGAAAGACACAGAGACACAGAGTCCGAAGCAGGCTCCAGGCTCCAAGCTGTCAACACAGAGCCTGATGCGTGGCTCAAATCCACGAAACGTGAGATCGTGACCTGAGCCGAAATCAGGAGCTCAACCAACTGAGCCACCCAATCTTTCAACACTCTGATTTTTTAATATATTAGCTTTACTGAAGTATAAGTGATGTATGATAAACTCCACACACGGGAGTATACAATTTGGTCAGTTTTGACACGTAGGGATACATACAACTGTGAAACCGTCAGCAAAGCCAAGAATGGGAACACATCCATCACCCCACAAGGTCTGCTGGGGCCCCTCTATAATTTCTCCCTCCCACCTGCATCCTGTTTCCTGGTGAAATGGAGAGGCCTTGCTACAAAAGGCCACACCAAGAAATTCCAGCTCAGAACAGGACTCTCCAATCGCCCACCACTTCCACAGAGGTTACAGGTGCCAGATCTGGCTTAGGCCTCTGGAAGCAGAGCGAGTGACCCATCTGCCAATGACCCAGGGCGTTGAGCCCCCATGCTGAGAACCCCTAATGGCCAGGGTATGAAGACAGCCAGGGACGCCCCTGGGGCGTGGCCCACGATGGAGCCTGAGGCGCCAGCTCTCGCCTCGTCCACCCAGGCAAGATGGGAGCACCCAGCCTGTGGCTGCACCCACAAAATAAAGACAACTTGTGCAGTTCCACCCCGCCATTTACCCAGGCCTAGGACAGGGCTGATCGGATGGTGCTGATCTCACTGAACCGTCAAAAAGCCCTCTGAGTACAAAACAGGGGAGGAGGGCACGAAGGGACTTGAGGGACAGCCTCTCCAAACCCCGAGGGTCTGAAAAGACTACACATTATCAGCAGATATCACATATGCTGAACGAATCCAGTGAGGGCCAGACCGGAGGTAGACAGAGCTTCCTGTGCAAGCCCAGTCCTCTCTCCGCGGAGCCTCCCTGGCAACCTCTCCCACGCCGTCTCCAGCAACCTGCTCATCACGAAGGATGCCACCGGCCAGGGCTTGCGAGGGAAGCTGGGCCTGAGAACCTTCATGCGGGTCACGGGCACCAGACTCAGCAGGAGCAGGATGTGCAGAAAACACCTCCCGTCTCGCCGTGCTCACCCACAGAGACTCATGCTCAACACGCCTCCCCTAAGAAAACTTCTCCCATGTCCATGGCCACCACGGACAGGCCACCAGCTCAGAGTCACAAGGTCCTCTGCTGACGTCCCAGTGGCCGATGGCACCAACGTCCCAAATTCCCACCCACCAGTCCAGCCTGACCCAAGACCTATATGCTGGGTGTTCCAGCAACGGAGTGAGGAACCAGACCTCAAGTCCAGGGTTTCTCTCTGGGAGGGCCAACTGCTCTCAGGCAGATGCAACACACCAGGCTGGCCTCATCGTCTGCCAGTGCAACTCAACGACAGGTCCACCGCATAAAAACCACAGGACTGGTAACAGCCGCTTTCTGTTCTGCCCCTACAGCCACCAGCCGCTGCCCCAAGTCACTCACAGCTTCTCAACCGGCTCCTCTGGACCCAGGGTGCACAGGGCCAACGACCTACCTTAGTATGACAGCCATTTTCCTTTTTTGTTGACACCTGACGTAATGATGTATCATACAACTGACATGTCTCAGAGTTGAGGAAATTAAAGAATGTGCTGGGGAGGCCCTGGCCTGATTCCCAAAATAACCTGAGAACAGAGGCGTCTGGGCGTTCAGTCGGTGGGACGTCCAACTTTCGGCTCAGGTCATGATCTCATGAGTTCGGGCCCCGAGTTGGGCTTCATAATGATGGCTCAGGGCCTGGAGCCTGCTTCAGATTCTGTCTCCATGTCTCTCTGTCCCCCTCCCACTCTGTCTGTCTGTCTCTTTCTCTCTCAAAAATAAACATAAAAATTAATAAACAACCCGAGAAAAGAGGTCACGAGATGGCATGCAGCTTATGTGGGAGGAGCATCGAAAATCGAGGACGCTATGGATGAACCATAATGCAAACTAGAGACGTGGGGAGGATAATGACGTGCCAGGTGTAGGTTCATCCATACACCTGGTGGGGGATACTGATAATGACAGAAGCTGTGCAGGTGCAGGGACAGGCGGCTACACAGAACCCCCTGCACCTTCGGATCGAAAAACTAACGTCTATTTTAGTTTTAAATCCAGCACAGTCGGGGTGCCTGGGTGGCTCAGTCGGTTAAGCGTCCGACTTCAGCTCAGGTCATGATCTCACGGTCTGTGGGTTCGAGTCCCGCGTTGGGCTCTGTGCTGACAGCTCAGAGCCCGGAGCCTGTTTCGGATTCTGTGTCTCCCTCTCTCTCTGTCCCTCCCCTGCTCATGCTCTGTCTCTGTCTCAAAAATGAATAAAAACATTAAATCAATCAATCAATCAATCAATCAATCAATCCAGCACAGTCAAAAGCACCCTCGATGGGGGCTTCTCTGGCTGAACACCCTCGGAAGTGATGGGCGTGGTGTGCTGAAGCAAAAACACGTAAAACAGCAACAACACCCAGGAGGCCAGATGCTGTGAGCGAGGCAAGCAAAGTGGGGCGGCCTTGGGGAGTGCGGCTGGGCACACACCTGCTGAGCCAACAGAACCAATCACTGCTCGATGCACATTTTTCTCTCTTCTTTCCTACTCACACTGCCTTCGCTACAGGTACAACTCGTGCCCATTTTGCAGATGAGCAAAAACTGGCTCAGAGGAGTAAAGCAGCTTTTGCCCAGGACCATGAAGTCAGCGAGAGGCGGCAGGAAAGGGGTGGTCAGGTCGTCGCAGAGAGGCTCACACTTACCTTCTGGACTTGGCACACTCCTTTTTCCAGTTCTTAACCAAAACGGGCACGACTTGCTCTGAGGTGTCCTCCTTATTCAGGGACCAGAGGTCAGCGCTCTCCAGGGGCTGGCGGTAGCCCCGGACCATCAACCTGGGGCCAAAACACAAGGGGGAGGTGATGACAGTCTGGAGAGGAAGAGGAGGGTGACCCTCGCTGCCGACACCTGCCATGCCAGCCCGCTCTCCATGCCAGGGCGGCCGAGGGCAGTGCATAGCTGGCAAGAGTGGAATACGTATGGCACATACGGGCACATTAAATGATCACTGCTAATTCTGTGAGGCCGCCCAGGGCAAAACGGCCTCATTTTTTAGAGACACAAACTATTTAAGGTAGAGATCATTACAATCGCTCTGATTTGCTTAAAAAATATTTTGGGGGCAGCGCGGGGGGGGGGGGGGGGAGGCGCCTCAGTCAATTAAGTGTGTGAGTCGATTTCAGGTCTGGTCATGATCTTGTGGTTCATGAGATCAAGCCCTGTGTGGGGCTCTATACTAAGCGTGGATCCTGCTTAGGATTCTCTCTCTCTCCCCCCCTCTCTCTGCCCTTCCCAAGCTCTTTCTCGCTCTCAAAATAAAATAACCTTTAAAAAAAACTCTTTTAAACATATATATATTTTAAAATTTTGGGGCACCTGGGTGGCTCAGTCGGTTAAGCATCCGACTTCAGCTCGGGTCACAATCTCACGGTCTGTGAGTTCGAGCCCCGCGTCGGGCTCTGGGCTGATGGCTCAGAGCCTGGAGCCTGCTTCTGATTCTGTGTCTCCCTCTCTCTCTCTGCCCCTCCCCTGTTCATGCTCTGTCTCTCTCTGTCTCAAAAATAAATAAACATTAAAAAAAAAAATTAAAAAAAAATAAAATAAAATTTTTGTTAATATTTATTTATTTTTGAAAGAGAGAGACAGAGACAGAGACAGAGCATGAGTGCGGGAGGGGCAGAGAGAGAGCGAGACACAGAATCCAAAGCAGGTTCCAGGCTCTGAGCCGTCAGCACAGAGCCCAACACGGGGCTCACACTCACAAACCACAAGATCATGACCTGCGCCGAGCTGGATGCCCAACTGACTGGGCCACCCAGGTGCCCCCACAAAAAATATTTTTTAAGGCCAAGTGGCAAAGCATTAATAATTGTCAAATGTGGGTGATGAGTTTATTGAGACTGATTAGACTAATCTTTCTACGTGTTTGAACACTTGCGTAATAAAAAGTAAACCTATCACTGTAACTTGCTATTTTGAATTAATACCAAAGTCACAGGAAAATCACGTGAATTGCACAAAGAATCCCAGTCTGCCTTCCGCCTGCTTCACCGCTCCTTACATCTTGCCACATCTGCTGAGCCATTCTGGGTCTCTAGCCATAAACACACACGTCCACAAACACACTTCTTTTCTGAGACACTTCAGACTAGGTTGTAATAGCGTGTATCCCCATAAGGAAACCCACACGCTGTCACAGAAGCCAGAGCACCGTTACCAAAATCAGAAATTTGAGCGATGATGGCAGAACCCGCAGTCCACATTCAAATTAATGCTCTGACTCTTGGTGTCGGCTCAGGTCATGATCTCGTGGTCTGTGAGACTGAGCCCCGTGTCGGGCTCTGGGCTCACAGCGCGAAGCCTGCTTGGGATTCTCGGTCTCTCCCTCTCTCTGCCCCTCCCTGGCTTGCTCTCTCGGTGTCTCTCAAAAGAAACAAAATTAAAAGTAAGTAAATAAATAAAGAAATAAAAAATTAAAAAATTTTAAAAAGCTATTTCTTAACAGTAATTTGAAAGCTACTTAATAAAAAAAAAAAAAAAAAGTATTTGGGAAAAGTTTATAAAGACAAGGAACCGGCTTATCAGAGGAGAAAAGGATTCAAATAATCCCAGGTAAGATGCTGATGATGTGTAGGAAAAAAATGTGCCCCAAAAAGGACAAGAGGGGAGCCCATCACACCGCTGTCAGTGGTTGCCTTGGGTGTTTTCTGCTTGTTGATCTATGCGTGTTCTTACATTTCCTATGGAGCACGGGTATTACTTTTCTGCTAGCAAGGGGTCTGAAACAATGCCAATGTTGGTAATTATACCTGACATAAAAAAAAAAAAAAAGTACCCAAATCTGAAAGCTCAGAGCACAAGGCTTGTAAGGGCCCCAGGTGAAGCCGTGAGCAGAGGTGCAAGCCATTCGTGGTTCACACAACTCGAGTCCGTGCATGTGGGCGCAGGGTCAGCACCTGAGACACAGGCTCCCGGCAGGCACGCTCGCACCCGGGGGAAGGGTGAGGGAGGGAGAGCACCGGCCTGGCCTTACCCTGTGATCCACCAGAAGGTGACCCTGGACAGGAAGGAGGCACTGGATTCCGGGCAGGGGTTCTAGCGGAGAGAAAACACAGGGTGGGAGGAAAAGAGAAATGATCCGTTAATCTTCTCATCTGGGCCGGCGCTCGTGACCAGTCTTCCTCTCAAATGACCAGCAGCCACCCTCACGCCGAGGACTGGCACCCCAAAAGGGGTTCCCTCCTGAGCCCCGGCGGCCTTCAGAGAAACACACAGCAGCTTCCCACTTCCACCCAGGAAATATTTCCTGAAGGACTACTATGTGCAAAGGTGGTACAGTGTGCCACATCCCTGCCCCCTCTTAAATCCCCACCGCGACCCAGTGGCGGCGGTGCTGCCCAGGTCCCGCAAAGTTACCCCAGCCATTCATTCACTCATTCGTTCAACAAGTATTTTCTGAGCACCTGCTATATGCCTAGCACCATGCACACAAATCTGAGCAGACACAATCCCTGCCGTCAGGAAGCCCGCCGTGCACGGGGGTAGGAATAACACCTGCTAACTTCTCTGTGAGCGAGCTGTGTTACAAGCACTTTATGCAAACGATTTCATCTCATCTTTAGAACCAGCCTACCAAGGAGATAAAATCACCATCCTCGATTTGGAGATAAAGACACAGAGGAACAGACACATGGGATGACCTTGCCAGGCAAGCAGTGAAAACAGACTACGAGCCCCTAGCAGTGTCCGGAAAGAGCCATTAATCAAAGGATCTTGTGAGCGGGCACTCAACCACAACTGCAGTGAGGATTGTTTCCTGAAGATAGGTCAGTATTACCGGTGGGATCACTGGTATCTTAGTGAGCTCACGGCAAGAGAGCGGATAAGCGGACAGGGGCTGATCTCTCTGACGAAGGTCAAAGAAGGCATCCCCGAGCTGGGCTCTGAAGAGTAGAGGATGACAAGTAAAGGGGAGAGGCAGGGTAGTTTTGGCAGCAAGGGTGTGTGTGCAAAGGCCCCGTGGCAGAAGGGAATACAACCCTATTCCAGGAACTAAGAGGGGGCTGACCAGTCTACACTGCAGGCCAATTAAGGGATTTGGGTCTTCATCCCAAGGGCAATGGGAAGTCACCGACACAATCCAACAATAATGCAAAGACCGGGAGAGTGATGTCAGCATGGAGCCTCTGTGACCACCAGCAAGGGCCGACTTTCCATTCCAAGCAGATACATGGAGGTCGACATTCTGAAATACACATTTTGGTGAAGGGCGCTCGCCAGGCAAGGATGAGGTCTCTAGCCCTTTTTCAGAGACACAGCACGGGAGAGCCAGGCGAGAACATACGTTGTGCCTTGGTGGTTTTCCATCCAGGCTGCGAGCAATTTAAAAAAAAAAAACACAAAAAAAACCTGTACCTGGTCCCCACCTCCCAGAGATTCTGATTAAGCTGGCTGAGGGTGGGACCAGGGCATCAAGTTTTTGTTTGTTTTTAACTCCCAGAGTCTCCTTGGCAAAGGGGTTTGGCAGCAAATATACCAGATAAGCCTGATACCAAGGAAGCTAAATTCAGGTGGAGTTTAAATTTTAAATTAAAAAAAAAAATTTAATGTTTTATTTAGATTTTTTTTTTTTTTTTTTTTTTTAAATTTTTTTTTTTTAACGTTTATTTATTTTTGAGACAGAGAGAGACAGAGCATGAATGGGGGAGGGTCAGAGAGAGAGGGAGACACAGAATCTGAAACGGGCTCCAGGCTCTGAGCTGTCAGCACAGAGCCCGACGCGGGGCTCGAACTCACAGACCGTGAGATCATGACCTGAGCCGAAGTCGGACGCTTAACCGACTGAGCCACCCAGGCGCCCCATGTTTTATTTAGATTTGACAGAGACAGAGAAAGAGAGGGAGGGAGGGAGGGAGGGAGGGAGAAAGAGCACGCATGGAAACAGGGGAAGAGCAGAGAGAGGGAGACACAGTCCAAAGCAGGCTCCAGGCTCTGAGATGTCACCACAGAGCTCAACGTGGGGCTCGAACGCACAAACCGCGAGATCGTGACCTGAGCTGAAGTCGGACGCTTAACCCACTGAGCCACCCAGGCGCCCCAAGACCTGAGAAGCAACCAGAAGTGACTCCTATTAGCCCAAAAAGGGACAGTG
Organism: Neofelis nebulosa; assembly: GCF_028018385.1. Classification (NCBI taxonomy): domain Eukaryota; kingdom Metazoa; phylum Chordata; class Mammalia; order Carnivora; family Felidae; genus Neofelis; species Neofelis nebulosa. Next base: position 32,375,772 of record NC_080799.1, read on the forward strand.
TGAGTCACAATCAGGATCCTAAGTAGAACGGACTAAGACATCTGTTTAACATCCATTTCAACATCACATATGTTTAAATACACAATCTCACACGGACGCGGAAAATAAAGAGCAACTCTCTGGCATCGTGCGTGAAAAGACACAAGAGAAGCAAGCCGTTGTTCTGAGAAGAGAAGATGGTCAGACAACAAGCATTTTCCCACCTTTTCTAAAGGAACTTCCCCACAGGGGAAGTGTCTCTGCATAGAAGTGGTCCAGCTAATATACAAGGAAGGAAGGACAGAATGTTAAGATGTGCCGCGTTGCAGCCACAATGGGTGACTGGAAAACTTGACGAAATCCAACAATTATTATTAATGCTTTCAGGCCAGATAGCAGTAGCAATGGTTTACTGTTTAAAATCCTTCTCTTTCAGGGGCAACCTGTGTGGCTCATTTTGTTAAGCATCCGACTTCGGCTCAGGTCATGATCGCATGGTCTGTGGGTTCGAGCCCCGCGTTGGGCTCTGTGCTGACAGCTCAGAGCCCGGAGCCTGCTTCGGATTCTGTGTCTCCCTCTCTCTCTGCTCCCTCCCCTGCGTGTGCTCTGTCTCTCTCTGTCTCAAAAATAAATAAACGTTAAAAAAATGTGTTGGTTTTTTTTTTTTAACGTTTCTTTATTTTTGAGACAGAGAGAGACAGAGACAGAGCATGAACGGGGGAGGGTCAAAGAGAGGGAGACACAGAATCTGAAACAGGCTCCAGGCTCTGAGCTGTCAGCACAGAGCCCGACGCAGGGCTCGAACTCACGGACCGCGAGATCGTGACCTGAGCCGGAGCCGGCCGCTTAACCGACTGAGCCACCCAGGCGCCCCCCAAAAATGTGTTTTTTAAGAAAATGCAATCAAAGAAGAACTCTTCTCTTTCACCTACTCTCTCACTGGGGAGAAGGGCAGACAGCCATTCTACCATTTCTACAACCTTGTGTAAGTCAAGTTATTTCAAAACAACAAGTTACTAAATACGTTTAAAGCCCTGCCTTCCAGAGATACACGCTGAAATGTTTACCTACGACGCGGTGCAGGGTGAAGAGTCCGTGGCAGTTGGTGATACCCTGCCGTCTACGTATGTGCACACGCGGAAGTTTCCATCATGAAAAGCTAGATGAAAAGCTTCCCCAGTGACAGACACGCATCCTGGGCTCCACTCCGGGGCCATGGAGTACCAGGAGTTTCTGGAGTGTCCCAGCCCCGCCTGTGCCAACATCACCTGGGAAGCTCACCGAACACGCTGGGCCAAGGTCCCACCCCAGACCAGCTTAGACCTCGGGCTGGGGCCCTGGCCTCAGGAGATTTTTTTTTTTTAATGCAAATTTTATTTTTGAGAGAGCGCAAGCAGGGGAGGGGCGGGGGGACAAAGGATCCAAAGCAGGCTCTGTGCTGACAGCAGCCAGCCCAACCTGGGGCTCGAACGCATGACCGTGAGATCATGGCCTGAGCGGAAGTCAGACGCTCAACTGACTGAGCCGTCCAGGTGCCCCCTCACAAAAGTTTTAATAAGGAAATCAGACACTGCCGCCTCACAGACCTACGTTCCGGACCCATCTAACACAGAGAAAGTTCCAACTGTGGAACCAGGGCTCAAATCCCAGGGTTGCCATTTTGTACCTGAATGACCTCAGGCAAGTGCCTTCACCTGAAAGCCTCAGTTTCTGAATCTGAAAGATGGGAGCAGGTCTGCCGGCTGCTCCGCCTTCCTCACAGGACTGTAAGGAGGGAGAAGTGAACTGTGTTCACTTTGTTGTAAGCTGGAACTTTTCCAACCCGGGGTGGCAACACTATTCATGGAACAGGTGGTGGTATTTGCTCTGTGGGCTGGTGGTGAGCGAGTTATCAGGGAATCTCACATGCACTTCAATTGTAGCCCAATTCTGACGCACCGGGAAAAGCCGGGGTTCCGGCAGGGAGCGGGAGGGGGAGGGGGCACAGCTGGCAATGACTCATTTCTTGAGCAAACGTTTAGGGAGGGCCTGCTTATATGCCAGGAGATGGCTACGGGCTGGGGACAGGGCTATGCACGACACAGTGAGGTCCCCACCCAATACCGCTTCCCAGCTTGGGGGGATGAACAGTAAGCAAACCAAGATGCAAATAAATACAGAAGTATAAACACAGGGGGGCACCAGGCTGGGTGGTTAAGCGTCCGACTTGGGCTCAGGTCATGATCTCACGGTTCATGAGTTCCAGCCCCATGTCGGGCTCTGTGCTGACAGCTCAAAGCCTGGAGCCTCTTCCAATTCTATGTCTCTGTCTCTTTCTCTCGCTGCTCCTCCCCTGCTTGTGCTCTTAGTCTCAAAAATAAACACTTAAAAAAAGAAAAAGAAGTGTAAACAGAGAGAGCTGCACCAGAGGAAAACAATGAAGGTCCCAGGAGAGAAGGGGGCCAGGGGGGTTGCTTATGTCAGAGGCAACAAACAGCAAGGAGGTGAGAGAGAGGCTCTGAATCCCAGCCCTGCCCCCTACATACTAGCCGTGACGACCTTGGCCAAGGGACCTGGTGATGCGCTTAAATGAGACAAAGCATGTTACATCCTTAGAACAGTACCTGGTGCGGAGTGACTGTGGGAGAAATGGGATTAATGGGATTAATACTAACAGTAGAAACAAAAGTACCCACTTCTATTTCTCGTAGCATCACGGTGCACCAAGCACTGTACCAGATGCTTCATATAAGAGTTGCCAAAGAAAGGCCCACAGGCTGTCTGCTGGTAAAGTCAAGTCTGATGGGTACATGGTGACGCCCACTCATTTACACACTGTCTGCATCTGCTTTTGAGCTGCAATGGCATAGCTGAGTAGGTGCACCTCAAACTACATGGTCTACACAGCCTAAATATTTACTATCTGGCTTTCTACGGAATAAGCTGGCTAAGCCCTGCTTACATCAGAGCCCACAACACCCCGAGACAGCGGTTACTAAGGCCTAAAACCAGAGCCCAAGTGATGGCCGTTTGCTTCCAAATCCAGTCTTCCTTGAGTCTTGCAACAGGACATGGAGCATAACTGTGCAGGTTACAGACCTCATACAGAGATGCCCAGCTGAGGGGCAGGTGGGGAATGAGACACAGCTCAACAAGACCCCCGAGTCTTGTGCCTTTGAGGGGCTGCATCAGCCTGAGGAGGCCGGCCGTTCCCAAACTCATCCACCCGGAGGGGGTACAATGTCTTTTTCTCATTTGCACAGAGACACCGTGCAAACAGCAGGGCATTAGGCATCTATGCGCACAGGGGGCTCACCAATCCCGGCATTCTCTCACCATCAGGCAACTCCAGCCGTGGCACAAGAAGGAAGCAATATTGTGACTGCATAATCGAAGGCACGTTCATTCCCTTTTCGCCCTACTGTATACAAATGGGGGTCGTACCCTTGAGACTGTAAGAAACGATGGCCCAGAGGGAAAAGAGGAATCCCCAGCCCGGCTACTAAAAATCCCAGCTGCTGCAAGAAAATGCACCCTGCCAAAGCAGTGAGATCACATTATTTACAAGAACGTTTCACAGTTTCTAATTTGCACTCTCCAAGAGCTTTGTCCAATTCACTTCCCCCCTCCTTTGAATCCAAACAGGGATTTTCAGGTTATTTTTTGTTTAAGTTTATTTAATGTTTATTTATTTCTCAGAGAGAGAGAGACAGAGACAGAGCATGAGTGGGGAGGGGAAGAGAAAGAGAGAGAGAGGGAGACACAAAATCCGAAAGCTCAGAGCTGGACGCGGGGCTCAAATCCACGACCCGTGAGATCATGACCTGAGTTGAAGCTGGACACTTAACCAACTGAGCCACCCAGGCACCCCGGGATTTTCAGATTATTAGGAGTCATGTCAGGCTGACAGAAGGTCCCCACTGCCAGTGCAGAAAAGGAAACAGGTAAGTTGGAATCTGGTTTCTGGAAGCCCCTATCTGACATAGAAGGCTTTATTTGATAAAAACAACTTGAGCTCTTTTTTACATTTATTTATTTTTTACGTTTATTTATTTATTATTTACTTTTTTTACATTTGTTTATTTATTTATTATTTGAGAGAGACAGAGACGGCACGAGCGGGGGACAGTGGAGAGAGAGAATCCCGAGCAGCCTCTATGCCATCAGTATAGAGCCCGACGCGGGTCTCAAACTCACAAATCCCTGAAATCATGACCTGAGCCAAAACCAAGAGTCAGATGCTTAACCGATGGAGCCACCCAGGCGCCCCAAGAATGGATAATGTAAAAAAAAGAAAAAGAAATGGGTTGGGCGCTGGATGAGAACCCAGACCGCATTCCATTCAATGGAAACCAAGCAGAACATTCTGATGTAACTCATGAATGGCAACGCTGTCAGTGAGGGGGTTTCCCAGCCTTGGAGGCTGAAGCAGAGCTAACTCCTGTCCCTGCATGTAGGAAGCTTATTCACTGGTCTCCCATTCACCTAGAAAGGAGAGTAATTCAGACAAGCCCTGGATGAAGGCAGAGGGAGAGAGAGTCTGATTTATGCAACGTACAGAGAGAGCCACATTCTTTGGCATCTGTATCTGGCACCCGGCGATTTGGCCAAAACCCACGTGGCTTAAACCAATTTGGTACAACAGCCCCAAGCACTGGTTCTTTAAGAGCTGGTCATTCATTGTCTCCCACCAGGCAGTTTGGGGAACGGGTCTTTCAGCACTCTGACCTTTCTGTCAGAAATGCTCGGGATCCCCGCTCAGCGTTTCTGGTTTTGACTCTTTTAGTCTCCTGCCGGTTACTCGAACTCTGCACCACCCAGATGCCCAGCAGTAAGGGGAGGATGACACAGCCATACGGCTTACAGCAGGGGTTCTCCGACGGGGTCCCCCAGTGCCAGCATCCACGACGCCTGGGAAGCTGTTAGAATTGCAAAGGCATGGGTCCCGCCAAGAGCTACTGACTCAAAGTCTGGGGGTGCTCCCAGAGCCTTCCAAGAGATACACACTCGGTGTGCCAACCCTGAGGAAGAGCTTCTGATCCAGCCTGGTGAACTCAGGCAAGACACTTCACCACTCTGGCCCTCAGTAACCTCATGTATAAGATGAGACTCACAGCCCTGCCTCATCAGGAGACTTCGAGGACTAAGAAACTTAAAAAGACAACACACAGGGTCACTGACTGGCTCCGCCCTCCTCCTGACCCGCCTGAGCTGCTGAGCTGGCTATTTAAGTGCCACCAGCCCCTCCGTGTCCCAGGCACCCTCCTACTTTCAGCCAGAGGGGTCCCTGAAAACACCTGCAACCTGAGCGTGTCATCCCCCCCACCCCCCACGCTGAGAATCTTCCAACATGGCCAAATCCCAAGTGTTCACGGTGACATGGAACTCTACCCTTGATTTTGCAAGCTCAGCTCTAGGTCCCTCCGAACCAACCAAGCAGAACCCTGCAGTTCCCCAAACACCTACAAGGTCCTTTATACAGCTGGACCTTTTTATGTGCTGGTTCCTCGACCGGGAGCCCCGTCCTGTCCGGCCTTACAAGCCCGGCCGACGCCTCTCATTTCTCAGACTCAGGCCTCCCCTCCCCTGGACGCTGGCCCTGGAGCCTCAGGCTGAGTTAGGAACCTCTCCTCCAGCCCCTCAGCCCCCAGCACTTTCCTGCCTCGGAGCCCCACTGTCCATAGCTCTTGGTTTATTTGCCCGGTGCCCCCTCCTCAACGGTCAAGTTTGTTCATTTCAGTACCCAGAGCCCCTCCACCCTGCACCCCTGCACAATACCAAACCACTAGTGACCAACAGCATAAAGGAGAGAAGCCTTAAGAACAGACTTTATGAGGGGTGCCTGGGTGGCTCAGTCGGTTAAGCGTCTGACTTCGGCTCAGGTCATGATCTTGCCGTTCTCAAGTTCCAGCCCTGTGTCGGGCTCTGTGCTGACAGCTCAGAGCCTGGAGCCTCCTTCAGATTCTGTGACTCCCTCTCTCTCCACCCCTTCCCTGCTCATGCTCTTTCTCTCTCAAAAATAAATACACATTTAAAAAAAATTTTTTTAAACAGACTTTACGATGCGTCCACAAAGCAGTCCATGTTCAGTGGCTGCCTCTATTGTATGAGGGGTCAAGACTGACCATGAAGGGCAGGAGGGAACTTTCTGGGGTCCTGGTAGTGTTCTGTAGCTTGATAAAGGCTTGGGCTATTACTCATTTGTCACAACTCCTCAACCGGTAACTTTTACATTCAGGAATTTCACTATGCAAATTCTGCTTTAAGAGAAACATAAAACAGAAGCATATACAGATACTGCACTCTGGCTAGTGGTTTGCATGGTGCAAATGTCTGGGTAATGCATACTAAGTATTTCAAAGTACGTTTCAGATACCAAAAAAATGAGCCAGTTGGCTGGCTGGTTGGCCAGATATGTGATAAAGCAAGTTGAGCACAATGTTAACTGTAGAATCGAACTGGAGAGTGGATGGGTACTCACTTTCCATGTTCACAGCAAAGTGCTGGGGGAAATATTTCCCATATTTATGGACAGGACTAAAACTACCTCTTAAGCCAAATGAGCTGGGCAGTTTTACATGCGTTTTAAACGTCCTAAACCAAAGCTTTTCAACCGTGCACCACCCGTAGATCCTGCTAAAATGAGGCTATGACCCAGCAGGGCTCAGCGGGCCCAGGACTCTGGATTTCTAACAGCACCCGGGGAATGCCAGTGCCGTCGGTCCAAAGACCCCACTTTGAGGAGTGGGGGTCCGCTATATGACCACATTTGCCGTTGATGCCTCCAAGGGCAAAAGGAAACACCTCCCTCCTCTCACGGGCCCCATTCTAAGCAGTAGCCTTGGGGCCAACAAGGATCACAGAAAGGGCCAGACAGGAACCCCAAGAGAGCCCCGGAAGGCTAGATGAGCCGCTCCCAGATTCCAGGCAGCCCAGGGCCTGGAGGTACAGAGGGGAGCAGCCCCACGGAAAAACCAGGGCCAGCACAGCTGTCTGAGTCATGCAAAGGGCACAGGGCCAGCTGGAGAGGAGGCCGACTTTGGTGACTCAGCAGGAGCCTGGAGAAGCCCAGCGCTGCCAGCTCCCACCCAGGCCCCACCTGCCCCTGGCCACCCCAGGGCAAGGCTGACTGCTCCCTGTGTGCACAGACAACATGTGACTGCGGCTCCGAAGTCAGGACAGCAGCTGGGGCTGGGCTCTCCCCATCTTCTGGGCTCCGCTGTGATGGGAGCCCTGAGGATAATGGGGAGACAGGCAGAGAAAGCACCTAACGGTGTCCTCCTCTCCCTGATCACCGGCCTCAGATCCCAGCACCAAATGGGGCTCAACCCACTTTCAAGAAGGGAACAGTGAGGTCCTGAAAGGAGGAGGGACTTGCCTGGGGTCACAAATCTAAGTCCCATAAGCTGATTCCCAGCCTTCCCAGCCTGCACCTCAACTGCAGGTACACGGCTGTTTGCCCACCCGTTCAATGGCTGTCCCCCGCGAGGCCACAAGCTTCCTGCGGGTACACAGCAGACTGCACTGTCCAAAGAGGGCCAGACATTATCTGCCATCTCATGAGTTCGTCTTAGAACGAGACCTGACCGCTCCCCCATCTAGAAGTGGGGTCTGTGTCCCCAGCCCTTGAACCCAGGCTGACTTCTGTGGATGCCTCCATCAACAGACTGTGGCAGGAGTGATACCGTGTGATATCTGGGACTGGGTCGTAAGAGGTGACACAGCTTCCGCCTGGCACTCTCTCTAGGAACACTCATTCTCAGACACAGGCCACCACATTGTGAGATCACCCAAGCCACCCTGACATGGACCGTCAACCCTAGCTGAGGCTCCGGCCAGGGGCTGGTGCTAACCACCAGCCCAGTGAGTGAGAAGCCGCCTTCCCACTGCTACCACCAGGGAAACCCCGAGGGAGAACCGCAGCTGAGCCCGGGCAACAGCCAGGACTATGAAACGTAACAATAAACTACTAGTTTTTTTATTTTGAGAGTGGGAGTGCACAGAAAGAGAGAGGGAGACGGACAGAATCCCAAGCAGGCTTCGTGCTGTCACCATCAGATTTAGGGTGTGAGTTAGGGTCTAACAGTCCAACCATCTATGTAAGCTTAGACTCCTAAAATTGAATGGTTGGGGACAAGACACAGAGTGTCCCAGTTCTGGGCACCCCAGCCTCCAGCTGCCCCAGTGTGGCAGAGCAGGCCCAAGGCCCAGGCTGCTGGGAACGCAGAAAGCACAATGGAGGAAGAAGCCAGCTCTACGAACCACCCTAACGTATGGGCACCCGGGGAAAGAAGAAAAAGGAATTTTTATCCAGATCCCCAGAGGGAACCAGACATCAGAAATTCCCTCTCCCGAGGTGCCTGGCTGGCTCAGTCGGTTAAGCGTCCGACTTCAGCTCAGGTCATGATCTTGCGGTCTGTGAGTTCGAGCCCCACGTCGGGCTCTGTGTTGACGGCTCGGAGCCTGGAACCTGCTTCCGATTCTGCGTCTCCTTCTCTCCCTGCCCCTCCCCCGCTTGTGCTCTGTCTCTCAAAAATGAATGTAAAAAAACATAATAAATTGAAAATAAATAAATAAATGTTTCCTGATGGGGACATGCTGCTGACCAACACCCACCGCCATGCGCACAAACCCTGCTCAGCAGGAGACACGGCAGCCACAGACATGTGAGCCCCTCTCCTTTGTGGCAGGCCTGAGCCGGGATCCAGTGGGCGCCCCAGGCGTTGTCGCTGCCCTTGTGAACTTTGCACACATACAAACACACACACGCGCCCAAGAACACGCTAATGCGCATATGCACACGCACACGTGAACGAAAACAGATGCATGTGCACACGTACAACAACATGCACACCTATGTTTTTTAGACGTAAAAACTCGGCTCCTCAGAGCCGATTCCCCACAGGTGCCTTCACCCTCCATGAAGGCAGCCTCAGCCTTTTGATGAGGCTCAGGCCAAACCCCAGAGAATCGCAGCAGCTGAGAACTGCCCTTGCTGCCATTTTGCCAGTTAACAGCTGACTAGCCACGAACAAAGCGTCAAATAAATGCTCCAAAGGTTCCCCTCCCACTCAGAGTAAAGTCCAATGGCTCACACAACTGCAGGCGACGGTCCCCACCTCTGAGATGCCATGTCTTAGCCTTCTGTGGCCTCATGCTGCTCCAGGCACACTGGCCTTTCCTGCTGCTCCCTTGACAGTCCATGGCAGCTCCTGCCCCAGGGCCTTTGCACTTGCCAACCCCGCCTGGACCACTCTTCATCTGGTATTTGCTCAGCTCGCTCCCGCACCGCAGTGAGGTTTCATGAGGGAGGCCTTCCCTGATGGCGCCTATCAACTCGAAACTGCACACGACCCTCAACCATCACATGCATTTCTTCTCCATGCTTTCCTCTCCTCCTCAAGATTCACTGCCACCTGACTGATATACACTTGGGTCCAGGGTTACAGACTGTCCCTCCGGCCCACACGACAACATAAGACTGAGGTGGGCAAGATCTCTGTGTTAGGCACTGCCACAGCCCTGTGCCCAGACCGGGGCCTGGCACTTGGCACCAGATGGAACGAGGGAGGAAAAAGGAGGGAGAGGGGCAAAGAGGAAGGAAAAGGGGGAAGCCAGGAGGAAGAACGGAGGCAACAGTGGTCAACGGCTATGTTCCCTTTTATTCTGTCAACAGGAAGATTGGTCATTTCTACCGCACCCACTCACACCCACTGGTCCAGAGAAGATTCCTGCTTCCCTCAAAATAACAGAAGAGACTCAGGGTCTCAAACTCAAATCCCTCAAGGGCCAGGGACATACCACGAAAGAAGGAAGCAGACTGTGTAATACAAGAGGGAGTGCTGGGCACCGTGTAGACTAGGGCCGCACTCCTCCGTGGAGCTCAAGTACTGCTATGGGGGGCAATGGCCCGAATAGTGACACAACTTTTCGTTATTCTAGAAAACCTGCATTGTTAAAAGGGGAAATATCTTCATGTTTAAATGTTTTGCTGACATTTTCTAAAATCGCTATGGCAACCAAATGATCAAACCGGCGGGCCTGTAAGACACAGACGTTTACAAGTATGAAGCAGATTCCTTCCTTAAGTCCCCCTAGCCACACAGAGGCCTCAGTTTTTCCATCTGTAGAGTGGGAAGGAGGATGTTACCTCTCTCTCTGGGCCTTGGAGGGGTAGGGGGGAAGATGGAACGAGATCCCACGTGGATGATACTGTCACAGAACAAGTGTCTAATCGATGTTAGCTAACATCGTATAATATGTTTCGCACACACACACACACACACACACACACACCCGTGTCTCCGATCACACTTACGGGGTCGTGGATGGTTTCAGAGAACAGGGGCGATCGGTCCGAGAAGCAGGACAACACGAGCTGAATCAGCACGAGGGAAAAGTAAATGTAGAAAGTGACATCGCGAAACACGTCAATTTCAGCACCCTAGAAGTGTGGCAAGGAAGGAGGAAGAGAAGGTCACTTTCTGGAAGCAGCCTGCAGAGGCCGGGGAGCAGGTGCAGACCCAGTAATCTTTCCTGCCCTAACAGAAGAGAGGCAGTCCCATCACGGCGTGCTCCCAGATGCCTGGTGAGGGCATCCAATGTGGCAAAAGGAGGCTCAGGCTTGAGAGTTAACTGGCCCACGTTCAAGGCCTGGCCCCGCTCGTACTGGCCACGGGGTTTTGTCAGTTCACTCAGCCTCTGTGCACTTGAGTTTCTCCATGTATAAACAGATCAGTGGTTCTCAATCACAGAGGATTTTGCCTCCCAAAGAACATCTAGTAGCATCTGGAGACATTTCTGTTCACCCTGACTTGGGGCCTGCTACTGGAATCCACGGGCGGAGGCCAGGGATGCCCCACAAACATCCTACAAAGGTCAGGACAGTCTCTTACAACAAAGACATCTCCGGTCCAAAATGTCCATTAGTGCTGAGGCTCAGAAACCCTGTCGGAGTAACTGTCAGCAGTCGGTAAGACTCTTCATGGAAAAAAACCTTAGTCAAGTATCGGGCCCCCTAGGGGGGCAGCCGCTCTGTGAACACCACTCCCCGCTCAGCTCTGGTGCACACTAAAGATTATCTACAGTTGACTTGCCTTGCTGTTCACTGCTGACTGGGGTTCAGAGGGTGGTGTGCACCTGTCTGGGGCTCCCACCCCTAGAGAACCCACATGGGCCCCTGAAGCTACACAAGTAAATGGGGCTCTGAAGAAAGAACGTTCTAGATGGAAGGCTGAATGAGTTAGCGAAATCCCTGGGGGAAGAAGCTGGGCCCATACACTACTCATTGTCTGGATCCCAGGGCAATGCACGATTTCTGCATAAGCTGGAAGGAATAAGCACCTTTCCCAAGGGCCGCTCAAGGCCACCACTTACCTCTTTTAAGGCAGTCATGATTTTGGATCTCAAGATGGCAAGGGCACACAGTAGGGCTACAAGCCAGAAAGTGAGCATGATCCCCGAGGACTGGACTCCCTTCCTTCTCTCGAGCTGAATTAAAAAGGTAGCAAGCAGCTGGAAGAGAGAAGCATACAACAGGAGTTGTCACAAGACCGGGCCCCATGGCCGCCCACAACCCCGGCAGCTGTCAGGACTGGAGCAGGGCTGTCCTCAGCTCAGTGGTGCAAAAAAGAGCCTGGGGGGGACCTGGCTCCAAGACCAGCTCCGCTCTCACCTTGCTGGGTGACCCTGAGCAACTCACTGAACTTCTCTGAGCTTCCGCTGCCTCATCTGCAAAACGGAAATGCCAATAGCATCTAACTTGAAGGTTGTGGGAATTTAAGAAGATCATGAATAGATCTGGGGCTGGATGAAAAGTTGTGGGGGGGGAAGCTCAGTTTAGAACAGATGTAGGCAGGGTACCTGGGTGGCTCAGTCAATTAAGCCTCCGACTTTGGCTCAGGTCATGATCTCACCGTTGGTGGGTTCCAGCCCCACGTCGGGCTCTGTGCTGACAGTTCAGAGCCTGGAACCTGCTTCGAATTCTGTGTCTCCCTCTCTCTCTCTCTCTCTCTCTGCTCCTCCCCCGCTCATGCTCTGTCTCTGTCTCTCAAAAATAAGTAAACATTAAAAAAATGTTTTTTGGAACAGACATAGGCCCACTTTTTCTTGAATGAATGGGCATGGCTGAGTGGCAATAAAACTTTATTGACAAAAACAGGCAGTGGGCCAAGCCTTTAATTACAGGTAGAAAGACCTATGTTCAAATCCCATCCCTGACTGGGACGAATTCTTCTCCTCTGGGCAACAGTGGTAACTGTTCTCCTTCAAAAGGAAATGAAGCTTACTTTTAATCTACCTACAATTATGCATGTCACCTACAGGGGACTTTATGAGAATGATGGCTGGCGGGGGACAATGGGATTTTATGTCATTCCTGACACCTGAGGCTATTACTTCCATTTCACCCCGATTTTACAATCAGGGAGAGAAAACAAATGATAAAACTACTTTTTCTCTACAGAAGGAACTGCCACGGTCATTCTCCAGACAGGCAGAGCTGGCCTCCCGAGGCGTGTCCCCAAAGCCAGTCATGAGGAGCTGAAGGGTCACCCACGGCCCCTGCCCTTACTCCCCAGAAACACAACCGCCTGTCTGTCCTCATCTATGCACCTAGGGGGTGGGGGGGGGGGGGGGATCTCTCTCACTCCCTACAATCTATCAGAAACTTGCAGATCTGCCATCAAGGCAGATCCTCACTTTAGCCACTGCTCACCCTGGCCTCAGCTCCCTCCCAACACTCTGGGTCACCCCACGGGCCCCCCACTGGACTCCCAGCTTCCAGTTCTGCCCCAACAATCCAATCCGCTCTCCACTCAGAGGCCACAGTCGGCTTTTCAATACACAGAGCCAGGCGTGACACACCCTCGCTCAAAACCTCTCCCTTCAGGACTTGGGGTTTCAACTTGGGGTCCAAGGACGGGCTGTGGCTGGGACCCAGGGATCCATGAACTTGGACAGGAAAACAACTATAGCTTCACTTTCCCTCATCAGCATCCCCAGCTGTGAGTGATGGCAATAAACCACGTAGTATTAGTAGTACCTGGGACACCGTCACCATTAGAAATCCCACCTGAAGGGGCGCCTGGGTGGCTCAGTTGGTTGAGCGGTCCGACTTCAGCTTAGGTCATGATCTCACAGTTCATGAGTTCGAGCCCCGCGTCAGGCTCTGTGCAGACAGCTCAGAGCCTGGAGCCTGCTTCCGATTCTGGGTCTCCCTCTCTCTCTCTGCCCCTCCCCCGCTCGTGCTCTCGCCAAAAGAAACATTAAAAAAGAAAATTTGAAAAGAAATCCTATCTGAAAATATACAACTGAAGACGTTACATGTCCAACTATCACGTATAGTCATCACTGCTCGGGAATTACAGAGGCATCCTACCCGCTGGGAGATCTTGATTTGAAATGCATGTATCTATTTTGCTTCTTAATCTTTCGTTGCATGCATTTATTTATTTATATATTTATGAATGACAGAACGTGCGTGGGGGAGGGGCAGAGGGAGAGGGAGAGAATCTTAAGCAGCCTCCATGCCCAGAGCAGAGCCAGACTTGGGGCTCTGTCTCATGACCGTGACATCAAGACTGGGATGCTTAACCGACTGAGCCACACACGCACCCCTTTTGCTAACTGGTTTTACTCAACAATGGATAAACACTGTATGGCAAAACCATGCCATCAAATACACTGAGCAGCTTGCAAAAAAAAAAAAAAACAACAACAAAACCTCTCTGGATTCACACAACAGGTCAGAGAAGTCAGCCTCAAACTGCCCCAGCCAGCAGAGTGCCATTCACATGACGTTCTGGAAAAGGCAAAGTGACACGGACAGAAAACACACCAGCAGTTGCCAGGGGACCGGGGTGTGGAGGTTGGGGCTGCCCACAGAGGGGGGGCAGCACGACGGAACTTTTGGGGGTGATGGGCTGCTGCAGATCCCGGTTGTGGAGCTGGCAGTGTGAGTGGGTTTATCAAAACTTAGGAACTTATTTAAGAAGAAAAAGTGAGTCCCACCATATGTAAGTTAAACCTCAAGTGGCAACATAAATGTAATCACAAATTCTTCACATATATCCATGTGTGTGCCTGAAGGGTGTCCTCTGTGATCCTATGCGTTTGTGTTAAGGACATTATCCTGAGACCTGACTGGCCAAGGAGAAAGGGGCCCATGGCGCAAGGAAGTTTTTTACAACCCAAGTTTGGGAATGAAGAAGAAAACCAAACCCACTTAACCTGAAGCTCAAGGTCCTATGAGGTCAGCCCTCTGCCCTTGCTGCCGTCCCAGCTGCCCTCCCCCCACTCTTACTCCCTCTCCCTCAGCCACACAGGCCAACTCTCCATTTTCTCCTCCGACCCCAGGACTGTTGCACGTGTTACTCTCTCCAAATGGAGAGTCCTCTGCCTGCAGACTATGCAACTTTGTAACATCCTGCTCATCCTTCAGCTTCAGCTCCATCACCCCTTCCTGCCTAGCCCCCAGACCCAATACATTTGCCAAACTTCACCCTTGCAGTGCTTCGCACAAGAGCAAACATTTTGTGCCTTTTTGGGGACTCATTCATCGAGGGTCTGTTCGCACAACCAGACATATGCTCCATGAGGACAGGAACTGAGTCGGTCTGGTCTCCGACTCCTGGCCCGAGAAAACTAGGAGGCTGCTGGTGCCGCCTGTGACTTTTTCAAGAGGAGCCAGATTTTTGGATTTTTACCGGGAGATGTGAGCTCTTCTCATTTCTTTTTCAGTTTATGCATTCACTTCGAGAAACAGACAGAGGATGAGCAGAGGCGGGACAGAGAGAGAGGGAGAGACACAATCCCAAGCAGGTTCTGCACGGTCAGTGGGGAGCCAGAGGCGAGGCTCGAACTCACGAACCCATGAAATCACGACCTGAGCCGGACGCTTAACCGACGGAGCCACCCAGGTGCCCCGAATTTCTAAACGCTGGCCGCTAGTTTTGGTCTCCGTGGGGCCTGGTAGACAGCTGGCTCCTACTTACCATAGTGATGCCCAAGAGGGTTGGGCTGACCAGAAACACTGGGGCCAGGAATTTGCCCCAACTTCTTTCCCAGAAAGAGTAGAAGAGGTCTGCCCAGCAGACGATCCACAGCAAAAATCCCAAGGCCTGGAAAAGAAGTACACACGTCTTACAAGGCACAGCACTGGAACTTTCCTGAGCACCCCCCACCCCACAACTCCCCACCAAAAGCTCAGCCTCGGAGGGACCAGCCAAGCCCCTCAACCATCAGCTCTCCTTAGACATAGCACACCACACACCCTCTGGAACACGCGCAAGTCCTGGGGAGGGGGAGCCACCCTCTGCGGCATCACACACCAGTTTGTAACCAGAGTACGACGTCCTCTCATACCCAAGGCATGACTCTCGTTGTCTGTGCACTGCTCTTCCCTTCCCCTGACAACTCAAGATCTCAGTCTACAGCTGACCTCCATCTGCCACCCTGGATGCTTGCATAAGGCCCCTCCTATAATAAGCGTTCATTAAACAACATTCATCCAACCCAAGTTCACTGGGGGCCTACTAAGAGCCACATACTTTTCAAAGTGCCAAGGATACAACAGGGAACAAAACACACAAAAATCCGTGCCTTTGTGGAGCTGAGACCCTCGTGGGAAGAAATGGACAAGAAACTGGAAAAATATAGAATACCAGAGAGAGTAAGCGACATGAAAAGGTAGCACATGACACAGGGTGGTCAGGGAAGGCCTTTCCAATCCGGTGACATACAGGTAATGAGCCAAACGTGGCTATCTGAAGGAAAGAACAATTTAGGCAGAGAGAACAGCAAGTGCAAAAGCCCTGAGGCACGAACATACGTGACTGGCTTATGGTTGCTATGTAATGAGCAATGAGTGCGGTAGATGGCTGAAGAGGAACCTGGGGCCAGATCAAGCTGGGCCACTGTGAACATTTTATTCCCTGTGGTAAGAAGCTACTGGAGGGCTTCTAGGCAAGGCTTTTTTTTTGTTTTTTGGTAAAATCCGTTTTACTTTTTTTTTTTAATTTTTAAAGACTGTTTCTCAGTTCTGTTTTTGTTTTTTTTTTTTAAGTTTATTGATTTATTTTGAGAGAGAGAAAGAGAGAGCACGAGCAGGGGAGGGGCAGAGAGAGAGGGAGAGAGAATCCCAAGCAGGCTCCGCACTGTCAGCACAGAGCCCTATGTGGGGCTCGAACTCACAAACTGTGAGATCATGACCTGAGCCGAAATCAAGTCAGACGCCTAACCGACTGAGTCCCCTAGGCGCTCCTCTGTTTAACATTTTATTTATTTTTTTTTTAATTTTTTTTTTTTAACATTTATTTTTTTATTTTTGAGACAGAGAGAGACAGAGCATGAATGGGGGAGGGTCAGAGAGAGGGAGACACAGAATCTGAAACAGGCTCCAGGCTCTGGGCTGTCAGCACAGAGCCCGATGCGGGGCTTGAACTCACGGACCGCGAGATCATGACCTGAGCCGAAGTCGGCCGCTTAACCGACTGAGCCACCCAGGCGCCCCTGTTTAACATTTTAAAGGGAGACGTTGCTCTCCCCAAAAAGTACAAAGTGCTCAAGAGAAAGACATTGGATCTAGCTGAGGACAGGGAAATCGACAGCGTTTCACGTGGGATGAATGAGACGGGTTCCGATGAGGGTCCTATGGGCAAAGGGACAGCCTCAGTGAAACCACTCAAGTTTCCCTCTTTTTATGGAAATCAGCCTTGGGAAATATGAAAACCAAAAGACACCCCCCCCCCCCCCGTGACTAAAAGCAGTACAGGATCTGGACAGGATCCCGAGCTGGGGTTGGAGGGGGGTGGGGCGCTGGAAAGGGCAGTATTGGGACAAGTGACAAAATCGGGCGCAGGCAGTAGATTCTTTTTAAAAGTATTACGCCCATGGCCTCTACTAACTGTACTGCCATTACGTGAGAGAATATCCCTGTTTTGAGAAAAGACACACTGAAGAATCAAGGGTCCGTGTAGCAGGGATGGTTCCGGTTCTCAGATGCTTCAGGAAAAAATAAACGCGTCCAGGGAGAGTGCCAGAGCAAAGCACAAAACAAAGGTGGAAACGTGTTAGAAATTGTGACCGTGACTAGCGGGTGTACAGGGCTAGTGGGAGCTCCTGGGATCTTCCTTGCCGAGCTTCGGCAATTTGAAATTCTGTCGAGGTAACGACACTTTTGGGGTAATAAAAAAAGACAGCCTGGGGTCATACGGCCAGCGAGCCGAGGAGCCAGCATCTGCACCCACGTCTGAACCCAGAGCCTCAGCCTTTATCCACCACATCACTCGTCCGCCTTCTAGAAAAAGGAACCCAGGGCCACTGAAGTACAAGAAGCAGGTCAGTCTTCACCAGCCGCCACCCCCACCCGAGCACACCCCACCTCCCCCACCAGGAGGAAATCCCAAGCGACTTACAGTTTTGGTTTTGTTGAGATGGGTCATCTGAATGTAGCCCCGGTCATGGCGGCAGAGATAGAGGAAGTAGAAAGGGAAGCAGACCCAGAGATAAGAACAAGGCACCCACACGAGGACAGTGTTCTGAAAGCACTTGGTGAAGTCGGGGTTGCTGGTGTTCCATGTGACACTCCACTCCTGCGGACAGAAACACAGGGTCACGGTCAAGAGGCTGCACCAAAGAGGCACAGACGTCTGCATGGAGTTCAAAGCTAGATACGACGGGTTGAGGAAAACAGACAAGGCCCTCCGTCCACCTGAGGCCCTCTGAGGCAGCACACGTAAACTGGAGAGGCCAGGAGCCAGCGAGACTATGAAACAAAAAGTAAGAAATAGAGGGGCGCTTGGACGGCTCAGTCGGCTGGGCCCCCAATCCTTCACTTCGGCTCAGGTCATGACCTCCCGCTTTGTGGGTTTCGGCCCTGCGTTGGGCTCGGCGCGGACAGCTCGTAACCTGCTTGGGATTCTCTCTCTGCCCCTCCCGCCCTCAAAAGAAATAAACAAACTTAAACGTTAAAGAAAGAAGGAATCGAGGTAGGCCCTGTCTCTCACATAAGAGTTAGGTCCTAGGACCTGTCGCAAGTTCCACAATCGTACAAGAGATGGGCACTGCCATTTGGGGGAACCCGGAAGGGTATTCTCCTGTCAGCTAAGGAATCCTCTGGTCGTCATGAATCATTCTACTTTGCAATCTTGTCAGCTGAGGGCTTTAGAAAGTCTGCTTCAGCCCCACCACCGCCAGCATCACGACCATTAGCATCACCTGCATCGGCATCATGGCTAACCCCCAAACGGCAGTCCTCTGTGCTAAGGGGACCCTATTCTAAGTTCTTTATATGGATTGCCTCCCTTCATTCTGTGAGTACTTCATCATTCCCCTTTCACAAGGGAAAGCTAAGGCACACAGAGGTCTGGTGATTCGTTCCTGCATCACCCCGCTGGTAAGATCTGAAGCCCAATTCGAACCCAGACAACTTGATTCGGAAGTCCCTGCACCGAACCACTAAGTTACCCAGCCTCAGAAATAAACTTGGTTCAATTGCTTTTATTTTTTTTTAAAAACCCACATGTATTTCATTAGAAACATGCCAAATAGGAGCGCCCGGGGGGGCTTAGCGAGTTGAATGTCTGACTGGATTTTGGCTAAGGTCATGATCCCAGGGTCGTGGGATCGAGCCCAGGGTCATGGGATGGAGCCCTCTGTTGAGCTGTAAGCAGAGGGTGGAGCCTGCTTAAGATATTCTCTCGCTCGCGCTCTCTCTCTCTCTCTGCCCCTCTCCCTCACTTGCACCCTCTGTCTAAAATAAAAAGCTTTTAACTTAAAAAAGAAACATGTCAAACAGATAAGTAGCCAGACACGTAATAAACAGAATGGGTTTATCTGCCCAGGAAAAAACTTTCAACCAACAGTTAGGACTTCTATAATGAAGAACTGAATTCGAGTCCTGATTTGACCACTGACCAGTTACACGACTTTGGGAAAAGTTATTCCCCAACCGTGGGTCTTAATTTCCTATTTCTACCATGACTAGGTCAGGTAAGATTAGAGGCCTAAAACAGGTGGCCCTCAGGCCAATTTGGCCCAGAGACGGTTTGTTTGTTGTTACTCCTGTTTTCGCACGCTTTTAAAAATCATCTTCGCTTAGCTGCCAACATCCAAAATCGGGAAACTTCGCGAAAAAACTTAGATCTGGCTTCTCTCAGAAAAGCAGGAAAATCTGGCAGCACGGCACCCAAAATCCTGGTTTTACAGCCATCTCCAGGAGCTGGGGAGCGGCCTGGCTTAGGACAAGGTCAAGGCCCCATGCAGCCTACTTCTCACCCAGCAATCTCTCCCCACCACTGGCCGACGTGCCTTCCAGAAAGCTCCAGAGATCCCCGATGCCAACAGCCTCCACACATTCAGTTCAGCGAGACCACCAAGGAACTCCAAGGAACCTGGAATCTTAGGGCTCCGTGACAAGCCTTAAAGCCACATCAAAGAACACTGAAAAAACACGAAGGTAATGGGAAGAGAAAGATCATTTCACTTAAAAAGCACATTTGACTATCTGATCAAACTACAAGCTTTGAGCTTCTCAGAAAAGGGACCTCGTTACACACAACAACGTGAATATACTTAACGCTACTCAAGTCTACTCTTCAAAATGGTTATTGAGATGCTTAATAAAAAGAAAGGATTTCACTTTTAAAAAGAGTGAGCGAGTGAGGGAGCTCTGGGTATTAACGAGGCACCTGAACGGCTTCTTCTGAGGTGTAATTATTCTACCATATCAACAATTATTTTTTCCAGAACCAAGAACAAGAAACCATTGAAAAAGAAACTTGAAAAGGTCACCACACACAAAGGGGTTAGCTGGGAAACTTCTAGACACAAAGAAACCCGAAAAAGGACAAAAGTCATGCCTCTGTGGACTTGGGCATGTGGAAAACGGCCCTGTCAACAAGAATGTGATCAGGAAGAAGAATGATTTATGTCGAAGACCCATTATTTTAACTACTTTCACGCCCCTTGTAATTCTTCAGGTGGTGGTGCAAACGAGATTGAACTGTTGGCGGTTGTGTTATATACAGAGCCGTTCCTTGACCAGTTGCCAGAAAAAGCTCATTCCAAAGGAATGTGCCCTTCTAGTGAAACACAATGCTGTGCCTTAATGTATGCACTTACGTATACCAGAAGGTCGGTTCGTGTGAGACATCCCCAATTATTCCTTGCCTGGACTCCCGCAGTCATTTCCTAACCATTCCCCTGCTTCAGCCCTCCGGGCCCCCCCCTCAGGGCTTCCTTCCACCCACCGCAGCCAAGTTACCTTACGTATCTAGACATCCATTCATGCATCCAGATACATACCTACCGCCCCCTATCCATGAGCCCGTCCACACATCATCCATCCACTAGTCTATCTAGCCAGCTACCCGCTCACCCATCCGTGCACCAACTCCTCCACCTACCCACTGAACCATCTGCCCATGCATGCATCCACCCATCCACCCATCCTCTACAAATGCAACCATGCATGCACACATGCCCACCCATCAACCACCCACCCACGCACCCAACCACCCAGGCATCCAGCCATGTTTCTCTGTGTTAATTCTATGAGCTAAAAATTTTTCAAATCACACACAATGGCATACATGTGGCGGAAGAGAAGCCTCCCTCCCCGAATCTGCAGCCCCCATTCCTCCCCACAGGCAAAACTACCATTGCTAACATCCACGTATCTTCCAGATACATTATCTTGTTTCCCCAGAAAGCACAATACATAACCCATTCTGTATCTCGCTTTTTAAAAAAAATATCGGACACTGATTTTAATCAATAAAATAGAAGTCTTATTCCTTTTTTTAAATTTTTTTTTTTAATATTTATTTATTTTTGACAGAGAGAAAGAGAGAGAGAGACAATGAGCAGGGGAGGGGCAGAGAGGGAGACACAGAATCTGAAGCAGGCTCCAGGCTCTAAGCTGTCAGCACAGAGCCCGATGTGGGGCTCAGACTCACAAACTGTGACATCATGACCTGAGCTGAAGCTGGATGCTCAACTGACTGAGCCACCCAGGCGCCCCTAGAGGTCTTATTCTTGAGAACTTAATTTTATTTCTTTTGAAAAAGGAAAAGTGACCAGCCATCTTCCCACCCCGAGTCCTTACGTCCTGTCTCTAGGAGCAACCATTATTGTTTTTTTGTGCATCCTGCCAGAAACTATTTTATGCGTGTATATTAACAAAAATACGTATTTTCTGTTACCAAATGGAAGGCCACATACTCCTTACACTGTTCTGTCCCTTGCTTTTTTCTCTGAAGAATTTTTTTTTAAGTTTATTGAAGTACTCTTTACACCCAACGTGGGGCTCAAACTCAGGACCCTGACATCAAGAGTCACATGCTCTTTCGACTGAGCCAGCTGGGCGCCCAGCTTTTCTCACTTAATAACAGATCTGAAAGGTCATCCTACACTGCACACAAAGTGTTTCCTCATTCTTTGTTCCAGTTGCTTGGTATTCCGCTGTATGATGGACTTGACTTTATTTGACCAGCCTCCTGCTGAGTGGGCACTGGGTTGCTCTAAGAGACAAGCAATGCAGCAGGGATTTGACAACCTGTAAAGTGCCTCATTTCCCACACACGCAAGCATATTTAGAAGATGACTTTCCAAAAGGGAACCCGCTGGGACAAAAGGTGCCTGCTTTTAAAATTTAGACAGACATTGCCCCCCAAGGGGGTATCAATTTATACTCCACCTAACAAGGCACAAGCACGATGAGTTCCCCAACACCGTGTATTACAAGCTTTCTGACCTCTGCAGACGTGGTGGTGGAAAATACCTCTCTGGAGCTTAAATTCCTTTTCCCTTGGTGTTGAGTGAAAGTGGAAGATCTTTCCATGTGTGCTTAAAAGCAGTAAGACTCTTCTGCTCAGAGGAAAATCTACAGACTTAAATATTTGTGTTAACAGGGGGGCTTGGGTGGCTCAGTCAGTTGAGCGTCTGACTTCAGCTCAGGTCATGATCTCAGGGTTCATGGCTTCGAGTCCTGCATCGGGCTCTGTGCTGACAGCTCAGAGCCTGGAGCCTGCTTTGGATTCTATGTCTCCCTCTCTCTCTGCCCCTCCCCCACTCGCACTCTGTTTCTCTCTCTCTCTCAAAATTTTTTTCAATATTTGTGTTAATAAATAGGACAGATCTGATTGTACTCTCCCCTCTGGGTAACAACCTCAAATGGCTCCCTATCACCTTCAAAAGCTGATCCTTGCTACGGCTCATGAGGCCTTCCACATTTGAGCCCCATCTGTTTCTACTATAATTTCTCCCACTCCAATGTGTCAACACAGGCATTCGCTCAAAGAAGCATGTACCAAGCACATGTCAGGCATTGTTCAAGGCTCTTGAGATTCAAGAGGGCCAGGGTTCCTGCTTTCAAGGCAATCCCCAGTTGCTGGTCAAATCAATGGTTCTTTGGGATACTTCTTGCTAGATGCTCTCCCTGCAATGTCTCTCTGCTGTAACAAACTCCTACACACCCTTCAAAACCCAACTTGGATATCTCCTTTAAGAAGTTTTCCTTTCCCCCAACCCTGCTCCAAAACAGCTTTCCTCCCCACCCCCAACCTTTGCAATGATTTTTTTTTAATTTTTATTTATTTTTTGAGAGAGAAAGAGACTGGGTGTGACCAGGGTATAGGCAAAGAGAGAGGGAGACACAGAATCCCAAGCCAACTCCAGGCTGTCAGCAAAGAGCCCGATATGGGGCTCAAACTTATGAACCATGAGAGCATGACCGGAGCCGAAGTCAGATGCCTAACCGACTGAGCCACACCTCTGTCCTACAAGGACCATGCAAGGACCTCAGTGCCAGGACCATGTGTATTTACTCTTCGCTCCTCTCCTCCTCACCTGGTAACTTCTGGGTACCCATGCCATGCCTCCCCCCCCACCTCCCCTGCCCAACATCATTTCCTACTTTGCTTTTAAGAAAAAAATAACGCATCCAAGTAGAACCTGGCTAGGATCCCCGGCTTTCTAGCTACGGCCTGAAACTCAGGCCCTGACCTCGTGCGAACCCATGCAGGTCACCTCACTTGTCCAAGCCTCAGTCCCCTCACCAGTAAAATGGTCAGGAAAATGCAAGGGCCTGGAAGGGTTTCGGCCACTTTCAAACGGCCTGGCACGAGAGGTGCTTTGCCCGGGACTGGCCGGGTCCAGAGACTAGCGGTGACTGTCAGCAGCAGATGCTAATAATTACTGATGATCGCCACCACTGTCACCAGCACGGGCCAGAGTCAGGAAGCTTAAAGCGCAGAGAAACGCTCGAATCAGGAAGTAAGCAGGAGGAAACCAGGGAGCATCTAAGGACACGGGACTCCGGCAACGGGAGGCGGAAAACCGCTCAGCTCAGCGAAGGAGGCACGGGCTCTTCAGAAGCAGCTTCCCGCTCGAAGCCACACGCCTGCTACACGCCCGTCCTGACCCGGAGGGAGAGGCGGGAGGGGGAGGCCGGGGAGGGGGGACACAGGAAGAGGGAAGATGGGCTTCTGAACGTGACGCTGCACTGCTCTGGGAAGCAGACAGTAGGCCACGCGCCCCCCGCCTCAGCCGGCCAACGGTGGCCCTGACGACCGTCACCGGAGGGCAGACAACAGCGTCAGGGCCTCCGGCGCGGCCCTCGCTGGCCGGGGCTGGATGGAATCTTCTGTGCGAAGGGACCCCTGCCCCGCCTTGACCGTCCCCGGAGACCCGCAGCGCGACCCCGCCATTCGGGGTTTCGTGGGCAACAGTGATGCAGAGGGCCCGCTGGATGGCTTCGGGAGGGGTCCCGATTCCCGGGGAGGCTGCCGGCCCCTCGTGGCTCCCCACCCTGGGGCTGGCCGCCATCCTGCTCCTCCTCCCTGCGGCCCTGCCCCCCGGATTCGGGGGGCTTCGGAAATCAGGCTGGCATGACCTCCGCTCTCTGATTCTGCGGACGGAGCGGCCGTCGGCCCGATGCTGGTGACAACATTCAACCTGGGGGGAAGCCAGTCCAGGAAACAGTCACCAGCGCTGGCCCAGGAGGGTGCCTGGGGGTGAATGTGGTCCAAGGAACCCTTCGTACAGAAGGTGCGTCGCGGATTCCCCCGGCCGCGGCTTCTTCCACAGGACGCCTCCACAGCTCGGTCACCCTTTTATGCGCCCCATCCCCCGCCCTTAGCGCCGACACTCGAGGATGTGGGGCACGAGCCCAAGTGGGCTTGGCCCGCGTGCTTCGGGAGTTTGTGAAATTTCTACTGAGTGGTGTCACCTCTCATCCGTCTCCCAGGGCAGAATAACGACAGGCAGCTGAGCACCTGACGTACCAGGCACGTCAGCCGGTCCTCAGAAGAGACGCTGCCACCAGCCCCATTACACAGATGAGAAAGCCGAGGCACTAGGCAGGAAGATACCTTCCCAAGGGCCACGCTGCACTGGCTCTACGTTGTCCCCACCCCAACCCACACATACATCCCCCCTCCTCTGCTAACAGCCCCTGGCCGTCGTTCATAAACAAATCCTCCTGCACCCTCAGCCACACACTCGGGGCAAAGCTCCCGGGCCAGGCCCTCGTTAGAACCAGGCAATCAGCAGAGTCCTTCACCTGCTTGCTGGCGATTAGATCTAGAAGGGCTGCCTAATCCACATCAATCCCATCACAGCAAAGATGCTACTCTCTCATCCCCAGTGATGCAGGGTGAGGACGTGGGATTTACAGGTGTCTCGGCTATTTACGAGACAAGCACCAAAAGTTGGGAGGGGAAAGAAGAAGTGTCACCACCATGGAGAACTGGGAACTAAGTGGACATTATAAAAGGTAGAGACGACCTATGACCCAGCAATAGCACTGCTAGGAATTTACACAAGGGATACAGGAATACGGATGCATAGGGGCACTTGTACCCCAATGTTTACAGCAGCACTCTCCACAATAGCCAAATGATGGAAAGAGCCTAAATGTCCATCAACCGATGAATGGATAAAGAAATTGTGGTTTATATACACAATGGAATACTACATGGCAATGAAAATGAAATATGGCCCTTTGTAGCAACGTGGATGGAACTGGAAAGTGTGATGCTAAGTGAAATAAGCCATACAGAGAAAGACAGATACCATATGGTTTCATTCTGATGTGGATCCTGAGAAACTGAACAGAAGACCATGGGGGAGGGGAAGGAAAAAAAAGAGGTTAGACTGGGAGAGAGCCAAAGCATAAGAGACTCTTAAAAACTGAGAACAAACTGAGGGTTGATGGGGGTGGGAGGGAGGGGAGGGTGGGTGATGGGTATTGAGGAGGGCACCTTTTGGGATGAGCACTGGGTGTTGTATGGAAACCAATTTGACAATAAATTTCATATATTGAAAAAAATAAAAATTAAAAAAATAAAAGTTAGAGACAAAAGAAAAATGGTTCTTGGTGCCATGGGGGGGGGGGGGGGCAGGGGAGGTGCTGCTGGACTTCACCTGCAGTCCTTCCTCCCACAGCACCTCTCCAATAAATCCACTTTATTGTTTCACAAACTTTTTTTAAGTAAGCTTCACACCCAATACAGAGCCCAACGCAGGGCTTGAACTCACGACCCTGAGATGAAGCCCTGAGCTGAGATCAAGAGTCGGACACTTAACTGACTGAGCCACCCAGGCACGCTGTTTACACAAGTTTAAAATGAATTTGCTCTCACTTACAACAGAAAGCATCCTAATAATACAAGTTCTGATCCACTGAATCAACTTTTATACAAGACTGTGATTCAGAATTTGACATGCATGAATTTAGGGCATATTCCACTACGAGCAGTAGTATACTTACTTTCTGGGTAAATCACTAATCTTCTCTGAGGCTCAAACAGTCCACCAGCCAAGTGGGGATACTGCCTTCTTCTCCCAAGGGGCCCGTAAAACCCATACATATGTTGATTATTACTATTATTTACAACCTCTTCAGCTGACTTTTTTAGAGCCCACTTCTTTCCTTCTGTTCTCCCCTTTTCCTATTCTTCCCCACTACCCTACCCCATTTCCTCAAAAAACTATTCCCTGGTCTCTTAAAGACACAGTTTCCTTCCCTATTTGCTGTGTGACCTTAGACAAGTTACTTAGCCTCTCTGAGCCTCATCTCTGACTAAGGCTAAGAATACCTATCTTCTAGAGCTATTCTCAAGATTAAATAAAATTGCATGTACACAGGGTCCTACACACTCAATAGAGAACTACTGTCAGTAACCTTAATTCTTACACCAGTAATGGAAATAAATGAAGTTTATATCGTTAAACTCTTAATATGGTGATCTTATGTTGTTATTGATAATAACAATACCACCTAGCATTAACTCAACACTAACTACGTGCCAGGCATTATTTCTATGCGTTTGAAGTGAATTAATTCATTTAACCTCCATGACTACTTAGAAGGGAGGTTTTGTTTTGATGCCCCTTTGAGAGGTGAGGAAATTGAGACACAGAAGACACACAGCTTGTATGTGATGAGGCTGGGACTCAAACTTAGAAAGTGTGATTACTGAGCTGTCCCCCAGGGATGGGTAACATGAATTTTAGCAGGCCCCTCTGGAGCTGCGCCTGCAACCATGAAAAATCTGGGCCAAGAAGATGTGAATCCTCAAATCGTCACCAAGTTCAGAACCCCCTACCTGTACTCACCGCCTATGGCTGCCGTTACAAATCACCACAAACTGGGTGGCTTCAAGGAACACAAATATTCAAACATACAGTTGCAGAGGTCAGGAATCTGAAAGGGGTCTCGGGCAGGGCTGCGTTCCTTCAGGAGACTCTAATGGAGAATCTGTTTCCTTGCCTCTTCCAGCTTCTAGAAGCCGCCCACATTCCGTGGCTCACCGCCTGTGCTTCCATCTTCAAAGCCAAGGACACCAGACCAAGTGCCAGTCACACTGCTGCCTCTCTGAATTTACTCTCTTGTGTCTCCCTCTTGCACATACAAAAACCCTCGTGATACCTGGGCCCACCCAGATAACCCAGGACCCCTGCCGTCTCAAGGTCAGCTATGACCTTGAGCCTAATTGCACCCACCATCCGCCTTGCCCTCTGCTGTGCCACATCACATAATCACAGGTTCCACGGACCAGGCCACGGGCATCTTTGGAGAGGCCATTATTCAGCCCACCAGGTGCCCTCAGGTTTACTCTGGTCCATCCTGAGCTCCATTCAATGGCTCTCTCTCACCCTCACTCCTCTTGGCTAGGTCAGGTCGAGAAGCCACCCCAGTCGTGCCCAGCACAGACGTGTCACCCCACACATAGCTGGCCGGCCCCACTCGGTTCAATCAAGCTGGTCACAGAGGCACTGTGTGCCGGTATCTCCTCGGCCGGAGCCCCGCGGGGATTCCCCGCCATCCTGATGCTCCAGCCTGGCCAACGCAGCTTCTGGGGGGACACCAGACAGGGGCCTGCAGGGACAAGGGAAAGAGCTTTGCCCGGGGTCCTGCTAGCTGACCCCAGAACAGGAGGGGTACAGGGAGAAAACAGAGGGGAACTTAATTATGAATCTGAACTGCTCCTCTGTGCCACCTGAGTCTGGGAGTAAAGGTTGCTCTGACCTAGTTAATTATAAGGACAGACTCTGAAATGGGCATTCCATTGAGGCCTGACGCGATCAGCTCAATAATGTATCACATTCCGCTTTCTACCACTAAGTGGACAATTATTTATCAGGAGAGTACTGTGTGCCAGTAACATCTGGAGGTCAAGGTTCTACTCTCAGAGTATCATTCTAGCAAAAGAGGCAGGGGCGTCTGGGTGGCTCAGTCAGTGAAGCATCTGATGAGGTCGTGATCTCACAGTTCATGGGTTCGAGCCCTGCGTCGGGCTCTGTGCTGACAGCTCAGAGCCTGGAGCCTGCTTCAGATTCCGCGTGTGTGTATCTCTCTCTCTGCCCCTCCCCAGCTCTCTCTCTCTCTCAAAAATAAATTTTAAGGGGCGCCTGGGTGGCTCAGTCGGCTAAGCGTCCGACTTCGGCTCAGGTCATGATCTCCCAGTTCGTGAGTTCGAGCCCCGCGTCCGGCTCTGGGCTGATGGCTTGGAGCCTGGAGCCTGCTTCAAATTCTATGTCTCCCTCTCTCTCTGCTCCTCCCCTGCTCACGCTCGGTCTCTCTCTCCTTCAAAAATAAATAAAAATATTAAAAAAAAAATTAAAAATAAAAAATACAAAATAAATTTTTTTTAAAAAGTTAAAAAATTTAAAAGAAGAGGCAAATACTAAACAGATAAACAGCTATATGCCTGTCCAATGTTAGCAAATGCCCTGAAGAAGAGTAAAAGGGGGCAGAGAATAATGGTGGGTGGTAGGTGCTATTACAGAAAAAGAGCTCCGGGCCGGGATGACATTCCAGCATAGACCTGTAGGGAACATGTATGTGCCACCTTCCTCCATTAACAGCAACAAAAAGACTGAGGGCTTACTGAGGTTCTCAGCGGCATGTGCCAGGACCGAGCTAAGTGCTTTATATCCCACTTAATCCTCACAAACAACTCTGGGAGGCAGGCACTATAATTAAATCCATTTTACAGATATAGAAACTGAGGACAAGTGACATAACCTGCAAGCAGCATGCATAGCCGGGAATTTAAATCAAGTGTAGATGCCTCTATCACCAAGAAAATGTTCAGTTTGCTTTTTTTTTTTTTTTTTTTTTTTTTTTAATTTTTTTTTTCAACGTTTTTTATTTATTTTTGGGACAGAGAGAGACAGAGCATGAACGGGGGAGGGGCAGAGAGAGAGGGAGACACAGAATCGGAAACAGGCTCCAGGCTCCGAGCCATCAGCCCAGAGCCTGACGCGGGGCTCGAACTCACAGACCGCGAGATCGTGACCTGGCTGAAGTCGGACGCTTAACCGACTGCGCCACCCAGGCGCCCCTGCTTTTTTTTTTTTTTTAACGTTTATTTTTTTTAAAAGCTTGCCAAATTTATCTTTTTAATTTTCTTTTTTTTTTACATTTATTTATTTTTGAGAGACAGAGAGAGACAAAGCGTGAGCAAGGGAGGGGCAGAGAGAGGGAGATACAGAATCCGAAGCAGGCTCCAGGATCCCAGCTGTCAGCACAGAGCCCGATGCAGGGCTTGAACGCACGAACCGTGAGATCATAACCAGAGCTGAACTTGGACACTTAACCGACTGAGCCACCCAGGCGCCCCTAACGTTTATTTATTTTTGAGAAACTGAGAGACAGAGCACGAGCAGGGGAGGGGCAGAGGGAGAGGAAGATACAGAGTCCAAAACAGGCTCCAGGCTCTGCGCTGTCAGCACAGAGCCTGACGTGGGGCTCAAACTCGTAAGCCACGAGATCATGACGTGAGTCAAGTCGGACGTTTAACTGGACTGAGCCACCCAGGCACCCTTCTGTTTGTTTTTGAATCACAGACATGTACTACTGTTCCCATTTAAAATTAGTATAAAAGGATCCATGGATGATTCTGGAGGCAGGGAAATTTTCTTAGAAAGATACAAGAAAAACAAAAGCTAGCAGCTACTACCTCCAGGGGGTAGAGTTGAAGCTGGCGAGAAGACATTATTCATTTTGTTTTATTATCTTTAGCGCTATTTGTATTTTTCACTCTGTAGGTATTACCTCTGAACTGCTAATAACAAAATGAATTCGCACTTTCAATAAACAAACAGCAACAGCAGGGACTTAAGGGTAGAAATTTCTAAATGCTGAGCTGGGCACAAAGAGAAAGCACGTATTTACTGGGCACCTATAATAACCCCAAGAGCTGAAATGCCAGGCAGAGTGCTAAGTGTTTTCCAGGCAGGAATCCATTCAAACCCCTACAAAGTCAGGACTATTAAAACTTCCCCTTCTCAGACCAGGGGACTCTGAGGCCCCAGAGTGGTTAGGGAACTTGCTCAGGGCCACAGGGCCAGAAAGAGGCAGAGCCGGGCGCTGAACCCACACGGTCCGACACTGAGCTCCAACCTCCCGAGCTGCACCACCTCTCAGCCAGGTACTTAAAAGAACTCCAGGGGCTTTCCAAAGGCTTTCCAAGGTCCATGGCCTCACCACCCCGCCCGGGGCAGCCTCAAAGGCAATATTCTCTGAGGCAGGGCACCAACTGTCCTCAGACATCAGGGATTCCGAGTTCATCTGTGTGGGACGGAGAAGCAATATTCTGACCCAGATGTGGAAATATTCTACAACCGCCCCCACCCACCTACCCAATGTGCGCAGTAAGGGCGATGGCTAAGAAACACGAGGTTGGACCGCCTGGGTCCTAGTCTCTACCTCGGCACAGATGTGCACCCGAAAGCAGGGTTTCTCAGCCTCGGCACTAGTGACATTTGGGGCCAGAAGATTTTTGCCCTGAGGGGGCCATCCTGTGCACCCGAGGATGTTCAGCAGCATCTCTGACCTCTGTCCAAGAGATGCCAGTAAGTGCACAATCACGACAGACAACCCTAAGAGGCACGTACTAAACCCCATTCTGTAGACACAGAAACTCAGCTCCCGTATAACCTGGGAGCAAGCATACACAGCCAGGGGGGACCATCAAAGATGTCTCCAGACTTTGCCAAATAACCCCCTGGGGAGGCAAAAAACTGCCCCTACCATCCCAGAGCTGTGGCCTCACCAGGCCTCGGTTTCTTTATCTGTGAGAAGAGAACTCACCGATTAGAGAACCACCAGGAGGGCTAAATGACAGACCCGAAAGGTTCCAGGTTTAGTTCCTGGCCAAGAGACTGATCAATAAACCCAAGGGTTATGGAAACCAATTTGACAATAAATTTCATATATTAAAAAAATTAAAAAAAAAAAATAAACCCAAGGGTTGGTTGGTTTCATTCATTCACTCATTCATTCATTCATTCATTGTCTCCACCACACAATGAATATTTATTGAGTACCTACTCTGTACGGAGCTCTGGACTAATCAAGGACAGTGGGAATAAATCAGGCACAGTCCCTGCCCTCTTAAGACTCACAGTCCACTAAAGACAGAAGGTCACATGAGGCACCTGGAGGGCTCTGTCAGTTGGTTAAGTGTCCGGCTCTTGATTTCTTTTTCTTTTTTTTTTAATATAATTTATTGTCAGGTTGGCTAACATACAGTGTATACAGTGTGCTCTTGGTTTGGGGGGCAGATTCCCGTGGTTCATTGCTTATGTACAACACCCAGGGCTCATGCCAACAAGTGCCCTCCTC
Source organism: Neofelis nebulosa (assembly GCF_028018385.1). Classification (NCBI taxonomy): domain Eukaryota; kingdom Metazoa; phylum Chordata; class Mammalia; order Carnivora; family Felidae; genus Neofelis; species Neofelis nebulosa. Next base: position 32,406,865 of record NC_080799.1, read on the forward strand.
AACGCCCAGTGCCTCTTTTTTTCAACTCGGGTCATGATCTCACCGTTCAGGAGTCTGAGCCCTGTGTCGGGCTCCAGGCTGATGGCGCAGAGCCTACTTGGGATTCTCTCTCCCTGCCTCTCTCTCTCTGCCCCTCCCCCACTCGCACACCTGTGCGCCTTCTCTCTCAAAATAAATAAGTAAATATTTTTTAAAAAGATGTAAGGTCACAAAACATAACTGCGAAGATCAATGCTTGTTACACAAGGAGGGGAAGTGTCAGGGTGAGGGTCCAGGAAGGGGGCATTTCAGCAGAGGAGAGTGCCAGGGTCAGAAAGAGCCAGCCGTGCAAAGATCCAGGGGAAGCACGTCTGAGGCAGAGGGATGGCGGGGGCAAAGGCATGGGGAAGATGCTGCGTGGGTATCCACCTTTTCAAAATGCAGAAGGGAGGGAGGGAACGACTCGAACGAATTCAAGCGACAGCAGCAAAGACTGGAGACCCTGGAGCCAGAGGCCTGAGTCTGAATCCAGCAGCCACCGCTCACCTGCCCCTTGAACTTCAGAAAATCAGCTCACCTCTCCGGCTCTGGTCTCCTTCACCTGCAAATAGGTCTAATAATGGATGCCGCGCAGACCACGGGGTTAAGGGTTTAGCTTGCCCAGAGACGCCTCATCAGCTCTGGCCAGCATGGGCTGGGAGCGGTGGGGTGCAGGGCAGGCCGGCCACGAAGCAGGGGCAAACCCCGCGGGACTGAAACTCAGGCTGATAAGAGCACTAATAAGTCATCGCCCGCGGAAAGTACTGACCATGAGCAGGCACCGTGTTCCTGCTTCAACGTCCATCAGCGGAACCACACCCTGTGAGGCGCGTCCTGCATTAACCCCATTCCACACAGAGGGACACAGAGGCAAACAGAGGTAGGAACACTTGCCGGAAGGTATGTGGGAGGACCTGGTGGAGCCTGGATTCGAACCCCGACAGGCCGGCTCCAGAGCCCTAGCAAAGGGACGGATGGAGGTGTGCAGGACGCTACTGGACATCGGCCCCGCCTCGGAGGGGCAGAGGCGAGGCGACCGGTGGCTGACAAAGCCACATCCAGAACCGGTCCAAACGTGACAGGCAACCGGCACAGGGGTAGCTCTAAGCAGAAGCAAGTTGAAAAAGGAGCTGCAGGGAGGCCAGCAGTCGGGTGGGGACCTGCTGGGCTTCTGGACATCTCTCCTGTTTTCAGAGACAACATGGGGCCTCCGCTTGCCCAGCACAGGCCGGCCAGAGAGACACGGGAGGTCTAAGGCCGCCCTGTCCCGACCCAGCACGAGGCCAGGGCTGCCTGTGGCGGGAGAAGGGCAGCAGGAGCCAGGGTCACGTGGGCGGTGACGTCCCCTGCCCGCTGCCAGGCTGAGCTGCAGTCTTTCCTCACTCTCTGAGTCACCAGAGCTAAGAATAAAACCTAGAAGTATTAAGGCAGGGGGGAGGGTAGGAGGGCCACATCCAGATCTTAGCCCCGGCACCCGGGGAAGGCAGGGCACGGCCCTGCTCAGGCAAGAGCCCCAGATCGCTACTAAATCCTAACACCCAAGGCGCAGAGCTGAACATCTCAGCAAGACAGGGACTGGGGCCACCCGCGAACCCAAGACTCCTGTCTTAAAAGGACGGCCAAAAAAGACGACAGAGCCGTGTCCAAATGTCCACGGTGGCAGCAGCCTGCTCTGACCCACCGTGACCCCGACGCTCCCAAGGACGGGCCCTTCCCTACAAAGCACACATCTACCCTCACCGTCTCTATCCAGCCCTGACCGTCTTTGTTGACTTTTGTCCCCAGCCACTTCCCCTCCTCTGATCAGACTTTGGAGCTTCACCAAACCCTCCATTTGGTCACATTCCAGGGACCTGAGCGGGTTCAGGCATGTGCCAGCCAGAGGCATACATCTAAGGACACGGCAGTCAACAGGACGGACAGCATGCATCCACTGACTGAGCAATGCTTCCAGATGCTGAGGACCCTGCGATGAACAGCAGAGCAAACGGCCTGCCCTCCCGGAGCGGACAGCCTTGTAAGAAGAGACAGAACAGACAAGATAGAAGGAAAAAATATATATAGACATAAAAAATACACATTAGTGTGCATGTGTACATGTATTATGATGAAAAGGACTCGGAGAAGTGGCAAGAACTTGCTGAGAACGCGTATTTTGGTAATATATTAAAGAAACAAGGGAATGGGCCAAAAGGCCATTTGGGGGAACAGCACGGAAAACAGCTGATGCAAAGGTTCTGAGGTAGGAACACGTGTGCTATTCTGCAGTAATAACAGAGAGGTCAATATGACTCGACAGTAATGGGAAATAAGGTCAGGGAGGAAGCTAGGGGACAGGGAGGGACAGACTGGAGGACTCAGAGGCCACTGCAAGCATTTCTAACTTTTACTCCAAGTGAGGTGGGGACCATGGATTTCATGTCATCATCGGATTTGTTTGTTTCAGACGGTGGTTCTCAAGCGGGGTAAACTTTCCCCCAGGGGACCTCGGACAATGTTTGGAGACATTTCAGGTGTCACTACTGTCACCGTGCTCTGGACATCTTGTGGGCTGCCGAACATCTGCAATGCAAGGACGGGCCCACAACAGTCACTGAGCCCTCAATGTCAACGGTGCTGGGGCTGAGAAACTCCGCTGAACGCAGTCCCTGCCCTTCTCAAGTTTAGACTCCTTGTTCTCCAAACACACCCCTTATCAAGCAGAGTTTCAGCTTCTCACCACGTGACAATCAACCAGGCCTCAGCTTCCACATCTGGACAGTGGGGATACCCATGAAATGAAGCAAATTAGCACGTCATTAAGCACAAGCCGGAGCACCTAGTAGGCACTCAATAAATGTCACCGCTACTACAGAGACTGCGTCCAGATCCACCCCCTGCCTCAACCCTTCCACATTTCCACCAGTTAAATGCAAAATACCACCATTTCAACATGGAGCATCTGCATGTTACCGCATACAGCAGGCAACACAGACGGGGCCAGCAGGAAGCAAGGGCTGGTTGTGCCCCCACCAAGCCGCCTCTCCTTCGAGCCTCCAGCCCTTGTGCGGGCCGTGGCCCCTGCCTCCTCACCCTGCCCTGGTGCTGTCCCGAGTCAGCTCAGCCCCAAAGTACCTGCTCTGCCCGCCCGGGGCGCTTTCTGAAGGACGATCCCTGCCTCTCCCATGGGGGAGGTGCTGAGAAAATGCCTTTAAACGAAGCTGAGAACAACAGAAAATACTAACTTCTTTTGTAATTGATTTTAAATTGTTTTTTTTAACATTTTATTTATTTTTGAGACAGAGGGAGACAGAGCATGAACGGGGGAGGGTCAGAGAGAGGGAGACACAGAATCCGAAACAGGCTCCAGGCTCTGAGCTGTCAGCACAGAGCCTGATGCGGGGCTCGAACTCACAGACCGCAAGATCATGACGTGAGCCGAAGTCGGCCGCTTAACCGACTGAGCCACCCAGACGCCCCTGTAATTGATTTTAATAGGCAGTACGTGGGGTGGCCTGGGTGGCTCAGCCAGTTAAGCGTCTGACTTCGGCTCAAGTTGTGATCTCACTGTTCGTGGGTTCGAGCCCCACATCGGGCTGTGTGCTGACAGCTTGGAGCCTGGAGCCTGTTTCGGATTCTGTGTCTCCCTCTCTCTCTGCCCCTCCCCTGCTGGCACTGGCACTGTCTCTCTCTCTCTCTCTCTCTCCAAAATAAACATTAAAAACTTTTTTAAAAAACAAGTAGTATGTGACTCAAATTTAAATATGTGTGTGCATGCATGTCAAATGGCAAAAAGTTACTCTTGCTTCCATCTCCCCCACAAGCCCCATCCCATCCCGTCTTCACAGCCCCATACACCCCTCCCCGTATACAAATCCAACCACACGTGTGAGTTCCTGTGTACCCTCCTGAAATTCTTCAGGCAAATACAAGCAAATACAACATGTTCTTTTTTTTTTTATTATTTATTTTGGGAGACAGCAAGTGAGCGAGCAGGGGAGGGGCAGAGAGAGAGAGGGAGAGAGAGAACCCCAAGCAGGCTCCGTGCTGTCAGCACAGAGCCCGATGTAGGGTTCGAACCCACAAACCATGAGATCATGACCTGAGCCGAAACCAAGAGTTGGATGCTTGGTTGGATGAGCCGAGGCACCCTACAAATATACATTCTTATTTGTCCTTTTTTGTACCTAAGAAGTATCATACCAAATATGACAAGTGTATCTTGATGTTTTCATTAAAAAAAAAAAAAATCTGAATCTTGGAAACTGGCCTTGTCCTCACCTTTTACTTTCTTCTGGAAGCATCCCCACCCCTCCACTGAATGGGTGGGACACAGCATATTTACTCAGGCCCCTACTGCCCACCTCTCGGGTTGCTGATCTTTTGCTCTCCCAAACAATGACACAAGGGCTCCCCTTAGAAGATACTCAAGTGAAGAAAATACAGAAGGCCTGACCCGAAGGCCAATGGCTTCGCTTAATTGCTACTGAGCCTCACGGGCAGAACACAAATTGACACAGGTTTAAGTATGATAACCTGCAGCTACACAATGAGAATTAAAAAATGATGACAAACGTTGACCTGGTCATCCCCATGGGAATTCAATCTGTAAAACATCACAAAGTAAATCCAACGTAAACGCAATTCCGATCCTCGAGAGAGATGGGCGTGTCACATTCACTAGAGCATCACTCACAACAGCCAAGACATGGAAACAACCTCAAAGCTCACTGGCGGATGAAGGGATAAAGGAAGGTGGTATATACATATGCAATGGAAATATCATCCAGACATTAAAAAAAGAAGGGAATTCAGAGAGGGAGGGAGGCAAACCATAAAAGACTCTTAAATACAGAGAACAAACTCAGGGTTGATGGGGGTGGAGGGAGTGGGGAAGGGGGGAAAAGGGGTGATGGGCACTGAGGAGGGCACTTGTTGGCATGAGCTCTGGTGTTGTATGTTAAGCGATGAATCACGGGAATCTACCCCCGAAACCAAGAGCACGCTGTATACTCTTGACAATAAATTATATTAAAAAATATGTTTTTTTATATAGCCAACTTGACAATAAATTGTATTTTAAAAAAAAGGAAGAAAGAAAAGAAAATCACTAACAAAAAAAAAAAGGAAATCTTGCCATGTGCGACAACATGGATGGACCTCGAAGGCATTATGCCAAGTGAAATGAAGCAAAGAACAACAAATACTATATGTTCTCATTTTACGTGCGGAATCTAAAAAAACTGAACTGAGGGCTCCTGGCTGGCTCAGTCGGTGGAGCGCGTGACTCTTAATCTTGGGGGTCATGAGTTTGAGCCTCCGTCGGGTGTCGAGATTACCAAAAAAATAAAATAAAAATAAGCTTTAAAAAATAGAAATTAAAAGGACTAGGGGGTAGGGGAAACGGGGAACTGTGGGTCAAAGGGCACAAACTTCCAGTTATAAGATGACGAATTAGCTCCGGGAACCTAACGTACAGCATGGTGATCACAGTTAGCAAATAACTGTGTTGTATACTTGAAAGCGGTCAGGAGAGTAGATCTCAGGAATTATAGGTGGAGGTCAAGGTAATAATGGGAGGGAATGGAGGTGCTAACTAACCTAACTGTATAATCACTTTACAACACACACGTTTAGCAAACCATCCTGTCCTATACACCTGAGCTTTACATATGTTACACATCGATACCTCAATAAAGCTGGGGTGGGGGGGAATCACTAAATGCAGGAGTGTGCATTCCTGGCGGTTTATAGCTCTACAAATATTATATAATGTCTGATTTTTAACAAAGTAACAGAAACCACAGCGTCCAATACACTAACTAGCAACCTCACGGGGGGCTACTGAGCACTTGAAATGAGGCTGGACCAAACTGGGATGTGCTATAAAACTAAAAGACTTAGTATGGGAGCACATGGGTGGCTCAGGTTAAGCGTCTGACTCTTGGTTTCAGCTCAGGTCATGATCTCACAGTTCATGAGATCGAGCCCCACATTGGGCTCTGCACTCACAGCATAAAACCTGCTTGGGATTCTCTCTACCTCCTCTCCCTCTCTCTCTCTCTCTCTCTGTCCCACCCCCCCCCCAACCCCGCACCTCTCAAAATAAATATTAAAAAAAAAAAAAGACTCAGTACAAACAAAATGCAAAATACCTCATTAGTTACATGTTGAAATTCCAACATGTTGCATATATGGAGTTAAATAAAATATATACTTAAAATCATTTCACCTGTTTTTTTATTTTTTTGTAATGTGGCAACCAGACAAAACTCCATACATGGCCTGCATTCTTTTTCTATCGTATGGTGCTGGTCCAAACAATAGAAGATAGGGGATTTGTTCAATTCATTCCACACCTGGCAAGTATTTATTTACCTAGGCTCCTAACTGGTTGCTGGCCTCCCCTCCGGGCCACCCTTCACCCCACAGCCAAAGGGATAGCTTCAAATCGTAACCAGATCCTGACACACTCTGCCTGAAGCTCCTCACTATGCCTATGGCCACCCTATGCCTCAGGACCTTTGCACGGTCTGTTCCCCTGGCCTGGAGCTCTTCTCCCCTCACTGCCCTGGTTTCAACGCAGAGGCAGCCTTCAGGCCTCAGGAGAGGCAGCCCTCCGTCCTTCCTGCCCATGCCCTGTCAATCACATCAAATCCTTCATTTAACTTCCTAATGGAACTCTGTACATTTCCTGTAGAGCACCCACCCTACGGTCACTAAATATTTCTTTCGGATATTATTTATTTGATGTTCTACTTACCATCTTACTTAATACCATATGTGATATGTTATGGAGTATGCAATATAGTATACATTACATGTAATACACGTAACTACGAAAAAACATACAAATTGCCGTTTGCACAGGTCAGGAGTTGGCAAACTACAGCCCGTGTACCAAATCTGACCCTCTGCCAGCTTTGTCCCCAAACTAGGAAAGGATTTCACATTTTTAAATATGAAACGTAAAACAGATAGGTTGCTGGGGCACCTGGGTGGCTCAGTCGGTTAAGCGTCCGACTTCAGCTCAGGTCATGATCTCACAGTTTGTGGGTTCAAGCCCCGCTTCGGGCTCTGTGCTGACAGCTCAGAGCCTGGAGCCTGTTTCGGATTCTGTCTCCCTCCCTCTCTGCCCCTCCCCTGCTCATGCTCTGTCTCTCTCTGTCTCAAAAAAAAATTTTTTTTTTTAAATTAAAAAAATTTTTTTTTAATTTTTATTAAAAAAATTTTTTTTTAATTTTTATTAAAAAAATTTTTTAATTTTTATTAAAAAAATTTTTTTTTAATTTTTATTAAAAAAAAACAAACAAAACCAGATGGGTTGCCTGCTGCTAAGAGCAGTCATTTGATTTTGCCTTGGCCCACAAAGCCTAACTTCTTTACCACCTGGCTCTTTCCAGAAAAAGTTTGCCAACTCAGGAGGTGGGTCAAAAAACACCAAAGGTCGGCATTTTCCTAGGATCTGATGCTACTTACTCCAAACATTACTTTGCCAGATCCTGCCCTCCCTTTAGGCTGTCAGGTCTGTGGGGACAGTGAATGCCCAGGTAGCAGCCCTGGACTTTTCACCGCCGACCTGCCCCAGGCCCAGACACATGGCGGGTGCTCAGAAGCACCCAAGGAGTCTATGAACCAGACCCCAGAGTGAGTCTCAGCAAACTGAAAGTTAAGAGGGGATGCCCGGGCGGCTCAGTAGGTTGTGTCTGACTCTTGATTTCCGCTCAGGTCACGATCTCAAGGTTCGTGGATGGAGCCCCGCGTCAGGCTCTGTGCTCGACACGGAGCCTGCTTGGGGTTCTCTCTTTCCCTCTCTCTCTGCCCCTCTCCCGCTCACACACACTCTCTCTCGAAACAAACATAAAATTTTTTTTAAAAACCGTACACTGGATGAGGCCAGCATTTGAGCCATCACAGCAGCCCCCACCGGGCTGGGTCTGAAGGACACAAAGATAAATAATGTTCCCCAAATCAACCGTGATGATGAATGCACACCTCTGTGGCTGTCCTAGAAGCCACCAAATTGTGTGCTTTAAATGCATGAATCATATGGTATGTGAACCGTATCTCCATAAAGCTGTTAAAAAAAAAAAAAATATATATATATATATATATACATATATATATATGTATGTATGTATAAGGAAGACCCAGGGTCATTTTAACTATGTCATTTCCACTTCATATGGTGTCTTTAGAACCTAACACCCCCCTCAGAAACTACTAAGGACACACAGACCCGACTTCATCACCTCACTAAGAAGACACGTCATCTAGATGGGACTCGTTTGCATTTGTTAAAAATATATATATTTGAATGCAATGTGACTTCCCACTGCTATGCTGCTTCTAACTAGATTACATGTGCCCTTAACCTGAGATTTCTCACCCTTGGCACAGCTCACCTCTGGAGCCGGCTAATTCTGCTGTGAGGCTGTCCTGTGCATGGTGGGAGGTCCGGCCGCATCCCTGGCCTCGACTCCCCAGATGCCAGGAGCATCCTCCCCCCGCAAACCAGGACGACAAAAACTCTCTAGAAGTTGTCAGTGTCCGCTTGGGGGAGGGGGGCACGATCACTCCAATGGAGACCCATTGTCTTAACAGTGTTTCCACAGGGCCCCACCCCCGCCACCAATACCTACTGACTCCAAAGACCATCCACCTGCCTGTCCATTCATTCAACACATACTGAGCCTGCTTCGTAACAGGAGTTGAACCACAACACCCACCTTTGTATTCTGCCCTCAAGTAGCTTAGAATCTTATCCAGGAAGTAGGGTGGGTACATAAATAGCTGTGACAAAAGATTTTAAAAGCACTGAGTGTCACTGAAGAGGTGCACATAAATGACATGAGACCTCCAGAGCAGAGAGAGGGGTTAATTCACAAAGCAAAGAGGAAGAAAACCCAGCTTCCTCATGCTCACAGCAGGGACCACACCTGCCTCTGAGAGTCACTGTGAACATTAAATCTACACATTGCCTGATTTCACTTTCATCCCCAAATGGGTACTCTTGCTCCCATTTTGTAGAGAAAGCAACTGAGGCACAGAGAGGCAAAGCAACTTGCCCAAGGTAGCACAGCCTGCAGGTGAAAACAGCAGATGTCAACACAGGCAGGCAGGCTCATGGCCGCACGTGCTGCCTCCTTGAGAAGTCAAGCATGGGGACAATAAACGGGCACCTGGTGACCAGTCTATTAGTGGAAGTTAGTGTCACTGTTGTTTCCCCTTGGGAGCTCAGAGAGGGTTTCCTGAAGGAGGGAAAACCTAAGGGGGCAAACATGCCAAGAAACAGGCCACTGTGGAGACGGGGCGCCGGTGTTTCAGGGGGGCACAGAGCAGCATCCAAGAGAGTCACCGGACAAGCTTCAGGTGGGCATGCCCATCAACTAATAGAACAAAGCGCCAGAAGGGGACTGGGCAACCGAAAGGGCTCAGAGGACAGGCCAAGGACTGAGCGAGGGACTCAAAGGAAAAACCAAAGCTCCGTTCGGGATTCCCACCAAGAAAGTGCTGCGTCACCCACGTGTTGCAAAAGCGCCCAGACATTGTGAAACCATGAAACCGAGAGCCCAAGTCTCAAGTGCAGCCCCCAAACAGGAAACTGGCGAAGCCGCCATCATCCCCCAAAACTGCCCTGGAGCCACTCCGGCCCCGGCCCCCCTGCCCCGCCCCCCGCCCCAGAGTACGTGAGCTGGCCCACCTGCCTATCCCAAGGTCCCTCAACTCCACACACAAATCCAAGCTACGTGCTCCTGGTCTGTGGCAGACAGCGTCACAGTGGAGATGGGTCCCAGGGAGCAGGCAGCGTTGAAGGAGGAGCACGACACAGGGGTCACAAGCACGGGCTCTGGTGCAGAGCCCCGGGCTCGAGACCTACACCGCCACTTCCTGGCTGTGTGCCCGCGAGGAAGTCAATCCACCTCTCTGCCTTTTGGGCGCCCACCTCTCACCAGATTACCAATCCTCGCTGTTAGGGGAGGGGGTCGCTGTGGGGGCTGAGTTTGCTGCTGCCACTGCTGCCACATTATTCCTGCCGCATCACCATCATCGAGTGACAAGAGCAGCTCAGAATGCCAGAATGCCAAAGCCCCCCCAAGGGACTGTTATCCTGTCCTGCTACAGGATCAGCCGGGGTCATCTGGCACAGCCTGTTGGAAAAGACACTACTCTGCAACCCGCCCCAGCCCTACCCTACCGCTGACCTGGAAGCATCCACAATAGCTATTTTAAAACAGGCCACTAGGGACACTGCCATCACAGCGCAGGACGGTGCCATGCCTCGGAGCCTAGACTCTGGGCCAAAGGGCCATGGGTCCATCCTGGCTCTGTTACCTCTGAGCTGTGTGACCTTAAACAAGGCACATAACCTCTGTGGGCCTCAGGTGCCCCATCTGGACGATAATCAGTCTATCAAACCTGACAGGGCTTTTTGAGGATTAAATGGAAAGCATTCTGAAGAGCGCCTGGGGCTGGCCTCCACTTGAGCCCGTGACGCGGCGCCCCAGCCTCTGCCGCTCTGGCTGCGAAGGCCTCTCACCGCTCCCCCAGCTCCCCCAGCTTTTCCGTACCGGCTCTGTCCCGGGCCTGGAATATTCCAGGTCTGGTCAGGGCTTCCTCAGCTGCCAACTGGTGGACAGAGGTCTCACCCATCGAAAGTGCCCGTCTCCGCCATAACTCACTAGAACCGCAACGTGCATGTCCCCCAGCACCCCCGTCTTTATGTGCCCAAAGCACGAGGCAGAGGTTGCCAGCCAGATTCCGGGTTTGAATCTGGTTCTGCCATCCGCTAGCTGGGTGACTTCACTTCTCTCGGCCTTTGTTTTCCCATCCGTAAGTTCTAAGGGTCTCTTTCCCTCCTACCTGTCATCTCCCCAAAGCAGGACCTCGTCCTAATTCGCCTGCACAGAGTAGGCACTCGTCAAATGCTTGTTCAACAAGCGAAAGACGGGGTGAATCAATCTATCTGAAGAGCAACCCAGAAACATGTGAGGAAAACCCAGAGACTCCGTGGCCTGCTGTGACCCAATAATCCCCGCTATGGGCATGGGTCCAAAGGAAGTAACTCCAAGAGCAAGAAAAGATGCAATCTGTACATTCTGGCCCGTTCACAGCCAAAACCAGGAAGCTCCCAGGCACGCGAGACATAAGCAAAGGGGGCCAGAGGATCCTGCGGAAAATGACCCAGCTGTCATGACCCAAAGCGAGGGGCCAGCCCCAGGCCTGGAGAGGCCATCAGTAAAGAGGGGTTAGCCCTGGCACCCTGGGCTTCATGCTTTCTGCCCAAGAACTAGGGCAGACGCAATGCCTAAGAGCAGGATCAGGGGTTAGGGGAGGGTTCCAATCAAGGAAAGGGGGAAGGGGGTGGGGATATGTTTTTTGCCAGAGAGGTTTACATACCATCAGAGCACATCCTTACACAGCGCAGGCACAGCCTAGGGCACTGGGCACATCTCAATTTGTCTAATCCCTCAAACAAACCTATGAGGACACCGGTACCATTACTGTTCTCCGTGTTACAGATGCAGCAACTGAGGCACAAAGTATAAAGGTCTCCTGACCTGAGCCAAGAAGGCCATGTTACCCAGAGAATCAGAAGTTAACAGTGGCTAACTTGGAGGGGGGGGGGGGCAACCTAGAATCACATCACCGTCCGGTACTTCTTCCATCTCTGGGTCCTCCCAGATCCTCCGGATTTCCCTTTGGACCAGAGCAGGGACTGCTGTGTAATGATGAAGACGGCCACGGTAACAATGACAACGGATCAGCAATAGTAACAATAACACCACTTAGTAACGGGAGGAGCACATTCGTCCTACTTCAATTGTTTGAATTTTACAACGCTATGAGGTAGGCACAGCTATTATCCCCATTTTGTGCATGAGAAAACGGAAGCACAGAGAGGTGAAGTGACCTGTCCAAGGTCACACAGCAAGCAGCAGAACCAGGGTCTAAGTGGAAGCCACACTAGCAACCTGCACTGTTCTCTCCCTCTAGACATCTTCACATCCGTGGCCTCCGTGAGACAGGGAGGCTGCGTGTTTCATTTACCACATACATATTCCCAGGCATCAGACCTACGGCAATAGAGGGATTAATACACACAAGAGGGAGGAAGGGAGGGAGGTACTGGAAGTTATCATAATGCATCGATTCTAAAACCCAGGTTTCAGGGGCGCCTGGATGGCTCAGTCGCTTGAGCGTCCAACTTTGGCTCAGCTCATGATCTCGCGGTCCGTGAGTTCGAGCCTTACATGGGGCTCACTGCTGTCAGTGCAGAGCCCGCTTAGGATCCTCTGTCCCCCATCTCAACTCCTCCCCCGTTTACACTCTCCCAAAAATAAAACATAAAAAAAATTTTTTTTTTAAATAATAAAGTAAAACCCAGATTTCTTCACACTTTACTGTGATACCCGTTTCTAACGCTCGGTGCCCCCTTCAACCTCTGCCGGCCGTGTCTTCACAGCAAGGCATCTCTGAAATGGGGATCCTCGTCACCGCTGTCGATCTTTTGGATTCGATGACATGTGGCGCAGCCTGGTCCCTTTTCTAATCTAACTCATCTTTAGGGAAGGCAAGAGGCTTCTCCCTAAGTTTCGAGAAATCAAGAAGGAAAAATGGGGGTGCCTGGGTGGCTCAGTCTGTTTAGTGTCCAGCTTCGGCTTGGGTCATGATCTCACGATCCCGGAGTTCAAGCCCCGTGTCGGGCTCTGTGCTGACAGCTCAGAGGCTAGACCCTGCTTTGGATTCTGTGTCCTCCCTGTCACTCATGCTCTGTCTGACTCTGTCTCTCAGAAAGAAATAAATATTAAAAAGAAGAAGAAGAAGAAGAAGGAGGAGGAGGAGGAGGAGGAGGAGGAGGAGGAGGAGGAGGAAGAAAAATGAAAAATGCCCTTACTGCTTGGCCAAGTGCACCCTAAGGGAGAGCAGGCAGTCAGCCCGGCCCCACCACCTCACTACTGCTCCACAACAACGCCATTAACTCTCACGGAGGGGGCGTAATTGTCGAGCTACCCAGCCGGGCCAGCTGGGGCAAAGCTGCCAACCGCTGACCCGACCATGCCCACCTGCCAGCTGCCTGCCTGTCTCCAGTTCCTTCCCCAGGCCAGGCTGTCTGTGCCAAACCCGGGCAGAGGGGAGGCAGTAGAACCAATCTGACAAACCACAGCCCTTTCCAATGGGGCATGGTCACCAACAGGCCCCATAAGAGAAATCCTCTTGCAAGCAGAGTATTCTTCCCGAAACACGGCACTCGAGTAGGATTTGCCTGGCGAAACGGTTATGAATTTCAAGCACCTCAGGGTCCACAGGCTCCCTTCTCCCCAGTTTCTTTTTTTTTTTAATTATTTGCTTTTGAGAGAGAGAGAGAGAGAGAGAGACGGAGCATGAGCAGGGCCTCCCCTGCTCAGAGAGGGAGACACAGAATCTGAAGCAGGTTCCAGGCTCCGAGCTGTCAGCACAGAGCCTGATGCGGGGCTTGAACTCACGGACCGCGAGATCATGACCTGAGCCTAAGTTGGATGCTCAACCGATGGAGCCACCCGGGCACCCCCTTCTCCCCAATTTCTGTAAGGTGCTGGGAGGGGGTGTTAGGCAAAAGTATCCTGAATTCACATCCACAGGTAAACTACAGCACAGCTATTTTTATTGGAGATCCGACATTAGGTGTGGGCACAGACCTGAAAATCACTAGCAGGCTACAACTAGAAACTGTCACAGTCCCCAGTCACCCAGAAGAAGCACTGCACAGAGTTAGGAGACTAGCAAACCGCTGCTGTACCCAAAAGGTGGCAGCATGTGGACTGAGCCAAGGCGAGGGCTTCTCAACCTCAGCACTAGTGACATCTGGGCCCCGATGGTTCTTTGTTATAAGGAGAGGAGGGCCTTCCCTGTACATCGTATAACATCAGCAGTGTCTATCCACTAGATGCCAGATGCCCTCCCTCCAGTTAGAACAACCAAAAATGTTTCCAGATGTTGACAAATGTCCCTCATGGGGTAAAATCACCAGGCGGCAAGAACTGCAGGTGTAGGCAGTTTGCAGAACACCCTACTCTTTCCTGTGAGTAATGACCTAGTTAAGAGCCATTTGGTAAATATGCGACCATGGCCACCCTGTGACTTCACATGTATAATAAAATATAGGCAGCTTGAATTTAGGATGAATTTATTTGGCTTAAAAAAAATGAATTAGTTTAAAGGAAAGAAGTCATTAAGCACAGGGCAGACGCTACTGGTGGGCTTACTTACTGCCTCTCTCAACTCCCTTCTCCCACTAAAAGACTGAAAAACCAAATGCTCACTTTCCCCATCCACCTTGCACCAAGAAGCGGCCAAGCCCAGGGCAAGGACATCCAGGAAACCCTCAGAGACCGTCGACACAATGGGGCCAGGCCAGGGGTGAGAGTCCAGCCCCAAAAGCACTGAACTTCAGAGGTTCCATCTCCTGCACGGGGTGCCTAAGAGGGTCCAAGACATGCCCCTCCAACACCCACCCACTCAAGGCTGGCTTTGCATTTTCCCCAGGAGCTCCCGGTAGAGAGGCTAAAAAACAACGCCAGGACCAACTGCCTCAAGAGGCAACAATTACTGGCAAATTACTTAATTAGGTTCATGACGGCATTTCATCAAGTAAAATATGCTCATTAAAAATGGGTCACATCCAAGATGTACTAGTGAGTGAAAACAAAAAAGAATGTGTTTTTACAGATCATCCTTTTTTATTTTTTAATTTTATTTATTTTGAGAGAGAGAGAGACAGAGCACGAGCAGGAGAGGGGGAGAGAATCCGAAGCAGGCTCCAGGCTTCCAGCTGTCAGCACAGAGCCTGACGCAGGGCTCGAATCCAAGAACCATGAGATCATGACTTGAGCTGAAGTTGGATGCTTGATCAACTGAGCCACCCAGGTGCCCCCCGCCCCCCGCTTCCTTGTGTTCAAAAGATACTATATATGTTTAGCATCCGTGGAGAAAACAGACTGATTTGAAAGTTAAAACGCCAATCTACCAATATGAGATTATCTCCAGAGAGTGCAGTTATGGAAGATTTTCTTTTGACTGTACTCGTCTCTGAACTGTTTCATTTTATACTGTATCTCTTATAATATCAGACCAAGAAGAGAGGAAAAGAAAAAGTCCCTTTAAATAATCCAATCACTGCCATGTTTGCAGAAAACCTGGAACTGTCCAAGTATGTGAATGTCAGTTGCATTCAAAGTCATCTCAACTTGCCTTCCCTTGTTCATCAGTGATTTAAATACTCAAGCACATCTTCTGATTCCTAACCTATAGAGAAAACCATGGGAAAAATGAATTTCCCCACACATTAGCTGATAAGCGACACCTCGGCTTGCCTCTCCCAGACCTGGGAACCCACCCTGCCCCCCAGACACCCTGTAACAACTGGGCCAATTAACTTGAATTGTCTCAGACGCTGGGGGCAGGTGTCTGAATCCCTGGGGTCAGGCTGGGCTCTGTTCCAACTCTGCCAAGGCCTGTGTGGGGCCGGAGGCCACAAGGAGATGATCAACCAGAAGAGAATCACCACACCCGAAATCCCCCCTCCACTGCCCTCCACGGTCTACCGCTGTCCCCTATCGTCCAGCCGCCTCCTCCACAACCACAGCTGGTGTCTGCTCACCCTCTGCTAAGCGCTCTGTACACGGCACCTCCTCCTCACAACTGTGTCAGATAGGCAACGTGATCGCGATTCCCACTTTACAGCTGGGGAAACTGAGGCTCCCAGAAGTTAAGGAACTATCACATGCTGGGCAGTGGCAGGACGGATTTTCAAACTCAGGCTCCTGAATCTGGCCTCCTGACCCCACCCATGTTCTTCCCTCGCTTTCTCTGGAACTGCACTTTCTTGTCCGAAGCAGCCCCATGCCTTCAGCCGCCAATGCTCGTCCCTCCCCGCCCAGTACCCGCTTTGAAAAGAAAGAGGCTCTGACTCAGGGCTGATCATCTACCTTGTGTCTTTTTTCCTTGACCTTGACTTAGTTACTTAATGATCTTGAGGAAGAGGGCTTATCAAAGGGCTCCTAGATAATCTAACCAAGTTATTTAGTTATTTATTTAGTTGATTACCAACCAAATTGCTTAGTTACCTTCCCAGCATCGGCAGCTCCAAATTCCGCCTGGGCCACTGGCCTCCAGTCTATCAGGTTGACTGGAGGGACCAGAGAAGACACTGTCACTTATGCGTACCTATCATCTGCCCATAGTAATAAAAACAATAATGGGGATGGTTAGACCCTGCTAGAATGGCAAATTAACTCAACCCCTTTTATTTATTTTTTTTTTAATTTTTTTTTTTTTAACGTTTATTTATTTTTGAGACAGAGAGAGACAGAGCATGAACAGGGGAGGGGCAGAGAGAGAGGGAGACAGAGAATCCGAAACAGGCTCTGGGCTCTGAGCTGTCAGCACAGAGCCTGACGCGGGGCTCGAACTCCCGGACCGTGAGATCATGACCTGAGCTGAAGTCGGATGCTTAACCGACCGAGCCACCCAGGCGCCCCTCAACCCCTTTTAAAAAACAAGGCTCTAGGGGCACCTGGGTGGCTCAGTCAGTCAAGCGTCTCTTCATCTCAGCTCAGGTCATGATCTCACAGTTTGTGACACTGAGTCCCACACCAGGCTCCGTGCTGACAGTCGCAGAGCCTGCTTGAGATTCTCTCTCCCTCTGTCTCTGCCCCTCCCCTGCCTGTACGTACTTTCTCTCTCTCTCAAAATAAATAAAGAAATAAACATTTAAAAAAAAGTCTCCAGCTAGAGTGAAATCTTTTCAAATGTTCTAAGATACTCCACCCCTGAGAATATGTTCTAAAAGTCAACAAGCACAATCCATGTGACACTGTTACAATGTTTTCTTTAAAAGAAAAAAAAAAAAAAAAGAGAGAGAGAGAGACAGCAATCTAAATGTCAAACCACAGGTAGTAATTATATAAATTATAGTTCACCAATACAAGGAACAACTGCTTCCACGTTGTATAATTTAAAAAGTTACACAGGACCGTGGGAAAATCCTGACAACAGTAAATGAAAAACATAAGACTGAAAATAATACGCACTGGCCACATGCGACCTTGGAAACTGCACACAAACCTGGATGAGAATCAGATGGTAACCCACCAGTAAACAAACAGTGGCCTGTGGGAAAACACCTGTGGCTCACGTGACTAAGGGGCAAACTCCCAATATATCAAGAGCTCCTGCAAATCAACAGGAAAAAGACGAAAAACACACTCACGGAAAAGAACACGCCTATCACTGGGAAATATATTGCTGGATGCTCAGCTTCTAACCTAAAGGGAAATGCAAACACCAATAAGGCATTTTTTAACCCATCACACTAACAAACTTGTTTACGCCCAGTGCTTGGGATGATGCAAAGAAAGGGGAATTCTCATTCACCATCAGTGGCAATGGACTTGCTACATTTTCCTTTCTGGAAAATAACCAGCTGATACCTATTTTAAAAATTTTACAGGGGGCGCCTGGGTGGCTCAGTCGGTTGGGCGTCCGACTTCGGCTCAGGTCACGATCTCGCAGTCTGTGAGTTCGAGCCCCGCGCCGGGCTCTGTGCTGACAGCTCAGAGCCTGGAGCCTGTTTCAGATTCTGTGTCTCCCTCTCTCTCTGACCTTCCCCCATTCATGCTCTGTCTCTGTCTCAAAAATGAATAAATGTTAAAAAAAAAAAATTAAAAATTTTACAGAATTCCGACCCATGTACAAGGATGCTTACTGGAGCACTGTTCACAGGAAAGAAAAATGGAAAATCATGCAAGCAGTGGTTACTGATAGGGAAGTGACTGAGTTAATTATAACAAATCTGCAAGTTGGAATATTAAATAATTATGAATATTATATATTATATTAAATATCATTATGTTAGGGGTGCCTGGGTAGCTCAGTCAGTTAAGTGTGTGACTCTTGACTTCGGCTCACGTCATGATCTGTTTGTGGGTTCAAGTCCCACATCGCGCTCTACACACACAACGTGGAACCTGCCTGAGATTCTCTCGTGCCCACCCCCCGCGCCTCCCCAGCTCCTGCACCTGCACACATTCTCTCAAAAATGATATTTAAAAAATATATTATGTAATACGTAAAGAGTATTATATAAATTCTATGTATTGACATGTATCATGTTAAGTGGAATTAAAAAGCAGAGTGAGGCGTCTGGGTGGTTGAGTAGTACATGTGACTCTTGATCTCAGGGTCATGAGCGTACGCCCCACGTTGGGCATGGAGCCCACCTGAAAAAATCTTTTAAATAAACAATAAAATAAAAATCCCTATGATGACTGCGTTGTAACAAAAAGTGTCGCTCTTATAATTCACGCAACGGACGAAACCAGAAAGCTTAACGTGTAAAAAATTAAATCGAGTTGCATCAGCATGATGGGATTCTCAAACTTTACATGTCGTTCAACTGTTGACATAAATGCACTTTTGAAATGACAGAGAAGGCAAAGAATTTTAAAATTCAACCATATATATTTCTTTAATGGGAGCAAAACCAAGCACTCTCCAGACAGAACTCCTTAGAATGTACAGTTTAACGCAGCTGGACAAAAACCCTCTCCTGTAGGAGGGAAGCAACGTGAACCTGGTCAAGGTCCAGCTTGCTTCCTCGCCTCATCAGGCCAGCAACACAACGGGTGCTTAATAAATGCTGCTGGGTGGTGGGTCCATGAGTGCACAGCGGCCACTAGGCGATCAGAACTATCAAATTTTCAAAGCGCAGGTCCCCTCGTCCCAGCCATTCCTCAGGGAGGAACTTATTCTGCTGAGTCATTTACATCTACTCGCATGCAAAGATGAGTGCCCGGGGAATGCTCCAGGCAGGACTGTTTATCGTGCCAAAATTCTGGAACGAAGACCCACAGAGACAAAGGTGGGGCGGAGGTGAGTACATGGCACAGTCATGTGACGGAAAAATGTATGGCTTGTAAAGAAGTGATATTTCCTTTTTCTTTCCATCTGCAGGGACTTAATGTGGAAAAAAAAATTGACACTATTTTTTTTTATTTTTTTTAACGTTTATTTATTTTTGAGACAGAGAGAGACAGAGCATGAACGGGGGAGGGTCAGAGAGAGGGAGACACAGAATCTGAAACAAGCTCCAGGCTCTAAGCTGTCAGCACAGAGCCCGACGCGGGGCTCGAACTCACCGACCGTGAGATCGTGACCTGAGCCGAAGCCGGCCGCTCAACTGACTGAGCCACCCAGGCGCCCCACTGCTATTTTTTTTTTAATCGTTATTTAATTTATTTTGAGAAAGACAGGGAGAGAGAGAATCCCAAGCAGGGTCCTTGTGGTCAACACAGAGCCCCATGCAGGGCTCGCTCTCACGTATGTGAGATCACGACCTGAGCTGAAATCAGGAGTCACACTTAACTGACTGAGCCACCCAGGGGCCCCAATTTTGGCTTTTAAGTGAAGGGAGCAAATTACAGAACATTAGTTAGAATACAAACCCACCTAGGGAGGAACAAAAGATATCCATACTCCCTCACCCTTTCATACATATTTGCGTATGCTTGGCATTTTTTTTTTTTTTTTTAATTTTTTTTAACGTTTATTTATTTTTGAGACAGAGCATGAATGGGGGAGGGTCACAGAGAGAGGGAGACACAGAATCCGAAACAGGCTCCAGGCTCCGAGCCGTCAGCACAGAGCCCGACGCGGGGCTTGAACCCACGGACCGTGAGATCATGACCTGAGCCGAAGTCGGACGCTCAACCGACCAAGCCACACAGGCGCCCCACTTGGCATTTTTTCTAGGACTCCCAAGAAACTCTATCATCAATGGCCACCAAAGAAGGAGGGGGAAGAACTAAACATCTGCTTTCCTGCTGTAGAGACTATTCACATTTTTAAAAATAATAGCACAATCAAAACAGTTACCACCCAAGATCTTCACGCTATCAGCCAGATCAATTGAACATCTAGTTTTAAAAGAGTTTTCCTTGGGGCGCCTAGCTGCCTCAGGTGGAAAAGCATGCAACTCTTGATCTCAGGGTTGTGAGTTCCAGCCCCATGGCGGGTGCAGAAATTACTTAGAAATAAAACTGAAGGGGCGCCTGGGTGGCGCAGTCGGCTGAGCGTCCGACTTCAGCCAGGTCACGATCTCGCGGTCTGTGAGTTCGAGCCCCGCGTCGGGCTCTGGGCTGATGGCTCGGAGCCTGGAGCCTGCTTCCGATTCTGTGTCTCCCTCTCTCTCTGCCCCTCCCCCGTTCATGCTCTGTCTCTCTCTGTCCCAAAAATAAATAAAAAAACGTTGAAAAAAAAAAATTAAAAAAAAAAAAAAAAGAAATAAAACTGAAAAAATAAATAAATAAATAAAGGAAAAAGAATAAGAGTTTCTTAGCAATTTAAAGAGAGTCATCTTGGGGCGCCTGGGTGGCGCAGTCGGTTAAGCGTCCGACTTCAGCCAGGTCACGATCTCGCGGTCCGTGAGTTCGAGCCCCGCGTCAGGCTCTGGGCTGATGGCTCGGAGCCTGGAGCCTGTTTCCGATTCTGTGTCTCCCTCTCTCTCTGCCCCTCCCCCGTTCATGCTCTGTCTCTCTCTGTCCCAAAAATAAAATAAAAAATGTTGAAAAAAAAAATTTAAAAAAAAAAAAAAAAAAAAAGAGAGTCATCTTAACTGGTCAGGAAACGCCTTTGGAAGAGAATCAAGGGCAGCTGGGAGTGGGGAATCCCAACTCGGTCTGACCCTGAAGGGTTTTCAACTGTGCTTCGGAAACAGGAGACTCATAAAAAGTATACATTGAATTTCACTATAAAAACCCGAGACTCGTTCCCACCTAAATGGATCAGAGGCCCATGCCTCTGCAAGTATTGCTGTTTCCTCGCCAAGCTTCCTCTTTGGAATTTTCAGGCCCTGATTATTAGCCCAAGCCATTTTATTGGTGCTTTATGCCTTTTTGCAGAATGCTGCGGCCAAGAGTTTTATGAGATGGGCTCTGTAGTTCTGTGGAGTTAAACTCTGCAATACTCTGACCACTCCAGGCACCCCAGGGTCTTTGCACTTGGAGTTCTTGTTACCTAATACTTCCTCCCCCTAGTCCTTTCATGGCCAGCTTTGCCGTTCAGATCACAGGTCAAATGTTACCTCCTCTGCAAGGCTGTCCCTGGGTATCCCTCTATCACAGCTCGCACGCCATGCCAGGTCCTCTGGTTTATGTCCTTGTGGCACTTACCACGCCCCAGAATTATTGTGGTCATTCCTAGTGTAAGCTCCATGAGCATACGCACCTCATCTCCTTTGTTTGTGGCTGCACTTCGAGCGCCCTCCCCACAACAGGGCCGCAGGCACACAGATGTTCAGTTAACAAGACTAAATCGATGAACAGTTGTAGGAGGAACAAGAGATGAAATCCAGGGTTGGGACACCCTGGGGGCTCAGTCGGTTAAGCGTCCAACTTCGGCTCAGGTCATGATCTCACGGTTTCTGGGTTCGAGCCCCATGTCAGGCTCTGTGCTGACAGCTCAGGGCCTGGAGCCTGCTTTGGATTCTGTGTCTCCCTCGCTCTCTCTACCCCTCCCCCACTCATTCATTTTCTTTCTATCTCAAAAACAAATAAAACACTGAAAGAAAAAAAAAAAACAAAACAGAAATCAAATCCAGTGTTTTAAAAGACCACTCTCAAGCTCTGCATACCAGGAAAAGTTTCATAAATGCTCTGCAAAGAGGAGGGCGTCTCCAATCAAGTAGCCACCTACGAGGCCAATAAAAGGTAAACCAATAAAAGGTAAACAGAGATTCTCAAAGGAAGGGAAAAGCCCCCATAAAACCTCAATTACTACCTCCCCAGTCATCTAGACCCATTTTCCAGGACTTGGCAACCTCCCCCAGGACATGAATCCCACAATTAAGCTAAAGGGATACTTAAGTGGAGCCTCAACTTGGTGACTGCCCATCTATCCCGAGGCAGTTTAAAAAGAGGGAGCAGGGGCGCCTGGGTGGCGCAGTCGGTTAAGCGTCCGACTTCAGCCAGGTCACGATCTCGCAGTCTGTGAGTTCGAGCCCCGCGTCAGGCTCTGGTCTGATGGCTCGGAGCCTGGAGCCTGTTTCCGATTCTGTGTCTCCCTCTCTCTCTGCCCCTCCCCCGTTCATGCTCTGTCTCTCTCTGTCCCAAAAATAAATAAAAAACGTTGAAAAAAAAATTAAAAAAAAAAAATAAAAAGAGGGAGCAAAGCTTCAAAGCCAACCTCGACAGAGAGGTGTTTTCGCCCTGGGACTGCACCATCACACACACTAGGACCAGAAGGGAAAGGATTCCTGTGGAAAAGCAGAGCCCTCAGTGGAAACAGGCAAACGGCTCGGAAAAGGCTGCAACCTCCTTCGTCGCGTAATTGGAGGTGAACCTTCTTAACGTCTCATTAAGCTTCTCCAAGGCAACCCCTATAAGCCAATTACATGAGGCGTACAACAGCCTAAAATCTCTGGGGAAAACGCAAGGATGAGGGCAAGGCTTGCCCCTAATTTATTCTCCAGATTCCTCCACGCCAACGGCTGTGTGACTTCACCACCAAAGGGACACGTGGCAGCGTCTGGAGGGAAAGGTGCTGTCACAACACGGGGAGGTAGACACCAAGGAGACCGCTGGACATCCTGCAGTGCGCAGGGGAGCCCTCACAGCAGAGGATTATCTGGCCCCAAATGTCAAAGTGCTCAGGCTGAGAAACTGTGCTGTGCCTCCACCTCCCCAAACCGGCTTCCTCAAAGGGTCCCCGTCAACCCCCAGCCCTCCAGAGCTAAGTACAGGTTCACTACCGCCATCGGGAGACGCTGTCCCAGTTTCCACGCCAGGCTGGGGGAAACACCTGCCTCAGGATGTTCGAGTCCTTGTCATTCTTCCAAATCCTTTTATTAGAGCTTTCTCTTTGCAAAATGTTCAGACAAGTTTTGATGGGCCAGAGGTTTACTAACCATTAAGATATGATAATAACAGCTAGACCTTATCCCACCATGAGAATCTAGAAATGCCTCGGGCATCAATGGCAATGAGTTTATCCGCCCCCCTCCAGCAGACATGACCTTGATAAAGCCAGGGGTCTCTGCTCCATTAAATAACCAATCAGATGGACCCCAGGCATTTCACCAAGAGCTTGGGCTTCAAGGCTACCGGTGCCAGGTGAGTTCTCTCAGTGAAGGAAGCAGACAGGGTGAGGAAACACAATGAAAAACAGCCGGGGACGGACGCTGGGCTCAAGGAGGAGGAGGGCTTGCAGCAAACGGGGGCCAGCAGAGGTCTGTTCCAGGGAGGGCAGCCTGCCCTCTCCCCACCGCCCCCAGTGACCACTACCATGTACAAATGCACCCTCCCCCCCTTCCCGTTTATCAGATCTCCTGATTTGTCAGAAGTCAGGAATCCACATTTTTCCGTGAACTCTTTCAATCAGTAAACGGTAGCGATTACAAGTAATCCCCAATTAAAATAAGGCCAAAGCATGGGGCGCCTGGGTGGCGCAGTCGGTTAAGCGGCCGACTTCAGCCAGGTCACGATCTCGCGGTCTGTGAGTTCGAGCCCCGCGTCGGGCTCTGGGCTGACGGCTCGGAGCCTGGAGCCTGTTTCCGATTCTGTGTCTCCCTCTCTCTCTGCCCCTCCCCCGTTCATGCTCTGTCTCTCTCTGTCCCAAAAATAAATAAAAAAAAAAAAAAAAAATAAGGCCAAAGCAGCACACTGGTGGACTAGATCTGATCCCCCGTTTGAAACCCGTACCTCAGCAAATGGGGTAGGAGCAGAGTACAAAAGGGACAGAGGCTCCAATGCAGGCTCTGTGCGGACAGCAGAGAGCCCGATGCAGGGCTCGAACTCGATAACCGTTAGATCGTAGCTTGACGCTGAACCGACTGAGCCACCAAGGTGCCCGCTCATATTTAAATGCTGACTGAGCCTACTTATGTTTGAGGCGCTGAGTCCTGGGACAAGAGGGAGGGGCAAGACTCAGTGCTGACCCTTGCAACGTAGAGTCTATGCCATCATTGGTGGAAGCTAGAGGGCTTGGTCTCCGTGGGTATCCAATCCAGACAGGTGAGTGACTATTCTGTCCTAAGAGATGTCTGGGAAGACGCTGCAACCCAGCTCAAGAACCATTCCAGTCTTCGTGTCATTTATTCCTTTCACAAATATTTACTGGGCACCTACTATATCCCAGGCACCATTGTACCGTGGAGATAAACACAGGCCAAAAAAAAAAAAAAAAAAAAAAACCCACAAAAAACAAAAACCTGCCCCTGTGGAGTTGACCTGTTTGTGGGAGTTTACAGAAAATAAACAAAGTAAGTAAAATATCTGATGTATTAGATTAGTTCAAGGGGGTGTGGGGACGTGTACAGAACAGAGTGCAGAGAAGGACTGGGGGCACAAGGAAGTGGCAGGGAGTTAGAGAAAAGCTGCCTGAGGTGACATGTGACCAAACATTTGAAGGTAAAGGAACATTCCAGGCAAGGAAACAAGTGCAAAGGCCCTGAGGCAGGCTAGAAACCACTGTGGCAGGAGCAAAACGAGACAGAAAGTAGTAGGTGACGAGGTCAGAGAGGTGATGGGGCCAGCTTCTGCTGACTCCTGTAGGCCTAAACCTTTTCACTTCTACCTGAGGGAGGTGGGGAGCCACTGCAGGGTTTCATGCACAAGAGGGACAAGACCTGACCTGCGTCTTGAACAGGACCCTGCTAGCTGCTGAGGTGAGACTAGACCGTAGGGGGTCAAGGACCGAAGCAGGGAGAGCGGTGAGGGGGGAATGTTCAACTCCTGGAGTGAGCTGAGCTACGGTGGCTCCGGCCAAATGAGGTGGGGGTGGCGGCCGGCTGTGAGAAGCTGGCAGATTTGGAAACATTCTGAAGCAAGCGGCAACAGCGGAGGCGTGGCAAGCGAGGGAAGGCGACGGTCAAGGGTGCTGCGGGTTTGGGGCCTGGGCCTCCGAGGACGGGGCTGACGGTAACTGAGATGGGGAGGGTCCGAAGTCCCGTTTGGGACACGTCAGGTTGGAGATACCCACCCACAAGACATCTCCCGGGGCAGGGCGATACCCACTCCTAAAAGTTGAATCCCCCACCACATTCAAAAGGTGACGCACCTCCAAGAGTATCACAAACAGACCCGGTCCAGCTGGGGGAAGGCCCGGGAACCCTGAATCGGCTCTTGCCCTGCCCTGTCCCCTCAAAGGTTCCTCCTCTCTCCTCCCAGAGCCATCTGCCTTCTTACCTCAGGCCCATCATGCCGCCATTCTGGGCCTTGAATTCCTGCAGGAACGGATGGGGTGAGGGGAGGACCATGCAGGGTCCCTTTCGGCTCTAACAATCCAAAGGAAGGTAGAGGAAGGCAAAGGGATCGGTCTGAAAACTTACAGAAAACTTGGGGGGGGGGGGGAGGTTAGGGGTGCAATTTGGCTGTTCAAAGACTGTTGTGAACCCAGGAGGAACTATAAGAGATAAATAAAAACTATAAGAGATAAATAAAAAAAAAAAAACTCACTCCAAGGCCAGATCTCACCCCAAGAGAAATTTCTAATGGCTTCTAAAATATTCCCTTTTCTCCCAGCCCTTGGCTGCTTATTCACATAGTCAGGGATTTCGTGTGTTCTCCACGGCAAACG
Organism: Neofelis nebulosa; assembly: GCF_028018385.1. Lineage (NCBI taxonomy): Eukaryota > Metazoa > Chordata > Mammalia > Carnivora > Felidae > Neofelis > Neofelis nebulosa. The sequence continues at coordinate 32,432,473 of NC_080799.1, forward strand.
GGAGCTCAGGGGCCAAGTATGAGCAGGACTCCACGAACGGCAACACGGGCCTGCTACTTCTATTAGCCACTCTCAGCGACAGCAAGTGCAGCACCAAAAACTAACTAGAGAATTCCAGCTGGTGTGGACCGCTGACAATTACTGGACGCTAACTGTATACTCAAGAGCAATACCCTATGCAACTGCCAAGGATTTGCTCATTTGATCCTTGGGCCACCGGTCTTTGCTTAGTATTGCGTTGTCCCCCGTTTCCCACACGGGGAAACCGAGGCACGCAGAGAAATCACTCGCTGAAACTGCAGAGCCAGGATTTGAAGCCTGGGGACGCAGGCACTCGCTCTGAGGCACCACAGCGCACTGCTTACTAATTTGTTTCTCCGACTTTTTGACATTTTTCCGATTTTTCTATGCTGGGTCTGCAACATAATAAATATTTTTTAAAAATTAACCCACAAGGAGGGGCAGCTGGGTGGCTCAGTCAATTGAGTGTCTGACTTCTGCTCAGGTCATGATCTCACAATTCGTGGGTTCAAGCCCCATACCCGGCTCTGTGCTGACAGTGCGGAGCCGGGAGCCTGCTTAGGATTCTGTCTCTCCCTCTCTCTCTGCCCCTCCCCCACTTGCACTCTGCAAGTGTGTGTGTGTGTGTGTCTCAAAAAATAAATATTTTTATTTTATTAAATTTTATTAAATTTATAAATATATATATTTTTTATAAATTTTTTATAAATTTTATAAAAATTTATAAATTTTTATAATATATATATAAATATAAATTTATTAATTTATTAAATTTTATTAAAAAAATTTTTTAAGTTACCCACAAGGAGAGACTCCTATTCCCAACCACCATACAAACACCAGCCACAAAACAGCCCCCTTCTTACCAGCACTAATGGGAAAAACAAGCTGGTGCTGGTAAACCCAGCACCTATCTGAGTAAAGAAGCACCTCTTCTCTCCCTCCAGAGCATTTGCCTAAGTGAAGGTGGTTAAGTCCCTGGAACCCACACCGTGGGCCATTTCCACATTCTGGTTCTTCTGGACTTTTCAGTTCACAGGGCAGAGGCAGGCAGTGGCCCAGGAACAAAGCTCTGATAAGAGTCTCACGTGGGCCAGTCCCTTTAATTTCTAAACACAAGGCCTTGGTCACAGAGAAGCCAAGTATAAGGGGCGGGGGGAGGGGGGGGCAGCAGCCCCATCCCTCTGCCCCCTCCCCAGCTGAAGAAAATGAGAATCCACAGGAAGGACAAGCAACTAGAAATATACAACTTCACCTTCAGAAAGAAGGGACTCTAATCGGGGCACAGGCTGAGCCTCCTATACAAATGATCTCATTTACTTTTCAAACAACCCTAAGAATTGGGGCTTTTTTGGATCCTGCCCCCATTTTACAGATGAGGAAATTAAGGCACAGAAAAGTAATGTGGCTTCCCTCTCCCAGCCTGGAGTGTGCCGCCCTAGAAAACACAGAAAGTAGGGTGCCTGGGTGGCTCCGTGGGTGAAACGTCCGACTTCGGCTCAGGTCATGATCTCACATCTTGTGGGTTCCGGCTCCACATTGGGCTCTGTGCTGACAGCTCAGAGGCTGGAGCCTCTTCCAATTCTGTGTCTCCATCTCTCTCTGCCCCTCCCCTGCTCACCTGCGTGTGCTCTCCCTCTCTCTCAAAAATGAATACACATTAAAAACAAAAATTTTTTTTAAACACAGAAACTACCTGCTTTCTGTTACATTTGGTTTCTCTAGCTACCTAGAAGTTCTCACGCTGCAGTGGCCAGCTTTGAAACTCTGCTTCCAAGCTCCAAACCCTCCCTCCCCCACCCAAAACTGGGGCATCCAGGAATCCAGAAGAAGGGACAGAGGAAAGTCTGCAAGGGCAAAGACTCGGAAAAAGGGAGGGTCTGGCAACCAAGGCCATACATTGCCTGCCCCAAGCAAAATAACCATGTGGTAATTTCTGTAGCAAAAAGTCCAAAGAGAAAGAGAAAAAAAAAAAAAAAAAAAAAGACACAATTGGTTTTCCTGGATGAACTTCTTAAGCTAAATAAACAGAGTACCCCGAAACACACTTTGCTTTGGAAAACCTCATTAACCATCAACTGCCAGTTGTCACTAATAAAGTCCATCCTGATGCAAAATGTGATTCCCAGTCAACCTATTTTTTTTTTCCCCTGTGTAATCTAAGATAAGAAAATAAACAAGGAAGCACTCCAAAATTCACAGCAACACTAGACCAGATCTCCCTCTGGATCCTTGCAAAAATAATCTTGCGGCTGTTACACCTGGCAGAGGGAACAGGGATTCCACAGGTTTTCCAAACGGAGTCCTACTTTGCAAATGCTCTGTCCTCCAGTCCCCCAGACCCCGAATGCAAAAGTTATCTGTCAGATTCCCAGCCCTAGAGTCAATCTCTCATCCTATCAGCCTGAAATCTGGGAGATGTACTAAGGTGTATTTGATTGTTCTACCAAACGACACCCCCCACCCCCAAACAAAGCCTTCCCCTGGGGCCCTCAAGGATGACTTTTTCAACACTACAAAGGCAGCAGGCAAGGGAAGGGCCACAAAACAGAACAAGGAGGTATTTTTGGATGCTAATCACCAGCTCCTAAGAGCCAAGGCTGTTTCTCTCTCCTGAATCCAAGACAAAAGAGGGAAAACAAAACTATCCTGTCCAGCTTCGCCTGTGTTTCCCAATAATCAAGAGAGTGTGCCACAGACGTGCCCTCCTGGAACAAAGAGGTAAATCGCATTAGAGGGAAGCTAAAGCCCAAGACAGTGGGAATTAAACCACAGAAAGGGAACTCAGGAGCCAGAGCCAGGCCAGCACTACTTGCCAGGGAAAAAGCCACGTGCATCCCCACAGACAGGAACCTCACATTACAGAGGTGGGACGGCCCTGCACCCCAAACCTGACAGAAGGGCCCGGTGAGGCAGCGGGGGACAGCCCTACCTTCTTTCCTGGCTGTTCCCCAAACTTCCCATATCCTTCCCGTTTCCCCAAACCCCCCTATAGTAATTAAGCAGACAGAAAGTAAAAGATGGCAAAAATACGTAACCACAGGAGCGTAATGTTGATGCAGCACAACCAGGGAAGGGGCAAACATCCCTTCCTCCAGCCCGAGCCTCTTCCCAGCTCAGCCCTTTGGGAATGGGGCGTTCTTGGTGAAAGGGGGGACCCCAATCCACAAAAGACAGGGGAGAACTTAAGCCGGGAAACCACCCCCTGTGCTGCCGCCCTCCCCCCCACCCCCAATCCCTGGCGTCCCCTCCCGCGGAAGGTTATTTTTAATTGCAGGGGCAACCGCAAAGCAGGAAGCCCTGTCCCCCAAGCTCTGGCCCCTAACGTTTCCCCTAAAGCCCCGGAGCCGGGCACATGCACAGCCCCTGCCCCGTTCCCGGGAGCTGAGCTGCCCAGGTCCCCCCGCCCCTCCGCCCCGCTCCCATCGGCGGCGCCCGCGACGGGCCGGGCGCGGGACCCCCGGGCCGGCTGCGGAGCGGACGAGGCGGCACCGGGCGGCCGCGGGGGCTGCGGGCCCAGCCCGGCCCGCCCGGCGCTTCCCCTCCCGGGCCGGCCTCCCAGCCGGCGGCCGCCCCCTCCCGGCGGCCCCACGCGGCCCGGGCGGCCGCAGAGCACGTACCCAGAAGGGGTCAGAGCCATCGGCGCTGCAGAAGCCCCGGAGCGCCATGCGGCGGGCGGGCGGGCGGGCGGACGGGCCCGGCTGCTGGCGGCTGCTGCTGGCGGCGGCGGCGGCGGCGGCAAGAGGGCGGGAGGCGGCGGCGGAGCGGGCCCGGGGCCGCAACGCCGCCTGGTTGGCCGGGCGTCACGGGGATGCGGCGCCCCGCCCAGCCCCGCCCCTGCGCCCGGCTCGCCTCCAGCCGCGGGGTGCCGGCGGGCTACGCTGCGCCCCTCGGCGCCCACCCCGGCCGGGACCCGGGCGGGGGTGTGTGTCCTCGAGGAGCTGCGGGGACCCCTGCGGCCGGACCTTGCGACCCGTTTTCCAATCCCGCGGTGGCGACGGCGACAGCAACGGTAATAGTATCGCCAGGAGAAAACAGGTACTGAACCCTCCGCCAGCCAGGACAGTGCCAAACGGCTTAGCTGTATCCTCATTGGATCCTTACTAGGAGCACAGAGGTTGAGTGACTTCTCCAGGGTCGCCGGGTCAGCCCCGCCAGCTGAGTCCAGAGCTGATACAGAGGACAGAGACAGTAGGAGGTGGATACGCTCATTGGTCTACCCTTCACAGATGGAGAAACTGAGGCCCAGAGAGGTGAAGTGACTTGCCCAAGGTCACACAGCTGCCAACGGCACAAGTGGGATCTGACCCCATGACCCATCTGCGCCAGAGGGGTCATGGTGGGAAGACTCCAGTCTCCATCCCAAACCGTTGTCATCCCCCACATAGGTAGAAAGCACCTTGCCATTTTCTCCATCATCTTTAGCAGCACTCAAATAACCAGGTTTTTGATCCTCTTAGAGGTAAACTGAGGCCTGGAGACATATCTTCCTCAACTCAGGTGGGGGTTACATGGGGCAAACCCATGTTAAGTTGAAAATATCCTATGTTGAAAATGCATTTAGGGGGCACCTGGGTGGTTCAGTCCGTTAAGTGGCCAACTTTGGCTCTTGTCATGATGTTCGGTTCATGATCTTGGCTTCATGAGTTTGAGCCCCACATTGGGCTCTCTGCTGTCAGAGCAGAGCCCGCTTTGGATCCTCTGTCTCCCTCTCTCGGCCCTCCCCTGCTTGTACTCTCTCTCTCTCTTTCTCTCTCTCTCTCTCAAAATTAAATAAACATTAAAAAAAAAAAAAAGAAAATGCATTTAGTGTATCTAAGGTACAGAATATCACAGCTTAGCCTAGCCCACCTTAAATGTACTAAGAACACATACATTAGCCTACAGCTGGGCAAAATCAGATCTAACACAAAGCCTACTTTGTAATAAAGTGTTGAATATGTCCCGTAATTTGTTGAATATTGTACTGAAACTGAAAAACAGAATGGTTGTTAATCAATTTTAACTGCTCTTGATTATGTGACCAACTGGGAGCTACAGCTTGCTGCATGGTGAGAAAGTATCATAGGGCATATCACTAGCCTGGGACAAGATCCAAATTCAAAATTCCAAGTCCAGTTTCTACAGAATGCATATAGTTTTCACCCCATCGTGAAATCAAAAAATTGTAAGTCAAGCCATCATTTAAGTCTGGAACCACCTGTAGTGATAATTAACAGGCATTCACAGTCATGGGACTTCCTAAAGGCATGTTCTTAGCAATGAACATGAATTAACTTAAATGCTCACAACAACCCCATGAAGTTAGTATTATTATCATGATCCCCATTTTGTGGTTGAGGAAACTGAGCCCCAGAGAGGCAGAGTGATTTGTCAGGGATTACGGAGACAGTAGGGCTACAAACCACTCTTTGAACTCAGGCAGACCGGGAAGGAAGGAATCCGTAACACTGACCATTTTGCCATACTGCCTCAGCACTGTTTAATGTACAGGTAGTTAGTGACAGAGGAGCTGGGACTGGGGCCTGAGTGTCTAAGCTTTCACTGTGACACCAGCAATGCCTTTCCTTCCTTCTCTCCCCCTTAATCCTTTGCCTGATGTATAGTTTCCATCACACACACACCAGCTGCACCAAATAAAACAGGAATGGTGATTGAATGTGAGACATCCCCCCCACCCCCACCCCTGCCAAGTACTTAGGGAGATAGGATTGGTTTCTGTGATTTTTTTATTGGCCGAGGCTCCCCTCAGGGTGAGTTTTTAAGGGATAATTTCTTTCAAGTGATAATGCTCCTTGGCTGGTTGCTTTGAGATTTATACATCTAACGAATACTTATTGAGCAAATATTATACGCCAGGGCTTGCTAGGAACGAGAGAAAGTTGCTGTTCCTATGCAGTTCGCAGTCTTAGGGTTGGGTTTTTTGTTGTTGTTGTTTGATTTTTTTATCTTTAAGCCCAACATGGGGCTCGAATTCATGACCCCAAGATCAAGAGTCAGATGCTCTACTCACTGAGTCTCAGAGTGCCCCCAAAGTGTTGGGGGTTTTTTAAAGTATTTTTTATGGTATGAGGGCAGGTTAATTAAATAATCACATACAGCAAAGGCTATTTACAGCTTTGGTAGAAGCTGGGAAGAAAAAGTGGAAGAGGGCCAACAAGGGCCCCGGCCTGCTGGCAGTGGAAGTCAAGGAAGGCTTCTGGGGGGAAGGAGTTTATGCACCGACATGCAAGCCATGAGTCCGGTCTTGGGCCTGGATTGTGTTCCAGGCTGCAGAAAACAGCTTATGGAAAAGCCATGGAACAGGACAGAGCAGGCCCTCAGTAGAACTAGAAGACGGTCTGGGTGGCAGGAATCCAGAGAGTGAAGCAGATGGGACCCATCTGGGGCAAGACAGATCAGAAGGCTTGCAGGATCTTTTTGGTCAACCGGGGGGTGGGGGGGGGGGGGGGTTCAGCTTGGCCCTAAGAGCAATGGGGAGCCACTGTTGGTTTCAAGTGGGGCAAGACGGACATTTTCCTTTTTTGTACGAACGTTTTGTTCATTAATTCTTTCAACAAATGTTGATTAAGCAAACATATGAAATGGTTCTTAACATCATCAGGGAAATGCAAAAAAAAAACCCAAAAAACAAGAAACAAAACAAACCCAAACCCAGCCATTACAATTTACCAGAGTGACAGAAATGAAAATACCAATCTTCAGCAAAGATACGGAAGTAAAACTCCTCTGTTAGCGGGGATGGACATTGGTTCAACCACTTTGGAAAGCTGCTAGATAATTTCTGCTGAAGCTAAACATAGGATTACACAGGGGCACAGCAACTCCACTGCTTTCTGGGAGATGGGAGTGCTTATGTTCACTGAAAAACATCTATAAAAAATGTTCATAAGAGCTTTGTTCAAAAAGCCCAAAACTAGATGTCACTGAGTGGCCCATCCGTAGTCAAAAGGGTGAATGAATTGTGGCCTACGCACACAATAGATCACTACACAGCCAAAAAAAAAAAAAAAAAAAGAATCAGACAGCTGGGGTGCCTGGGTGGCTCAGTTGGTTAAGCGTCTGACTCTTCATTTCGGCTGGGGTCATGATCTCCCAGTTCATGGGTTCGAGCCCCGAACTCTCTCTCCCTGATTCTCTCTCTCTCTCTCTCCTTCCCTCTCTGCCCCTCCCTGGCTTTCTCTCTTCCTCAAAATAAATAAATAAACTTCAAAAATCTTAAAAATTAGAAAAGAATCAAACTGCTAACACATATAACAGAAAGAAAGAATGGAATCTCACCAAACGCAGGAAGGAGCAGAAAAGGCTAGGCACAAAAGAGTACATTTGTTCACAACACCATTTATAGGAGGATCAAACACAGTCACCGCTAATAGATTTTAAATGTTTTTTCTTTTAATGTTTATTTTTATCTTTGAGAGAGCATGAGCAGGGGAGGGGCAGAGAGAGAGGGGGACAGAGACTCTGAAGCAGGCTCTGTGCTGATGGCAGGAAGCCTGATGGGGGGCTCGAACCCACGAACCGTGAGATCATGGCCTAAGCCGAAGTCAGACACGCAACTGACTGAGCCACCCAGGCGCCCCACAACTAATAGATTTTGATTAGAGTCAGAATAATGGTTACGTGTGAAGGGGGTATTGATTAGGAAGGGATACAAGAGAAACTCCTCAGTAGCTGGTAAAGTTCTGTAACTGGATCTGGTGGTAGTTACATGGTTTACACATATACATTTTAAAATTCACTGAGCTGGACACTCAAGGTGGTTGTACTTTGCTCTAGAACAGTTACACCTCATGTAGAAATTTTAAATAGAGAATGAATAAATGCTAAATATGAGTAATAAATAACGACCATACCACTTTCCAGGAATAGGCAAGGTAATGGGCAAGGTCCCATAGCTGGGATGTGGCAAAGACAAGGCCCAGCCCTGATCTGACCTGCCAAGGCCCTCCCCGTGCTTCTCCTGCAGCCACAGACCCGAAGGCCTTCCCTTCCCTTCTCTGTCCCCTTCCTCCCCATCTTCAGCCCTTGTACAACTAAGAAACACCCTAGACCAAGAGGCTCTGGGCCCTGACCCAAACCTACCCAATGGACAGCCTACAAAATAAAGGGTGATGAAAATGCAGGATGGAAATTTCAAGCACCAGCCCCTTTGCTAGTACGTGATTCAGTGAATCCAGCCGACAAGAATGCCCAAGAGATCCTTTTTAGTTCTCCCTGAATCCTAGCACCCTGTTCCTGTCGGTTTATTTTATAGTACTTGTCACTATTTGCAACCATTTAATTACTCATTTGCTCCACAGAGGCCTCCCCAGCCACACTGGAAGGTACCAGCCATTGCTGTCGCTCTCGGGAACTGCTACACCAGCCTCCTTCCTGGTGTCCTTTGCCTGCCCCTTCCCACTGCCATCAGCAGCCAGAGGGGTCCTGTTAAAAGCAAGGCAGCTACACACCGCCCCCCCTCCCCCCCCCCCCCCCCCCCCCCCCCGCACAGAACCTGCAATGGCCTCCCCACCATGCTTAGTCCACAACCCGACCAGATACGATCCAGCAATTCCGTTTCTGGGTCGGCACCCACAAGAATTGGACGCAGGGACCCAAACAGATATTTGCACCCTAAGTTGATAGCATCATTATTCCCGAGAGCCAAGCAATGGAAGCCATCCAAGTGTCTGCCCACTGATGAATAAAGCAAATGTGGCCTCTGCATACGATGGAAAATGACTCAGCCTTAAAAACGAAAGAAATTTTGACACAGGCTACAAACTCTGAGCCTTGAAGATGCTGTGCTAAATGAGATAAGGCAGTCAAAGAAGGGCTGATATGGTGTGAGTTCTCAGAGTATTCAAATTCATGGGGATGAAGAGTAGAATGGTGGTTGGCAGGGGCTGTGGGGAGGGGAGAAATGGGGAGGTCGTGTTTAATGGATGTGAACTTGGAGTTCTGCAAGAGGAGAGCACACTGGGGATGGACGTGGTAAGATCTGCCCAACAGTGTGGACGTGCTTAATGCCACAGAAACGTCCCCTTAAAAAATGCTTAAGATGCTTGGGGTCACCTGGGTGGCTCAGCTGCTTGAGCATCCGATTGTGGCTCAGGTCATGATCTGCAAGTTCGTGAGTTCCAGCCCCATGTTGGGCTCTGTGCTGACAGCTCAGAGCCTGGAGCCTGCTTCGGATTCTGTGTCTCCCTGTCTTTCTGCCCCTCGCCCACTCTGTCTCTCTCTCAAAAATAAATAAGTATTTTGTTGTGTGTATTTTGCCACAATAAAAGAAATTAGAATAAAAGAAGCAAAATAGAGCAGTTAAAAAAAAAATCCTACGAGGCCCCGTGTGACCAAGCCCCTGGCCATCTCCAACGTCATCTTATACCTCTTTGTCCTCAGTCCCTGTTCAGCAGCCACATGGAGGGCTTTCTGTCTCTTGAACACGCCAAGCTCATTCCCACCTCCTGCCTTCAACTCCTGCTAAGCCCTCTGCCTGGAGCCTTCTTCCCCCAGATCTTCAAGTGGCCCTTGCTTCCCCTCAGGGCTCAAAAGTCACCTCCTCCCAGAGGCTTTCCCTAATTAACTTACGCTGAGTAACCCCACTCCCTCTAACTCATCACCTGCTTTATTTTCATGCTAGCATTTAACACTACCTGAAAACGCTTAATTGGCTCTTCTCTCCTCCTAGATGAAAAACATGCCCTTGTCTTCCTTCACGAACTCACTCAACAAATATTTATGGAGCATCAGGCAGTGTCCTGGCCAGGAGCCAGCAAACAACCACCAGCCCTTTGTTTTTGTAAATGAAGTCTTACTGGAACGCAGTCCCATACATTTCTTTATGCCTATTTTTATGGCTGCTGTATCCCTACAACCTCAGAGCTGAGTAGTTCCAACAGAGACAGTCAAATTTGGGAACCAAAAAATCCTGCTGGGTCCTCAGAGGCCAGATCAGGTAGGGCCTCCCAGACCACCACAGGGCACGTGGCTTATTCTTGGAGTGAGGCGGGAAGCCATGGGAGGGAACTGAGCAGAAAAGCAGTGTAACTTGAGTTAAGTTTTTTGGTTTGTTTTTAAGTCTATGTATTTTGAGAGAGAGAGCAGGGGAGGGGCAGAGAGAATCCCAAACAGTCTCCGCATTGTCAGCGCAGAGCCCGATGCAGGGCTTGAACTCACCAACCGTGAGATCATGACTTGAGCCGAAATCAAGATTTGGATGCTTAACTGACTGAGCCACCCAGGCGCCCCTTGAGTTAGGTTTTAACAGGTCACTCTGGTTGCTGGATGGAGAATAGACTGTGGGCTTGGCAGTGGGAGGGGCAGCAGAAGCAGGGTATAATAAGATCAAAGCAAAACAGGGTTATGACTAAAGGGGCTAATATCAGCCTTGACTGCAAAGTGGACCCAGGGTAGTGAAGTGACCGGACTATTTGTGCTCAGAAAGCCCTTATCTGCAGCTCTGTACCTATGTTGGAAATCAAGGTAACTTCTCCCATCTTCTAGGAGACAGGTGCTTCCTTGGTAGTGATATCATTTCAAACTGCAGATTTTCTATAATTTTAGAAAGCAAAATTCTCAGTGAGTAAGAAAGGGGCATTCAATCAAAGAAGGAGGTGACTTTGGTGCCTTACAGGTGTGGAGTATCCTTGGGAGAAGTCTCGTTTCCTGTTAGCTTTGCAATTAGTGTTGTTGTGTCTGTTATCCCAGCCTGAAGAATGGCCAGGCTGAGTGTTTTCTCTCTTGGTCTGAATCTAATTTCTGCTTACTCACAATTAAGGATCATTTACTGCATTTCCTTGTCCTGAGCCTTAAGTATCTTTTAATGGACAGTCCCCCATTTTTTTTTTTTAAATAACATCATCTTGCTGAAGAGAATGAGCCAATTATACCAAATGTCCCACATTCCGGATTTCTTTTGTTTCTTCGTTGGTGTGGTTGAATTTGTTCCTCTCTTATGTATTTTGTGAACTTTAGATCTGAAAGTTTCATTGGATTCAGGTTAATAAAGATGCTTTCTGAAGAGGATGCTGCTGACAAGGACAGTGTTAAGAGGATCTGTTTTCCACATAGACCTTCCACCCAGCTCTCTCCTAGATATTCAAGCAAGAGAAATGAAAATGGATGTCCACACAAAGACTTGTACTTGGAGGGGCATTATTCATAATGTCCCCAACTGGATATTTGGGACAAGCCAAATATCATCAACAGGTGAACGGGAAACAATTTGCAATACATCCATATGGTGATTACCGCTCAGCAATGAAAAGGAGCTACACCTTAGATCCGTCTCAGAATCACCATGCTGAGTAAAAGAAACCAGATGCAAAGGGCCACCTGCTGTATACGGTGACTGAAAGCAGACCACTAACTGCCTGGAACCTGGGAAAGGAGGAATTGACTGGAAGGTTGCAGCAGGAGGGAACATTCCAGAATGATGGACATTTCCTTCCTACATCTCGAATATGGTGGGGATGATACAGGCATATATGTCAGAACTCATCACAGTGGATACTTTAAATGGGTGTGTTTTATTGCATTCAATTATATCCCGGTGGGGTTTCGAGCAAAAGAGAATCTGTATAGATCTCTGCTTCTGTGTGTTCTCTCTCCTAAAACCCATATGCCTGTGAAAGTGCCCGAGGTCCAAGGTGTTCCCTCCTTTACAATTGTCCTTCCTCCACTGCACAGAAGTAAGGCAATCCTTGTCACTCTTGTCAAGACCTACTAAGGATGTGGTCGTTCTCCAGTATAAAAACCTGGATGCCAGACAAAAGCATCATGTGAAATCACCGTGTGTGGCTAAGGAAAGAGAATGACCCCAGAGACCAGCCAACAAATCCTTTTGCAGTTCTGATGGTTTCCTCTCTCCTTCCAATCTCCATGGAGGAGGCATGGCTTGTTGGGTGATAGATGACTACAAATAATTTCTGATAATGAGTGAAAATGTGATATGTGGTAAATTACACAGGAGTTTCAACATGTGTGACCTTGAGTCACTTAGCAATGACAAAATTTCCATTCCAGTCCCCTGTTTCTGTGAAAACATTTCTCAGTATTTACTATGGTAAAAACAAAACATTGGAATAACACTTATCCTAAACTCTGTCCCATTCCAGCCATGAGGAATATGTATCCACAGGTAGATGAACCTGAAACCCACACACACACACAGACCACCAGCCCCATTCATCTCATTAAAAGCCTCATTTAGGGGACACCTGGGTGGCTCAGTTGGTTAAGCAAACAACTTAGGCTCAGGTCATGATCTCGCGGTTCTTGAATTCGAGCCCCATGTCGGGCTCTGAGCTGTCAGCACAGAGCCTGCTACGGATTCTGTGTCTCCCTCTCTCTCTGGCCTTCCCCCACTCGTACTCTGTCTCTTTCTCTCTGTCTCTCTCTCTCTTTCTCCCCAAAATAAATAAACATTAAAAAAAATTTTTTGAAGCTTCATTTAGAATGAAACATTTTATATGTTGTACATCTGAAACTAATATCACACTGTATGTTAACTAACTAGAACTTAAATAAAATCATTTAAAAAATAAAACAAATATATGTAAATATATGACAGTTGCCTTTTTTTCAGTATATGTGCTGCTAAAGAGAGCCCTGGAGGGGCGCCTGGGTGGCTCAGTCGGTTGAGCGTCCGACTTCAGCTCAGGTCACGATCTCGCGGTCCGTGAGTTCGAGTCCCACATCGGGCTCTGGGCTGATGGCTCAGAGCCTGGAGCCTGCTTCCGATTCTGTGTCTCCCTCTCTCTCTGCCCCTCCCCCGTTCATGCTCTGTCTCTCTCTGTCTCAAAAATAAATAAATGTTAAAAAAAAAAAAATTAAAAAAAAGAGCACTAGATAACAATTACTGATCATAATGTGGTATATTTATGCTGTTTTGATCAATTACATTCAAATAATAATCGTAGTGATAAGTCAGAGAAAAATGGTAACACAGCCTTAAGAACACAGGACAGTCTTCAAAATTAGACCCTGGGGAAACAGGACTTAAAAAAAATAAATATAACTTCACGAAGGCATTTTTGTTGCAGAGAAGTATGATCAGGTGACTAATAAAAAAAAAACCTTATAAGTATATTACATTAAGGTAGAAATCTGTAGGGCAAGTAGAATGGAAATACAAGTTAAAGGAGCAAAAAAGAAAAAGAGTGAAATAAAATTTCCAACTGTTAAGAGCCTGTTCTTGTATTTTTTTTCCTACATAATTTCCATTTATTTTCATGATGTTGTGTGATTAGGCTCATGAAGTTTTGGGGGTTTTGTTTAGTTTTTACTTCATAATAGTAAACAACTCTGCAATCCAGCCAGACTTGGAGGAAGGTAGGAAAATATGGAACCCATAGGACTTCAGGGAGAGCACAAAGATGACAAGATATTTTGAGCAAATGGGGCTGAGGGGGCGAAGCTTTGCTGAGCTACAGAGGAATCGTCTGGTAATCAAGATAAAACACAAGTCAAATACTGGGTGCCTGCCCTGGATGGTTCAGTCATTAACCTTCCAACTCTTGGTTTCGCCTCCAGTCATAATCTCCCGGTTTATGAGTTCGAGCCCCACATTGGGCTTTTCACTGAAAGCTTGGAGCCTGCTTGGGATTTCTCTCTCCCTTTCTTTCTGCCCCTCTCTGGCTCTCTCTTTTTTCTCTCTCTCAAAAAGAAGTAAATAAACATTATAATAAAATTTTTAAAACTTAAAAAAAAACAAACTGCAAGACAAATTTATTAGATTTGTCCACAGTCCACAATGGTGATCTTCTTCCTGGTCTTGCCATTCCTGGACTCGAAGCAACCCATGGCTTCCGCAATATTCCTGCCCTTTTTCACCTCGCCAGCGACCACACGCTTGCCATCCAACTACTCAATCTTGGCGGTGGGGATGAAAAACGGGGAACCGCTTGTATTGGGTCCAGCATCTGCCATGGACAGGATGCCAGGACCCACGTGCTTCAGGATGAAATTCTCATCATCAGATGTCTCCCCATACACGGACTTTTGCCAGTGCCGATGTGGCGTGTGACGTCACCGCCCTGGCGCATTCATCCCGGAATCGTCCTGAGAAAGCAGGAAGCTTTATAACCAAATCCTTTCTGTCCTGCTCAGAGCAGGAAAGTTTTCTGCTTGCTGGCTTGGGAACTTTGTCCGCAAACAGCTCCACGGAGATGAGGCCCAAGGGCTGGCCGTCCACGGCAGGGGTGACCGTGGTTGGGTGGTGCAGGAGGCTCCAGGGTGGCGGCTTCTGCTCAGAGATTTTGTATTTTTAAAGAGTGATGGCAGGTGTGTTTAAAAATGTGCGGTGAAAGTTATAGCCTAACATATGAATATGATAATTGGGAAATTAGGCTGCCACTATTTAAACTTATGATACACAAATTGTAGATTCAACTTGGAAATGTGCAAGGGGAGGGGCGCCTGGGTGGCACAGTCGGTTGGGCGTCCGCATTCGGCTCGGGTCATGATCTCACGGCTGGTGGGTTCAAGCCCCACCTCAGGCTCTCTGCTGGGAGCCTGCAGCCTGCTTCGGATTCTATGTCTTCCTCTCTCTCTACACCTCCCCCACTCGCTCTCTGTCTCAAAGGTAAATAAGCATTAAAAGAAAAAAAGAAATGTGCAAGGAGAACAGGGTTCTTAGAAGTTCTTTTAGGAGAGGGGCGCCTGGGTGGCTCAGGTGACTCTTGGTTTCAGCTCAGGTCAAGAGCCACGCACTTCATGAGTTCGAGCTCCTCTTCAGGCTCTGCGCTGACAGCGTGGAGCCTGCTTGGGATTCTGTCTCCCTCTCTCTCTGCCCCGCCCCTGCTCCCTATCTTTATCTCTCAAAAATAAATCAGTAAACATTAAAAAGAAGTTCTCCTAGCATAAACACGAGACACTTGAAGATCACTAAACAAGATATTTTGTCCGTCTACTGAGCAGTAACCATGTACGAGGCAAAACACTCAAAATCCAAACTGACAGGGTCCCTGCTCTCTTGGAGATAACATCTAGTAAGTAATAAACAAATGAAAACAAAGGAGAAACAAAAGCCAGTTTCAGGAATTGGTACTTTGAAGAACATAATACAGGTGAGCATTGAACAACACAGGGGTTAGGGGCACCAACCCTCCCTCCCCCACACAGTTGAAAATCTGCACATGACTTTTGATTCCCCCAAAGGTTAACTTCTAATAACCTACAGTCGACCAGAAGCCTTACTGATAACATAAACAGTTGATAAACATAGATTTTTGTATGTTGTATGTATTATATACTGTATTCTTACAACCAAGTAAGCTAGAGAAAAGAAAATGTTAAGAAAAGCAGGGGAACCTGGGTGGCTCAGTCAGTTAAGTGTCTGGCTCTTGATTTTGGCTCCGGAGATTGAGCCCCGGTGTCCAGGCTTTGCACTGACAGTGTGGAGCCTGCTTGGGATTCTTTCTCTTTCTCTCTCTCTCTCTCTCTCTCTCTCTCTCTCTCTCAAAATAAATAAATAAACATTTAAAAAGAGAAAATCATAAGGAACAAAAAATGCGTTTAGAGTACTGAACCACGTTTATAGAAAAAAGTCTGCATGTAAGTGGACCTCCACGGTTCAGACCTGTGTCATTCAAGGGTCACCTGTAAACAGTTATTTACAGAAAGTTCCTTGGGTTGGGAGGGGGAGGGTTGAGTGTTGAGGCCAGAGGGGCAGATGAGTTGGTCAAGGTAAATCTCACAGGGGAGGTGATATTTGAACTGAGACCTGAATGAAAAGGGTGTCAGCAACCAGAAAATCTGGGGAAGAGCGCTTCACGCTTAGGAAACAGCAAGTACAAAGGTCCTATGGCAGGAACAAGCTTGGTATGTTCCAGGAACGAAAAGAAGATGCTTGTGGCTGGAGTAGAGTGTCCCAAGGGGAGTGGTGAAAAGCTAGGCTGGGGACTTGCAGACTGTACTAGAGAGTCTGAATTTTATTCTCAAGACGGTAGAAATCCCTTAGAGCAGAGTTTTTCAACCTCCACCCTATTGACATTTGGTCCAGATAAGTCTTTGTTGTGCGGGGCTGTCCTGAGCAGTGCAGGATGTTTGGAAGCATCCCTGTCCTCTACTCATTGAATGCTAATAGCAGCCTACCCCACTCCTAGTTGTGATGACCAAAAATGTCTCCAGACATTGCCAGTTACCCCTCTGGGGGGATATATCCCTAGAAAGGCACATTACCCTGCCACCATAAATGGTGATGCTGGTCTATGCCCAATGAATGAACAGGAAAACACTCCTGACCCCAGCGAGACACGACACAGTGAACACATTTTATCTCTGCTCCCTCTCGTAACCTCTCTGAAACGACCATCAAGGGACAAGAAAGGTTTCGATTGATGAGGACAAGGAGAACAGGAGACGAAACAACCTGAGATGAGGAATGGGCACACGATGCTAGCAGATGGAAAAAAAGTGGTGAGCCAGTGAGCGAACTACAGGCATGGAGGCCGGCAAGAACTAAGCTAATCCCTACCCTAGAGGCCAGAGGAGTCTGAGAAACCAGTTACACGTGGAGGCTGAGACCTGAAGGGCTGCATGGAAGTCAGCACAAGGAAAGGCTGGATTCCTCCCGCCCCACAGAGCAGGTGACATCTTCCCCAGCCACAGCATAAGACAGAAGGTATCAGCAAGCCTGTATGTGGGAAGGGGCAGGGCGTGGGAAAGAGTGGGTGGTAGAACTCAAGACAGAAGGATTCAGGGAGAGTGTACCTGGGAAAGCGGGGGGGAGCCCCAAGCCCCCACCCCCATTCTGCTCCCATGATGATGACAGGCAGGCCAAGACCTCTGAAAAGTCAAGATTGGCTAAGTCATGCTGCGGTAACAAAAAACACCTGAAACCCAGTGGTTCGAAACAACTAAGGTCCATTACTTTTGCTCAAGCTTCGTGTCCTTGTGGGTTATGTTTACTCAGTCTGTTAGAGCAGTCGTGGTCTCACAGGTGGATGATCACCACGCCAAAGGGAAAAGAGGGGTTCAGAGGGTCCCACAGTGGTCATTAAATGCTCTAGCTTGAAGCGACACATACCATTTTTTAGATGAAATTCAGAGTGTAAAATTCACCGTTTATTGATTTTTATTTTTATTTTTTTAGAGAGAGAGAGAGCATGTGAATGGTGAGGAGGAACAGTGGGGCAGAGGGAAGGAAAGAATCTTAAGCGGGCCCCATGCTCAGCACAGAGCTGGACATGGGACTCTATCCCACGACCCTAGGATTGTGACCTGAGCCAAAATCAAGCACTGGACACTCTACCAACTGAGCCACCCGAGCGCCCCCCAAATTCACCACTTAAAAATGAACACTTTGGGGCACCTGGGTGGCTCAGTCAGTTAAGTGTCCAATTCAGCTCTGGTCGTGATCTCACAGTTCGGGGGGTCGAGCCCCACATTGGACTCTGCACTGACCGCTCAGAGCCTGGAGCCTGCTTCGGATTCTGTGTCTCCCTCTCTCTCTGCCCCGCCCCTGCTCATGCTCTGTCCTCTCTCTTTCAAAAATAAATAAACAGTAAAATAAATTTTTTAATTAAAAAAATGCACAGTTCTTGGGGCACCTGGCTGGCTCAGTCAGAAGAACACATGACTCTTGATCTTGGGGGTATGAGTTCAAGCCCCACATTGGGTGCAGAGATTACTTAAAATGTTTAAATCTTAAAAAACAAAACAGAACAAACGATTTGCTGGTATTTAGTACTTTACAATATTCTGTAATCATCACCTTCTTTAGTTCGAAACACTGTGATCACCCGAGAAAGAATCCCGTGCCCATAAACGGTTGTTCCCCAGGCCCCTCCCCACCGGCCTCCAGCAGACATCCATTTACAGCATTATATCTCTGGATTGACCTGTTCCCGATCTTTTACAGATATTAACCCTCATTACTTGTGGATTTCATGTTTCTGAATTTGCCTACTCTCTAAAATTTATTTGTAATCTCACAATCAATACTTGCGGCTGCTTTCATGGTCATTCACGGAAATGTCCAGACTAGCAAAAAATTTGAGTTGCTTAACACGCATGTTCCCAACTGAGGTCAAACAATGCAGTGGTCCTTTTCCTTCAGCTCTCACACTCTAAACAAGTGTCCTTCTTGTGGTATATTTGGTGCCATGTATTTTGCATTTTTATTGGCACTTTTTGTCGGTGATTTCACTGTTTGAAATGGTCCAGAGGTGCCTGGATGGCTCAGTCGTTTAAGCTTCTGACTCTTGGTTTCTGGTCGGGTCATGATCTCATGGTTTCTGAGATGGAGCCCCACGTAGGGCTCTGTGCTGACAGCGAGGAACCTGCTTGGGATTCTCTCTCTCCCTCTCTCTCTTTCTCTGCCCCTCCATTGCTCACGCACATGCACTCTCTATCTCCCAAAATAAATAAATAAACTTTTATTTATTTTTATTTTTTTAAAGAGATAAGCTCTAATTTTTGTGTAATGTTTATTCATTTTTGTAAAAAACAATTTTTTTTAACGTTTATTTATTTTTGAGACAGAGAGAGAGAGAGACGGAGCATGAACGGGGGAGGGGCAGAGAGAGAGGGAGACACAGAATCAGAAGCAGGCTCCAGGCTCTGAGCCGTCAGCCCAGAGCCTGATGTGGGGCTCGAACTCACGGACCGCGAGATCGTGACCTGAGCTGAAGTCGGACGCTTAACCAACTGAGCCACCCAGGCGCCCCTTTTTTTTTTTTTAATTTTTTTTAATGTTTATTTATTTTTGAGACAGAGAGAGACAAAGCATGAGCAAGGGAGGGGCAGAGAAAGAGGGAGACACAGAATCTGAAGCAGGCTCCAGGCTCTGAGCTGTCAGCACAGAGCCTAACGCAGGGCTCGAACTCACGAACTATGAGATCATGACCTGAGCCGAAGTCGGACGCTTAACCGACTGAGCCACCCAGGCGCCCCTAATGTTTATTCATTTTTGAAAGACAGAGAGAGAGCACAAGCAGGGGTGGGTGTAGAGAGAGGGGGATACAGAATCTGAAGCAGGCCCTAGGCTCTGAGCTATCAGCACAGAGCCCGACACAGGGCTCGAACCCACAAACTGCGAGATCATGACCTGAGCTGAAGTCAGACGCTCAACTGACTGAGCCACCCAGACACCCCAATAAATAAACTTTTAAACAAACAAACAAATAAAAATGGTCTCAAGCATAGTGCTGGAGTGCTGTCTCCTGTGCTATGAAAGTATGTAGGTTAGATAAGCTTTGTTCAAGCATGGGTTATTATCTACTGGCTGTGACTTCAATGTTAATGAGTTAAAAATATATATACAATATGATTTCTTTTTTTTTTTTTTAAGTTTATTTACTTATTTTGAGAGAGAGAGAAAGAGAGAGAGCAAGAGAACAAGCAGGAGAGGGGCAGAGAGAGAGGGAGACAGAATCCCAACCAGTCTCTGAGCTGTCAGCTCAGAGCCCACTGTGGGGCTTGAACCCAGGAACTGTGAGATTTATGACCTGAGCCAAAATCGAGAGTCTGACGCTTAACCGACTCAGCCACCCAGGCGTCCCTCAATGTGATTTCCTTTTTTTAAAAAAAAATGTTTATTTATTTCTTAGAGAAAGAGACAGAACGCGAGCAGGGAAGAAGCAGAGAGAGAGGGAGACACAGAATCGGAAGAAGGCCCCAGGCCCCGAGCTGTCAGCACATAGCCCAGTGCAGGGCTTGAACTCACAAACTGCAAGATCGTGACCTGAGCCAAAGTCAGATGCTTAACCGACTGAGCTACCCATGTGCCCCAAAATGATTTCTTTAAAAAGAAACACACATAAATCAAGGGGTTATGTATTCATTAGTTCATAAACATGTTGTGGCCAGAGGCTCACATTTCCCCTAGGAACTGTATTTTCCCTAGGAACAACAGCTCAGTACGTGCTAATTCAGTGTAATGCTTTATTGAGCATTACTACCATGAATATTGAGGATCAACTATAAATGGAATCATATACTCTGTGGCCTTTGTTCTGGCTCCTTTCACTTAGCATAATGTTTTAGATGTTCATCCATGTCATAACATGTGTCAGAACTTCATCATTTCAATGGCTGGATGATACTCCATTGTGTGCATACACCATGTTTTGTTCGGTTCATTAGCTGATGGACATCTGTACTGTCTCCATCTTTCAGCTCTTGCGAACAGTGCTGCTATCAACACGGGTGTCCATGCATATTTGTTTGAGTACCTGTTTTTAGTATTTTAGGTGGCTACCTAGGAGTGGAATTGCTGGGTCGTGGGTAACTCTGTGTTTTAAGTTTTTGACGAATCAATGTTTTCCACAGCAGCTGAACCATTTTACATTCCCACTAGCAATGTATGAGGGTTTCGATTTCGTCCCACCCTCACCAACACTTGTTATTTTCTGTTGGATTGTTTGTTTTCATTGTAGGTAACCTCCTGGGTGTATGTGCATTTCCTTGATGACTAATGATGTGGAGCATTTTGTTATGTACTGGCTGACCATTTGCATATCTTCTTTGGCGTGTCTATTCTAAGTCTGTTGCCCGTGTTTTCATTGGGTTGTCTGCTTTTTTGTCATTGGGTTAAGTGTTCTGCATATATTCTGGATTCTAGGTCTTTATCAGATATATGATTTGCAAATACTTTTTCCCATTTTGTTGGTTGTCTTTTCATTTTCTAGATAATGTCCTTTAATGCACAGAAGTTTTTAATTTGTGAAAGTCCAATTTTTCTATTTTTTTGTTGTTGTCTGGGCTTTTGGTGTCCTAAGAGTCCATCAGCAAGTCCATGATCATGAGGATTCACCTCAATGTTTTCTAAGAGTGTTATAGTTTCAGCTCTTATATTTAGATCACTGATCCATTTTGAATTAACTTTTGTTTATGGCGTGAAGTAGGGGTCCAAATTCACTCTTTTGCACACACATATCTGGTTGTCCCAGGACCATTCATTGAAAAGACTGTTCTTTCCCTCAACGATTGATGTTGGCACCTTTGTAAAACATCACTTAGCCATTGGTTAGAACTATTCATGCGGTCCAGGCCAACTTCAAGGGTTCAGATGTGATTGAAAGGAGGGAGACAAAAAAAATACTTGGTAAATAAAACCAATAACTACCACAACCTTCATGGAGGAAATTGCAGAATTCTTCTCCAGGAAACTGAGTGGTCCGAGAGGAAGATCTACAGATACTGACATTTGATAAGCTCTCCAGTGATAAGCCTGTATCCCTCACATCTCCCTACAATGGAACTGACTGGTCTACAAACCTCTCTTCACTGCAGACCTTTCCAGAAGCTTTTCGTGTCTCACTCTAAAACGTGAACAGGCAGCCAAAGAGTCCAGACATCTGAGAAAAGCTGTTATTATGAAAGACAAATCCAAAACAATTAGCAAAAAGGGATTTGGAGAAACAATGAGGGTAATCAAGTTCCGAAAAGCTACCGTAAACATTGTAGAGAGATAACAGATGATATATCATACCTAAAACATGAACAAGGTATCTTTCAAAAGGAACATTCAGGGAACAACAACCAAAAAAAAGGCTCTGAGAAAGAAGAAATCAAAAAGTAAAAAATATTCAGTGAAACAAGGGGAAGAAAAAACTGAGGACATCTTCCAGAGAGAAAAGAGGACATTAGAAGCTCACAACAGAAGGCCTAACATCTAAAGAATCACAATTTCTCAAAAATAAAACTGGAAAAACAAAGGAGAGAAATTTATCAAAGAAATAATATGAAGGAAAACTTTTCAGAGCTGAGGGACATGATCATGTTTTGTAGATGTGACTGGGAGTCGCATGAACGTGAACTCGTGACTTCTGTAACTTATCTCAGAATATTTCATCAAACCACAATGAGATACCACACTGTATGTTCTGGAATGGCCGTAATAGAAAAGGCAACATCAAAAATGGACGCGGTTTCCGGTTTCTCTTCCTTCTCCTCAACAACATCATGTCTAGCTCTTTTGTCCCCCAACTGCTGGCGTTGTTGATACCACAGCAACTTGAGGTCCACCATCCAATAAAGACACAGCAACTGTCTACTGAATTCTCCACCAGCTCCCACGATCGTGTAAGATTTAATTCTCAGAACAGACCCCTTATTATGAGTAGTAAGGACTCACACCGATTCTGCTTCCCCAGTCAAACCCTAATTGATGTAAGGTTGGTACTGATTATCCAGGGAAAGGTGGCCACGTACGTATTCATTAACACTACTGTGAGCGTAGGACATCTCTGAAAGGCCTTACGAGCCCCTGGTAGTCACAGGATATTTGGAGGGAGGGGTTTGGAGGTCAGGGGGGTAGAAAGACCTACTGTTTGTATATTTTGTCTGTTTGCATTTTTTTCGCTTTGTGCACATATACATGTTTCAAACACATGCCCAGGGTAAAATACAACATGCATATGGAAAAAGTGCATAATATATGTAGACTGTATAGTGGTATCTCATTGTGGTCTAAATTTGCATTTGTAAGCCTTGATTACAAGGACTCATTTCTAGGTTATTGGCCGTATGGATTTCTTACTATTGCCAAGGGCATGTTAAAGTCTTTTGCCATTTTTCTACCAATTGTCTGTCTTTTTCTCAGAGGTCTGAAGGAGTTCTCTGGTCTGGGGACAAGTTCTTTGTCATTTATGTATATGACAAATATCTTCAACTCCCCTGTGGGTTTTTTCCTAACCTGTTTTTGAAGAAGTTTCTTTCGAGCAAGAGTTTCTAAATTCAGTTCAGTTGAATTTATTAACCTATTTCCTTATTGCTAGTGATCTCTGTGTTTTATTTAAGTCTTATGGTAAGTCTTGATATCCAATAAAGCAAATCTTTCACTTTGGTTTCCCCCCCAACCAAGAGTGTCTCGCGATTTTTGCCTCTTTCCATTCCCGTGTAAGTTTTGAAATCAGATTGTCAAGTTCTGGAGAAAAAAAAAAAAAAAAAAGCTGAACTTTTGATCGGGGTTGCATTTGATCCATAATCATTATAAGGGAGAATTAACACCTTTAAATCTTGAATCTCTTAATCAATTAACATGGTATATAACTCTTCATTGATTTTGGTCTTCTTTAATGTCTCTCAAAAATTTTTTTCTACAATATTTCAAAGAGGTTTAGTACCTCTTCTGTGAGACTAAACTTTTTAAAGTTTATTTATTTATTTTGAGAGAGAGAGAGACAGAGAGAGTAAGCAGGGGACAGGCAGAGAGTGGAGGAGAGAGAGAATCCCAAGAAGGCCTCATGATGTGGGGCTAGAACTCACGAACTATGAGATCATGACCTGGGCTGAAACCAAGAGTTGAATGCTTAACCGACTAAGCCACCCAGGTGCCCCTGGATCTCTTTCTTAGGTACTCGTTGGGTATAGGAGGGAGTCTTGCTTTTCACTCTTTTGAACTGTGTGAATTTTTTTTTTTTTTACCATATGCATATATTTTCAAATAGAATTTTTGATCATCATTTATTAAGTTGTGCTATGCTAAGCATTTTATATACTATACCTGTTTTCTCTTCTTCTCCCAGGAACCAGAGCCCACGTACTCATCCAGTGACAGAAGGCAGAGCGCCTAAGCCATGATACTTACTTTTAGGGCCCCGTGAAAAATAGTTTAACTATTTAGAATCAAAAGAAAATGATAAATAGGGCCCTGCCTTTATTGTATTTGTCTTTATGCCAACACAATCATAAAATATCGTGTTAGATTGCTTTTTATGCAGGAAAGCAGCCCAACTGGAAACCCTACCAGGTGGGTACTATTGTTATAAAAATATTCCAAGGGAGGAAGCTCCCTTGGCCAAAGTCAGACAGCTGGGAAGTGTGGGAACAGGGACTTGAACCCAGGCCTGGAGGCCCCTCAAGCTCATTCTTGGCCACCAAGCTCAAGGACATCTGGATCAAGCACGTTCATATCGAGGGGATGAGTCTGGCTGGAGTCAGGAAGGTTTACTCCAGGAGGAGAAGAGTTAGAAGAGATTTTACACAGTCTCTAAATATCTTAAGGGCTGCCACGTGGAAAAGGACTAGCCTTGTTTGAATTGTTCCCAAGAACGGAGCTAGGGTAGGTGCGGTGGGGTTTCAGAGAAGTAGATTTTGATCCAGGGATACAATGAACTTACTGGAACTAACAAGACCTCTGGCAGTGGCGATTTCTCCTGAGGACCGTAGATGCGGAGTCTGACCCCAGCCGCTGACAAGAGGAGAATTCAAAATAAGGCTCTGTTGGAGAGGCTTGCTGCCTTGGGAGGAGATTTGGATGAGAGCAAGGTGAACTTTTATGTCCCTTGGACCTGAAGAGTCTACAGCTGTAAACTTGACCAGTTCATCAGTATAAGGAGGTGGGACCCTCCCCACCAGTAGCCCCAGTTTGCCCAATCCTTACTGAGCCCTCTCATACACCATGGGTGGGAGCCTAAATGGATGGTCTCTTTGGAAGAGCTGTTCACAGTATCTGTCAATATTTAGACTCTTGGTACTTTGACTTAGCAATTCTGTACGGAAGAATCTGTTCACAGTATAAACACGCAGATATGCACAGACATGTGCCCAGGGGTGTTCGCCACAGTATGTTTATAATTGCAAAAGTTTGGCAACAACTTAAGTGCCCATCGGGGGACTGGTTAAGTGGATGATGATACAGGATTGATATATTGTGAGTGATAACCCCACCTTTGAGGACGTGGCCCTGGGGGAGTGTGAGGGAGCGTCAGACAATTAACAAACATATGTAATAACTTAAATCATATAGCACGTTAGAGGGTGGTGAGGGCTGCTTTGGGAACTTGGGAATGTGGGGTGCGGGTGGAGGCAGGATGCAATTTCCAGGAGGGTGGCTGGGGTAGGTTTCACTGGGAAAGTAAGGACTCGAAACCTCAGGGGGAACCTGCCCCTTCCGGTCATTCTTTTTATAATTTTTTTTGAAGTTAAAAAAAATTTTTTTTAAGTAGGCTCCACACCCAACGTGGGGCTTGAATTCACAACCCAGAGATCAAGAGCCGATGTTCCACTGAGTCAGCCAGGTGCCTCCTTCCTTCATTGGAAGGGGGAATTTGCAGGGATAACACCTTTGGTGGGTCTGGCAACCAGCAGGCCTTGCAAGGACTGTTGTTCATTTTAGTCCCGAAATTAACAAGAGTTCATAACACTCTTGTCTAAGGAAGATGCCCCAAAGCATTTCAGTTTGCAAATGAAGAGTGGGAGGCCTTGAGCTCTGGTGGCTGTCTTATCCATTTCCCAGAAAGGAATTCAAACATCTCAACTGAGGGAAAGGTCCCTGCCTGGGCCGGCTGTTTGTTTGCCTTCCTTTGTAGCAATGGGTCCATTGTGTTTCCGTCAGTTTAACTGCGTGGGGAGGTTCCTCAGCTTTGTCCTTGATAAAGCCCCACAGGGCTTCCCCCAGTAGCCATTGATGAAGCCACTGGTGTGGTAATGTCTCTCCCCTAGACAGGAGGTTACTAATCAGCAACTCCTTGAACCACAAGAATTTGTCCCTATCAGTGCATTTATTCTGTGTCTTGGCAACAGACAGATGGGAGTCACCAAAGGGATCAGTTGCTTGCTTTCCCTGACTCCAAGCAGGCCTTATCTGGTTCCTTCTAAAAATGGCCCCGGCCTCTTTAGGGTAACAGGTGTCTAATGGGGGTCTGCTCTGGTTTACATGTTACCTGAAGTAGAGAGAGAGGCTCCTTCGAGAGGACAGGAGACAAATAGATTTTTGCACAAAGCCAGAAATAAGTATCGCAAGACGGATCAATAAAATCCCAATGAGGGGATGAGGGAACGTTTCACCGACACCGGCGACAGTGCTGTTGGGGCCAGAGAAGACACAATTGGGGTTTTGACCTAGGGAAATGAGGGGGAGGGTGGCGTCCTAGGCAGAAGGCACAGCAAAGAAAATCGCATGGGAGCTGCAAACAATGGAGCATATTCAAGCTGTTCTAAGTAGTTCCTTGTGTGTAAAACATAGTGACAAAGAATAAATAATAGTAATAACTAATGTGTGTTGTGTACTTACATATGCCCAGCAGCATTCAAAACACTTTCTACTCTGTCTGATCCTCATAACAATCCTGTAGGCAAGTTCTGTATATCAATATCCCAGCTCTCTAGGTCAGGAAGCAGAGGCAAATGTAGATTGATAATTTGCCCATTGGTGGCACCACCAATAATAATAACCACAATAATCAGCTGCCACTGATTGGTCACCAAGCACTCCCCTGAGTGTTAGATGTAACTTCTCTTCTGATTTGACCCTCCCTGTTCAGGTGAGGAAACTGAGGCTTGGGTAGGAGTAAGATTTTTATACATTATTGAAGCTAAGTTGGTGCTCATTCTAACCAGCTTGTTTTAAATTAAGATGTTAATTGTAATTTCCAGGGCAACCTCTCAGAACATAACTGAAAAATATATAGTACAAGAGATATAGGAATCAAAATGGTATACTAGACAACCTCTATCTAATAAAAAAGTAGGCAGTAATGGGGGAACTGAGGAACAAAAAAGATAATGACATAGAAAAAACAAATAACAAAACCGAAGTAAGTCTTATCAGTAATCGCGTTCAATGCAAGTGGATTAAACTCTGCAGTTAAGGAGCAAGTTGACAGAGTAGTAAAATAATAGGAACCAACATTACCCTCAAAAGAGATCCAAAGACATAAACAGACTGAAAGACAAAGGATAGAAAAAGATAATCCATTGTAAACAATGGTTATACTGATAGCAGAAAAGTAGACTTTAGGGGCACCTGGCTGGCTCAGTCAGTGAAGCATGCAACTCTTGATCCCGGGGTTGTAAGTTTGAGCCCCACATTAGGTGTAGAGGTTACTTAAAAGTAAAATCTTAAAAAAAAAGAGAGAGAGAAAGGAAAATAGACTTTAATAAGAAACTGTTACAAGAGACAAAGGACATTATGTAATGGTAAAAGGGTAAATCCATTAAGAATATGTCACAAAGATTAATCTATATGTACTCTGAAATATATGAAATAACAACTGCCAGAGTTGAAGGAGAAATGGTTCAACAATAATAGTTGGAAACTACAACACCCTACTTTCAATAATAGATAGAACTGCTAGATAAAAAATAAACAAGGAGAGGGGCGCTGGTGCCTGGATGGCTCAGTCAGTTGAGCATCTGACTTCAACTCAGGTCGTGATCTTGTGGTGCATGGGTTCAAGGCCCATGTTGCGCTCTGTGCTGACAGCTCAGAGCCTGGAGCCTGCTTTGGATTCTGTGCCTCCTTCTCTCTCTGCCCCTCCCCTGCTTGTACTCTGTATCTCTCTCAAAAAGAAAAAATAAACATTTAAAAAAGTTTTTAATAAATAAATAAGTAAACGAACAAGGAGAGAGACAACTTGAACAACACTCCAAAGTAATTAGACCTAACAGGCATATATGCAACATCCCACTCAAAAACATCACGTCAATAGAATGGAGGGGGAGAAAAACCACATGAACATCTCAGGCGAGGCAGAAAAAAAAGCGTCTGATAAAATCCAACACCCTTTCATGATCAGAATACTCCACAACTGGAAGGGAACTACGTTAACATCATAAGGGGCATATAAGAAAAACCCTTCTCATATGCAGTAGTGGGAGACTTAAAGCTTTCCCCCTAAGTTTGGGAATGAGACAAGAATGTCTACTTTTGCTAATTCTGGTCAACATTGCCCTTGAATATTTTATAGTGCAGGCTTTATTATTATTCGGGTATGATGAGGCCAACAGATCCTGAGAGGACTGCCATTGAAGAAAAGTTTATTGGGGTGCCTGGGTGCCTCAGTCCATTGAGCATCCGACTTTGGATTGGGTCATGATCTTACGACTCGTGGGTTTGAGGTCCATATCAGGCTCTGTGCTGCCGGCTCGGAGCCTGGAGCCTGGTTCAGATTCTGTGTCTCCCTCTATCTCTGCGCCCCCACCCCGCACTCTGTCTCTCCGTCCTTCAAAAGTAAACATTTAAAAAAGATTTTTAGTAAAAAAAGAAAAGATAGTTTATTAGACCCACAGATGCCAAGAGAGGGGCATGCCATATCATGGGCTAGGGAGCACACAGAGAAGGCCTGGGTCAGTCAGGATAAGGGGTACCCATGGGCAAGAAAGACCCTTTGTTGGAGTTTCAGAGGGAAGAAATGGGAGAGGCAGAGTAAACAGGTTTTGGATTGGCTAGTTTGAATAGTGTCAGTGGGCTCTCAGGTATAGAGGCCATCCCGAGTTGTCTGATACTTGGCCTCCTAAACTACAAACAGACACGAAAAAGCCAAATCTAAAATTTGTATGGTATTTTAAGGGACCCTGAAATGCCAAGAGAATCTTGGGAAAGACCAAAGTTGGAAAACTCAACTTCATGGTTTAAACCTCACTACGAAGGGTCACCTGGGTGGCTCAGTCAGTTAAGCGTCCGACTTAAGCTCAGGTCATGATCTCATGGTTCATGAGTTTAGGCCCCGTGTCAGGCTCTGTGCTGACAGCTCAGAGCCTGGAGGCTGCTCCGGATTCTGTGTCTCCCTCTCTCTCTGCCCTGACCCCACTCACTCTCTGTCTCTCTCTCAAAAATAAACAAACGTTAAAAAAAAATAAAAAATAAAAAACTTTACTACGAAGCCACAATACCCAAACAGTTTGATAGCAGCATAAGGATACACATGTAGATGAATGGAATAGAGTTGAGATTCTGGAAATAAGCCTGTACGTCCACGGTTCATGGATTTTGACAAGAGCGCCAAGACCATTCATTGGGGGAAAGAACAATCTGTTCCACAAAATGATCATGGAACAACTGGACATCCACACGCAAAAGACGGAAGCTGGACCTTGAACTCACCTTGTTTACACACATGCAAAAGACGGAAGCTGGATCTTGAACAAACATTATTTACCAAAACTAACTCAAAATGGATCAACAACCTAAATATAAGAGTTGAAACTATAAAATACTTAGACAAAAACCTAGAGGCAAGTCTTCATGATCTGGGATTGGCCATGGTTTCTTATCCATGGCACAGAAGCCCAAGCAGCAACAAAAACAGATTAATAGCAACAATAATCAATAATTTCCTATTTATCAAACCTGAAAACGTTTGTGCATGAGAGCACACTGTCAGGAGAGTCAAAAGACAACCCACAGAATAGGAGAAAATATTTGCAAATCGTACATTTGCTATGGTTCTGATACCCAGAATATTCAAAAACAAAAAACAAAACAAAACAAAACCCCAAAAGACAATGATTACAACTCAAGAAGAAGAAAACAACTAACCCCATTTAAAAATGGACCAAGGGTTGGGGAACCTGGGTGGCTCAGTTGGTTAGGCATCTGACCCTTGGTTTCAGCTCAGGTCATGATCTCATGGTTTGCGGGTTCGAGCCTCGCATGAGGTTCCATGCTGACAGTGTAGAGCCTGCTCAGGATTCTTTCTCTGCCCCTCCACCTCCTCTGTCTCTCTCTCTCTCTCTCTCTCAAAATAAATAAACTAGCTTTAAAAAATATGGGCCAGATGTTTGAAAAGACATTTCTCCAAAGAAGATACTCAAATGGCCAACAAACACATGCCAAGAGGCTCAACATCATTAGCTACCAGGAAAATGCCAATAAAACCACAGCAAGACACTTCACCAACACTAGGATGACTGTAGTAAAACAAACAAAAAGAAAGAACAATCCTTTGGATGTGGAGAAATTGGAGCCCTTAGACATTGCTAGGAATGTGAAATACTGCAGTCCCTGTGGAAAACAGCCTGGCAGTTCCTCAAAAAGGTACACAGAGACTCGCCAGGTGATCTGGCACTCCCACACCTGGGTATACATCTCCGAATGGGAAACACGTGTTCACACATTAACCTGAACCTGAATGTTCCCAGCCTCTTTGGTCATAACAGTCCCAGGGAGTGGGGGGAGTCTGCTCAATGGGGATAGGGTTTCGCCTTGGAGTGATGAAAATGCTCGGGCGTAGATAGTGGTGATGGTCGTGCAACATGGTGAATATGTTAAAAGGCACTGAATTCTATGTTTTAAAATGGTGATTTTTATGTTATGTGAATTTCACCTCAATAAGTTAAGAAATGAATAGAAGGGAGACCCAACATGAGGAGAGGTTTGCTAAGTGTTTGTGGGGAAGTCCTTGGATCTCTGGGGGAGATTCTACAGGTTGTTCTTTTCTCCTCTGACCATCGTGGCGTTTGAATGTGATCTTTGAAATGGCTTGGGTCACCTCACCAACCTTTAGAAAACGGTGTCCCTCTATGAGAAAGCCACTGACATGCAATTTTGCACTGTGCCCTGAATAAATGCTCCCCACCGGGTAGGTAGTTGGGGGCTGAAGTTTTCAGCCTGTGTTCTTCCCGGTATGTGGTTGAGTCCAAGGAAGGGGTTGTTTTTTTAAAAAGTTGTTTGCCCAGAGGGGTCCCTCCAGAATCTCCTTAATGCCACCACATATACCCACAGCAGCCTTGGAGAAATCCGTGAGAATATAAAGAAAGGGGTCAGGGACAAAGGCATGAATCAGCTTTTAAACCTGCCAAGCATCTGTACTTCTAGTTATGTTTCATATGAATTTTTCTTACCAATGAAGAGATTTCATTTGCACGAAAAGTCTAATCAGGGGCGCCTGGGTGGCTCCCTCGGTTGAGCGTCTGACTTCTGCTCAGGTCATGGTCCCACGGTTTGTGGGTTCAAGCCCCGCGACAGACTCTGTGCCGAGAGTCCAGAGCCTG
Source organism: Neofelis nebulosa (assembly GCF_028018385.1). Classification (NCBI taxonomy): domain Eukaryota; kingdom Metazoa; phylum Chordata; class Mammalia; order Carnivora; family Felidae; genus Neofelis; species Neofelis nebulosa. Next base: position 32,463,142 of record NC_080799.1, read on the forward strand.
GATCCTGCGTGGGATTCTGTGTCTGCCTCTCTCTCTGCCCCTTTCCCGCTCACGCCCTCTCTGTCTCTTTCTCTCTCTCAAAAATAAATAAACATGGGGCGCCTGGGTGGCTCAGTCGGTTAAACGTCCGACTTCGGCTCAGGTCGTGATCTCGCGGTCTGTGAGTTCGAGCCCCGCGTCGGGCTCTGTGCTGACAGCTCAGAGCCTGGAGCCTGTTTCAGATTCTGTGTCTCCCCCTCTCTGACCCTCCCCCATTCATGCTCTGTCTCTCTCTGTCTCAAAAATAAATAAACGTTAAAAAAATTAAAAAATAGATAAACATAAAAAAATGTTTAAGTCTAATCAATCAGCTTAAACCAAAATTTATTGACTCATGTATCTAAAATGTCCAGCAGTAAATTTGGCCTCAGTCACGGTCCAGGAGCTCAACAGTCTCCATCACTTGGTTCTGGCTTTCTCTTTGTTAGTGACATTGTCAGTCAGTTTCTCCTCACTCACAGACAAGATGATACCCATAACTTTCAGCTATATTTCTCCTAATAACTCCCAAAGAAAGACTATATCCCTTGTCCAATAGCTCCCGCTGATGTCTTGGGTTTGAGTCTCATTGGCCCTGCTTGGGTCACACGTCCATTCCTGAACCGATTGCTGAGGCTGCTGGGCTTGTGAGGAATGTCCTCAGTGGCTAAAACCGGGTCTTGTGTCCACTGTCCACAGCCCCAGTGCAAGGGGGGTTTGAGAGGGAAGTTAATAGCTCCCCAGTGGATCTCTGGGGTGCTGACCATTCTGGAAGAACGGACACTGGAACCTGAGCGGACACAGCAGATGGCTAAAGCACATGACAGACAAAGCCCTGTGCAATCCGCCCTTTCAAATTCACTGTCTCTCTGACCCTGTCACTTGAGCCCGCTTTCACTTCCTCCCGTGTCCTCACTGTTTCACCTCAGGGCCTTGCCACATGCTGTTCCATATTCCTGGAATGCTCGTCCACCATGGTGCCTAGCTGACACCTACTTATCCGTTAGCTCTCAGCTCGAACAGCACTTCCCCAGGGAAGCTGTGACAGTTTTGTAGATACAACTGTAACTCCCATAGCACACGCTGATCTTGTAAGATGACTCTGACCCTGCCCATTGAGACGGGTGGTCTGTGTTCCCTTGCCCTGAATCCGGATGAGCTTGAGACAACCATCGAAGTGCCATTATGTGACTTTGGAAGGAGTGACATTATGTGACTCTCATAAGAGGTGGAATGCTTTTGCCCGGTTGTCTGGGGACGCCCAGTGTTGGAACCCAGGTGCCAGGCCATACGGAAGCCGGAGTAGCCAGGGAAAGGTCCCCGTGGTGGGGAATGGGGATTGCTGGTCCTTATTCCTGGGTGAGAGCCAGTTGATAGTGGGCACTGACTTTCCAGCCAGCCATGTGGTGAGCCATTTTAAAAGTAGATCCTCCAGGGGCGCCTGGGTGGCTCAGTTGGTTAAGCGGCCGACTTAGGCTCAGGTCGTGATCTCGCGGTTTGTGAGTTCGAGCCCCGCGTCGGGCTCTGTGCTGACAGCTCAGAGCCTGGAGCCTGTTTCGGATTCTGTGTCTCCCTCTCTCTGACCCTCCCCCGTTCATGCTCTGTCTCCCTCTGTCTCAAAAATAAATAAACATTAAAAAAAAATTTAAAAAAAAAGTGGATCCTCCAGAAACTTGACAGACACAAGAGACCACATATTGTATGTTTCTATTTATATGAAATCCCCAGAATGTTAACACCTATAGGGACAGAAAGTAGGGTAGGGATTGCCAGGGGCTGGAGAGAGGGAAGTATGGGGAGTGACTTTTAATGGGTACAAGATTTCTTTTTAGCGAAATAAGAATGTCCTGGAATCAGATCCTGATGATGGCCACACAACCTTGTGGACCTACTAAAAACCACTGAGTTGTAGAGTTGAAAAGGGTGAGTTTTATGGTAAATTGTATCCTTAAGAAAGTAGACCCAACCATCCCAGTCAAGCTGCCCCTGGCTGATGCCATGTGGGGCACAGTCTTGCTGTCCAGGCCAGATTCTGCCCAAATTACAGCTTTGTAGACAAAAATAAACATTGCTGTTTTAAGCCACTAAGTTTGGGGATGGCTGTTATACAGAAAAATAGATGCTGATATAGAAACTTTCCCCAACCACCTCCCCAGTTGTAGGGCAGGGCCCTCCAGGTCTCTGTATGAATTACACTACCATATCAGTTTGTAATTAAATATTTTACTACTCGCTGTCTTCCTCATTGGCCAGTAAGCCCTGTGCAGTGTCTTTAGTAAGAACCAGTCCCCAGAGGTGTATGGACCCACAGTGGCTGAGAACCCACAGTGGCTGAGAACCAGACGTCAAAGTGGATGGAAAGGGGGTCGAGCGGGCTTTGTGGCACACAGCTGGGCAGGAAGATTGTGATCACTGGAGGCCCCTCTCCTACCTGGACACTCATGCTCTCCTGATGCATTTCTCTGCTGACAGGCTTAATAGTTTAGAAAACATCCTAGAAAAATGGAGTCCGGAAGTCAAGCCATTCCGCCCTGACATGCCCATCGTCCCGCTTGCGAACAAGAAGCATCTCCAGAACAATGAGCGCCCAGGGCAGGAGCTGACCAAGGTGAAGGGGGAGCTGGTAAAGGCCTTTTCTGCCTTCCTTTGGTTTCATGCTTGAGGCACCCATAACCAGCCAGCACTCACGCCCCCTTCTGACAACCCCGCCGTGGTGTCACAGGTAGGTCCATCAGAGCTGCAGGGGGCCAAGGATGTGTTTGTGAGAATGTCATCAAGAGCCAGTGCAGCAGGGTGACCCATTCAGGTATCCCCTTGCCTGGCTGGGTTCCAGACTGGCTCTGTGCCACCAGTCCCCTACGTGGCCTCGAGCAAAGCGCCTGACCCCTCTCTGCTTTCGTTTTAGTGTGTATATTCTCACAACGTCAGAGAGGAAAGGGAAGCCCTTCAGGGAACAAAGATTAGGAAAACTGGGGGAGGTTTGGGGGAGGGCATCAACGTGGTCCCATATTCTTTTCCAGCATGCAAAAGTCCTCAGTGTGCAGAGCTGTGAGCCCATTGCAGCAACCGCCCAGCACAGGTTCGTCTCGTCCAGCTGGAATATGAAACCATCTGTCCACATGAGCAGAGGAAACCCTAGGACCTGGCATCAGACTGTGAATGTGGTTGAGACTCGGCCCAGCTGTCTGAACTCACGCAGGTCGCTTCAATTTCTCAGTCTCACCTTTAAATCAGGATAACCATAGCACCAGCCTCCTGGGAATGGATTAAGTGGTGCCCACAAAATGTCTCACACAGTATCTAGTATAGGGGTGAGTACTTCAAAACCAACGGCCACTCCTGTTTTTTTGGAGTGTGCTCAGAGCAACGATATTGCAAATAAAGACAGAAAGAAGCAACTTTCCCCCTTCATACATCCAGAAAGGAGGGATTTGGATTTGAATTTGAATTCCCCTGGGATTTCAGGCCCATCCCTTTGAATCAGCAGTTCGGATGCGGTTGCCATCGTCTTGGTGGCCATGAATGGCTGATGTGGAGGCATGTCATATTTTCAAATTAAAAAAAAAAAAGATTGTTTTTTATTTTTAATTTATTAAAAAAAATTTTTTTTAATGTTTACTCATTTTTGGAAGACAGAGAGAGACAGAGCACAAGCAGGGGTGGGGCGGAGAGAGAGGGGGGCACAGAATCCGAAGCAGGCTCCAGGCTCTGAGCTGTCAGCACAGAGCCCCACGCGGGGCTCGAACTCACGAACTGTGAGATCATGACCTGAGCCGAAGTCGGATGCTCAACTGACTGAACCACCCAGGCGCTCCCCCCCGCAAAAAAAATTTTTTAACGTTTATTTTTGAGAGCGAGACAGACCGTGAGTGGGGGAGGGGCAGAGAGAGAGCGAGACACAGATCAGGAGCAGGCTCCAGGCTCTGAGCTGTCAGCACAGAGCCTGACACGGGGCCCGAACTCATGGACCATGAGATCATGACCTGAGCTGAAGTTGTATGTTTAACCGACTGAGCCACCCAGGCGCCCCCAATGTGTCATATTTTCAAAAGCCGCCTCGACTTGTCTGACAAGGAGACACTGTTTCTATAACGTAGTTGTCTCCAATTTGTAAAATTCCATCTACAGATTTCCCCCCCTCCCCTTCCTACTCTCTACTGTCTCTTGCTGCACATCCTAAGAAAAGTCATGCCTACCAGGAGGGCATAACTAAATCTCGATAAGACACTCGACTCGTTTAAACTCAACTTTGTCCAGCTGGGTTCCTCTGATAAAACACATTTCAGCCAAGAGTTACTCAAGAATTCCTTAATCCCTAATCCTTTTGGTAAACAAGGCATTGAATAAATGTATTTCTCATCCCTCTGAAAAAAAAAAGCCTTTCAAAAGGTTCAAAAGGTGGCATTCTCATTTTACCTGGCGGATCCTTTTTACTTCCTCCAAAGGACTGACATTAACATCCACTGCCTTCCCCAACCCCTGCAAAAAAAAAAAAAAAAATCTACATTAAAACCTTCCACATGTCAACATTCCAGGGTGAGAAACATGTATGTGCCACAGTTCAGAAGTCGGAACCTGTAACCTCCACGGGTTGCATTTTGTCAGTCACTGTAGAGAAAAGCTGGGGTATAATTCCACTCCCGCCACGCGGTCTACTTGCTTCTGGCCAGTTAGTTGTCTCCATGTCAGTTTCATCCGTGAGATGAGTTGCTTTGCGGGACTTCATTCATTCATTCTACAAATATTTGTTCGACCAGAGATGAGCAAGATAGGTAAGGTTTCTGTCCTGTGAAGCAATCCAGTGTGGGCACCGGTGTGAACAGAATCGCAGCCCCAGGGTATGGAGGCCACGCTGCCATGATGAGGGTGCAGGGTAGGGGAGTTTGGGGGCCATCTGAGGATGAATTTTGATGAATTCATACATGACTTTTGATAAATGCATACAATCACATAGTCACAATCAAGATGTAGAACAGTTCCAGGACTCCCCAAATCATGCTATTCCATCTTTATAGACAGTCCCCTTCATTCATCCCAGCCCCTGGCAACCACCTTCCACACACTTTTCCAAAGTTCACACCAAAGAGACTTTGTCTCTTCCAAAATATGTAAGTGGAATCACACCTGATGTAGCTTTTTGAGTCCTGATTCTTTCACCAAGCACAATGCATCTGAGATTCATCCACGTTGTTGCAGCTATCAGTGACCGGTTCCTTTTTATTATTGAGTATTTGTTATTCCATGGTATAGGCATATACTACAGCTAATTTATATCCATTCACCAGCTGGAAGGCATTAGGTCATTTCCAGGTGGGACGATCACAAATAAATCTGCGATTATTTCATACTGGCTTTTGTGTAGACGTTAAGTTTTTATTTCTCCTGGGTAAACACCGAGGAGTGGATTACCGAGTTGAATGGTGAGTGTATGTTTGGCTTCATAAGCAGTTGCCAAAACAATTTCCAAAGTGACTCTACCACTTTGGATTTCTACCGGCAATGTATGCACCCTCACCAGCATTTGGTATTGTCATCGTGGCTTGTTTTCATTTCAGCCATTCTGATGGACACATAAAGATTTTTGTCTACTATAAACAGGGCTACACTGAATATTCTTATGCACATATCGTTGGTAATTAGATGTGAGTGTATGTGTAAGATACATTTCTAAAACTGGAATTGATGGATCATAGGGTGTGAAAGATTGACTAGATATTGCCAAATAGCCTTCTGAGAAGGTGGGGCCAATACACCCACATTCCAGCGAGGAATGGTGATGCCTGTTTCCCCACATCCTTTCCAACACAGTGTAGTACCCAATTTCAGTACATGTTTTTCAATGAAATTTTACCTTATATACATATTTCTTAATATTTAGTTTTGAGAGACAGAGAGAGAAAGAGAGAGAGAGAGAGTGATAAGAAGTGGGGGAGGGGCAGAGAGAGTAAGAGACACAGAATCCTAAGCAGGTTCCAGGCTCTGAGCTGTCAGCACAGAGCCCAATACGGGGTCTAAACACACAACCCCCGAGATCATGACCTGAGCTGAAATTGGACGCCTAACTGACTGAGCCACCCAGGCACCCTGAAATTTTACTTTAGATGACTGCTGTGTGAGTATCTACCTCATCGGGTTGTTGGTGACAACTTTAAGTAAGGCTTTAGAGGTGTACCTGTCACACAGAGAGTGGCAATGGATATTAACTATTGTAATGATTACCACTACTAATCAATCAGTTGCATTACTGTTTGTCTCTCTCTCTGAGTTCCTCATCAACATATCCAGCAATGCTTTTCTCTGAGGAGCTCAAACTTCCTACCTATGGAATTTAGTTAATCCTTATAAATCTCTTGAGATGTTGGCCAGGAATTCAGGCTCTGTGGGTTTTACAGAGTAGGGAAGTGGGATGAATAGGGCCTTTCTAAATTTACAGAACAGATCTGAGTTCTACAAGGTCAAAATTAGGGGTGCCTGGGTGGCTCAGTCGGTTAAGCGTCCCAAATCAGCTCAGATTGTGATTTCGTGGTTTGTGAGTTCAAGCCCTGCATTGGGCTCTGAGCTCACAGTGCAGAGCCTCTTTGGGATTCTCTCTCTCTCCCTCTCTTTCTCTCTCCTTCTCTGCCCCTCTCCCACTTGCATGTGCACATGTTCTCTCTCTCTCTCAAGATAAATATACTTAAAAAAAGGAGGGGGGCACCTGGGTAGGCTCAGTCAGCTAAGTGTCCAACTTTGGCTCAGGTCATGATCTCACTGTTCATGAGTTTGAGCCCCAGGTTGGGCTCTATACTGACAGCTCGGAGCCTGGAGCCTGCTTTGGATTCTGCGTCTCCCTCTCTCATGTTCTGTCTGTCTCTCAAAAATAAACATTGTAAAGAAAAAAATTAAAGAGGCGTAGTCAGGTAGCTCAGTCAGTTGAGCGACCGACTTGGACTCAGGTCATGATGTCATAATTTGTGAGTTTAAGCCCTGCATCTGGCTCTGTGCTGACAGCTCAGAGCTTGGAGCCTGCTTCCGATTCTGTGTCTCCCTCTCTTTCTGCCCCTCCCCTGCTCACATTCCCTCTCTCTCTCTCTCTCTCTCTCTCTCTCAAAAATAAACATTATACATTTTTCGTTACTAAAAAAAAATACACCAGGAACGAGGACACACATCATAACTGAAACAAAAGTTTCAAAAAACAGTATTTCCTTGTTTGCTGTTTGTTCCATTCCATTTCATTAAAAATATGTTCACCGGGGGCCACTAATAAATAGATTTTAAAACGTACTATGGGTAAAGACTAGCAGTTTAAAGAGCACTGTTCTACGATCTAAGTCACAGATGCTGGCCTTCCTGGCAATGGAAGGAAGCATAGAGTTGGATTCCTAACTGGAATCACAGAACCTCCCACTGTTTTGGATACAAAACTGGGATGGTAGAGTTTATTCGTTCATCAATTATTCACAGAAAGCTCTTGGACTCCTCATGTGTACTACCCAGTATTAAGTGTCAGTGGAAGAGAACAGCTCTAGAAAAGCAAGAGGCCTGGATTCCAATCACCTCCATTTGCTGGTGATCTTGGTTAAGCCTCATCAGTTATCAAAGACTCAGTTGCCTCCTTTGTAAAATGGGACTAAGAGTAGAGAAATCAACGAGCCAAAGTGTGTAAGATTTAGCACACTGTCAGGCTCCTAGTAAGTACTTAATGCAGGGGTTCTCGAGGTGTGATCCCCAGGCCAGCAGCGTCCCCGTCACCTGAGAACTTGTTAGAAAAGCAGTTCTCGGATCTCATCCTAGATTGACTAAATCAGCAACCTCAGGAGTGGGGCCCTTTAACAAGTCTTCAAGGGGACTCTCAGACACTCTCAAGTTTGAGAACCACAGGCTCAACACATGGTAACCATTGACAATTAGTCCCTGAGGCTGCAGAGACGAGCAGTGGGGACACGTTGGAAATATTAGTCAACTAAAGTGCCAGTGGCACGCAAAGGTAAAGGATCTTGGTCCTGACTCCTCCTCCCTCCTCCCGCAGCACCTAGAGAGCTCGCTGATTGGTGAAATCCCTCCGGAGAGTCACCACCCAACCAACCCCGGAGAGAGAAAACTGAAAGGGGTGGGACCGAGTGTAGCGAGAGCGGCGCACCTATTGGCTGTAGACCATGCCGCAGAGAGGGGCGGAGCTGCGCGTGCGCACAGCCGAGGCGCGCCCCTGACGGCGGTTGAAAGATGGCGACTGTCGCCGAGCTCAAGGCTGGTGAGTGCGCGTGGGCCGTTTGCCGGGTGAAAGGCGTCTGGCCTTCCTCTTGTGAAAAGGATGGAGCGAAAGGAGCGCGCGCGAAACAGAGTCCGGCTTTCCGGGGGCGCGGGGCTCGTTCTGCGGCGTCAGGGTCGGCAGAGCGTCCGACTGGTGTGGCGGCCGCTGCGCCCGGGCCCTGTGTGAGGGAAGCGGTCGCACTGGGGCAGTTTTGAAATCGGCTTTGAGCTGGAGCAGGAGCTGCGGGACCCTCATGTGCCCGAGGGGCCTGCAGTCCTGCACATTGGGCCTCTGGGCGCATTTGTGAGACCGCTCTCGGGCCGAAGCTTTGGGCCGCTCCCTTCATGTGGGACTGAGTGATGACAGTACCCACAGCCATTATTGGGGTTAGGTACAGTCCCAGACCGTTAGCTCAGTTGTCACTGAATCCTTGCAACAACCTGTGAGGTGCGTCCCGCTCTCCATGGGGAAAAACTGGCGGTGGGAAGCTGCCTGGCCATTCTCCTGGAGTTTTCAACAGAGTTCCACAAAGGTGCGGGTCGATTAAGCTGGAAACGTTTGTTCACCGTTGATTTTGTGTGATCGGATGTCCAGACAAATAATAGTAGTTATAGTTACAAGCGACAGAGCCTTAAATGTCAAGCACTACCCAATCCCAGTATTGCCTAATAGATCCTGTGTCATAATCTCATGCCCATTTTATAGACTGGGAAATAGAGGTGCCGAGAGGTGAAATAGCTCGAGCAAAGCGCCTTAGCTGGGAGGCCCGGTGCGAGAGCCTAGATCAGCCGCACCTGAACTCCAGGTCTTAATCCCTGGATGCTGCTGCTACCCAGTTTATAAAACCAGTTGAGTTTTCAGGGAACTTGGGATCCAAATCAGTAATTCTAAAAGATTTGGCAGGGAGGGGTTGAATCCCTTTGAGAAGAGGATGCTGGAAGCATTGACATAAATATGTGTTTGGGCGCCGGGCTGAACAGTCCTGGAAAAGGCATGCCTTTATCCACAAGAACAGACTTCACGGGAATCCGTTCTCACTCCCCGCAGGGAATACGTAACACATGTGATATCGCATCAGCTCCAGAGGATTTATCTTTTTTTTTTTTTTAAAGATTTTTTTTCAGTTTATTTATTTATTTTGAGAGGGAGAGGGACAGAATCCCAAGCAGGCTTTGCACTGCCACCACGGAGCCCGATGGCAGGGCTCGAACTCACACGAGATTGTGACCTGAGCCTAAATCAAGAGTCAGAGGCTTAACCCACTGAGCCACCCAGGCGCCCCACTTCAGAGGATTTAAAGATACTTTGGGGAGGGGGGCACCTGGGTGGCTCAATTGGTTAAGCCACCGGCTCTTGATTTAGGCTCAGGTCACGATCCTGCGGTTGCGAGTTGGAGCCCCACGTGGGGGCTCTGCGCTGACCGTGGGGAGCCTGCTTGGGATCCTCTCTCCCTGCCCCTCTCCTGCTCACGTGTTCTCTCCCTTCCCCCCCCCCCAAATAAATAAAAAACTTAAAAAAAATAAAGGTATTTTGGGATATTAAGGCAAGTTAAGAACCTCTTTCTGAAGTTGTTGTAGCACCGTGTTTTAAACAGAATAGAAGGAAGGGCAAAATAATACAGAACCCCAAAAGAAGATGTAACTCTGGGGTTTAGGAGTGTCCTCCAGAGATCTAGGGAGCCCTTTATGTTTTTTCTGTGTTGCCCAGTTCTGAATATGCTCTGGGTCCAAGAGAATCTCAGTGACAGTGTGTTTCCCAATCAGTTATTGTACATTGTATGGACTTGTGCCTTTTTGAAGCTTTCACATCTCCCTTGGTTCCCTTGTCCCTTTTTGAAGCTCTGCATCTCCCTTGGTTCTGCCTCCGAGAGGTGGAGCTCATCATGTTGGAGAGAGCAACTGAGGCGTGAGCTGGCGATGAGACAGACAGCCTAGATTTCCTAACTCCAGCTTCATTAATTCGCATTTCTCTGCTGAGTTTGAGGCTGTGCTTTGTGCACATACAGTCTTTGGGACAGGATCCTGGCCAGCGAAAACTCTCCCATCTACTTCCAAAGATGGAGTTAAAGAACGGGTTCGGTTATGATCCCAAGACTGTGATAAGGCTGGACCTTCCTTTTATGGGCCTGTTACAAAGTCTGATTGGGTGATAACTGTACTTGCATACCTGCCAAATAGGTTGAAGGGATGATTTAAAAACAAGGAGCAAGAAAGGTTAAAATTCAGTCTAGATTTTATCTCTGTAATGGAATCCTAAGACCCAGGTTTTTGTTGTTGTATAATAAAGCTTTAAAGGAATTTTATGACAAATGGATACGTTCTTTGGGCTCTGTTGAGTTTTTCTTTATGTTGATGTACTTATTTGGTGCCTTGGGTAGGGCACAGTATGTATTAAACTATGTTTATTACACCCTGTATTATAATGCTCCCAGGTAGAGTTTTTGAGCTCTTACTGTGTTCTAGGCACTGTGGGTGAGAGGTGTTGATTGTCTGGGTTTGTTACTTAGCCTTGAGGGACAATGTGAACGAAGAAGGTTCCAGATCACTGCAAGGAATGATGCCAATTCAGCCCTGTCCCCGTCAGTATCTATACTAACATTTATAGGTAAATCTCATTATCATAACTGATACAGCAATCCGACCCTTGCTCCTCAAGAAGTTAGATTACACTCAACATATATATCCCTGATGTCTCAAGGTGGCAGTGATAGATTTCTAACTAGGCTAATCTACGTGTTAGATTTCTAACTAGGCTTATAATTTCAGAATCCTGTTGTTTTTTAGGAAATTAACTTGTGTCTTAAAAAAACAAACACAGAAATACCTTTTTCCTCTGAATGGGCCATTCCCCAAGGGTTCTGAATAGCATAGGTTTTTATCAAAAGACAACATATTCTTTCCTTTTATGGAATGCATTCGTTGTCTTTAATCATCTTTCTACACCAGAGATTTTCGTGACATATAGAACCTATCTGCAGTGCTAAACACTCTTGAAAACATACGAGTCAGTAAGGGTTAATTTCAGGCCCCAGTGAGCTAATTCTATGCTCCCTTTTCCTCCCTCACTAAAGATGCATACCAGACTATAGCTACTGACAGTGATGATGTTAGAAAGATAAACTTGAGTTTGCTTAAATATATTAAAATATCAAATCATTGCACCTTGAGAACTTTATATTTTTATTACAAACATGAATTGTGGTAGCTAATTGGATAACTTGCATTTAGCACATTGTTTAGATCGAAACAGTGGGTATTAGGCCACTTTACTAGTTACACATTTTTCTTCCAAGTATGCCTAAGAATTGAGGAGTGCCTGGCTGGCTCAGTTGGTGGAGTGTGCGACTCTTGATCTCAAGAGTTTGAATGAGTTCGAGCTCCATGTTGATGTAGAGATTACTTAAAAAAAAAAAAAATGACCAAATTTGTTCCATGATTGAAACATAATATTTTATATTTAACAGTTTTAAAGGACACCTTGGAGAAAAGAGGAGTATTAGGGCATTTAAAAGCAAGGATCCGAGCTGAAGTTTTCAATGCCCTGAATGATGAAAGTGAACCCCGACCGCCGTTGTCTCATGAAAACCTTCTAATTAATGAATTAATTCGGGAGTATTTGGAATTCAACAAATACAAGTATACAGCATCTGTCCTCATATCAGGTAAGAGGTTATTGTTACTTACCTGAAACAACATCTGCTTTTTCCCTGCCCTCAATTCTCAGAAAATGTTTACGCTGGAAATCCGATTCCATTACCACAGTGTCATCTGAGTGACAGGGACATAAACGTCTCATGGGTTCTTTCCAGAGCTTGAACAAGTTCTCATGGGGCTTATTGTATTGTAGGGGAAAGTAGATAAACACTAGGTGCACCCTTTGAAAAATCGCCTGATGCTGAGAATAAGCAGTTGTTGACATTTTGTTTGCTGCTAGCTTTTTTCTATAGATATACTTTAAAAATACAGTTTTGATGTATATAGTTTTTGTTAAAAAATAAGAAGCACTAGAGATAAAACTTTAAAATACTGCTACTATTATAGGTGAGGGATATATGCAAATGTGTGTAAAAGCGTGATATTTGAAATGGATTAGGAAGGAGTTTACTTTCCTCTTGGGAGTTAACCTTGGTATTGGGGGGAGGAGATGGACAGTTGAAGAGACATTTATCTGTTAAACTTTATTTGTGAAGAAAGTAAACTGAAAGGAATGCACGGTAGTCAAGACTTTCCTCTGGGCTGAGGGAGAAATGGGATTGGAAAGATTGCACCTGTATCATTTGATGGCCTTGTTTAAGCTTTGCTCTGTGCTTTAAGATTGTTTCACCTCTCATTAAAGAAAAGAAACCATGAAGTAGATTTTGGAAGAGAGAATGAGTTCTTCGAGATGCTGGGACTTTGATTTAACAGCTCTTTTATTGATATTCTAGATGTCTTATTTAATGTTAAGCATATACCTTAACTGAATAAAGACCAGGATTTTTAGTGGTCTAAGGATCTTCAGTATCAGTATCCACTTTCCTCAGTTTGTTACAGATGGCTACATAATACTATTAGTACTCAGAAAAGAAGAAAATTGTGAAAATAGAATGAACGCGGTCTTGGACTTGGGCTTCCCTAAAATGAAGTATGGTAACCATCATTTTAAGTTTCATATTAAGTGTCTCGGCTTTGTTCAAAAAGTGAGGTATAGTTAACAGTACGATATACCTTTTTTAGTATACACCTCGATGAATTTTACCAAATGCATAGTTTTGTAACTACCACCTCAATTACAGTCTCGATGTAGAGTATTTTCATCACCTCAAAAAATTCTCTGCCCTGTTGTGGTCAACTTCTTTGTCTACCGCCACCCCTAGCAACCACTGATCTGTTGTTTTCTGTACCTGTCATTTGCCTTTTCCAGAATGTTATAGAAATGAACCCATTCAGGAAGTAGCCTTTTGAGTCCGCTTCCTTTCACTTAGCATAATGCATTTGAGATTCAGCTGTGTTGGGTTTTTTTCCCCCTGAATAGCACTCATTTGTATGGCTGTGCCCATTTTATCCATTATCGCCAGTGGTTTGTAGTTTTTGGCAATTATCAAGCTGCCATAAACATTCACACACAAGTTTCTGTGTGAAAGTAAGCTTTCGTTCCTCTTGAGTAAAGAGCTAAGAGTGGGATTGCAAGGTTGTGTGTGGTAAGTACATGCTCACCTTTGTAAGGAATGGCTCAACCCGTTTCCAAAGTGGCTGTGCCATTTTGCATCGCCTACTGAAAATCTGAAAAGTCTGTATACCTGGTGAGTGGTTCTTATCAAAATCATATGTGCTTTTTAGATGAATAAAGACACCTGATTTTTCCTCCAGAATCTGGTCAGCCTGTAGTACCATTGGACAGACAGTTTCTCATTCGGGAACTAAATGCATTTGAAGAATCAAAGGATAACACAATGTAAGAACTTTTTTTTTTCCTATAATTTATTCATTTTTTTTATAATTTACATTCAAGTTAGTTAACACATGATGCAACAATGATTTCAGGAGTAGATTCCTTAAGCCCCTTGCCCACTGAGCCCATCCCCCCCCCCACAGCCCCTCCAGCAACCCTCAGTTTGTTCTCTATATTTCACAGTCTCTTCTGTTTTGTCCCCCTCCCTGTTTTGATATTATTTTTGCTTCCCTTCCCTTATGTTCATCTGTTTTGTATCTGAAAGTCCTCGTATGAGTGAAGTCATATGATATTTGTCTTTCTCTGACTAATTTCACTTAGCATAATACCCTCCAGTTCCTTCCACGTAGTTGCACCTGGCAAGATTTCATTCTTTTTGATCGCCGAGTAATACTCCATTGTATATATTATATACCACATCTTCTTTATCCATTCATCCATCAGTGGACATTTGGGCTCTTCCCATACTTTGGCTGTTGTTGATAGTGCTGCTATAAACATGGGGGTGCATGTGTCCCTTTGAAACAGCACACCTGTGTCCCTTGGGTAAATACCTAGTAGTGCCATTGCTGGGTCGTAGAGTAGTTCTCTTTTTAATTTTTCAGAGAACCTCCACACTGCTTTCCAGGGTGGCTGCACCAGTTTGCATTCCCACCAGCAGTACAAAAGAGATCCTCCTTTCTCTGCATCCTTATCAACATCTGTTGTTGCCTGAGTTGTTGATGTCAGCCTTTCTGACAGGTGTAAGGTGGTATCTCAGTGTGGTGTTGATTTATATTTCCCGGATGATGAGTGATGTGGAGCATTTTTTCATGTGTTGGTTGGACATCTGGATGTCTTCTTTGGAGAAGTGTCTATTCATTGTGCCAATTTCTTCAGTGGATTATTTATTTTTTGGGTATTGAGTTTGATAAGTTCTGTATGGATTTTGGATACTAACCCTTTATCTGATATGTCGTTTGCAAATATCTTCTCCCATTCCATCAGTTGCCTTTTAGTTTTGCTGATTGTTTCCTTCGCTGTACAGAAGCTTTTTATTTTGATGAGGTCTCAATAGTTCATTTTGCTTTGGTTTCCCTGCTCCCAGAGACGTGTTGAGTAAGAAGTTGCTGTGGCCAGGGTCAGAGAAGTTTTTGCCTGCTTTCTCCTCGAGGATTTTGATGGCTTCCTGTCTTACATTGAGGTCTTTCATCCATTTTGAGTTTATTTTTGTGTCTGGTGTAAGAAAGTTGTCCAGGTTCATTCTTCTGCGTGTTGCTGTCCACTTTTCCCAGCACCACTTGCTGAAGAGACTGTCTTTATTTCACTGGATATTCTTTCCTGCTTTGTCAAAGGTTAGTTGCCCATACATTTGTGGGTCCATTTCTGGGTTCTCTATTCTCTTCCATTGATTTGAGTGTCTATTTTTGTGCCAAGAACTTTTTTAATAACTTTTTTTAAAATAAAAACTTGGGGGGTGCCTGGGTAGCTCAGTCGGTTAAGCGGCCGACTTTGGCTCAGGTCACGATCTTGCGGTCCGTGAGTTCGAGCCCCGCATTGGGCCCCTGTGCTGACAGCTCAGAGCCCGGAGCCTGTTTCGGATTCTGTGTCTCCCTCTCTCTGACCCTCCCCCATTCATGCTCTGTCTCTCTCTGTCTCAAAAATAAATAAAAACGTTAAAAAAAAAAAATTTAAAATAAAAACTTAAAAATAAATTTTTAGATAGTGTTGTATTGGAGTCATAATCACATAGTGGTGGTTTTATTTCATTTTAATTCAGCAGGTATTTATTTGGCTCGAGTGTGTCTAACACTGCACCAAATCCAAGGTGTGTAGCAATAAACAAGATAAGGCGTCTGCTCCCTGGAGCTAAAATTCCTGTGGTTTCAGAGGACTGAGCAACAGTCCTGCTAAGGGTCACGTTTCGTGGTTTCTTGGTCCATACCCCACCCCCCCCCCCACTTTTATTTCCCATCTGAGACTATCTTTTATCACTTGTTTCCTTACTCACGCTGAACTCTTCCTCCCGATTATTTCCTTCACTTCAATTTAGGAATATATTCAGATCCCCCCAAAACCCAATCAACTTGTTTTGACCATTGAACTTAGTGAAAACCAACCCTCTGTTTTCATTTTGTTACTGTCCCCTCTTTTGCCCTCTCTGCATGTTAAAGTCTATCACCATTTATACTGAAACTCTGCCCTTGAAAGGAAGGGTGACCACTTTTGAGTAGTTTCTTGGTTCTTTTCTTACTTCAGAGTTGCTTAAACTTTTCCCAGAGAATCCCTGAATGGCAAAAAAAAAAAAAAAAAAAAAAAAAACAACAAAAACGTACATAAGAGTCCAGGGGACATGGCTCAAAGCAGCCTTTCCATTAGCAAGAAATTTCTTTGAAATCTTATGTTTTCTCTTTCGAAAACTTTATTGAATTTTTTTCTTTCTACTTCATGATATAATTGTTTTACCATAAAGATGTTATAAAGGACATACCAATTAAACTGAACTTTCCCACAAGTCTTTGCACAATGAATGTTCTAGGATCATACTCCACCTTTACCCTGTACTTTGTCCCAAGGCCCCAGCCCCAAGAGTGGCTGTATATTGTGTATTTCGAGTTTGAGAAGCTCAATTTCACTGGAGTTTCTGTGGCATTTTGTAATACTGACTCTTCTCCCTTAAAACACGTATTGTCATTTGTCTTTTATGACCTTTACTGTCTAAGTTTTTCTTTCCCTAACAGTGTTCTCAATTTCTTCATTGGCTCTTTTAGGCTTCCTTTAAATTGTGACCACTCAAGTTTTGTCCTTAACAAAACTTTTTATCTTGTCCCCTCGCCCACTTTTCTGAGTATGCCTGAGTCTTTAATGGTGCCTCTGAGCTGTGACTCCACTTTACATCGAACACATGCCCTAAGTTGTGGGCCCACGTTTCTGCTGGCATCTCAAACTCACTGTGTCCAAAAATTAAATCTGTTTTCATCTCCTTAAACCCCCCTCGTAGGTTCCTCATGTAGCCCTTTGGGTCTTCAACTCAGAGTCCATTTATGTTTGTGGCTCCAGCTCCTTTCTCCACCAGTCACTTTGCACATCGCATCCCTTCTACCTCTGCGGAATCTCCCATCCACTCCCGCTGCCCCACGCTGTGTTGTTCAGAAGCCGTCTGCTTTCTCTGTCTCTAGTCGCTTTCTTTTCCAACTTACCCTTCAAACTGCCGCAGCTTGCTTTCTGAAAGACAGTTACTGCTTTGCTTAAAAACACTTCTGTTGTGAAGTTTTCAGATTTTAAAAAGTAATATGGATTGTAAGATTGAAATTTGCTCACCCACAAAAGTAACACACACATTTACAAAAGTAAATGTGTGAGATGATGGATATGTTACTTAATTCACTGAGGAGAATTCCTTTGCCGTGTGTGTGTGTGTGTGTATGTATATGTATATATATATGTATATACATATATATATATATATATATATACATATATATATATATATATATATATAAATATAAATATCAAGTTATCACCTTATATAGTTTAAATACCTTACAATTTTATTTCTCAGTTATACATCAGTAGAGCTGGGGGAAAAAAGGTAAAATGGTAAGTATACCACATACTAGATACATGTGCCAGTGTGAGCGTAAGGTGGTTTTCCACAAACACATTCATATTTTTCAGAGAAACTTAAGAATTTGCATACAAAGTAGGATAAAGTCTAAAATAGCCTTATGTTAGGTCAAGCCATGCCACCGAATGAGTTTGCCAAATTTATGAAGAAGACTAGTTTTCAGAGTTTCTGTGTTTTAACATTGCAAATAAAGTATTGTAAGGCTGAACCTGAAAAAATATTCTCCTTTTTTAACTTGTATTTTTTTTTTTTTATAAATTTTTTTTTAATGTTTATTTATTTTTGAGAGAGACAGAGACAAAATGTGAGTGGGTTGGGGCAGAGAGAGGGAGGTGCAGAATCCGAAGCAGGCTCCAGGCTCCAAGCTGTCAGCACAGAGCCCGACGTGGGGCTCTAACTCACAAGCCGTGAGATCATGACCTGAGCCGAAGTCGGTCGCTCAACTGACTGAGCCACCCAGGCGCCCCTTAACTTTTATTTTTTAAAAAATCTTAGTATCCATGAATTTGTGGATTAAATATACTAGTTTTTTTTTTCTAATAACATTTAAAAATAACTGAATCTTAAAATTTTAAATCTTAAAAACTTTATTGGTGTTAAGAACAAGATTGTTTACATTTAAAAATCTTCTTGAACCAATTAGCTCTTTGGGACACATTGGTTTAAAATAAACGAAAAGAGGGGCGCCTGGGTGGCTCGGTCGGTTAAGCGTCCGACTTCAGCTCAGGTCATGATCTCACGGTCCGTGAGTTCGAGCCCCACGTCGGGCTCTGTGCTGACAGCTCAGAGCTTGGAGCCTGTTTCAGATTCTGTGTCTCCCTCTCTCTCTGCTCCTCCCCTGTTCATGCTCTGTCTCTCTCTGTCTCAAAAATAAATAAACGTTAAAAAAAAAAAAAAAAAAGTAAAAAAAAAAAAAAAGTAAAATAAACGAAAAGACCTATTTTATGTTCCTGGATTGTAAGATTTATTCCTTTCTAAGAGTTGAGGCATCTTAAATGGAGAAACTTACTTTCCTCCTTTCCTTGTGTTATGAAACAGTTGGCATGCAAGGAGTTACTTATTGCTGCGTAACAGACTGCGCCAGGATTTGGTGGCTTGTAACAACAAACATTTATTATCTGTGGTCAGAAATCTCTGGGTGGGGCTAGTGGGACATTTCTCAGGAGATCCACTTAAAGGGTAGCCAGGGACGTCGTCATTTGAAGACGTGGCTGGGGCTGGAGGATCCCCTTCTATGTGGCTCACTCACATGGCTGCTTGCACGAGACTCCATTCCTTCCATGTGTACCATTCCCTAGGATAGCTTGAATGTCCTTATGACGTGGTGACCCAGCAGAGAAGGCAAGGAGGAAGCTGAGGGGCACGGTGGTTTGTGACCCAGTCTTGGAAGTTGCACAGCACTCTCATTTAATATGTTTTTTGGTTCAAAGAAGTGACTTGAGCCCACACTCCAGGAGAAGGCAGTTAGGCCCTACCTTTTGGAGGGAAAGGAATGTCATACTTTAAGCTATCACACCAGCTAATAAATAGTTGTCCCCAAAAACTCAGTTAAGTTGTATTTTCAGTGATGAGATTGGAAACATTTCTGGTGTGCTTCTGTCTCTCCCATCATCAGCCACATAGCTTCCGTTTGTGCAGGGCTGCTCGTGTACATCTCTGAGCAGTATATTGTAATGCAAAGAGTATGGGACTTGGGATTCAACTGGAAAGTTTATTTACTTACTATCTAAGGAATCTCCAGGGGCGCCTGGGTGGCTCAGTCCATTAAGCGTCCGATTTTGGCCCAGGTCATGATCTCACAGTCTGTGGGTTCGAGCCCTGTGTCAGGCTCTGTGCTGACAGCTCAGAGCCTGGAGCCTGCATCGGATTCTGTGTCTCCCTTTCTCTCTGCCCATCCCCTGCTCATGCTCTGTCTCTTTCTGTCTCAAAAATAAATAAAAACATTACAAAAAATTTAAGAAACCTCCAGCATATCTTCCCTGAGCCTTGGTTTTCTCACGTATAAATTGGGGATGATGATTATGACATCTACAGGGCGAAGATAGAATGGAGAGAGATTTGGAAACTGTAAAAATCACTTTTTCTTTAAACTGCCTGCCCTAAAAATAGCTTATTAAATATTAGTTCTTACCTGACTCCTGAACAGCTAATATTTATATGCCATTTAATATGTGCCAGGCATGGTTTTAAACGCTTGACATTTATGAACTCATTTAGTCCACAATAACCCTAGGAGGTAAGGACTACACTTATCCTCATTTATAGAGGAAAAAACATTTAAGAGGCTGGGGACATTAAGAATCTTGTTGAGGTCAAGTGGTAAATCCAGGATTTGAACCCAGGCAGCCTGGCTCTTGAGACATATGACCTAATTTGACAAGGATTTATTCATCCAGCGTTTCCTGAATACTTGTTGTATTCAGACAGTGCTAGGTACTGGGAAGTCTTACACTGGACTTTAAAGTTGAAAAGCTGAATTCCTGTGTATTGTTTGATTTTGTATTTCAGTTTAGTTGATGTTTAAGTTGGTAACATGGGTTCTCTGGATTTTTAAATTGTCTTTCGAGTTAAATGGTACTCTTAAATTTAAATATTTTTTTAAATGTTTATTATTAAGACACAGAGAGAGAGTATGAGCATGGGAGGGGGAGAGAAGGGGGGAGACACAGAATCCGAAGCAGACTCCAGGCTCTGAGCTGTCAGCACAGAGCCCGATGTGGGGCTCGAACTCACAAACCGTGAGATCATGACCTGAGCCGAAGTCAGACACGTAACTGACTGAGCCGCCCAGGTACCCCAAATGGTACTCTTAAATTTAAAAAAGCATGAATAGTTTGTGATTTCGATAGTAACCCTGCATCTTCTTTAAGTATAGAGAATTACCTGGCCATTCAGGTGGCAGAGGCTGCCTTAGAGTTTTGGGGGCACCTGGATGGCTCGGTTGAGCGCCCAACCTTGAGTTCAGCTCAGGTTGTGATCTCATGGTTATGAGATGAGCCCCGAGTCGGGGTCTGTGCTGCGCATGGAGCCTGCTTGGGATTCTCTCTTTCCCTCTGCCCCCCTCCTCTGTGCGTGCATGCTCGCTTTCTCTCAAACATAAACATAAAAGAGAGGTTTGTTTTAAGCTTTTCCTGTATCTATAATTTTAACTGATTGTGGTTTTCTTCCTGCTATAGACCTCTTTTATATGGAATTTTAGCTCATTTCTTGCACGGAACTAAGGAGGACCTCCAAAATCCATTTTCGAGAGGGTCTTCACTTCAGCCTCCAAACCCAGATCTTGGCAGACAACCTAGCGGAAGAAGGCAAAGGGGTATGAATTTCCTGAAATTCATCATTTTGCTGTCAGCATGTATATTTTCTTAAATATTTCTCTCTGGAATAGTTTTTCTTGAGCTTTTGAGTCATAGTTTAATTCTACTTAGACTTAATACAGTTTTGGTCTTTGTTACTTATCCTAAAAACAAAATGCTTTTTGGAAGGAGAATCTGGAGGGCAATGACTGGACAAAATTCTCAGATATTATTTCTATACAGAAGTTTGGAAAAACCTGATTTTCACATAGATTTGTACTCTTTGGAGCAGGTTAGATTATTGGTGTACTGAACAAATAGCGTTTTATCAAATCATTATTTCCCCCCCCGCCAAAAGTGAGGAAAGATCTCTGCTTACAGATAGAGAAGCCACATGTTTCTGTACCCTTTGCATTTTTATTTAAAAAAATTTTTTTAATGTTTATTTATTTTTGAGAGACAGACAGACAGCATGAGTGGGGGAGGGGCGGAGAGAGAGGGAGACACAGAATCCGAAACAGGCTCCGGGCTCCGAGCTGTCAGCACACAGCCCGACTTGGGACCCTTGGGACCCGAACCCACAAGCTGCGAGGTCATGACCTGAGCCAAGTCAGACTGACTGAACCACCCAGGCGCCCCCTCCCCCACTTTGCATTTTTAGAATACTGTTTGTGGAAGACTGGCAGCTACCTATAAATAACGAATTCTTCGGAGGATAGCCTCGGTTTCTTTCAGAATGCTCCCTCTTCCAATGAGCTTTCTGTTGTTGTGTTCACATCAGCAATAGGCTGTCATTTTGCTAATCTGAACTGAGTGGTTTATTAGCTCCTCCTTTCCAGCTTCGGTCGAGGTGACCTCTTTCTAAGGCCGGTCGTAGGTGGGGCTCAGGCAGCAGATTAACAGAACAGCTATAGCCCTGGAATGTGGAAAGAAACGTGTAGAAACCTCTGAAATACAGATCGCCCTTGGTAGTTTTCATAAGCTGCTGTGACCAGTATTGATCATGCCAAATGCTTGCTGTGTCTCCTCGGATCTGAAAGTGAAGTATTTGTGAGGCAAGGCAACCTCTTGAGGAGGTGATTTCCGATTTCACTACGAGTTATCCATTATCTTAGAATGCTGAGCTGATAGACCGTTGAACAGGAAATCATCCCACCTCCTTACTTTACGCTTGAGCAAACCGACCCTGAGAAGTTAGGTGACTCCTCTGAAGCCTGCAGCTGAACATTTTTAGCCGAGTCGGCATCCCTCCGTGCCCTTCTTGTACACTTTTCAGGGTTTGTGAGGAACTGTCGTGAGTGCCTACTGGCCGGCAAGTACTTAAAACAATTACGTGAGTAAATGTCGAAACGTTCAGATAATACAGTGTAAACTTCCCTTTCATCTCTTCCGTCTTGTCTCGGCCCGACTCCCCACTTTCCCTCCCTTCCACGGAGGGAAGGCCCCCGTTAGCAGGTCGGCAGGTCTCCCTCGGGATCCGTTTCCTACGTATTTATGTATTCTGCTCCTGTGCGTGTCCTCCGGCAGTTGGCTTTTCTTCACTTGTCCTGTCAGCACGTGGACATCCCCTTCTACCTCGTTCTTAACTTCGTGTAGTATCGCGTGGCTTTGCTAATCGTTCGTTACCGATGTGCTGTCATGTTTTTAATTTTTGGCTTCTACCATGTAGCGGTATAGAATTACTTCCTGCCCACACACGGGTTTGTCTTGTGCGGATGCCCAGAAGTCCAGTTGCTGGTTCAGAGCATATACGTACTAAAAAATGTAGTGGATACTGTCTGATTCCCCTCCAGAGCGGCTTTACCAGGTGACGTGCCTACGGAGAGTGTACGATAATCGCACTTTCTCCGCGTGATTGCCACCAGGGGATGTTATACACGCGAACACTCGCTCACGCGGCAGACCCGCGACACGGGTATTTTCATTCCCAAGAGGGAAAATAATCGCTGGAGAGAGCACGTTTCTGGCTTGCAAGCTTTTCATTTTTATTTTCTTCAGTTGTACGACGTAGTAATTCAGCACTTGCCTACAACACCTGGTGCTCATCGCAGGTGCCCTCCTTCGTCCCCATCACCTCTTTCCCCCACCCCCAGCCGCCTCCCCTCTGGCGACCGTTGTGTGCTCTCTCTAGTTAAGAGTCTCTTTCTTGGGTTGCCCCTCTTTTCTTCCCCCTCTGCTCGTGTGTTTTGTTTCTTAAATTCCACATAGGAGTGAAATCATACAGTATTTATTCTTCTGACTGACTGACTTCGCTTAGCATAATCCTTTCTAGCTCCATCCATGTGGTGGCCCCGCTTGAAAGCTTTTTCTAATCGATCTCATTCATGGCTAATGGCTAACAACAAAGTTACAAGGAACAGAGTATTTCTTAACTGAGTTCTGTTGTTTTGAGATGTGGGTCACAGAGTAGCAAGTTGTGGCTTCACACCTGGGAGGTGGGAGGGCTGGGGAGTGGAAGAGAGAGGGAGGGAGAGAGCGAGCGAGCGAGCGCGGGCGAGCCAAAGAGGGAGAGGGGGGAGAGTGCATTAGTTACTTTGGGGCTTCAGAGGCTCCGCTTAGAGTGGGTAAACCTTTGGGCGCTTACTCTGTGGAAAGCTCAGAAAGGAGGATGGCAGCTGAACTAAAGAAGAACCGTGATTTTGCAAGTTATTTTTCTTGACCGTCAAAAATTTTCTTGATAACAATGAACTCTTTGTGGAATGATTAAAAACAAATTTTTTTTAATGTTTATTTTTGAGAGAGAGAGAGAGAGAGAGGCAGAGCGTGAGTGGGGGAGGGGCAGAGAGAGAGAGGGAGACACAGAAACGGAAGCAGGCTCCAGGCTCTGAGCCATCAGCACAGAACCCGACGCGGGGCTCGAACTCACAGACCGCGAGATCATGACCTGAGCCAAAGTCGGACACTTAACCAACTGAGCCGCCCAGGTGCCCCTGTGCAATGATTTGTGAGGAATTATCAGCCCAAAATTGCATTGTGTCCCAGTCGCGCACTCGAGTATTCTGTTTACTTTCTGGATTCTAGCTTACTGTTTGATGGAAATGTGTTTGATTTGACTACATTGACAAGGTTATGGAGACGTGAAAATAATTATTCTTCGGATTACAATACCTGATCTCTACAGAAGCTCATCCGACTGACATAAAACACTTAAAATGAAATTCTCTTTTATTTGAACACAAGCCTAAAGCATTCCAGCATGGAAGCACTTCCTTTATCAGAGCTTTGAGAGTGCTGAAAAAAAGAGGGTTTATGTAGACACTCTCACCTTTGGAATGGTAACCAGTTCATTAGTGGTGCTGGTATTAGTGCTTGAAATATGGAAGCAAAGTAGTTTTTGGTATAAATAAAAACACAGATATCTCATAGCAGAGAAAATCATTAACGGAGCTTGATTGCACATCTGTAAGGTACATGCATAACAACTTCATTTCTTTACAGTGCTTTTCTAGAAGACCTGAAATGGTTGTGGCCTCAATTTTGTTCTGTCCAGCAAAGCTGCCTAAAAATGAGGGAGGTGGTCATCTGTGATCCAGACCAGTAGTCTCCCATTTTTTATGAGGGTGATCAGCTATGGTGGACTAGTGGGAATGGGTGTAGAAGCAAATTGTCTTTAGAATTAGAAAATCCAGGAGCACCTGGGTGGCTCATTCGGTTAAGTGTCAGACTCTTGATTTCGGCTCATGTCATGATCTCCTGGTTTGTGGGTTCGAGCCCCACATTGGGCTCCGTGCTGACAGCTCAGAGCCTAGAGCCTGTTTCAGAGCCTGCTCCAGATTCTTTGTCTCCCCCTCTCTCTGCCCCTTCCCTGCTCGTGCTCTGTCTCTGTCTCGCTCTCTCACACAAAAATAAATAAACATTAAAAAAAAAAAATTAAAGAAGCATCAAGAAAAGAAAATCCAGTATGTGCTTGTGGTGCTAAAATTGCATATTTCTAACAACTGCCTAGATTTGTATTCTTTTTCTCTTGTCATCTAGTTGTCATAAAAATGGGTTTTTCCATTGTAAAAAGTGTCTGGGGAATATTTTCAGTTCTTCACAATTCTCAGAATTTAGTCTTTGCATTGCATTTTTGTTGCATTTGATTCTTTTAATCTAGAACACTTCTGCCCTCTACCCCTTTGCCTCCATGACAAAAGAAATTCCGCAGAAGTGACTAGGGTCCCTTCTATTGCCAGAGCACAGGGGGTGGTCACTGGGGCCTTGGGCGTTTCTGAACTCTTCCTGGAGCTTTACTGTTGTGTTTTTGACTGAAGATTTTCTACAATTTCTGTGATACTTTTCTGATTTGGGTAGGAAGATGTAAACTGCTAGTTTTTTTTTCTGGCCACAAGAGGGTGCTGCTGAGAGGCATTTCTGTTTGAAGAAAAGTTTCTTAGTTCTTAGTTTCAAAGGTAGAACTTAGTTTCAAAGTTCTTCTTAGTTGAAGAACTTAGTCATCCTTCAAAATGCTCATTGAACATTGTCCTTGCAAATTCCATTCCTTACGTATCGTGTAAGAGAAGTTTATAACTACTACTTACCCATGGGTTTACTCCAGGATGCTCTCTGTTCCACCCTTGAGAGTGAGTCTTTAGTACTAAACATTTCCGATTTCCTCAATAATGGTTTAAAAATGGTGAGTTCCTTTCTTTGTCCCAAGCCACCTGAAGAACTCCTACAATATCAGGGGTGCCTGGGTGGCTCAGTCAGTTAAGCGTCCGACTTAAGGTCCGGTCATGATCTCGTGGTTCACGAGTTCAAGCCCACTGTCGGGCTCCGTGCTGACAGCTCGGAGCCTGGAGCCTCTTTCGGATTCTGTGTCTCCCTCACTCTCTCTCTCTCTCTCTCCCCTTCCCTGCCTCCTTCTTTCTTTCTTTGTATCTCAAAAATAAACATTTGAAATCTTTTTCAAAAAAAGAACTCCTATAGTATTCAAGATACAGCATTCAAAAATACACGTAGATATGTCTGCACACTGCTTATTTTGACTTGGGATAAGTACTGACATTTGTTTCTGTTAATTTCAGATGACCACCTAAGAAAGGAGAAGGGGAGTATTAATAATATTGAAGATCCTCTTGTTTCTCAAGCAGTAAAGAGATGACATTTCCATCTGGGGCGTCTTTTGTCTTAAAATTGTGTGTATTCAGTACCATATTTATTCTGCCAACATTACCAAAATACATCACTAATGTTTGTACTTTGTAGAAATTCGAGTTTCTGCAAAACATTTAGCCCCTCCTGTTTTACTACATTTGTGAATAAAAACTAACTTGTAGCTTCCAGCTTCTTGGATTTGACTTGAAAGAGGAAAAAAAAATACTGTTTTCAGAAGGTATGATAAAGTTTTTTAAATTTGTAAGAGCTAAAGGGATTTTATTAGTACCTGTATGTTCTTAAGAAAAAAAAGTTCAGGCCTTTATAGCCATATGCTCTGCTCTTTAACAAGGTTACATTAATTAAATTTCCTTCGGGCTGGAATTAGGTGGATTTGTAGAAAAATCCATTCATGTTCTGAGAAAACATTTAAAAGAACACTAAAGCCAGAAAAAACTATTTTCTATAAACTTTGTTTTTTTCCTTATGATTAGTGGTTTTTCAGATAACCATTTATAATTAGGTTTAGATATCTGAATTACTATCTAAATTTGAACTTTTAAACTAGGTAACAATGTACTTTTTCTTTCCTTGGACCATTTTGGCTTCTATTGGAAGATTTAATTAAAAGGAAGAGGGGGAAATAATTCTTTCAATTTTGCTGTAAGTAAAACAAAGAGTTTATTTCATTATATAAAGAATGTGGAGTAAGCATGAAGAGACAGGCTTTAGGAGAAATACCAGAAGGCACTTTTTAAAAGATGGCATTGTGTAACCTCCGTGTGGCCTTCAGCTGTGCACTTACAAGGCGAGCTACGCCAGGGGCCGCCACTACCTACTCGGGCTCCGGAAGTCTCATTAAATGCCAGTTTTTCGTTCTTGGGATAAAAAAAAAAAACCGGTAAGAGCTCTTAGTGTGCGATCTCTAAAATGCTATTTTGATATTTATTCAGACATTTTTATAACGTGGAGTCTCCAGACCGATATCCCTGACAACACCTGGCCTGGTCGGCCGGAAGTCGCAAAGCGTGTTCTGGGCGTGAACTGCGCGGGCTCCCGTTTACTGACTGCGTTTAGCTTGAACATTTTCCACAGGGAAAGTGATCATGGCTGGAGCTGGAAAAATTGGCGTCCTCTTCAGGGTGCGGACTCTGTGCTGCCTGTAGAAATTACTGAAACTTTTGACTTTTGACTTTCTGTGCGGTGGTCAGCGTTCAGTCCTTACACCTTAACCAAGAATTTTTATCTGAGTGCCAAAAGTTGTTAAAGAAGTCCCCTGAAGACATACTTGACAAGTGAGAGGATTTTGCGAGGCCCTGTTGACGAGCTAGAATTACTTACATCTCATTTCCATTTTTAAAATTAAATCTATAATCTATGGTAACAGTCACAAATTCCGTTGTATTGGGTGTGGGGATATGAACATCTGAATTCTTCTCAGAAGACTTGGTTTACATGCAAGGATGTTGGCAACGGACGCTAAGTTCACCTCAGGAATTACAATCATGCAGGACTAGATTAAGAAAAAATTCTGGACTTTATCATTTTGGATACTGATATAAAGTCATCATGATAGAAGCTGAACATAATTGTCGCATGTAGTCGATAGTGCTTTTGTATGCATTGTCCTGTCATTTGTTTGCACCCAGGCCACTTTTATACTTTTGATGTATCATTTAATAAAAAACACTGGAGCAACTCGTCTTTGTGCAGAGGCTGTTCCTGTGCCTGTTCGGTCATCAAGAGGTGGACACCAGGACGTGAAGAACGGTTGGAGGTGGCTCCCCGGCAGCCTGGGTGGAGGGTGGAGGGTGAAGGGAGGGAGCTGTGCCCTGCGTGTGCCCTTGCCATCAGCCACCTCACCTGCCACACTTACTCTTCACACCAGGGGCTGGCGGGGACGGTATTGTAACCAGGGACGTGGCCATTTAGGGCTTCGGAAGAGCATATGCAGCACTCTTTTTTTATATTTGGAAAAAGGGAAAACCACCTATTTTCAAAAAACTAAGATTTTTATGATTTCCACAGAGGACCTTAGGTTGAGAAAAATGTACTCCAGAAATGTTTATACTCAGGATATTTGAACTGTGTCAATTAATTTATAAGCCAGTAGTTGAAGAAGGTGCATGGGGCAGAGATAGCAAAAAAAAAAAAAGATCTGAATACAGAGGACCCATTAAGCTCTTGTCCTCTAACTCAAAAAACTAAATCTGCATCACTGCTGGTGGTTTTCATGGGTTGTTAGGAGAAGTTCTCTTCCAGAAATACAGAGAAGTTTTAGGGGAAGACTTGGATTTACACAAAAATAGGATGGGAATTGGGACTGAAGAGGGATTTAGGAAAAGTGGAAATCTAAAACTTGGGCAGTTAAAAAACAGCAGGAACAGAGGTGGCGTTTGAAGATGATAAATTTAGCTTAGCATATATGTTTGCATAGAGTAAACTAATAGCTTTATAATTATGTGCAAGAATGCATTTGTGTATGACTCGCATGCCTGTATGATTATATAAAATTTGATGTGTTCTTTTAACCTAAAGCCAAGTGTACACGAAGGATTAACATTTGTGAGAATATGCCTTTAAAGGCATTTAGGACAATCCTCCCCAGCCACTTGGGTATTTGATTTTTGTAACAACCGTTCTGCAAGGATTGTGTGGTCTTCATTAATTTTTTTTTTTTTAATAAAAGGTAAAACTACCTCTAAAAAAAAAATAGACCTTATTTCTTGGATATAACGTGCACAGAGTTTCCATACACCACCTATGCCCACACTCGCAGCCTCCCCCATTTTTAGCAGCACCCCCCCTCCCCCATCAGGGTGGCACGTTTGTTCCAATCGATGGACCTGCACCGACCACATTCTCAAAGTCCATAGTTCACATTAGGATTCATTTAAGGTGCTGTTCATTCTATGGGTCTGAACAAATATATCATGACCTGTATCCACCATTATAGTATCGTGCACAGTATTTTCACTGCCCTAAACGTCCTGTGTTCTGCCCATTCATCCTCCCTCCCCCCAGGCCCTGGCAGCCCCAGCTCTTTTACCCGTCTTCATGGTGTTGCCTTTCTCAGAATGTCAGATCTGGAATCCTGCAGTGTTTGGTCTTTACAGACCAGCTCCTTTCACGTAGGAATATGTACCTAAGATTCCTCCATGTTTTCGTGGCTTGAGAGTCCGTTTGTTTTTTAGCACCAAATAATAGTGCATCACCTCAGTGTCCCACGGTTTGTCCACTCACCTGCTGAATAGCATCTTGGTCGCTTCCAAGTTTTGGCAATTCCGAACAAAGTTGCTATAAACCAAGTGCAGGCTGCAGTATAGACGTAAGCTTTCGACTCGTTTGGGTAAGTCCTAAGGAGTATGATTTGCCGCATCGTATGTCAAGAGCGTGTCTAGTTTGGGCAGGCACTGTAAAACTCCTCTTGAGAATTTTAGGGGCCTTCCTGTTAGAGAATCTGGAGGTACAAAGGCACCATGAGTGGAAATGGATGAAGGAAAAAGCGTCCCAAGTCACTCTGCTGTGGGGTCCTGTCTTGGAGAAGTGTGGAGCCGTCATGACTGAAACAGAAGTGCCTTTTTGCAAGAGCGATCGAGCCAGGCTTGTGGCCAGGAATGACATCCCTTCATTCACAAGAAGGCATGGTCCTGTGCAAATCTTGGCCTGGAGGCCTTGAGCGCTGATACCCTTCTACATAATTAGGTTGGTTGACCCCGATCTTTGATATCATTAAAAACTGGGGGACAATCACATTTTTGAGCTTTTTTGCTAAAAGGAAAAGACTCCGAGAGATAAATTTCCCCTCTGCCGTCTTGTTTCATGAGTTTATGGAAACTCCCATTACACAGCACCTCAAAGAAAAGACAAGCCAAGGAAACTTACTGGACAGCTCTCAGAGTAACACTTTTTTTAAAAGTATTTTTCCCCCTTGATCTTAAAATAACTGGCTTTTTGAGCCATGAGAAATAAAACAGGCATTTGCTTTAATTACCGTAACAATGCACTTTTGAAGATTCAAACATCTGAGCTTTGGCACTGGACACATATTTAATGAATGACTGTCCCTGAGCACTGGTAGAACGTACCAGAAAGGTATGGAATGCTTTATATAAGGCCTTCACATATGTTGTCCTGTTTAACAACCCAGTAAGGTAGTTGAGGCAAAGATTCTGTCGCTCTGTGCTCCTCCCTGAGAAAACACAGGCTCAGTTCACGGACTATTCTGTGGCTTCAGAATAGAGAGTGAGCAGGCTTCAGAAAGCAGCAGAGCCTGAGGAAGTGATCAAGAGGGTCTGAGATACTCTGGGGAGCGGGGTGGCTGGAGGGGGGACAGGCCTGCCCTCGCCATCAGGCACCCAAGGCCTGTGGTTTCAAGTTGGCTGGGAATAATAGCTAACAGGAAGCTGCACAATATGTCCGTTTCACATGGATCATCTCAACGACTGTTTACCAACAGCCAGGACGTAACTGCTGCTCTTCCCATCTCACAGATAGGGACACTGAGGCACGGAGCAGTTAAAGGAACGGCTCCTGGCGGAACGGCTACAAAGGGGGCACCGGCCACTAACCTCGGAGACCTGTTTTTAGCCTGCAGGCCAATTCACCTGGGCATCTCCCCTTCCCTTTAAAGTCCTTCTGGAAGCGAATCATGGCAACGGTGGGCTCCAGTCCCATCGGGAGCCTGGCAAATCTCTTCGCTGCTCTGGGACCTCAAGTTTTCTCACCTGCAAAATGGGGGTGATCAGGCAAGCCCCCTCCCCCATCCGATCCGGTTACCCAGGGAGGGGTTGTGGACCTAGGTGGGGTGCGTGCGAAGCCCGGAGCCCGGCGGGGGTCTTCCCAGCTCCTCCGACCCCCTCCCCAAGCCCTGTGGCTGGGAGTAGCTGGGGCCCACGTGGGCCCGCGCCGCGCAGTCGCAGCGGCCGGAGGCAGCGCGCCCTCCCCCGCGCCCGCCGCGCCGGGAGGCCGCTCCGCACCATATTTAGTCAGGGGGAGCGGGCAGCCCCGGGCTGGTATGCGGCGCTGGGGATTCCTGCAGGAAGGCGCCCGCGCCTGCCCTTTTTGGGTTGTCGCCCGCCCAGCGCCCCCCGCCGCGCCCGCGGAGGGAGGACCGGCCCGGGGACCCGGGGCCCGTGCGGGGCGGGGAGCGGGGCGCGCGGGTCCCCGGCCTGGCGCGGGGCCAGCCCACCGCCTCGGCTTCCTTTTATGGCCTGTGTGCGTGCGGGCGACGGAGCCCGGGAGAAGACGGAGAGCCGGGGAGAGAGCCGGCGACGGAGAGCAGGAGCCAGAGACGCAGGGCCAGAGATAGAGGGAGACAGTGGGAGACGTCCGGGAGAGACCCAAAGCCAGAGACCGCGGGAGAGGTCGGGAGAGACACAGGCCAGAGACAGAGGGAGACAGAGGAGAAAGTGAGAGACAGAGACATACAGAGTGACCGCAAGGCAGGAAGAAAGAGTGATGGAGAGTCACTGCATCAGAAGTATGGGAGAGAGACGAACAGATTGACAGACACAGGCAGAGGAGGGGGGGGAGGGGTCCTAAGAGAGAGGGGAGCAGGGGTGAAGTTTTAAGCAGCTTCTTCATTTGCAGGAACTTCTTGGGCGGGGGAAGGAGAGTTGGGAACTTGCAAGGGCAGGGTCGCACCCACTTTCTCTTTGCATCCTGACTCACACCTTGCAAGTTACATAAATATACCCTCCCCGACACACACACACACACACACACACACACACACACACTCCCATTTTTCCGCTGCAGAGACTGAGGCTCAGAGCAGGGAAGTGACTCGCCTGAGGTCAGGCAGTCAGCGAATGGCACATCCGGGCCTCAAGTCCCTGCAGCAGGTTGTTGGGTCCCCACCCCCATCCCCCACTTTTTCTTGTGGGTGGAGGTGGAATAGCAAGTTGGGAAAAATAAAAACTTCCCCTTCCCAAACGATTCCCAGCCGTCGGGGGCTCCTGCCTTGTACTTTGCAAAGTTCAAAAAATCCCCTTCCTCTACCCTTCATGCAGTGCGGCCGGCCCCCTTTCCAGGCACTGGATGGCGAATAAAAGGGGGAGCGGGCTGGGAGGTGGCAATTCAGACCCCCACATTTGCCCCCTCCGAGGGGAAGGAGGCGGTTAAAATCGGGGTCGTGCACTGACTGAAGGGAGACCTTCTCAAGCATCTCCCTTCCCCGCTCCCAGACACTGATCGCTCGCCCCCTTGCTCTGGGAATCAGAGCCTCGGTGAGTGTCCCAGAGCCGGGTTGGGGGGGGGGGGCGGTGTGAGACACCGGCCCAAACTCTTCTGCGGGGAACGCCACAGCCCCCTGGGTCCCCGCCACGTGTGCGCCCCTGTCCCAGCCGCCGCAGGTGAGGCCAGGAACGGCATAAAACGCCGCGCTTCCCGGGCCCTGCAGGGGGCGCTGCGGAGCCAGCAGCCTGGGACCCTCCCCCCTCCTCCCCCCTGGGCCGCCTCCTCTTTCCCACCGGGGGCAGCTCCGGGTCTATAAAGAGAGGCTTCCCGGGCGAGCCGGGAGATTTGGACGCCCCTGCCTGGGAGGTGTGCCAGATCTGAGCTCTCCACCCGGTTTCTTCTCCGCTGTCCCCCCAGTTGGAGATCTGTAAGTAGGGTGGCACTGGGGGGTGGGCAGCTGGGTAGGGGTCATCCTACAGGGCCTGGGGAGCAGCAAGGTGTTTCTGTTGCCATCCTTGTCATCCGTCAAGGACTCTGGTGAGGAGGTGGGGATTCACAGTTTTCATTTCTCTGCTTCATCAACCTAGGTTTTCCCCAAACCTCCATCTCCCCAGGTGGCCAACCAGAAGTGCCACCTTGGGGGTACTTGTTAAAGACAGAAATTCCGGGCTCACCTCCAGTTACACTTGAATCTCCAGAAAAACTGTACTTAAAAAAAAGGAGGACTCCCAGATGATTCTTATGAGACACATCTGGGAGATGTGATCCCTTCAAATCTCAGAGGAGCAGCTTCCATTGGCTTCTAACTTTTATTCTAGGCACAGATAAAGTACAGCTGAACTTCCCTAGAAAGCCATTTCCAATCACAGAGGCGGGCAAAGTAACGCTCTGAGTGGATTTGGAAGCCTGGCTTAATTCTGTTGAAAACGTGCTAAATCAGTGAAAAACACGTGGGCAGATGCTTCGCAGAAAGGGGAGTGCGTTTTTCATCAGTTTAGAGGATGTGTTTGTTGATCACCCTAGAGAGGGAGGGCTGGTTATGATGCAGTTGATTTATCACAGCCCAGTTTTCTTCCAGACTCCCCTCCCCCATTCCAAAGTTAAAAAAAAAAAAAAAAAAATCTTATCCAGGTTGACCCCAAGGGCTTCAAATACCCAGGCAGATGAGACAGTTTCGATTTGCATCCATGACCTGCAGGTGTGTTAAGTAAGAGTGCCCTGGGATTTCCTGTGAGTAGCTGGCACCCATGTTGCTCTGAACGTCCCCACAAAGTGGACCAAAGTGAGAAAAAGTCTGGCTGATGTCTGTTTCAGTTTTCCCCCTGCACAGAGAGCTGGTGGGGATTTTGCTGCCTGAGGAAGGGCGCCATTCAAAGCTATGCTTATTAAGACGTTAGAGAAAATAGTTAGAAACCCAAGGAGAGGGTTTGGTTACAGTGTTAAGAACTGAGAGATTAAATGGTTAAGTGGCCAGGGTTTGGCCAAGGGAAGGCAGGTGGATTGTTAGTAAACCGATTTGCATAGTTGTGTTTTGCTTCGTCTTCTCGATTGGTTTAGTTTCCTTAAAGATACCAATGGAGAGGTTTTTCTGTTTTGTTTGTTTTGTTTTTACAGAGAGGGAACTGGAAGATGCTGGGCTGAAAGGCATTGGATGGCAAGGTGTAAAATAGGAGGTTGAATTTCTGTGGAAGGAAGTCTTCCCTTGGTGCTTTTCCATTGAGATAGCCACCACTGATGGGATACTTATGTACCAGGCACTGTAGCAGTGTTTGATTTAATTTATCTCATTTAAATGTTGCAATAACCTTTTAAGGAGGCACCATGATGCCTGTTGAGTCAAAAGGCAGCTGAGGCTCAGGGAGGAGGTTAAGTAACTCGCCCAGCATCACACAGCTAGCAAGTGGTGGAACCCATTCCTGGGTCTGTCTGATACCAAGGCTATGTGGTCTTGACCACCACCTTTTGTCTTTACCATGAACAAAACGTCTTTTGGAGTCAAGTTTCTGGGGGGACCACATGCTTCCGGAAAGCAAGGGTTTATCATCTTCTCTCTGGAGAAAACATAAGCTGACCTTTTGGGAATTTAAAATAAAACGCACCGTTTGTCCCCTGGTGGTGTGGTAATCTAGCTGGGGCCGATGGGCAGACTGCCATCCCAAGAGTCTAACTCATGAACTAGACGAGCTTTCTCCAAGAAGCTTCTGGGGCTCGCCTGGTACACACCGTGGTTTTTTATTTTCGCATCTGAAATAGACGTGTTCTTCCGTACAAGGTATTTGTTATGGATTTGTTACCATTACTTTTCTGTCGGAGGGCTGAGATTGAGGCAAACATGGCCATGTATGGTAGTGTTTTCCATGAGGCCATACCCGGCTCGCTTGCAAATTAGCGTCGTAACACAGCTTTGTTGGTCGTGACTCTGGGGGATTTCTTGGCCCTTGTCCTTCCCATTTGGGAACAAATGGAGGGGCCCGGAGGAGAAGACATTTGGGAGGAAAGGAGGATTATTTTTCCCTGCTCCTCTCTTATTTGGAATTTTTTTTTTAATTAAAAAAATGTTTTTAGCCACTCGGGTTTATTAAACTACTGCTTTCCAAGATAGGAGTAGAAAACAATACCTGGTGATTATCTTTGCCAGACCATATTGCACTGGCAGTTAACTAACTCCAAGGCTCCACAAGACCATAAGGATTATTGTCCAATCCTGTAACGAATTTCTCTAACACTCTTCATTCGGGGCAGGCCCCCACAGTCTCCTAATTCTGTGTCTTCCTCTGGCATGGTCTCCTCTGTGTTCCCTCTTCCCGGAGCTCTGCCCCACCAAGGTTTGGCCAAACCAGCCAGTCAGAATCGTGACTTGACCAACCGCCATCCGAATTGATTCACCTCCAAGGACCTGGGTCTCCTATTCAGCATTTGGTGCTCGTTACTGACTAAATCAGTTAGATTAGGACTTGTGATCTTAGGGACCTGCAGGGGAACGTTCTGGAGGCTGTTGATGTCTAGGATCAAGGAGCTGGCAGACTCGGTTCTTGGTGAGGGCATTCTTCCAGGTTCGAAGAAGGGTGCCTTCTCGCTGGGCACTCACACGGCCTTTCTTGACAGTTTTATTTTGGAGGAGGAAGGGTCTCTTCTTTCTTCAACACATCGGGGCCAAGCAGGCGGATGCCCTGTTGGAAATTGAAATGGATTTCCGTGTAATTCTCAAATCAGATCCGTGTGAGATTTTTCCGGAAAACCAAGTCCGCTGTTAAATCCGCTGGAATCCGGGGCGCCTGGGTGGCGCAGTCGGTTGAGCGTCCGACTTCAGCCAGGTCACGATCTCGCGGTCCGTGAGTTCGAGCCCCGCATCAGGCTCTGGGCTGATGGCTCGGAGCCTGGAGCCTGTTTCCGATTCTGTGTCTCCCTCTCTCTCTGCCCCTCCCCCGTTCATGCTCTGTCTCTCTCTGTCCCAAAAATAAATAAAAAACGTTGAAAAAAAAAATCCGCTGGAATCCTAGAATGTCAAGAGCAAGTTTGGAAATCCTCCACACCGGACTTCACAAACCTCCGTTTTCCCATCTGAAAAATGGGGGTGGGGTGGGGAGAATAGTTCATGTTTGGTGAGCGCTTTGGCCAGTCGACACGCTGAGCCCTTAACTGGCATCATGTTACCATCTTCGAAACAACCCTTGGGAGTAGATATTGTTGTTGGCCCCTTTTTACTACTGTGGTCTGAATAACTTGCTCAGGATAGCTTGACTGGCCCAAGAGGGAGACTGGATCCTACAGAGCTCTTTGTAACTCTAGAGCCCAAGGGATTACCCTGTCGGGAGGATTAAGTGGGATAATGCGCACGAAGGGGGTAGCATCACCTGGCCTCTGCCTCACTTCAGTGGGCGATTATTTATCACGTACGTGCCCAGAGACCTTAAGGATTGTGCTTCATGTGGCACAGCAAGCCTATTGTGTGACCTTTCTGTAAAGGAGAATCTTTTCCCTTATTTTCCTTTTGTGTCCTGCCTCCATAATCCCAATCCCTATTTGGCATGAAGGTGGTACTTAGAACCTTCTACTTGAATATGGCCACACTTGCTCCCCTACGCCAGGCACATCGCAAATTCCAGTTCTACTGTCCCATTTGTGATTCATTTCGGGCCATCATGGCATCCTGGAAGGGCTCTCCTAGGAATGGGAACCTATCTGGCTTTTCAGGTGACTCTTTGGCTCCCTGGGGTCTCTCCTCCCTCCTCCCCTGACCCTTAAACAGTGGAGCCATGGCCACACGTTGGAGGAAAGGCTGAGTTCGGAGAAGGCCAAGCGGGAATTTGCAGGAATTTTGTAAGGCTCAGGTGAGGGAGGAACTAGCTAGTGCTGTCCATTGCTCCTGCACGGGGGAGTCCCGTATCTTGAACCTGCATTAGTGATGCGAGGGTTTGGATGGAACAGCCCTCATCAAAGTCCCCAAGAAAGGGCCCACAGGACTCGACCCCTGCTCACTCATGCAGGCTTGAACTTGCCCCATTACTATACCCATTCCTTCCTTCCCCTGGTGAAGGGAACCGTGGAGCAGATGACGTAGAATCTCAAAAGGGGCCTCGGTCTGAGACCGCTGGGTCCTGATCTGGGGTCACGATTGCCAGTCCCCCATCTCCTCATAGAATGCCTGTCTCCCTGAGCCCCTTCCTCCTTGCCCTCTCGATTCTTCCTTACCCCCTAGGTGTAATCACGGTCAGTGTATTCTTGGGTATCTTTCCAAAACTTTGCTACGTCGAATTTCCTTTTGGTCAGAAAAAAAAAAAAACCTGGCATTCCGGACATTAGGATTTTTTCCCCCACTTAATCGTAGATCTTCAACATCTTTCTCTACCGGCATGTTTTGGCATGTTTAAAAATCAGCTGTATAATCCTCTATTATTGGAAAGTACAGCTTCTTACTGAAATAACCCCTTATGGAAACACACCAGCTGCTCCCCATCACTTAGAGTGTTTCAGGGAACATCCTATATCTATTTTTGTCTAATTACATGAATTTATCTGTAAGATCAATTCCCAGCAATGCAATGGCCAAGTCAAAGGGCACGCGCATTTAAAATGGATAGATATTGAGAAATGTCTGTCACATTCGAGACTGTACATTAATTGTAAGCACGTTATGCCAGGGCTGGAAGATACAAAATACCCTGGGGCTTTGAGGGCCGGAAATGACCAGTTCTCTCTTTCCCAAAAGTGTTCTTCATAGGAGCTATATCGTGTCTCTTGCTAACCAAGTTCTCTTGGTAGGAGAGAAAAATAATTTCACTCTACTAATTAAAAAACTTCCTTCTGGAGTTACTTTATTTCTTAATGTTTATTTATTTTTGAGAGACAGAGAGAGAGGCAGCATGAGCCAGGGAGGGGCAGAGAGAGGGGGAGACACAGCATGCAAAGCAGGCTCCGGGCTCCAAGCTATTGGCACAGAGCCCGAAGTGGGGCTTGAACTCAAAAACTGTGAGATCATGACCCGAGCCGAAGTCAGACCCTTAACCGACTGAGCCACCCAGGTGCCCCGGAGTTACTTTAAACACAGTATTTAAGTCAGGGGAGTTGTCCCAAAGCAACAGTGAAATGGTCCACTGCTCGCCTTTTTCCTGTTAAGGTGAAGTAGGGCTTCCTTGGGATCACACCCTGGGGAGGTGGGGGGTGATATGATTGATGGGGGGAGTGCGGAGGGGGCCAGGCCTTGAAGCAAGCAAGAGCTTTTCTGCTAAGAGTAGATTGGGCATCAGGTGAATCTGGGTTTAAATCCCGACTCCAGCTTTTGCAAGAGAAGGCTTTTAATTTAGTTTACTTTCCAGGACCTCTGTAATCTTACAGGAATAATAAATTATGCTCACCTTGCTGAACACTTAGGACACATAGCGAGCTGGGGTATTTAATAAATGGCCTGGCCCGATACCCTATGAATAGAAGGGGCCCAGTAATTACAGTGGCTATTACCAATAACAGATTTAGAATCCAATTGTCTCATGCAGACAGCTTGGGGCAGAGAGAACTGATGCATGTAAGGATCCTGGACCCTCTCCTGTTTCCCTCTACGTGCCTGGCTCCTTCCACACCTGCCCCAGTATTTAAACTAGCTTCTCCGATGCGGAGGTCCTTCCAGCTGGTGGACTGTGTCCTAGACCGGGCTCAGAGGGCGTTCATTTCGTCTGCACGGCGCTTCAACTGTGCGATGATTTAACTTGAGTGGCGGCTGTTTCGCACCTAAAGTCAGACTTCTGGGTCGACCGCAAGCCTGGAAGTTCAGGGTCCACATACTCATGAGGTGACCCCGGCTGGAGTGAAGGAGCTACCACCATCTCTAGGCGGGGTAAGAGGGCTCTCGACCCAATTGCTCCCGTGACCCCTGGGGACACTTAGGTTTGTGTCTGTGGTCCAAGCTCTTGAGCCGGCCCCTTGGCAACAAAGTCTTCGGGGAAGCTGTCGACCAGGCGTGATGATGTGCAAATCCTATACTATTCGGGCCCTGGGGTATTTGATTCATTTTTTATTAGTGCAGAAGCAGAAAGGGCAGGATCTTTTTACCCCTGCGTCCCTCTGGGGAAGATAAAGCTGATGTTAAAACACACCAAGCTGAACGGTCTTGTGTGGTCCGATTCCAGCCCTTTGATACGGAATCACAGATACCATAGAATGTCAATGTCACGCCAGCCCACTTTCTCCTCCCAGATGAAACATGCAAGGCTCAGAGGGGGAGAGTGACTTGGCCACAGGCACCCCGCGAATTCATGGTGGAACTGGGACTTGTAACCGGGTGGTTTCACAGAGGCTGAAGAACGGCTTGTTTGTGCTGAAAGAATGAAGCTGTGTGGTGTTGGCGGGGAAATCAGGACCGCGTGCACAGCGGACACACTGAGCCGTGTTGTGTCACACGTTGCTGACCTCATAGCCACAGAGTCCTTTGTTTTCATCAAAATGTTTGAGAGCACCCCTCGATCCCTGAAGCGTCCTTAGTGTCCATCTGTCCTTCATAATACCCCTGCAGGTGCCCCTTCAGCCCCCGACCTCTGGGCGTCTGCGTTTTGTCTTGGGATGTGTTCACTGCCCCCATGTCACCTCCAGCAGTTGGCCTTCCAGGCCTTAACTGTCTTCTGCAGAGAGTCCTGTGTTTTCTTCTAAAGCAGTGGTTCTCACTGGGGACGATGTCGCCCCACCCCCCAGGAGACATCTGGCAGTGTCCAGAGGCCTTTGGGTTGTTAAAACTAGCAGGGCTGGGGGCACATAGGCAGCTCAGTTGGTTCAAGAGTCCGACTTCGGCTCAGGTCATGATTTCATGGTTCGTGAGTTCGACCCCCGCGTCGGGCTCTGTGCTGACAGCTCAGAGCCTGGAGCTTGCTTCGGATTCTGTGTCTTCCTCTCTCTCTGCCCTTCCCCCGCTCGCACTTTGTCTCTGTCTCTCTCAAAAATTAATAAACATTAAAAAAAAAAAAAAGAAAGAAAGAAACTGACAAGGGGAGGAGCTACTGGCATCTAGTAAGTACAGGACAGGGATGCTGTAAACAGCCTAGAATGCATAAGACAGCCCCTCCCCCAACAAAGACTGACCGGCCTCAAGCGTCCATGGTGTCAGGATTGAAAACCCCTACTTGAGGGGCGCCTGGGTGGCTGAGTCGGTTAAGCGTCCGGCTTCCGCTCAGGTCACGATCTCGTGGTCTGTGAGTTCGAGCCCCGCATCAGGCTCTGCACTGGTGGTGTGGAACCTGCTTGGGATTCTCTCTTTCTCTCCCTCTCTCTGCCCTTCCCCCACTTGTGCTCTCTGTCTTTGTCTTTCTCTCGCTCTCTGTCTCTCTCAAAATAAATAAATAAACTTAAAAAAAAAAAACATAAACGAAAAACCTCCTTGGAAGTAGGGACCACAGCAGGGAACAGGAGACCAGGTTTTGTTTCCACTTAGCACAAGGAGAGTCCTCTGACTGGAACTGGGCCCCTGATCATTGCTGTTATTTTGCAAGCTACTTTTTATTTTCTTCCTCCCAGTGCCTCCCCTAATGCCCCACCTGGGACTTTTTTTTTACCTGGTTGTCACCGTCCCAAATTTTTGAAAACTCAAGCCTCTGGGTGCATGCTGAGGCACGTCCTTATAACGATTAAGCCAAATTATCCGGAGCCTTCTACACTGATGCAGGATGTTTCTCGGGTGTGCCTGTATTTCCTGTCCTCAGATGTTCTGCCTGTTTCAAAGAAGACAAAGCAGGAAAGATCATCTTGAAAATACACCTTTATTCAGATTCCACCATAGCTGGCTGTGCCATGATGGGCAAGTTACTTAACCTCTCTGTGCCTCCGTATCCTCTTCTGTAAACCAGAGTTGATGGTGCACCCTATAGTGTTTCTGAGGGGATTAAAGGAGACAATAGCTGCTACCCAATAAAGATTTAGCGGCTCTGATTACTAATGTTAATATTATTAACTTGCTAGGCTCACTCACTACATTTTCTCAAGGGCATATTTGTGAGATTTCATTGGTGTTTGGTGGGAAAAGAGGTCTGTGGCCAAATGTTTTGGGGAGCCTTGGGTCTAAAGGAGTAAAATCGCTTTCGGGTTTTAGGACCTGCCAAAGTCTTGGATGTCCTGATATTGTCCTGCCTTTCCATGCACAGGTGGGGGGTGGGGATGTGGGTGGGGCGGGGGTGGGGGGAGGGAGCACTTTGCCAGTGGATTTAACCACCAGAGTCATTTTCTTTCGAAGAGTATCTCAATCTCCCTGAATCCCACCCAACCCCCACCCCTTAATATTTCAAGGGACTAGGGTTCCAGGGAGCACACTCTGGGAAATGCTGTTCTCGGGTGAAGCCAGGCTTCCTCTTGCCTGTGACCAAAGCAGATTTCGTGCATGGTAACTGTCAGAAACAGCAAAGCCCTAAGGAAGCCAGCCAGCTTCTCTGTCTCCTTTTTTGGACAGAGACGAACTCTTTACACTCGGTCTTGTTTGTGTTTTTGATTCTTAGATTAGACAGAGTTCCTGGCAATGGGGATTCCTGTGTCCTTATATTTTTCTGTTGTGTTTTTGGTGTTTTTCTGACTTTTAAGGCAGCTGACCAACATTGCAATTAGAAGGAACCCAGTTCATTGACATGTTGCTCAGAACTTTCCCCCCAGCCCTCTTGAGTATATTTAGAAACTATTTTATAATTTTTATAATTTTTAGTTGATTGATTGAGTGAGTGATTGAACCGGCGGGGGGGCGCGGTTAGGGGACCGAGGATCCGAAGTGGGCTCTGTGCTCACAACAGACAGCCCGATGCGGGGCTCGAACCCACCAACCGTGAGATCATGACCTGAGCTGAAATTGGATGCTTAACCGACTCAGCCACCCAGGTGCCCCTTGGTACTATTTTAAAAATGTTTCATTGCACACCAACATAAGTGTACTTAACACTACTGAACTGTGCACTCAAATGGTTAAGGTGGTCAATTTTATGTAATGTGTGTTTTAACATAAAGAAGAAAAAAGGAAACCAGAA
The DNA here is from genome assembly GCF_028018385.1 of Neofelis nebulosa. Taxonomy (NCBI): domain Eukaryota; kingdom Metazoa; phylum Chordata; class Mammalia; order Carnivora; family Felidae; genus Neofelis; species Neofelis nebulosa. The sequence goes on from NC_080799.1 coordinate 32,504,464, forward strand.
GTTTTCATGGAAGTATATACTATGTGTCCGAAAAGTGCACGGGGCTGCCTTGGTAGCTCAGCGGGTTAAGTGTCCAACTCCTGATTTCCACTCCGGTCGTATCTCCAGGTTTGGGAGTTTGAGCCCCAGGTTGCGCTCTGAGCTGACAGTGCAGAGCCTGCTTGGGATTTTCTCTCTGTTCCTCTCTCTCTGCCCCTCTCCCACTCTCTCTCAAAATACATAAATAAACTTAAAAAAAAAAAAAAAAGGCAGCAGAACATCAGCCCCGTAAGGCCCCCTCGGCTTCTGTTCTTCCAGTTAAGACATCTGACTTGTGTCACCATAGGGACATTTTTGCTTGGTTTTGAACCCTCCTATAAACAGAATCACATAGTATGTCCTTTTTTGCGTTTGCCTTCTTGGTTCAAATGTGCACGTGAGGCACTGTGTTGGGTGGGTACCTGCTAGGGTCGGTTTATTTATTGCAAATTCTCCGTCGAGCTTCTGCCAAGCCCATCGGGCTCACGTGGGAGGCAGAAGGGCAGGGGCTGTGGAATCAGACGTGGGCTCAGAACCTGGCTCTCTTACCGTTGAGCTGTGTGACCTCAGGCAGATGCCGTCACCTCTCTGGGCCTCTGTGTCCTTATCTGTTAGGGGGAGCTGACCGTAATGCGAGATTCCCAACAGCGTGCTGATGTTACTTGCTGACCCCCCTGTGAGTGTTGACTACCCCTGCTGGTATTCAGAAGACTTGGCCCCGGCAATGACCTACGGGCCAAGTGGGAGGCGTGTGACAGCGATAGGGCTTACACATGGAAGACAGTGGCACACAGGTGATATAGTAGCATTTTTCCTTTTAAAGAAAAAGGTCAAGCGTGCAGAAGTCAATGGAACAGCGTAACCCACCTGAGGCACCCCATCCCTCAACCCCAGGTTTGTTAGTTCAGCTATAACTCCTTCCCACTGGCTCTGAAAAGAAGGCACCCTAAATACTTTTTAAAAGTTTATTCATTTAAGTGATCTCTACGCCCAGGGTGGGGCTCGAACTCATGACCCCGAGATCAAGAGTTGCGTGCTCTTCTGACTGAGCCAGCCAGGCGCCCCGGAAGGGACCCTAAATAGGTGGAACCACAGTGCCATTGTCACACTGAAGAATTTAACAGTTTCCCTAATATAAAGGATATTGTGTTAATGTTTGATTTTTCTTGATTATCTCCTACATTTTTCTTTCTGGAGGCATGGGTCAGGACTTTGTTTTTTCTTAGAACCGCATTCACTTTCTCAAAACTTTCCATGTGAGGGGTGGCTTTTTATTTTATTTTATTTTATTTTTTTTAAGGTTTCTTTATTTTTTTGAGAGAGCGCAAGCAGGGGAGGGATAGAAAGAGAGGGGGACAGAGGATCTAAAGCGGGCTCTGTGCCGATGGCAGAGAGCCTGGTGTGGGGCTCGAACTCATGAACCATGAGATGGTGACCTTAGCCGAAGTCAGAAGGTCAACCAACTCAGCCACCCGGGAGCCCCAGGGGTGGCTTTTTAAAAATGTGAAATGTGCCCTTGCTTCTGATTTGCCCTGTATGTGTGCGTTGTGGGGAGAGAATGTGTGTTTCTTCCCCTTCCTCTCTCCCTGTTAGTCTTTTATTGTCCTTGTTTGACTTTTTCATTGTGAAAACGTTCCAACATATGCCCAAGTAGAGAGGTCACTAGGACACCCCCCCAGGCACCTAGCGCTCCACTTTGGTAATGATCAAACTGGGCTTTGTCTTCATCTCCCGCTTTTCCTCTGTGTCTCAGAGCCCCCCTGCCCCCCGCTTCTAGTTTATAAATTTCTCTCCTTTTTTTCCTGTATGTTCTTAAAGAAATGGAGTCATTTGTCTTATGCTTTCCCGCCTGTGGATTTCATTGCACCCCCCGCCTTCCCCCCATGGCAGTATGTAGTGTGTTCCCTGTGCCTCGCGTTTCCTGGGGTGTTGGACCCAGAGGCTTTGCCTGCTTTGGCCCCCATCCCCACCCCTTTTCATTTCTGGAACAATATTTCCTTGGTGGTAGAGGCACTTTCTATGGCATCCCATCTGGGGGCACATCGTTCTGATCAACTCCTTACTGTGATGGTTAATGTTGATTAACACGTTTAGGTGACCCCCTCCTGATGTATCCATGGTAAAGTGCTCTATCCACTTTTCATCTTACACCGTGGGTCTGAAAGTATAGACCCCAGACCCACATTCCTCATCATCACCCAGGAACTTGTTAAAAATGCCAATCCGGGGGTGCAAGTGAGAGAGGGGCAGAGAGAGAGAGAGAGAGCATCCCAAGAGGGGCAGAGGGAGAGAGAGAGGCAGAAAGAGAGAGAGAGAAGGCAGGCTTGAGCTTGAACTCGAGACGTGGGACTCGAACTCATGAACTGTGAGATCATGACCCGAGCCGAAGTCAGACGCTTGATGACCAAGCCACCCAGGTGCCCTAGACGGGAGTATTTTTTAATGTCACTTTAAAGTGAGGTTTTGGTGGGGGGAGTGGGATACTCTTGGGATGATGTCCTAAGCAAAACCCGTAAGAATTTAAAAATGCAGGTAATGTGATTGTTAAACCCAGGGCCATGTGTCTGTCTGCAATTCTTCGTTTCACTCTTTTTGAATGATGAAGTGATTATTCAGATTTGGGGAATAATTTGCTCATTTCTCCATCTTGTTAAAAATGAGCTACTAGATCATGACTCAGGGGAAAAGTAACCACCCCCTCTGAGCTTATCAGTTTCTTATCATTGTTATTTTCACCCCTGAAGGAGAAGAGGGGCGGTCGGAGTACTTGCCTGTCCTTTCCTGCCTTGTAGTCTGTGTCTCAGGAGTTGGCTGCCCATTTGTTAGATGTGGGGGTTATTTTGGTGAACTCAAAGGAGCTGTGAATTCTTCTCCGCTGAAGTAGGGTGTCAACCACACAGTATGTCCTGGTGGCCATACATCCTAACTCAGCCTATGTCTTAGTTCCTGGAGGCACAGCAGCAGTGGGTGGGAGAGGACCGCTGGGGCAGGTGGGAGGAGCTGGCTGGCAGCAAATGTTACTAGGGCAGGGGCAGCTCCTGCAGGAATGGTCTGGAACGGGCTGCTAGACAGAACATTAAGAGTCTGTTGCCTCAGCACCTGCCTCGTGGACACATCCAGACGGTGGGAGGAAGAATGGGCTCCTCATGTGGAGAGGACGGTCACTGACTTGGAGTTGTACATACAGACTTTTCTTTGTCAATTACTTAGTGACCTCGAGGAACTAAGGGAAGTCAGAATCAAGGTTTTGCTTCCCTCCCTGCCCCCCATTCGTTACCAGTTTGCAAAATAACGTCTTGGTTCCCCAGCATTTTACCTGGCTGGCCTTTAAAATTTATTTTAATCATCATGCCTCATGGGTTTAAACGTATTCATCTCTCCATTCTTAGCTTTACTTTTCTTACTGATGTTCAAACTCTGCCATATTGGACCAGATAGAACCATAGTTTAATATTTTAGCATACAATATTCTAGACTAATTTTTTCAGTAATCTCTACACCCAACGTGGGGCTCGAACTCACAACACTGAGATCAAGGGTCGCACGCTCCACCGACTGAGCCAGCCAGGCGTCCTAGTGTTCTAGAGTTTTATTTTTATTTTTTAATGTTTTTATTTATTTATTTTTGAGAGAGCGAGAGAGAGAACACAAACAAGGGAGGGACAGAGAGAGAGGGAGACACAGAATCTGAATTAGGCTCCAGGCTCCGAGCTGTCAGCACAGAGCCTGACACGGGGCTCAAACTCACAAACTGTGAGATCGTGACCTGAGCTGAAGCTGGACGTTTAACCACCTGAGCCACCCACGCGCCCCTATAGTGTTCCAGACTATTTTTTTAAAGTAATCTCTACACCCAATGTGGGGCTCAAACTCATAGCCCTGAGATCAAGGGTCGCAAGCTCCACCAACTGAGCCAGCCAGGCTCAGTGTTGTAGACTTTTAAATATGTATACACACACACACACACACACACACACACACACACACATATAATTATAAATATATTTATTATTATAAATATTTCAATCAATCAGCTTTATTACGATATAGTCTACATATAGTAAAACTCACCATTTTTTAAAAAATTCACTGGCTTTTAAGTGTACATACAGCCCAGTGAGTTTTGAGAAATAGGTACCGATGTGTAATCACCACCATGATCAGAATATAGAAAATGTTCCTCCCTCCTCCGAAAGTTCCTTTGTGCCTCTTGGCAGCCCATTCCCCTCCCTGTGCTGGCAGCTAACTACTGATCTGCTTTCTGCCATAGTGGTTTTGCCGTTTCTTGACTTGTAGGTCAGTGAAGTCATTGAGACTTTTGGGTCTGGCTTCTTTGGTTCTGCGTAATGCTTTTGAGATCTGTCTGTTTTTCTATTTATACATAATTGTTAAAACATCTTTTGATGTTTATTTTGAGAGAGAGCGTGTGTGCGTGAGCGTGGGAGGAGGTGAGAGGCAGAGAGAGAGAGAGAGAGAAGGAAAGAGAGAATTCCAAGTAGGCTCCACACTTTGTGCTCAGCACAGAGCCCCGACGTGGGGCTCATTCTCCCAGCCGAGAGATCATGACCTGAGCCAAAATCAAGAGTTGGACGCTTAACCAACTGAGCCACCCAGGTGCCCCTGTACATAATTTTAACTTGGACATACATCATGAATATCTTTGCACAATCAGTGGTCACCTATTGTATGATGCCATTGATAGGAAATGTGTAGGAAAGACAAAGCCCTAGAGACAGAGAGTAGATGAGTGGGTGCCAGGGACTGGGGATGGAAACGGGGAATGTGGGCAGACCAGCGCAAGGGATGCCTTTTTTGGGGTGATGGGAATGTTCCAAATTTCGTTGTAGTGATAGATGCACAAGTCTGTAAATTTGCTAGAAGTCATTGAATTGTACGGTTACAATGAGAGAATTTTATGGCATGGAAGTGGCCCTTGGATGAATAGGTTAAAAGAAAAGGGTGAAATTTTGGCATAAACGCAAGCCACATCCTTGTGCGTCTCTTAGCCCTTGTCTATTGCCTTAGGCTGAACTCCTAGCAATGGAATTGCACGTGAAAGGGTTTGCAGAGATGTTAAGGTTTTTCCATCCATAAGGGTGGCCTGTGCAGAGGCCCAGCCCCTCCAATGCCTGACAACACCGGGAATTACTGATAGTTTTCATCTCAGTCAAGCTGATAGGAGAAAGTCAACATCTCACTGCTTTCAGATTCTTCCTTTACTGGCAAGGTCGAGCACCTTTTTCTCATGTGTAGTGGCCATTGGAAGCTTTTTGTAAAAAACAAACAAACCCGATTTTTGTTGATCATAAGTTTAACAAAAAATTAGGGAACCCCAAATACGGTAGGGGCGCCTGGGTGGCCCAGTCGGTGGAGCGTCCAACTTCAGCTCAGGTCATGATCTTACGGTTCAGGAGTTCGAGCCCTGCGTCGGGCTCTGTGCTGATGGCTAGGAGCCTGGAGCCCGCTTCGGGTTCCGTGTCTCCCTTTCTCTCTCCTCCTCCCCCGCTCACTCTCTGTCTCTCCCTCAAAAGTAAACACTTTGAAAAATTAAAAAGCTACAAAGACAGTAAAAATACGTAATTAAAAGTATACCCATGTTCACAGTAGCATTATTCACAATAGCTAAAACATGGAGGCCAGTCAGGTGCCTATCAACAAACCAATGGAGGAGCCAAATAGGGTGTATACATCCTGCGGAATAGTATTCCGCCTTGAAGAGGAAGGGAATTCTGACACATTTGCCAGCCTAGATGAACTCTGAGGACATGATGCTGGGGCCAGTCACCAAAAGACAAACACCACTTGTACGAGGAACTTAGGGCAGGCAGAGTCCTAGAGATGGGAAGTAGAATGCTGGTTGCCGGGGGCCAGGGGAGGGGAGTGGGGAGTTAGTGTTTCCTGGGGACAGGGTTGCAGTTCTGCACGATGTAAAAAGTTCTCAAGGTGGATGAGGGTGACAGTTACACCCCAGTATGAATGCACTTCATGCCGCTGAACTGCAATGACCCTTAAAAATGGTTGATAGCATGGGGCGCCTGGGTGGCGCAGTCGGTTAAGCGTCCGGCTTCAGCCAGGTCACGATCTCACGGTCCGTGAGTTCGAGCCCCGCGTCAGGCTCTGGGCTGATGGCTCAGAGCCTGGAGCCTGTTTCCGATTCTGTGTCTCCCTCTCTCTCTGTCCCTCCCCCGTTCATGCTCTGTCTCTCTCTGTCCCAAAAATAAATAAACGTTGAAAAAAAAAAAATTTAAAAATGGTTGATAGCAAATTTTGTGCTACGTATATTTTACCACGATGGAAAAAAAACTGGGAAAAAATGATAGAGAGTGAAAATCCCAGGGGTGCTTGGGTGGCTCAGTCGGTTGAGCATCCGACTTCGGCTCAGGTCATGATCTCGCGGTTTGTGAGTTTGAGTCCCACATCTGGCTCTCAGCTGTCAGCACAGAGCCCGCTTCAGATGGTCTGTCCCTCTCTCTCTATCTCTCCCCAACTTGTGCGCTCTCTCTCTCTCTCAAAAATAAACATTTTAAAAAGAAAGTGAAAGGCCCCTCACACTTATACTCAAGTGCATATTTCTCCATTTTTTTTTGCCTGTATTATTCTAAATATTTTATTTTTTTTCTTTATTAAATGTTTATTTCGAGAGAGCGAGAGTTGAAAGGGGGAAGGGCAGAGGGAGAGGGAGACAGAGGATCTGAATGAAGCAGGCTCTGTGCTGACAGGAGAGAGAGAGAGAGCCAAATGTGCCACTTGAACCCACGAACTGTAAGATCATGACCTGAGCTGAAGTTGAACGTTTAACGAACTGAGCCACCCAGGTGCCTTGTATTCTAAATACTTTAAAATAAAAATGGGGTATTATACCTACTGTTTACACTCTCCCCTTTATTTCATTTTTTTAAAAGCTTTACTGAGATACAATTCTCGTGCCATGTAATTCACTCACTTAAATGGTACAATTGAATGGCTTTTAGCATATTCACAAAGCTGTACGTCTGCAGCTACAATAAATTCCAGAACATTGCCATTACCCCTAAAGAAGCCCTGTACCCCTTAGCTGTCACTCTCCCAGGCCCTGGCAACCACCAATCTACTTGAATCTCTGTGGATCTGCCTGTTGTGGACATTTCATATAAAGGGCATCATACAGTCTGTGACACCTTACGACTGGATTGTTTGACTTGGCGTAATTTTTTTGAGATTCTTCCGTGGTGCGGCATGGATCAGTACTTCTGTCCTTTTTCAGGCTGAATAATATTCCACTGCATGGATAGACTGCATTTTATTTACCCATTCTATCTGTCCACGGACACCTTGGTTCCTTCCCTCTGTTAGCCATTGTGAGGAATGCTTCTGTGAACATTCGCTACGAGGTTTTGTGTGGACGTCTGTCTTCTTTCCTCTTGGGTTTACACTTGGGAATGGAATTGTTGGATCCTATGGTATCTCTGGGCTTAACTATTTGAAGAACGCCTCTCTTTGATTTTTATAGTAAACAGTAAGACGGGGACATCTTTGGATGTCCACGCACGTAGACCTAATTCTTGCTTCGAGACCCCTGGATAGTAGTATCTCGTCGCATGAAAATAACGTGGTTTGTGGATCCGGTGCCGTGATGGCTGACAATAGGCAATGATGCAGACCCTCTCATGAGGGACTTGGAGTTGTTTCCATTCTTTGGCCACATAAACATACCGCAGGGAACATCCTCCTACTTGGCGGAATGTTCCCTAGGCATGTGAGGCAAGGGCTGCGACCGTCTTTGGGGCTCGGCTCTGGCCCAATACTGATGCTGTCGCTCTATTCCACAGGGGACCAACCAGGCACCATGGCGCAGAAGGGCCAGCTCAGCGATGATGAGAAGTTCCTCTTTGTGGACAAAAACTTCGTCAACAGCCCAGTGGCCCAGGCCGACTGGGCCGCCAAGAAGCTGGTCTGGGTCCCTTCGGAGAAGCAGGGCTTCGAGGCAGCCAGCATCAAGGAGGAGAAAGGGGACGAGGTGATCGTGGAGCTGGTGGAGAATGGCAAGAAGGTGACAGTCGGCAAAGATGACATCCAGAAGATGAACCCGCCCAAATTCTCCAAGGTAGAGGACATGGCAGAGCTGACGTGCCTCAATGAGGCCTCTGTGCTGCACAACCTGAGGGAGAGGTACTTCTCCGGGCTCATCTACGTGAGTATCTTGGGGCAGCCAGTCCCTTCGTGCAGGCCTACGGGTTGGGAGGGGGAGAGTTTCGTTGGAGAGGGGCCCCATGGTGACGTGGGATCGTTCAGACTTGGGTCCAGACCTCAGCCCCGCCCCACTTAGTTCGGTGACACCAGAAAATGCTGCCACTCACCAAAGCCTCAGTTGACCTGTAGGTGAAATGGGAATAACCGCCCCTCGCATGTGAAGGAAGTGCAGAGATGGCACGTGACCCCACATGCGACGTGCCAAGGGACATCTTGGAGGTGACGAGGTGTGCGAAACCTCTTGGGAAGGCTGGACCCCCTGGGCAGCCAGGCGGGGGGGCGACCTGGGCGTCTGGCTAGGTTCTGCGGAGGCCTTCCCTGTCACAAGTGGGAATACCTAGATTGGACCCGGGACTCCTCTGGGTCGGCTGTGCAGACCAGAGCTGCCCTGTCCACTGTGGTAGCCACCGGCCACCTGCGGCTAACTAAATTTAGATGCAAGTTCCTTAGAAGTCGGAATGCATCTCTTTGGGGGCACTGGCCAATATCCAGTGCTCGACCGCCACCTGAGGCTGGTGGCTGCTGCATTGCATAGCACACTTCTGTCCCCGCAGGAAGTCCTGTGGGGCAGTCTGGGATAGATGATGGGGGACGACGTGACTCAGGGGGTGTGCAGGTTCCTTGTGGGTTTGGACCCACTCTCCGGAGCAAAAGGGACCTCGGTGGCCCCCTGGTGTTCAACTGCTGGGCAGAGGGCCCTCCGGGTGAGACGCGGTCTCTCTGCCTCTCGGAAAGGGCATGCCGATCCCTTGGGTGAGTTAACTCATTTCTCTGGCATTTCGTTGCCTTCTCTATGAAATGAACGCAACAAGACTACCGTCCTCGCGGAGTGGGTTACGCTGAAAAGAAAGCACTTGTCATGCCTCTGGGCACATTGTCAGCGCTCACAACGCTCGGTGTTACTGCTGGTTATGCCGTTGTTAGGGTCTTGTTTCTTGGATCATTTGCAAATTGGCAAAGACAGTGTCTTCATCATTGTGCCCTCCGACCCCGTCCCTTACATGTTGCCGCGTGAAAATTACCAAAGCAAAGCAAACCAAAAAAAAAAACCCCTTGTCATCTATAAAAATGCTCTGCAGACTTTTTTTCCTAATTAGGAAATTAAGTCACGTTCATCGCAGGAGATTCAGAAAGTTCTGAAAAGCACAGCCGACACAGAAACCAGTCCTCGCCCAGAGATCACAAACTGATAAGATGTTGCCTTGTTCTCGGTCTTTCTCTGTGACTATGGTACATGTTTACCTATTTACAAGCCTGTGCACATAGGTTAGTGGCTCACTCTTCTGCATGAGTCAAGACCGAGCATTCCCACATTTCCATTATAACCCCCCAAGATACCCTCTTAGGGGCTATGTAATCTCTAGGGTAACCCATGTTGTGTAACTTGACATGTCTTACCTCATTTAACCAGCAGACCATCCGCTGAAAAGTATGCTTGTCCCATTTTACAGATGAGCAAGCTGAGGCTCAGAGAGCTAAAGCCTGTCCTTAACTGCCCTGAACAGGGAAAGTATCTTTAGGCCAAGCTGTTCCTTGTATGGCATACCATCAACCTGGAGCTGTCAGCACAGGACGGACGTTTCTAAGGAGGCCAGCCTGCAGGGAGCTGGGGTAAAGTGGGAGTTCTCCCAGGTCTCCCACCGAAGATGTGTTCTCTCCCGGGGGGAGGTCAAGGACAGGCCTGTGTGTAAATCTCCCCTCCTGTCCTCTGACCCAGCGTTTGAGCCCAAAATAGAAACCAGGAAGAAATGAAGGCCTCCTGAAGGTCCCAAGACCCAGAATATCTAATCTGACAAACAGATGGAAGCTTTGATTCATTTTTTTTTAAATTGCTGCTATGCTTCCCTGCACAGATTAGACGCAAGGCCTCCCGGCCTTGTGACCACGTGCCTACTCCTGTCTCCTTCCTTTCTGCTCAATTTAATCACTTAAATTGAACCAGTTGTCCGTGATGGAGGAGATCAAGAAGGAAGCAGGGGAGGGGAGGCACAGCCAGTTAGTCTCCAAGCACCTGACAGCAGGAGGTACAGCCCTTGAGAGCAGATGGGTGTTGGCAGGTGATGCTGGAGCATCCGGTGTGTGTGTGTGTGTGTGTGTCCCCGTCCATCCGTCTATCCATCTTTGCCCTTGGTAATGAAGAGAACTTTCCCCTCCGTTCTGCAAAGTACACCTCAAATCAAGACTGCTGTCCTCTTGGTTCTGGAAGAGTCCATAGAAGCCACTGGGTCCTATTTCATGAGTCTTTTGATGCAGGTTCTTGCCATCTTTGTGCAGGTTCTGATCCTGGCACACTGCAGGGCGGGGTGGGGGGTGATTCCGAGTCCTCGCCCACCCTCACCTGCCCTTCTGGGTGCTGGGTTCCCTCTGCCCGGAGCTTAGCGCGACCACTCAGCAGTTGGCTCTATTTTTAGTATATGGAGGATGAGACCAGGGTTTCAGGCACAGGAAGATCAGTAAAGTGTGGGCTTTGCCTGTCCTGGGTCCCATCCCAAGTCCTTCCCAGCATGTTGTGTCCTTGACCCCACTGGTGACAGCATAGGTCACCTCCCACTCTGCGCATGACCTGTCCGAGGCAGAGACCTGACCTGACTTGCCTGGGAAGGGAGGGACCTGTGTCACACTCGGCTGGCCTGCCCAGCTGGGGGATGTGTGGGCTCTTCCGGGGGTTACACGGCTCAGCCCGTGCCCCGAGCCGCTTGGTAATTAAGAGGAGGAAGATTAGACACACTTGAGCTCGAGGAAGATGCAGGAGATAGTTTCTAACATGATGGATGGATTAAGAAAATGTGCTGTATCCGTACAACAGACTATGATTCAGCCTTAAGGAAATCCTATCATATGTGACAACAGGGACGAACCTAGGGGACATTATACTGAGTGAACTAAGCCAGTCACAGAAGGACGAACAATCAGGATGTCACTTACCTGAGGCATCGAAGATAGTCATGCTCAGAATCACTGCGGAAGGGGGGTAGTCAGAGGTGGGGTGTGTTGGGGGGTGCGGCTAAAGAAACCGGTGGGGGTGGGGGCCTGGGTGTCTCAGTCGGTTAAGTGTCTTGATCTTAGTTTGGGTCATGATCCCAGGGTCCTGGGATCGACCCCCACATTGGGCTCTGCCCTGACAGCGTAGAGCCTGCTTGGGATTCTCTCTCTTATTCTATGTCTGCCCTTCACCCACTCTCTCTCCCTCTCTCTAAAAATAAATGAATGCATTTAAAAAAAAAAAAAAAGAAACTGGGTTTTAGAAAAGTTAAATAACTTCATACGAAACAGCTGGGTCTTGAAGCCGGGAAGGCTGGTCCTGGGAGCAGTGCTTCTCAATGCTACTCATTTATTCCTTCCAATGATCCTGGGAGACAGAGGCTCTTACCGCATTCCAGAGACCAAGATACTGAGGCTCAGGCGGGCTTGGTCCTGTTGCTGGGACTCAGGCAAGGTCTGGCTGCCTCCAGGGCCAGAGTGATGACCCCTGGATGGTAAGGGGCTGTAGGATATCTGGAAGCTTGAGCAGGAGGTGATGGCTGTGGGCTGGGGCATGTGGGGATGATGCCATGGGCACCATTAACTTTGAGCTCGACAAGCTTTACGTGCACAGAAGGAAGAAGTCTAACTTTTCACTTAGGATTTCTTGAGCATCTACTAGGTTGTAAGCCTTTGGCCCAGAGTGAGTAATTTTTTTAAAAATGGAGGAGTTAATTTGATATATCTCTCCCCCTTCCTCTCCACCTCCCCCCCCCCCCAAAAAAAAAAAAGAAAAAGAAAATCTCAGTTGCTGGCATTGCTTTAAAAAGCAGCCCCTGGGCCATCCTGTTAGGTGGGCTGTGGGCCTTGTTTTTGCATAGGCCTCACTGCTCCCTGTTGTCTCCCAGACCCTGAGGCTGAGAATTGTTGGTCGTTAATCACCTACCTATTGTTCTCCTCCTACCTGGCTTACTTTAGTCCTGTCTGACATGCTTGGTCCCTGTAAACACTAGGACTTTCCACCCCTGTTTCAAGCCCCTGGGGTTAGGAACCTGATCCAGAGCGAAGGTGGATGGCCTCTCCGATTGATTGGGTTTCCAAGCCCAAATTCCCATCTTGTGAACCCCAAAGGATATTTTCCTCGTTCTTACGTCACTGTTCGAGGAAGACCAGGGGGTAAGGAAAGGCCTTCCTTCCAAAGTCAAGCAGGGGATGATGTTTTCTTTTTGGACACTTGGCTCAGTGACCTGAAGGAGTACCCACCCAGGGATGCTGGGAGCAGATGATGAGCTGCGGCCTCTTGAGTGCCAGAGAGTCCTGGAGGGTGGGACAAAGATACATGACTGCACCGAGTCTTAGAAGGTAGAAAGAAAACACAGCTGGAGCCTACCCTCTGCTGAGCCCTGTGAACTCACTATTCACATCTTTCGAATTGACATGGCCTCAAACCTTTCTAGTAACGTGAGGCTATCCATGCAAAGACCTCAAGAGAATATTTAAAAATAAGAAGCATACATGACGTCTTGTGGCTTTTTCTTGTGTTTGTTTGTAACTATCTAGTTGAATTTAAAACATTGGTTTGAATAGGTAACACATACAGATAGGAAATAGTATATCAGCGTATCGGGAATTTTGCCTTTCACCCCCATTCCTTCTGATTCCCTTCTGTAGAGGAACTGCTCTGGTGTTTCTTTCATAGGCTTCCAGAAATACTTTATACATATACAGGCAGATGCATGTATATTTGTTTTGGTGTACATTCATGTATATGTACAAACACACTCTTTTTTAATGTTTACTCATTTATTTAGAGAGAGAGAGAGCGTGAGTGGGGGAAAGGGAGAGAGAGAAAGGGAGAGAACCCCAAGCAGGCTCTGCACTCAGAGCGGGGCTCGATCCCACGAACCCTAAGATCACGACCTGAGCCGAGATCAAGAGTCAGACGCTTAACCAACTGAGCCGTCCAGGTGCCCCTAAATATACTCTTTTTAATGGCAGCATGCCATAGTTATGAAGCTAGCCCCCTGATGATGGATATTTAGGTTGTTTTTAGTCTCTCTTCCCATTCAAATCAAGGCTGCAGGAAATTGCATTCCTGGTGGACCGTGTCTGTCTGATCTTCTGTCTGGCAAAGAAGGTACGGGTCTCCATCTTTTTATAGACAGGGAAGAAGATGGGGAAGAAGAGACTCAGGGGTTCGGCCACTCCCATGAGTCACACAGGTGATGAATGAGGGCAGAGCTGAGCTTCTCCCCTGGCCTGTGCGGCTCAAAGCCTGTGTTCTTTCCACTTTTCTCCGTTGGTGCTTGTTTCTGCCGCAGGCTCTGGGAGCAGACTCCTGCTCAGAGCTCTGTGGCTGACCATATAAAGTGTCAGGGAAAAACTGGAGTCACTTCCAAATACGGTCACAAGAGGGAAACCCTGGGCCTGTGGCTGGGACCTGCTGGTGGCAAGGGGCCCTGAAATGCTGGCCGGGACACAGGAGGCGGGGCTATTGAAACCTCTGAACTTGACCAGCTGGAGAGGACCTTGGGGACAGTGAGGAGGCAGAAACACCGCCACCAGCCGGTGAGCCGGGCGGGTCTGGTGAAGGCAACGGAGGTTGAACACTGTCGATCAAACCTCCAGATTCTGCAGCCCGACCACCCTGCCGGGGGCATGCCTGCTCAGCCCTTCCCCTCGGGTCGTCGTGCCCTGGAAAGATTTGCTGCGCTGAACAGAGATTCAGATCTGCCTGGAAGCTCTGGTTAAGTGCTTGCTGGGTGCTTAGCACCAGGAGGTGTCCCAGGCAAACAGGGGGAAAGGGACAGTTTTTCAGAAGCTGGTGATGGATTTGGGAGAGCCACACATTCTTTCTTTTATTCATTGCCTTCAGCAACTATTGACTGGGGTCTGCCTTGTATACAGCCCTACGCTGGGTGCTGGAGAAACTGTGATGTGCAGCTTGTGGTCCAGAAGGTGACATTTAGGATGAGCCCTGGAAGAGGAGATGGAAATGGCTCTGGGAAGATTGAGGGGGGTGGGGAACATACTCGAGGTACAGAAGCAGCACCTGTGAAGCTTCCAGACTGACAAGGGTTTTGTCATCATGAAATCAAGGCAGCATGGTATGGTCACTAATGTTTACTGAGCACCTGCTGTATACCAGGCACTCTGTTAAATGCTTCACGAGCACACTCTCACAGCAAGCCTTTGAAGGATCTCTTACATACCGTCATCTTGTAGTTGAGGTTAGTAGGCTCAGAGAGGTTAAGAGACTTTCCCAGGGTCACACAGCCAGGAAGTAGCAAAATGAGGGTTCAAACCAAGTCCTCAGTACTCCATTCTGTATCCTTAGCCATTGACCTTTACTGCCTCCAGCTCAAGGGCTTGGTGAGGGTGTGGTTTGGGCTATAAATGAGCATTGTGGTTGGCACTGGGCACAGCCCAGAAGGATCTGGAGGTGGCATTCAGACCTGAAGGAGAGGTAGGACTTGGCTGACGTTCATTCAAACAAGTGATCGTTGACTGGGCACTTAGTTTATGGGAGGCTTCAGACTGGGGACCAGGACACAGATGAGTGGGGGACACAGAGCCCCTGTTCTGGAACAACTGTGCCACCAGCTCAGCAAACATCTTCCCAGCACCTACTGTGTCCCGGCCCAGTGCAAAGCCCCGGGTCACAGAGATGAAGACATCGGGGGATCCCTGCTCCAGGGCAGATTTGTAATCAGCTTACCCCTCAGTCATTTATTGAGCAAGCACTTAGTGAGCACCTACTGTATGCCAAGGCCCAGGCCTGAACTGAAGCAGAGGAAGAGGGTGGTCCCACCCTCAGGGCACTTGGTCTGGTGGGAGGGGCCTGGAAGATCAGATTGGGGAGTGGGGAGTCGGGCTGATGGTGGACTCGTCCGTCTCTGTGCGGTCTGGCCCCTGCCCTCCTCTGCAGGAGCCTCACCCCTCAGCCTGGCTTGTCCCCTCCTCGATGCTCCAGAAATACCACACTGTTTGCAGGCTGCACGCACACACTCGCCCTGCTGCCTTCTGTGCCTTTGCTACCTCCTGAGCAGGATAAGCCCTTCTTGTCTCTTGAGACCTCCTCACTGGAGGTTTCTCTGACCGCCCCCAGGGTGGGTTAGGGCCCTGACTTCCTTGCTTCCCTAATCCCCTGGGCTCCATCCTGGTTCTTTGGATGTTATTGTTCAATGTCCTTGTCCCTGCTCTGATCTGTGGGTTCTTCTGATTTATTACTCTCCAGCATGGTGGAGACCTGTCTAGTACAGACCTGTACATAGTAGGTGCTCAATAAATGGCTGATGGATGTTTCGACAGGCCTGTGCGACCTCATGCCTGCCTTTTTAGGGGAATGGTGAGAACCTGAGAGATTATTCCCTCCTTCCCCCACCCGTCCTGTACCTTTTGAAGAACACTGTCCACCTCTCTACGTGGGACCATTGCACACCATTGTCCCTTAGCAGACTGAGCGCTGGAGAGACCCTCCTCCGATCAGCTGTAGCCAGGGCTGAAGTCTCTTTGAGGGCAGGACCTTGTGTTCTTTGCCTTCTTTAACCCCAGAGCCT
Organism: Neofelis nebulosa; assembly: GCF_028018385.1. Lineage (NCBI taxonomy): Eukaryota > Metazoa > Chordata > Mammalia > Carnivora > Felidae > Neofelis > Neofelis nebulosa. Next base: position 32,520,231 of record NC_080799.1, read on the forward strand.
TGCACGGTGTCTAGGACGCGCACACTGAATGAACAAGCAAGTGAATGAACAAACGATGTGTTGTTTCTCTTTCTATAGGATGGGCAGGGGTCGGGTAGCCTCACGGGCGGCTCTCAGGCCTGGGAGTTGGCCAAGGTGGGCTTAGTGCTGTCAGGGTCTCACTTTGTGACTTTGGCCAAGTTGCTTAACCTCTCTGGTGTTGGCTTTGCCCTGAGGGTCGCCCAGAGGTGGACCATTGGCTCTTCCTTGAGTCCCTTCTAGGGGGAATTGGAGGGAGGATGTGCTTGGGGGGTGTTGGAGCCCCGGGCGGCCCTGATGGTATCTTTCGGGAAAGGCAGTTCCTGGGGGGCAGGTCGGAACCTGTGCCCCGAGCTGTGACCTCAGCCCAGGGGGCAATCTGATGTCCGGTAAAGAACAGCCATAGCGATGATGGTGCCTCCCGTGTGCGTGCGTGGTGGGGCTTGTGGGGTGCCTCCACCCCCTTTCCCTGTTCTGATTATTTCCAGATGCTCCTGTGCCCTTGGTAGGGCAGGACGACGATTTTGTTTTAATTGTGGTAAAACCCATGTAACATACAATTCACCACCGGATCCAGTTTCAAGGGTACAATTCAGTGGCCTTCAGCACATTCGCTGTGTTGTACAGTTATCACCCCTGTCTCGTTTCGGAACGTTTTTATAACCCCACACCCATGAGCAGTCACCGCTCTCCCCCCCCCACCCCCCGGCCTGCCCCCCGCCCTTCCCAGTCCTTGGAAACCAGGTTTCTGTTTCTGTCTCTATGGATTTGCCTGTCCTGGCCATTTCATATAAATGGAATCATACGCTATGTGACCTTTGTGTCTTTCATAGTGAGCATACCATTTTCAGGGTCCGCCCATGCCGTACCTTGTGTCAGTACCAATCTTTATATATATAGAAAATTTTTTTAAGTTTATTTATTTTGAGGGGTGGGGGAAGAGAGAGAGAGGCAGAGGCGGGGGGGGGGGCAGTGCGGAATCTGCCATGGGTCTCGAACCCACAAACCTGTGAGATCATGACCTGACCTGAAACCAAGAGTCAGATGCTTGACCCACTGAGCCACCCAGGTGCCCCAGTACCAATGCTTTTTAAGGACAGCTGTGTTTGTCCCTGTTTTTTTTTTTTTTTTTTTTTTTCTACAAATGAGGGAGTACCTTGTTTACCGTGCAGAGCGTGAGATCTGGGGAGGAGGCGTCATGGTCTCTAGGTGCAAATTTCTGGCCGGCTGTGTGTGTGTGACAACCTCCCCAATCCTGTTTCTTCATCTGCCATATGGGCGGCAGGGAAATCACCATGTGACTGTCACAGGGTAGATGGGAGGCTAAATAGAGAGATGCCTGTGAAGGGCTTAGAGCTCAGTGTATACAGTATACAGTAGGTGCCCAACAGTTGGTGGCTGTGGTCTGAGCCTGTGAGTCTCTGGGAGGTCTGAACCTGGACGATTGGAAAGCACGCAGCTATAAAACACAACGCGGGTGGTCCAGAAAGCCAGTCTTGCCCCTTGGTCCTCTCCCCCCATCCCTGTCCTTAACAGGGATGTCAAGGGGTTCCCGTGAGGACTCTAAGCCTCAGTTTCCCCATCTCTAAAACGGCAAGACGAACGCATCCAACAGTTTTGCTGTGAGGATGCGGGGAGAAAATGCACACAGAGCGCTCGGTAAGTGTTCGAACGCAGGCGGTGACGGCTGTCGCTGCTCCCGGACCTGCGGTCTGGGCGGCCGTGTTCTGGAAGTCAACTCGGGTTCTCTGTCCGCAGACGTACTCCGGCCTCTTCTGCGTGGTGGTCAACCCCTACAAGCAGCTGCCCATCTACTCGGAGAAGATCGTGGACATGTACAAGGGCAAGAAGAGACACGAGATGCCACCCCACATCTACGCCATCGCCGACACGGCCTACCGGAGCATGCTGCAAGGTGAGCGGGGGACGGGGACCGGGACGGGAACGGGGACGGAGCTCCTCCCCTCCGGGCCCGCCCGCCTGCATCCTTGCCAAGAATGCGGAGCTTGGCGGGCGGGCGCTGGGCCCCGGGAGCCTTGTGACTGAAAAAGGGAAAGAAGGCAGCTGAGCATCTGGGCGCTCGGCTGGGAGGGCGAGAGAGAGCAGGCAGCTCGGGCAAATACGGGCATGGGCCGCCGGGGCACCCGGCCCCTCTGCTGCCCCCCGGCCCTGCGGGGCCGTCAGGGTGCGGACCGCGTGGTGCCCTCACCTCCGAAGGAAGGGGGTGACTGCCAGCCCTGGGGCTGAGCCAGCCTGCCCTGCACTTGGAGCCAGCTGAGGCTGGAGTCCCGGGGGGTGGTGTGAGAGGTCTTCGCCTCTCCAGCCTCAGTTTCTCCATCTGTAAAAAGGGAGTGATAGGGTCCGTCTCGCAGCTGGTGGAGATTTTAATGCAGGCGTTTCCAGTCTGAAGGCCGTTGCTTATTACCTCCATGTTGATGCCTCATTATTATTACTATTTTTAACTTTTAACTGAGGTGAAATACACAGACAGCAGGGGGTGGCCAGATGTCGTGTCCAGCCTAAAATTGATTTTTGCATAGGTCTGCGGTCCTATAACCACCACTCAGACCAAGATGTGAAAGATTTCCAGAAAGTTCTCTCATGCCTCGACCTAGTCACTACCTCCTTTATAACCCCCCCCTCCCCAAGGTAACTGTTACTGTGACTTCTGTCACCTTCAGTTTTGGCTCTTGTTAGACTTCATAAAAATTATGTCCTTATATTCATATTTTTCTCATAAGCTCCCTTTCTCACAATCTAGTTCCGACTGAACAAGATTTAGTTAAGAGCATAGATTCTAGAATAGGGGCGCCTGTGTTTAAATTCCGGCTCTGCCACTCACTAGCTGTGTGACCTTGAGCAAGCTACTTAACCTCTCTGTGCCTCTGGTTCCTCATCTGCAAAAGCCAATGACAGTAACTGTGACCTATCTCATAGGCTGATGTGAAGATTAAGTGAACTATTGATCATGCAGGGCTTAGAACAGAGCCTGGTACTTAGCCAAAGCTCACTAAGTGAAGGAGCGCCTGGGTGGCTCAGATGGTTAAGCGCCTGACTCTTGATTTCAGCCCAGGTCATGAGTTCACAGTTTATGAGTTTGAGCCCAAGTCGGGTTCCACACTGCCAGTGGGGAGCCTTCTCGGGATTCTCCCTCTCTCCCTCTCTCTATGCCCCTCGCCTGCTTGTGCTCTCTAAATAAATTAAAACTAAATAAGTAAGTAAATATATAACTCAATAACTAAGCATAAACTATTCTCATCATCGTGCATAAAACCGGATGTTAGACCTTGCAACTATATACATTTTTTTTGCACGCACATGGAAAAGAATATATAACTATTAAAATTATTAGTAGTAGTATTTTAAATTTTAGAGTGAGAGAGCATGAGTGGGGGAGAGGGGCAGAGGGAAAAAGAAAGAATCGTAAGCAGTCTCCGTGCTCAGCACGGAGCCCGATGTGGGGCTCAATCCCACGACCCTGGGATGAAATCCCACGACCTGAGCTGAAATCAACAGTCAGACTTTTAACCGACCGAGCCACCCAGGCGCCCCTGTGACTATTAAAATTAAAATCATAATCTGAGTGGCATCTAAAATCACTTTGTTGTGCTTCATGGGTCATGGACTGCATCTACTGTGCTTCATGCAGGGCTGGGTATGCCAGAAGCTTGGAAAACAGACATTTGCAATTGTGGGGCCTCTTCTTAGCCTCTATTTGAATAGCACTTTGGGTCAAGGCACAGACCTCCTTTAACATGAACACACACATTCTCTTTTTTTTTAAATCTTCACCATCTATGGGATAGGGTCGGTGTTACTACCTACACTTTCCAACAGAGGCAAACGAGTTTCTCAAAGTGCTTGGGAACCCAGGCCATGACCCAGGAGGGCTTACTCCAGGAATGCAAGGCTCGTTCACTCTTCAAAAATCAGTCAATATGACAGTCTAAAGAAGAAAAACCACACCACCAATCCAGAGGTGCAGAAAAAAGCATTTGACAAAACTTAGTATCTGTTCACGAGAAAGTATCTCAGCAAACTAGGAAAAGGAGGGACTTTCATCAACCTGGTATAAGGAATGTCCAAAAAATCTATAACATCAGATTTGATAGTGATAGTGACAGGTTGAATCCTTGCCCCCTAAGACGAGTAACAAGGTAAGGGTGTCTCCTCTTACCACCCTTGTTCAACATCATATGTACTAGAGGTCCTAGCCAGTGTAATAAGGCAAGAAAATGAAACTGGGGCATCTCCAAGTTGTGAGCTTTACCTGTTGGACAACCTTGGTCTTCTTTCAACAAATCCCTTTGCCTCAGCAGGGTCGAGCCCTTGCTTTCCTCCTCGGGTGTTTTGGGGGCATCGTAAAAAGAACAGCACCCATCCCAGTGCCGTTGATCTTTGGGGAGGGGTGAGAGGATTTTTCATCTTATAAATGGATCTGGTCTTGAGATACAGGAGTTCTCCTGTCTCCTTACGCTTGGGAGAGGGCAGCAGAAAAGGGCTTTGCCAGTCCTAAAGCTGTATATAATTGCTACATGACTATGAGGTGCAAATAGTCCTGAGGTTGTGAATCAGCAGCTAATGGGCTGTATCCAGCCTTCAGATAACTTTGGTTTGGTCCACACAGAGTTTTCAGGATACTTGAAGTAGTTGTCAACTTTTTTTTAAATGTTTATTTTATTTATTTTATGTTTTTTGAGAGAGAGAGAGTTACAAGCAGGGAAGGGGCAGAGAGAGAGACACACACAGAACTGGATACAGGCTGCAGGCTCTGAGCTGTCAGCACAGAGCCCGACGCAAGGCTCGAACTCATGAACCGTGAGATCGTGACCTGAGCTGAATTCAGACACAACCGACTTAGGTTCTTGTGAAAATATCGGAACATCTGCCAACACTGGGCCTGTGTTCCCACATGTCAACCATCCGTTTAGAGAGGGCATGAGTTTCCCAGGACTGGGGGCACTCATTTGTGTTCACTGCCCGGCCCTTGGGTCTGACTTGTCAACCTCTGGGATAGCTACCTCCAAGAGTGTTGTGAGTCAGGAATGGAGAACTCCGTTCTGGAAGTTCCTGAGGGCAGGGATCCAGGTGTGCCTTGGAGACACCCCTCAAGCTAGAGGGTCTCAGGTAGAAGTGCCCCCAAGTTACTGACAGAGCAGGTCAAACCCTACAAGTATGACCCAAGCTGGACCACTGCAGACCTGGGGCTGCCATTACCTTCAACAACCAGCAGAGGGAGCCTTGCAAAGATGGACACATGGACATGTAATCTCGGGTTGTGACGCGATGGTTCCTGGAGTTAGATACGTGTCCTTGTTTAGAAAAACAAACAAACAAAAACATTTCTTTGTGGTCTCCCTTGATGGAAACGTTAACAGTGATGATTCACATACCTTTTTAAGGAAGTTGAACATCACAAAGTTGCAGCATTCATGGCATTTGGGGGTGCTTTGGGTTGCAAAAAAACCCCACGTAGCAACCAATTAAAGCGGCTTAAACAATAGGAGTTTATTATCTCACGTAACAAGAAGAGAACAGGTGGACGATTTCAGGGTTAGTTAATCCAGCAGCTCAAAAACAGACCTCTCTGGGATTTTCTCGGATTCTCCCTCATGGTTACAAGATGGCAGTCATAGCTCCAGATATCATGTCTTCATGTGATGATAGCGGAATGCATGAAGGAAGTGGAAGGCTAGGTTCTTTTTTCCATGTCTCTTTTTTTTACCCGGGAGAAAAATCTTTTCCAGGAATTCCTCAGCAGGCATCCCCTTACGTCTCATTAATTAAAACTTGGTCACATGCCGACCTCTAAACCCAGGGTTGGCAAACAGGACCGGGACCTTCATAATTGGTTCAGACTATTCCTGGATCTTTCCTGGAGCTGAGGGAGCTCCCACAAGCCCATTTTTTTTCTGAATACTGGAATGAAATGAAATTCCATTAGCGAAGGGGAAGGGAAAGTCATAGGTAAGCACTCCCACAGTGCTCTTAAAATACATGTGTGTAAGTTAAAAAAAAAAACAAAAAACCTTTAATATTTTATGTTCATTCTAGAAAAAATAAAAACATATACTTAAGCTAATGATAATATACCAGCACCCATAATCCTTTCACCCAGAGGTCACCACCATTAACCTTTGGTATGCAGCCTTTCGTGTGGTAACATGAGCTGAAAGTCTTGAAATGAAGGGAGTTTTGAGTGTCTGAAAATAACTGATTCCAGAAAAAAAAGGTCACTTAAAACAGGGACCAAAGTTTCACTGGAAGGAGTGGGGGGCGAGACGTTTTGACTGGGCTGGGGCAATGACATTGCAAATTGTAAATTTATTTTATCTGCATACGATAGGAATTTGGCTATAATTGGAACTAGATGCCAATTCTTACATTGAGTATAAAATTAAGGGCTGATTTTTTTTAATGTTTATTTTTGAGAGAGAGAGAGAGCAGGGAAGGGGCAGAGAGACAGGGAGACAAAGGATCCGAAGTGGGCTTTGTGCTGACAGCAGACAGCCCAATGCAGGGTTGGAACTCACGAACTGTGAGATCATGACCTGAGCTGAAGTCGGACGCTTAACGGACTGAGCCCACCCAGGCGCCCCAGGGTTGATATTTTTTAACCTTTTTTTTTTCTTTTTGGACAAAATCACGTGAGAGCATACAGCAGCATTCCTCACGTCGTGTTTGATCTCTGCAGCACCAGCTGAAGAGGATAATTTTTGCAGACTTATTAGAGTTTTCCCAAGTGTTCTTTTGTTTCGTTGTTCTTAAAATACTACCATGTTGTTGTTCGCGGTGACTCTGTGGTCACAATTTAGTTGTGAACGGACGTGACTTGCTTCGTGGCCTTCCTTCGTGGCTCATTGACCTCGCGACACATTGCACCTTCAGGGAAATTGTCTGTTGTGCATGGCTGCTGCTTTGGTGTGTGTGTGTGTGTGTGTGTGTGTGTGTGGATGATGGTGGGTGCTGACACCCAGTCATCGGCAAGATAAAGCTGCTGAGTTGGATAAGAGGCAGTGATGGGGACCAGAGAGGGCTGCTTCAGTGGGGTCTGGTTTCCTAAGTGGTGAACTCATCGAAGAATAGTTCTGTGTCGGGATCATTTGGCTTCCGCAGACAACCTCCCGACTGTGGGGCACGGTAATACTCGATGACGGGGATCCCCATGTCAATACATTCCATTCCCTGCGGGCTCTACAGTTTGACACAAAATCACATAGTGAGATGGAAAATGACTTAGAAGCATTGGCACATTTTAACCCCCAAGGGAAATCCATTAACTGTGAGCATGCCCATCCGTAAAAGATAAACTATTGAGTGCAAATGTTAATCAGCAGTTGCTACTGAGGCATTCATTTTGACATTACCTGGTCCTTTCTGGAAAAGTGGCGATGATAGACTCCGACGAAACAGATCATGGGAAAAAAGTGGAAGCTTTGGGAAAAAAACCTTCTTCTCTCTAAAGGGGAAATTTGGTTTTTGCAAAGGAAGGTGTAGGCCCAGTTTGTGACTCCGTTGATGAATATTGCTGTCCCAGTCTGTAAGGTCATTTGGCCGGGAGCCACAAGGAGCTTTCTGTCTTTTATTTTTGGTTTGTTTTAATGTTTATTTACTTTTGAGAGACAGAGAGAGACAGAGAATGAGCAGGGGAGGAGCAGAGAGAGAGGGAGAAACAGAATCAGAAGCAGGCTCCAGGCTCCGAGCTGTCAGCACAGAGCCCGACGCGGGGCTTGAACCCACGAACCGTGAGATTGTGAACCTGAGCCAAAATTGGGCGCTTAACCGCCTGAGCCACCCAGGCGCCCCGAGCTTTCTGTCTTGTTGGAGACATAAAGCAAGCAACTGTGGCTTCCTCCTCCACAAGGTTTTTGTAGAACAAGATGGGGTGTGAAGAGGTGGGTTGGGATGGATAACACATGTGGTGAATGTAGAATGTAATCTTTGAATGTGTTACATGAGTGATCCCTTAAGTTCCTGAGGACCCATCAACTGCCTAAGAGCCAGACTGTATCCTTGTCTGCCTATTCATTTCTGTATCTCCAGCATACCTACTGGTGCCCAGCATATAGAAGCTGCTCAGTTAATACTTGTTGATAATGAATGGATGTACTTAATCACTAACTCTTCCCCAGATTCTCCTTTCTAAATGTGCTAATCCCCCTTCACTATGTCTAGATATGTGTTGGGGACCCTACTTACAGCTTCTCCTTGAAGGTGGTTGCAACTGGAGGCTTCTGAGCTGCCCTGGCTACCCTCCATGACTGGTAGCTGACATCCGAGACCTTCCTAACCATGCTTGGAATTCACTTCACTGCTCTCTTGGTGGATTCTTTGGCCCTGGTTTCATGCCTTCCTCTTCCTTGATTTGCTGTGCTGTTTAAATGGAGCACCTTTTCTAGTGCCTTCTCAAAAAAGGATGTGTATGAGGCAGACTGAGATCCTGCATATCTCATCTGAAGACTTGATACTTCTCTAATATGTGACGGCTAGTTTAGCTGGGTTTAAAATTTCAAGCAACAAATAGTTTTCTTTCAGAATTTTGAAGGCATCGCTTCACAGTCTTCTAGCTTGTGTCATTTTTGAGAAGATAAAAGCCAATTGGAGTCTTAATCGTTCGTGTGTGACCAATTTATTCCCCTCCTTCTCTGGAGGCTTTTAGACCCTTCTTTATCCCCCTGTTCATGATGATGGGATTTGTCATGGATCTGTTTTCACCCATTGTGCTGGAGACTTCATGGACCCTCTTAATCTGTAAACTCAGGGCCTTAAGTTCTGGGACATTTTCGTGAATTACTTCCTTGATGATTTATTTTTTCTCTGTATTCGCTGTTCTGCTTCTCTAGAAGTTTTCTCATGTCCAGAATTGAACTCTGGCACTATCCCTTTTTCATCTTCTTAGCCTTTTCTGGACACTTTCCTCAACTTTGTCTTACAAACCTTCCATTAAATTTTAATTTCTGTGTGTGTGTGTGTGTGTGTGTGTGTAATTTCTAAGAACTCTATTTTGTTTCCTGAATATTTCTTTCTTATAGCATTTTTTCCCCATGTGATGTGATGTCCTTTTCCTTGGAGGATTCGTCTCCATGTTGAGTCTGTTACCTCCAGGATGGTTCTTTTCCTATTGACTTATTTCCATTTCTGTCTGACATATTAATAGCTTTCTTCAGAAGTTTGCTGATTCTTGGCTATCCGTGCATCAGGGATGGATCAGTGCATGGGCACCACAGCAGTGATGGGCGCTCTGAACTTGCACGAATAGCTTGCTGGGGATGAGCTTGGCTCTTCCCTGGAGCACTTTCAATTGCTCTTTCCATCTTTCCTTGGGCTGATCAGATTTTTCAGGGAAGATTTGTGTTGTCTTCTGCCTGGAGGGTCAAGATCTGTCCACAGTCATTTTGGTTGCGTGTGTGTGTGTGTGTGTGTGTGTGTGTGTGTGTGTGTGTGTGAGAGTGAGAGAGAGCACATGGGTGCGAGCAAGTAAGAGGGGGAGGGGCAGTAGGGGGAGAGAGAGAATCCCAAGCGGGCTCTGTGCCAACAGCAGAGCTCAACATGGGGCTCAATCCCATGAACCGTGAGATCATGACTTGAGCCAAAATCAAGAGTCAGATGCTTAACCCACTGAGCCGCCCAGGTGCCCCTGTGTACCAGTATTTTGAAACTCTAGTTAAGAGGCTAAGGGCTTCAAACTGTGGAGTGAAACTTGCACGTTTTCCTTTCCATATGGTCCCTGGTGCACCCCAGGCCAGGGACTCTCTGTTTAATGCTCTCCAGAGAATAAAATCTGCCCCTTTCTGTGGGCTGTGGGAAGGGCAGCCATTTGGCTGCAGGGAGTGTGGAAGGTATCTGGCTTTTCCAGCAGCTTCTCAAGCCGACTTTGAGCTCATCCTCATGTTTATAAGTGCTCCTTCACCCATTCTTCCAGAGACCCCCTGGTGCAGCTGGTTAGTGAGGTTTGGCCAGTGGAGGGGGAGAGGGAGGTTCACAGGGGATTCTGGGATGAAATCACATTTCTTCCAGTCTTCTCCATTGTCAGCTTACACTTCTTCCCTGGGACTGCCATCACTCATCCTGTTTTCCGGCTTCCCAGATTTCGTTGCTATTTACTCTCTCTTCTTTGGTTCACCTGCTCCACGTGTGTTTGAAAAATCCCTTTACTGTCATTTCACTCAGGTTTGGGGAGGAAGGAGCCTTAAATGCATGTGTTCAACCCACTCTCCTTCAATGGAAACTCTCTCAAACCTTCTTTTCCAAAGTGCTTTCTGGGAATATTCTCTATCAATCCTTACCCCAAACCTACAAGGCGGACAGGATCAGATTAAGATCTTTAAAATGAAACCTTGGGGCGCCTGGGTGGCTCAGTTGGTTGAGTGTCCAACTTCAGCTCAGGTGGTGATCTCCCAGTTCGTGAGTTCGAGCCCCACATCAGGCTCACTGCTGTCAGCCCAGAGCCTGCTTCAGATCCTCTGTCTCCCTCTCTCTCTGTCCCTCCCTTGCTTGCACTGTCTCTCTCCAAGTAGATAAACATTAAAAAAAATAATAAAATCAAGCCTTGAAACTATTATAGTGCCCACATATGTAATCTAGAATACAAGCAATACTAAATTACAAAGCCAGGAAGGCCAACAAAGTTTTTATGTTTCCCCATAACATTTTCCTTGCTGGTTTTCATGAAACAGCAAATACTACACCCTTCCAAAGTTTTTCATTATTTTTCCCTTCATTCCTTCCCGTGTGTGCATGTGCACATGGGTCTGTGGTATGTGAGTTGTCGGATAATCCAACATGGGAAGCGGGTGCTAATATTAATTTTTTTTAATGTTTATTTATTTTTGAGAAAGAGAGGGAGAATGAATGAGTGGAGGAGGGGCAGAGAGAGGGACACACAGAATCCGAAGCAAGCTCCAGGCTCTGAGCTGTCAGCACAGAGCCTGACGCAGGTCTCGAACCCACGAATCGTGAGATCATGACCTGAGCTGAAGTCAGACGCTTAACCGACTGAGCCACCCAGGTGCCCCAAGCGAGTGTCATTATTAGCCTCCTTTTATAGCTGGGGAAACTGAGGCTCAGAGAGGAGAAGAACTTGTCAAAAGCTCCAAACATGTCAGAGCTGGATTTGAACTTGGGTTTATCTGACGCCCAAGCTGAAGGCTCGCCTAGTCAGTGGGGGGCTCCAGCTGCTGCATTGAGCCCCCGACTGTACCCCCATGGAAGGCTGTTTGCTCCTAGACGGTCTATCTTATTACAGGTCAGGGTGTTGAAGCCTGGGCTGCCTAGGACAGTTTGTTGACTGGGGCAAATTAACACAATAAATGTGGGGGAAACACCACCCTTGACGTAGCACTTTGGGTCTCCCGCCTCCCCTGCAGTGGTTTGCAGGTGGGGGTAGGGGGGAAGAGTGTGGAGGGCACATAGGATTTCATTCTGATGTGCTGAGTACAGCCCTCAGGACGTGTTACCCTGTGCAAGATTGCGTCTGGACGCGTTTTGTCCTCATGTAATTAGCACCAAACAGCCACTCTCAGGGGATTAGAAAAGAAACAACAGCCAGCTGGCCTCTGTCAGCTCAAGCCCTCTTTAAGCTGGAGAGCCATCTGGGAGGTGGGGTGACCTAACCTCTAGGCTCTCTTGCTTTGCAAGTTCCCACATTCAGTTGCATCGCTCTGTCTGTGGTTGGCGGGCCCTGGGGCGTGGGGGGCAGCTCAGGGTCACCAACCCCCCCCGCCAAGGGCCGCTCTGTGAACTTGGCAGAGAGAGGAAGGGCACCAATGTCCCCTCCAACCCCCGCCCCTGCCCTGGCTCACTGCTCTGTAAAGCCTGCACGGCTCGGCCCTCTCCAGCACCACGCATGGCAGCACCCTGCCTCAGGACAGCCTCCCCGTTAGACAAAAAGGAGACTCAGCGTACCAGGTGACTTGGCCCTCCAGCCCTTGTGCAGCTGGAGACGTCACCCTCTGCCACCCTCAAAACACTGACTTTGCCTCGGCGGTGGTGTGGTACCATAGTGCCGTTGCCCCCGTTTAACAGACCAGGAAACTGAGGCCCCAGGAGGCTAAGGGACTAGCTTGGGCCTTCCCATTAGAAAGGGCCGGACCTGGCCTAATACCCCGTCCTCTTGGGACAGAATCACTGCCGTCTAGACGCCTTGGCAGGCTCACTATTTTGGATGACATTGATGATGGCCCTGGTGACGATCCTAGCGAGCGCTGCATTCTCCGACGTGCCATGGGTTAATTGTCAGCTTTGTGCATCCGGTCTGACATCACTGTTTCCATATCCTTGAAGGGTATGGATTTTTATCCCTCTTCTCCTCAAAAGAATAGTGTTTTGCCCAAGAGGCGGGACCAGGAAGTCATGTCAAGTCATTTTGCTCCAGAGACCGTGTTCCTACAACGCCCCCCAAGAGAGGGGACCGGATGCGTGGTCTTCGACCTCTTGGAGATTTTGTCGCGGCTCTGTGTCTGGCCTGGCAGGGCGGTGGGGGGTGGCTCCATCTGCCTGACTCGGTCCTCACTGACACGCCGTGACAAAGCAAGGTCGGTGCTGAGTTGTCATGGGCAGTTCACGTTCTTTGCCCGGAAATGAGGAAGCATAGAGGATCGTCCGATGATCCTTTTAGGGACCGCCCTGTGGTGTCTTGCACGGAGGGGAGAGAGCTAGGGAGAGTTTGTTTATTTTTTAACAAGCAGTAAATACTGAGTTGAAGGAGGCTCAAGGGACTTGGGGAGCTCTGGCTGATAATCGCTGATGAGAAATGCACGCTCCGGCCTCCTCCTCCCTCTCTGTCCTCCCAACCCCAGAGGAAATCCCTGGTTGCCTTTGATTCAACAGTGTTAACCGAGGCCCCGCTGTGGGGGGGTGGGCCGGTGAGGGGGGGGCACAGTCTACTCCGTGGGGACACACAAGGGGAAGGAGACCCAGGTATTCATCAAATCATTGCACAAACACACGTGCTATGTAAGGGACTTCCAGGGGGACGCCTGGGTGGCTCAGTCGGTTAAGCCTCCGACTCTCGATCTCAGCTCCGGTCATGATCTGGCGGTTGGTGGGATCGAGCCTTGTGCTGGGCTCTGTGCTGACCGTGAAAATATCGGCCTTCCTGTGTCCCACCTGCCAACTGGCCACGTCTGCTGTTAAAGATGCCAGAGCCTGCTTCGGATTCTGTGTCTCCCTCTCTCTCTCTGTCCTTCCCCTGCTCACCCTCTATCTCTCTCTCAAAACAAATAAAGATGAAAAATTTTCTTAAAAAGTTAAAAAAGAAAAGATGCCAGACCTGGGGCGCCTGGGTGGCTCAGTCAGTTAAGCATGTGACTCTTTGATTCCGGCTCTGGTCGTGATCTCACAGTTCGTGGGTTCAAGCCCCACGTCAGGCTCTGCACTAGCAGTGAGGAGTCTCCTTGGGATTCCCTCCCTCTCTCCTCTTTTTTCTGCTCCTCCCTGCTCACTTCCTCTCTGTCAAAATAAGTAAACAAACAAAAAGATGCCAGAGCTTTGGGTAGGTCTGGAAAATTCCTGCTGGGTCCTGCATGAACCCTCAGAGTATGTCTCTTCCCACTCAGAATCTCTTGCTGCCCACTCTGCTGGGGGAGAAAGAAGGTGGCAGATCAAGACCAGAGAAAGAGAAAGGCCCTGACCTCCAGGGTGGTGGGTTCGGGCATCAGCTCCTGAGCTGGGTTCAAATCCCTGTTCTGCCGATGCACCCACTCCTTTGTGCCCCAGTTTCCTCTCTTGCCCCGTGAGGCTAATCACTGTGCCCGCCCCAGTTGTTGCAAGGGTTCACAAGTGCACGGGGAACACGGTGCCTGTTCGCAGCGGGTGTGATAAGTGTTAGCTGTCATGCCAGGACCCGCAGTTGAGGCCCAGCACTGACATTCACCATGGGTCTGGAATCCTCCGACAACCGCCTTCACACGTGGCACTAGGGGGACTACTTCTCTTCTGCACACGGTGGGGCCTGTGTCCTCCCTTCTTGACTGGCTGCGGTGAGGGGCGGCGGGGTGGGTAGTGGTGACCCTTCAGGGACACGGGCTTGGCCGCTGCCCTCTCGCTGGGTCCCACAGCAGCCTGGCATGGGAAGGAAAAGAAGCAGTGAGCCTGGGTCTGTTTTCTCCTTTTATGGTCAGCCTGCAGGCCTCTGGCTTCCCAGCCATAAACCATGAGCTTGTGTTTGGGATCGGGCCGAAATAGCTGGTCTGTGGGGGGCTGGGCGTCCCCTGAGAATCTTCAGGCCAGCTTCGGGGGAGGGACCGCTGGAGCCTGTCATCTGCTCGGAAATCTTACTCGCAGACTTGCACACCCAAGGGCGGACCCTAGGGTGGGGGAAGGAGGGGAGGGAGGGGTGTGCAGGGGTGCGTGTGAGGTGAGGGGAACGCCGGTCTCTGGGCTGAGTGACCTTGGCATGCCAGCCCCGGCCCTGCAGATCTCTGCTCCCGGACGGTGTCCCTTCCATCTCTGACCTGTGGCCCAGGCCCCCTGCTTGAGATGCTCTGCTTTTTTGGTGTCTCCTCTTGGGGAAACGCTATGCGTCTTTCTCCACGTAGCGCAGAATTGCTTCAGCTGAGAAGACTTGTTGGCTCTCAGGCAGCTGCCAAGTTAGTTGTCTTACACAGTATTTTGGGCAAATACCCGTCGTAGGATCTGCTCGCTTTATGTATTTATTTTTTTTTAATGTTTTAAATGTGTATTCATTTTTTGAGAGAGAGAAACAGAGTGTGAGCAGGGGAGGGGCAGAGAGAGAGGGAGACACAGAATCCGAAGCAGGCTCCAGGCTCTGAGCTGTCAGCACAGAGCCCGCCGCGGGGTCTGAACTCATGAACCGTGAGATCATGACCTGAACCAAAGTCAGACGCTTAACCCACTGAGCCACCCAGGTGTCCCCAGCATTTCCTCCCTTCCTGAAGTCATTGTTCTACCCATCTGACTCCCACACTGGATCATCAGTCTCTCAAAAGCACACTGAGTAAGTCTTAGTGAACTTCAGGTTTCCAGTGGCTGGCACACAGTCGGGGGTCAGGACTTGTTTGCCAAGGGGTTATGTGAACACAGACATAAGTGTTTCCCATTGCTTCGGTCTCAACTGCCTTAGAGAGAGCAAGATGCCAATCAGTTAGCATTTCTTGAGTACCTCCTATGTGTCCGGTGTTGTTCCCGGCACCCGGAATCAGGGCCAGCCCTTGACCTCCAGCAGCTCACAGGCTAGTAGGAGAAGCGTGAAAAGCAGTTTTGAAACGTCCGAAAAATGAATAGCTCTGTTGAAGGAGTCCAATCTCTTAATTCAGAGATGGTGTAAAATTAACATAGTGTTTTTAAAAAGGTTTATTGTGGTATGCTTTATTTTTAAAACGTTTATTTATATTGAGAGAGAGAGAGAGCATGTGTGTATGGATTCACATGAACATGAGCAGGGGAGGGGCAGAGAGAGAGGGAGAGGGAGGGAGAGAGTCCCAAGCAGGCTCCAAGCTGTCAGCGTGGAGCCCAACTCAGGGCTCCGTCCCATGAACCGCAAGATCTTGACCTGAGCTGAAATCAAGAGTCGGTCACTTAACCAACTGAGCCGCCCAGGTGCCCCACAGCACCATCTAATTTTATATTTCTCTCACCCCAAGAAGAAATTGTGTGCCCAGGGTAGTCACCTCCCAGTCCCGCCTCCAGTTCCACGGGATGCCTCGTCTACTTTCTGTGTCTCTCTTCTGGAAATATCCTATCCGTGGAACGAATGAGACACTATGTGGTCCTGTGTGCCTGGCTTCTTGCCCTGAGCATCATGGCTTCCTTCAAGCTTTATCCACGTTGTGTCCAGTCAGGGCTTTATTTCTTCTTTATGGCTGAGCGATACTCCATTGTATGGATGCACCGCATTTTGTGTATCCATTTAGCAGTCGACAGATGTCTTTATTGTCTCTACTTTGGGGCTATTATAAATAATATAAAGTAGCATAAGTTTTACTAAGGCGGAAGAGAAAAATTCTGCCTGTTACATCATACATGGCCCATTACTATTCCAGATAATCTGTACTCTTCCCCGCTAAGAAGTATTGAGGTTGAAACAATGATCACAGTGAAATTAAGTGCTACAGTGGAGGGAACTTTTGGACTGTCACAGCCAGGGCCATGTGGTGCCCTTATAGAAATAGAAAAAGGCACCCCTTTCTCAAGGCACTTTTCCTTCATCTGCTGCCACATTGTTTTAATAAATATACAAATCTATAATGACCAGTGTGAATGGTTCCCCTTAGAGTTATGCAGTGTACAACTTCAACCACTGCCCCTGGCAGCCCCAGACGGGGCATGCAGTTGAAAGGCCTCCAACTTAAGTGCAGGGAGGTACAGTGTCAGAGAAAATCATAGAGGAGGTGACTTTCAAGGTGCCATTTCAAGAATGGATTGGGGTGTGTACCCCAAAGAATTGAAAAGGAGCACTCAAGTGAAAATTTGTGCTTGGATGTTCAGAGCAGTACTATTTACAACAGCTCAAAGGTAGAAACAACCCAAATGCCCATCAGTGGATGAATGGATACACAAAATATGCTCTACTCGTACAGCGGAATGTTATTCAGTCCTAAGAAGGAATGGGATTCTGATATCTATCACAACGGGGTGAACTTCGCAAACATCGTGCTAAATGAGAGAAGCCAGACACAGGAGGCTCCGCAGGTGTGGGAGGTATGGCGTGAAGGGTGCCTCCTGAATGGGTAGGGGTTTTATTTGGGGCTGGTAAGAATGTTTTGGAACTAGATGTGTGCAATGCTGCGAATGGACCACATGCCCCCGAATCATTCGCTTCATTCGGTTAATTTTGTATTATGTGAATTTCACCTCAGTGGGAAAAAGAAGAAGAAAGAGAACAGATCAGGCAGGAAGAGGGAGGCGTGAGCAGAAGAAGCAGTGAGTGCAGAGCTCGGAGGGGACCCTGCTCCCCGCGTTCAGAGGGCTCTGCTCTGTTGTGTCAGATACAAGCCCAGGCTCAGGAAGGAGGCGGGACGAGCCAGGAAGTCGCGGGTCGGTACGCGGTGCCCGTTTCAAGCCCTCTTGGTGCCCGTACCAGTCGCTCTATCAGCTTCCCACGCTTGGAGGCCGTGTGTTTCCGATGGGAATGTCTCCGGCCAGAGGTCCCCGGCAGCCCCCAGCGTGGAGCCTCCCTGGCAGCTTCTAAGCCTTCCCCTAGGACCTGCTGCCTCTCTCCTGGGGACCTTGCGGGGGAAAGGCCCCAGGACAGGCATCTGACCCTATAAATCTCCCAGGGCTGCCGGGAAAGTCTGCCTTTTCCCCTGAAACAGATGCATCGACATAGCCCCTCCGTCTGTCAGTCGCAGAATCGTTCCTGAAAATAGTGGAGGTTGTGCGGGCCAGCCCCAGGGCGGTCTCTCCCTGCCTGGCTCTGATCACAGGCTTCTTGGTTCCTCTCCTCCATACCTGCTTCCTCAGTCAGTGTTTAATGGGTTTCCTACTTTGCTCTGTTCCCGAGCAGATTCTCCTCCTGGGGGGAAGTTGGAGGCACAGACATCCGTATTCCCTGATTGCAGAACAAGGAGCCCGTGGTTGTGTCAATGCCGGGCACCTCCCTCTGCCGATCTCCCAGATATAAGGAGGGGTGACCCTGACTTGGGTCTCTCTCCACAGTGCCCTGGGGAGGCTAAAGGTTTTTTTTCTGTTCTTCTCCCGGACGAAGCGCCACCAGTCCACAAGTGTGGGTTCTCCGAAGAAAGAAAACGGTGCCGTGGCAAAAAAGCAAAGGGTTTGGAGTCCCACAGACCGTGGGTTTGAGTCCCAGCCTGCCACCTGCTAGCTGTGAAACCGTGTTCATTTTCATTTTCTTTCTTTCTTTTTAATTTGTATTCAAGTTAGTTAACATACAGTGTAGCCTTGGCTTCAGGAGCAGGACCCAGTGATTCATCACTTCCATACAGCACCCAGCGCTCTTGCCGAAAAGTACCCTCCTCAGTGCCCATCCCCCGACCCCCTTCCAGGAACCCTCAGTTTGTTCTCTGTATTGAGGAGTCTCTTATGGTTTGCCTCCCTCTCTGTTTTTATCTTATTTTTCCTTTCCTTCTCCTATGTTCGTCTGTTAGGTTTCTCAAATTCCACGTAGGAGTGAAGTCTTAGGATATTTGTCTTTCTCTGACTAATTTCACGCAGCACAATACCCTCGCGTCCGTATGAATCAGCACTCCTGTATCCCTTGGGTAAATACGTAAGAATGCAATTGCTGGGTCGTAGGGTAGTTCTGTTTTTAATATGTTGAGGAACCTCCACACCGTTTTCCAGAGGGGCTGTACCAGCTTGCATTCCCACCAACATCTCCGCATCCTCGCCAACATCTCTTGTTGCCTGAGTTGTCAACGTCAGCCCTTCTGACAGGTGTGAGGTGGTATCTCATTGTGGTTTCGATTGGTATTTCCCAGATGATGAGTGATGTTGAGCATCTTTCTTTCCATGTACCTGTTGGCCATCTGGATGCGACTGTGCCCGTTCTCTAGGGCGGCTGTACAAGCAGCTGCAAATGTCGTGGCCAAAAAACATGGGATTGGTTCTCCCACGCCTCTGCTGGCCTGAAGTCAAGGCGTTGGTGGGATTGCCTCTTTCTGGAGACTCTGGGGGAGAATCTGGGCCATGCCTGTCTCGTGGCTTCTCGTGGTGGCCTGCAGTCCTTGGCTTGCAGACACATCACCCCGGTCTCTGCCTCCTTCTTTATGCCTCTGCCTCCTCCTTCCCCCTGTGTCTCTAATCTCATCCTCCTTTCTCTTAGAAATAAAAACACCCGTTATTAGTTTAGGCTGCACCCCAGGTCTGGAGTCATGTCATCTGGAGATCCTTTAATTCTGCTTGTGAGACCCTCTCTGTAAATAAGGTCACCTTCTGAGTTTCAGAGCAGACCTCTCTTTTGGGAGGCCACGGTGACCTTGGCCGGTCACCCCACTTCTGCGTTCTGTTTTACTCATCTGTACAATGGGGGTGATGTCAGTGCCCACCTCCCGGGCTGCCGTGGGAATTGGATGGGTGGCTGTCCCGAAGGAGCTCCACACAGGTGCAGTGAGCACTCTGGAGGGGGGAGCGCTGGGGGGCGTCGTGGGTGGCCGCTGTTCCTCTCCTGTGTCCTAAGCTTTGGGGTTAGAATGGTTTCCTCGAGAGCAGTAAAGAGTATTTTTTCGCTAACCATTTTTTGGTGGAATGAGGGAATGGTTATGCCTGCTCCCGTCACCAACATGACCAGGTTAGAAGCAGACGGAGTGAAAGTAAGGGTCCTACCTCTTCTGATTCTCAGTCCCTCAGACCCTCCCCTCGGGGACAGCCACTGTTGGCCACATCTAGAGTGTGTCTTTGCAGTATATCTGATGCATATACAAGTATCTGAGGGTGCGTGTGCATATACACGTACGTGTGTGTGTGGGCATGTGTGTGCATGCATGTGTATGTATATTCCTCTTTTTAAAGCACAAAAGTCATAGTGCTGTGTTTCCTAGCTCTTTGATTTTTAGCTTAATATATCTTGGCATAGAGAGTGTTCTGCATCAGTCTGTAAACACCTCCCGGGTTCTTTTTCCTGGCTGCCTAATGTGCCATAATACAGCCGTGCCAGAATTTAAATACTAACAGTTATTTAACTCACTGTTCTTTAGTGGACGGGCCAGTTAAATAGTTTGCTTCTGGCCTTTGCTACTACTGATGTTGCTGGAGTAACCAACTTGGGTGTCTGTCTTTAGACACAGGTGTGGGTGTTTCTGGAAAGGTATGGGGCGGCCAGGAATCATAGAAGAAGATGGGGCTATAGGTAGCAGTCAGTACAGCTATACTGGAAGAGGGGACTGTGTGTTGAGGGAGCTCCGATGCGGAAGGGGAGCGCTCTGTCTCTCTGTCCTCTGGGTTCCTGGGGCCCTTCTCCCTGCAAGGGCCTTCCCTTAGCCTCAGCTCAGAGGTCGGGCTTGCCTGAATGGCGTGTCTCCACACCCCCTGAACGTGGCCCTCACAGGCAGCTGAGGCCCATGCTACCACCTCAAGGTGGAAAACGTGAGAGCAAGAAAGACAAAATAAATAGTCTTTTGGTACTTCTGCCTTTTGCTGTGAGGATTTGGCTCGACCAGGCCACCAAGATGTCCGTCTGTAATCTGAGAGAAGAAAAGGAAGATTGACTGGAGGTGGCATAGGATCCATGGAGCTTGCTCGTTCATCCCATTCATCTTGCCCTGCAGTGGGCCACATCTTTCTGTGACATAAATTGCCCCTCTAGATACGGTCATTACTGTCCTCTCTGTTCCCCAGTGATACACAGGAATGGCATTCTCCAGTTACATCCATCCGTCTGTCCATCTTTCTATCCATCCATCCAGCCATCCATGTGTCCATCCATCCATGTGTCCATCCATCCATCCATCCATCCATCCATCCATCCATCCATCCATGTATCTACCAATTAATCTGTCCATCCATGTATCTATCCATGCATCCATCCATCCATGCATCTGTCCATCCGTCCATGCATCCATCCATTCATCCATGCATCTGTCCATCCATGCATCTGTCCATCCATCCATCCATGTGTCCATCCATCCATGCATCTATACATCCATCCATCCATCCATCCATCCATCCATCCATCCATCCATCCATGTGTCCATCCATCCATGTGTCCATCCATCCATCCATCCATCCATCCATCCATCCATCCATGTATCTACCAATTAATCTGTCCATCCATGTG
Source organism: Neofelis nebulosa (assembly GCF_028018385.1). Lineage (NCBI taxonomy): Eukaryota > Metazoa > Chordata > Mammalia > Carnivora > Felidae > Neofelis > Neofelis nebulosa. The sequence goes on from NC_080799.1 coordinate 32,540,941, forward strand.
TCCATCCATCCATCCATCCATCCATCCATCCATCCATCCATGTATCTACCAATTAATCTGTCCATCCATGTGTCCATCCATCCATCCATCCATCCATCCATCCATCCATCCATCCATCCATGTATCTACCAATTAATCTGTCCATCCATGTATCTATCCATGCATCCATCCATCCATGCATCTGTCCATCCATCCATGCATCTGTCCATCCATCCATCCATCCATCCATCCATCCATCCATCCATCCATGTATCTACCAATTAATCTGTCCATCCATGTGTCCATCCATCCATCCATCCATCCATCCATCCATCCATCTATCCATCCATGTATCTACCAATTAATCTGTCCATGCATGCATGCATCCATCCGTCCATCCATCCATGTATCTACCAATTAATCTGTCCATGCGTGTATCTATCCATGCATCCATCCATCCATGCATCTGTCCATCCATCCATGCATCTGTCCGTCCATCCATCCATCCATCCATCCATCCATCCATGTGTCCATCCATCCATCCATGTATCTACCAATTAATCTGTCCATCCATGTATCCATCCATCCATCCATCCATCCGTCCATCCATCCATTCATCCATGCATCTGTCCATCCATGCATCTGTCCATCCATCCATCCATCCATCCATCCATCCATCCATCCATCCATCCATGTGTCCATCCATGTGTCCATCCATCCATGTGTCCATCCATCCATCCATCCATCCATCCATCCATCCATCCATCTATCCATCCATGTATCTACCAATTAATCTGTCCATGCATGCATGCATCCATCCGTCCATCCATCCATGTATCTACCAATTAATCTGTCCATGCATGTATCTATCCATGCATCCATCCATCCATGCATCTGTCCATCCATCCATGCATCTGTCCATCCATCCATCCATCCATCCATCCATCCATCCATCCATCCATGTGTCCATCCATCCATCCATGTATCTACCAATTAATCTGTCCATCCATGTATCCATCCATCCATCCATCCGTCCATCCATCCATTCATCCATGCATCTGTCCATCCATGCATCTGTCCATCCATCCATCCATCCATCCATCCATCCATCCATCCATCCATCCATCCATGTGTCCATCCATGTGTCCATCCATCCATGTGTCCATCCATCCATCCATCCATCCATCCATCCATCCATCCATCCATCCATGTATCTACCAATTAATCTGTCCATCCATGTGTCCGTCCATCCATCCATCCATCCATCCATCCATCCATCCATCCATCCATGTATCTACCAATTAATCTGTCCATGCATGCATGCATCCATCCGTCCATCCATCCATCCATGTATCTACCAATTAATCTGTTCATCCATGTATCTATCCATGCATCCATCCATCCATCTGTCCATCCATCCATCCGTCCACCCGTCTGTCCATCCATCCATACATACATACATATATACATACATACATACATGCATCTGTCCATCCATCCATGCGTCCATGCATGCATGCATCCATCCATCCATCCATCTATCTATCCATCCATGTATCTACCAATTAATCTGTCCATGCATGCATGCATGCATCCATCCATCCGTCCAGGTACTGGAGATACAATGTTAAACAAAACATACAAGCCCCCACTTCCACAGTAAAACTTGTTTCCAGTATAGGGAGATAGACAATGTGGGCGGGATGAGATGGTTCTTAGACCGACCATGACAGTGGTGGTAGGACAGGTTTACAGATTTAGGATCCAATTCTTGGGAAGTGGATCCTTCCAATGCAGAGACCCTTTCATGCCTGGGTTCCTTCTTCCACCTAGACTTGAGCATAGCTTTTTCCTGGCCTGGGAAGAGCCCTCACTCCTTCATGTGGCTGGGGCCGTGCTGGTCTCCCCAAGCTGCCTTGTCCTCCAGCACCTTCCCGGATCCCCTGCAGCCTGAGCCCCTCAGGACCCATGCTTTGTCTCCTGTACTGCAGGAAGCAGAAAGAGCCCACACTCTGACCCACAGTGCTTCAAAACCGTAGTCAGTCACCGAAGTGGCCGTGTCACTTTGGGCCACCCAACCTCTGTTACCTCAACCTGTAAAGGGTCGGGATCAAAGGTCACACGTAGGAAGTGCCTGCCACTGTGTCTGTCCCAACAAATAGTAGGTGCTGGGTTCAGATCCTGCCTCATCCACTGCTGTGTAACTGTGGGCAACTTTTAAGATTTCTATGTGCCTCAGTTTCTTCATCTGTGTAATGGGAATAAGATAACCTATCTCCAGGGTGTGCGAGGGCTGAATGTGTTAAAACAGGTCAGTGCTTCAAACAAGGCCTGGCACAGAGGAAGTGCTATGTATTACCTGCTACTATGGGATATTTTTAGGGCTCGCCATCATGTCTGATAGTATTTGTTGAATGAATGAATAAACAAGTCAATTTTTCGCACCTGTATTGAGCTTCCCCATCAAGAAGTGCCCTTCTTCGAGGTTGGGGGGTAGCTTTAACAAGCTAAACTTTCTGTATCTGGAGCTCAGGGCTGGGGAGCTGGGAGGTCTAGAGACTGAAGGAAGAGAGTTCCAGAACTGGGTGCTTCTGCCTGAGGATTTCATGGTCCTGTGGGGGCACAGACACAAGCAATGGAAAAAAGCCCACCTGGGACCGAGTGCTTGGGGAGCACAACTACCATGGGACTAGGGGCACGAAATGTCATATGTGTCTTAGGGAAGGGCAGGGACCAGTGACAGCTCCTGAAGTTCTGCCTGGGAGGAGCTTGGAGGCCGACATTACTGAGGGGGCTGGAGGCTTTTCTTGGGGCTTAGTGTCTCTAGCAAGGTTACCTATCTGTGGAAGCTTGACATTGTTGAAGGAGATTTACAGCCAAGCCATCCCCTGGCTCCCTCTCCATGGGGAAGGCTTCTTTGAAGAGGTGTCATCTTTGAGGCTGAGGGACCAGGAGGTGGTCAGGAAACAAAGAAAGGAAGGCCTGTGCAGCAGGAGCGATCTGAACAAAAGCAAGAATACGCTTCGTGGGGTCACTGCACATTGAAGTAAAGGACACATGGGCGCCGAGGGTGGGAGGTGGGCCAGGCTGGTCGCCCTGCTCTGGAGTACGGGTCTTCTCTAAGGGCACTGGCTTATTTTTTTTTTTTTTTTAATATTTGTTTTTGAGAGAGAGACAGTGCATGAGCAGTAGGGGGGCACAGAGAGAGGGAGACACAGAATCCAAAGCAGGCTCCAGGCTCTGAGCGGTCAGCACAGAGCCCGATGCAGGACTCGAACCCATGAACCACAAGATCAAGACCTAAGCCGAAGTCGGACGCGTAACCGACTGAGTCACCCAGGTGCCCCAGGGCACTGGCGTTTTAAAGATGGCTTTATTGAGATAATATTTGCGTACCAAAAATTCACCCATTTTAAGGGTAAACTTTTCAGAGGTTTTTAGTAAACCGACAGTATTATGTAAGCATCACCCTAATCCGGTTTCAGAACCCCAAATGCCGATTTGCAGTCACCCCACCCCCAGCCCCGGGCAACTGCTGATCTGCTTTTTGACTTTATGGATTTGCCTACTCTGGACATTTTGTGTAGGCGTAGTCCTACAATATGTGGCCTCTTGCGTCTGACTTAGCACAGTATTTTCAAGGGTCATCCGTGTTGTAGCTTGTGTGACAAGTACGTCACTGTCTTTATGGCTGAATGATATTCCCTTGTATGAATAGACCACCTGTTGTTTATCCATTCACCGGGTGGTGGGCATTTGGGTCCCTTCCACTTTTTAGCTCTTACGATAATGCTGCTGTGAATGTTCAGGGGTCCGTCTTGGAGAGATACAGGCTTTTACTGGAGAGCCGATCACATGGTAAATTTATGTTGGACTCTTTAACAAACTTCCAAAGTGGGAGAGTGTTAAGATGCTCTGATTTGTCAGTTTCGGTTAATTCGCCAAGGATTGAAGGTGCCCGTAACTCTCCCAGTATGCCTCGTAGGAGAGGAAGTGGGTTCCAGAGCCTGGCTCCATCCTCTGAGGCCACTTGAAGAGTAGAAGGTGATCTGTAGCGTTTGCTTGATCGTGTTTAATCTCCCGATGCCCTGTGTCCCCTGCCTGGGTTCTCTGGTGGTCAGCAACAGAGACTGACTTGGCACCTTATCTAGGAAAGGAATGAATGCAGGATTATCAGGGGGCTCACAGATGGGGTGGGAAGACTGGCGATCCAGCCTCAGAAATGGCAGGGACGGGTTCCTTGGGATCTGGGGGCAGGAAGTAAGGCCCCTCGGGGCTCTGTCCACCTGCTGTGCGTCCCCACCCACTTGGCTGGGGGACCGAGTGGGGCAGCCCCACCAAAATGGGGTATATGATGCCAGGGGTGGGGCCGGGGGCACGTCTCCTAGAGGAACACGGGATGGTCTTCCCAGAAAAGGAAAATGCTAGGTTTTCAAACCCAAACTGTCCACTTCCCTACATTCCAGGTGCAGGAACTGAGGCATGGAGGGGTGAAGACCATTCACCCAACGCCACAGAGTTGGAAAGTGGCTGAGTGGGACCCCAGTCTGTTCTATCTGGCAGAGTGAGCTCCTGGGACCCCCCCACAGCTGGTGGGGCTGGGATGCCCACTGCCTTCTGAACTAGTCAGACTCCAGCAGCTTTCTGGGGCCGCCTCCAGGACTCTCAGGGGTAGGGAAGAGTATCTAAAAGGGCTTTGCTGCCCTCCTGGCTTTGCTCTTGTCCCCTGTGCCCTGAGCAAAGAGCCCAGTTGGCCCCTTGCCACCTTTGGTGGGGCCAGTGAGCAGCAGTTTAGGACGGGGGCGGGGGGGCTGGGGAGGGCCATTAGCTAGGAGCTAATTCTAATTCACGGCCTTTTTCCTTTCTGTTCTCAGATCGAGAGGACCAGTCCATTCTGTGCACGTAAGTGGAACTCGTCTTTCCTGTTTTTCTACAGTTGAGGTCCAACCTACTGAAGAAAAAGGTCCTTGAGGGCAGGGCTCTTTGATGCGTTGGAGGTATCTGGCCCAGAGCAAACTCAGCGTTTGCTCAGCGGATGGCCTCATGCTGAGGCCGGCACAGCCAACCCATCAGTGATGCCTGGTGCCATCTTGTTCTGCCCCTTCCGCCTTTCTAAAACGAGCATTTGGTGCACGCTTACTGCGTGCCAGGCCCTGAAGCAAATATTTCACAGACGGATTTGCGTCTAATTGCATAACAGCCCTGTGAAGGGAGAGGGCATCTCTGTGAGGGAGGAAATCTGAGCCTGAGTTAAACTACTGCCCTAAACTATCATAATCAGCAACCACATTTGTGCCATATTTAGTGGTTGGGGTCACTGTGTCTTTGGTGAAGGCCCAAAGACGTCGTCAGAAGCTACTACTCAGTTTAGAACCATTCAGAGAATCTTTGACATTCAGGAACACCCCTCTTGTCATGGGCAGAGCGATGGGTGCCCAGCGATCTCCACATCCTCATTTCTGGAACCCGTGGCCATGGCAGGTCACGTGGCCTGGGGGAGTGAAGGTTGCAGATGATGTTAAGGTTGCTAATCAGCTGACCTTACGATAGGGAGATTTTCAAGGTTATCCAGATGGCCCAATATAATCACAAGGTTCTTAAAAGTAGAAGAGAGGGGAGACATCGGGCAGAGGGCCAGAGATGCAATGTGAGAACTTGACCTAAGATTGCTGGCTTTGAAGACAGAGGACGCCAGGGATGAGAACAGCTTCTAGAAGCTGGAAAAGGCAAGGAGCTGGACTCCTGCCTAGAGCTCCCAGGAAGAAATACAAGCTGGGATGCCTGGGTGGTTCAGTTGGTTAAGCATCCAACTCTGGCTCAGGTCATGTCTCATGGTTCATGGTTATTCGAGCCCCACATCGGGCCCTGCTGTGAGCACAGAGCCCGCTTCAGATCCTCTGCCCCCCCCTCCCCTCCCCCTACTAGTGTGCTCTCTCTCTCTCTCTCTCAAACTCTCGATTTCTCTCTCTCTCTCTCTCTCTCTCTCAAAAATAAATATTGAAGAAAATACAACCCTGCCAACACCTTGGTTTTAGCTCACTGAGATCCGTGTCAGACGTCTGACTGCCGCAGTTGTGTGGTCACAGATGCCGAGTTTCTAGTAATTTGTTACAGCAGCAACCAGAGGCCCATACCCTTCGCTCCCACTTGAACCCCTGTATCACTCCCTCCATCATTTGTTACCCAACAGACTGAGTGGGCCAGGCCTCCTGGTGACCATTAGGCAGATGGGAATGAGCCCAAAATAAACAGGATCCTTCTTCTCAAGGATCCCTTTTCTCAAGAGGGAAACAGCAGGAGGACAAAAGTCACATACTTGTCTTTTATGCTCTTTGAATTTATTGCTTCACCCTGTGAAGGGACGACCTTTCAGAAACTAGAAAAAAAAAAATACATACACACTTTTTAAATCACCGAAGTAAATGTATAATGACAAACTGTGAAAGTTACAAAGAATGAAATATATTAGGAACTAGGAGAATGTGTAAATGGGAGTTGTTCGAACCAGGGAAAATAGGAAAGGCCTCTCCAAAGTAGCGCTGTGGCAAGCTCTGTTCTGTCGACGCAGAGCCCGAAGAGGGACTTGAACTCCCGAACCATGAGATCCTGACTTGAGTCACAATCAAGAGTCGGATGCTTAACTGACCAAGCCACCCAGGTGCCCCTCTTCTGCTGGGCAGAAATGGCAAAGAAGAAGGGAGGGGAGCGGTTGCAGCACATGCAAAGGCCTGGGGTCAGATGCAGCATGTTCTAAGTAAGAAACTGAGAGATCAGTTTGGCCTGAGCGTGTCCCCCAGAAGAAGCCCTCTTTCTAGGAAGAGCCATTCCCAGGGCTGGTGGCTTTTATATTTAGTGCATTGGTTTAGGGGAAAAGATCTGCAGCCTGCCCATGCTGGCTCAACCACTTACAAAGCATGAGCTCAAATCTTTGTGATGAGTAAACCCTGGGAGAATTTGGGAGAAGAGTTTCATGTGGGGAACAGCAAGGGCAAAGTTTATGGGGTGTGGGACCATTTGCCTTTTGGGGGACAGAGAAAGTTGAAAGGGCTGGTCAGAAGGGGATGGGCAGGAGGATGTGGTCAGAGAGCAGGGCCTTACAGGCTGGGGTGAGGGTGTGGACAAGAGGCAGATCAGATCTTTCTGACCATTCAAGGGGCCCAGAGGTGCCACTTGGGGACATATGCTGGTGCTGTTAGGGTCTGGGGGGGGGGACCCCCCTCCCCCTCCATCACCCCTGTGTGTTCTCTATAGTTAAGAGTCTCTTGTGGTCTGTTTCTCTTTCTTCTCTACCGCCCCCCTTCCCCTATGTTCATCTGTTTGGTTTCTTTTTTTTTTTTTTAATTTTTTTTTTTTTTTTTTTTAATGTTTTTTTTTTTTTATTTATTTTTGGGACAGACAGAGACAGAGCATGAACGGGGGAGGGGCAGAGAGAGAGGGAGACACAGAATCGGAAACAGGCTCCAGGCTCCGAGCCATCAGCCCAGAGCCTGACGCGGGGCTCGAACTCACGGACCGCGAGATCGTGACCTGGCTGAAGTCGGACGCTTAACCGACTGCGCCACCCAGGCGCCCCCTTAATTTTTTTTTTAACGTTTATTTATTTTTGAGACAGGGAGAGACAGCATGAACAGGGGAGGGTCAGAGAGAGAGGGAGACACAGAATCTGAAACAGGCTCCAGGCTCTGAGCTGTCAGCACAGAGCCCGATGTGGGGCTCGAACTCACAGACAGTGAGATCACGACTTGAGCCGAAACCAAGAGTCAGACACTTAACTGACTCAGCCACCCGGGTGTCCTCCATTCTTTTTGATGGCTGAGTAATATTCCATTGTGTATATATACCACGTCTTCTGACTCGGTGCCTGGGGCAGGGCTGGGTGCTCCTGCGTTTTTATCTAGTGTGGGGCGCTTGTGAAGCAGGTAGTCCAGCCAGTGAGCTGGGAGGGAGGCAAACACTGTCACAGGCATGCTCGCGGGGGACGCCGAGGGTATGGCTGGATCGGAACTGCGTGCGCCCGTCTGCCTTGGGGTGGAGAGGGGGTGGCGTGGCCCTGGGAGCAGGGTCCCTGCCAGCAGAAGAAAGGAGCTAAAATGCCACCCCTCTGGGGCCCGTTTGGGAGCCCGGAAGGGGAGGGAGGCATGAGCTGGGGGAGGACTAGGGGGTCCAGGAGATTCTGATGCACACTTTGCAGTAGGACTGTCTGGTTCATCCCCCAGATTGCTGACCCCTGGGTGCAGGGTTTGTGGCAGAAAGACTTCTGGGGCTACCTGTGCCTGCAAGGCTTGAAGAGAAGCCCCTGGTCTCAGCTCCTGGGGAGCCTTGCCTGGGAGCAAGCCCAGCCCAGGATGGGGGTCCTCAGACTGTTAGCCGACTCTCCTGGCTGACAAAGTAAAGCATTTTGTGGGGGGAGGTACTGGGGTCCTTTATGCTCCTAAGTGACACTGTCACGACAGTTTGATGCCCTGAGCAGGTCAACATGAAGCCATTTTGGCTCTAGGACAGGCTAGATTTTCACTTTAAGGGCAGCCCATGAGCTAGACGGGGAAGAAGGGAGTCCTGGACTCAGCTCTGCCATGAGAGCCACTTACCCTGTCTGAGCCTCAGTTTCCTCACCTGCAAAATGGACAACTATACCCACCTCACAGGGCAATCGTGAGGAATCAGTGGGTTAATTCATGGAAAGCACTGAGAGCAGGGCCCGGTGATGCCGTTTTGTGCGCAGTGAACAGACTTGTTGCTTGTAAGTTACGTTCACAAGCGCCACTTCCTGCTTAGCCATGAAAGCGAAAGCAAGGGGAAGAAATGTCCGGAGTGACAATGAATGGTAGCGATTCATATTCATGATCAGTGTGCCCATATTATCTTGATGCATTGTTAGGCGTGGCCAGGGGTTCTACAGATAGCTGCTTACAAACATTCTTTGTATCCCCAGACCAGGATTGACAGAGACAGATGCTCAGGGGAGCCTGGCAGGTGACAGGAAGGGGTGGCTTAGGCCAGGAGCACAATAGGGAGTGGTGGGGACTGTGGCAAATTGGAAGGCTCACACCATTCGAGGGGCGGCTGTGATTCTGCCCCAGACAACTTCTGCCGCAGGAGAACGCTGACCCGGTGTTCCCGGGGCTACGCGGGTCTTTTCCCCTCCCCAGGAGGATCCAGCTGCCTTCTGTGCGTGCTGGTCTGCCCTTGTGTTTTCTACTCAGCAGTGCCCTCGAAGTGTGTTGTATCTCATCAGACATAAACCAGTGTCCCTCCTCCTAGTGACTGCCCAGACATGCCATATTTTATTTAACCGCCCCCCGCCCCCGGCCGTGGATTGTAGCTTTGATTGTTTCCGGACTTAAGAACTAAATGTAAGCGTGTATATAAGGATATACGTGCAATCAGTCCGTATTATTTACTGATGCCATATTTGCAAATTCATTGCTACTTGCTGATATGTATTTGTAACCTCCAACCGATACTCATGGTGCTTGTGTGGGCGTTCGAGGACACGTGCAGAGCCAGGAAAAGTCTGAGTGGCCTGCCAGCTGAGGGAACCCTGCCGCCTTGTTTCAGCTCTCTGGCTGTGAACAAGTGTCCCTCACATGCTAGATTTAGCACCACGGTTTTTGCATTGTTGTGGCTTTTGGTTGGTGACTTAGCTGTTGATAATGCCCCCCAAGCCTCCAGCTGAAGTGCTGTCTTCCCTTTTTAAAAAATGTTTATTTATCGTTGAGAGAGAGAGACAGAGAGAGAGGGAGCCAGAGGATCCGAAGCAGGCTCTGCCCCGAAAGTAGAGAGCCCAACGCAGGGCTCAAAATCACAAACTGTGAGGGGCGCCTGGGTGGCGCAGTCGGTTAAGCGTCCGACTTCAGCCAGGTCACGATCTCGCGGTCCGTGAGTTCGAGCCCCGCGTCAGGCTCTGGGCTGATGGCTCGGAGCCTGGAGCCTGTTTCTGATTCTGTCTCCCTCTCTCTCTGCCCCTCCCCCGTTCATGCTCTGTCTCTCTCTGTCCCAAAAATAAATAAAAAATGTTGAAAAAAAAATTAAAAAAAAAAAAAAAAATCACAAACTGTGAGATCATGACCTGAGCCGAAGTCGGATGCCTAAGGAGCTGAGCCACCCAGGCGCCCTGAAGTGTTGGCTTCCTAAGCACAAGACAGTTGGATATGCCCGACAGAGAAAATTCATGGGTTGGATGACCTTCATTCAGACATGAGTTACAGGGCTGTTGGCCATGAGTTCGATGTTAGCGAATCAACAATATATATGGTAAAAGGTCTTTAAACAGAAAGGCACATAAAACAACGTCATAGAGTGAGCAGCTGGGGGGAGCCTTTGGAGCACCTGTGCCCCAGGCGTGTGTGTGAGCCTCGCACCTCCCAAGGTTCCCAGGAAGAAACAGCATTGCTCGTCGGCATCTGTAGGGACATGGCATTTCTTGTCCACATCTGCTGAGTGAACGGATTTAACGTTGTACCAGAGAGGAGCAGGGAAGAGTATGGCTTACTTGCAGATGGCTTCCGACCTGTGTGACCCTGCACAGGTCACTTAACCTCTCTGAGCCGAGTTTATGGAGAGGCCGTGAGGATGAAAAGGGAACCGCCCCACAACATCGGTTGAGCGACCGACTTCGGCTCAGGTCATGGTCTTGTGGTTTGTGGGTTCGAGCCCCACGTCGGGCTCTGTGCTGACAGCTCAGAGCCTGGAGCCTGTTTCAGATTCTGTGTCTCCCCCTTTCTCTGCCCCTCCCCCGCTCATGCTCTTTCTCTCTCTCAAAAATAAATAAACATTAACATTTAAAAAAATACATAAATAAAACAGTGCCGGCCAATAAGGCTTTGTGTGCTGATGGCTGCTGAGAACTTGAAACGTGGCTCATGTGACTGAGGGGCTGGATTTTTTTTTAACCGACTTTAACTAATTTAAATAGCCTATAGCTAGTGTTTTCTGCATTAGCATGGTTCTGAAGTATTTCTTACCTCCGTCCACTCCTCTGATTCTGCCCATGTCTCGTTCAGGCTCCTTTCACCTCTTGCCTGGACCACCGCGGTAGCCCCCTAACTAAACTTCCTGCAGCCGTGCTCCCCCTGCTCCCCACTGTGACCATGTCTCATTCATGCCTGGCTGCCTGCCTTCCTTCCTTCCTTCCTTCCTTCCTTCCTTCCTTCCTTCCTTCCATAGCTACTCATTGTGAGAAGTTATATGGCACAGCAGGGTGTGGATTTCAGAGTCAAACCTCTTGGGTTTTGAGGTCAGCCCTATCACCAACCAGCTTGTATGCTCCCAGAGCCAAGTCGCTTAACTTCTCCGAGCCTCAGTCTCCCCATCTGTAAAATGGGGCAATAGGTGCTCCGCTGGGTGGTTGTTTGTGGGATTCAATGAGTTAATTTGCGTAAGAGAGAAAGCAATGCCACTGCCTCCTGGTGAGCCCCACTCTTCGCCGCCCCCCCCCTAAGAATCAGCTGCCTGCACTTTTGATGTTTCCGTCACGGGTCCTCAAGCCCCATTCCTCTCCTGAAATGGTTTCCTGTACTCATTGGAATGAAAGCAAAACTCTTCACTGCGGCTGAGAAGACTGTCCGTGATCTGGCCCCTTTCTTCCCTCATCACTTACCACCACCTGCCTCCCTCCTGACGCTCCAGCCACACCAGCTCCTCCCTGCTCCCTGCGTGTGCAGGGCATTTCCCTGCGGTGGATCTTTGCCCTTGCTGTCCCCTCTGCCGGCTGCCCCCTACCCTTGGTCCTTCCTGCGGGGCTCCTTTGCATTTTGTAGGGCTCTGCTCCCATTCTGGCGACCCACCCATGGCCCCCCCTCCATCTCAGCCCCCCAGCATGCCACCCTGGCGGCAATAACAGACCCTCAAATGACCCTAATTGCTTATTTCCTTGGCTAGGGTCTGTCTCCCTCTCCTGGAATGGGAGCTCAGTGAGGGTGGGGACAGTCTCCTTGTCCCCTAGCCAGTGCCCAGTAAGTAGGCATTGGCCGCACCAGTAGCTGGTTATGGAAAGAGCCCAAATGTCCGTCACCTGATGATGGATAAAGAAGATGTGGCATGTGAGTGTGTGTGTGTGTGTGTGTGTGTGTGTGTGTGTGTGTATCCACACACACGCAGAATGGAATACTAGGTGATGAAAAAGAATGAAATCGTGCCATTGGCAACAACATGGTTAGAACTAGAATGTATTATGCCAAGCAAAATAAGTTAGAGAAAGATACCATATAATTTCACCCCTATGTGGGATTTGAGAAACTTAATAGATGAGCATAGGAGAAGCAAAGGAAAAATAAGATGAAAAACAGAGAGGGAGGCGAACGCTAAGAGACTCTTAGATACAGAGAACAAACTGAGGGTTGCTGGGGGCAGGGGGTGGGTTCAATGGGTGATGCGCATTAGGGGGGACACTTGTCGGGATGAGCCCAGGGTGTCATGTGTAAGAGATGAATCACTGGGTTCTGTTCCTGAAGCCAAGGCAGTGTAGTTAGTTAACTACACTGTATGTTAACTAACTTGAGGGGGGAAAAAAAAGCAGGCATTGGCCGTTGTTGCAAAGGCAATCCCGACCATTCCGCTGTTATTTGCAAATATATCCAGTCGCCCCAGAACTGTCATCAGCTTAGCTCTGCTTATTAAATTTCATTTTGGCCATTGTTAAAATCAGCCAGAGTGATTTGAGGACCAACATGTTGATAGCAGGATATGAGCTTTGACAAAGTAGCAGGGGTCAAGGTAAGCCCAGTTGGGACTAACAATTTGCTACAGATGATTATGCAGTCAACAAGCTGGAAAGGGAGCAAATCTAATTTTTAGACCCGAGTCCTGTCTGGTCTAGGAAGCAGTTCATACAGTGCAAGTAAACCTGGGAGCATAGGTGAGGCATGGAGCGGCCCTGGGTTGAGAGAGAGCTGTGTGTTCAAGGAGTAACCTGTGTGTGACGAGGGGCTGGATTAAGAGAGAAGGGAGTAGGGGAGGGGGAGATCAGAGGGCGGTAAGGGGGTCTTCTAGGCCCTGGGGAGGATTTTAAACTTTAAAGTGGACAGGAGAGCACAAGGAGATACAGCCAGGGGTCAGCAAACTCTGACCAGTGGGCCAAATGAGGCCCTCCTCTATTTTTGTAAATAAAGTTTTATTGGCACACAGCCGTGCTTACTTGCTTTCCTGCTACCGCGGCAGAGCTGAGTAGTTGGGACTGAGAATGCATGACCCACGAAGCCTAAAGTATTGACTGTCTGGCTCTTCACAGGAATGGTTTGCTACCTCCTGGATTATCCAATGGGAAAATAGGACGTGATTTATATTTGCCCAAGGTCATACCGGTAACTGGCGGAGCAGAGATTTGAACTCAGTCTCACCTTGGAGCCCATTGTGCTATTCTGCTGATTGGTGCTTCGGGGGAAGGTGGCATTGCTTCTGCCTAGAGGCAGTATTCAGAAGGGAGGCAATGCTTACCTGGGCTTTGCAGGGTATGTAGGAGTTGGACAGCTAGAGGACAGGAGCAGGAGTCACCTGAGGACTGGGGACTGAACAGCTTGAAACCCAGAGCTAATTTGGCTTTGATGCCAAGGGCAGACCGCAGGCTGAAATGGGCTTGTAAATGGGGTTCAGCCCTGGGATCCAGGACCAGCAACATGATGTGTAAAATCATGCAAAATGAAAATGCAGAGCCTTTTATTCAAAAAGCATTAAGAATTTGAAGACGGCAGCAACATAAGCGATCATTGCCGCTGGGGCAGGACTGGGCAGTGGGGTAATTACACGGCCAGGAGGCCTTGCACGGTCGCGAGGAGGGGACCAGGCAGCAAGGGCCCTATGAAACAGGACAGCGGTTTAGGGTGCTAGGATCAGGAAGGCATCTTCACCCCCAGAGATCAGAGGGCAAAAAAGCAAAGATACTAATGTTTTGAAAGCAGCCCAGAGCACATCAATCTTCAGACACCCATGAGCCTGGAGCTTGGGGTGTTTGCTTTGGCACAACCTCCCAAGACAATTTATTTTTATCAATAAAACTTGGAAACTGTTGAGCCAAGCAGTCCACAGGGGGAGGAGCTGATTCCTGGAGTGTATGGCCCTCTTCCCCTCCCTTGTAAGGTGGAAGGCCAAGGCCACAATCATGGTCATGCCACATCTTTGTTGTAAAAGAGAAGAGGCAGGAGAGGCTGAAAATAAAGATGGAAAATGAGGAGGTTATAATGGGAAAGGAGAGCATCTGGGGATCTGGACGCTGGGTATACTGCATCCTGACTCTTGCCTCAGATCTGAATTAGGCTCAGGACCACCTGCCATGTGACTTCCCACGCTCAGATTTTCTCTCCTCCTTCTTGCTCTGATCAGAAGCTAGCCCCTTCAGCCCGGATGATGTCTGTCAAGCATTCTGAGGTTAGCCTGATTGAAGTAATTCATACTAAGGTGTAAATGACTGAGTAGTTGGGTTCATTTGGTCCCTGGTTACATTTTCAAAGAGCCTGCCAAGGCGAGTCAAGACTCCCACATATATGGAAGAGCCCTTTGATGGAGAGGGCTTCACTCTGGGTTTCACTCTGTCTTTTCAACACTCCATCCTCTTTTCTCGCTTACCAAAATAAAAAGGCAATGGGCAGAACAGCAGCTGTGGCATCGAAGAGACCCACACCGAGACCTCACTTCTTCTCCATTACCTCTTTGTGTGATAGCAGGAGCAGTCACGATCTCCAACAATTCCTTCAACCTCTCTGAGCCTCAGTTTCCCCAGGGGGGTGATGGGGATCATCAGTGAGTCTTTCATTAGGTTGTTGGGAGGTTTATGAAAAGATTCGTGAGCCCAGTGCCTAGCAGAGTGTAGGCCTTCAACAAACATCAATTCCTTTTCCTGTGCCCTTCTTCTGGCCTTAGTGCTAAAGCAAGTCCCCCGAGCGTTGTGCCTGTCTTATGGAATGACTGGGCAAAATGCAGTAGAAAGAGTCCTGATGACATCGGCATCAGAGACCTGTGTCCTTGCCTTGCTGTGTGACCTAGGGCAAGCTGCTTACCCACTCTGGGCCAGAGTTCCGCTTCTGTAATAACCAGGAAGTGATATGTCCTACCCTCAGGATTAGGGGAGGGAAGGTAAAGGAGACAACGCGTGTGAAACGGTGAGCGTAGGGCCTCTACTCCTAAAAAAGTCAACTCTCCTTAAATTTTTTTTTTTGGTTTGGACTCTTTCCTCCTGAAGAAATGGGCATAATGACTCCACGGCTCCCCATTCACAAAGTGCCTCTGAAGCCACATGAAATAATGTGGCCATTGGGATAAAGACCATTAGGAAGAGGGAGAGGGCTGTACTGAGGCTGGCTTGAGGATGTGTCCTCATACCTGGAGATCAGACACCTGATGTCTGGACGTCGGTCCCCGCGGTGCTAGGTCCGGAAATTCAGGGCACGTGTTTCTTTTTTTAGCCCTGAGCAAAGTTGTTAACAGGTCCTTGGCAGGGCAAATTCATTTCTTTCTTTCCTAATTAGGAAAAAAAAAAAAGAGCAGGGACTGACCTAGTGCTGTGGCACCAGTTCAGCGTGCACAACCTTGAGCTGACCTCGCGGTAGACGCATTCTTTTCCAGACTTAACAAAAATTCTCTCTTGTGTTTCAGAATATTCAGCAAGCTCAGAAAATCAGAGTCTGGGCAAATAAGGGAAAGTCAAGAGAAGAAAACCAGAGGGGAGGACAAGAAGGGACGAAAGTTTTGGTTGAGGCCCTGTCTTTCCAATTAACTAGAAAGAATGGGAGAGTTAGAGGCAGTATCTGGAAACCTCAGATTAAACAGTCCCACTATGATGATCCTTGGTGGCCAAGAGAGGCAGGTGGTGTGAAAAAGCCATTTGATTAAAAAAAAAAAAATCTGCTCATTTTCTAGGAGTACTCTTTTGAAAAAACAAACAATGCTCTGCTCATCTGAATGTATCAGTCATTTACACTTTAGTGTGAATTACTTCAACCAGGTTCATTCTTTGATGTTTGACTCAGATCATTAGCTAGCCACCTGACAATCAGAGTGGGCTTCACCAGAGGATGAAGTGGCTTATATCTGCCCAACAGCTGGTAAGATAACCTGTAAGGGAAGCTTCTAAATCTTTGACTTTAGGTTCTGGTACTGTGAGAGGTACCTATCTCCTTCCTGGAAGGCTGCCCTTTGCCTGATCTTTCTATTGGTAACAAAGCTAGTGATGTCTTAAAAGTAGATGATTTGCAGAGTAACTATTCTGTGTGGTTCTATAATGGTGGGTTTGTGTCATTAGGCACGTGTCCAAACCCATAGAGCGCACAACACCAAGAGCGAACTCTGGTGAACTCTGGACTCTGGGTGATGGCTGTGTCAGTGTATTCATTGATTCTAGCAAGCGTAACGCTCCGGTGGGGGACGTTGGTGGTGACGGAGGCTGTGCACCTCGAGCTCCAGGGGGATAGAGGAACTCAGTGTTCTTTCTGCTCTGTTCTTTCTGGGTTCAGGTCATGATTTCATGGTCTGTGGGTTCGAGTCCCTTGTTGGCTTCTGTGCTGACAGAGAGGAGCCTGCTGGGGATTCTCTCTCTTTCCCTCTCTTTCTGCCCCTACCCCTTCTTGCACCCTCTCTCAAAATAAATAAATAAACTTAAAAAAAAACCAGAGGAGTCCAAATAAACCTAAGTTTGGACCTTGGTGGGAAAACTCAGTTTTTCTCTTTCTGTCTTGCCATCTGAATTCTTTCTTGCATCGTCTCAGGAGTAGATGGAGCGAGTGGCCAGCGTTTGAGGCCCGGCCCAGCTCCGTCCCGGTGGCACGACCCTGGGCAAGCCTCCCTGGCAAATGACCCAGAGCTGCAGAAAGATACCCGCAGAGCACCGGGGGCAGCGATTTCCAGCGGCTCACTGTTCCCGTGTCTTTCAGAGGTGAGTCTGGAGCCGGGAAGACGGAAAACACCAAGAAGGTCATCCAGTACCTGGCCGTGGTGGCCTCCTCCCACAAGGGCAAGAAGGACACAAGCATCACGGTGAGTGCAGCACCCCTCCGTGGTTGTGGTCGTGACCTAGCACACGGGTCTCTGGGCTCTGGTGAGAGGGCCAGGCCCATATTTACCGGCCCCTTGCCCCAGCAACTCACAAGGGTGGTCTTTTCCCACCCGGGTGCGCCCTTAGGGTCCGGCTGCTTCCTCGCCTCAGCCAGGATCATCGTCCTGAGGGTCCTGTTCCATGAGACGGGACGAGCCCTCTCCTGCCCCCGCAAGGACCCGTGCTTCACCTCAGGGCTTCCCAGTACTGGGAATTGCCATCTTGGACCAGTCCGTTCTCTGTTGTGGGGCTGCCTTAGGTGCCTTAGGACTTTGAGCAGCCTCCTGGCCTCTCCCCACTAGAGGCTGTCCCAGGTGGTGACAACCGAAAACCTCTGCAGGCATCCCCAGGTGCCCCTGATTGAGAACCACTGCTGTAAACTCCCTAGAGCTGAGACGCACCTGTCCCTCTTCCACGTGCCCCTTTGGGACCGCAGGGCCTGGGAATACCAGCGTCACCCAGCTCTGGCCTTTGGTCCAGCTCAATTGCCCGAGTATCAGCTGGGTGGCGGGCATCGCGGGATGGGGTCCGGTGCTGAGTCCGAGCGATGCCGTCATTCTAACCCACTGGGCTTCTAGACGCTTGGGGAGGAGAGAGACTGTCAAATAACCATGCAGATAAACCCACGCTGCCGCAGCCTGAGGGCTCGGAAGGAAAAGAATTGTCGTTTCTGGAATCCTCCCTTTCTCGGCCCGTCCCTCTCCTCCTCTGTCTTAGCGCTGACTCATCTGTCCCACAAGAGGGGACACTCAGTGGGGCGCTCTGTCTCAAGGTCTAGGGCCGGGGAGATGGCAGAGTGGATGCTTCGGGACAGCTTTGGGGGGGCCCCCGGTTCCTGCCATTCCGGGTCTTGCTCTCCAGCCCTCGCAGGTGACTCAGTCACAGGGACAGCTGGCCCGGAGGCGCTGGGGGAGCAGGCACGGGCGCTGGAACCCTGGGGGAGACTCAGGGTCCTGCCTTTCCCCGCTGTCTCTGGCACAGCGTGTAGGAACCTAGAACCCCGCAGCTAAGTTTACCTGGCAGTTAAACATTGCTTCCCGCCGTCTTTTCCCTCCCCGTATTCGTAATTCGACATAAGAAATAATAACGCTTAATAACTGGTCTTTACCAGGTGCCTACGATGTGCCAGACGCTTTGTTCTCTGTGCGCGCAAACGCGTCTCAGACGCGTCTCATTGATAACATTTTAAAGAGCCCCCCTCGGCCCCAGCAGTGACAAAGCCTTTTGCGATGTCTCAGTCGCTGAGAAATGTTAAAAGGGAGCAAGCAAAACAGAAAGGCCACGGAATCAAAGGAAAGCCGCTGCTTCCCTAGTTATCTCGGGGAATCCAGGCTGTCTGGTGGGGGGCGGGGGGCGGGGAATGGAAATCCTAATTCTCCAGACCCCGACGCGCGTGTGATTGAAATAACACTGACGTTTCTTTTATACTGTATCGTTCAACCACAGCAAGGCCCATCTTTTGCCTACGTGAGTAACTGAGAGTGTTTTCCTGGTGTGGACGGGAGGCACGGAGTGTATTATACCTGCATGCTCCTGACGCACCCACGGAGTCCCATAGCTGATGGTAGAAGGGGCCCTCGAGTTTCCCAGCCCAGACCCAGTTCCCCGGAGTGCAGTCCTGCGGCGGTCGGATGCCAGTGTGTGGTGTGGGGGCCCGTATACCAGCCGCAGGACCCCGGTCGGAATGCCCCAGGGTGTCCTCCAGCCAGGAACGGATGTCCCCAGTTCAGAGCGAATCTCCTCGCCCTTCCCACGAACGCATCTGCCACCGGTTCCCCTGACTGGACCGCCCCAGAAGCGTCTGTCCCATCTGGTTGAGCGTTTCAGGACTGCCTGTCCCTACAGCTTCCCTGGCTTGATTGACAGTCAGTTACTGGCGCTGCTGTGGCATGCCTTCCTCCCTCCTCCCTAAATTTCTTCCCTGAGCCCTGCCCCCCACGCACTAGTGTGCCCTTGTGCATGTGTGTGCAGTGTGTGTCTGTCTTTGCATGCTTGTTGCTTGACCCGAGGCTCCAGAGCCGGGAGACTTGGGGTTTGCGATGCCCTGGCTTTGGTGGCACGGTAAGGCCCCAGCTACGCGACACACGACAGGGTCCTGCGTGGACCTCTGCAGATATAAACTCATCTCTAACGCAGAGCTTGGGGGGCTGACGTATGGGTCCCATTCTGGAAGAGACCCTCAGAAGCCCTAGCATGTGCTAGGATCACCCTGAGCCCATCTTAGTTAGCTCCTGGGAGGCAACGGCATGGGTGGATCAGAAGGACAATTGGGATTCTTGTTTGGGATCTGCTCCTGGGTGACCTTGGCCAAGTCACTTAACTTCTCTGAGCCACAGTCTCATCATCCACACCATGAATGGATTGGATCAGACCCCCATGTTTAAAGCCCCCCTGAGAAGGATCTTTTGGTCCCACCAGCTGGATTTCCCATTCTAGAAAGGGAATCTTTCTCGGTGGATATTGGGACCCCAAGTTTGGGTTGACAGGAGTAATCCCTTTAGTTTTCTTCCCACCAGCCAAGGAGAGCCCCGTGCTCTCCTCGTACGTGTCCGCGGGTCCGCTCAGATGGGTTCATCTCTGGGAGCTGCAGAGAGCACTGGAGAAATAAACACTGTTCCCTTTAGGGACAGCTTACCCATGATGCCCTCCCCGTGTACAGCGGCCCAGGGAGAGAGCTGTGTGCTCCTTTCCCCCTCTAGAACCGTTCCTGGCTTCTCTTTAGCCCTGGCCTGCTGGCCTGAGCAAAGGGGCTGGGAGCACAGCAGAGGGAACGAGGAAAAAACCCTCAGAACCCAGCCTTTCCCCGGGGGAGACCTGGGGGAGGAGCTTGGACGGGAGGCCACTGGACCAGTCTGCAACTGCCATGTTTTGGGGCTAGGCAAAAGCAGCTCATCGCTTTCCCGGCATGCGTTACCTCGTTGTCCCTTTCCTGCCATGATTAATCACATGACCGCGTTTGTGCACAGGAGACCCCCTCAGAAAGGGCCAGTGGGCTGTGTACAGTCTCAGCTGCATTTAACCTGATGAATGAAGCTCAGGCAACCTGCTTTGAAGCTTTTTCCTGCCAGTCAGTTAAAAGTATTCCCCGCAGGTTTTGTATTCTCTGTTTGTCTTTCGTAAAAGACTTCAGGAAGCTCGTCCCGAGAAAAGAAAAATTGCAACTTAAAAAAACAAATCACACTAAAACCGTCAGGAGAGGGATTATAGTGGTTTAGCTTGAAGACAGATGTTTGTTAAACATGAGCAGTAGCAGGACCGCCGTGGACAGCAGGGCAGGTTGTGCACTGCACAACTCCAAGGAGCAGAATTCATTACGATATAAATGACATCCCCAACATTGTGCAGCGGTTCTGAGTGAAATGGCATTGTATAGATAAGCAAGCCCTGGTCAAAAAGTGGCCTTGCTAGGGATCCGGCGTCCTAGCTATCAGACAGCCCAGCCAGTTGCTTCTCTCCTGAAATCCTTGAGCAAACCTGGACATGGTCATTGGAGTCTCAAACAGCGTAGGCTATAGGATAGGAGAGAACCTGTAGATGAAGGGCAGAGTTTGGGGACAACATCCGTCTAGGGCAGAACTGTCAGTGTCTGGGTTACTTTCTCCATTAACTAGATGTGGGTAACTTTTAGGGTGAGCTGGAGAAGCAGCTTCTACAAGCAAACCCGATTCTGGAGGCTTTTGGCAACGCGAAGACGGTCAAGAACGACAACTCTTCACGGTTTGTAAGTAGCAAAACTCCTGTGGAGTCCTCCCCTGCCCGAGAATGGAGAGTCTGTGCATGCAGGGGGCCCGCGACGGCAGGGGTGGAGGGCACACATCACAACAGCACTTTGTTCCGTATCTTCGGTCCTGCCTCAATCTTCCGGTGCTGCAAGGAAGGGCTCCTGCCACACATCCCCTCATTCGTTCGTTCGTTCGTTCGTTCGCTCGCTCGCTCTTCACTCAACGGTTAGCCAGTGAGCATCTGTTGTATACTGGGCACCTGTTAGGCGTTTGACATTTATTCAGTAGACGTTTACTGAGCACCTAGGAGGTGCTGGACACTTAACCCAGTGCTCATTCAAAACGCAAATTGGGCCCCCACTGTGTCCAGGCACGTACATCCTTCAGCAAGTATTTATTAGGCGCCTACTGTATACAGTCACTCGTACGCTTTTACGGGCATCATTCTCTTTTGTTTTCTCAGTGGCTCGGTTAGTTATTAGGCATCCACTGTGTACTAAGATGCTGCACTAGGCTCACAGGATTGTAGCAAGCAGTGCAGAAGCTGTTCCAGCCTTCATGAAGTCTGTGGTCTAGTTGGGGAGCTGAGAGTCCCCGCCACCTTCCCACAGATGCGTCCCTGGGCTCTAAGGGTCTCCCTTTCTCACTTGAGCCTAAGGAAGGGGCAGGAGAACCCTGAAAGTGGGTGGTCAATGACATGAAGACATGGCCCACATGTCCCAAAGAGGAGGATTAATTCCCAGCTGGATGAACTTGACCCTGGTGGGTTGTGGCTGAGCCAGCATGCTTCTGGGGTGGGGGCAGGGAGGGAGCCCTCCAGCCACCGGCTGCCCCAAAACTTGCCTTCTCCTTACTTACGGTTCTACCTCTCAGGAGCAGTATCCCTTTGGGCGGGTCGTACTACCTTGCCCAGCCTCAGTTTTCCCACCTTGAAAATGGGGATAACCAGAGCCACCTGGGTGGCTCAGTCGCTTAAGTGTCCCACTTGAGCTCAGGTCATAATCTCACAGTTCGCGAGTTTGCGCCCGACATCGGGCTCTCTGCTGTCAGCGTGCAGCCTGCTTCAGATCCTCTGTCCCCCTCTCTCTCTGCCCCTCCCCCACTTGCACGCACGCTCTCTCAAAAATTTAAAAATAAATTTAAACAAATAAACGAACGGGGGTTGCCATGACTGGCCAAAGGCCAGTGCAAGAGCCAAATGAAATTGATTTGCGAATGTGTTTCACATCGCGAGGCCTGGATCCTCCCCCAGCTCAGTTGGTGGTAGTTCCTTCCGACATGCTGACCTGTGAGATTCTGAGTGTTTGCAAGAAACTCTCTCTGTCCCCCCACTCCCACCCCCAAATGCTCCCCGACATGTCTCCACTCGCCTGCAGGGTGGGGGCTGAGGAGCTGAGACTGGGGAGCCCCCCGTGAACCGTGTTTTCCTGTTGGCAGGGCAAATTCATCCGCATCAACTTCGATGTCACTGGTTACATCGTGGGAGCCAACATCGAGACGTGTATCCTCTGCTGAGCCTGGGCCACGCGGGACCCGCCCCGTAACCCACCTCCTGCCCTAGAGCCTGAGAGGCCCAAGAAAGGTGGCAGAGCGGCCCCTCCGTCCCCAGGCTCTTGGGCTCCTTCCAGAACAAATCTGCCTGGGGTTGTTGTGGTCCCACAAATGCGGACCCCGCTTGTGAACCCCAAACAGCTTGCCTTCGATTCTGGGTTGACCTCTCCTTAGCTGAGTTACCTTGGGCCAGTTACTCGACCTCTCTGTGCCTCGTCAGTGGAGTGGGGGTGATAATACTGCCTGCTTCTCAGAGGGATTGGGAGAATGAATTAACTCATGTACGGCTCTCAGAACCACACGAGGGGCAGAATGAGGCCGGTTGAGGATTGGCTTTTGCGTGATCTTGCCTTCATCCTCCTTGAGCCGTGGACCCCTGGTGCTGCTGAGGGAGCTGGTCTGTGACCGGTGTCCAGCCCAGAGATAGGAAAAGGTGGAGGAAGAATCTGCCCCCAAGGAGAGAATCTGGATGGCAGAGCGGAGCCCCTCGGAAATGTCTGGACTCGGGGACCAAGTCTATGGTCTGGTGACGGATCCACCTGAGAAGCATGCAGGTGCCTCTCAGGCCCAAGGACGTTGTGTTTTTGTTGCTGCTTGTGGAGCATTTGCTTGGCTCCTGGGACCCTGGGGAATGTTCTAGTTGCATTTTGGTGCCCTGGATGAGGGGGGTATTTGGAGTGGCTCAGGTCTCCGTCCATTCTCAGCTCTGCCTCGTTTGCTGTGGGGCTTGGGGCAAGTCACTTGACCTCTCTGAGCCTCATTTAAAAAAAAATTTTTTTTAATGTTTATTTACTTTTGAGGGACACACAGAGAGAGAGAGAGCAAATGAGCCCGAAGCAGGCTTCAGGCTCTGAGCTGTCAGCACAGAGCCTGATGCGGGACCCGAACTCGCAAACCACGAGATCATGACCTGAGCCAAAGTCGGATGCTTACCCGACTGAGCCACCCAGGCGCCCCTCTGAGCCTCGCTTTTGCCACCAGTGAAAGGGGGGTGATAACAGCACCTACCTATGGGGCGGCTCTTAAATTGTCATTTAAATGAAATGACCCGCATGGCCCTTGGCCCAGGGCTTGGCCGGAAGTGAACATCCGTGGGTGTCACATCATCGCTCTCTTGGGTCATTTTCCATTTTAATCCACTCGGACTTTTTCCCCCCAGAAAATCAGTATTCATCTGGCCTACGATGTCTGTATTCATCTAGGGAGGCATCCACAGCCAGTGGGAGCTCCTTGAAGTCACACGTGAGAACCAGACTCTGTATTAAAATCAGCAAAACCCTAACTGCTAAAGAACAGAGGGCCACGCATTTCTGCTCTGTGCCCCCCAGATCCCCTGGATTAGATGGTGTCCTCTCCCCTGCTCTGCTGTGTCAGGCCATGAAGAGTGGTTTTGCCTCACAAGGCCTCTTCTAATATAGGTCCACAGATTCTAAAACCCAGAAACTTCTGGAAACCAAAACTCGGCTGGCGGTAAAACCCGCTGAGCACACACGAGGCTCTTTGTAGTCTCTTTGTTCCCCGTAAGAGAACAATGACATCTTTGGCTGCAGGACTATCAGTGGGCTCCCTCAGAGCCATTGAGAACCTTCTAGAATGTTCGTAGTATGTCCACAGTGGTCTGTCCACAAATCTAGAAACTTCTGAAACTGTTGGGAAAAGAGATTGTAGAACTTGTGGTATTTTTATAACCACTAACTTTACACAGGGATTGCTGTGGGAGGGGGTGGGGCACCGGCCTGGGCCCTGGGCTCACTGGGTGTCCTGGAACTCTGGCCCGACTCTGGGAGCTGCCCCGAGCTTCCACGGGGGTGCGGATGAGCAGAAGCTGGGAACTGGCGGGCCGGTGGAGCTCAGATTCTTGAGGCTTTACAGGCACAGCTTCCCGTTGGTTCGGTAGGAAGCGGGCCCCGGGCCTCCAGCCAGCCCAGCCACACTGAGACCAGGTGCCCTTTCTGGGCTGAGATGCCCCCTCTCGGGGGGAAGAAGAAGAAGATTCTGTCTTACGGTCTGTTCTCTGGTCCCGTCACACACGCTTCTCAACTGTTCATTTCTGGTGTTGGTGGCAAATCCTGGGCAGAGGCCCCGTCCCTCAGCTTCCGCCCTTCGGGTCAGTGACTGGGACAGTGTGCTCCCTGCGTTGCCTGCTTGACACACAGACCCCCCGGTGCTTCCCAGGCCTGCTGACCTGGAATTCCGGGGGTGGGCCGGCGACCTGGGTGTTTACGGGCCTTCTAAGGCCGCACAGGTGGCAATGGGCTCAGGAGGGAGAGGCAATTGCTGGCTGGTTTTAGGGCTCCGGGAGGGCCTGCCCCACAGTCCTGCAACATCACACTTAAGGAGAAGAAATCTACCCGGTGCAACCTCCCAGCCGCCCGTGTGCCCTCCGCCACCATCCGGGACCCCCGTGGTCTCCCTGCCCCTACACAGGGCAACAGGCCCTCCTTTCCTTCGTTAGGGCTGTGTTCACGTTCCCTTTCCCCAGGCTAGTTGAGCCCCAGCCCCTTGGCCAGGGTGGTTTTGGCCACCCACACATGGCTTTGCGACCTGCTAGCTGTGTGCTCTCGGAAAACGACCTCCTTCCCTGAGCCTCCGTTTCCCTATATTGAAAATGCAAATAATATTTGCCTTTACTTCCCACGATAGTTGGTGAGGCTTAAAAGAGGCCCCCTCCCTCAGTTGGTGAGACAGGGATAGGGAGGAAGGTTGGGTTCCCGAAAGGAGACACTCTGTGGTATCCCCTGGAATTCTTAACTCCTCCCAAACCAGATCTGCTGGAGAAGTCTCGGGCCATTCGCCAAGCCAGAGACGAGAGGACGTTCCACATCTTTTACTACCTGATTGCTGGAGCGAAGGACAAGATGAAAAGTAAGTGACCTGTGAGGATGCATCCCTGTGGGGAGGGGGGGGGGTACCAGTGGGGGATAGGGTTCCGCCCTTCCCATGGACAATATGTAAACCAGTGGGCATAGCTGTATTACTATAAAACTTTATTTACAAAGTAGGCAGTATGCCATAGTTTGTTCACCTCTGTGGTAGAAAAAAAAAAAGTATTTTTACGGAGGTATAACTAACATATAACATGTTACTTCCAGGTATACAACGTGATGATTCTATATTTGTATATATTGCAAAATGGTCACCACAGTACGTGTGGTTAACATCTGTCAATGGTAGGGGAGATATTTTTCCCATAAATGCAATATACAGTATACCAGATTCCAGTAGGAAATTGCATGTATGTCTGAACTTACCGCAATTTGCTAACCAACCCCCCCTTTTTTTTGGCATGTTCTTTTTTTTTTTAATTTTTTTTTAACGTTTATTTATTTTTGAGACAGAGAGAGACAGAGCATGAACAGGGGAGGGTCAGAGAGAGAGGGAGACACAGAATCTGAAACAGGCTCCAGGCTCTGAGCGGTCAGCACAGAGCCCGATGCGGGGCTCGAACTCACGGACCGTGAGATCATGACCTGAGCCGAAGTCGGCCGCTTAACCGACTGAGCCACCCAGGCGCCCCGCATATTCTTAAAAGGATATGCAAATCACATACCTGAAAAAAAGGAATCTACCAGTGAATATAGGTACATAGTGCAGTCTAAATTCCAGTAATAATTTTAAGACTGAAATTTTATGAAGACAATCCAGACTTTGCTTCCCATCGGTTTTGTGGCCCAGGGTTAGTCCTTTTGCTTAAGAAAATAGCCAGCAAAGATGTGTGTGCTGCTACCTTTGCTGTGATGAGGTGTATTTCAAAGTTCAGCCGCTGGGGGAAAGTGGGGAGGTGCCAAACATATGCGGTACCTTGGAAATTAGATTAATTGTCAGTTACAGTGTGGGACCTTATGAGGTGGCTTAGGGAGAATGATCCAGTTTTGTGCTCTGTCCCTAGTCTTTAAGGCTAACTACTGAAATTCTTACAGGCCGTTTTTATTCTTGATGATAGATCTGGAAAACGGTGAGGCTTTTAGAGAAGATCAGATATCTGTCAATTTACCCATAGTCTGCGAAATGAAATCTTGGCAAAGACCCAGATCCTTGTGACTTTAATCAGGCATCAAGGCTAATCCACAGGCTGGAGATTTCTGGTGTCTTGGGTCACTTTAACATCAGGCCCTTCCAAGTGACTTGACCCATAAAAGACCTTTATTTAAAAAGAAAAGCATCTCGGGGCGCCTGGGTGGCGCAGTCGGTTAAGCGTCCGACTTCAGCCAGGTCACGATCTCGCGGTCCGTGAGTTCGAGCCCCGTGTCAGGCTCTGGGCTGATGGCTCGGAGCCTGAAGCCTGTTTCCGATTCTGTGTCTCCCTCTCTCTCTGCCCCTCCCCCGTTCATGCTCTGTCTCTCTCTGTCCCAAAAAAAATAAATAAAAAACGTTGAAAAAAAATTTTTTTTAAATAAAATAAAAAAATAAATAAAAAGAAAAGCATCTCATTGACTTTCCTCCAAAAATATTCAACCAAATCCAGCCTCATTAAAGATTGATCTGGAAGAGGACGCTTGATGTGCCAGAGGGTGTCCTAAAAGCAAAGAGTACAAGGAAAAGAGAAACAATTATAAATTTGGGGAGAGAAAGGGGAAGAGAGAACTGAGTAGCAACAACAAAGTGTAACCACAGAATATACTTTACAGAGAACAATGTTTCATGATAAACAATGTTTCATGATAGGAACAAGGAGTGGCCACAGCCACAGAACAATGTTTCATGATAGGAACAAGGAGTCGCACAAGGAGTCACCACAAATGTTTTTGCTAAAGGGCCACATGGTTTTTGCTAAAGGACCATATGGTTTCCGTTGCAGCAACTCAAATCTGTCTGCCACTGTTGCGTAAAAGCAGCCATAGAAAATCGACAAGGAAATGAGAGTGGCTGTGTTCCAATAAAACTTTATTTACAAAAACAACTAGCAGACTAGATTTGACAAGCTCTGATATCAATTTATGTAGCGACTTGACTGGAAATAGTTGGAGGTGAGGGGAGGTGGTGTGAGAGAGCTAAATCTTTATCCACCATTATAGAGGGGTCAGTAGGTAAGATCTCATCTTGAAATATCCAGAAATAGCCTATTATGCATGATATGTAAACATAACATTATAACTTATATAAGCCCATGTAATATAGGACATGTTATATAGTATATACAAATGTATGTTACATGTGATTAAATTAAAGCTGTTATGTAGAGATCGTGGTAAGTGCCAGAAGAAACAGCCCAAAGAGTTAAAAGCAGTGCTTTAGTGTAAGGTAGGAATTGGAAAAAAGGGCAGACGGGGAATGGTGTTTTTATTATAAACCTTTTGGTAGTAGTTGATTTTTAAAATTCATGGGAATTAGCGATTTGATAAATTTATTTATTTTTAATTTTTTTTAAACATTTACTTATTTTTGAGACAGAGAGAGACAGAGCATGAAGGGGGGAGGGTCAGAGAGAGGGAGACACAGAATCCGAAACAGGCTCCAGGCTCTGAGCTGTCGGCACAGAGCCTGACGCGGGGCTCGAACTCAGACCGTGAGATCATGGCCTGAGCCTAAGTCGGATGTTTAACCGACTGAGCCACCCAGGCGGCCCAGTGATTTGATAAATTTTCACAAATAGATGGATAAGGATTGATCTTGCTTTTCAGGCAGCGTTGTTCAGAAACGGCAGGGTGATCTGGGGCAATTGAGATAAAGGTGTGCCTTCCTCAAGCTAGCTGCAAGCCTGTGTCAAGGGACATGGCTTAGCAAGGGGAGCCAACGCTGGGTTTTAGCTTCCAGGCACCCTGGAGCAGTGCACAACCTATACCACTGTATTAGGCCAGTGATGGTTGGTGAGGCCTTCTGTGTGATGGAACCAGAAGGAAGGTTTTAAACCGTCCAAGTCTCGGGACAGGTTCCTGCCTCATGTTCAAAGTCCATCCTCCTGACCACCACCCCATCTTCCTCTCCTTCCAGATGACTTGCTTTTGGAGGGCTTCAACAACTACACATTCCTCTCCAATGGCTTTGTGCCCATCCCAGCTGCCCAGGATGACGAGATGTTCCAGGAAACCCTGGAAGCCATGGCGATCATGGGCTTCAGTGATGAGGAGCAGCTGTGTAAGTCTTCATGCCTTCAGGCTGGGTTCCCCGCGAGGAGGCCTGGATTCATGCCCTCTGGGCCACTAACATTAGTTAGAGAGCCTTCCCTGGTAAGGACAGATTTCTGCTTGCTGAATTCTGCTCCGTCCCTCCCCACCCCCGCCCGCCAGACACCCTCAAAAAAAAAAAAAAAAAAAAAAAAAAAAAGGAAGAAGAAGGAGGAAAGTGAACATTACCTTAAGGTAGCTTATTGGTGTTTTAGAAAACTGGCTTCATATGTTAGGGCTTTTTCAGTTACAAATTGGCTTAAGCGAAAAGGAAAATGATCTTGCAGAGCTGGAAAGTTCAGGGATATGGGTTTCAGGTACAAGGAGTTCGATGGGCTCAAAGAGTGTCTCTGGAACCTGGTCTCTCAGCAATATTGTCTTTAGGTAGGCTGCAGTTTCTTGGGGGCAGAATGGCTGCTGTAGCACCAGCCCTTACATCCCTTGGGTTTATGTCCAGCATGAAAGAACAGATTGGAATCCCTGCCTGAGTCCCTGAATGGAGTAGGCTGATATTTCTTAGGTGCATATTCCTGAGTTATTCACAATGATCGAGGTTATGGAAAACTCTGAGAGGCTTATGTTATGGTCTCTACTCCATTTTGGAGCTGGAAACAGAGAGGTTGTTGGTCTCGTCAAGAACACATGGGCAGAGGATAGGCGGGGAGTGGGGGGCATATCTGAGGCAGCGGGTTTACTTGTCCTCTTTCTGGAAAGGCAGTTCTGGTGATAGGCCAATACCGATCAATGTCACCAGCCCGTGACCAAGAAACACATTTGGTTCTGAGATCAAGAAAGCCTAGAGAGATAATCTTGGTTTCCACACTGGGCTTTAAGAAATTCTTTGCCTTCTGGGTTAGACGTGCCCCAGTGTTCAAGGTTAATCTCTTTTGGGAACACCAGGACATGGTTGTGGAAAATGTTTCTTCCTTCCCACGCCCACACCCCTTTGGAGCCCCAGAATAGTGCTAGGGTTGCTGCAATGCAGCATAGAGGGAGGGACAGCTTCCCCGGAGATAACTGGGGGCCCAGAAAAAAAGGCTCCGTGGGTCAGTTGACAAATGGGTGGTGGTTGTGTATTTTGGCCAGAGCCCCACATCAGAGCCCAATATTAACAGCATCCCTTCCTGAATGGCATGGGCTCTCCCAGAATGATTCTTTTTATTTGGGACACGAGTCCTTTTTACTTCTGATCTTGGCTTTGGGAAAAAAAAAAAAATTCACGCATGAACAGCTAACGATTAAATACTTGCTGTATGCCAGACATATGTGAGAGCCTCTTTTCAAAAAAAGGCACCAAGGTGTCCAGTTTTAAATAATAATAAAAAATGAAACGAACAAACTAAAACTTTGACCAGTGAGGATTTACTCAATTATCATTGGGCCTTAAGAAAGAAATCAATAGGGTCTTCTAAATTGTTTTAGAACAGTATTGACTCATATGGAAATGGTTCTAATACATTTAAAGTGAAGATGTCAGGTGACACAGCAGTAGAAGTGCTTTATATGCATTATTTAGTATTTTTTTTAAATTTTAATGTTTATTTATTTTTGAGAGAGACAGAGACAGAGTGTGAACAGGGGAGGGGCAGAGAGAGGGAGACACAGAATCCGAAACAGGCTCCAGGCTCTGAGCTATCAGCCCAGAGCCCGACACGGGGCTCAAACTCACAACCCATGAGATCATGACCTGAGCCAAAGCCGGATGCTTAACCGACTGAGCCACCCAGGCGCCCCCATTCGTTAGTATTGAAAGAACCCGACGATGTGGCCACTGTTATCCCCAGTTTGCAGATGAGGAAACTGAGGCACAGAGAAGTGAAGGAACTTGCCCAAGGACACACAGCTGGAAGAGCTAGGACTCCCTCTGGGGCCTCAGGGACTCCCAAGCCCCACTGTGTGGTCCTCTGTGCTCTGTTTTTGTCTGTGGGGATGTGGTTTTTGTCCTTTAAACCCTTCCAAAAATCCCTGTCAGAACCAAGGTATGGGAATTGAGGCTAGAAGGAGACCGGTGTATTCCGACACGTGGACTCGTGGCATTACTAGTCACGTAGAATCCCACTGCAGGATGTTTTGCTTTCTCTGCTCTTTTCAGCTCTCCTGATGACTTTCAAGGAAGAGAGTAGCAGATCGGCACCCACTAAGTCCTCAGCCCCTCTCTGGTACTTGATAATGTCCCCTTTCACCCCAGAGAGCAGACTCCAGGCCTGGCATCTTGCTGGAATTTGATAATATTATTCCTTTTCCTGTATTTATTTTTATAGTTGCCATCTATTTATGGCAAGGGAAGTTGATTTTTTTTTTTCTGTTTTTATTTTCAAGAGAGAGCATGAGCGGGGGAGGGGCAGACACAGAATCGGAAGCAGGCTCCAGGCTCTGAGCTGTCAGCACAGAGTCTGATGCGGGGCTTGTACTCACGCGCCGTGAGATTATGACCTGAGCTGAAGTTTGGACGCTTGACCGACTGAGCCACCCAGGTGCCCCAAGGAAAGCTGATTTTGCATTTGTGAAATCATTTCCTAGTAAACTGCAGGAAAGAGAAGTAAATGAATGATTAGAAAAATGCACAGCAGCCCCAGTTAGAACACCAGAGCTGCTCCCAAGGCCCCACCGAGAAGCCGAAGGAGAATGGGGCTGAGTGGGGGGGGGGGGGATCAGTGCAAGCCCTGGAGCTTCGTGGGGCCCCAGGAACCACCCCCTCTGGTTCCTGGAGCTCTTGTGAGGGACAAGTACTTGCCCAGGCCACACAGAGAGTTAGCAGCAGTAGAGGACTGGAACCATCGTCACATCTCAGCAACTGATGTTTCTTGGGTACTGACCACGTTGAGGTGCTTTGCATTTACGCCACATGACGATCCTAGGAGGGGTGGGTGTTTTGATGGGCCTTCAAATGGTGAAACAGGGGCCCAGAGAGGCTGATACCTGACTTGAGGTCACACAGCCAGTAAGATTAGGGCCAGGATACGAACCCCCTGGCAGCTGATCCATTTCCCAGATGTCCTCGTTTGTAAATGACTCCACTTCCAGGTCCCAGCCATATTATCGTTGGCTGACAATTATTGTGAACAGTGTAGATTTCTGTAGCCCTATACTGCTTGAACTTTGTCCGAAACAACAATTTCTGTACAATCACTAGTTGTATGTCCTTACTATTTCTAGTAAGTTAGGATAAATGCCTAACGATCCAAACTTTTGGAAAGTTTTGCCCGTCACCTAGAATCATCCGTTCTGGGTACCCTTGGCAGTGCTTAGGCCACGTGTTAGAAAACCCTCTTTCTTGTTCTTCTGTAAGTAAGGCCGGTATGTCCGTCCGCTGTGGCTACTCGAACAAATAACCACAGACCTGGTGGCTTCAAACAACAGAAATTGATTTTCTCACGGCTCTGGAGGCCACAAGCCCAAAGTCACGGTGTTGGCACAGCTCGCTCCTTCCGGAGGCTGTCAAAGAAAACCCACCCCGTGCCGGCTTCCAACTGGGCGTGTCCTCTCCTCTTCTGGTACCAGGACACCTGTCATTGGATTTGGGGCCCACCAGGTTCATCCAAAATGATCTCACCTGAGATCCTTGACTTAATTACCTCTGCAGGGCTCTTCTTTCTGTGAAAGTTCACGTTCCCAGCTTCCGGCTGGACACATCTTCTGGGGGCCCGTGTACAAGCCACTGTAGGTGGCTGTTCAGTGTCCGCTGGGCCAGGCTCCTTGCTTGCCTCCACCGTCTGGACAGAAACTTCTTGAAGCACGTGCTTCAGTTTGCACACGGGGAAACTGAGGCTCGGCACGGTGCAGCTGGGGTTTTCTAACTCCAGAGTGCCTGGTTTCACTCACCAGACCACCCCAGACCGGCACTCACCCCAGACCGCCAGCCCTCGCCGCCCTTGCGTTTGGTGTAGCCCCTTCCAGCCACTTTGCTGCCCACTGGTACTCTCTCGGATGGTTCAGTTCCTGTGGCCTGAGTATGGTGGCCCTTCTTCCATTTCTGTGATCCCATTATCGGTACCAGAAAAAGCAGCGCGATGGGGCCTGAGCCCACAGGGAGGGATCGACCTACACAGGCTTCAAAGTTGTTGTAAGTTGGCTCCCAGCATTTAAACATGAGTAGGTTTCACATTAAGAATCTGGGTTTCCATTCGCTTTGGATACATCGGCCTGGGAGCAGCACTGGACTTGCTGCATGACTGGAGTCCAGCTGTACCCCTTCAGGTGGGGCTGTGGCTCCCATGCGTCCCCATAGTCCCCCTCAGTTTGCTTTATTCATTTAGACCAGTGGTTCTTAATTTGGGGAGGTTGGCCTCCTAGGGGGCGTTTTTTGGTCTCAGAACTCAGAAGAGGGAACGCTACTGACACCTAGTGGTGGGAGACTAGGCGTGCTGCTGAACATCCTACAGACACGCACAGAGCAGCCCCACCAGTGATTTATCTGGCCCCCAGTTTCAACAGTGCCAAGGTTGAGAACCCTGAGTTAGACGGCTTCCCTGGGCTCTGGAGTCACTTCAGCAATTCTTAGTTTAAACTTCGAGTTCAGAAACTATTAGTATAGCGGGGCGCCCCGGTGGCTCAGTTGGGTAAGCATCCTACTCTTGATTTTGGCTCAGGTTGTGGTCTTGTATTTTGTGAGATCAAGCCCTGCATGGGGCTCTCTGCTGGCAGTGTGGATGGAGCCTGCATGGGATTCTCTCTCCCCTCTCTGTGTGCCCCTCCCCCACTCTTTGTCTCTCTCAAATACATAAACATTGAAAAAAACTATTAACATAGCACCTAATAGTTTACAAAGCCCGTTTAGTATGGTTTTTTTAATGTTTGTATTAATTAGTCATCTCTCTTTCCATCCATGCATCCATCCATCCATCCATCCATCCGCCCATCATTTAGTCCATCCATTTGTCAATCCATTGATCAACCCATCAGTGTATTGATCCATCCATTGATTTATTTATCCATTGTTTACTCCATTTTCCATCCTTCCTTCCATCCTGCACGCCCCCCATGCATCTTCCCTGTCTCCCCATGTGTATCTGGACCCTTAAGTAGGCTTTGAGAATGCAGAGATGATAGGACAGCCCCCCATTCGCCAGTCACTCATGGTCTTGAGGGGATTTCAGACATAGGCGCCATTTTATTTAAAAAAAAATTTTTTTTAATGTTTATTTATTTTTGGGACAGAGAGAGACAGAGCATGAACGGGGAAGGGGCAGAGAGAGAGGGAGACACAGAATCGGAAGCAGGCTCCAGGCTCTGAGCCATCAGCCCAGAGCCCGATGCAGGGCTCGATCTCATGGACTGTGAGATCGTGACCTGAGCTGAAGTCGGATGTTTAACCGACTGAGCCACCCAGGCGCCCCATAGGCGCCATTTTAATAGTAACATGGGCTGAGTACGGAGTCAGAAGGGCTCCAAGGGTCTGGGGACACATTATTTTGTCTGGAGACACCTGGCTGTCAAGGGGAAAAAAATTTCCCCCTTCTCAATCCTCGCATGAGCATCTTGTATACTTAGCCAGACTACACTGAGAAGCATGGGGATTGTTGCTTTGTTTTGTTGCTTTTTAAATAATTTTTAGTGACATATAATTTACATTTATAAATTCATGTATATCATAGGTGCACAGTTTGATTAACCTTTACAGACTGAATACACCTGTACTGCTAGTAATCATTTTAACTAAGAGAACACCAACAGAGCCCCAAAGCTTCCCCATAGGCATTCTAGTAGTTTCCACCAATGAAGGATAACCATCATCCTGACTTCTAATGCCATAGTTTTTCCTATTCTTGAACTTTCTGTAAGTGGACTTACATAGTTACTTTATTGTTTGCCTTTGACATCTTTTGTTCAGCATCTGTGAACTACAACAGTTTTGTTGTTTATGGTGGTAACTCGTTCATTCTTCTTGCTGTAAAGTGGGGATTGACAAACATTTTCTGTAAAGGGTCGCGTAAGTAAATACTTTAGCATTTGTGGGCCATTTGATCTCTGTTGCAACTGTTCAGCTCTGCCCTTGGAGCAGCCAACCGCTATTGACAATACGTAAATGAATCATTATGGCTGTGTTCCAATAAAATTTTATTGACAACGACAAGTAGTGGGCCAGAGTTGGTCCATCGGCTGCAGTGTGCCAGCCCCTGCTTCACGGTGTTCCTTTGAGCACAAGATTGTCAGCAAGCATCTGAACATATTCTGCTACCCCCAGCCAGGTTTTCTACCCTGTTAGCATGGTATTAGATTAGTTTGCCTCTTTCCTAGACTTAGGAGCTCAGAACTGAGTCTTCTTTCGAGAAAGATGTAGGCTGACTCTAAGGTCCCCAATAACTTGTAGACTCTAAACCTCCACGGCCCCTCGGTGTTGAGGTCTGTGCCTTATCTTCTCTTCTGTCCTCACCCAGCCATACTGAAGGTGGTGTCGTCCGTCCTGCAGCTTGGAAATATTGTCTTCAAGAAGGAAAGAAACACAGACCAAGCATCAATGCCGGATAACACAGGTGCTTGCTGTCTTGTCCCAATAACTGACAACGTCTGTGATGGGAAGGAGCGTTTGGTTGTTTTTTGGATATGGTTATTAACAAGAGCTAAACTAAGTTATTTTCGCTGACTTCTGTCCGAGACTTTTTACTGCTGAAGATCCTACAGTGGGAAGTTCTTGAATCAGAGTGTGGGCGAGGAAAGCTAATAGTTTTAGATCACACAGGATCCTTAGGGACCATCAGTTCTATAACCCCCTGTTTGTTAATTTTGTTAAGCAAATATTTTTGAGCCTGCACCATACGCCAGGCCCTGGCATTCATCGGCAAACTAGACAGGAACAGCCCCATTCCTCACGTGGGGGACACAGACCCCAAGTTTCTCTGCAGTTAGAGTTGCCAGATAAAATAGAAGATACCCAGTTAAATTCAAGTTTCAGATGCACAACCAACATTTTTTATTATAAAATGTATCATTCTATAATATATTGTATGTTCCATGCGGTGTTTGGGACCTAACTATAATTTTTAAATGTTGGTTGTTTCTCTGAAATAAAGGCTTAACTAGGCATCCTGTTTGTTTGCTTTTTTTTTCCTCAATATGCCAGCCCTACCTGCCAATACCTGCAGTGTTTTGTGTTATGGAAAGGTTGCTTGGTTATCTATCCCCCGTGCTTGTTGGTGGCTGAGCCAAATGGATAGCAAGTTCCTGGCTTGTCTACCTGTTGTCTGAACACGCCCCACACAGACTATATACTGCGTTGTTTTTGAAGCTCCCCAGAGCTTACCCTCCACAGGCCCTGCCAGTAGTTTCTGGTGTCACATACTCCGAAATATGGCGAGTTAAAGGTCTCCTCCCACCCAGGAGACAACTTCAGGGAAAGACAAACCAAAAAAAAAAACAAAAAAACAAAAAAAAAAACACTAAACAAACAAAACCAAAAAAACAAAACAAAAACCAAAAAACAACACACCCCTTGCAAAGACAGGGAAAAAAATCCTAAAACCACACCGCGGATCGTCCACCACGCATAGGCAAGCCATCAGACAAGAGTAGCCTTCGTGCTGAGCCAACAGTAAGGTGGATGATGATTTTCTTTTGAGGACGAGTTTTAAGAGAAGAAATACATGAATATTACAAGAATCCACCATCCAGAAGTGGCATTTGTGAATATGTTCTAATACTGCTTGGTCGTTAACATGAAATAATGTAGCCCACGTTGACGTCCCAGTCACCTCCTTGTCTCCCGGCAACCACAGCTGTATGTTACTATGTCCCCTTCCAGTTGTATTTTAGGCTTTTCACACACATGTATCTAAACCATATATAGTGTTGCTTTGTGAGTGTGATTTTAATGTACATAAGTGATTTCACCTGGGAGTCAGCATTCTGCAACTTGTTTTTCTCTCTGCTCACCCTTGTCTGGATCAGGGTTTTTCAACAGTAGCGCCTCCTGGTGTGACAATCAAAAATATCTCCAGACGTTGCCCAATGTCCCCTGGGGGCAAAATTATCCCCAGTTGAGAAAGAGAGTCATTCCTTTTAACTGCTGTTTCGTATTCATGGTACATTTTTTCGCTCCCATATTAATGGACATTTAAGTAGTTTCCGGTATTTTCCACCACACATAATGATGCAATACATATCTTGGCATAGTGGGACACATTTATTGGTAGTTGACCATGTGCCAGGCACTTTATGTGCCTTCCCTCATTTAATCTCATTGGTAACTCAACAAGGTACCAAATGGCTGTGTCTTTATGAACTGAGAAAAGCAAGACTCTAGGAAGTTAAATAGCTTTTCCCAAATCACATGGCCCCATCCTACCCCATCATTGCCACTTAGCAAAACATTGGGGATGACGTCACCAATGACAGCAGCTTTCAGGCCCCTTTCATGCTATGTTCACTACATCATGCTCCATTTCTCAAAAAGTATCAATTGCATACACAGATCACAAGTATCCCAGGTGATGTGCCTTCATTCCTAAGCCTTCTCTTTGGTGATACACTTAATATGCTTTTTTTTCTCCATCCAGCTGCTCAGAAAGTTTGCCACCTCATGGGAATTAATGTGACAGATTTCACCAGATCTATCCTGACCCCACGTATCAAGGTTGGGCGGGATGTAGTACAGAAAGCTCAAACAAAAGAACAGGTAATGATGCATTTGCTGTTTGTTTTTGTGTGTGACATTTATTCCTGAGTTTGCATATTTTTCTGCCGACTCTTCCATCCATCTGTTCATCCATCTATTCATTCACCCATCCATGCTTCCTTCCTTCCATCTCCATCCATCCATCCATCCATCCATCCATCCATCCATCCATCCATCCATCAATCCATCCATCTATACGTTTATCCATCCATTTATTCATCCATTCACCCATCCATACACCCATCTGTTTACCTATACATCCTTCCATCCACCCATCAATTTATCCGTTCAACTATCTATCCATCTGTTCATCCATCCATGGACCCATCCATGCTTCCTTCCTTCCTTCCATCCATCCATCCATCCATCCCTCCATTTATCCATCCATTCACCTATCCATGCATCCATCTGTTCGTCCATCCATCCATCCATCCATCCATCCATCCATTTATCCATCCATTTACCCACCATCCATGCCTCCTTCCTTCCATCCCTCCATCCATACATCAATCCATCTATCCATCCATTCATCCATTCACCCATTTACCCATCCATGCATCCATCTGTTCATCCATCCATCCATCCATCCATCCATTCATCTATACATTTACCCACCATCCATGCCTCCTTCCTTCCATCCCTCCATCCATACATACATCAATCCATCCATCCATCCATCCATTTATCCATCCATCCATTTATCCATCCATCCATTTATCCATCCATTCATCCATTCACCCATCCATGCATCCATCTGTTCATCTATACATCCTTCCATCCACCCATCCATTTATCTGTTCAACTATCTATCCATCTGTTCATCCATCCATGCACCCATCCCTGCTTCCATCCACCCATGCTTCCTTCCTTCCTTCCATCCATCCATCCATCCATCCATCCATCCATCCATCCATCCACCTATCCACCTACCCATCCACCCATCCATCCATTTATTCATTCAACTATCCATCCATCCATCCATCCATCCATCCATCCATCCCTCCATTTATCCATCCATTTACCCATCCATGCATCCATCTGTTCATCCATCCATCCATCCATCCGTCCTTCCATTTATCCATCCATTTACCCACTATCCATACTTCCTTCCTTCCATCCATCCATCCATCCAGCCCTCCGTTTATCCATCCATTCACCCATCCATGCTTCCATCTGTTCATCCATCCATCCATCTATCTTTTTATCCATCTGTCCATCTCTTTATATCTCATCCCTCCAATACTGGAATACTCAAAGTCCCATGTCAGGTTTTGAAGATCTACTACTGAACAAGAACAGCAGAGTACCTCACTCATGATCTCATCCTGCTCTCTTAGTTGTGCATCCAAAGTCAGAGCTAAAAGATACATTTTTAGAAATGACTGTGTACCCTTTCTAGAGGCAGAACTGACTACCTCTAAATTGCCCCTGGGAAGGAACAGGCTCTCTCCTGTTCCAGGTTCCTCTGACAAGAAGTGTTTAATTCTCCACACAGTCATTCCTTAAGTCTGGCCACTCTCTTCCTTACTGCCATTTTTCTACTAGTTACAGAGATGGCATAATTTCTTTTTTTGTTGATGTTTATTTTTCAAGAACTGATTACGGGCAGAAGAGGAATAAAAATCTGAGCTGCCAGCTGGGCTCATATGAAAAGACAGCCCACTGGAGATAAACCTGTTCCCTCACTTCTCCCCACAGGCAGACTTTGCCGTAGAGGCTCTAGCCAAGGCCACCTACGAACGCCTTTTCCGCTGGATACTCAGCCGCGTGAACAAAGCCCTAGACAAGACCCACCGGCAAGGGGCTTCGTTCCTGGGGATCCTGGACATTGCTGGATTTGAGATCTTTGAGGTACAGCTTGGTGGGATCATGACAGCCGTGGTCTCGGCTCTTTGGGCAGAAGCTTCCCCTTGGAGAAGTCATTATTTTGGAGAAAGGCAGGCCGATGACGACTTAGGGTGGGAGGCTGTCTAGCTGAGGTTAGATCCTCGAGGGTGTAGGAAGCGTGTTGGTTTCTGGAAGTGAGATGGCCAGAGCTGCGGCTGGGTGCGACAGGTGAGGCTTGATCCCTGCCACCTCTCTCTTCAGTCCTCCGCCACGAACTCTAGGCAGCCTTCGCTGGGGACAAGCCCTCTCTGGGCCCTGAAATGGCAGACGGGCTCTTGTGGAAAGGACACAAGGGTGGCAGGCAAGGGGCTCTCGCCGGGCAGAGCTCCCCTGGGCCCCGGTGTCCCCTGACCAGGACGCCCCTCCCCCACCCCTCTCGCGGGCGCAGGTGAACTCCTTCGAGCAGCTGTGCATCAACTACACCAACGAGAAGCTGCAGCAGCTCTTCAACCACACGATGTTCATCCTGGAGCAGGAGGAGTACCAGCGCGAGGGCATCGAGTGGAACTTCATCGACTTTGGCCTCGACCTGCAGCCCTGCATCGAGCTCATCGAGCGGCCGGTGAGGGCCCGCCTCTCACTCACATGTGGCCTTATCCACCCGCATGTGGACCCTGCCTTCGCCCCTCCCCACCGAGTCCCTGCGAGCTCCAGCACGCTTCCCTTAACCCACAGTTTGCTGGCAAAGGCATTTCCTTTTCTTATGTCTCTCCCCTCCCCTCCCCTCCCTCCCTTCCCCTTCCCTCTCCTCCCCTTCCTCCCTCCCTTCCCCTTCACTCCCCCTTCCCTCCCCTCCCCTCCCTCCCTCCCTCTCCCTTCCTCTCCCTTCCCTCCCTTCCCCTTCCCTCCCTTCTCCTCTAATTCCCTCCCTTCCCTTTCCCTCCCTGTCTCCCCCTTCCCTCCCCTCCCTTCCTCCCTTCCCCTTCCCCTTGCCTCCCCTCCCCTCCCTTCCCCTTTTCTCCCCTCCCTTCCTCCCTTCCCCTTCCCTTTCCCTCTCCTCCCCTCCCTCCTTCCCTTCCCCTCCCCTCCCTTCCCTTCCCCTTCCCCTCCCCTCTCCTCCCTTCCTTTCTCCTCCCCTGTCCTCCCCTCCCTTCTGCCTTTTCCCCTCCCCTCTCCCTATTCCCTTCCTTGTCTTTCCCCTCTCTGACTCATTCATTCCCAAAGGCAGGGGTCTTTGTTTTTCTCACTGATGGATCCCCAACTCCTAGAACCATGGCCACAGTAGGTGCACAATAAGTCACTGTTGAATGACTATTTACTGAGCACCTATTCTGTGCCGGGCCCTCTCTTAGGGGCCGGAGATGTAACCATGAACAAGATGGACATAGTCCCTGCCCTTCCTGAAGGAGCAGACCAAGAAACAAGACAGACAAAGAAAGCCACTAAAACTTCTCTGATAAGGCCTCTGCGGAGAATGATTTAAGGAGGCCTGCTTTGGACAGAGCAGTGAAGAAATAGTTCTCAGGGTGCCTGGCTGGCTGGGTCGGTGGAACATGTGACTCTTGATCTCGGGGGTCATGAGTTCAAGCCCCACGTTGGGTGTAGAGCTTACATTAAAAAGAAAAGAAATAGTTCTCTAGCAAAGTGAAGACCATTTCTACCAAAGTGAATGGCAGGTGTGAATTTGGCTGTGCTCCTGGCCTGTCTGGGCCACAGAGAAGAACCCTGAGGTGAATTTATATGCAAAGCATCAAATTCAAGCCTGAGATCTTTGTGCTGTTCCGCGTGTACTGTCCACGAGGGGGCAGAATTGCACACGTTCTGTTGGCGCCTGCCCTTCTGTCCTCAGTGTGGGTCCATCGGCCACAGGGCCATTTGAGGATAGACTTGTAGGCGTGGGAGCCATAAATCCATCTTTGTAGGCAGATACGGTCACAGAGGTAGGGGCTGCCTACGGTGTGTTTCGGCGGCCAGCTCTTTCTGGGAAGCCCTAGGCTTGAGCACCCTAGCTGTGATCCCACCCTCCGTGCTTTCCACAGAACAACCCTCCGGGTGTGCTGGCCCTGCTGGACGAGGAGTGCTGGTTCCCCAAAGCCACAGACAAGTCCTTCGTGGAGAAGCTGTGCACGGAGCAGGGCAACCACCCCAAGTTTCAGAAGCCCAAGCAGCTCAAGGACAAAACAGAGTTCTCCATCATCCACTATGCCGGGAAGGTACCAGCCATGGGCCCCAGGGCTCTCCCTGTCCCATCTGGTGTAAATCAATCCAAGCGAGTCCTATGTATGATTTGTCTGAGTGTCTGTAAGAGATATATGTCCTAAGACATAATTATATATCTATTCTAACCTCTGTAACCTATTCCAACCAAGGTAGCCAGGCAATTCTTTCTTGCATAGACTCTGAATCCTTCCCGCTACAACTTAAACCCAACAGGAAGGGCCAACTGGGATGGGATGGCCAATAAACACACCTTCACACCCTTCCAACAAAAGTCTCCCTTATCACAGCCTTGAGTTTCCTATCACGTGCCTGTGCTGTCCAGGGAAATAGATGATGGTTGTTTTCCTCCCCCTCCTCCCCCTGCTCCTCCTCTTCCTCCTCTTCTTCCTCCTCTTCCTCCTCTTCCTCCTTTTTCTTCTCCTCCTCCTCCTTCTCCTTCTTCTCCTCGTTTTTCTTCTCCTCCTCCTCCTCCTTCTCCTTTTTCTTCTTCCCCTCCTCCTCCTCCTCCTTCTCCTTCTTCTTCTTCTCCTTTTTCTTCTTCTCCTCCTCCTCCTCCTCCTCCTTCTTCTCCTTCTCCTCCTTCTTCTTCTTCCTCCACTCCCCCTCTGCCTCTTTTTCCTCCTCTCCCTCCCTCCCTCCCTACTTCTCTCTTCCTCCTTCTTCTTCATAATGATGATCATCATGTGATAGCTGTAAATATATAGGACCTTCGCCCATAGCTCCTGAGGGTCCTGGATAGTGTAGAACAGACACAACTTAGTCTGGCTTGCAGAATCTGAGTATTTTATTCTCTCTCCCCTACCCGCCCCCCAACTGCCGCATACAAACAGGCAATGCCCTATACCAGGGGTTGGCAAACCACAGCCCATGTGCCAAATCTGGCCCACAGCCCGTTTTTGTAAATAAAGTCTTATTGGCACACAGCCACGTCCATTAATTTACATAATGTCTTTGATGGCTTGTGACAGTATGTGACAAAGAAGTTGTGGCCTACAAAACTGAAAACATTTACTATCTGGGCCTTGTACCAAAAACGCTTGCCAACTCCTACCTTATATTCAAGGGAGTGTACGTTCCCTTAAGCACCTAGAGTAACACTTTTCCTTTCCCTACTTTCCAAGTGATATTTTTTAGTTCCCTCTCCCATCAGGCCTGGCTATCATCATAGTAACCCACATCCCGTAATAACCCACCAGAGTTATTTTACAAGTTCTTTCCATTTCACAGTCACAATAATAGCATTAAGAGTTTGGCCACTGTCAGTGTTCAAGTTAGGTATTTAAAAAGCTCTATGTATCCTTTTTCTTTATATTCGTATATCAGAATCTCCAAGTTACCCAAACTACATTCATCACAGATGGGAAATGAGATCCTCAAATGTAATTTAATTGTTGCCCGGTCTTCTCCACATGAGAGAAGATCTTTGGGTGTGAGGGAGAGTGTTTGCCATCCCCCAAAGCCCTACACCTTTAGGAGGTCACAGCCATCCTTCTGGGCTCTGCAGAAAGGAGGCTGCCAGAAGCTTGCTAAGAGAAGGCAAGGATAGCTCGGCAATGGCTACTGTTGGCTGATGCCCCACCATGCACAGGGCCCTTTAACATACTGATCTATCAGTCTCTTCACTGGTGTTTGCGGATTCCCATCATGGCGGCTCTAATGCCATTTCCGCTCTGACCTGGGAGGATCCGGGAGGGAAACAGAAGGCCGTGGGCCCTGCCCTTAGTTTGTAACTGAAGCAGAAACACCTGACCAGTGGTGGGATCCTTGGCAGGTGGACTACAATGCCAGTGCCTGGCTGACCAAGAACATGGACCCGCTGAATGACAACGTGACTTCCCTCCTCAATGCCTCCTCGGACAAGTTTGTGGCCGACCTGTGGAAGGACGGTGAGGCCCTGCCTACTGGCGCTGGAGGACTGGATGCCAAGTCCTCTACCTCCTTGCAGTTACCCCTGGCCTGTTCCCACGCCTCCTCCCAGGATGGGTGGGCCTGTGTGGGGTGGGGAGAGGGCAGTGTGGGCGGGTGTCAGGGATGACTTGTTGACACATTGAGCCACTTCCTGAGTGGTGACCCCTGACCCCTCAATCCCACACCTGGACCCCAGGGGGAAGGTCTTAAATCAAGGCACAGGCTGTAATAGAGGAAACGGTAGTGCAAGGGTCATGGTGAGTTCCCATCTGGAGCCACAAAGACAGTAATCTTGTCTCTGCCCTGCACTAGCTGTGCGATCTTGGACAAGTCTCTTGACATCACTAAGCTTTAGTGTCCTCTTTAGTAAAACCAGGAAGATGACAATAGTTCCCAGCTCTCCTAGGATTATTGTGA
Organism: Neofelis nebulosa; assembly: GCF_028018385.1. Lineage (NCBI taxonomy): Eukaryota > Metazoa > Chordata > Mammalia > Carnivora > Felidae > Neofelis > Neofelis nebulosa. The sequence goes on from NC_080799.1 coordinate 32,584,300, forward strand.
GGGTAGAATTAGACCAGAGGCTCAAGCTTGAGCATGTATTAGGATCTCCAGGGCGACGTGTCAAAACTCAGACTGCTGGGCTGTACCCCGGGAGGTTCTGACTCAGCAAGTCTAGGTGGGGCCTCGGAATTTGCATTTCTAACACATTCCTAGGTTCTACTGCTGATGCTCTAGGCACCACACTTTGGTTGCCTCTGAGAACCAGCGAAGAGATAATCCATGTGAAGGGCTCAGCACCTGCCAGACCCATAGGAAAGGCTTAGTACATGCCAGCTGCTGTGATGACTGTTAGGGGCAGTGGGCTTTTCTGCTTTTGTTTCTGGACCTTGGTGCCCACAGCAAATTCTGTCCTTGGCACAGAGCCTGTGGGTGTTGGGCTTATAGGACCGGCCACCCTTGATTTTGGTGTGGTAGAGAATTCTGCACGTGGGGGTCTGCTGTGCCAAATGTCTTCTGAATGCTCACCATGTACCAGGCCCTGGGATGGGGTAATGACATCTCCCCCTGGGATTCCTGACCGATTCAGCAAGTTCCTTCTCTCAAGGAGCCCAAAGTCTTGCAGGAGACAAGACTTTATTACATGGAGCCTGAGTACAAGGAACAGAAATGGAGGATCTTAATGCCAGTGGAGTTGAACTGAACCACCATCAACCAACTGAATATAACTGTCATTTATAGACGGGTTCATCCAACAATGGACGAATACACATTCTTCTCAAGCTTACATGGACTGGCCACCAAGATAGACCACATTCGGGGCCGTAAAACACACCTTAATGAATCTGAAAGAATAGAAAGCATACAGTGTCTGCTCTTAGACCACCATAGAATCAAACTAGAAATCAGTAAGAGAAAGGTAGCTGGAAAATCCCTGTATCCATGGAGATTAGACAAGACACTTCTAAGTAACAGGTGGCTCAGAGAAGAACTTTCTTGTTGTGTGTTATTTATCAAGAGAGATTTAAAAGTACTTTGAACTAAATAAAAATGAAAGCACAACTTAGCAAAATTCATGGGGTGCAGCAAGAGCAGCGCTTTAAGGGAAATTCATAGCAATGCCAGTGGTTTGAGCTTGGCATGCGCAGGACCCACTGGGCTGGTGAAGTCTCTCCTTCTGTTCTGAAAGAAAAAGAACCTTTTGGTGGTTGCAACAACACCACCACATATTCTTTGTTGAGCATTTGTAAATGTGCCAGATTCCTACCTTGGAATACTTACTACATCTTCTGCCCAGAATATTATTTTTATGGATATTTACCTGATCACTCACTCACTTCTCTCAGGCCTTTGCTCAAATAACTTACCAGAGAGATCACTCCCATCACTCTCTTTCCCCCTTTATGCTGCTTTATCTTTCTAAGCATGCCTCACCACTTAGAATATTACTTGTATACATAACATTTATCCTTCTCTTTCCATTAGAATATGTGTAGAGTATGGGCTGGGGTGTGTGTGTAGAGACACAGGGTCTTTGTTCATGGCTATATCCACGGGGCCTGGCACATAATAGGCTCTCAAAAAACATTTGTTGGTAGATGAAGGACTGAAGGCAGGCAGGAGGGGTAAATGCTCTCCATGCCTTATTCACTTACTCCTGCCCTGTAAAGTAGATGCTCTTACTACCCCCATTTTGTAGAAGGAGAAACTGAGGCACAAAATGGCACCAGGCCAAGGCCATGGCATGAGCAGGATTTATTCCTGGGTCTCTGTGACAACATCAGAGAGAATTTGGGCTTTCAGGGGCTTTCAGGATTTCCCAAATAGACAATACACAGAAAGCAATCCTCTGCAACCTCCCTTTACCTATTGCCAGAGGAAAGGTGTTGGCCAGCAAAGGAAAGAAGGGGGTGGTGCTCCCCAGGAGGGAGCAGAGGACTTGGGGTCTCCACACTCTGGTCTTGTGGCCTGTTGTGGGGGTTTGAGGGCTCCTGGGTGGGCCAGAGGCTGACACCAACATTAATGTGCCCCACAGTGGACCGCATTGTGGGCCTGGACCAGATGGCCAAGATGACCGAGAGCTCACTGCCCAGCGCCTCCAAGACCAAGAAGGGCATGTTCCGCACGGTGGGGCAGCTGTACAAAGAGCAGCTGGGGAAGCTGATGACCACATTGCGCAATACCACACCCAACTTTGTGCGCTGCATCATCCCCAACCACGAGAAGAGGGTGAGGCCCCCTGCCCGGCTCCTTGGGTGGTCAGAAGGTCCTCCCTGGGGCTAGCGTCCGGCAGCTTTGGGAAAGGGAGAAGCAGACCGGGGTAAAGGGGCAGGAGGAAAGCTTCCCTCCATACCCCAAGGGCTCCGTCTGACATGGATGGCAGGTTGTCTGAATTTGGTACCCATTCCGCATCCTGGAGACAAAGGAAAGCAAGGGAACAGAAGGGGCTTTCAGCCCTGGAGTTGCTGACCACGGCATCAGGTCCCTCACGCGTTCGTTATTCCAGTCAATATTTACTGAGCTGCACCTGTGTCGGATGCTGGGGATACGGTGCTGGATGAACTGCAGTCCCTGCCTGCAGGTTCGCATCGTGATCTAGTGCAGGGGTGCTCGGCTGGGGCGGTCGTGTCCCCCAGGGGATGTTTGGCCATGTCTGAAGACACTGTTGGTTGTCATAACTGGGAGGGAGCTGCTGTTTGCATCCAGTGCATAGAAGCCAGGGAGGGATGCTGTTAAACACCCTGTGGTGCACCGGGCGGCCCTCACGGATGGAAAAGCAGAGACCAGTCCAGCCCCAGGTGCCAGTGGTGCTGATGTTATGGGAGATCCAGTGGGAGAGAGAGACAAATGAGCTGCTATCACAGTGTAACATGGTAAATTATGAGAACAACGTGTAGCTGGGCTTCCACTCCAGCCTCAGGGCTCTGAGAAACCTGCCTCGGGAAGGAGGAGGGATCCCCTTGGTGAGGTGGGGCAGGCATCCTAGGTAGAGGGACTAGCAGAAGCAAAGGTGCGAGTTGAGAAACGAAGGGTCTAGGTAGGGAAACACTAGGTAGGTCATTGTTTCATGCTGACGTGTGATGGTGTGAGGCCGGGATTGGGGAGAGACAGGGCTGAATCACTTGGCAGGGGCTGGTCCTTGTGGGTTGCCCCGAGCTTGGCCTTCCTTCCAGAGGATGCCAATGGGGGCTTTTGAAAGCAGGGGTATGTCACGATCCGACTGACATTAGAGAAGGGGTATGAGAGGTTGCAGGGGGGAGGCAAGACAACAGTGGGAAGCAGGCGGGGTGCTCTGGGGGTGAGCGGATGGCAGTGGAGAGAAGCGGGTCTGTTGGGAGTTCTTTGGGAGGTCGCTGCTGTCGAACTGAGGAAGGAGAGGTGACGAGGAGAAAGCCGCAGTGTCCAGCCACATGATGCTGGTGTCACCAAGAACCAGAGAGACCTCTTGTGGGCCTGATGAGGTGGGACCCCAGGCCTGAGATTCGGGGCTCGCTGCTCCCGGAGTCCCGGCCCCAGGGGTCCACTGGCCTCCCTGTCCTCGCAGTCGGGCAAGCTGGACGCCTTTCTGGTGCTGGAGCAGCTGCGGTGCAACGGGGTGTTGGAAGGCATCCGCATCTGCCGTCAGGGCTTCCCCAACAGGATCGTCTTCCAGGAGTTTCGCCAGCGGTGAGCCCGCCGGGCAGGCACGGGGTGGGGTGGGGGTACAGGGGCCGTGTGAGCCAGGCCGGGGGGAGGGGAGGCGTTGGGTCAGTGACACCCGCCCTTGTGTCTCCAGCTACGAGATCCTGGCTGCCAACGCCATTCCCAAAGGCTTCATGGACGGGAAGCAGGCCTGCATTCTCATGGTGAGCCCTGCCCCCAGCCCCTCCCCAGAAGTCCGACGGCAAACCTCCCGGCCCCTGGCGGCGTCGCCAGGAGCTCGTGGGGGCGGGACCCTCCTTAACATGCCTCACGTAGGCCCCGTGTCCCAGCTGAGAATGGGAACACCTGTCCCCCTTTCCTCCTCCAGATCAAAGCCCTGGAACTCGACCCCAACTTGTACAGAATTGGGCAGAGCAAAATCTTCTTCCGAACGGGGGTCCTGGCCCATCTGGAAGAGGAACGAGACTTGAAGATCACCGACGTCATCATGGCTTTCCAGGCCATGTGTCGTGGCTACCTGGCCAGAAAGTAAGGATCCCCATGCTGTATCGCCTCCTGGCAAACAGCCCAGACGCGCACACTCCCAGAGGCTCTCAGTCCTCGTGTCCTGCTTCCCTGCTTCTACGACACGGTGTAGTTTCGGAGGCATCCGTGACTGACTGGCTGCTTTTGGTGGCAGAGACAGAAATGGTGCGGCTTTAGAGACACACACTAGTTTCAAGGGCAGGCCGGGAAGGGGGTAAGATCGTGGCCTTGGAGTTTTAGACGTGGCTCCCCACTTACTTGCTGGTGAACCTTGGACAAGTTTCTCTCTCTCTCTCTTTCTCTCTCTCTCTCTCTCTCTCTGAGGCTCAGGTCTCTCCACTGGAGAATGAGGATACTCCCACCTGCCCCATGGGGTTGTCAGTGAGGAGTCCATGAAGTGTGGCATGAAGAGGGCTGAGAGCAGGGCCTGGTTATCGTGTGAGAAGTGTGAGAATGTGGTAAAGAATCTGAGGAAAGAGTGTCGAGCTGCATCCGTAGCCCCATGTCCGAAAGGGGTTCATAAGGCAGAGTCTTGGACGATTGTGAAGCCTGGGGTCTGCGTGAGGGCTGAGGTTCCTCAAGGAAACTCACATCCCAAAGAGGAGGACAACAGGGCTAGCAGACTGGCTCTCTATCCAGGGCCTGTGTTACCACGAGGTACGGACCACGCTCTTAGCGGCAGAGCCCTGATAGTGTTGGGCTGATTCATTGCCAAGTGGATCCAAGACAGGCAAGGCCAGAAGTGGGGAGCTTGCAGTCCAGGGACAGACCTCCGTTGTTGAATTTCATAACTAAATTCTCTGATGCTGCTCCTCCCAGCCTCACTAAGTAGAGTTCACCCATGTTCCAAGATGGCGGCCGAGCAGGGGAAAGAGGAAGGAGCTCTCTGTGCTGTGGTTTCGCAGACCCAGCAGCCCTTAAACAGGAAGAACGCTGGTTCGGTGTCAGATTTGAGATTTCTAAAATGCACCCGAAGGAGAGAAGAGGTTTGTCAGACACTCAGCTTTGGGGAAGACACGGGACGGTTGGAGATGTGTAGGAATGGCCTTCCTTGGTGTAGTTTGGACCATCGTCCCGAGTCCAGACTATTTTGTGAGCTGGGGTTTTCCTGGCCCATGAAGGAGCAGGGCTCTGGCCTCCAGATTAGTTAAATGGTCTGTGCCCAGACAACGTGCGTGTGCTGATGCTTGGAGCTTCCTGAAGGATCTGAGTGGGAGAGGGGCGCCTGGGTGGCTCAGTAGGTTGAGCATCCGACTTGGGCTCAGGTCATGACCTCACTGTTCGTGGGTTCGAGCCCCGCATCAGGCTCTCTGCTGTTAGTGCAGAGCCTACTTTGATCCTCTCTGCCCCTCTCTCTCTGCCCCTTGCCCACTCAGACTCTGTCAAAAATGAATAAACATATACATATATAAAGAATATATATATATATGTATATATATATAAAGAACCTGAGCTGGAGAGAATGGGGGGGTGTCCCCACACGAGTCACAAAACCACATGCCCAGCAGATGCATCTTGCTTTCAGGATGCTGTGGGACAGGACCCCATGGACAACACGGGGAGGCGGGTGCTGGGCCCCCCAGGGCTCCTCACGACGTCCCCTTCCGTCTCCCCAGGGCCTTCGCCAAGCGGCAGCAACAGCTGACAGCCATGAAGGTGATTCAGAGGAACTGTGCGGCCTACCTCAAGCTGAGGAATTGGCAGTGGTGGAGGCTCTTCACCAAAGTGAGTGCTCTGCCCCCCCCCCCACCCCCCCACCGCCCCACTCTGGGGACGCTCAGCCCGGGCTGTCCCCTCCAGATGCTCCTGAAGCGGGGCTGTTGACCTTGAATGACCTTGGCTTTGATCCAGAGCATTTCCATCATCACAGGGACCCCCTCGTGTGGCTCATTCATGGCCACACCCACTTCCCCGCCATAGTCCTGTCACCGCTCATCCGTTTTCCGTTACCGTGATGTGGCCATTTCTAGAATGTTACATAAATGGAGCCCTCCGGTATGTCATCGTGGGGACTGGCTTTTTCACAAAGCACCCTCCCCTGGAGATCCTTCCAGGTTGTTGGGGTATCCACTGTGTGCTCCTCTGGGGACAAAGCTTGTTCTTGCCGGGTCACTAGCTGTCACGAACGGTTGTGCCAAGTGGTGACAGACAATCTGTGACAGACACAGCCTCCTCTTACGTGCTCTTGAGTGAGGAAATTGGCACAAAGCTTTTTCGTCGAGCAATATTGATCGGGCTCCCATTGTGTTCCAGGCATGTGCGAGGTGTTGGGGGTACCGCGGGGGGGAAGAGACCTCATGGGCTCTGGTCTCATGAATGTTCTAGTTGAGCGGGCGAGCAGACAGGGAGCGGATAAACACGGAAATAAATACCTAAAGGTGGAATGGGATAAGTGGAGGGAAGGAGCCAGAGTCTATACAACAGGGGATTCCCTGGGGCCAGGTGAGGGCTTGAACACAAGGAGTCAGGAGTCAGCCTAGGGAACAACAGGAAGGGGAAGCTTCTTCTTGGAAAGGTTCATCTTCATTGACCTGACTTCTGAAACACTGTCCTAAGGAAGCCATCTGAAATAAAGAAAACCAGAAATTCAGGGTATTTGTTATGGCCTTATTAAAATAGCAACATGTCAGGGCACCCGGGTGGCACTGTTGGTTAAGCATCCTATTCTTGCTTTCAGCTCATGTCATAATCTCACAGTTTTGTGGGTTCAAGTCCCACATCAGGCTCTGTGCTGAGAGTGCAGGGCCTGCTTGGGATTCTCTCTCTCTCTCTCCCTCTCTCTCTCTCTCTCTCTCTCTGCCCCGCCCCCACTCATGCTGTCTCTGTCTCTCTCAAAATAAATAAATAAATTTTAAAAAGAAACTTTAAAATAGCAAAATGCCAGTGTCCAGCCCCAACAGACTCATTAATTCAATAGAATGTTTTTAACTCTTAAAAATAATGGCTGTCTAAAAACCCTCGACAAAGTAGGGTTGGAGGGAACATACCTCAACATAATAAAGGCCTTATATGAAAAACCCGCCGTGAACATCATACTTGATGGAGAAAACCTGAGAGCTTTCCCCTAAGGTCAGGAACGATACAGGGATGTCCTCTGTCACCACTTTTTTTTTTTTAATGTTTATTTTTGAGAGAGAGAGAGAGAGAGAGAGAGAGAGAGAGAGAGAGACAGAGCTCCCGTGGGGGAGGGTCAGAGAGAGAGGGAGACACAGAATCCCAAGCAGGCTCCAGGCTCTGAGCCATCAGCACAGAGCCCAATGCAGGGCTTAAACTCACCAACTGTGAGATCGTGACCTGAGCCAAAGTCGGATGCTCAACGGACTGAGCCACCCAGGCGCCCTCCCACTTTTTTTTTTTTTTTAATGTTTCTTTATGTATTTTTGAGGGAGAAAAAGAGAGTGCACATGAGCAAGGGAGCGGCAGAAAGGGAGGGAGACACAGAATCCCAAGCCGGCTCCACACTGTCAGTGCAGAGCCCAACGTGGGGCTCGAAACCACAAACTGTGAGATCATGACCTGAGCCCATATCAAGAGTTGCACACTTAACTGACTAAGCTACCCAGGCGCCCCTCACCACTTCTGTTCGACAAAAATGACACTATCAGAAAAGAAAGTTGTCAAGATGATAGAACGGAATGGGGTAATAATAATAATAATAATAATAATAACCACCTTACAGTTTAAAGTAATGAAAGCAGCATATAAAATTGGGCAGCATGATCTCGGGTGTATTTGGTAAAAGGCTGGCAGGAAGTGCCGATAAGGCCCGTAATGACCTTGATGGGGAGGTAGGATGTGGGAGATTTTTTTTTCTTTTTTCTCGTTTTCCCCTCGGAAGGAAACATGTTGGTTTGTCCGCAGTAACGCTCTCTGGGCAGGGACTGCCTGGGAGAAGGGGAGACTTCTTCCTTGACGCTCGGCGCCTTTCTCCGTTGCCCTAGTTGACGGTTTCCCAGCCTCGGTGCCGTGGGTGTCCGGGGATGGACCGTCTTGTGTTCTGGCGGCCGTCCCCGTGCGTTCTAGAACATGCGGCGGCGTCCCCGACCTCTGCGCGCTAGGTGTCGCCGGGGTCCCCGGGAGTTCCCAGGGGTCCCCCTCCGGGGGGTGCGGGCCAGGGTACGCCCGCCCCTGGTGGCGGAGCGCGATCTCGGTCGCGACGGGAGCCCGTCCCTCGTGTGCTGAGCGCAGCTCACGCGTGCCCGCGTGCGCGCAGGTGAAGCCGCTGCTGCAGGTGACGCGGCAGGAGGAGGAGATGCAGGCCAAGGAGGACGAGCTGCAGAAGACCAAGGAGCTGCAGAAGAAGGCGGAGAGCGAGCTCAAGGAGCTGGAGCAGAGACACACGCAGGTTAGCGGACTGGGCGCGGCTGGGGCTGCGGCCGGCCGGCCGGGCGCGCCCCCGCGGGGCTCAGCCGCCGCCTGCCTTCTCCCCGCGGGCAGCTGGCCGAGGAGAAGAGCCTGCTCCAGGAGCAGCTGCAGGCCGAGACGGAGCTGTACGCCGAGGCCGAGGAGATGCGGGTGCGCCTGGCGGCTAAGAAGCAGGAGCTGGAGGAGATCCTGCACGAGATGGAGGCCCGCCTGGAGGAGGAGGAAGACCGGGGCCAACAGCTGCAGGCCGAGAAGAAGAAGATGGCCCAGCAGATGCTGGTAAGGCCCCGCGGGGGCCGCCCGCGGCGGGGGGCGGGGGGGGGGGGGTCCGAATCTCTTGGCCCTCATCGCAGGGTCCCGCGTGTCCCCGTTGGCCAGGTGTGGGGACTGGGGGTTGGAGAGGAATGGCCGTCTGCCCGCGGCCGGCTGGCCCCCCCCCCCCCACTCTCTTCCGCCCGGCACTCTGCCCACGAAAACCTTCTCAGGCACAACCCCACATGAAGGGCAGGCGCATCAGTTAGCCATCGCTGCGGGAGGAAGCCCCCCAGAACTTAGCAGCCGTTGTGTCACAGGGTCAGGGGTCTGCGAGCGGCCCGGCCGGGAGGTTCTGGCTCAGGGTCTGTCACGAGGCTGCACTTGGGACGGGAGCCCAGGGCTGGAGAACACCACCCCCTCCATCCACGAGGCTCACTCTGTGGCTGTCAGCCGGAGGCTTCCGTCCCTCACCTGGGGGCTGCTCCCTGGGGCTGCCGGAGGGTCCTCACTGCAGAGCGGCTGGCTCCCCTGCAAGGAGGGGTGGATCCGGAGAGGGAAGAGGAGAGGAGAGCACGGTGCCTCGTAGAGCCTAATGTCGGGCGTTACACTCCGCGGCTTCTTCCCGATTTCATCTGTTGGAACCGCTTTGCTAAGTCCGGCCCACGCTGAAGGGGAGAGGACCAAAGAATTTGTGGACATAGTTTGAAACGGCCACGGTATCTACTGTTCCCGTTTGACGGACGGGGAAAACTGAGGCCCCGTGAAGCCAAGTGGTTTCCCAAAACTTGTATTTCCAGTAAAAGGAGACCGCAGAGCACAGGGGCGAGGAGGCCCAGCTTCTGGGTGGGTCAGTCCTCAGAGCTCCGAGGAAGGGACTCTAGGGTGAGCGAGGCTGTGATTTTTTTTTTCCCCTTCCCCCACCAAGGACCTGGAGGAACAGCTGGAGGAGGAGGAAGCTGCGAGGCAGAAGTTACAGCTCGAGAAGGTCACGGCCGAGGCCAAGATCAAGAAACTGGAGGACGATATTCTGGTCATGGATGATCAGAACAACAAGCTGTCCAAAGTGAGTGGGGCCAGCGTCTGCGTTAACACGGCAGGCTCCGCGGGGCCGAGGGCTCCGGATACTTGCCTCTTCAGGCCAAATACGAGACGCCGGAGGCCACGCAGAGGGCTCTGGCTTCAGCAGCGGGAGGCGGCCTCCTGACTGCCGTCCGGATACCGGTGGGCCATGGACGGGGTCCCCGGTGGTCCCACCAGCACTGGGTCTCAGAAACTCCGTGCCAGTGGAGCCCCCCTGGGTGTGCAAAGGCAGCCACGTGTGCCTGACTCTTGGGGGCCTCTCCCTCATTCTCGTGGACTGCTTCCAGTCCGTAATAGGGTGACCGGCTGTCCTGCTTCGTCTGGGACTGAGGGCTTTCTGAGATGGGGACTTGCAGTGCCCAAAATTCCCCATGTAAACTGCAGTGCACAGGCCGCCCCCCTAGGCAATAACCACTCCCCAGCCCCACCGAGTTTGGGCTTCCTTTAGTTCCTTGAGCTAGATGTCAGCTGGCTACCTGCCATGAGCCAGGCCCTGTTTTGGGCACAGGGCCTATATGGTGAAGGAGGGCGCTGCCCTGGCAGGGCTCATACTCTAGTGAGGCAGAAAATAGATAATCATACACCTAACCATTAATGACCATCACAGTCAGGGTTCTGAAGGAGGTTCACCATATTGTAAAAATACAGCACTGAGGGATGGAAACCAGGCATTCAGGGAAGGCTTCCTGGGGGAAGCGGCATCGAAGTGGGAACCTGACAAACGAAGAGTGGCTGGAAGGGGGGTGAAGGAACAGCTCAACAGATGGTCCCATCTGTGCAAAGGCCCTGTGGCAGAGAACAGCTGACATGTGGTCATAAGGGAAGAGGGCACGCCTGCCCGGAACATGAAGTAGGAGGGGCAGAGGTCCCACGAGATGAGAAGTGACTGGGTTATAGGGAATTACTGTTAAGGAACTTCTCTTTATCATTTTAAACCTCAACATAGCACTTGGTGTTCGTGGGGGGTTCCCTGCCAACTGTTGATCTGGAAATTACAAAAAGTGAAAGGCCCGTCTTGCAGAAGAGAAACAAAAAAAGCTACCGATATTTCTCTTTCTTTTCCCAAAAAGGAGCGAAAACTCCTCGAAGAGAGGATTAGTGACTTAACCACAAATCTTGCAGAAGAGGAGGAAAAGGCCAAGAACCTTACCAAGCTAAAAAACAAGCACGAATCTATGATTTCAGAACTGGAAGGTAACCCAGCCACCCCCAACAGGGTTTCAAATGGACGTGGTAAAGCTGGGAAGATCAGAGAGCAGATCTGAGTGTGGCACGTTATTTCAGGAGAGGTACAACCCTCCCCAGGCTCCCGCGGCCAATACGCCAGTAATCGTCAAGGGGCTTTTCATCAGCATTGAGTTTCTTGCCACAAGATAGCAGTCTGGGCCGTGACAGTTTACCTGAAGGGCTGGGTGCGTGTGTGCGTGTGTGCGTGTGTGCGTGTGTGCGTGTGTGCGTGTGTGCGTGTGTGTGTGTGTGTGTGCCGAGCAGAAAGGCTTGTCCTCCGGGCGCCTTTGTGGTAGCTGCCGCCTCCTGAGGGGGCCCCTGGCTTTCTCACAGTGCGGCTGAAGAAGGAGGAGAAGAGCCGGCAGGAGCTGGAGAAGTTGAAGAGGAAGCTGGAGGGCGAGGCTAGTGACTTCCACGAGCAGATAGCGGACCTCCAGGCACAGATCGCGGAGCTCAAGATGCAGCTGGCCAAGAAGGAGGAGGAGCTGCAGGCCGCCCTGAGCAGGTAGCCCGGCCTGCGGGGGGTGCATCCTGACGTCCTGTGTTCATGTGTCCCGGGGGCCACAGTGGGCCCCGTCTTCCTCCTCCTCCAGGCAGGCCTCCGTCCTCCCGGGTGCCTCCCCTGCCCTGCTTGTACTTCCACAACAGTGCCACTGACTTTCTTCTGTCCCCGCCGAGCCCATCCTGTCTCTGTGTGTCCCCTGTTCCCACCGCGTCTGCCCCTCAGACCTCCAGGCCTCTGTCATCTCCAGTTGCCCATGGAGTCCATTCCACTGGCATGTCAAGCACCAAGTGCCCGAGGCCCGGATGAGCCTCCTGCCCCTCCCTCTTAGGGCCCTTGCCATCAATGCCCGTCTCCCCTGACTTTTGCCCACCGCTCTCCTCCCGCTCCTGGGCTGCAGCAGCCCCCAGATCCCACCAGTCCTTTGGAAGGGGTGGTGAACCCATTCCCTGTTTGCCCTTCTCCCTGGCTGGGTTCATGCCTCATACTGGGAATCTTGCAGCCCCAGCTAAGGGTTGTTTTCCTATTCGCTGCATGCCGGGGTCTTTCCAGACGGTATGTTCTTTCACACCTGGCCGGTACGCTGCTGTGATCTCCACGTCACTGAGCAGGAAGCCATGCTTGGGGACGTGAAGGAACGCGTGATTGTCACACAGTCTTGCGGAGGCGGGGCTGGGGTGAAAGCCCCAGAACATTCTGACTGATCCCCTGGCCAGGTCTATCTCTTCCAGCGTGGGCTGCGGGGGGAGTGAGGGCGATGAACCGCAAACATCACCTGGGGCGTAGACCCATGCTGGCTTGTGCAGGGAAGGCCGGCTTCCTTAGCTTGGTGCTCAGAGGGCCCCCCCCCCGCCGTCCCCCACCGCCACGTACAGCCGGACCCAGCTGACCATCTAGCTTTCTCTCTTAGCTGCTCCCCATTCCCAAGCTCCCTACCATCTCACCTGCCCCTGCCCTGTGCAATCTTGCCTCTGTGCCCTCTCTTCACGCTTTTCCCTTTCCATCCACCATGGCAAAACAAGAGCCCGGCTCCACCGTGCGTCAGGAGGGAGCTGCCTTCCATGAAAGTCCTCACGTGCTCCCGGCCATTTGGACGATGCTTCTCCCATCCCACATTGACCCACGGTTGCTGCCTCCCCCACACTGGGGGCCCTGGTTTAAATACCTCCCCGAGCATTACCTGGTCACCTGCTTCGCATGGAGCAGGCACTCAGCCACTGTTAGAGCAAAGAGGAGAAAGGAAAACGAGTAGTTGCTAGGGAGAAATAATTGTCCGATGTTTACAGAGCATCTGTTAAGCACCTGCTGTGTACTACGTGCCTTGCCAGTCTGGAGCCATGCTCTGCGCGCGCACACACACACACACACACACACACACACACACTCACCACTGTTTGTGGACATCAGACGAGTCCTAATGTGCACGCAGTCCAACCTAGCAGGAAGGGGTCCACCGTGTCTCGGGGACATGGGGGGAACATGCTTTTGATATCCAAGGAACAGGATTATCTGGTCCCTGGAAACAATTTTTGGCCATGCCGTGAGATCTCGGGGGCCAGAGACCCCAGGGCCTTCACCATGCTGGTCTGTCGCTGGCAGGCTGGACGATGAAATCGCTCAGAAGAACAACGCTCTCAAGAAGATCCGGGAGCTGGAGAGTCACATCTCAGACCTGCAGGAGGACTTGGACTCAGAACGGGCCGCGAGAAACAAGGCCGAGAAGCAGAAGCGGGACCTGGGGGAGGAGCTGGAGGCGCTCAAGACGGAGCTGGAGGACACGCTGGACAGCACGGCCACCCAGCAGGAGCTCAGGTGGGAGACCGGCCGCAGAGCCACCCCCGCCCCGCCGCGTGCATCAGGTGGCTGGTGGAACAGGGGCAAACCCAGAGCGGATCCTGAATGACAGGGTTCCTTGGGCCCTACGGTTACCGCCTTGGGTTTTTTTTGTTTATTTATTTTGAGAGAGAGTGTGAGAGCAGGGGAGGGGCGCAGAGAGAGAGAGAGAGAGAGAGAGAGAGAGGGAATCCCAAGCAGGCTCTGCACTGTGAGTGTGGAGCTCGATGCAGGTCTCGTACTCATGAGCTGGGAGATCATGACCTGAGCCAAAATCAAGAGTCCGAAGCTCAACCAACTGAGCCACCCAGGCACCCCTGTGATACATTCTTAAAATAACATTTGTTGGATTTGTCCTTAAGATTTGCTACGGGCTAACAGACACCAGCAACAACAACAACAAAAATACCCCAAAACAAAGAAACCAAAAAACCCAGAACAGAAACAGATCACTTGTTGGGTAATGAATGCTGAGTTCAATGAAAGTAGGTCACTTATTCATTCAACAAACATGCAAATGGATTTTGAGTGCATCCTTTATCAGGTGCTGTGCTAACTCTGAGGTTGATGTCCCGCACTTCAGGTTTTGTGCCACACCTGTCACCTGGGCCCAGAAGCCAGCAGTTTTCTGCCCCCTTCCCACCTGGCCAATGACACAGAAAAGCCCTTGGTGTAGTCTTCAAATGCACGAGCTCAAAGCCAGATCATTTGGGTTCAGATTCTGGCTCTATGACACAGTGGATGTACCAACATGGGCTAAGAATCTCTTAGCCTTAGATTTCTCCTCTGTAAACTGGAAAAATTAATGTATCTCCCTCTAAGGGTCACTCTGAAGATTATACGAGATGATGTCTATAAAGAACTTAGGGCAGGGCGCCCGGGTGGCTCAGTCGGTGGAGCATCTGACTTCCGCTCAGGTCACAATCTTGCCGTTTGTGAGTTCCAGCCGCGTGTCGGGCTCTGTGCTGACAGCTCGGAGCCTGGAGCCTGCTGCGGATTCTGTGTCTGCCTCTCTCTCTGTCCCCCGCCCCCTTGTGCTTCCTGTCTCTCTCAAAAATAAACATTAAAAAAAAAAAAAGAACTTAGGTCAAGGCCTGGCTAATATTAATATTGGAGGAACCTTTTGTGATTCACAGATGTTTTTTCAACACGATTTTGAGTATTCTGTGTATTTATTTGCTGGCCTTGAGAGTGTATTTTTGTGCTGGCCTTGAGAGTTTCTGGGCAGGTGACATGCTCTTTACTTTGCCGCTGAGGAAATGCCCGGTCCAGAGAGGTTAGGGGACTCAGCCGAGGTCACACAGCCAGGGAGGGCTGATGATGGGGACTTCAGCTCTGGGTCCCCGGAGATCTCTTGTTGCTCTGCACGGCACTGTCGGAGGTGAGCCCCGGTTTCCGGCCGACTGCCATCCACGGTGTTCTTCCTGCCCAGGGCCAAGAGGGAACAAGAGGTGACGGTGCTGAAGAAGGCCCTGGACGAGGAGACCCGGTCCCACGAGGCGCAGGTCCAGGAGATGAGACAGAAGCACACGCAGGCAGTGGAGGAACTCACCGAGCAGTTGGAGCAGTTCAAGAGGGTAAGTGGCGATTCGTGTGAGTGTGTGTGTGTGTGTGTGTGTGTGTGTGTGTGTGAGACAGCATCATGCCGACAGCTTCACATAACCACGTATCAGGGTCTGTGCTGAGACGAATCACACACCACACCAGAGCCTCGCGACCGTGGTGGCAGCCAGCATTCATTCAGGGCGCGCCGTGCACGTATCCGTTAATCCTCACATCCACCTATGACGTAGGTACTCTTGAGCCCATTTTACACACGAAGGAACTGAGGTCAAGAGTGTCTAGAGGCGGGGGCGCCTGGGTGGCTCAGTCGGTTGAGCATCCACCTTTAGCTCAGGTTGTGATTTCATGGTTCGTGGGTTCAAGCCCCACGTCGGGCTCTGTGCTGACAGCTCACAGCCTGGAGCCTGCTTCGGATTCTGTGTTTCCCTCTCTCTCTGCCCCTCCTCCACTCATGCTCTCTCTTTCTCTCTCAAAAATAAACATTAAAAAAAAAAAAAAAAAGAGTGTCTAGAGGTGAGGAGACTCACCCAAGGTCACACAGCTAGTGACAAAGCCATGATTAGAACCCAGGCAGTGCAGCTGCCTGCCTACCTCTTGCCCACTCCGGGGCAGGGTCTACAACACCCTGCCCTCCACCCCCGTTGCTTAGCCACAGTTGAGAACAACTTCTGGGTCACTTAAGATGGAGAACATTCTTTCCGTCTTAATTTCCCTGTAGGTTGGAGGAAAACAGCTAGCTCTCTGGCAGAGTTTGAGAATGACTGGATCTAGTCGTTCTTTTCCCTCGTGCTTGGCTATCTGGGGTGTGTGGGATTCGAGGCAGTTAAGTAGCCCGAGTCTGAATGCTTCACACCCAAAACTTCTTCTCCCTTGGGAGAATTTCCTTGTGTTTCCTTCCCAGGGGTGAGCTGTTTAGCTTGCGACATCCGGATGGTGTCCCTAAAGATCTGATTGCATCCCCCTCAGCACTATGGCTCCCGCGATCCCTGCCCTTTCTAGATATCCGCCCCCCCCTCCCAAGCTAGACTAAATGGGCACAGCATTACCTAAAAATTGTGGGCAGTTTGGGTTTCTCTCGGCAGCCAAGGTCACTCTTCTTCCCTGAGGGGGTTTACTGAGCACCTTTCCGCCTCTTCTAGAGGAATCTCCAATTTTCCTGTACAAGAGAACAGTGGCAACAGTCCCTTACGCAGCACTGACTATGTGCCTGATACTGTTCCAATGCTTTCCAGACACGAGTTCATTTCATTTCATCTGGGGCCTTTGTTAAAATGCAGATGTCCGGGCCCCGTCTTCCACCCTCCTACAGGGGGGGTCTTAGGCCCAGTGTCTGAAAAGTGCAGGGCAAGACTGAGCCCCCCCGCACCTTCCAGGTGAGTAAAAGGACTCTTGTTAAGTGGGAGCTGAATGCTAACGTTGAACACTGTGTCACTTCTTTGGACAAAGAAGATTTGCTAATTGTCACTACACAACATACATTTTCTCTTACGGTGCTATGCTGAGTAAATGTGGTGAGAGTGAGACCCTTCTTGTTCCCGGTCTTAGGGGAAAAGCTCTCACTTCTTCCCCACTGAGGATGTTTGTGTTTAGCTTGGGGTTTTTTGTTTGTTTAGAGATGGAGAGATAGAGATAGGAAGGGGCAGAGAGAGCATCCCTAGCAGGCTCCGTGCTATTAGCCCAGAGCCCAAGGCGGGGCTCAATCCCCTGAACTGTGAGATCGTGACCCGAGCCGAAATCTAGAATTGGACACTTAAGTGACTGAGCCATCCAGACGCCCCTAGCTTGTTTTTTGAAAATCAGAATTATTGAGGTCTGTGCAGTAAGACTCATCAGTTTCAACTGTATAGTTCAACTAATTTCGACAAACGTATGCATTTGTGTGACCACCACCCGTCATGATGGAGAACACTAGAATTTTTATTTTTAAACATTTTAAAATTTATTTTGAGAGAGACAGAGAGTGAGAATCCCCAGCAGGCTCTGAGCTGTCAGCGTAGAGCCAGATGTGGGGCTCAAACTCCCTAACCATGACATCAGGATCTTAGCCGAAAGAAACCAAGAGTTGGAAGCTTAACCTGAGCCACCCAGGCGCCCCACAACACTACATTTTTAAAAAATAACGCTGGAATGCAGTTTTCTTTTTCCTTTATTAAATGTTGGCAACAAAGAATAGGTCTATCGGGACATGACGACAGGTTGGATGTAGCTTGTGGAATGCTGGTTTGCAACCTTTGAGCTTTAGCAGAACAGAATGCAAAATGTCTCACCGTGACCGTGTGTCCCCCACACTGCTGCGTTTCTCCCCAGAGGGGACAAGCATGGGTCCCTGCACCTACCTGACCGGAGGGGAAGGGAAGGAGGAAGATCCACCAGTGACAGAGTTAGGTTCTTAACCCGCTTTCCTGGCCACAGCTGTAATGCCTTCCCTGCCCTGTGCTTCCCCGGCCAGGCCAAGGCCAACCTAGACAAGAACAAGCAGACGCTGGAGAAGGAGAACGCAGACCTGGCCACGGAGCTGCGGGTCCTGAACCAGGCGAAGCAGGAGGTGGAGCACAAGAAGAAGAAGCTGGAGGTGCAGCTCCAGGAACTGCAGTCCAAGTGCAGCGATGGGGAGCGGGCCCGGGCCGAGCTCAATGACAAGGTCCACAAGCTGCAGGTGAGCGGCCTGCATGGCCAGCGGCCCTTGGGGCCAGCCCTGAGGGGGGGGGACGAAGCTCTCCCTGGCTAACTGAAGTCTTTGGCTGCAGCGCAAGTTGGTTCCCTCTTGTAAGGTCCCTCGAGGAGAGGAGGGCTTCTCCCTCCTCAATTCACTCTTGAAAGGCCTTCTTCTGCTCCTTCAACAAGTCTATGAGTATTTGCTGTAGACCATGCACCATGTTTGACCCTGAGATACATCAGCAAGAAAGACACATTCCCTGCCCCCATAGAACTCTGACCTAGTGGAGGGAAAGGCATTTATAATTCCATGAGTGAGTGTAAAATGACACTGTACATAACTGGGGCGGGGGTTGGGGGGGCGGGGTCTGGCCAGCGGGAGGAGGAGTCGGGAAAGGCTTCCCGAAGAAGGAGGTATCATCTGAGATAAGTAGAAGTCTACCAGGCAGAGGGGACAGCATGTGCAAGGGCCCAGTGGTTAGTGGGAAATCAGAAGAGACCACATAAGTGACGCTAGAAAGCTGAGCTGGCAGGGGAAACATGGTACAAGATGGGACGAGGGAGGTAGGTTGTGGCCAGATGACACAGGGCCTTCGAGGCCCTATTCTATGTACATTCATCTTTATTCCGTGCGACAAGTCGTCATTGATGGGTTTTAACCTGAGCAGTGACAAGGTCTCTCGGTCTTTGGTCTCAGTTAGCTTTGACTTAGACACTTGGCCTGACGTCCATTCATGGGATCCAGGCAGACTTTTGATAAATCGGTGTGCTTACAGCCTGGGACCAGAGGGCGGGGGGAGCATTAAGTAGGATTTCTTTCCACATGCCGTTGAGAGCAGGGGTTCCGCTACCGTAACACAGGCAGTGTCCTGGAGACGTAGAGTCAAGATTATTTACATTCTCCTCGTAAGGGGGAGAGGATGGACGGTTGACTGATACCTCAGTAGAGGGCTTCTTACCTTTAGTGTCTGCATCTCTGGTTGGGGCATGAAGGTCAATGAAAGGGCAAAGAGTAGAGGTGAGGAAGAGGGTGGTGGGAACAGGGCCCTTGGAAGTAAAGGTGCCATTTGCGTCCCCCCTCCAACTTCAGGGCGCAGGCGAGTTGTCTAGACTCTCTGACCTGCTGCTTCATTTCTGCCAACCTTGGCGAGGATTCAGGGTCCATTTAGTAGGATCAGGAACAAGCCAATATAGTCTGGGGCTCAAAGAGGTTCTTAGAGCCAGGCTTCCCACCTTATAGGTGCTACACTTCCCTTGGGGGCCATGGGGTTACCATGATCAGGCCCCATAGCCCATGGCTATTTCTTAATCACTGAATACAACGAGGCCCATCGTGTGAGTCGAGAGACCTTCTCTTACTTCATAAGGATCCTGTTCTAGAGGGCTCTAACCACAGTCTCTTGGCACCCTCAGAATGAAGTGGAGAGTGTCACAGGGATGCTCAACGAGGCTGAGGGGAAGGCCATAAAACTGGCCAAGGATGTGGCATCCCTTGGGTCCCAGCTCCAGGACACCCAGGTGGGTATTCTGCCACGTGATTCAGAGGGAGCTGGGGTGTGGACTTCCTGGGGGTGGCTCCCTGAGACTTCCACATGGCATTTCGTAGGAGCTGCTTCAAGAAGAAACCCGGCAGAAACTCAATGTGTCCACCAAGTTGCGCCAGCTGGAGGACGAGAGGAACAGCCTGCAGGACCAGCTGGACGAGGAGATAGACGCCAAGCAGAACCTGGAACGCCACATCTCAACTCTGAACATCCAGGTGCTGGCCGTGTGTCCTTGCCTTTCTAGGTGTAAGCCTTGAAGGGTAGCTCAGGAGCTCGGAGAGGCTGTGGTTGAGTGTTGGCGCCATTTTGTTTGGCTCACTGGCTCCCCCTGCTGTTGAATTTCCTCCAGGAGGAGAAGGTGGTCTCTTCTCAGGGTGGAGTCAGGGATGGGACTCGCTCATTGGCCCTCCTTTTACCCCAACCCGGACACTGTCATTTTAGCTCTCCGATTCGAAGAAGAAGCTACAGGACTTTGCCAGCACCGTGGAGGCCTTGGAAGAGGGCAAGAAGCGGTTCCAGAAGGAAATCGAAGGCCTCACCCAGCAGTACGAAGAGAAGGCAGCTGCTTATGACAAACTGGAAAAGACCAAGAACAGGCTTCAGCAGGAGCTGGACGACCTGGTCGTCGATTTGGACAACCAGCGGCAACTGGTGTCCAACCTGGAGAAGAAGCAGAAGAAGTTTGATCAGGTAGGGGCTGGAGGGCCGTCGGCTCTGTTCACGGACACGGGCTGGGGGGCGGGAGGGTCTTTGAAGCAGCTGGTGTGCCTGCCATGTATGCGTCTTCCACCCATCCTCCCAAGGAAAGCTAGCTTGCCTTGGGTGACCATGAAGCATCGGGGCTCCTAGGTAAGAGCGAGGAGAACACTGGCTCTTGGACGTGACTTCCAGATATCCCCACCACCAGGGCCACCTGCGACCCCAGGGATGCCTTAGTTTCTAGCCCTGAGAAGGAAGGAAATTTATTTCACTTAACAAGTATTTATTGAGTGCCTCCTGAATACTCCACATAACGTTCCACCTTTCGATACCACTTCCCCCAACATTTCATGATGAAGAATTTCACGCACACAGCAAAGCTGAAGCACCGAAGAGTGAACACCTGTATACCCACCACGTGGAATGGATCATCGATGTTTTCCCAAATTCGGATGAACTATCTCTGTCATTGGATGCATTTCAAAGCAAATGACAGATTTCCCCCTCTATACTTCAGCACTGTGTGTCTTAACTGGAGTTCTTCTTTAACAGAAAATTTTGCTTCTTGTGTATACATGCAAATGCACAAATCTCAAGTATCCACTCACTGGAGTTCTGGTAAATGCATAATACACCCATGTGGCCCAAACCCTTAAAAAAAAGCCAACTTTTAATACGCTACTCAGATTTAGCAAAGCTGATTTGGTGTGCAAGTGACTTGGGATGATCCTCGAAATCAATCTGGGGATTGTTTTGGGAGGCCAATGCCAGGGGTGTGGGGGCTCACTGCCCCTCCCTGCCTGGGCTCAGGGGAGCAGGCTTCCAGGTGTGACACTGGCTGTGTCCTTCTCCATCTCAGGCAGCCAGCCTGTCTTCACTGCTTCCACTATGCTGCCCCATTACTGGCTTGAGGGCCTGGGGTCGCTTCTTTTATTTCCCTGTCATACGTCACGTAGGCTTTTGTGCTGACTGCTGTTTTGGGGGCCCCTATTACTTACCTGTCTTCGCTCACTTCTCAAAGCCTGGTTTTTGGATGTGTCAGTGTATACGCTTATGCCTCTGTCTGTGCGGATGACATTAACGTCGGCCTGGAGTGTTCCTTGAACTGCCTCTCCAAGCACAGAGCTAAGTATGTGCCGCTCTGTCCACACGCTCACCCTCTCCCTACTCTGGCTCAGAGAGTGCTTTTGAGGGCTGGAGATGAGTGGCCATGATAAAAAAAATTAGTGGCCTCTGGCAGGATTAAATGTCACTGTGACCTAGTAGTGTGTTCGAACCAGCATGGGCAGTAAGGGCAGCATTAGTGATTTCAAAGCACAGAGACTCAGCAGGTGCTGGCTCTAAGGTCCACCTACTAGAAGTCAGAAGGAAGCTCTTTATTAACTATCTGCATAGATGCCTTAATGACTTCCACCTGCCCCTGAAGAAATTCAGGCAGGAAGCTGCATGCGCTTATTTGCAATTGAAAGGGAGCCTGGGTGGCTCACTGGGCTAAGCGGCTGAGCGGCAGACTCTTGGTTGTGGCTCAGGTCATGATCTCTAGGTTTGTGGGTTCGAGCTCCGCGTCAGGCTCTGAGCTGACGGTGCACAGCCTGCTTCAGATTCTCTCTCTGCCTCTCGCCCTCCCTCTCTCTGCCCCTCGCCCTCCCTCTCTCTGCCCCTCCCTGCTTATGCTTTCTCTGTCTCTCAAAATGAATAAAGTTAAAGTTATTTTAAAAAGAAAAAAAAAAAAGGGAAGCCGAACTTCACCTCCGGGGCTGGGCTTCTGTTGTGTTGTAGTTGTTAGCCGAGGAGAAGAGCATCTCTTCCAAATACGCGGATGAAAGGGACAGAGCCGAGGCAGAAGCCAGGGAAAAGGAAACCAAGGCCTTGTCGCTGGCGCGAGCCCTCGAAGAGGCCCTGGAAGCCAAAGAGGACCTCGAGAGAGCCAACAAAATGCTCAAGGCCGAGATGGAGGGCCTGGTCAGCTCCAAGGATGACGTGGGCAAGAATGTAAGTGGCTCCTCTGTGTCTGCGCCTGTCCACAGGTCACCAGCCCCCTCCCCACTATGCATTACCCACGGGGCGGGACGCGGGCACCCTGAGCCTCTTCCACGGGACAGGACCATCAGGACTGAAGGCCGTCACGCAGACGGGGACTGGTTGGAAACAGCACTTGGGGGGGGGGGCGGGCCCCAAGGAAGACTCTGGCCTTGACTCCTGGCACTGCATCCCGCGGGGGGGGGGGGGGGGGGGGAAGCCATCTGTGTGACTTTACAGAGCTGCCCGTCCCCGCGGGTTGCCTGAGCGTCTTCATGAAGTCTCCCCTCCCACGAAAGGTCCACGAGCTGGAGAAGTCCAAGCGGGCCCTGGAGACCCAGATGGAGGAGATGAAGACCCAGCTGGAGGAGCTGGAGGATGAGCTGCAGGCCACGGAGGACGCCAAGCTGCGGCTGGAGGTCAACATGCAGGCCCTCAAGGGCCAGTTTGAGCGGGACCTCCAGGCTCGGGATGAGCAGAATGAAGAGAAGAGGCGGCAGCTCCAGAGGCAGGTAGTCCGGGTGGGGGGATGCGGGGCGGGGAGGCAGCAGGGCCCGGACCCAAAGAGACTTGGTTCTCTCAGCCGCCTGCAACCTGGGGGCCTGCAACCTGGGGACGAGCAGAACCCTCCTGGGGGGGGGCAGGGTGGGGGAGCTGTGCCCCCCCCCCTGCCCCGGAAGCTCTCCAAATGCCGGCCGCGGTGGGGGTAGGGCCTCCGAGGGACAGCCCGGCCCAGCAGCGCCCCCCTCCCCCCCTCGCTCAGCTGCACGAGTACGAGACAGAACTGGAAGACGAGAGAAAGCAACGTGCCCTGGCAACGGCGGCCAAGAAGAAGCTGGAAGGGGACCTGAAGGACCTGGAGCTGCAGGCCGACTCGGCCATCAAGGGCCGGGAGGAAGCCATCAAGCAGCTTCGGAAACTGCAGGTGGGGGATGCGGGGCACAGGCTGAGGCAGGGGGTGGCTCCCCACCAGAGGGGAAGCCGGGCCAACAGCCGCAGGATGCAGGCCTGTCACGGGTGCCTGAATATTCAGCTGGGGTTTTCCACCGTTGTTCAGCCTCGGGGGGCTGTTTCCCGCCCTGGGTAAGGCACGATCACCAGGCCTTTGGCCAAGGCCCTCGGACCACATGGCCATGTTTAGGTCTGCTGAGCCCCTCTGGAACGGTGCCCCCCGACAGCAACCTGGCCCCGTGAGGTGGGGTGGGTGGGCCACGGGGACCTCTCCGTGGTTGATCTGAACTTCCTCGGGGCTGGCGTGGAAAGATGGTGAGTTAGGATCTCTTAGCTTGGCCCTCCTGTTGACTCACGCAGGCCCAGATGAAGGACTTCCAGAGAGAGCTGGAAGATGCCCGTGCCTCCAGAGACGAGATCTTTGCCACCGCCAAAGAGAATGAGAAGAAAGCCAAGAGCTTAGAAGCCGACCTCATGCAGCTACAGGAGGTAGGGAGGGTACTGTGGGCAGAGCCCGTGGCACCCACGCACCTCCTTCCCTCGTCCAGCACTCCACAGGGGCAGGCCCCCAGAGTGACGACAGGGGCAGACGTGGGGTTTTCTCCTGTCCGGGACATGCAGGGCCTCCCCTGAGCTCAGAGGCGGTTCAGCCGCTTTCCAGAGTGGCCGTGGCCGTAGAAACTGCTGGGGTCTGGAGCAGGTGGCTTCTCGCTGGGGTTCAGCCCTTGCCCGGCAGATCAGCGGCTTCCCCCCTCCCCTCCCCCGTGCTGTCCAGGATCTGGCCGCGGCTGAGAGGGCTCGCAAACAGGCCGACTTGGAGAAGGAGGAACTGGCCGAGGAGCTGACCAGCAGCGTCTCAGGAAGGTAGGGGGCCGCATCGGGAGAAGGGGGTCCCAGGCTCAGATGAGGACAGAGAGGCAGCTCATGGAAGAGACTCCTGAAAATGACAGTGTCCAGCCAAGCTTCTCACAAGGGTCTTGACCCCATTTGGGCATGTAGCCAGTTTCATTCGTTCTGAATGAACAGCATGGTGGGGAGGGGGCACGGGGCGGGGGGACATCCAAGAGGAGAGAGCTCGTCTTTCCTCCAGGCCCGGCTTTGCCGATACCGACAGGATAGAGTCCCGGCTCCCTACTTCCCAGCTGTGTGACTTTGGACAAGTGTCTAAGCCTCGCTGGGCCTGTTTCCTTTTACAAAGGAGGGCGACTCCAAGGCATCACCTCACTCCTCCACACAGAGGCTATTTCCTAAGCCAGAGGGAGGCTGGAGCCCCAGACCCGCCTGCATTTCCCTTAGGAACACACTTCAGGACGAGAAGCGCCGCCTGGAGGCCCGGATCGCACAGCTGGAAGAGGAGCTGGAGGAGGAGCAAGGCAACATGGAGGCCATGAGTGACCGCGTGCGGAAGGCCACGCAGCAGGTGGGGGCGGAGCAGGGCCAGGCTGCACCCTGTCACACGCCCCACACTGCTGCACTGCAAGCTCGGGGTTGGGGTGGAGAGCGGGGAGACGGGAGCAGGGGTCAAGCGCATCTGCTCCCTGCACCCTCCCCGCGTGGGCACGCGGCCCCCGTCGCCATCTCATCAGGCGGCCAGTGTATGTCTGGCTCCCTCCGGCAGACAACGTGGGCCTGGAGAAAGGGCCTCGGGGGTCTCCTCCTTGCTGTCGCCCCAGCCTCTGGCCCCGGCCTTACACCAGTGAGCACTCAGTGACATTACTAAGCACCAGCTCCGCAACAGGTGCTGGGGCCCCGCCTTGTGACCTGGAGACAGGGAGCCTGGGTGGCCCCAGGACGCTGCCTTTTGTGCTGCACCTTAAAGGAGGCCCAGGAAGGAACTGGTGGCTGGAGGAGGTGGGGAGGGCTCCTGGGTGCCCCCGTCCCAGAGACCCACATCGAAGCCCACCAAGGCTGGAGGCCACAGGCGTAGTGGGTCCTCTCAGTGGATCCGCCCCCCCCCCCCCCACTCCCGTGTCCTCCACCCCCTGACTTTCACTGCCCTCCGCAGGCCGAGCAGCTCAACAACGAACTGGCCACGGAGCGCAGCGCGGCCCAGAAGAACGAGAGCGCAAGGCAGCAGCTCGAGCGGCAGAACAAGGAGCTCCGAAGCAAGCTGCAAGAGATGGAGGGGGCCGTCAGGTCCAAGTTCAAGTCCACCATTGCGGCACTGGAGGCCAAGATCGCGCAGCTGGAGGAGCAGGTGGAGCAGGAGGCCAGGTACGCGGGGCGTGGGCTCCAAAGAGCAGCCTGCTGGCCAGCAAGTACCCGGCGGTCGGGGCTCAGGCTCTCTGGACATCTGTCCTGGCTGGGGAATGAGCCCAGTGGTCCCCACGCCGCAGCTGTGTGTGGAGAACCGCGTGTGAACACGGGAGCGAGGCAGGCCTGGCCCCGAGAAGGCCCTTCCCAAACGGCCCTGAGTGGCAGGGGTCCTTCCCGCGGGCACAGTGGCTATGCCTGGCCTGTGTTCACGGGATGTCGTGTTCACTGCCACCCAGGAAAGTGCAGATCAGCAACCCCATTCAGCACGTGCCAATATGGTCAGGCTTCTCGTTATAAAGAGAAAATAAGATCACGGCCCATCTGTGACCATCAGACTACGAGGATTCTGACCCACTTTTTTTTTTTTTTGGTAGTGGCGCTCTTGCCAACTCACAGACCATACAAAAATTCAGCCTTTTCACGTGTACAGCTCAATGGCCCTTTAGTATAGTTGTGGATAGCTGGCCCCTCTGTACCGTCCAGCGTGGGACAGTTCCAACACCTCACTAGGACACCCTGTACCACCCTGGCCATCACCCTGACCTCCCCCAGCCCTCTGCAACCACAGATCTGCTTTCTGTCTCTCTTGTCTCTTGTGGATGTTTCATGTAAGCGGAATCCCACAGTCTGTGCCCTTCTGTGACTGGCCTCCCTCCCCGTGTCTCCGAGGTTCGCCCATGTGGTAGCAGGCGCAAGTGCTGCGTTCCCTTTTAAGGCCGAGTACTGTTCGTCTGATTGGGGGGGTGAGCCCTGATTTGGGGCCCCTCAGGGAAAGCGCTCACAGTGGGGGAGAGGCTGGTCGGGTCTACGTGCCAGGTGCAAGGGAGCCCATCCCCGCTTCGCCCGCCTCCTCCCCCCGTATGCAGAGAGAAGCAGGCGGCCACCAAGTCGCTGAAGCAGAAGGACAAGAAGCTGAAGGAGGTCCTGCTGCAGGTGGAGGACGAGCGCAAGATGGCGGAGCAGTACAAGGAGCAGGTAACCCGGGCCGCCGGCCTCTCCCAGCCCCGCAGGGACCCCACGGCGCCCCCTGCTCACCCCCAGGCCTCTCCCTGACAGGCAGAGAAAGGAAACGCCAAGGTCAAGCAACTCAAGAGGCAGCTGGAGGAGGCGGAGGAGGAGTCCCAGCGCATCAATGCCAACCGCAGGAAGCTGCAGCGGGAGCTGGATGAAGCCACGGAGAGCAACGAGGCCATGGGCCGCGAGGTGAACGCGCTCAAGAGCAAGCTCAGGTGAGGCTCACGGGCCTCGGGTGCCCACAGGGAGTTTCCTTCCTGATGCAGAGGACACCCCCACCCCACCCCACCCCACCCCCGCCGCCCCCTGTTCCTTTCCAGGTTCTCCCCGCTCACCAGCACTCACGCGGCACCACTGTGTGCCAGGCACATGAACAGGCCCCGGATCCACCAGGGCCCTGCCTTGGAGCAGCGGACCCTCTGTTCGAAGGGGAGAGAGCATCCCAAGCAGGCACCGCGCTGTCAGCACAGAGCCCAATACGGGGCTCGATCTCACAAACCACGAGCTCATGGCCTGAGCCAAAATCGCAAGTCTGACACTTACCTGACGGAGCCACCCGAACGCCCCCTCGTGTGGTTTCTTTAATGATGCGCCTCCCTTCCCAGCCCACCCTTGGGCGAGGAGAAGGAGAGGGAGGCACACCCCTGTCTCCTCAATCCTTGTCCTCACTGTTGCATTGCCCGTGCGGGTCCCTTCTCTCCAGAACCTCTTTTCTGGGCTTTCTCTTGACCACTTTGGTCTAATCAGGGTCTTCCATCCCTGCTGTTTGGGTCGGATCATCCTGGCTCACAGGAGCTGGCCTGTGTTTGCAGGATGGGGCATGGCCCGCTCTGGATTGTGACAACCGCAAATGTCTCCAGCCGTTGCTCAGTTCCCTGGGTGGGGGGTGCGGTCGCCCGGGGGTCTCGAACCGCTGCCCTAACCAGGGCTGTTTTCTCTCCCACGCCCCTGTCCCTCTGGGCCTGAAGCTGGATAGGCGACACCCCTGCTCCTCAGGCCTCCTTCCCACCTCCACTGGTTCCCAGAAGGCGTGGGCCCCAAAGCTTCCTGTCACACTCACCCACACCCCTCCAGGGGGGTGATCCAGTCTCTTGCTTGGGTCCTTGGTCTTGTCTCCTCTGCGATCCTACCACCCTATGGGCCTTAGCACTAGCTCTAACTTGCCCATCAAGCCCAGGCTCGGTGGTCGGTCCGCCGACTTCCCTCCCCCTTCCACTCTCTTGGACATCTGGTTTTCACTGTCTCCCCAGTCTCACCATCCCCACCCATCCTTACAAGCTCTCATGTCCCCGTCAACCCACCTCCCCCCAGCTGTGTCCATTTCTTCTACTCCGTTCCCAGGCTGAACTATCTAGCACCAACTAAGGTACACCTACCTCTCTTGTTCCCTCAAGGATGTCGCTCCAGAAATTCTCACCCTTCTCCTTTTCACCATTTTCACGTCAACAAAGTCATTCCAGGAGCTGAGAAAGCCTCTGAGCCCCACGCCCCCTGCTACCCTTTACCACGAAACCTTAATGGTCAGTCCGCAGTCCTCCCCGACTGAGCTGCAGCTTCCTCGACCCACACCGGGGTTTGTTCCTCCCCTCTGGGTGTCTTTCCTTGTCTCCTCTGCTGGTACCTCACCTCAAAGCCCGCCTGCCATTGGCCTGCCCCAGGGCGCCATCTTGGTTCTCTCTCCATCTCCTTTTCTGCTCACTCCTAGGTGACCTCACCCAGCCTGGTGCCTTTTGAGTTCCACCCACAGCGTGTGGCTTCCTGGCCCAGACTTCTTCCTGGAACCCCAGACCTGCTTGCCCTTTCCCCTCAATGCCTCACAGGCAGCTTACACCTTGAGCTGAACCCCTTCACGCCCAAGTCAGCTTCCCTCACGGTCTCTGCCAGCTCACCAACTGGACTGATAAGGCTGCTGTTGACCCAGTCCACTAATCTGTGCTCTTACTTTCTTTTTCCATCTCCCTTATATATAACATCCAATCTGCCATGGAATCTGATCAACTTTCCCTTAGAAACACTGTACATCCGGGCACCTGGGTGGCTCAGTCAGTTGAGCGTCTGACTTCAGCCCCGGTCAGGATCTCATGGTTCATGAATTCGAGCCCCGCATCAGGCTCTGTGCTGACAGCTCGGAGCCTGGAACCTGCTTCGGATTCTGTGTCTCCCTCTCTCTGTCCCTCCCCGGCTCATGCTCTCTGTAAAAAATAAAAACTTTTAAAAAAGAAAACACTGTACATCCACAATCCAAGAAACAAATGTTTCTTGCCACCCTCATCCAAGCTACCCTCTCCCACCATCTAGTAACTTTCACAGCTTGTGTTTCACTTGTGTTTATACTCCGTCTTCATAGTCTGTTCTCAACATGGCAGCCAGAGGAATCCTGTTTAAATAGGTACGAGTCACAACCCCCCTGTGCTTGGAACCATCCATTGGCTTCCACCTCATTCAGACTGAAAGCAACACCTTTATGATGGTCGGTTCCACCAGGCCCTACGTGGATCTCCGTCCACCGCCTCCTAAATGAGCCCTCTGCCTCTACACATGCTGCCTGGGGCCTTGGCACGGGTGGTTCCCGCTGTCTGGAAGGCTCTTCCCCCAGCTCTCGGCATAGCTGGATCCCTCCTTCCTTTCCTTCAGGCATTTACACACCCACGTTAACCTGTCTACAACTTCCAACCTCACGCCCTGCAGTTCTCTTACTGATCTGTCACCATGTAACCTGCTGTTTACTTATCTCATTGGCAGCTTTCACTCTGGCCCCACGAGCACAGAGGTTCTGTCTGCTTATTCGTCCCCAGTGTCTGGGATAGTGCTGGGCACAAACCTTCAATCACGGAGTCAGAGCTGATGTTTCCCTAAACTCATTCTCATACCACCTTGGCCATTTTGCCTTAGCCTTTTACTACCTGCACCATCGTTGACTTCACGGTGTCTTTGAAATTAACCGGTCTAATCATAAACACATCTGTTTGCAAATAAAATTTACCATCCCTGTATTGTTAAACCAGCATCACCAGCAGCAACAGGTCGCAAACAAAATTAAAATACAGTGAGAACAAAACAATATTGGATTCTACCTATTCTGACTACAAGTTGATGACTAGGACCAGAAGGCCTCTTTCTCAGTTGACAAGGGACTGACAGAAGATGACGTTAGCACCGGATAGACCATCCCTGACATAATGAGATGTATTTTAAAAAGAGTGGGAAAGGGAGCACTTTTCTCACTGTGCGATCGAGTTATCCAGGGGCATGCCCAGGAACCATCTGAAACCACCTGCCATTATCAACTCCAGACTCTGAGCATCACTGCAGGCAGGTGACGAGGGGACAGTCCAAACCCCTTTCAGAAGGCGGAGGATGGCTGGCGTGGGGTACAGGGCTTCGGGAAGGAGACCCCAGATCACACGAGGCTGGGGAGGACCTGTGGGTCCCCCCAGTGAAACAGAAACAAGATGTAACCTCTCAGGTCCAGCAGGGGCTTGGGAGCAACCCCTAGGACGATGGTCAGCAAGACAGCTGTTCTCACATGGAGCTGTCCCCCCCTCTCCCCTCCAGAATTTGCTTGGCTGGTGACTGAACCCTGCCCTCCTCGGTGCCAGGCCGGGGGGTGGGGAAGCAGTCAGCCGCTCTGGCTCTCACTGCTCCCTGTGGTCAGGACCCCTGATTCTCTTAGCACATGTCCAACGTACCTTGTGGGTTCTGCCCCCCCAACAGCTGACCCTCCTGAGGGCCTACAGGCCAGTATGGAACAGACTATTTCTGACACTCCCGGTACGAGCATACCCTAAGGCAGGGCCAAGAGAGGTCACACCTTCCTGCCTCCTCTGTGTCCCACGTGCAAAACCTCAAGTCCAGCACTAGAGCCGTGAGTGAGGTTAGCAAGCCTGGCCAGCTCTCAGTGAACAAGGAAATGCGAAGCGAGTCTCATAGTCGTGCCGACCAGGTAAACCTCAACGTGAGCGCCTGTTAAAGAGCTGGGCCCGGCCTCTGCCACACCAGCAGACGTGAGCTTCTTAGCTGAACCAACAGCTTACGCGTGCCGGCCTCAGAGTTCTTGGTGACCCGTGCTTCTCTGCCAGGTTGACTTAGAAGTGCCTTTGATCATTTCATCGAAGGGAATGCCTTTGATGATTAAAAACGCACTTAGAGGACTCCCTCTCGTTGGCGGAGGATAACCACCAGAGACTCTCTCTCTCTGTTTCAGAGGCCCCCTTCCCCAGGAAACTCCGCAATGACTCACCAGGTACCATGCCTCCAGCTTCGCGGCTCATGTGTGTTGCACTTGGTTTCCACTTCCCTTCTGCCCTCCCGCCCTCCCAGTCCCTCCGACGCCCTTTTTTGGTCCTCACGAACCTCCATGGGATTCCTGCAAAATCTGAAGGCCTGGATGTCTTAGTTCAAAACTCTTTGTCATAGCCAAGATCAGTACAACAAGACTTAATCTCTTGACCCGTCTTCCTTCCCTCTTTCTGCTTGGGCATCTGACACGGCACCAAATGTGTCCTCGTCACCGTGTGTTGACGAGCGCTTAAGAGGCTGCGTGTGTGTCACTCGGATTGTTGGTATAATCCTGCATAAGTGGGCCTCTCACACTTGGCAGTAGGACACTTGGCTTTGCTGTCCTCCTCCGTCTGGTTAAGACGCTGCACTGAGCGGGTATGACACTTCTACAGTCTGGGCCCTTTCGTGGAGAAGGGCCTCAAATCTGGTCCACAAATAACAATTCACGAGCACAGGTTCATGGGAACCACAGCCCGGCCTCTGGTTGTCCCCACGGCTGGGCTTTCATACGCATGTCTGCGAAAGAAATGGGCTCTCACTGCGCATTCTACAGTCGCTGGGGCCACATGAGCCTTGAGCAAGGCCTAGCTGATAACGGCACTTTCCACACACTAGGACACGTGCTGGCCACTGCGCAGCCAAGCATGGTCCAGACAGAGCCTTTTCCAGGGGTCTTGCGAGCCCGTATACACAGCGGGGAATGGACAGGACACCCGATACTCGAGGAAGGACACAGGGCCCTTCACATGACAGAGTTAAGAGGCCTCGACCAGCTTTTTCACACGTGACATTAGGCAACCAGGGCCTGGTTTTCCTCTCATCTTCCTTGAGAGACCAAGCAGGCCCTGGCTTGTGTCCCTCTTCTCTTTTGGAGAAGTAGCTGTCGCTACCCAAATACTTAAAGCTGGATGAGGGACTGGCAGGAGCTCTAGGAAGAGTGCCCGGCCTCTAGAACACGGCTTTCTGAGCAGCGCTCCTGCCAGCTCAGGCTGGACGGTGGGACCCACTAGTCGATGGGAAAGTGAGTCCTTGCAAATCAGTGCTTCTGCTCTGGTGCTGGATCCCGCCATGCCACTAGTGCCTCGGGGAAGTTCTCGGAGTCTGTGAATAGAAGCCAGATCCTCCAGGATCAGACACTTGAAGAAAATCTTTAGAAGGGGTCCCTTACTTCCTGTGACTGATGTAGCCAGTGCCCACCTCGGCCTTGGATTTGAAGCCAGTTCCTTCAGGAAGCGTACCTGAACCGGAAGACAGGCTCACAGGACTGGTGGCGGAGCAGGGGGCTAACAGTGACCCGGGACATGATTTACGTCTTAGATCAAAGGAACACATTGACACCTCAGCTCTTGTAGCTTGCAAATCCATACCGCCTCGGGAGGCCAAGAGTGCCGGGAGCCCGGAAGGGTAGGGGAGACGGTTTCCCAACCCCAGGCTGTCCCACCAAGTTTTGAACCAGGGGGATTAGAAGCGGGAGAGACGCGTGGAAGCTACTCTCCTTTCTGTCCTGTCCTCAGAGACCCTGCTTTCAGACCCACGTTCTTGGAAAGCACAGTGCTAAAGACTTTTTAAAAGGTCACTTCTAGAGAGGGTGATGGAAAGTTAGTTCCAAGGGCACAGGGCGCTTCTGAGCTTCCCTCTGACGTGAGTGAAGCCGGCCTGAGTCTTGAGCTGGGAGTGGCTACAACTTTATTCATCCCTGATCGTGGCCCCTCGGAAAGTACCATTCTCTGAACCTAGGCGGGTTTTCCCAGCCCGGGTTTCTCCCACCCTCGGACCCCAGAAGGCTCACATTGGGACTCCCCTTCTCAGTGTTCAGGATGTTCTGGGCCTGCCTTTTGCCTCCAATCTTACCTCTCTGAGTTGTCTCTTTGGACTAAAGAATCTCTAACTGGGATGGATTCTCCCTCATAGCTTTCCAAAGTCCAGCCTCTGCGTGGCGAAGCAGGTCATTTTTTTTTTTTTTAATTTTTTTTTAATGTTTATTTATTTTTGAGAGAGAGAGAGAGACAGAGCACAAGCAGGGGAGGAGCAGAGAGAGAAGGAGACACAGAATCTGAAACAGGCTCCAGGCTCTGAGCTGTCAGCACAGAGCCTGACGCGGGGCTCGAACTCACAAACCATGAGATCATGACCTCAGCCGAAGCTGGACGCTCAACCGACCGAGCCACCCAGGTGCCCCAAGCGGGTCTTTTTTTTTTTTTTTTTTTTTTAACGTTTATTTATTTTTGAGACAGAGAGAGACAGAGCATGAACGGGGGAGGGTCAGAGAGAGGGAGACACAGAATCGGAAACAGGCTCCAGGCTCCGAGCTGTCAGCATAGAGCCCGATGCGGGGCTCGAACTCACAGACCGCGAGATCGAGACCTCAGCCGAGGTCGGCCGCTCAACCGACTGAGCCACCCAGGCGCCCCATCATTTTTTATGACAAAAATTCTGCATTCCTCTTAGGCATCCTAAAATGAGTTAAGACCTGTCTTCTGATTCAGGTCAAACAGGGCCAGATCACCAGAGCCAAATAGGATTATTTGTTGTCGCAGAAAACACAGCAAACATTTCTTTCCTGGAGAGGACGCTGAGTGCTGGTGATCTGACTTCTCCTGCCACCTGCCTGCCCTCTTAACCAAAGCCACACTGCAGGTGACCTAGGCACACCCTGGCAGGAACTCAGGGCATCCGGCACTCCAGAGATGGGAGCCATAAGCACACAGAGAAAGGGGTATCCTACCAGCTAAAGCTAAAGTACACCTTAGATTAACATGTCTAGCTTACTTTTCTAACAAATATTCATTGGGCACCTATTATAGGCCATGCACGGTGCCTGTGTGGTGAGGAAAAATCAGACAAGATCTCTGTCCTGGGAGAACTCACACTGAGAATTCTGCTCTCAAACAAGCAGGGGACCCTGCGTTGCTTTAACCAGAGTGCACACCTCTGGCATCCGCACAGTGACCTCTTTCCCTCAATGCTGCCTTTGATGCTCATTTCCACCTTCTTCCGGTTGAGAACCTAAAACCCTCCCCTTTGTTCCCTTCTGAAGGCAAGGGGGTACAAAATGAGAACATGTTCTCCTTCCCACCTGCTCCACAGGGTATGAATAAACCCACGGGGATGTGTCAGCCCCCACTTGATTCGTTTTTTTCTTCTTTTCCAAATAAAAGACCACAGAAGAGAATCCTGTGGGCCATCAGATGACCAAGCCCAATTTTTTTTTTTTTTTTTGAGAGAGGTGTGGGGTGGGGGTGGGTTGCAGAGAGAGAGAGAGAGGGAGAAAATCTTAAGCAGATTCCACGCTCAGTGTGGGGCCTGATGTGGGGCTCGATCCACTACCCGGGATCATGACCTGAACAGATATCAAGAGTCAGAGGCTCAACTCACTGAGCCACCCAGGCGCCCGCACCTTACTTTTTTTTTTTTTTTTTAAAGCTGATTCTCTTGCTTTGAAAAATCTACTTTCCTCCCTTTCCAGCTGATTAAACGTTACCACACCTTGAGATAGGTCAGCCCTTGACTTTAACCTGAATATTTTCATTTCATTTCAGTTTGTCTGTGTTTGTTTTCTGTCCCTTTAAAAGCCTCTTCCAATCTCAAGAGGGGGGTTTCTGTACTAAAGAAACGTGTATTCTTTTAAAACCCACAGGCGAGGAAACGAGCCCTCCTTTGTTCCCTCTAGAAGGTCTGGAGGACGTCGAGTTATTGAAAACGCCGATGGATCTGATGAGGAAATGGACGCTCGCGATGCAGACTTCAATGGAACCAAAGCCAGTGAATAAACAACTTGCTGAAAACAGAACAAAACCAAACCCAGTGGACTCTGCTTAGCACTAAATCCATTTTCAAATTCCAAATGTCACAGACACCCCTCACAACGAATATAAAAAACACCACCCTGCGTCCAGGGTATCGATGGAGTTTTGAATGTTGTACCAAATGAGAAAAACCCAAGAAGCGACACAGACACCCCCGCTCCCCCCATCAGTGAATTGTGCAGAAACCTTGAGTTTTTAGGAAAATAGAACCACAGTAACTGATCACTGGCAACTTAGTTTACGTGAAACGGGGAGAAAGTCACCAAAATGGGTGCCACTGCCTCCCGCTCCCAAGACATTCCCTAGCCTGTCTACCCTTCCAACGTCTCGAGTGGGGCCCTGTTTGAGTTCTTTCCCCTCTTGGTTACCGCACGTCAGATGCACACAGTTCACCGAGACGAAGTGCCTTCGGTAGTCACATGAATTCAAAAGGAGACGCTGCTCCAGCGGGATGAGAGCAAGAATGTTACACTGTTTTATATGCACCCCGATTGTACTTAAGGACACCTTCACTAATAAAAGGTTATAAATCACTGGAGTGCAGTCGGCTCTTCTGTTGTTTTGTACGGAGTGAAAGAATGGGGTGTGTTCTTCCTTAATCCTTACAATGACCCTGGGAAGCCAGTGTTCATAAATGGGGAATCTGAGGCCTGTGGAGGGGAGATAAATAGATCCCACAGCTGGCCAAAAAAAAAAAAAAAAAAAAAAACCCAACAGCAAGCAAGCAAGCACAGATGTCACATGAGTCTGTGTGAGAGGACTTCTCCAAGCAGAGGCAGGCAGCTCCAGGCCCAGGAAGTAGGAACTTGACCATGAAGAACATCCTTATCAATCAAAACTCATACGTACATACTGTGAAGGATATAGGATATCCTTGAATTAAAAAAAAATTTTTTAAATGTTTATTTTTGAGAGACACAGAGCAAGAGCAGGGGAAGGGCAGGGAGACACAGAATCCGAAGAAGGCTCCAGGCTCCGAGCTGTCAGCACAGAGCCCGACGTGGGGCTCGAACTCATGAACCGCAAGATCATGACCTGAGCCGAAGTTGGACATTCAACCGACTGAGCCACCCACGCGCCCCAAGATATCCTTGAATTTCAAAAACGTAAGACTTCATCCAGCAGGGATCGACAAACTTTTTTTTTTTCTTTGAGAGCGAGAGTGAGGGAACATTAGTGCTTGAGCAGGGGAGGTGCAGAGGTGGGGGGGGAGCGAGAGAGAATTCCAAGCAGGCTCCTCACTCAATGCAGAGCCTGATACAGGAGTTGATCCCATTAACTCTGGGATCACGACCTGAGCTGAAATCAAGAGTCAGACGCTCAACCCCCTGAGCCACCCAGGCACCCCAAACTTTTTTTAAACAAACTTTTTCTGTAAAGGCTGAGAGTCAATATTTTAGGCTACATGTGGTCTCTGTCACGTGTTAATCTTTCCATTTTTGTTTTCCCCTTTAAAAACATAAAAACCATCGTTACTACGGGGGCCATGCAAAACCAGGCCGTGTGTCCTCTCCTTGCAGAAGTTCTATTCCACCCACTGATTCGGTAGAGGTCAAATAGATTTGAGAAGAGATATGGCAACGGAAGAACTCAAGCCAAGAGCCAAACGTGAACCTACCCTCAACAATACACAAACATATACTAAATACACTTCTAAGAAGCTGATGTGAAGAGGAATTTTTTTCAAGTGGAGTTTCTTCATATTTGATTACTTGGTTCAAAAACAAACTTTTTGCCACCGTTCGAGCAAACATCAAGGCACAAAGCAGCATTTACCCACCACCACCACCACCACCACGTGGAAAATGAGTTTCTCTTGATTTTATTGTTCTTTTAAAAAAATAGAAGTCCGTCTTTTCCCGATACAGGTTAGAATGTTCCCATGGTAATGAACTGGGCACCAGAGATTCATTCTCTGTTGAATTTCAAAAGCACTTGAAAAGTTCTATTTTCAACTCAAGGGTATTTCTGCTATTCTCTTGGAAAAATAACTTAGTAACAAAGGGTGGTTAAGCTGCGCGCATGCTCCCAAATTCACGTGTTCTTTTTAACTTGCCTCCAAAAGTGTGAGCCAGCCGTTCACGACGGGCAGGGCTGAGCACATACTCCGTCCACGTGAAAATCCCGTGTTTGTCTTCTTTCACAAGGAAGCTTCCAACAACAATCCTGTGGTTCAATCCTATGTGGAGGCCACCATGGTTTTTTTTATCATGGCTTTGAATGAAGTTCTGTTCTTAGGGGCTGTACTCATAAGGCCACGCCACCCCAATGACCGTCAGGGGAGGTCACCCCCAGGGCCAGGGCACAAGTTCCAGGAAACCCAACTATCGGGAACAATCTAAAGAAGATACAGATGTTTCCATTGCCCTTGTCCACACAAGATCGCCTCTGAAACACAAGCACAGCTCCCATCGCCTCAGTGAGAGGCAGAGTGAGTCCCAGAGGTAAACTACACCATAGTGTGTTTTTTAAAAAAAGGCACGTGCCTATCCTACTCTTTTCTCTTAGACACAATTTCAGTACACAGACCCTACTGATGCCACAGAGCACGGAGATTTTCTTATGGAAGATAGCCTGGGCCTGAGATGGGCTCACATCCCATTTTTAAGGCATCTCCAGTCATTAAAAAAACATCCCCAAATCGTTCAACACTCAGGTCAGTTGAAAATGATGGGGTGGCCTCAGCATCCACACCGCGGAGCCCTGTCCAGAGGGTCCGGTTTGTCCCTGTCGATTTGCAACGCACTGGCAAGGAGGCTGGTGAGGAGGAGACAACATTTCACGGGGACAGCTACCAGGGGCCATGGGCGATGGCCTCAGTGGCTAGTGTGACTGTTTGCACGTAGTTCTTAAACTAACTTAAACAAAGCAAAAACCTAGTTTAAGGAGGGAAAGAAAAGCAACGACTCCACACAGACACACCAGGGGCTTCAGCTTCCGTGGATTTCCTAAAGCAACATCTTGACTACACCCTGGGCTGACGGCACCGACGGTGAGGAAATATTTGAAGGCGGCTTCCCAAATTCCAGGCGTTTTCCCAACCTTCAGACAGAGCAAACCAAATTAGGCGGACATTACAGCTGTCACAGACTGGCTAACATCAGGGCCCACAAAGTTCTAAGAGTAAAGAGAGTCAGGAGCAGGGTCTCCCTGGGTGTCAATTTTCTCTCCTGCGAAACGAAGAAAAGGACACTGGCCATCGAGCTCGCACATTCCCGAGGCCACACAAAAAGCCCAGTCACACCAGACCCACTAAAAACGGCCTCTTCGACGGGGTCCGAAGTCACGTGCGCACCGTGGAAAACGACTCTTCGTTCCCCATCATCTGTCTGCCCCACACCCACCCAACTTACTTGGCTCGGGGTCCAGGAACATGGCCACGCAGCTTAGGAAATCAACCCATCCAGAAGCTGTCCTCATTTTCCTCAAGTAAGAAAATACCCAAAGCTGTCAGAGTCCGAGTTGTGCTTTCCCATCAGGTTACTGGAATCTAGTCTGGCTGGAATGGAGTCCCTGTTTCCTGAGGTTCTAAAGATTTTTTTTTTTTCTTTTTTAAGGAAAAAAAAAAATCCTCCTCTAGGGGAAACAGAGAAGCTTTTGAAGCTCAAATCCCAAACAAGTGTTTCATACAGGACATTCTCACAGCACGACCAGGAGCTGGGGCTGCAGATTCGAGTAATAAAAACGAGCCTCTTCCTGGCCATTTGCCCTTAACCTTCACCGGAAGACACCACCTCACTGCGTCCCAAAAGGGTGGAGGGTTAAGGTTCACTGACCTGACCCTCCAACTTCTACAAAATGGCTATCGGTCAGGGGTGAGAGGCTCCCCCCAGGAGCGGACAGCTAAAAAGGTACTGACCCTTTGTCACCTAGAGGCACGCCGCTGCTGCTTGGCTGTCTGTCGCCACCGCCATCTCTGTGCTTGCTCCCCCGCCCCGAGGCGGGGCCGCTTGTTCGGTTTGGGGACTGATCGTACACGAAGTTCCGGCAGGATGCAAGTTTGGACTCCAGCGCCTGCAGAGAAACGTGCTTTCATCTTTCAGGTTCAAGAGCAGACCTCCCCTCTCCCCAGAGCCTGTACACAGACAATAACCTCAAACGGGGGTTCTCGAACTGTGTTGTAGGGCGGGAGTTCCAAGAGTGGGGCCCTGAAGGAACCCAGCGTGCATCCGCCCTTTAGAGCCACTGGCCTAAGACAGTTAGGAGCTTCCTGGAAAATCACCAGCCCTGCAAATGATCCAGTTCTGCCTATGGGAAACGTGAAATCAACTTCCGGGGTGATCTACTCTTTTGTTTACCTTTATCAAACGTGCACAGAGCGGCTTGTGTGGGAGGACTGTGCCTTGTTGGAAAGAGACCCCATAAAAACCAAGAGGGCGTTGAGACCGCCCCAGGCTTATCTATGCTCTAACTGTGCAACACATTTAAAGAGAAACATGTTTACAGAACAGAAAACCAGAAAACCAAAATCTCAAAGTAAAAACACGAGAAAAGAGTCGCAAGCTTCTATGAAGGCGCAGCTCTGACTACATACATTCTGGCTGACGACAGGCTGGCAGGAGTTAAATCATGTGATTCGCCAGGCATCATTTTAAAAAACACAAGCAACAGGGGCGCCTGGGTGGCGCAGTCGGTTAAGCGTCCGACTTCAGCCAGGTCACGATCTTGCGGTCCGTGAGTTCGAGCCCCGCGTCAGGCTCTGGGCTGATGGCTCGGAGCCTGGAGCCTGTTTCCGATTCTGTGTCTCCCTCTCTCTCTGCCCCTCCCCCGTTCATGCTCTGTCTCTCTCTGTCCCAAAAATAAATAAAAAACGTTGGAAAAAAAAAAAAAAAAAAAAAAAAAAAAAACACAAGCAACAGCTACACAGAATACCTGTGTTATTTCTTAAGCACACACAAAAAATCTTTCCCTGTAGTGAAGGTAAAACCTCAAGTCGAGTTCTTTGCTCTAGCCCTTTTGAGATGCTGTCTTTGACTCCCTCATTTGAAAGGAAAAGAACTTTCAAATGTTTCTCAGTTTTCTTAAATTAAGAAAAACATCACAGACACCAGCCAAATTTCCCAAATTCCAAGGAAAAATGACAGGGGAAGAAATATATGCACAGAGGTCAAAGGGCTGATGGAGGGGCGCCTGGGTGGCGCAGTCGGTTAAGCGTCCGACTTCAGCCAGGTCACGATCTCGCGGTCCGTGAGTTCGAGCCCCGCGTCAGGCTCTGGGCTGATGGCTCGGAGCCTGGAGCCTGTTTCCGGTTCTGTGTCTTCCTCTCTCTCTGCCCCTCCCCCGTTCATGCTATGTCTCTCTCTGTCCCAAAAATAAATAAAAAAAAAAAAAAAAAAAAAAAAAAAAAACGTTGAAAAAAAAAAAAAGGGCTGATGGAGTCAGAGCTCTGGGTGTTTGTCAACAAGGCCCACAGGAGCTCGCATGACGCTAGGGGACGCTAGGGGACGCTCTGTTACAGGGGAAAGGAACCGGTAAAGTCGCCCCTCTCAGGCATCCTGAAACACAGGCAAGGAACCACACCAAACCCGGGGAGGCGGCAGTCTTACCCCTACTTTCCGCAGCAGGTCTCCCACAATGTTGAGGGCCGATATCCGGGCTGCGGGCGTGAGGGGGGTCCCACCCGTGGAGTCATCCAGACCTGGGTGTGCAAAGGGAGCACATATAAGAGCGATCCCCAGTCTAAGTTGGTCCACTCATGTCCCTACATGTGGAACCCCGGTGAGGGGGCAGGGAGGCTAATCCCCACGCTCTGATCCTGGATGCTGCCCATTTCACTCAAAAGTTAACTAACCCGCGAGGAGTCTATGGGATGACTGACCTTTTGCAGCCTTACAATGACTGTATTAACTGTTGATCTTTACACATCACTCTTTTAAATCAAAATCCAAACAAGTCTTCTTGAAATTCTACGAATTCCATACAGTTAATGAACATGAATAGCATCTAAGCAAACCACATCAGGAAGGGTCTTAACTCTCCAGAGCCTCTCTCCTCCAAGCAGGAGCCGGGCACCAGAGGCACCAGGATCACTGGGGTGCTGGTTAGGGCGCAGGGTCTCGGGTCCTGCCCAGACCCGCTCAATCTCAGGTGCATTTGAATGAGATGCCCCGCTGAGTCATGTGCATACTAAAGTGTGGAAAACACTGCTCTAGATGGGCATTCTGGAAATCTCACCAGTCTCTTCATCTCAGGTGATGAGCCTAGGGATATGGCACGAACAGGGAGTGTGAGCTCTGGAGCCAGCTGGCCTGAGTCTGAATCTCAGCTCTGCTATTTACCGCCCATATGACTTGAGGCGAGCTACTTTCCTCAGGGCCTCAGTCTCCTCATCCATCAAATGGGGACGGCACCTGGGCCAGTGCTAAGAATTCAGTGAGGTCACGCGTATGAAAGCACTTTAAGCACAGCGGCTAACTAGCCCACACGGAGCTCTAGTAGCTGCCTACTGTTATTTCCTATTAAGCAGCCTGATAACAGCCTCTGTGAATCAGCAGAGGAGCTGGGGCAACATCTCCAATTTCTCGTTGTTGGGTTTTTTGTTTTTGTTTTTGTTTTTAACCACGCACCCCAGGCTACACCGGCTCCAGTTCTAGACACGTCTCCCTAGACCCACAAAACGTTTTCTCAATTTTTTATCTGATCATTGGAATTTTAAATTTAGGAGAGTTCATGTTCAGCAAGAGGATTTCTGGCTTCTGATGAAGAACGGAAAGGTCCGCTAATGCTGGGCCCACATGTCACGGGGTGGGAGCACAGTGGCAGCCGCCCCTGCGAAGAAGCTTCCATTTTCCGGCTCACCGCAGACTCCACCGCTCCCTACTGCCTCACACCCGAGCTCTTCCAGTTTGTCTCAAAGCTCTGCCCCTCTGAGCACCCAGTTTGCTCCCTGCAGCACAGCCAGTGCCAGTGCCTCCCTGACCCAGCACCCTACCCGTGGAGAGCTTGGTGAAACGAGGCAAATCCCCCTGACTGCCGTTCTCTTACCACGTCTGAACGTCCCCGGTGTGTTTAAGCTGGCGCTGGGTCCCCGATGAGCTATGGGGGTGGACGGCACGGAGCCTGTGGCCTGCACAGCTGTGTCTGTCTTGTTGGCCTCCACTGAGTTGGGCATGGGCGTCCTGGGTTTCTCCTGCTTCTGCTGCACAGCCAATTCCTGCCGCAAATCTGAGGCAGGACAAGGATTCAGATTAAGCCCTTGCTTCAGGGGACAGGGCAAAGGGAGGGTCGACAGTAGACAGTGGTCAGGGAAAAGAAGCACCAGAATGAAAACCCATGGGCGGAAACCCTCAGTGGAGTGAAACCCACAGGACCTTGCCTAGCAGGCTTGTGAAACTACATGATTTTGTAACAAAACCAAAAAGGTTTAGGGGCGCCTGGCTGGTTCAGCCGTAGAACATGTGACTCTTTTTTTTTTTTTTTTTAATGTTTTGTTTATTTTTAATACACAGAGCGAGCATGAATGGGGAGGGGCAGAGAGAGAGGGAGACACAGAATCCGAAGCGGGTTCCAGGCTCTGAGCCATCAGCACAGAGCCCAACACGGGGCTTGAACTCACGAACTGTGAGATCATGACCTGAGCCAAAGTTGGAAGCTTAACCAACTGAGCCACCCAGGTGCCCCTAGAACGTGTGACTCTTGATCTCAGGGTTGTGAGTTCAAGCCCCATGATGGGCATGGAGCCTACTTAAAAATAAAAACAAAATAAAAACAAAATAAAAACAGGTTTAAAAATTTTGAAAAACTATGGCAATGATAGATACACTAATCCTTTTCTTGCTTCAAGATATTTCCAGCTCAACAGGGTATACAGCATACTAAGGGAAAAGACGTTTTCCCCACCAACCCCCATATGGGCCTCCTGACTCATTATCACTATAATATGGGGGAGATATTTTCAATCCTTTTTTCTCTGCGTTTTCAGATGTACAGTTTATCTATTATCTATTAAGCGTATGTTAGGAATAATTCTTACTAAGTGTAAACAGAAACACGTTTACTGTCTATGATTTATCTTCCTTCAACGGTAGGTCTTAATCTAGCCATATTCACATCTATACCTTATTTGTTTTTTAAATGTTTTTTTTTTTTTTTTTAACGTTTATTTATTTTTGAGACAGAGACACAGCATGAACAGGGGAGGGGCAGAGAGAGAGGGAGACACAGAACCAGAAGCAGGCTCCAGGCTCTGAGCCATCAGCCCAGAGCCCGACGTGGGGCTTGAACTCACAGACCCCGAGATCATGACCTGAGCTGAAGCCGGATGCTTAACCAACTGAGCCACCCAGGCGCCCCTATACCTTATTTGTTTTAACAACTGTTTAACGTTCCATAAAATAAAACAAATCTCTGTCATTTATTTAACCACTGCAGAACTACCTTTCAGACCTGCAGTTTTCTTCTTTTTAATCCCCCTTCTACTGGCTATACATTAGGAACTAAATTAGTGTTATAAACAATTAATTGGGATGTTCAAGAAGTTCTTCTGCACCCAGATCTACCCCAGAACTGCAAACTTCCACGGAGCAAATGCTGATGGGAATTCAGAGCTGGAAACCACTGCCATCAGGCATCAGGTCACAGACACCTGCCATCAGGTCACAGAAACAATGGACTAGCTAGCAATTTCGTCAAGACTTTTCTCCCCACAAAACTCTTACACTCCTGCCAGTGGTGGTTTAAATACCCACAGAGGGTCTTTACAGGGTCGGACATCTGACAGTTCTTACCATGAGGCAGGGACAAGGCCTGCCCAGTGTGGTTCTACGCCCTCTGACTAGGGCAGGTCACAGATTTCCAGCAAAGGTAATACTGGGCAAC
This sequence comes from Neofelis nebulosa, assembly GCF_028018385.1. Taxonomy (NCBI): domain Eukaryota; kingdom Metazoa; phylum Chordata; class Mammalia; order Carnivora; family Felidae; genus Neofelis; species Neofelis nebulosa. Next base: position 32,627,271 of record NC_080799.1, read on the forward strand.
ATTGTAGGAGAAGCTGTTCTCAGGTAGGGAGAGGGGAAAACACCAGTCAGGGCACACAGAAAAAAGCCAAGTCTTCCTGACCTCTGGCTTCATCTTTCAGGCGCTGAACAGATTCGAGAAGATTCTCCTTCTCATCAAGTTCACTCTCCAGGAAGGCATTTCTCTCAATGGCTTGATTCAAACGCTGCTCAAAGTCTTCCAGAGACATGATCGTGGCCCTGGTAAGAGAAAAGCAAAGTTGTCCCTGAGAGCAAACAGTGGCATCCATGTGGTGCCTACAGAACAGGGAGATGAGAAAGGGCAGACATAGGGGGCATGAGTCCCAGCATGGGCACCTCCTGGACACCACAGACTTGAGCAAGCATCTTAACCTTTTGGGACCCAGGCTGTTCACCTGCAGAAGGAGAATCATCTTAGCTCTTGAGGTACACAAAGCCGTCCTGAGGATTAAGTGAGAAATGTCCATACGGCACTTAGCAAAGGGCCAGCACCTTATTTAGGACAACATATAGGGTCCAAATGCCAGGAGAGCAAACTCCCATCTCCTCCTAGAGACTCAAAATGCAAATCAGTGCTCCAAATACCCTACTAAAATAAAATTGTACTGTTTTTAAGGTTTTTTATTTATGTATTTTTTTTTTTAAGAGAGAGAATGCAAGCAGGGGAAAGGGGCGGGGGGGGGAGAGGGAGAGAGGGAGAGAGGGAGAGAGGGAGAGAGGGAGAGAGGGAGAGAGGGAGAGAGGGAGAGAGACAGGGAGGGAGGGAGGGAGGGAATCCCAAGCAGGCCCCACGCTCAGCACAGAGCCCAACACAGAGCTCAATCCCACAACTCCGGGATCACGGCGTCAGCCAAAATCCAAGAGTTGGACGCTCAACTGACTGAGACACCCAGGAGCCCCAAGTTTTTTTTAAATATAAAACTTGAGTATTCCAGAACTTTATCCATTCTATAATAATGACTGGGGCCTCACCTCTATCTCATCTGATTTTAACACCCAAATATTCAGCATTTGGCCAAAATGTGAATACATATATATAGAGGGAGAGAGGGAGGGAGAGAGCATGCACGCGAGAGTGAGAAATGTAAGAAAGAAATGTAAAAAAAGAAAGAAAACCCAGGCTAACAGCTGTTTAAACCCTGCCCTGCCACTGTGACTGATCGACTACAGAGAGATCAGAGAACTTGATAGTAATGAATACATCTGACAAAGCTGCAAGACAAATGACAAATTCTCAATATTTTCAATCCACATCAACAAATATATAAAAGGTCTCCTCCTAGAAATGAGAAACAACCAGCAACCCAAGTTAAAAAAAAAAAAAAAAAAAAAAAAGGCAAAGTTCAGAGAAAAAGAAACAAATCATTCTTAAATATCTGAGAAGGAATCTATGTCACGCATAATTCAGAAATGTATCCACTGGGCCCTGACTAGATTGGCAGAAATCTGAAGTCCGAAAACCACTCTGTGTGGGAGGGAAGCTGTGTGGAAAACAGGACACATAGCTGCTGGGAATGTAAAGCGATGTAACTACAGAGAGAACAATCGGGCAACAACTATCAAAATCACGCATGCGTCTATCCCTTTACCCTGCAATTTCACTTCTGGGGATTTATTCTCCAGATAAACATCTGTGCAAGCAGTGGTCATCATTCATCACAGCAATGCTGATCACTGCACAAGAATGCAAATGTAGCAGCTATCCATCCACAGGGGACTGGACAAATAAAGTATTATGTATTATGCAATACCAACCATACAATAGGATATTATGCACTTGGGGGGATAAAAAGAACAAAGAATTCTCTGTGTCCTGATACAGAAAGATCCCCAAGATCTACTGTTGTATGACAGAAGATGTACAACAGCGTGTATAGAATGCTGTTGGGGAGGAGAGTAGGGATAACACCAATTTCTATTTTTATTTGCCTGAATTTGCATAAAAAACTCTACCCTTTGTGTATTATTTTTCAACCACGTGAATGGTGGACTGGCTCCCATGAGAAGTGGTCCCAATTCTCCCTCCCCTCTTGCATCCACATCCTTGCCACGGCCTGTGCGTGGAATGTACTTTCCCAGCTCTTGACGTGGGCCACGTGACTTGCTTTGATCAACGAAATCTGGGTGGACTTCGCATCTTCCTAAGTTTTCTGCCTACAGCTCCAGTGATAGAATCCACCCCACATGGGAGCCCCAAATTCTCTTCCCACGTCTCTGGCCAACACTGGGACCATGCATCTGCACAGCGGCCTTGAAGCAGCCCTGAGGTAACCTACATGGTTAGAATTAGCAGAAAAAGACTTTAAAGTAGTTTCTTTAGCTATGCTCAAGGATATAAAGAGAAACCACAGTAGAGGAATGGAAATTACTATTTTTTTTTTTTTTTTTTTAGAGGAAATTCTAGAACTCAAAATACAATCTCTAAAAGCTCTATTGGAATTGGCTCATCAGCAGACTGGAGAGAAAGGTGCAGTGAACTTGAAACTAGATCAACAGAAATTATCCAATTTGAAGAACTGAAAGAAAAAATATTAGAGGAAAAAAATAATAAAAGGACCAGAGCCTCAGAGACCTGTGTGGCAATTATCAAAATGACTGATGTATATAGTTGGGGTCCCACAAGGACAGGACGGAGAGAATGGGCCAGCGCAAATCTTTGAGAAATCATGACCCAAGTGAAATCTGTCAAGAGAGATTTACAGACTAAAGAAGCCTAGCAAATCCCCGTCAAGATAAATACATATAGGGGCGCCTGGTTGGCTCAGCCAAAGAGCATCCAACTCTTGATCTCAGGGTCACCAGTTTGAGCCCCACATTGGGTATTGAGAATTACTGAAGGAAATGAAAAAAATCTATTCTGGTTAAATCCAACACTTAAAAAAAAAAAAAGACATGTATATAAAACCGAGGCACATCATAATCAAACTGCTGCAAACAAAAAATCAAGAGAAAAATCTGAGAGCAGCTAGGAAAAAAACACATTATATACTGGGGAGTGACCACTCAAATGACCACTAACTTCTGACCTAAAGCAAGGAAACCAGAAAAACAGTGGAAGAACCCACCGAAAGAAAAAAACACAACAGCTGTCAACCCAGAATTCTACATGCACTGGACAAGAATGAAGGCAGGGGTGCCTGGGGGGACTCAGTCGGTTAAGCACCTGACTTCAGCTCAGGTCATGATCTCATGGTTCATGAGTTAGAGCCCCGCATCGGGTTCTGTGCTGACTGTGCGGGGTCTGCTTGGGATTCTCTCCCTCCCTTTCTCTCTGCTCCTCCCCCACTCTCTCTAAAACAAATAAACCTAAAAAAAAAAGAAGAAGAGAATGAAGGCAAAAGACACTTGGAGATAAACTAAAACAAGGAGACTTCACCATCAGCAGACCTTTGCTATAAGAAATCTTAAGGGAAAGGGCGCCTGGGTGGCTCGGTTAAGCGTCTAACTTTCAGCTCAGGTCACGATCTCATGGTTCGTGAGTTACGGCCCGACATAGGGCTCTGTGCATACAGCTCAGAGCCTGGAGCTTCTTCAGATTCTGTGTCTCGCTCTCTCTCTGCCCCTCTCCACTCATGCTCTGTCTCTGCCTGTCAAAAATAAATATACATAGGGGCGCCTGGGTGGCTCAGTCGGTTAAGCGGCCGACTTCGGCTCAGGTCATGATCTCGCGGTCCGTGAGTTCGAGCCCCGCGTCGGGCTCTGTGCTGACAGCTCAGAGCCTGGAGCCTGTTTCAGATTCTGTATCTCCCTCTCTCTGACCCTCCCCTGTTCATGCTTTGTCTCTGTCTCAAAAATAAATAAACATTAAAAAAAAAAATTAAAAAAAAAATAAATATACATTAAAAAAAAATTAAAAAACAAAAAAGAAATCCTAAGGGAACTTCTTCAAGCCCCAAGGGAGGGGATACCAGAGGGAAATCCAGATCCTCAGGAAGGAATGAACCCAAAATGGTAAATATGTGGGTAAATATAAAAGGCTATCTTTTTACTCTCATTTCTTTAAAATATACTTGGCTTTTTAGGGGCACCTGGGTGGCTCGGTCAACTTCAGCTCAGGTCATGATCTCACCCTTCCTGAGTTTGAGCCCCGAGCTATGCTGACAGCTCAGAGCCTGGAGCCTGCCTTCGATTCTGGGTCTCCGTCTCTCTTGGCCCCTCCCCCACTAATGCTCTGTCTCTCAAAAATAAACAAACATTAAACAAATTTTTTTTTAATAAAATAAAATACACTTGGCTTTTTAAAGCCAAAACGATAGCTACGCATTTCAGAATCTACAACATTTGTAGACACAGCAGTATTACAAGTATAGCATAAAGTTCAAGGATGGTAAAAATCAAACTGTAAGGTTGCAAGGCTGTTGCATTTTACTTGAAGTGGTACAGTGAAGTTATCCTTAAGCAACCTCTAAAAAGTAATACAGGGGCCTGTGGGGGCAACACAAAGCTTCCCCATCTTAACAAGAGTGTGGGTCACAGGAGCGTATACACCATTTGCCCAAACTGATGGGACCTGTACGCTAAAAAATCTGTGCCTGCCACTATATGCAATGTATATCTAATTTTTAATGTGTTTCCATTAAAAAAAAGGGGGGGGGGGCTGGCACAGAGTAGTTTTTCAATAAATGTTAGTTATCATTGGTAGTATTCTGCTCAGCAACAGAATGTCAGTTTACAAAATACCGTTCTTCGGGGGCGCCTGGGTGGTTCAGTTGGTTGAGCACCGTACATCGGCTCAGGTCACGATCTCACAGTTTGTGTGTTCGAGCCCCACATCGGGCTCTCTGCTGTCAGAGGTGGAGCCCACTTTGGATTTTTGTCCCCCTCTGCCTGCCCCTCCCCTGTTCGTACTCTCAAAACTAAATAAACATTTGCAAAGAATTACCTTAGGGCGGTAACGAGCACATGTGTGCCTTTCTGCCTGGAATGTTCTCACCTCATATTCTTCCCCTGGGTAATGCATATACATCCCCCTGGTCTTAGCCTAACTGCCACTTCCACTGGGAAGCCTTGCCTGACATTTACCCACTGATGGTGTAACTAATGTGTCCGCTTACGCACCCCCATCGCACCTGAACTTGCAGCACTTACTGCTGTCATCAGGTTGCACTGATGTGTCTGTTGTCTGTCTCCTGGACGGTCACTGGCTTGGTGTGGCTCACGGCTGAATCCTCTAGACTCAACATGGTGCTTGGCACCCACGTGCTGGGAGCCAACAGCAGAGAAAAAAGGCTCCCAAACCCGTTTCTCCTTCCCGACGTACCGTTTTGCTCTTTCCAAGTCATCGTTGGCTTGCTCCAGCTCTCTGATGTATTTCTGAAGTTGATCCTTGATTGCTTTGGTCTGGGCGAGGTCATCCTCTAAGGCTGAGATCTGCCGGTGGCCTTCAGAGTGCTGCGTTTCAAACTTGTCCTGAAGATCAAAATCAACACTGAGTGTGTGATTTAAGACTTCTGATAAGCTATGTTTATCTCCCTTCCCTGGCATTGCCTTAAAATACCGAGGATTACTCCTGGACTGTGCCCACTCCTATTGTCATGGGCGCTGTTGCTTTTAGCTCATGAGCATCCGTACCTCCCCGTGTGCACAGCCCGTCAGCGCCCTGATTTCTTTGAGGGATTTAGCTCCTCCTTAGTATAGGATCTTTATGGGGCCATTCTTCCTATCACTCCCCAAGGTGGCTCCAGACAGCCTCGCGGCCACCCACCACAACCAGGGGACAAGCCTAACCTCAGTCAGTAGAACCTTCTCTCCACAGACACGGACTCTGAAGCAAAGGAGGGCAGATGGCAAGAACGGGGCCACCGCTCAAAGCTCTTATGTACCAAGTACTTCCTGCCTCCCAGCCCACTAACACCTTGCACCACCCTGCCCCCTCCCAAACTTGGTCCCTGCAGCCTCTGGGTAAGAAGCCCCCAACAATCTTCAAAGCCATTGTTCAAGGGCATCCACACAGCCACAGGAAACCACATAAATGTCTCCAAGCACCATCCACAGGGCAATACAGATCCACCTCACGGGACATCCCTGGATTACATGTAAGGAATCACAACAGCTTTGGTTGCTGCTGCCTCATAACAAGAGCAGAAAACCATGTGCTTAGTTTGATAACTGTTCTAACTTTATGTCCAGGAGACTCCCCGTGTAGCATGGGGGTTTGAAAGGGATTTGGGGACCTTTGGGGGAGGAAGGGAAGAAGGGAGGGAAGCAAGGAAGCAAGGGAAGGGAAGCAAAGGAAGGAAGCAAACAAAAAAACCCCACGACCTGTTACTTATCACCAAAAGCTGCAAGTTCAGGTGTGATTTGACTAGTGCTTTCCAAGGAAGGGAACAGTCAACTGCAGCAGCTAACATTCATCGCATGCTTACTCTGGGCCAGCTTCTGAGCTCAGGACCGTGCTTACGATGCCTCGCTGAATGCCATTTCAGAGATGTGAAGGGAGCCTACCCCATTAGCCCAAAGTCAACTGGTAGCAAATGCCTGAGCCTAGATCCAACCTGGGCCACTGGGGCTTGTGCGTTTCCTTTTTTCGCCTTTTTTTTTTTTTTTATGTTTGTTTATTTTTGAGAGAGAAAAAGAGACAGAGACAGAGCATGAGTAGGGGAGAGGAGAGACAGAGGGAGACACAAAATCTGAAACAGGGTCCAGGCTCCGAGCTGTCAGGCCAGAGCCCGATGCGGGACTCAAACTCACAAACTGCAAGATCATGACCTGAGCTGAAGTCAGACGCTTAACAGACCGAGCCACCCAGGCGCCCTGGGGCTTATGCTTTTAAGGAAACTGTGCTAACGGCACCACTTACTTCAGCTCAGGTCATAATCTCGAGGTCCATGGGTTTGAGCCCTGGGTTCGGCTCTGTGCTGACAGCTTGTGGCCTGGAGCCTACTTTGGATTCAGTGTCTCCCTCTCTCTCTCTCCCTTCCCCCGCTCACGCTCTCTCAAAATAATCAACAAAAAAAATTAAGAACAAAAAGCAAACAAACAACTATGCTAAAGCACCCTCAACCATTTCATTACAGGTCACATAGGTACTGGGCACACATGCAGGCTCATGTACATACACAGACACAGACACAGACACACACACACACACACACACATACACATTCTGCTCTGGCTCCTTTCCCAAATTACCTTCCTTCACCAAACACCCTTACTGCTTTCCCTTCATCTACACACAAAAGAAAACACTTCCCATAGGAAAGGCCCAAAGTCAAACTGGAAAGTTTGAACAACAGTCAAACTCTTCTTGACTCAATTGAGTCAACAAAGGCGTTGCTAGAAACAGTCTGGATGCACCGGGAGAATGACACAATGGTGCCCAGGCCAGAGAGGCGTGGCGAGAGCCCTGTGAAAGACACACTCCCACAGAACAAGCAGATTATTTACAGGGTGAGGACACGGAGGCCATTCCACATCCTCACGCTGTCCGGTCCCCTCTGATACTCTGTTTCCTGGCCAGTCCCCTCTGATAGTGTCTCCTGGCCGCAGCAGAGGAAGCATCCCTGCTCAGTCAAGGAGGGGCAGACCAAGACCCACACAGGGGCCAATTCCCAGGCCTGGCTCTCCCGGCCTCACACCCTTTATTTGTGTGCATCTCCAAATAAAACAGGAAGGCATGGGATCCTAGGTCATTAACCTAAATTCAAACACAGGTTCAAGAAGATGCAGTTAACGGGCCTCTCCACCAGCATTCAGATTCAAATGATGTCCTTTGAACTTGCAGACATGAAAGCTGTTGCTAAATGTTGCGTTCATTTGGCGCTAATTATAAGCGGTCAGTTGATGGAGCCATCAACAGACGCTCTGTTTGATCCCTTACAGGCCTTTACATTCAACTTGTGATGAATAAGCCAGTTGTCAAGAAGTCTGACACAGCCGAATACATTCCGCTCAGGTGACTGACAAATAGGTGCTGGTGGCAGTTTTTATTTACTTACTTATTTTTTAAAGTAATGTCTACACCCAACGTGGGGTTCGAATTCACTACTCCAAGATGAAGGGTTGCACCCTCAGGGTGCCTGGGGGGCTCAGTTGGTTAAGTGTCCGACTCTTGATTTCGGCTCAGGTCGTGATCTCAAGGTTTTTGAGTTCAAGCCCCACGTCAGGCTTTGTGCCAACAGTGTGGAACCCGCTTAGGTTCCCCTTCCCCTCTCAAAAAATAAGTAATTTTTTTTTTTTTAGTTTATTTAAGACTCGTATGCTCTGACTCGACTGAGCCAGCCAAGTACCCCAAGGCAAGTAAGTATTCTTTATTCCAAGGTATTTCTATTGCTTCTCCTACTCTATGCTCCGTGCCTCATGCATCTGTCATGTGGCTGTCATAAAAATGTCTTCTTGAAGGGGGCGCCTGGGTGGCTCAGTCGGTTGAGTGTCCGACTTCAGCTCAGGTCATGATCTTGTGGTCTGTGGGTTCGAGCCCCACGTCAGGCTCTGTGCTGACAGCTCAGAGCCTGGAGCCTGCTTCGGATTCTGTGTCTCCCTCTCTCTCTGCCCCTCCCCTGCTTATACTGTGTCTCTCTCTCTGTCAAAAATAAATAAAACATAAAAAAAAAAAAAATTAAAAAAAAAACCAAAACGGCTTCCGCAGGTTCAAGGGCTCAGCCTTAAAACAATTACTTCATCATTGCTCAGTTAGTCTGCCTCCGTGGAGGGTCTCATTCCTTCTCCCAACTATCATTTATACCGCTGCTGATCTTCCCTCCACACAGCTTCCCACCCCGAGTCCCCTTCAGGCTAAGAGCTATAGTGATCCCTCAGTGCTCATGGCAGGGGTCAAATACTAATGCCTGTAGGGGCCAGGCTGTTTTGAGTTGTGTGGGCCAGGTGTAGGCATAAAGCAAGGGACACTCATTCCTCAGTGTCAGGGACAGAGGTGGGGGACTGTAGTGGGGACTGGGATGGACTGGTGAGCACTCAACCATTACTTGGCTTTTCGCTGGCGGGGACGAATGCAGGCCTGGTATGGCCAGATCCGCTGATTCTCAAAGGAAGTCAGGAATCCCAATTTTTATAGGAAGCCTCGCAACTTTGAATACTGATGTCAAACATTTAAAATAAACACTACAGGTGTAAGTTTTACTATCAAAAGAATGAACTATAAACAAAACCTCAACTCTAGCTAACACTAACACGCTGAAGCATTTACAGGGAGGTAAATAGGTATCTGCAAATCACTTTGAAATGCATCAGAAAAGTAGACCGAGGGAGGGATAGCTAGGTAATAAGAATCAAGTACAGCAGAGGTTACTGGTAGAGCACAGGTGGTGGATACACAGACGTGTGCTGGAAAATTCTTTCAACCTGGCTGTGTGCATGGAAGCTTTCCTAATACACAGAATAAAAAGCCATTGAAGGCTAAGCAAAAACCATGAATGTGCCAGACAGACCTGTAGACGGCCAGCTTGGGGTCTGCGGTCTACAACATGCAAGCCTGCACTCCACAGCTCAGCTTCTGAGGACTTCAGGGTCTTTCCTCCGCCCCTCCCCATCCCTCAATCCCCAGTCCATTTTTTGGCCCCACTGTTTCCCATGAACTCATAAGGCCAGGATTCCCAGGTCTGCTTGACATCTGTTCTCGTCTGTGTCTGTGGAAGGTCCAGATTAGCTCTTCCTTAACCCCTCTGCCCCAATCTGCTGGCCACACAAACACAGACGCACACACCCTCTTCTCCCCTTCAAACACCAGCTCAAATCCCTCCCAGCAGCTGCGTCTCCATTGCATACAGACCTTTCTGTGTGAAGGATCTCTTGGTCAGTACTACGTCACTGAGTATCTTTTCCCTAGGAGCTTTTTGGAGTTAGGTTTGTCTTCCCCACAAAGCTGCCAGAAGACTGGGAGCACATCTTCCACTATCCACGACACCTCCCCTAGCAGCTCATCAAAATTTACATGGTGAGCTTTACTAAAAAAAAAAAAAAAAAAAAAAAAAAAAAAAAAAAATACAGGCAGACATGCCTGTGTCCCCCCACCACAGACTTACTGAGACCAGGAATCTCACGGCAGGGGAGGGTTCAGGCCTGATACTTACGAAGCTTGCCAGGTGATCCTGCTTATCAGTGAGGGCTGAGAAACTCAGTCTCCGGGGCACAGTGTTAGCGATTATCTGCTAAGCCCTATAGCATGTCCAAAAGGTAGTCTTTACCCTTTAGACCAGTGGTTTTCCAGATACGTGGCAATGTCTGAAGATATTTTTGGTTGTCATAATCTGGGGCAGAAGGAGCTACTGGCATCCACTGGATGCAGACCAGGGATGCTGTTAAACATCCTACAGTGTGGGGCGCCTGGGTGGCTCCCAACTCTTGATTTTGGCTCAGGCCCTGATCTCATAGTCATGGATGGAGCCCCACATCAGGCTCTGTACTGGCAGCGTGGAGCCTGCTTGGGATTCTCTCTCTCCCTCTCTCTCTGCTCCTCCCCTGTTCTCTCTCTCAAAATAAATAAATAAACTTAAAAGGAAAAAAACAACAACAAGAAAACCATGGGTAGCCTGGGTGGCTCAGTCAGTTAAGCGTCTGACTTCGGCTCAGGTCGTCAGCTCATGGTTAGTGAGTTTGACTCCAGTGTCGGGCTCTGTGCTGACAGCTCAGAGCCTGGAGCCTGCTTTGGATTTTGTGTCTCCCTTTCTCTGTCCCTCCCCTGCCCCTACTCACACTCTCTCTGTCTCTCTCAAAAATAAACATTAAAAAATTTTTTTAAACAAAAAAACCCCCACAAACATCCTACAGTGTAAAACTCAGCCCCCTAAACTGAAAATGACCTGACCTCAAATGTCAGCAGCGTCCAGGCTGAGAAACCTGGTCTCGACTGGCTCTGTCCGACAGAACTTTCTGGAATGATGGAAATATCCTGCACCACTCTGTCCAGTAATGATACCCACTAGACATGCGGCTGTCGTGTACTTGAAACGTCACTGGTGTAACCGAGGAGTTAAATTTGTCCTTATTTTACTTTAACTTAAACATCAGTAGGCATCTAGGGGCTATCACACCCCCGATCAGCAAATCTAGTGACACTCCATCCTCTCAAAACGTTTTCTTTTGCAGGCCTTGTGGGACTGTGGTAGACACCCAAGAATGGGCTACGGGGACACCTGTGTGATCTGCTCCCACAGAGTTCTGCCCATCGGGGGCAAACAAGCGTTCCACCACCACATCCGCCCAGCAGGCCTAGGGGTGGGAGGGAGCCCGGGGCTGGCAGCGGCCCCTTGCAAGGCAGGGCTCCCTTCTCCAGGCGCACGGCCCACACCCCACACCCGCTGCCCGTTTCCTCTCACCTTGATGGTTTCTAGCTCCAGGCGAAGGCGATTATTTTCCGACAGGAGGTCCCTGTTCCTGGTTTCAATCTGTTGCAGCTGCGTCTCCAGTTCGGCTTCATACTCGCGGCTTCCCTCCTGGAACTCTCGCAGCTCCTCTTGGGTATTTTCGGCCCTACAGAATTCCCGGCCGTGTCAGGGGAACCGTTTACCGAGCACTTAGAGCTACTGAGGGTTATGCATGGATTAGCTCTTCACTCAACTGAAGCGGAAACTATCACTGACCTCACTTTACAGATAAAGCCAGGCTCAGATAGGCCGACTGACCTGCCTCAAGGTCACACGGGTCAGAAGCAGACCTCAGGCCTGAACCCAGGGGTGCCGGACTCCAAAGCCCATTCACTCTTCATTCATTCTTTCACCATATATACATTTTTTTAACTCAACGTGTGGAAAGTATTCATGGGATTGCACACCCTCTGCAGACTGACTTTTAAGTAGAAACCGGACCTAAGTGCTTCCTTGTCCCACTGGAAGGGGGACAAACACCCAATTCCAGCTTTTCAGTCCTTAAAAGTCAAGCAACACTTTTTTTTTTGGTTTTAAATGCTAAGCCTGAATTATGTTTAAGTCGAATTAAGAGTAAGGAAATTAGGGGCGCTGGGTGGCACACACTTAAGCATCCTACTTTGGCTCAGGTCATGATCTCCTGGCTCGTGAGTTCGAGCCCTGCGGCAGGCCTGGGGCCTGCTTTGCATTCTGTCTCCTGCTCTCTCTGCCCCTCCCCTGCTTGTACACTCTCTCTCTCAAATATAAACATTAAAAAAAAAATTAGAGGGGCGCCTGGGTGGCTCAGTCGGTTGGGCATCCGACTTTGGCTCGGGTCATGATCTCGCAGTCCGTGGGTTGGGGCCCTGTGTCGGGCTCTGTGCTGACGGCTCGGAGCCTGGAGCCTGTTTCAGATTCTGTGTCTCCCTCTTTCTCTGACCCTCCCCTGTTCATACTCTCTCTCTATCTCAAAAATAAATATTAAAAAAAAAATTAAAAATAAATAAATAAATAAATAAATAAATAAATAAAATTAGGGAATTAGAGGGACTGGAAGAAGACCTCCATACAAAGAGTGTAAGAGCCCATAAGAAATAAAAAGAAGAAATGCTGAACACACACTCTCCTCCCAAATATGGATGCAAAATCACTTCTTTCAAATTTAAAATCTGCAACGACCCATTTTGTTAGACACAGGGAGAAGGTCTTTCCTCACACACGGGGGGCTGACCAGCTAAGGTGTCTGGAACCGACAGAGCCCCGCCGGAAAATCAGCGGGGAAGGAACACAGTGGTTTGCTTGGGACCACAGGCTTTGGTGCTCACATCCTAGGCCTGCTCCTTACTGGCCGTGTGACCTTGGTGGACACATTACTTGCCTTCCCTGAGGCTCAGCTTCCTCATCTGTAAAATGGGGTGACAACTGTTTCCTCAAAGGGCCGTTTTGAGATTTAACGGAGAGAATGTGTGTCAAGTTCTTCGTAGTGCTTGTGGCCTAAGAGCAACAAAATCAATGGCTGCTGCCACAGTGATGGGGAGAAAAAGCAAGGTGGACTTAGGAAGACTGACCTCTGCTTGTAGGTCATGGCCAGATCTTTCCAGTAGCTTGCTTCTTCCTCCTCAGAGCTGAAAGTCTTTCCCGAGTCCTCCATTGTGGAAACAGAGGAAGGGGTCACTCTTCTTGCAGCATGGTGTCTAGGAGAGAAAAGCTTTAAAATTATTTGTATATCTGGTTCAACAGCAGATGTTTATAAATTTTTTTAATACTTATTCATTTTTAAGAGAGACAGAATGAGCACGGGAGGGCCCGAGGAGGGGGCACAGAATCCGAAGCAGGATCCAGGCTCCGAGCTGTCAGCACAGAGCCCAACATGGGGCTTGAACTCCCCAGCCATGAGATCATGACCCAAGCCAAAGTCGGACACTTAACCCAATAGTGGATCTTTAACAGGGAGGAAAAAAAAATTCCTGAATTTTATGTTGGGTTAAATGATAAAACATTGCCAAAACTTGACATCAAAGCCAGACAAAATCCAGCCCACCCACAGGAAACATTCCACAAATAGACAAAACTACCAAGATTTTATTTATTTCATTCGAGGAGGGGCAAGGAAAAAAAAAAGGAGCTGAGGACATCTCCCAGGGTTCCAGTTTAGACACCCGGTGCCCCCACCGTCCTCATCACCAGAGACAAATCCTAAGAGAAGGAATGTCTTTGAGGAGGAGGATAAGGAGCCCAGTTTGGGACACTCTGGGTTTGAGAAGCCTGTGGCACATCTAGAAGCAACAGTGGATCTGAGACTCTGGGGCGAACCCTGGGCTGACACAAATTTGAGAGTCCTGAGTCTGTAGCTGCTTCTTCCCTTTATCCTGTAATGGAAGCGCCAGACAATCTAGGAAGGACTATTTATGGAACTCTGAGGGATGCCAATGTTTGCCTGGTAGGCAAAGAAAGAAACAGCAATCAAAGGAGACAGCGGAGAAACAGAGGCAAGAACCAGACGGTGAGCTGTCCTGGGAGGACGTGGCGTCTAGGGGAAAGGAGGGAATGTTCCACAGTATCCACGACGCAACAGAGAAGCTAAGATAAGGGCTGGAAAATATCCAGGAGACTTCGCGAAAGAAACGTCGGTCACCGGTGACGTGGGCAAGGGTAGTTTCAACAGAGGAGGAGGGAGGAGGAATAAACGGGGTGGAATTACCAGGAGGCAAAGAAGAGGAAGTAGAGGGAATTTTGGAGAAGTGGGTGTGAGAAGACAAATGGGAGGGGGGCTAGAGGGTAGGGGGTGGGAATGGGGCCTTGGCTCTGAGGGCTCCAGAGAAATGCAGGAGAGGCTAGAGCACAGATCTTTCCCAACAGCTGTCAGGTCACAGACTCCCTGCTGATAGACTCTCTCCGTGCAAAAGCTTATTCCCTGAACTTATGTAAGGCTCTGAACTTGTCAAAAATGCAAATGAGAGGTCTCCAAGGTCCCTTCCTTCCCTCCAGGGAGCTCTCGGTCTGGTGTGTGTCCTTCAGAACCAAAGAATGAATGCAACCCCTCACTCCACAAGACATAGCAAGCTGTATTTTTGACTACAAATATGAATCATTCAGCTAAGTAAGTTAGTGTTGGCATGGACAAAATCACCAACTTCTGGATCCCTGGTTAAAAAAAAAAAAAATCAAACAATCATAATTCTGTTTGAGTGCAGCACTTCTTGATAAATAGATTTGTTAGTACCAATATTCACATCTTCTTCGTAATTTCTCTCCCTTCCCTATTCCAGGGACCACATGCTTGTTCCCCACCCCACCCCCACGCCCTTTTGCGGAACAGAGTCTGTCTGAAAGCTTGATGGAAGCACAGAAGCTGGGTAGAACAGAATGCTGTTCATTCGTCTTTGACTTTTTTTTCCCAGTCCAGCATTTTTTGTTCCATCTTTCTGTAACAACACCCTTATCTTGGGGAAACCAACCCTATGCTCATTCCAGAGTGATTCAGATGTACTAGATTGACTCAGTATCAGCATCTGGGAGGAGGCACATGATGGAATGGATGTCTCCATCATCAGCCTAATCTCTGCTGAGCCAATGATAGGGGTGGGCCTAACCCAAACTAGGTCAATGATTGGTTCAGGGGTGGTCCCAACCCCAACTGAGCCAAAGACAGGGGTGGGCCTAACCCAAGCAGGGCCAATCAGTGTCCAGGCATAGGGCTTTTGCAGAGCCAACGAGAAACACACTCTCCGTGTTAACTAATCTTATTGTGGTAATCAGCTCCCAATATATACATGTATCCACACGTCATGCTACACTAACAGGGGCGCCTGGGTGGCTCAGTCGGTTAGGCGTCCAACTCTTGGTTTTGGCTCAGGTCATGAGCTCATGGTTGGTGGTTCTGAGCCTTGTATCAAGCTTCACGCTAACAGTACAGAGCCTGCCTGGGATTCTCTCTCAAAATAAATAAACTTTAAAAAAAAGAAAAAACCAAATCATCATGCTATATACCTTAAACTTACACAACGTTATACATCAATTATATCTCCATAGAAATGGGAGAAACAAAGACAGACATTCTTTCCACTAGGGTAAGGCAGTAGGAGGTAAGCCTGGAGTTGTCCGTGGTCATTCCTCCACCACAAAGGAGGGGTCGGTCAGAGAATGAAGCCAAAACCGAGGAAAGCAAGGCCAACAGGTGGAGATACTGGGTCCTGATGACATCATTTGAACACCTGGACCCAGTCATACCTGATTTAAGGTTATGACAGATGACCAACTCCCTTTCTTGAATGTGCCAGTTAGGGTTGGATTGTTGCCACAAGAATCCTAATGAAGGTAAGTAGTGAACAATCTTGTTCATTGGAAGTAAAAGAAATAGAGCAGCTGGAGTGTAAATGACAGTAATTAACGTGGCAATGGGTGAGGGTAAACTTAGGTCTGGTAGGTACTCCCTGCTGGAGCCCTAAGCTCTAATAAGCCCAGATCTCATCTAATACCAAGGCACAAACCAGTGCCGACAATGTCAAGAGCCCGCACGAGTGAGCACCGTGTGGCCACTGATTATCTTACTGAGGACAGCCTCAAATGCGTGGCACGGGGGTCTGTGTAGTAAGGCAAGAAAGTGAGGAACAAGGAACAATGGATGTAGGCGGACTTTTCCCGCTGTTTGGAAAAACAACATGTCCAATATTCAATGTAATTAGTTCGTGCATACTTCTCTAAACGTTCTCTACCCCAGACCGCAATCATTAGCTTACGTTCAAGCCACGTTGCCTTCCTTCTGTTCCTTGAACATACCTCGCTTGCTCCCACCTCAGGGCCTTGGCACTTGTTATTCTCTGCCTGGAATGCTTCTCCCTCAGATCTATGCCCAGGTGTCCCTCTTATCATTCAGATCTCAGCTGAACCGCCTTCCCCGAAGAGACCTTATTTTGATGCCCCACCTAATACCCCCTCCAGCCCTTCTCTCTTATATTAACCTCTGCTTTATATCATCATTTTGAGTTTTGTTTTTGTTCATCTTCCCCCATGGGAATACCAGTTGTTGAGCACAAGGGCCTTCTCTGTCTTGCTTTTTTATCCCAATGCCTAGAAGAGTGCCTGGCATGTAACAGGCACTCAATAAATGCTTGTGGAATGGTACTAGCAGGAAGAGGATGTCAGGTGAAGGAAAGGCAGGAAGCCAGAAAGCTCTCAAGACCAGTTTATGGCTGACATCTGTAAATCCTTAAGATGCTCGTTAGGATGGGGAAAGCTCCACTCTCCCTCAGCACCTGAGTGGCATCTCTTTAGCGGGAAGGATCTGGGGGAGAAGATACCACGTTGGAAACTACCCCCTTCCCGGGTTTACGTGACGAGTTTCTCATACTGGAGTTTAATAACCTTCATCCTGAACTCTTATGACAGATGAGTTTTAGGGAGAAAAAGCTTCCTAAAACATTTACTGTAGCCGGTGAGAACTAAAACTGAATCCTTAGGAAGGGACTTTGAGATGTTTTAAGAGGTATTTCCACTGTGAGAGAGGCTCTAATTACAACCATGCTGATGGGAAAGCTCTGGTTTTGTTTTTTTTTTTATTAAAAAAAAATTTAACGTTTTGTTTCTTTTTGAGAGACAGAGCACCAGCAGGGGAGGGGCTGAGAGGTAGGGGGAGACAAGGAATCTGAAGCAGGCTCCAAGCTGTCAGCACAGAGCCCGATGAGGGGCTCGAATCCACGAACTGCAAGATCATGACCTGACCCCAGGTCGGACGCTTCACCTACTGAGCCAGCCAGGTGCCCCTGGTTTTGGACTTCAGAGCGAGGGCAGGGGAAGCCAAGCAGAGACCTGAGCTCCTACCGGAGCCTGCACAATCTGTAACTAATTCAACTCAAGGACCAAAACCACAGGCCTGGCATTTCAACCAGAAACCCCTGCACTGGAATAACAATCCTTAGGGAAGATGAAAAACATGTTATAGAGGAAGAAGTAACAGCTGAACCTCAGTTTGCTATGCAATAACGACCTTAAAAAGAGGTATGATTTTTGAAACGTCTCACATTCTAATGCGCATTATTTTCTGCCATGGAAAGCAAGTAAGAGGACTCGCAAAGACTTCCTTCTCCCGGCATAATTTCCTCAAGTGTATCACCAGCTTCTATTAGCCGTGTGCTGGGCACCTAGGAAGTTATCTTCAAGTTTATGCTCTTTAAGCCGTTCGACTGCAAGAGTAAGCAAGTCAGTCTCTTGGGTTCTTAGGACCAGGAACTGGAGCAGAGACACGGCATACCTTGGCCATCTCCACAGGCACGAGCAAATGGCAGAGGCACCCCAAACCCAAGTGCAAGTTGGGGGAGGGTGTTGTCCTTGAATCCCAGTTCAAGATCTCCTTGGGGTTGCAAACAGGCTAATGAGAGGTCAGATTCACCCGTTTCATCTGGCCCACACAGTCTTTTAAAAGGCGCTGTGGCAGGCAGCTGTTAACGCTGGGTCTCAGTATATACAACTCTGTAGCCACTAGCTTAAAAGATGAGTGAGTGCTCCTGCCTTTCTTCCTTTTATGCTACAAGTGTTACGGGCCTTCTGCCTCCCGGCTTGTGCTCTCAACACACCATCGTGCCACCGTGTCCCAGCAGCTCTGTGGACAAACCTAATGGGCACCTCAAAAGTATATGCTACGATATGCAAGGGGGAACAAGCTGGGAGCAAGAAGCTAGAAAAGCATACATTCTCTACTTGGCATCGCTTAGATCTCCTACTCCTACAAAAATGTGTTTCCGCAAGCTGAAAACATACTTGAGACACACATACCTTTGATTTCAAAACCCTAGAAAACACAAAGCAATGTCCCTTGGCTCTCCTCTCAGCGAAGAAAGCCAGCACAGCTGGTCAGGAGCAAAATACATGTATAAACTATCAAGAAGTAACTCGCCGCCTTTCACCCCAGCCTCAAATCCTTCCCAATCAAAACACACAGAAGAGCCTAAAGGAAAGGGAGGGAGGCAAAGACACTGCCAAACGTCAGCACGTGCTTCCCCAGCTTCTGGCGGGGCAGGGGGGTGACGTGGGCTCTGCATTTTGCAGAAGTGGCATCACTGGGGCAACACCAGTCAAGAGTCAGCAAGTCTGGCTTCTGTCTCTGTGCTTTCAAAGTCTATGATGATCTTCCTACAAAAATACTTAGATAGGCATGCAAGGACATATACTCGAGCGTGTACGCCATCATCCACTGATGTGGAAAATTGGAGAAACTCAACTGTCAACAGGGGACTGCCTGGAAAATTACGCAGTTGTTAAGAATCATACGAACTAATATGGAAGAAAGTTCATGCTATGTTAAGAAAGGGTGCCTGTTTTGTTTATAAATGTATCTTGCTCTCTCTGCATACATGAAAAGGGTCTGGAAGCTTGTACCAGACGGGGTAAAGCAGGCAAAGAGATCAGAGCCTGTAACTGACACACTGCTAAATACATTGATTTTTATGGTAAGCATATATTGCCTTTGAAATTTTAAAAAGCTTAAACTGGGATCAAAAAAATAGAACGGCTGTTGTTCCAGGATAATTTTATTCTACTGAATCAAGATGCCAAGGGAAGAATTTTCCCTACTGTGGCTTCTCTCTCCACCCCTTCTCAAACATTTCCAAACACCTACTAAGTGCCAGGCGCTGCTGGGACAGGCAGAGACGAAGCACCCACGTCAGGTCTAGGTGCGAACAGCACTAGCGCCCGACACAAACCTTCTGCATGCAGCCCCACTCGCGTTAGGAAATTATCTGGTAAGGAAAGGGAGCGTAACCTCCCTGGGCTCACACATTTCAACGTGAAAGAACACACTTTGGAAACAAAAATAACATCCTAAGAGAATCAGCCAAGTTAAGAAACTAATATCCGAAATGAGAGAATCAAATATGCCAAGGAGAGGCCTCTGAGACCTCAAGGATCTAATGCTACACGAGTGATACACTAAGAGGAAAGATTTAAGTTTCAATGTCGATTGAATGGGGGGGGGGGGGGGAGGGGCAGAAAAGTGGCCCTGGGAGCCACTGGGATCCAATTGCCCAATTGCTCTTCAAAGAACCCTACCCATGTCCTAAAATGCCATCCTATCCAAGAATACAGAAACAAAACTAGCATAGAAAATGACAAATTTCTGTCCAGTGCACGCTGTAAAAGGCCATCTCTTTAGAAAGGAAGTTAAAAGGGGCCTCGAGGCTAAAAGTAGAAAGAGGCACAACCTGGTACAAACCCTGGACAAAGAAATCAGGGAAGCTCAGACCCTCAGGAGGCAGAGAACTTGAGATGACTGGAGAAGATAAGGTAGCTTCCCAAGGTGATGGCGGGATTTCCCATGACCTCGGAGAGGCAGGTGAGCCCCACGACTGCATTCAAACTGTAGAATAAGCGTTTTCATCCTTTATCCAATCCTTCCCCTAAGTGCTGTCAGGGGAAATCTGAACCTTCCCGCAGCAGAGATCTGAGAAAAGCAGGGGGAAGGAGGCTGTTCCAAACACGTTCCCGAAGACAGGGAGATGCCAAGGAGGGGGGAGGTTTTTGGAAAGAGGCCTGCAGTGAGGGTGGAAGTAGCAAGGGGCAGTGGACGAGAGGGGGGAGGAGGAGGGACGAGAAGGAGGAGGGAGTTTAGGGCAGCAGGAAGAAAGGAGGTGGCGGGGACTGAGAAAAGGCCGAAAACAGCGAGAAGAGAGACTAGGGGAGTCAAAGGGCAGCCTACGGTGGGGGTGAGAGGAGGGTTGGAGGGCAAAGGAGCCGGGCAGCGGGGACGGGGGACGAGGAGGAGAGCAGGTCGGAGAGAGGCCAGCGCTAGAAGAGAAAGGAAGTTGGCAAAGGCGAGAGGTGGGCGCGAGGACACAAAGGTGGGAAGGCGCAAAGTTAGCAAGGGAGGCTCCACAGAGCGGGACTTTTGAGCCCAGCGCCCGGGAGGCGCGGAGCGCGGGCAGCCGGGAAGCGACGGGAAAGCGAGGGGCGCGGCAGGTTCCCTGCAAGGCGGCTCCTGGGAGTCCCGAGAGCGCGGCGGGCGCCAGGGCAGGCGGAAGAGTTTCCCGGCGGTGGCGGCGGTCCCGGGACGGCCCCCACCCCCGGCCACCGCAGCCCCGAACTTACCCGGGCTTGGTTCGCGAGGACTGGCGGCGGCGGCAGCAGCAGACTGCGCTGCCCCGGCCTCAAGCCACCGCCACCGCCCCCGCCCCCGCGCCCGCGGCGGGCGGCGTCCATTGGCTGCCGTGCCGCGGGACCGCGTCCGCCTCGGCCAATCAGCGCCTAGCAGCGCGGTTTGGAAACTTTTTTCCCAGGCCAGGGCGCGGCGTGGCCACGCGGCTGCACTGGGCCAGCCCCGGCTTGGGAGGCTCCGGCTGCTGGGCAGGGACCTGGCCCGCCTTGGAGGATGCAGGCGGGTCCCTGGACATCCCGGGACGGGCTTGGACTTGAGGGCCACGCTCTGCAAGAAAATGCGACTCCCTCCCCTAAACACCGATAGCATTTTCCCCAAATGGAGGGAAGGACAAAGATCCAGGTCCGCTTAGGCTAAGCAACGCTCCATGTCCTTTACACCCAAAATAAAAATTTCAACATCATTGTCTTCTTCAAGGAGAGTAGACCTAGAGTATGTTTGGTGTCCAGCCTGGCCTTGAATTCTGGCTTTACTCCTCCTAGCTGGTTGTTCTTGGGCAACTGACCTAGACACTCTGTGACTTAGTTTCCTCATCTCTAACATGGGGGTTCATAATAGGATTCTACCTACGGGTTGTGTGGAGACAAAATGAGGTAACTTGGAGTTTGTAAAACGTTTAGGACAATACCTAGCACACAGTTAAATACAGTCTATGTAATTGTTAGGCCATTGTGATTTGCTTATTGGTTATATGTGTCAGGCACAATGCTAACTTCTTGACATGGGTTTTCTTAATTCTCATAACAATCCTAATTGTTCACCAACAAATATTTATTGAGCAATCAGGCTTATGACACAATGTCAGACAAGATGCCAATCCTCAAAAGGCTATGCTAAAAGCAAGAGAGAAAACCAGCGAACGGTAAAATAATTTCAGATGTTAGTAAGTGCTAAGAATAAAGCAAGGTCACTTGATGGAAAAGGGCTGAGAGAGGTCACTTCACATAGTCAGGGAAGTCTGCTCTATGGAGGTGACAATGGACCTGAGACCCAAATAATGAGGACCACAGAAAAGCACTTTTATTGTCCTCATTTTAAAGATGAGAAAATAGGGGCGCCTGGGTGGCTCAGTCGGTTGAGCGCCGACTTCGGCTCAGGTCACGATCTCGCGGTCCCTGAGTTCGAGCCCCGCATCGGGCCCCTGTGCTGACAGCGCAGAGCCTGGAGCCTGTTTCAGATTCTGTGTCTCCTTCTCTCTGACCCTCCCCCATTCATGCTCTGTCTCTCTCTGTCTCAAAAATGAATAAAAACGTTAAAAAAATTTTTTAAAAAGATGAGAAAATAAAGGTGCAGGAAATTAAATGCATTGCCTAAGGTGTTCCACTTAGTAATTACAAATCAGTCCTCAAACCTGGGTCTGTTTGACTCCTACACCCACATTCTTCAGCATTACCCTAGAGGCAAAGAGATTTTTAGCTATTTTGAGGCCTCTCTCCACACTCCTGGAATCCTTCCCACCTCCCTGCCTTGGGTAAGACTGACCTTTCTCTAATTCGACTTCATTTTGACTCCTTGCTAGTTCCCAAAGCTCAGAGACCCAAAAGGGAACATCACTACCTATATCAACAGGGTTAAGGAAAGTACCAAAATGTCTTTTTTTAAAACTTTTATTTATTTTTGAGACAGAGAGAGACAGAGCATGAGTTGGGGAGGAGCAGATAGAAGGAGACACAGAATCTGAAACAGGCTCCAGGCTCTGAGCTGTCAGCACAGAGCCCAATGCGGGGCTCGAACTCACGGACTGAGATCATGACCTGAGCCGAAGTTGGACGCCCAACCGACCAAGCCACCCAGGCGCCCCCCCCCCCCCCCCCCAAATGTCTTTCAGGAAACTTCCATCCTGGTCAAACACTAATAACTTGCAGCCTCTTGATACTTTTCCTCTGATGCTTTCTTTCACTCTCAGAATTTTATTTGACTCTATTCCCTGGGGTTTCTGGGCAGGGAGTAATCATCCCAGTTTACAGATAAACTGAAGCACAAATCGATGGGTTTGGCCTGCCTAAATGTCATTGATCATGTCACTTAAACTAGTTAGTTTCCAATTTCCTTCATTTTCCATAAAGACAACAGGGAGGATACTGAAATGATCATGAAAATCCTCTTCAGGAATACTTTAGGGAAATGGATTGGTTATTGGGTAAAACCTTTAAAATGAAATGAAAATTTTGGTGCACTTTAAAACCTTTTCCTCCCTTTATTCAATTTGTTTTCCTTGTAGCTTTTACATATTAAGAATTAGCATTAGAATAATTAGAATTAGCAGAGAGTTGTTTTTCTTGCTTATGTCCTTCCATCATAATTTATTATTGCAAAACACTGAACTGAACATAGGCAGGAGAGAAGTTGCTGGGGGAGAAACTCCTGTAGTGGCAGCGAGATTAATTGAGGAGGTGAATTAAATGTAAAGTAGCCGCTTAAATAGCCCCCAAAGAAAACTTCATCCTGGTTTCATAAATGTGAAGATTATAATTTGTACAGGGAAAAACTGAAAGTTACTCTCCGATAAAAGAGTTTGCCCAGGAAAGAAACAGGAGTAAGATTAACAGGGCCTATATTTAAGAAAATGTATCTTCAGAAAAATGTGAAAGCACTCTTTGACAAGTATCAAATTGCATTTCACTTCACAATTGCTTCCAAGCACTGGTGTCCTCTGCTTAGGCTGTTTTTCTACAGAGAACACTAAAACTGCATCTCATCAAAAATTATTTGTAATTCAGACTTTTCATTAACTTTCCATAAACGATTGGTTCCGTTTTATTGACTGCATTTAACTTGTTGAGAACAGGCACAGTTCTGGACTTAAAAGAATGCCAAGCAAAGTCCAACAAAAAGTGTCTGCTCTGTATTGTTCTTGCTACTAAAAGTCTTTTTTAAAAGGCAATTAAAATCCACAATTACTTTGTTTCCTTTTTATATTTTCAGTTACTTTGGGCTGTGTTCAGAGGTACTCAACTGCAATAAAAAGAAAAACTCCTCCAAAGAGAAGCATTATTTGTTTTGTACTTTGGGAGAGAAAAAAAAAAAAAAAAACCACACTAGACACAGGGCTGTTTTTCCTCTGTTCTAATTCCCACTTGGAAAATAATACCCACACACAGACACAGCGAAGATTTACTCAGCAGTAATAAATACCTAAGCAGGCAGATGATGTGTGTGCTTGTCATCTGCCTTCTGGAAATTGAAAGGCGAGCACGAAGGGTGCTTCAGCTGCGTGTTTGATCTTGCCCTCCACAATAGGCATCTACAAGGACGTCTACAGGGATGGATCAGCTTCCCCTGAAATTTCCCCCACTTAATGCGAATTGCCTAATGAAATTGCCTCACCCCGCAGCCTGGGGGGTGGGGGAGGGGAATCTCATTGGGTGGTTTCTGCTTATTCTTCTGCAAGATTCATCTGTTTTCTCAGCAAACTTCTAGGTCGAACTCAGCCAGCACATCTTAAATTGGTCTGGATTTAGACAGGCGCTTTGTTTTTCTCATTGGCAACAGGAAATCGCGAGCAGTTGGCAGTTTCAAAAATGACCATGGTGCTGAGCTTTAAAATAAAACCCTTCAGGTCAAAGTAAAGACTGCGAAGCACCTAACCCACCGCCACCACCGTAACCATGGCACATGCATCCACCTAAAACCCAAACTGTCACTGGCTTCCCAGGGCTTCCCCCAACCAGCCCCTGGAAAAGTTCACATGCGTTGGAACGAGCTCCGGACCAGCGCTTTCAAAACATGATGTTTTCTGGGGCGCCTGGGTGGCTCAATCGGTTAAGGTCCCATTTTGGCTCAGGTCATGATCTGGCGGTTCAGTAGTTCAAGCCCCACTTCGGGCTCTCTGCTGTCTGCACAGAACGGGGTTCCGATCGTCTGTCCCCGTCCTCCCCGCCCCTCCCTTCAAGCACGCTTCTGCGTGCGCTCTTAAAAAAACAAAAACAAAAAACAAAAACCACACATTAAAAATGACGCTTTTTAACTAAAATCACGAGGACCCCTTAAGAGTAGATGACACTGTCCCGCCGACTCCGGGTCCACATCTTCATTTCTGCCAGCGGGGCAAGAAACCCCGCTGGCAGTTATTTTTCTCTCCTCTCGCCGCTAGGTCGCACTAGATTAAGGATGTTGTGGAAAATATGCGTCATTTCATTTTAAAAAAAAAAAAAAAGACTCGTCACGTGACGAGAGCAGGGAGCGAGAGAGAGCGGAACGCGCGCCAAAACGACTTTTTTTTTTTTTTTAAATCGAAATCCCACTTAAACCGTCTTCCCTCGAAAGACCGAAAGAGCTGAATTGTACCAATTCCCGGTTGGGAGGGTTTTTTTCCCCCGGTTCCACCTCACAAGCCCCCTCATTCTTCGCTTTCAGGTTCCTTTCCACTCCACCGCGATAAGCAAGGGAGAAGGCCTCCTTAAACTCGGGGTTTTCGCCAAA
The DNA here is from genome assembly GCF_028018385.1 of Neofelis nebulosa. Classification (NCBI taxonomy): domain Eukaryota; kingdom Metazoa; phylum Chordata; class Mammalia; order Carnivora; family Felidae; genus Neofelis; species Neofelis nebulosa. The sequence continues at coordinate 32,652,140 of NC_080799.1, forward strand.
AAAGCCGGGGTCTCCTCCGGGAAAGGACCCTATTTAGGGGTTTATCGGGAGGGGACTGAGCCTGACGAGGCTGCAGGGCCGCGAGGCCCCGCCCCCCCCGGGGTTCCCAGCACGCCCCGCGCGGGAGGACGCGGCGGCGGGGGCGGAGTGGAGGAAGGGGCGGAGCGAGGTGGGGAGAGAAGGGCGTCGGTTTTGCGACAGGGGCGGCGCGGTGCGGAAGCGGAAGTGGAGGGTGCGCTTGGCGGCGGCGGCGGGAGCTGCGGAGTCGGGAATCAAAACAAAGGGCCTGGGGGGGCGGGGGGAAGGCGGCGGGGCCGGAATGTGAGCGGAGGTGGAGCCGGCGGCTGAGGTGAGTTGGCTGGCAGCGCTGGGTACTAGTTCCTGACGGACTCACTGCTCTGGGGCCACCAGCTGGAGGCGGGACAAGTACCCCCCCCCTTCCCCTGCCCTTTGCTGGCGGGGGTGGGGGAGGTTGGCTACTCCGAGGTGAAGGACTGGGACCCACCAGTCAGGCCGCCAGCGAAGGTTCCGGTTGTCTCCCTTTCAGGTCCGTTCACGACTGTCATTGCTGCGCCGCTGCTGCCTTTTGGGGGTGTTTGGCTCCCCGCCCGCACCTGCTTCCCTGCTCCCTGTGGGGCTTCCAGGTGTGGAGAGCAACCTTTCTCGAGCAGTGTGCACAGTTGGAAGGTTCAGAGAGGAGTAAAGGGGCGGGTGTTTTTAACCCCCGCCCCGAGCGTTTTTGCGTTCTCCTCGGTCTTTCAGCACTCTAGGGTGTAGTCTCTGGCTTGACAGATAAGTGTTGAGTTGCCCTGAGCCACTCCCACTACTAATTGCAAAGCAACACCGTGGTACACGTGTTAGTTTCCCAAGCACCTTTCTGGTATTACCAAGAGCTTTCCAGTTACATTTGTATCTTTTGGACTCCCCAACTTCTCTGAGCGGTAACTGTGGTGTTTTGCCTCCTGGGGGATGAAAACCTAAGTGGTCTTCCTAGACGTTTATTGAACTCTTCACTCATTGGACAATTGTTGATAGGTACCGGACACTGGTAGGTGCAGGAAATACAGCCCTGAATGAGAAAACATGATGCCTGCTGTCATGGAGTTTATATTCAATAGGGGCGACGTAAAACATCAAGCAAATAAGTAATTTTAGATAGAAGACCTATGAAAACAAAGTAATGGGTTGGGGTGGTTTGTGGATCCAGGACTAGCTTGGGTGTTAAGAGAAGGCCACTTCTAAATTTCATAATGTGACTGTCTCATTAAATCCCAACAACAGCCCTTTGAGGATGCTGCGGTTACTATCAGGCCCATTTTACAGATAGGATTTGAGGTTCAGAGAGGTTGTGAGCTCTCCAAAGCTGCACAGATAGGAAGCTGCAAAATCGGGATTTAATACCCAGACTAACAGTAGAGTCTGTGCTCTCAAGCACTGTCTGAATTGTTCAAAGACTCTCACTCACGTCGGATAGAACTTGCTTTGGCTGCCTAAGTACTTAGTGGCATTCCCAGGAATGCTTGGGAAATTTTCTGGGTGCGGGCCACTAACCTGCCAATACATTTGTACTTTCTGTTGATTGTGTTGAGCAATACGGAAGGCACCTTGTTGTGGTGGAAAGGGGTGGACAAGCCTGGTTCTGCCCCCTCTCTAATTGTGTGATCTTGGCAAGTTGCAAAACTTAATTAAACTTCTGCTTACTCCTCTGTAAAATGTGGTTTATTTCTCTCTAGTCTATCTCACAGATTGACTGTGGGGAGAAAAAGATTACATAAATGGATCTTACTGTCTGGTTGCTTTCATCATTGTATCTCCTGGGCCAAGCCCAGACCTGTTATATAGTAGACACTAAATAAATATTTACTGAATGAGGAAATAATGTTAAATAAAAGTACTTTGTAATCTGTATTGTAATCTTCCTGTTACCTCACTTTCAGCATTGGCCTTGAAGAGGTGAGAGAGCATGTTGAAGTTGTGTATTGTGAACATCACAGATTCCTATGATCTAAAGAGGAGATTGTAAGGGAATATAAAACCTGTGTTGAGTAAGAAAAACAGCTAGTATAGCTGTTATAATTTATCATTGTGGCTGTTAATGCTGTCTCTGCTTCTAACTTAACTCCTAACTGTATGCAGTAGGTAAATAGTTACTTTATTCATTCCTTCATTTAACAAATAATTACTTAGTATGTAAGATTTAGCAAGCCCTGTGCTTAGCACAGACTATACATTGGTGAAAACAAATGGATGGGGAGCTGGGAGGAGTCCTTTGTCTAATTCCCCCTCCTCCCCCCCCTGCCTTGGAGGGGGAGAAATGAGGCACTCTCTACAGAGGAAGAAACTGAAACTTAAGGGCCAAAGAGTAAATGTTTTAGGCCTTCCCTGCCAGTCTCTGTTTCTGGTAACTCAACTCTGTAGTTGTAGTGCATAAATAGCCCCAGACAGTACTTAAACAAATTTCTCTATTTATAGTTACCAAAAGTTGAATTTCATATAATGTTGTGTCGCACAATTTTTTTCCCCTAAGAATTAAAGATATATAAAATACATTCTTAGTTTGAAGGCCATTTAAATTTTTTTTTTCAACGTTTTTTATTTATTTTTGGGACAGAGAGAGACAGAGCATGAACGGGGGAGGGGCAGAGAGAGAGGGAGACACAGAATCGGAAACAGGCTCCAGGCTCCGAGCTGTCAGCAAAGAGCCCGATGCGGGGCTCGAACTCACGGATCGCGAGATCGTGACCTGGCTGAAGTCGGCCACTTAACCGACTGCGCCACCCAGGCGCCCCTGAAGGCCATTTAAATACAAGCAGCAGGCTGGTTTTGGCTGGCCGGCTATAGTTTGCCTACCCCTGCTTTCTGTGATCAGTTGTATATTTTAGAGTACTGGTTAGTCATTGTTCCCTTCACCATATTGTGTCGATGTGAAACTCTTGAGAGGAGCATCTTATCAGAGTGATAGCTAAAAAAATTGTTTTCAGGGGCGCCCGGGTGGCTCACTCGGTTAAGGTGTCCAACTCTTTCAACGTTTTTTATTTTTATTTTTGGGACAGAGAGAGACACAGAGCATGAACGGGGGAGGGGCAGAGAGAGAGGGAGACACAGAATCGGAAACAGGCTCCAGGCTCCGAGCCATCAGCCCAGAGCCTGACGCGGGGCTCGAACTCCCGGACCGCGAGATCGTGACCTGGCTGAAGTCGGACGCTTAACCGACTGCGCCACCCAGGCGCCCCAAGTGTCCAACTCTTGATCTCAAGTCAGGTCTTATGGTATACGGGACTGAGCCCTGTGTGGGGCTCTGCGCTGACCATGCGGAGGCTGCTTGGGATTTTTTCTCTCTCTCTCTCTATCTCTGCCCCATCCCCACTCATGCCCTATCTCTCTCAAAATAAATAAATAAAAACATTAAAAAAATTGTTTTATTTATGTTCAGGTGAACTTTCTGATAAATTGATGACCTTAAAATGGCCACTGTGGGTAAGAAGAGGTGGTTGTTTGGTATGATGGCGAAGACTTGGAAGTGACGTTCCGCTGTCCTTACCATTGGCAGGCTGCCTCCATGCCCAGTGGCTGTTATCGATTGGATCTGCTTTTATTGTACTGTTTAAGACTTGTAAGAATGTGGTTGCACTGGAATAGATATAGCACATCTGTGACTTGAGATTTCTCGGTTGGATTTTTGCTGGTATATCAGATTGCACTTTCATGATAAGTAAAGGAAGGAATTGGTTCGATTTGTTCTGTAGCAGAATCAAATTCAGAGTCCACAGAGGTCACTTAATTTGGACCTTCTGTAGTCACATCAATGACACAGTGGGTTAGGTTGCTGTTAAGTCAGATGCCAGAATCTTACATAATTGGAAATGAAGACGTGTGTTTGTTCTTTTACTAAAATTACATGCTCTTGTCTATTAACATTTTGACCCTTGCAAGTAGAGCCTTTAGGGGAGAGATGCTTGAGAAGAATTAAGAAAAACTGTAGAAAAGGCCTCCTCGGGGCTGGAGGAGGTTGTCACTTGGCTAGAATTCTACTTCTGTTTCTACGATCTGACTTACTGGGAGCTATTGTACCGCAAATGTAGTTGCGCCATAAGTACGGTTGAAGTTACACTTTTTAATAGTAAAATTTGTCCTTATGCAAATAACTGATGTTGAGATCTCGTTCTTAACAGGGTGGAAGAATGACAGAAAAGAAAGATGGGAGAATGTTGAACCACTTTGTATGGCTGTATGATGGAAGGAAACGGAACTGAGGACCCCTGCAGTAGAACACTTGGATGGCTCCGACAAAATAATGATGCTAAGCCATGGCTCTGGAAATTTTCTAATTGCTTTTCTCGTCCTGAGCACACATTGCCACTTAGCCCCCACACGGTAACTATGTGCAAGACTGAGGACATAGCAAATTCCTTATGCAAATAGATGAGTGGCCCATTTGGTCTGGGGCAGTCTCTCTTTCCCTGGAGTCTGTGCTAAGTTTTACTTTGCATCCTGCTTTTTCCTCCTTGTAGCACATGATTATAATTTCTGACTCAAGGAGAGCATAATTTTTTAACTGTAGCTGCTTTGAATATTTAATGTTAACATTTTGGGAAGACTTACTTCTTAGGAAAGTCAGAGATTCCAAAGATGAAATCCAAATTGTAGAGTCGAATCAGAGGAAAGTATAAAATAGACTTTATTCTATTGTAGCCTTCTGAGGTTTGAGTCTTAAAATCAAGGGAAGATTGAAAGGACCTTATTGGCGGTCTTTTTCTGTTCAAGATTTCTCTTGAACATTTAAACATGTCTGCAACTTCTTCCTTTGTTTTTTCATAGTGATTTTGACTTTTTCTGATGTCATGCATGCATCATGTTCCCACTTTTCTATTTTGTTTCTTTCCTTTTTTTGGCTTTTGCATTTGGGATTTGAATGAGACTTTATGAATTTATATAAGGGTATTAATAACTTTTTAAAAACTCAGCTAAATTCCTTATCTCCTCCAGGGTTTCATTATATAGTTCTATTTTTTGCATGGCATCAGTAATTGTGGTCATTTACTTTAAGGACATCTGACAGCAGGGTTGGTACCTTAAGCAGGGCTTCCTGGGACGGTCGGTCAGGCCCCCTTGGGGTCCGACAATACAGGATTGTACTTTCACTTTATAGATCCAGACACCTGCTTCTTTGAGTGGTACCCAGACCTGAGTCAAGACCATAAGAGCCAGATCTATATAAATCCGAAAGCCAGTAAATGAATTTCTAGCCTGAACTGTGATTACCAAGAGAGCAGGACACACTGCTTGTTGGCAGTCAGTTGGTTATCAGCAAACCCCCCCCCCCCCCCCGCCCTTTTAGGAGAAGTCGACCTGAAAAATCCTACATCTTCAGATCCTGATTTCTCCCAAATGAGTGTGCTCTCCCAGGTTAATGTAGAACCACAGCCAAAGGGGTAAAACCATAGCAGTTAGATGGCCCGTTCTGTACTCTGAGGGAAGAGCATGTCCATCACCATATCTGCTTTCTCTTAATAGTTCCTGCAGCCAGCCAGGAAGGGCTATCGATTAGTTAGATCCCCTTTCAGTGACCAGGTACCCTGCTGAGTGCTTTATGTGCACTGTCATGTTTTATCCTCCTAGCTGTTGTAGGAGCTACATCGTGTTCCCAACTGAAGCTTGAGGAAACCAAAGTATGGAGAGGTTATGTACCTTACCCCAGGTCCTACAACTGCTGAGTATCACATTCCAACCCAGGTCTCTAACACCAACGACAACACAACGTCCTGTGTCTGTGGTGGAGGCATATGACAAGCTATTTCTCTTGAATATTGTGCCCAAACGGTTTTCTAATTAATCCTTTTCACTGGCTACATAGTAGTGGTTGGCCTTGTGGCTTTAGGTCGTGATAGCCTGGAGTTTGCTTCTTGTCCCCAACAGCACGTTTAAGACTCCATGGATGGGCCATGTGGGCAGATAGCTGATCTCATCCGAAAGTTTGGAATCGTCTGGAGGACCTTAGTAAACCCTTAATGGTCTGACTGCAGGAACCATTAAGTATTTTCCTCAACGCACTTGGCTTGTGAGCCATCCTTGTTGAACGCCATTCGTGATTGTGTTGTTTTCGTACCACCTGTTTTGTCTTTGGAAGGCCCTGTGAGGCAAGGGGAAGTTATCAAAGGGAAGTCCCTGAGGCACAGACGGTTAACCTGCCTTGCTGACCGTGTAAGCAGCACCCTGCCCCAGTCTCTTAAAATCCAGGAAGGACACGGTCTTGATTTTGTTTGTCCGTTTCCCTGTTCTGTGAAGAAGGCCCCTGCTTTCAGCCGCCACTCCGTTCTCCTTCTGTTTGGTTGTGATCGAGTGATGTAAACAGGACTGAACACTACTTCCGTCTCTAGATTGCAGTAGGATGTGAGTAACCAAACCTCACCGGCCCCGTGAAGCTAACTTGCCTTCTGGTCTTCTCTTCCCAGAAAGATTACATGGAGAACAAGAAAGCTGCTGTGGAGTTAAAGGACGTGCCGTCTCCCCTTCATGCTGGCTCTAAACTTTTTCCAGCAGTCCCGCTTCCAGATATTCATTCTCTCCAGCAACCTAAAATACAGCTTTCACCTGTCCCCAAAGTAAGCTGCTGCGCTCATTGCCCTAATGAACCCTCCACTTCGCCGATGCGTTTTGGTGGTGGCGGTGGCAGCGGTGGTAGCGGAGGTAGCGGTAGCTTGATTCACCCAGGCGCACTGTTAGACTCACAGAGCACCAGGACAGTCACGTGTCAGGTAGGGTCAGGGTTTGCCTTCCAGTCTGCATCTTCGCTCCAGAATGCCTCAGCTAGGAACAATTTGGCCGGCCTTGCAAGTGACTTCCCCAGCATGTGTCTAGAGAGTAATCTATCTTCCTGCAAACACCTGCCCTGTTGTGGAAAGCTTCATTTCCAATCCTGCCATGGTAACGTGCACAAGCTGCATCAGTTTCCGGCTCTCCAGGGCTGCGCCTCCGCTGGCTATTTCCCCTGTTCTGATTTCACAAGCGGGGCTCCGGGGCATTTGGAAGAGCACATTTCACAGTCGGAGCTAACGCCTCACTTGTGCACCAATTCTTTGCACCTAAACGTGGTACCTCCGGTTTGTTTAAAGGGCTCACTTTACTGCGAAGACTGTCTCAACAAGGTGTGTATCTTTTTATTTGTTATGTTGGGTGCAGCTGACTTTTGAGGAGTGACTTTTTTAAAGTGGATCTGTCTCGAAAAGTCTTTGTGGTGCATGGGGCTGAAGATTCTTCTGTGAGGTAGCTTTCTCCCCAGCAGCATAGCCTCTGTTGGTCCCGAAAGAGGCGAAGGGTAAAATGGGAAGGCCCATCCAAAAACGTGCAGAGTCCTTATTCACGTAGTTTGTGCTTTTAGAGGCTCTCGTTGTAATAAATGCGTTGCCTACACATACACCTAGTTCGGCGAAGCTTCGGGTTCTGTTGTGTCTTAAAGGCTAGAGTTCTCATAACTAACACTCACCTCATATATGGACCCATTCATGTTAACATAGGTCACCCCATGGTGTTCTTTGGTAATAATTTGAGGGACTTGGAACTTGGCCTCGATCACACGGGTGTTCAAGTAAAGATTTTAGTTTCCTTTACGGAAAGTATGTCTGGGTCTCCTCTGCAGGATACCTATGCCCTAGGCTGTGAAAGTCGTCCCAGACCATTTAAAGTCACTTTGTGAAGTGAGTTTGTGAATTAACAGCTAATAGCTCTGGGAATGCACTGAAATATTGAAAATACATCCTGTCAGAGGCGACAGATTCTAACAGGTGGAAAGAAGAAACACTTAGAATGTGTTTTCAGTTGTTGTTTATAACTCTAGGTTCTGAAATGATGTGTCTGAAACCTCCTCCTTTTTTTAAAAAAATTTTTAAAACAGCCGGCAAGAAATAGTATAATTGATGCTGCTAAAGTCTGGCCAAATATACCACCTCCAAATACTCAAACTGCACCTGTTACTATTCCTCTGTGTAATGGCTGTGGAACCAAAGGAGCAGGGAAGGAGACCACGTTGTTATTGGCGACCAGTCTAGGCAAAGCTGCTTCGAAATTTGGTAAATGACAGTATGGTATAAAATGTGCATATTTAAGTAGTTTTCAGTATCTGATACACTGCATTTAATCACCTTGAAAAGATTCTTGTGGTCTAAAGCTACTATGTATGTGCATCTCCATTTCTCCCTCTTCGTAAAAAATCTTTTTATTCTTAGACACCGACGAGTCATTTGCCTTTTACGTTGCACTGAGGCTGTCTGAGGTCGGATGCCGTATACAGAATACTAGGTATACGAGGTATATATTAGGAGAGATAAGTGCCAGAGGGGACTTAGTGTCAACTTAGGTTCCTAATTACACTTGTTGATGGCGCACTCCAGAGAAGTACTTACTATTTAGAAAGATTTAGTAATGGTTGATAAAAAACAAGAATTGAAAAACCTAGTATCATTTCCCCAAAAAGTAGTTCATGTGATATTTTGTCTTTGGAAAACTTTTATTTTTATATTAAATCAGATGTTAATGCAGTGTTCAAATTTTTTTTTTTTTTTTAATCAAGGACAGTAACAACTTCACCCTTTGTCACCTCTTCATTGCTCTTCCATACTGAGCAGGTAGACACGCGTGGGCAGAGCATGACAGGTCCCAGAGCTGCAGTGTCCATTCGCCTACGTGTTAGTGTACAGAGAAACGTAGACATAACGGCCACCATGAGGATGGCTCGTGCTTTGCACTGGATTTACTGTGGGCCTGAAGTAACTTGACCTTTAGATTTGTTCTTTCCTGAAAAAGAGGAAAAATCACTTAGGAATGTTATTGCAACTTGGGGTTGGCCTTTGAGGTCAACCAGTGAGGTTGGTATCCTTAAGCTTAACATCAATCGATAATTTCATTTTTCTGCCACTAAAAATGATAGGTAGCTACCTATTATTTTAATTTGCCATTATTTTTTTCACTATGTGTGATTGAAAGTGTTAACATTTCCTAAGGGTCACCAGAAGTTGCACTAGCCGGACAGGTGCTGGAAAACTTACCCCCCATTGGAGTTTTTTGGGATATTGAAAACTGTTCAGTTCCCTCTGGCCGCTCAGCTACTGCTGTTGTACAGAGAATCCGTGAGAAGTTTTTTAAAGGCCACAGAGAAGCAGAATTCATCTGTGTGTGTGACATCAGTAAAGAAAACAAAGAAGTTATTCAGGAGCTGAATAATTGCCAGGTAAAAAAAAAAAAAAGGTTTTTTCATCTATTATGGTACAAGAAGAAGCACATGTGTGTTTTTTTTTAATAATTTTAATTCAAAATTTGTTAAATATGCATTTCTATTAGGTTGGCAAATAAAGGAAATTAGCAAGAGATTATTTCTGAAGTACTAGAAATCACTTAATCGTATTTGATCTTTCAGTAATGCCACGTATATGTGACTAGTGCTGTGTCACAGCATGGTTACTTGTGCATCCTTTCTTTTGATTTTCATGACTGCTCTATGAAAAGGGCTCATAGGATTTATTATTTGAAATTTGCGAATTCACCTGAGGCACCAAGATGTTAAACAACTTTTTAAAGATCACGTGGCCAGTAACCAGATGAGCTAGGATTTATTTATTTATTTATTTATTTATTTTAAATTTTTTTTTCAACGTTTTTTATTTATTTTTGGGACAGAGAGAGACAGAGCATGAACGGGGGAGGGGCAGAGAGAGAGGGAGACACAGAATCGGAAACAGGCTCCAGGCTCCGAGCCATCAGCCCAGAGCCTGACGCGGGGCTCGAACTCACGGACCGCGAGATCGTGACCTGGCTGAAGTCGGACGCTTAACCGACTGCGCCACCCAGGCGCCCCAGATGAGCTAGGATTTAAATCCAGATTGTCTGACTGCAAAGTCTATTCTCGTAAGCTGGAACTAGAATCTAGTTCTTTTGACGCTTAGACAAGTAATTCTGTTTTTATGCCATATTGCTGCCTAAAATTACATACTTATGCTCCTTAAAAAACTAATAAATCCTATTGTGTATTGTATGTAGTTGAAGTGCCTCTCAAAACCTTTCCTTGCCCTGGAGACTTCAGTATAAGCCTGATAACTTTAACAGAAATAAATCCATTTTTGCTCTTTCGGGGACAGATGCCTTTCCTCTCCCATCACCTAACCCCAGATCCTGAAAGCTATAGACTATGTGTAGCAGAGACAAGTGACATCATATACAGCCCTAAATCTTAGGTTCATCATCTCTGTCCATCTCTGCTACTTCCTGGTTGTTGGCAAAAGCTGTTAGAGCTGCATTACTTCATATTTCACTTCCTTGTCTGCCTGTTTTCTGAAAGGGGGTTGGATGAAGTACAAGAGCAGATGAAGAGAGGCGTGCAGGGCTAACAATGGATCTAGTTCATTTGTACAGAGACACAAATTTGAAATTACTGAGATCTGTTTATGATTTTTTTTTTTCATTGCTAAGTGGCAAGAATAACAACAGCTAGAGTTTCGTTCCTTGAGGACCGTCTCTGAAGATGTGGGCAGAATGTGTAGTGATTTCCCAACCTCAGCTCTTACTAATTTGTCCTCACTCTGAATCAACGCAGGTGACCGTGGCCCACATCAACGCTACCGCCAAGAACGCAGCTGACGACAAACTGCGCCAGAGTCTCCGAAGGTTTGCGAACACTCACACTGCTCCAGCCACTGTGGTTCTCGTGTCGAGTAAGTGCAGAGACATCTGCTCATTTCCACTAAACTCGCTGTGTGGGAATTATTACAGAAGCCAGAACACATTCGAGTGAAATATGCCCCCAGAGAGGCTGAAATGCACAGACCATATTTGTGCTTACCTCTGAGAACGGTTTAGAGAAAAAAGCGGGAGTCTGTGTAGATTTTGTGGATTTTCTCCTTAGAGCTTGAATATGGATTCTTGTGGGGCCAGTTAAAATGTAGTTTTTTATTCTACTTTATTTTTTTGTATCCTGGGCCCAGTATTGCTAGTTTTAACAATCTAAGAAGAATTTCCAGAGCTGATGCTCCCCAAAATACTAATATTTGCTCTCTTTTACTATTGGAAGTGACATGTCTTGGAATTCAGTAGAAGTATGTGGTAAAATTGCCCTACGGTGTTCATTCTTGTGTGAAATGTGTTCCTGTTTCAGTTAAGGGGGTGGGAGCTGGGGGGCGGGGGGGGGGGGGGTGGAGCAACTCTGAGTCCAGTCCAGCCATTCCTTCCTTCTCAGTAGGGGGCAGTACAGCTGTGTGTGTGTGTCACGTCTTTCTAATGTTTGGGGACGGGGTGGGCTGTGCCTTCTCTTTCAGCTGATGTCAATTTTGCATTGGAGCTTAGTGATCTGAGACACAGGCATGGTTTCCACATAATTTTGGTCCATAAAAACCAGGCCTCGGAAGCACTGCTGCATCATGCTAATGAGCTGATCAGATTCGAAGAGTTCATTTCCGACTTGCCCCCCAGGTTACCACTAAAAATGCCAGTAAGTGGGTTTGCATTCTTCTTTTGCTGCACTCTAATGTTAGATTTTGGGGGCTGAAGACCGCCCTTAAACGGGGATCACCAGGTGAGGCTGTTCTTTGTAGGAGGCTGGCCAGATTTTTGAAGTAAGGCTTAGAAATAGTTCTTTTCTTACCAATAGAGAATTGGCATGTATGAATTTTGCTTTTAGCTTGTTTCACGGTATCGTGGGGAATTGGCTTGTAGGTTTATCTTCCCAACACCTCTGGTCAGTGTCTCCAAAGCCAGCAGTGTTTGTGTCAACTGGATGAAAGCAATAGAGAAAGATTTATTACGTCTTTTTCTTCCAGTCATGGGTAAAGAATATGGTGATGGTTTGCACACACTCATGTGGCTGCAGTCAGATAAACAGAGTAAATCGTACACGTCTTGGGCATTTAATCCTTAAACTTCAGTAGCACTCTGAGCTGGTTTTGCATCGTTCTGTTCCCCACCATGCATGTGCACGATTCAGAGCGGTTATTGCTACACCTGTAGCTTATTGAGCCACGTGCTAGGAGAAAGTGCGCGTATTTCCAGCAGGGTGAGCGTTCCTTATGGTCTTGATTTGGGAAAAGCACGTTTACTACACTCTTGAGCTGCATTTCAGCCATTTGGAGAATATACATATGACTCCTAAAGAAATTGGCATTTACTTTTCTAGCCTCAGAGGCCTTTAAGTCAAATGTAGTATTTTAGGTCAGAGATTGCCCACTTTTGAGGTCCCTGTTCTTCATGGTTAAAAAGAAGAAAAAGACTTGATTATTCAGAGCGTTAAATCTTGCCATTCTCACTGGCCAGAGTGGTACTTTAAGGTACATTTCCCTCCTTCTGGGTTTTTTTGGTGTAAGTAAGTTCACTGTCTTCCCTCAAGATCATTACCACCTCCCCTCCGAGGTTGTTAGCTTAAGTTTGGAGGTCACTCCTTGTTCTTCTAATTTTGTAATTGAATGTGTGCCCTTGAGTTAACCCGTTGTAACCCTTTTCCTCTGTGTCAGCAGTGCCACACTCTGCTCTATGTTTATAACCTACCAGCAAATAAAGATGGCAAGAGCATCACCAACAGGCTCAGGCGCCTGTCTGATAATTGTGGTGGGAAAGTGCTGAGTATCACAGGCTGCAGTGCAATTCTCCGCTTCATAAATCAAGATAGTGCAGAACGGGCTCAGAAGCGAATGGAAAACGAAGATGTCTTTGGTAATAGGATCATTGTGTCATTTACTCCAAAAAATAGAGAACTCTGTGAAACAAAGAGTTCCAATGCAATTGCTGATAAAGTGAAGTCTCCCAAAAAACTTAAGAATCCAAAATTGTGCCTCATCAAAGATACGAGTGAACAATCTTCCAGTGCCAAAGCCACGCCTGGAAAAGGGTCGCAGGCAAATTCTGGATCTGCTACAAAAAACACAAATGTTAAAAGTTTACAGGTAACTTTGATACCTCTTGCTTTCTGAAGTTTACGGTAGGTTCGGTTTCTTCTTCTCTGTGTTTTACATGCCCCGCTTGCTTTCGGCATGTCCTTTTTCGTTTTCCATTTTTGACGATTCTCAGTTACGTGTTTTCTGTACAGGGTTTAACACATCTTGGTCGCTTCAGTTTTAAATTCCGCTGCGCTTGTCTCTTTTAAGGAGCTCTGCCGCATGGAGTCAAAGACTGGCGCTAGAAGCAGTGACTCCCAGCAAGGCCACCTGAGGCTGGTGGCGCCTCCCCACAGAAGCTTGAGCGCTGTAGCGCCCACACCCAAAAACTCGGGGACGGCAGAACCTGCTTACAAAACCAACCCGAAGTAGGTTACGTTACTCTTCCTCACGGCCTCTTGTCTAATGTGAAGGCAAGCACGTGACCTTTTCCCTTCATGTGTTCCCTCCATTAGGAAAGAGAACCCCTGTCCCCGGAGTGTCACCAGCTCTCCTGTAGAGAACAAAGAGAAAGAGGAGACTCCGTTCCAAGTGAGTTACCCATCTGCTTTCAGCAAGCTGATCACGTCACGGCAAGTCAGTCCCCTGCTCGCAGCACAGTCTTGGTCTTCTCGGTGAGTCCGCCTGCTTGATCGTGGGGTACTTGCGTGCAGTAGCAGGGATGATGACACGATGCTGGTTCAAAGGAACTCCAGCGACGCAAGTGCATGAATACAGAAGTAAGAGATGAGTCTTCCCCTCCTCGTCCTCCAGCCCCCCTTCCTCAGGCCATCTTAGCTTACGATGGGGGGCCGTGCTCCTCAACGTCTCTCCCCTCCACGTGGGAATCTGGGTAAGCAGAGATCACAGAAACTTAACTCGGACTCCCTGGCCATGATGGGAGGCACGTGTAGATGTCCTTACTGTTTCCTCCTCACTTTGTCGTGTTGGGGAAGCAGCCCCAACTACACGTGCCCTGGTTATTCTTATTCACAGGGTAATTGCAGGGAGCCATTTGAGAAGCAAGAGTGGGGGGCAGTCTGTAGACCACTGTACTTACCCAAGTAACGCTTACCTTATCTAAGCTCTCCAGACTCACACTGAGTACTTCTGGAAGCTTGGAGGACAGGAGCCATGAGGCCACGTTGCACCTTGTGAACTCCTTCACGCATTGTATTTGTTGCGCTGAGTTGCTGAAGGCTCGCTCCAGAAAGTGACTTTGGATCTGCAAAGTTAAAATTAAAAATTCACATAAAAGACTACAACACGTGAGCGACAGTAGCGTTTTCAGAGCCAGGGAGAAGTTAAATGACTTTTATTGGTATCGCAGGCTAATTCACCAAGAATCAATGCCCAGAGTAGAAAATGAATTCACTGGGTCTGCCTATAATTTCTGCCTCTAGTTTTAAATAATCCAATGAAAGAATATTTGGTATTAAATTGTGTACTGGTGGTTAATAACAGGTCAATAGGTAGTACTTTTGGAAATAGTTCTAAATCAGTGTACATTTAAGATAAAAATACATTTGAAAACCAAATATTCTGCTTGGTTGCATTACGGAAAGCTGTTTTTATATATAGCTTCAAACAGAGCCTAAGTGATTTAAACTAAGTAAATAGAATAACAGTTTTTAAAAATACTCCACCATGTATGTTTTAAGCAGGAGTATGTCTCCAAACCTTTTAAACAGAGCGTCCCCACTTGCTTTCAACATTGCAAATTCGAGCATTGGTGCTGACAGCCCAGACCCGTTTGCAAATGGTGCTGACATCCAGATCAGCAACATCGACTACAGATTATCCCGGAAGGAGCTGCAGCAGCTTATGCAGGAGGCATTTTCTAGGCACGGCAAGGTAACCTTCTCACCCCCTCTCGCCTTCCTTTTACCCTTTGCTAGCGCTTCAAGTCAGGAGAACGTAGTTCAACACACGTAACCACAGCCAGGATAGACGTATCACTGAATGAGTTTGAACTCCTTCCTTTTTCCTGTGGTCTGCTCACGGTGATGCTGTACTTGTAGTTTTTAGGGCGTAACCCCAGAGAGCAGGAGACCTAGGGGAGAGGCACTCGTGGTCACGGGCACGGATTTAAGTGGCACTTTGGGGAATAAAACTCTGATGGATTTTACTTCACTCTGGCTGCTAAAATACAGAAGTAGGATTCTAAAGTAATGTTGGCTGTTTTTGTGAGTATCTTACTGTGTCTGATGGGGTTTTTAGGTGCCGTTTGCTAGAAGTGCACCTGTTCCAGATGATTAAATGGCTATGCCCCGGGTGTCTGCAGGGTCTGGAGAAGACCCCAAAGACTCCTCGCACATATTGGCTCCCGAGCCTGCATCAGAGAGCTGTGCGTGCCAGAGCACGCAGGCAGGCCGGGCCGATTTCACGTCTCTGAAGGTCACCCAGTCCTGGTTCACTTAGGTTTTGCTTGGCAGAAGCGTAGCATTCAGACACGTTCCCTCACAGAAGCACGGAAGTCCACAGACGTGTTCCTTCATGATTCACCTTCAGGTTGAAGCTGACAGGGTTCGGGGTAGACCTAGCATTCCCTTTTCCTTTTTACTGCTGTAGGTGAAGAGTGTTGAGCTCAGCCCCCATACAGATTATCAGCTCAAGGCTGTTGTTCAGATGGAGAACTTACAAGAAGCAATCAGTGCGGTGAATAGCCTCCACAGATACAAAATTGGCAGCAAGAAGATCCTGGTCTCACTTGCCACAGGAGCTGCTAATAAATCACTCTCTTTACTGAGGTAAAAACAAACCATTTATTTCAGGAAATAATTTCTTGGCCCAGAAACAACTTTGGAAAAAATAAAATAGATTTCATCACATTCCCAACCCTCTTTGATGATTACACACGCAGCAGTGTTTATTCTCAGTTGTGACAGAACTTAGAAAATGAGCTAGAAGGTAGCAATAAGCTGGTTAGAATAATTCAACTCTTACTCAAGTCCACTACTCAAAGGTGAAGTACAGCTTAAACTTGGCAGGCGGTTAGGAGTAAAATAATACACCGCATATCCAGAACAGGTTCTAAAAATAGTAGCCCTCTACAGTAAATGTTTATAAGCCTGGAAAGTCTGAAATGTTCCCTTCAAATCTTAGGAGAAGGTGGGTTTGTCTGTAGAGGGTAGATCTACGAAGCTGCAAGCTCTCAACCTGCAGATATATCCTTGGCCTCAAATAGACAGCTCTGTAAGTCTGCCTTCAACTCTGTCAATTGTAGGAATCTGGTGGTGCTTTCGTTCTTAATGTGCTTTGATTCTTCTTCGGCTTTCCCTGTTTTGGGGACAACTAGTAAAACAGAACACTCTCCTAAAAATCTGTTTAAACTCTCAAAGATCTTTTTCCGTAACGTGTACTTCACCATTATTTTAAATTATGTTTTTTTCCCCTAGAATAAAAATAATAATGCTCATTGAAGAAACTTTGGAAAGGTCAGAAATACAAAAGCTGGGGGGTGGGGGGTGGGGCGTGGTGGGAATCCATAATCCTGTGGCTCAAAGCCAGTCATGCAACAGTTTGCCTCTTTGTTTTCTTCTGATCGTTCTTGGCTGCCTTTTTTAAAACTATAGTTGGGATGATATTGTATCTGCTTGTGTATCCTCCACTGTGGGAATTTTACGTCCACGTCTCTAACACGTGACACACGACGTGGCAGGAGCCATTCAAGCTGTTCTGCCTTTTTTTTCTGTTAACAAGGTGTTTGTCTCATTTGAGCGGTCAGTGTCCTTCTGATACACAGGTGTGAAAAGTGCTCTGCTTGAGTCTGATAAAAATCCCAGTGTCTGGCTTTATATTCTTTAATCACCTTGTCCCTAAAGTCTTTTTTTTTTCAAGGTTTTCCAGAAAATAAATTTTGACATACCAGAAACTGGTAAATTTGTGTATACAGTTGACCCTTGAACAGCTCAGGGGTTGGGGGTGCCAACCCCCCCCATGCAGTCAAAAATCCCCATATAACTTCTGATTCCTCCAAATCTTAACTACTAATCGCGTACTGTACTGTTGACTGGAAGCCTTTACTGATAATGATAACATAAACAGGTGATTAACACCTAGGTTGTAAGTATTATATGCTACGTTCTTACAATAAAATAAGCTAGGAGAAAGAAAATGTTTCCAAAATCATAATGACGAGAACATACATACATTTATAGTACTGTCCTGCATTTATCGAAAGAAATCCACACATAAGTGGACTCATGAAGTTGAAATCCATGTTATTCAAGGGTCAACTGTACATTGTGTTAATCAGTTTTATGAACTCTGTTTTTGTTTTTATTTTTCCGCTCCCTATGAACTGTGTTTTTAAAATACCACTTGGAAATCCTCTGTTGATATCGAATGACATCTGTTTTCTAATTGAGTAAAATTTTGTTTTACAGTGCAGAAACAATGTCTATTCTTCAGGACGCTCCTGCCTGCTGTCTGCCTCTTTTTAAATTTACAGATATCTATGAAAAAAAGTAAGTTAGGTTTATTATTAATTTTTTCATTGATCTGGTCAGTACTGATTGGCAGCTTCCAGAATTCCTATATTAATTGGTGATTGGCATAAATCTCTTGAGGAAAAGCTGTTGAGGACTATTTCCAGCCTGGTGGAGGAAATGATGTAAAGACAATGGTATCCAGGTTCACATTTCTATTTTAACATACATTTTAAAAACGTCTTTCATTTTTAATAAATTTAGACCTCAGTCCCTAAAGCTGTATGTTTTTCCCATTGACTGATTCATCTTGTTCATCACTGAATGAACATTTTCGAGCACCTTCTAGGCTGTAAGCTCTAGGACAACAAGGACTGGATCTGACTTATGACCATCTCTTCAGGACCCAGGGCTTAGTAGATGCTCAGGAAGTATGGATGGTATGGAAGTCTAGGGGCACCCGGCTGGCTCAGTTGGTGGAGCGTGTGACTCTTGATCTCAGGGTTGTGAGTTCAAGCCCCATGTTGGGTGTAGAGATCACTTTTAAAAACAACATCTTTTTTTTATTTTTATTTTTTATTTTTTTTTTTTTTAAATTTTTTTTTCAACGTTTTTAATTTATTTTTGGGACAGAGAGAGACAGAGCATGAACGGGGGAGGGGCAGAGAGAGAGGGAGACACAGAATCGGAAACAGGCTCCAAGCCATCAGCCCAGAGCCTGACGCGGGGCTCGAACTCACGGACCGCGAGATCGTGACCTGGCTGAAGTCGGACGCTTAACCGACTGCGCCACCCAGGCGCCCCAACATCTTTTTTTTTAATTTATTTATTTAAATTGAAGTTAGTGAACATACAGTGTAGTCTTGGTTTTAGGAGCATAACCCAGTGATCTAGCACTTACATAGAACACCCAGTGCTCATCCCAGCAAGTGCCCTCCTTAATGCCCATCACCCATTTAGCCCATCCTCCCCAAAATAAAATCTTTAAAAAGTCTGAGCCTCTGTGGAGAGTGCAGAGCTGGGAAGATACGATCCTTGTCCTTGAGCTTATGTCTGGAAGGGAAGAGGAAATACTCGTAAATCATCACATAGAACAAAGAAAACTATCCCCAAGTGAATGAGGAGGAGAAAATGCTATAAGGATGGAAAAAACAAAGAGCTGGACTGTTACTCTGAAGCCTCGGAGCCCTGAGTAGTGGCGGAACTACGGGCCATGTGATGGCAGTGCAAGCTGAGATGGAATGAACAGGGCAGAGAAGGACACAAAGAAGGGACAGTGCTGTCCCAGTCCTGGGTCCAAGCAGATGCTGTTGGAACACCGAAGTTTCAGTTGTCAGTGAAATAGGACATTGTGACTAGTTTTATGTAGCAGGCAAGGTGGAGAGGAGAGGCGGTTTGATTCTGAGTTGTTTTGTCCTGGCTGACTGAGAGGATGCTAGTATGGTTAAACCGGAAATAGAAAATAAAGAAAGCCTGTCCAGAAGGTGCAGTGAGGTTTTGACCTTGGTTTGGACATTGGAGATAATGAAGATGTGACCGTTACTTTCCTAAAGGGGATCAGGAGAGGCAGGGGAGCAGGGAGGGAGTGAGGGGAAGCCAAGAGAAGGGCAGAACTGGATGGAATACCACCTGGGACGGGAAGCAGGAGAGAACCAGGAGGTGAGGGTGTTACCAGGACATGCGGGGATGGCTGGCGTCATTGAGGGAGCTGAGAATGTGGCATGGAGTTTTGGGGGGAGGGGAGGAGGAAGCCGCTGGTGACTTGAGAGCCATCCCTCCCGAGTCCTGTGGATAAAATCCTGGAGGGAAAAGGATATGAACTCAAATCTGTCTGCCTTCCAAGCCTGGGCCTTTAAGCTCCCAAGTATGAAAGGTACACACAAGGTGGGGGGATGATTGAGGAGTCCAGTCTCAGGAAGTGTGGGTCTCAAGGTTCAGGAATAGGTGAGGTGAGGGAGTAGCTGGAAAGGAGCCTACCTCTTCTGAGGTAGCAGAGCAGAGATGGGGAGGAGTGGTACAGAGGGATTTCCAGCTTGGGGAGTGGAGTCAAAAGAGGTCATGTCCGATAGCTTTCCATCTGAGACAGTGAGGTGAGGTCATATGCAGCAACTGCAGGGGTTCGAGGGTTAGGTAGCAAATGACATAATGACTGATGGGCAGTGAGCCAGAGGTGACTCAAAGGAAGTGCCAAGTGTTACTGGCTTGGGAGTGAAAGAATTTAGAGTAGAATTAATCCCATCTTGCTTTTGAAGAGGTGGAGAAACCATTCTTAGCAATAGCCCTTTACTTAATCAGTACAGGCGTTTCTGTGTAATCAGAGAAGAACATTCCAAGTCAACTTCTGTCCCCTTATCCTTGCTTTTAGATTTGGACACAAGTTGAACGTGTCGGATTTATATAAGCTAACAGACAC
Source organism: Neofelis nebulosa (assembly GCF_028018385.1). NCBI lineage: Eukaryota > Metazoa > Chordata > Mammalia > Carnivora > Felidae > Neofelis > Neofelis nebulosa. The sequence continues at coordinate 32,671,870 of NC_080799.1, forward strand.
GGTGGCAATCCGCGAACAAGGAAACGGAAGACTGGTGTGTCTGTTGCCCAGCAGTCAGGCCCGGCAGAGCCCCTTGGGGTCTTCGCAGTCACATGACGGCTCCTCGACAAATTGCAGCCCAATTATATTTGAAGAGTTAGAATATCATGAGCCTGTCTGCAGACAGCATTGCCCTGATAAGGACTTCAGGTAGAACCTCGTTTCCTTCTAGAAATAATCCTTGTGTATAAGGTCCTTGAATGTCTGTTACAGTTACCTTGAAGACCTTTTAGACCACTGAGAAACATCAGCTAACTGTTTTGTTCTCTTTTCTGTAGTGAACACGAATTTGATCCAGACTCCTATAAGATTCCTTTTGTGATCCTCTCTTTGAAGACATTTGCGCCCCAGGTTCATAGTCTTCTGCAGACACATGAGGGCACCGTGCCTTTATTAAGGTGAACATGTCAAAGCCATTGAGATATGAGGCCTTAGATCTCCTCTTTCTAGAAAGTCTTCCCTCTGCCCACACCTCTTCCCAAGCAAGTATTATAGAATGCTTCATCCTAACATTTTTAGCACCTTGCAGTCAAAGTAGATCTGAAATAGGATCCATTCACTCAATACTTGAACAAGAAAATTTGTGCAGATTTTTAGAAACATAAGCAATGAATAGGAAAGCTTGTTCTCCACAAAGACGAGATTATTGTAAGTGCTGTACTACAAATGCACACACGTGCTAGAGGAGGGTACACAGCCTTCAGCCCCGGGCTGCAGAATTTGAGAGAGAAAAGCCACTAATGCGTTGAAGCAGGTAAATCACTGACTGAGCGCCCAGTTGCCTTATTTTTAACACCCTCTGCTGGAAAAATTATCTAGGAATTTCTGGTCTCATCAGACTGCATCAAAGAGGTCAGTGCCACAGTGATTGTCTCCCCTGCCTCGGATCTTAATTCTAATGTTCAAACCCAGATCCTGGGGATTTAAACAGAAATTACTTATTTGTGGATATATTAAAATAGATATTTCTGTTTAGCAGGTGCTTTGCCTTTCCATTATTGTAATTACCCTTCTTTTTCCCCACGTCAGCTTTCCAGATTGTTATGCTGCAGAGTTCGGTGAACTAGAAATAGTGCAGGAAAATCAAGGGGGTGTTCCCTTAGAACACCTCATCACCTGTGTTCCGGGTGTAAACATCGCCACTGCACAGAATGGCGTCAAAGTGGTCAAATGGATTCACAACAAGCCCCCACCTCCAAACACAGGTAGGAGGCAGGTATTGTATGTTTCTGAGCCACCACCTGCTAGGAGAGGAGGCTGTTGGCTTTTATCTTCCACAGCAGCCCTGTTTGCCAAGCACTAAGCACTGTGGATGTCTCCTTTGATCCTTTTTTTTTTTTAATGTTTGTTTATTTTGAGGGAGAGAGAGGCGCATGCCCATGCACTCGAGTGAGGGAGGGGCAGAGCTAGAGGGAGAGAGAATCCCAAGCAGGCTCCATGCTGTCAGCTCAGAGCCTAATGAGCCCAAGAACCGTGAGATGGTGAGCTGAGCCGAAATCAAAGAGTCGGATGCTTACCCAACAGCCACCCAGGCGGCCCTCCTTTGATCTTTTAAAAACTACTCTCTAAAGTGCTGAAGGTTTGGCAGAACAAGACTTTAAAGACTTTTGGGGAGTACCAGCATAAGCTATATAAAAAATGTAAAATCCATGTTTCACAATGACGAATCTCTTTAGCCCTACCTAATTTTGTGAGACTTTTTGGCTTGTCAGTTGGCTAGCCTTTTAAAAATAGTTTCAAGTAGTTGAAGGAAATCTCTCTAAATGCAGATTTACCTGTGAAATTCATTGTGGTCAACATTTCTGACTTTGATAAATCTGAAAACAGATTTAGCTGTTAGTATAAAAGACCAGGAAATGTGAACCTAGATTTGGGTGGGTTGCTGAGTTCTGGGCATCCCTGAGTCGCAGGTGTCTAATCCCACGACCTGTGAACAGCACTGCAAATCGTTGCCGCTATAGGCACATTTCCTTCTCTTTGACCGTAAATACTTCCTCCCTTTCTCTCCCCCTATAGGAAGAAGGGTGAGGATAACCAGGGAAGGAGAAAGACTGGTAGCAACGCTGCTTGCCACCTTCTCCTGCCTTTCCCCTCAGCCCTGGCCCATGCAGGCTCCCGGGCCTGTGCTGTTTCTCCTTCCTCCTGTGTCGTTAGCCTGCCAGTGTCTTAGAAAGGTTTTTGTCTGCTTATACTTTTATAATGAAAACTTTTTCTCAATTACATGGGCGTTCAAGAAAAATTTCTTTCTTACTCTTATATCAGCTAGTTTTACATTGCTGCTTTCCATGATTTTCTGGGTAATGTTTTCAGCTTCCACATGGGTTAGCTCGGCTCTTCTGGGCTACCTGCTTGCTGACCATCTATAACTTTGTTTCTGTGGGAAAGTATGCTCCGCAGGACCAAGATGCAAATGAGTCTTTGAAATACAACGAGTTTATAAGGTGGAAACTTGCTGTGGAATTTCACTTCTGCTTTAAGTTAACACTATGCTGAACTATGCTTTGACTACTGGACTTCGAGAAATAGTGGGAAAACATCTGCCAGCCCATAAAGAAGTTGGGCTGGCCCATTGATTATTATATAGAACCTGAATATAGATGCTGAGAAGTAAAGAGGCCCTTTGGTCTCATCTGCGTCGTCATGGGTGAGCTCAGGCGAGCGAGTGCAAGGTTAGTTACCTTTGTTTCAGAGGTAAGATCCCACTTTATATCTTAGGAATGCTCTCTTTTTCTCCCCTGTCTAGATCCTTGGCTTCTGCGTTCTAAAAGTCCTGTGGGTAACCCCCAGCTGATCCAGTTTAGCAGGGAAGTGATTGACCTGCTAAAGAGCCAGCCGTCCTGTGTCATCCCAATTAGTAATTTCATCCCGTCCTACCACCATCATTTTGCAAAGCAGTGCCGGGTATCAGACTATGGATATTCCAAGCTGATAGAATTACTGGAAGCTGTGCCTCATGTGTTGCAGGTAAGGAAAGTTCAGGAATTATTATTATTTTAAAGACGAGAATGTTCCTCTGTGGCTTTGGCTACCTCAGCCGAAGAAATGGGTTAGCTGGTAACCTCATCCAAGATGGCTTCTTGGTTTTTGCAGAAAGCTGTGAGTTTCAACTTAAAGAACGAACTCCTTAGAGGACTGTCAAGTGTTTTTCTTCTAATCTGTGTAGACTGACCTCCCTTCTCCTAACCCAGAGCTCTCCAGGGTTGTTCACTCTTACAGAGGAGCTGCCGAGAACACGGGCTTACCTCTCGTAAATGAGTGAAAGACGAGCTCCTGGGCTGGAGCCTCATGTTGGTTCCTAAGGAATCTTTCTTTACCTGTTAACCTAGACTGTTATATAGCTTCCCACCTGTAAAACAGCTTCCCACTTGTAAAATGGCTTAGAATACCTTAGCTGTCTTTTGTAGACAAAATTAGTTGCTTTTTGTGTCTGTATTCACAACTATTTGAGGGGAGGTATGAAGAGCAAACAAAAAGGGGGTGGGGGGTCCCAGGCACTTGAGCAGATGTTCATTTTGAACATCTACATTCTGTTGATCTACATGTGTTTGAAAATGCAGATATCACACATAAAGGGGCTTATTGTCTGAGAGCGGTAACAGGAGAGAGAAAATGCCATCAACCAGAAAGTCAGTATGTGCCAAAGTCTTACGAGTATAAATAATCAAAGTGTTTGATTTACAGATCCTCGGAATGGGCTCCAAAAGGTTGTTGACCCTTACCCACAGGGCCCAGGTGAAGCGCTTTACTCAGGATTTACTAAAACTTCTCAAATCCCAAGCCAGCAAACAGGTCATTGTGAGGGAGTTCTCACAGGCTTACCATTGGTGAGTTGATGAGAAGGGGGGGGAAAATGAAAGCAAATATTTTAAGACACTTTTTCTTCCCACAAATCTAAAATAATTGCCTAACGTTTTCTATTTAATATTCTTCTGGAAAACTTACAAAGTTTATTTAGCAAGTGATATGTCTCATTCTTTACCCATTTCCATGGTTAAATTTTAGGTGTTTCTCAAAAGACTGGGATGTCACTGAATATGGTGTTTGTGAATTGATTGATATCGTATCAGAGATTCCAGACACAACCATCTGCTTGTCCCAACAAGATAGTGAAATGGTGATTTGTATCCCCAAAAGAGGTATGTTGACCTTAATGTGCTGGAAGACAGTTGCATATCTCAGTGGTTATCTTAACATGGTCTCACATATCCTTTTCCCTGCCCCCATGGTTCCTGCAGATTCCATGGAAGGAGCGGTGTGAAAACTACTATGTGCTGTGCAGTGGATCCTAGGTTCTTCAGAGCAGGGAAGCCACTCACCAATAAGAAAAGCTGGTTTTTTAGAATTTAGAATTTAGAATTTTCCCTCTAGGGGGAAGAGGGGCATAACCAGCACTTTGCCAAAATGCCTTCTTCAGCCTGTCTATGGCTGTTGACACCATAATTATCCATCTGAGAGTCGGTTACCATGGCTCTTGCTTGACTCTTATCTTTAACTGAGCTACCTTACCGTGCACTCTGGAGAAGGAAAGAAGGCTCAAGCAAATGTTTTGCTTTATCTTTCATATTTTGGCCACTCTGGTTGAGGTCTGGGAGCTAGGGTAGGTGAAATTACATCTATCTACTGTCCTCTTCTCCCACTGTTAGTTATCGGTGATTCTTAACCTGTGTTCCTGCAGAACACTGATATTCATGAAATTATGGCACTCCAGAGCTTTTGGAGTGAGTAATGTCAGTCTTCTGATTCTCATTTAAAAATCAGGGGCGCCTGGGTGGCGCAGTCGGTTAAGCGTCCGACTTCAGCCAGGTCACGATCTCGCGCTCCGTGAGTTCGAGCCCCGCGTCAGGCTCTGGGCTGATGGCTCGGAGCCTGGAGCCTGTTTCCGATTCTGTGTCTCCCTCTCTCTCTGCCCCTCCCCCGTTCATGCTCTGTCTCTCTCTGTCCCAAAAATAAAAAATAAAAAATGTTGAAAAAAAAAAAAAATTAAAAAAAAAAAATCAATAGAGGGGCACCAGTCTGGCTCATTTGGAAGAGCATGTGACTCTTCATCTGGGGTTATAAGTTCAAGTGCCACATTGGGTGTAGAGGTTACTTAAAAATTTTTTTTTAAATCTTTTTATTTTTTATTTTTTTAGAGCTTGTGAGCAGGGCAGAGGGGCTGGGTGGAGGGGGGAGAGAGAGAGAGGGAGAGAGAGAGAGAGAAAGAGAGACTCTTAAGCACGTTCTGTGCTTAGTGTGGAGGTTCAGATCCCACAACCCTGGGAACCTGAGCTGAAATCAGGAGTCAGGTGCTCAACTGACTGAGCCACCCAGGTACCCCTAAAAAAAAAAAAAACTTTAAAAAAATTTCTTTTTGTTTTTTAAACGTTTATTTATTTTTGAGAGAAAGAGACACAAGCAGAGGACAAGCAGAGGGAGGGGCAGGGAGAGAGGGAGACAGAATCCGTGAAGCAGACTCCAGCCTCTGAGTTGTCAGCACAGAGCCCAACGCAGAACTCGACCTCACAAACCGTGGGATCATAACCTGAGCTGAAGTTGGGCGATTAATTGAGCCACCCAAGCGCCCTAAAAACTTTCAAAAAAAATTACATACATAAAAATTAATTGAAATAAAAAGTGAAATGTAAACTTTTATTGCCCTGTGTTTTTGTTAAACTTTTGTTGCCTGATACTCTTTCTGCTAACAATTTTAACTGAAGATCAGAAGAATAAACAGAAAGCATGTGGCTATTCAGAAGTGCGAGTTTATAGAAATAATTTCTAGGTTATTTTTACAAGTACAGAGACCTGTCATGTACATGCTCATACGTGTCAGGCTCCTATATATGGGATAGGGATGGGGGACAGGGAGCTAGAAAAAGTATGTCCAGCTTGCAAGGTGAAATTACATGGGTATGTATGTATATTTCACTGTGTACCATAATAGTTTCCTGGCCTCCTGGTATTGTGTCCTTGAATGAGTTTGAAAACCATTCTACAGAGAGAGCCTATGAATGTGTTTGTCTTAGGCTGTGTGCATTTGGAAGGCAAAGATGATCCCTCTTGTAATCTGTACGTAGGACTAACTATACCACTAATGTTCAACACAAATCAATGGAAGACTGTGATGACCGATCAGTTTTCTTTTTTTTTTTTAAAGAGCGTACCCAGGATGAAATAGAAAGGACAAAGCAGTTCTCCAAGGATGTTGTTGATTTGCTGCGGCACCAACCCCATTTCCGGATGCCCTTTAACAAATTTATCCCCTCCTACCATCACCACTTTGGCCGGCAGTGTAAACTTGCATACTATGGGTTTACTAAACTACTTGAACTTTTTGAAGCCATACCTGATATTTTACAAGTGAGTGGACACTCCAATGATATTTTTCTAAACAATATATGGGAGAATTTTTTTTTTCTCTCAGGCCTCTTTTCCTGGGAAGTAAGTAGTTAGGGAATAGGAAAACTTGAAATATTTTGATCAGAGAAGCTATGTTTTTGGCTCATTAGTATTTTAAGGTAAGTGTGGGGGTTTTTTTCCCCTTCAATGAAGAAAGAAACCATCTTCAAATTTATTTTAGAGCAATTATTGTCAAAAGATGAAATAGTTTGATTCTTTTTAATAGTTTGATTTCTTAAATGGAATGTTTTTCCATTAGTGCCGTATTTTTCAAATCTCTTAGGTTGGTGATGGGGATGAGTATGTGAGGTGATATGAATGCTTAGCTGTTAAGCCATTGCTAAGTTAAACCAGATTTTTGTTGTTAATTTTATTAGCATTTGTGTTTTTTTTTTTTTTTTAATTTTTTTTTTCAACGCTTTTTATTTATTTTTGGGACAGAGAGAGACAGAGCATGAATGGGGGAGGGGCAGAGAGAGAGGGACACACAGAATCGGAAACAGGCTCCAGGCTCCGAGCCATCAGCCCAGAGCCTGACGCGGGGCTCAAACTCATGGACCGCGAGATCGTGACCTGGCTGAAGTCGGACGCTTAACCGACTACGCCACCCAGGCGCCCCAGCATTTGTGTTTTTTAAAATTTATTTATTTATCTTTGAAAGAGAGCGATACCAGAGTGCGAGCAGAGGAAGGGCAGAGAGAGAGAGGACGGGACAGAATCTGAAGCAGGCTCCAGGCTCTGAGCTGTCAGCATAGAGCCCGATGTAGGGCTCAAACTCACAAACCAAGAGATTATGACCTGAGCTGAAGTCAGACGCTTAACCGACTGAGCCACCCAGGCACCTAAAGTGCTTTTAAAATTCTTCTTGGGGTGCCTGGGTGGCTCATTCGGTTAAGCGTCTGACTTCAGCTCAGGTCATGATCTCACAGTCTGAGTTTGAGGCCTACATCAGGTTCTGTGCTGACAGCTTAGAGCCTGGAGACTGCGCCGGTTTCTGTTCTCCCTCTCTGCCTACCCCTCCCCTGCTCATGCTCTGTCTCTCTTGCTGTCAAAAATAAATAAACATAAAAAAATTTTTTAAAAAATTCCTCTTGTGTGTGGTAAAATACACATTACTTTGTTGACCCTTTTTAAGTGTGCAGTTAAGTGGTGGTAAATGTATCACATGCTGTGCCACCAATTTCCAGAACTTTTTCATCTTGCAGAACTGAAGCTCTATATCCATTAAAGAACACCAAAGTGCTTTTCAGTTACTAACCGAATACATTTCCATGCCACTTAATTCTATGAACAGTCATAACTTGTTCAATCTCGCCTTCTTCCTGCTGTGTGTTTTCCAAGGTATTGGAATGTGGAGAAGAAAAAATCCTCACCTTGACAGAGGTAGAACGATTCAAAGCTCTTGCTGCCCAGTTTGTCAAACTCCTTCGGTCCCAAAAAGATAACTGCCTTATGATGACGGATCTGCTTACGGAATACGCTAAAACTTTTGGTTACACGTTTCGCCTCCAAGACTACGATGTCAGTTCAGTTTCAGCTTTAACACAGAAGCTCTGCCATGTTGTGAAGGTTAGCAGATTTTTATTTTCACGACAATGTGGCGTCATCTTCGCTGGGGTGTTTTCCTGTGCTTTAGCGTTTCTTTGTTCACACCTTGCAGCAGTTTCTGTTTCACAGTAAGTGCTTTGTTTGCTATTAATACCTTATTAGGTAATAGGAGATGACCCTAATAGGGGCTCTGGTTTGGCAGCTAAGATTTTTGGTCTTGCTTCTGTGTGTTTATTCAGGGCCTTGTCAAAGGAATGACTCTGAACTGATGAAGTGTCTTTTATCCGAGGATGTTTTCTTCCTCAGGTATATTCTTCTAAATGGATCATCGTTTCTGAAGTTTTGGGGAGGCCGTAATCCCAGATCTCTTTCCCCACAGATTCTGACTCACTCGAGTAGATTTAGGAGCTGGCTAGGCTCACAACAGCCCTTGTTGCTGGTAACACGGGATTGGAGAGGGTAACTTCCTCTTCCTTCCTGCCCTGGACTAAACTGACCCTCCCTGTCCTAGACTGAGCAGCTGGGTGGTTTCAGGCTGCCTCCAGCCTGGGGCGAAGAAAACTCACTAAGAGGAGGCAGAGTGGAAGTGCCACCAAGGGGGGCAGCCCTGGCTACAGACCTGGAAGGGATGCATTCACGTCCTGTCCAGTTGAGGGGAGAACCTTCACAGGACCCAGAGTAGGGAGGACGCTAGGAGTGTGGCATTCCCAATCCAAGGAGGAGAAACGGCTAGCACTGTCACCTGCTGGGACGAGTGAGGCAGGGACTAATGTGACCTTCGGGCCTGGCTACATGGAGGAACTTGGTGTTGCTGGCCGGGCGGGGTCGCCCCCAGTGAGTGGGGACCAGAGGCACACTGAGCAGGTCGAGGCATGAGGAGGAGTAGGAGGCAAGAAAATGGTGACAGGTAATACAGCCTTTCGGCTTGTCTCCTTGTGAAGGAGCAGCGGGAGTGCACAGTGGCGGCAAGGCCACGGGACCGAGTGAGCCCATGAGCTTTCCGTGGCTGCTTTGGTCCCAGGTGGAGAGACCCGAGCATGGTTGAGAGCCGCCAGGAAGGATGTGCTCGAGGGAGAGAAGAGAAATACACAGACAAGAGGTGGTGGGGTGGGGTTTCCGAGGAGGCAGGCATGGGAATCGGCGTTCAGCAGACGGCAGGGCACAGCCCTGATATTAGTGCTTTGACCAGAGGGAGGGAGTAGCGGGCGGATGTAGACACAGGGAAGTTTGCTGTTCCTCTCTGGAAAGAGGAGGGGGGTACCCACCACGAGCTATTTTTCTGTGAAGTGAAGGTGAGAGCAACTGCAAGAGAGAGGACGAAAGACACAGGATTCGAGATTGAGGCCCCTCATGGTACGGTGCGGTGTGGGGGGCCCACCAGGACATGAGGCAGGGGCGCAGGGAGTAGGGGAGCCCCGCAGGAGGATGCGGTGCCCATAGCGCTACCCTGGGTTTGCTGCCGGCTCGGAAAGCAGACCGTCGGGCTCGAGGTGGGAGTTTGCCAAATGGTGCAAAGAAAAGGCACCAAAGGGGCAAAGTTGTTTACAGAGCATGACAAGAGTGGTAATGAATTCATGGCCTATCAGCGCCAAGGTGGACACGAGAGGAAAGTGAACAAGGCAGAGGGTTTTAATTGGGAGGAGGTGCGAGTCCGTGCAGGTGAAGCTGGAGAACGGGAGGAAGAGCCGATCATTCGAATCTCTTTTCCGTCTCCCACCCCAGCATCTGCCGCAGGCCTCCTTTGGCGCGCAGGGTGCACGGGAGGTTTGCATGAGCTACCTCGGCAGCGGGCGGTAGATGGCGAGATCCCACGTGCGACCTGGGAATGGGTGTCCACGGTGGAAGTCAGTGGAAGGGGATATCCCTGGAGATGAGGAAGTTGAGGAACTGAAAGGCCACAGGACGGGAGGGGCCCCCTGGATACTCAGTCACCCAGCATAAAGGCATGGAGTGCTTCAGTGGGTAGCAGGACTCAGCCATGACCAGAGACTCTGATAAGCAAGGGCGAGTGAGTGGGAAGTTTGGGCGTAAGCAGTCAAGATGGGGGAAGATTGGAGAGGCTCCGGTGCGCTGCCCTGGCTGCTGCTGCATCTCCGGGAAGCTTCTGGGGAATGCTGAGAAGTGGACCCCTCCACCCCGCCCCCCCCGAGATTCTGATGCAATTAGGCCCAGTGTGCTCTGAGCATTGGCATCTTTTATAAGCTCCCTAGAGGATTCGTTGCGTAGCATGGGTTCAGAATCAAGAGATGTATCTAAGTAGCCTCGAAAGAACAGGTTTTTATTTTTACTCCTTGAAAGGCTGCAATAGTAGCAGTGGTCTAGGCATTGAACAAGATGACTCAGACTCCCCTAGACCTGACTCTGTTGATAGGGGAAATCTGTCACCATGGTAACTGGTGTGGGGGTCTGCCCTCCATCCTCCTGCCTGGGCTCTGGGTGAGCGTCCGAACCAGGGTCACAGTGGGATGGTGACAGTTCCTCAGGTGCTGCTCTGCCTGTGAGAGCCCAAAGCACGCAAGCCTGTGGTGACCCAGCCCACGCCGAGGCACTGAGACCTGTGGTGTTGGCTGGAAAACCAGAGGGGAAAACACGTAACAGTAAACCTTGGCTTGCGTGCCAACACCTCAGCGGTGCACGTGCCTGTGGGTCTCAGTTACCAAACATCTGTTTCTTCACGTGCTCTTTGGTCCCCAAATGATAACCTCTGTCTTTTTCAGGAGCTTCCCCTTCCAGCGTGCTTCATCACTCAGACCCGTTATCTCCTTGAGAACCAGAAAGAATCGAGGGGTAGACATGTAGTCAGGAAAATACCCACTTACTGGCTAGTGATGATGGACTAGAAGAAAATGTGGGTGTCCTTAAGTGGGCCTTCCATCCCTGCCCCAGTCTAGCTCCTGGGACACAGTCCAAACCCTTCCCTTGCCTCCTCCCTGAGCGCAGCAACCTTCAGTTCAGGGGCTTGGGGAGTGGAAGGAGTGCCCTGAAAGAGGGCTGGTGTTGATGGAAGTTTCTGATTGTGGACCAGCAGAAAGGGAGAGAACAGCTCCTGCCCCGGTGTCCCCTGAAATGTTGGTCTGGTGTCCCATAGCAGCTGGAAAAGAAGAAGTTAGAAAATCTCCCTCTGTTGGTCTCACTAGCCCAAGGACAGTAGCTGAGTGGGTGTGGCATGGCACCCCTCTCTCTAGCTGGGAAAACACGTGGACTCTTGTCCTCCCAGGTTGCTGACATGGCGTCAGGCAAACAGATTCAGCTGATCAACCGCAAGTCCCTGCGTGCTCTCACTGCCCAGCTGCTGGTTTTGCTGATGTCTTGGGAAGGAGCCGGCCACCTGTCTGTCGATGAGCTCAAGAGGCGTTATGAAACTACCCACAGTGCTCCCCTCAACCCCTGTGAATATGGATTCATGACCTTGACCGAACTTCTGAAGAGTCTGCCCTACTTAGTGGAGGTATGAATATTGACAGTTCTGTGGAGCCGTCTTATGAGAACCGCTGAACCATGTGTTTCTGGATCACTTGATGGTCTGGCTTAGAGGATGTAGAGCTGGAAGGGACCAGTCGGTCATTTCGTAGTTGAACAAACTGAGGCGTAGCAGGGATGTGGTTTGGGCACACAGGGGTTTGGGCACCTTGCCCAAACGAGTAGCAAGCTAAGAGGGAAGCCTGGGCCTCCTGAGTCTCAGGCTGGGGTGCTTTGTTATATACTGGCTGCAGTTTGCTACTGTTAGGGATGTCTGAATTAGATGGATTTTGTGGGGGCTCCGGGCGACTCATCAGTCAGGCACAGGTCAGAAAGGAAGGCTGGTCACCCAGGTTGCCTTTTAAGAATAGCACTTAAGGTTAGAAAAATCGTAAGACAATACTACAGAAATAGATAAAGCCCCCTCCACCCCACAAAATTATCAAAATTGACCCTAGGTGTTAAAAATTCGACCAGTTACCACCAAAGGGGCTATAAGATTGTTGAAATTTACGCCAGGACCAGATAGGTTCACAGTTGGATTTTTAACTGACTTTTAAAGCATAATTCCAACTTCCTAAAAACCATTCTAGGCCGTGTTGAAAGCACATAACTCACCACTTCATTTTATGAAGCCGAAGAAACTTTAATACCAAAACCTAAGAGTCCCCCAAAAAACAATGGTTCTAAATAGGATATTAACCAGTAAAATCCAGCAACATAGGAAGAGAGTGGTATACCGTTGTTACCAAATAACCATGTGATTGATAACTAAATAATTAAAAGATACTGACAAAAAGTCTCTCCTTGGCCAAACTTAGGCCAGGCTCCTGGGAGCCACCTTATAGACTAGACAATGACCTTGGATGTCTTAGTAATTTTCCATCCACCAACACCCCCTCCCTCCTTGCCTATACATCCCCACTTTTCTCTCTTGTATTCAGAATCGAGCCCAATTCTATACTGGGGTTCTTTCTTTTCCTTTGTTGTGGTAGTTCTTAAATAAAAGGTATTTTTCCTACTTTAACTACTGTGCAGTTCTGGTTTGTTCTCCAGTACCAAATCCAACATTTTCTAGAGTCTCTTGGTTCTCTGTTACATGAACACTGGTTCTAGGAGGTGTAAATAGATGATCCAATACAAGAGGCTTTCTGTGGCCAGTGAGGGTTGGGAAATATCCCTTCCCTTAGAGATTTTCAGTGTAGAGATTTTCAGTGTACGTTAAGACTCTGGAAAGGTTTCAGGTAAAGGAATTTGTTTACTTGAGGACAGAAAAGCTTTGGGGTTTCTTCCCTTAATGCCCCGTAAGAATACCACTGTCGTCATCCTGCAGCACAGTGTTCCTTGGAAGGCCACTTTGGGAGTGCGAGTTCCCTGGGCTCAGTCCCTGCTGTCTGATGCAGCTCCTTTCCCTCCTCACTGCCTCCTTGTTTGAGACCCCAGGTTGGCTAGTTTGCTTCCTTTCTGACACACAGTTCCCTCAGACGTCTGCCGCCGGCTTAGAGGCACAGATAGAACCGAGGTTTGCTCAAGGCGCTGCTTTCTCTCTGAGGAGATCCTTGGATGAACCCGTCCTCCTCCTCCCTGGCTTGTTGTCCCTTTTCAAGTTGACTTGGTGCCTTTTCATTCTCAGCTGGAGGCCCGGACCCCTGGGGGGCAAGGCCAATACTCTGGGAGTTTCTAATGCCGTCTTTTTCTCTTGAGCCAGGTTTTTACTAATGACAAGACAGAGGAGTGTGTGAAGCTCACAAGCCTGTATTTGTTTGCCAAGAACGTGAGGTCTCTACTCCATACTTACCACTACCAGCAGCTTTTTCTCCATGAGTTTTCCATGGCCTATACCAAGTATGTCGGAGAAACACTGCAACCCAAGACCTACGGCTACAGTAGTGTGGAGGAGCTCTTGGGAGCAATCCCTCAGGTGCGTGTCTGCCGAGCTTCTTGGAGAGTGTCTTCCGGGACAGCCCCAGGCCCATCTCCTGCACAGAAGGTGGAAATGCTGCCGGGTCGATGACGTGGCGGGCATTTTGAAAAACATACCATTGGCATAAATGAATGACTTCAGCGTTTCTCCTTCATTCTGCGAGCCTGTATTAAGTTTCTGTCTGCCAGGTGATAAGGTGATGGAGTGAGGTCAGAGCACCTGAGCAGGTGATGAGGCAGTGCGGTCGGCGCAGCCATTTTTGGGTGCAGTGAGGAGGGACCACGAGCTGGGCCCATGCCCGGGCTTGGGGTTCGTTCTAGGGCCGAGGTGTCGGGGATGCGTAGAAGTGAACCCTGTGACAAAAGGGGCTGTGTAAGCGGATGCAGGGTAGTGACCAGCAGTGTGGAAGGTTCAGGGCATTTACAAGTAGGCAGGGGCCCATCAGTGAAGCAGGAGCTCACTTGCGGGGGCCTTCCTCCTTCAGGTGAGCGGGAGGGCCTGGAGGGGAGGGCAGGGGGGAGTCTCAGGTTTGTGTGTGGAAAGCACCAATGTCACTGCTGCGACCCGGACCGGTGGGAGGGGAGGAGAGGGCTTGGCGAGGATCCTGGCCGTGGCCGGAGTCCAGGTGGGAGTGACACCCAAAGCACACCTGTGCGAGAGGGATGGGGGAGGCAGGGAGGACCTGGTGAGGCTGAGGTCGGGGGCTCGGTGACAGGCGCGTGTGGGGCGGTGCAGGGAGCCAAGGACCTCTGCTCCGCTCTTGATCTGCTAAGGACGTGGAGAGAGGACTTCGTTTTAGAAGTAGGACCAGGGACTTGCTTTGATTCGTCTCCATGAATCCTCTTAGGGTATGTTTACTAGAAAAATTAGTAAGGGCTCTCCTGTGAGAACTGTCTCCTTTAATAGACCAGAAGTGGTGTTTGGGAGATGGTCTTTGGAAGAGCCACAAAGCATATTTTTAAAGCTGGGTCTCACCGTTTTTAGACTACGCGTCTTCTTTAAGGGACGTGTTTCTGCCAGCTTCTATCCCTTTAAAAGCTAAAAGAAGCATAGAAAATTTTTCCTTGGCGTCACTTTCTAACTTGTGAGGTATTTCGGGTCAGCACAGTTGGTCACGTTCTGCCGGGATTTAGGACTTCTTTCCTCTCCTTTTCCATTGCTTAACCAGTAGTATGTCTTGTGTGCAGGTGGTCTGGATCAAAGGACATGGTCATAAGAGAATTGTAGTGTTAAAAAATGACATGAAAAGTAAGTAAGCACCCGTCCCCTCCCCGCTCCGGAAACCCCGGTTGTCTCACCGACTTCTCCCTCTGATGGGCCCTCTTGGTCCTCCAGGCCGTGTGAGTTCAGTCGGGCTCTCCCCTGTCAGTCCTGAAGACGAGCCCTTGGCCACGGAGCGCATCCCGGCGGCGCCCGAATCTTGCACAGCCCCGGAACTCAGACTTGGAGCAGGCAGCGATGGTAAGCGTGGAAAAACGGAACGAAGCTTGTGGGATGCTGCAAGTGGCTGGGAGTGGGTAGGGGGTGGGGGTGGAAAAGGACCACAGTGGGTTGTTTTCCTTTGTTAAAGTCAAGTCTTCTTACGTTTTCCAAAGCAGTCCGGCGTTTAGTTGGTACCTGAAAACCTGGCCTGCTTTTGATGGCATTTTATGGTTAGCGGTTAAGGCTCTTAAAGCAAGTGGACGCCCCTGTAGTGACAATATGTGAGCCTAGTTCAGATGTTCGAGGACAAAATTTCTTGGACACTTGTTAAAACGGTATTTTAAGACTATGGCAATAGGGTCAACTCTGCTGCACTAGAGGAGGGAGATCGAACTCAGCTCTGAATACAAGGGTGAGGTGGGCAGTGTGACTGGGTGGCTCAGTCAGTTAAGTGTGCGACTGTTGATTTTGGCTCAGGTTGTGATCACAGGGATTGTGAGTTCGAGCCCCGTGTTGGCCTCTGGGCTGACAGTATAGAGCCTGCTTGGGATTCATTCACTCTCACACTCTCTCTCTCTCTCTCTCTCTCTCAGAAATAAATAAACTTAAAATAAAAGTGGGGTGGGTGGGGATGTTTTAGTCAAGGAGCAGAGTGAGGGAGGACATCTGGGGTGGAGGATTGGGGACCTTGTTCAGAGAGCAGGGGTGCGATTTCTCACAAAACCCCGCAAGATATTTGCTAAGAGCAGACTTGGCAAGGACCGGACAGACATGGAAGGCCAAGGTCAAGGCCTGTGGGGAAGAGGGTTCCCCAAGGGCCTGGGCTAAAGTTGGATCAAGGATAGTCTTTGTCACAGGATCTCCCTGGGAAAGACTGGATAATAGTATATTAATAATACTAAGAACAACAGTGGCTCACTTAGATTTTATGTGGAACCTTCTCTGGCTAGAAGCTGGCTTGAGCTCTGTAGCAATTTTAACTTTATTGTAAGGGTTTTGGGTGGGTCCATTGCTGTGTATGCGCCTTCAGTCTTCATACGACCACGTTAGTCGCTAGTTAGAAGTGTTGCCGTGGCCTGTGCGTGTCCAGCGCCTCACGTGTGCAGCGTGTTAGACTTTCTAGAGCTCCTGAAGGACCTCTGCGCCCTCAGCTGTCATGCGTTGCCTCCAGTCTACAAATGAGGGACCCAAGTTCTGGGAGGTGAAAGGGCTTGCTTACCCAGGTTCACTCAGTTGGGGAGTGACAGACCGGGGTTCAGCTCTTCCGGTTTGGAGCTCTTGCTCATTTAACTACTTTATACACCGTCTGCGGATTCTTGTTTCTCCTCGTTAGAAGCCGATTGTGGAACCCCCCCCCTCCTTTTTTTTTTTTTTTTTTTTTTTGGCTGCGTCCCTTAGGAGATTGCTATTCCTAAGAACGGGAAATACTGGCTTGTGACATTTCCCTCACCAAAGAGTGACCAAGGCCTTTCTGTTAATGGCTTTTTTTTTTTTTTTTTTTTTTTTTTTTAAACTGAGAGTTTTTGAGTACTTCCTGGCCTTTTTCGTCCTGAAGGCCAGGAAAGAAGGCCTCAGGCACAGTCTCACGGTAGAGTCACACCTGCCTTCTCTGTCCAGGGCCCCATCAAACCGAGCAGGAGCTCCTCCGCCTGACCAACGACTCCCCCGTGGACCTCCTGTGTGCGCCCGTCCCGTCATGCCTGCCATCCCCTCAGCTGAGACCAGATCCTGTCATCCTCCAGTCTGCTGATCTCATTCAGTTTGAGGAGCACCCTCAGGCGCCTTCTGGTAGGATGCACTGTGTTGTCGTGGCGGTTTTCTCTGTGGATTAAAAGAGAAAAGAATGATGCCAGTGTGGTAAACGTTAGATGGAGGTGGGGAGCACCTGTGGTTTTTCAGGCACAAAAATACCTGCACTGATGATGATTATTCAGGACGCTGTTTTCCTGTCAGTCTTCCTGCACAACTAGGCTCACAGCCCGGGGTGGCTCAGGGAGCGGCAGGCCCGGACAGGCGGTGGGGTCGGGAGGGCTGATGCAGCCGGGCTGTGGACAAGGCCACGGGGGTGTGTGGAGGGCTTGCTGGGCGTGTGTTCCCCGCCTGCGTAAAGGGCAACAGCTCGTGGGCACACCTGGCCCCAGCCGCACGCGGCAGCCCGGTCTGGCCTAGAGTTGGGTGGCTGCCCCGCGTCCCTGGGCCTTGTGAGGCTGTGAGCAGGGGAGGCGGGGGGGCGTCTGTGACGTGAGCTCTGGGCTCTGCACAGTGATCTGAGAAGGGACGGGAAGCTGGCCGCCTGGAGCACTGACCTGGTGCCGGCCCCGCGTGTCCCCCTTGTGCCTGACCCCACACTTGGGCTCACAGGCATGTTCATGCTTCACCAGAACCACAGCCTTGCAGGGCAGGTGACGAGGGGTGCAGCTTGGGCTGCCACTGGAGACCACGCTGGCCCCAGGCTGCTGGACTGGGAAGTGGCTGAGCCGGGATTTGAACCCCAGCCTTCTTGTCTTGCTTCTGTATCACCTGGCCTCCACAGAGGATGGCCCACCGCCTCTGTCGAGGCCCTTCCCTTGTCGCCTTTGTCTATCACGAGTTCTTCTCCGCTCTGTGTACTGTTTCCGGGGAACGCCAGGCACAGCCTCGTGTTGCCCGGTGAAAGAACTGAGGCTGTTTATCTGGAAAGTGGGAGGGGAAACATACACGTGGCTCTTGCCCCTAGAAGGTGTGACCTGTGACAGAAGCAGGAGCGTCTGTCCGTCTCAAGGAGGCACAGCTAGAGAGGCGTATGGTGGATAGTAACGCTTCCGTGGGGTTGTGGCCGTGGTGCATTTAGTAAATGTGGGCTCCCCCATGCGCGCGTGACGAGGGGCACAAATGTAATTGCAGTGGCGTCTGCTGTTGTCCTGAGTGTCGGCCTGAGCAGGGAGCCGGGGCTCTGCATCCCGACTCTCACTCTCTCCTCTCTGTGCCTTTGGTGCGAGAGCCCCTTACACACGCAGGGGGCTCTCTTCCAAGCAAAACTGGCCCTGTGTGTATAGCGGGCCAGATGTTTGAGGCTCAGCCAGAGAAAGAGCAGCCTGTAAACACTGCTGGAAAAGTGGCTGTGTTTCAGTGTCTGGGTACTTGAGAGTGATCCCGACTCTGCAGCTCTCTCCCTGTCTCTGCCCACCTTAGGTCCACGCAGAGTGCTGTCCTCTGTCCGTGGAAGGGCCCGGGGCTTCCTGACACTGAAATCCCTCCTGGTGTGAGAGTGTTCGGGTCCCAGGAGGCTGGTGGGTCTTTCCCTGACAGAGAGAATGATTGGGCAGAGGATCCAGAGTGGGGAAAAAATGTTTCTGAACCATTGGCTGTTGAGTTCTGGCCAAAATGAAGTTCTTTAAAACCTGCTCATTCCCGGGAGAGCCGATGTGCAGTTTATAAAATACGTGACTTTAAGTGACTCAGAGTGACCACATAGCTGGTACGTACATTGTGACCTGGGCATGATGTTTGGTGGGTTGTTTTTGAAACATCTTTTGAGGGGCCCAGGGTGGCTCAGTAGGTTAAGCGTCCGACTCTCAGTTTCGGCTCAGGTCATGATCTCACGGTTCGTGAGTTTGAACCCGGTGCCGGGCTCCACGCCGACAGCACGGAGCCTGCCTGGCATTCTCTCTCCCTCTCTCTCTGCCCCTCCTCTGCTGTCTTTTTCTCTCTCTCTCTCTTAAAATAAATAAACTTTAAAAAAAGTTTTACAAGACATTTTTTGAGGTAATCTTAGAAACTAAAAACCAACATGTCTGGCAGGTCCTGGAACTGAAGGGGTTTGCTTTTCTGTGTTTACAGAAATCATGATTTTAACCCAAGAAGAGAGCATTGAAATTCCAGTACCAGTAAAGAACAAACACCCAGCCTCCGAGTCCAGCTCACCCTGCGTCTCAGCAGCTGCCCCAGTGCCTCCCTGCCCCTCGTCGGAAACCTCAGAGTCCCTGCTCGGCAAGGACCCCGTGGAAAGCCCGGCCAAAAAGCAACCCAAAAATAGAGTAAAATTGGCAGCCAATTTTTCCTTTGCACCTATAACCAAGCTTTGACTCGCGTTTTGAACATAGAATTAGGATGGGGAAACGCTGTCTGATTCTGCACACAAAAGTGGGTTCAAAAAACACAGCCTTTTCTGTTTGAATGAAAACCCCCTAGAAGCCACTTACTTCATCTTTAGATGTATCCCATAACGTTTTGTTTCTTTTACATTGAACACAGCCTTGAGCTGAAATGTTTTTCTTTTTTCCTCCTAATTATTTGGGAAAAAAACAACAAAAAAGCCACCCCCAAACCTCCTGGCATTTGTTAAAGAATTGTTAATATATTTTACCCAGTTTTTCTTACCACAAAACGTAATGATGTTCTCTAAGAAGAAAGCAGTGAGAACTCAGCTCGAAGGGAGTGGTTTTACTTCCCTTCAAGCCACACCCGTGGTCGAATCTTACATGTAGCACAAGATAGCCTCTGAGCCTTTGCTTCCTGGTGTTTCCAGACAGTCTGAATCAAGTGCATGGTGTGTCTTTGCATTGAAGCCTGCTCCGCAGCCTGTGCGTCCACACACGGAAGCAGAAGGGCGGGCGAGGTGGTGAGAATGTGTTTTCACGTTGGATTAGGAAGGTTCCTAGCTTCCATGTGACTTGTAAGCGTGCCTTGGTTTCTTTTGTTTTTTGTAACTATGTCTGTAGTTGACAAATGTGGCTTCATGACAAAAATTTTTAAATGTTTCCGCTTCAGGGTTCCACGTAGGAGCTTTCTAGAAAGTTGAGGATGTTTTAAGCTTCCCTTTTATGTTCCATTCCAGTTTGATAGGCATTGGGTTAAGGAAAAGGAGATGGCCTTGGTGTCATGAATTGAAAGTCAGCATCTGAATTCTAGCACACAGTGTTGTGTGTTGAGAGGCAATGTTGGGAAGAGAGTCTGATTTCCTAAAATATGCATGAAATGCATAAATTACAAATCAGAGCCGAGGGGGTGCATTAACAGGAGTGATACCGATACTCTTTCCACTAGGAAGAGACAGAGTTCTATCTATACGTGTGAAGGCCAAGGTTGATCATCTTAACCTTGTATTTGTCATTTTAAACCTGGTTTCGGTAGCCGGGAAGCTTTCTGCGCGAGTGCATGTGTGTGCGCGTCGTGTTGCCTCCGTGTTTTTTAAGAGTGTCCGCTTTTACTGTTACTTCTCGCTGTTGTTGGAAGCATGTTTGGTTGTTTTGTGGTGTCTGATGTTGCCCTTTGGGAAAAGCCAGCCTCTGAGGGAGCACTGCCCTGTGGAATGACCTTCGCCTCGAGGTGGCAGAGGCATCCGGTGACGGTGACCTCTCACCCCTCCTGGAGAAACCTGACATTTACAATGGGTTGTATTTGTTGGGCAAAAAGGCGGATTCATTCATAGAGCAGAGAGAACCTGTGGGCTTAAGGTCTTCTGCTACGGAGATGGTTTCTTTGGGGGAATTGTTCATATTTTGTAATTTCTAGAAGGCCAGAGAGTGGGCTCTGATTTCTTCATAGCCAGCATTTGCATAAAATGCCACAGAACAAGGGCTGGAGAGAGATTTTTACAAGTCAGGTTTTTGTTCCCCAAAATCTCTAAAATGAAGCCAGTGATTCTCAGTTCTCCACACATGGCCCCAGTCGAGATGGAACAGCACTGGAAAAGCCTTGCAAGCATTATGGCCCCTCTGCGAACCCTCTGGGAACGAAGGCATTTCCTCTACAGACATAGGACGGCAGGAAGTCAAATACAGATGTGCAATTTTTTTTTAAGAAGCTTTTAAACAGTGTAATAAAGTTGGTGTTGAGAACCTCAGTTGCCTTATCCTGAGACTTCTTAAGGCTGAGTTTGCACTCTTGGACTTAAGTTTTGCTCGCAGATGCGGGATTGACTTTAAAAACGTAAGAGGTACCATTACAAGTCACTTAGGGACAGTCTCAGAGCGGCTTCTTTGAGCAACAGACGGAGAAGAGCCTGCAGACGTACGCTGTCGTGGGAGTCTGGTCGAACCGAACTGCTCGCCGGGGTCACCAGTCAGCCTGGGACACGTGTGTGACTCAAACGGTCGCTGTTGGAAGGTGAGAGAACACAGCGAGAGCTCGGTGTGTCAGTAATGTACTCCACAACGGCCAGTCTGATCGTGATCTATTTTTTTATCCAGAGGCTTAATTAAATGATGGGACAAAATGATGTATGAGAATTAAGACAATGAAATTCTTTATTTCTGGGTGGAAAGATGTACCAGATTAGATTTATCTGTTTAAAAAAAAAAACAAAAACAAAAACAAAAAGGCGTCACCAAACCCCCCTTTCCCATCTTGCACTGTTTGTTTTGGATTGGGCTTGGGGGAAGAGATGTTTTTCTTAACTGTCTACTTTGTTTCAACACTTTCTTTGTGGTTCAAGTGCTGTTTTGTGTGTTGGGACCAAACAGTTGTCAATAAACTTTACAAAGCAAGCATCTAATTGGAGTTTTCTGAGTTGATGTGGGATTTGTTTGTGGGGTGGGATGAAAGGCCAGTCTAGCCCTCTCTCTGTGTTGGGTTCCCCCAACTTCTCACCCCTTCTGAAAAGTCTGTCAGGGAGAGCACATCAACCTGACATCTCAGCGGCCCTTTCCGTTTGGCACATGGCCCTGGACGGTGGCCACGCTGTTGGTGCTTCGTGTTCTGGACCGTCCAGGGTCTCCAGCCGAGTTCCAGGCATGATCACACGTGGGGCGAATGACAGTAGCCGCAAACCCCCTCTGGTTATAAGCCTGAGATAATCCCTCGGATCTCTGTCCCTGTGAGAGAAATCCATTTTTGCAGGCTACCTTGTTTTTTGGCCACTCCCTGGGCATGCTTTCCGAATAAGCCCATCTGGAAAAGACTTCTTACACAGATTCCACTGTGAAGCCCGTCCCGTGAGACCACCGTGACCCCTTGCAGGAATCTGAAAGCACCCAGAAGACACCTGAATGTTTGGATAAATTGCTTCTTCATGAAGTACAATTATTTTTTAAAGCCCAACATTAAAAAGCTCTTAAAAGCCCTTGGCGATCCTTTCCGAACATCTTCCACTGTAGCAAACCTTTGCGGAAAACCTTGGGCGGCCACCGGTACCCCTTTTGAGCGAGGCAAGGAGGTTTCGTGGGTCCGGACTGGGATTTGCGATGGGCACTGCCTCTCTCCTTGTGCATTTCCACGCGGTGTGGAGGCGGTGGCTTCGGAGATGGCCGGCTGAGTGAAGGCCCCCCTCTCCTTGCACAGGAGGTGGGTGTCGACATCTAGAACCTGGTTCCAGAAGCTTCGCCCTAGCTGTTCCCTTCACCACCGTGAGGAGCATGGTGCTCTGGGATTTCTCTTCCTGTTTTCTAGCTGCTTCATGGGGGCAGAGGCCGAGTCTCGGCTCAGGAGCATCCCTGCTGCTTCCCGTACCGGTGACCTGCCGTAGCCTCCGCCCACGCCATGGATTGGACGGGTCGCACGTTGGCCCTGGGCCTGAGCAGGAGCGGGCCCCCTGACTCGCTGCCCCATGAACCGGCAGTCAGGGTGGCCTCCACTCCTTTCTTACCTGGCCTGCACTCCTTTACCACCCGCTCCCACGATAAGTAGGAGATAATGGGCAGACTGCTGGTTAACAGCATCAGCGTCCCCTAATGCCAGTCTTTGGGGACAGATGCAGAGAAGACCGAGCCAATTCGCTTGTCTGCATTACTCCTTCCCGGGAAAGTTCTAGACTCTCTCCCTGGGAGGCTGGCAGCCCTGGGAAACAGGAGGAAATAGCTGGTTGTCTCTGGGACAGGGTCAGCAAATGATGGAAATGGCGAGAAAGAGAGAACCCTCCCCGCCCCCCCTCACTTTTCAGGTGCACAAGGCCAGGAGCTTAGAAGATCTCAAGTCAGAAATAGAGGGCTGGTACTTTCCTCAGCAAGGTGAAGAGAACAATTCCCATTTCCTGGGAAGGAAGGATTTGGAAATGGGGAACTCGGAGCACAGAGGAGGAAGGAGGAAGGACGTGGGTGGAAAGCAAGTGGTGGCTGCCACAGTATGAACCAGCCAGGAGCGCTGTGGGGGGTCAAGGGCAGGGCGGAGCCGTCTCTTCCAGCCACGGGAAAGCCTCTCCTAACCCCCTTGCCCGAAAGCCTTCCCAGATGCAGGGCCTGGCCTGGGAGAACCCCCCACTCCCGCTTCCCACCCTTTGTCTCTCAGGGTTTATTTTATTTTTTTGAATTTTTTAAAACGTTATTTTTGAGAGACAGACAGAGCGTGAGTGGGGGAGAGGCAGAGAGAGGGAGACACAGAATCCGAAGCAGATTCTAGGCTCTGAGCTGTCAGCGCAGAGCCTGACACGAGCTTCCAGCTCACAAACCACAAGATCATGACCTGAGCCGAAGTCAGATGCCCAACTGACTGAGCCACCCAGGCGCCCCCTCCCTCAGAGTTTCTGATGTCACTCACAGTGAGTGCAGGCAAGTGACCCACGACCCTGCCCTCGGTGTAGGCAGCCTCTGAATCTGGTGTGTGGCCCAGACGTGGGATCGGGAAAGAAATCCCTTTTCGCTTCCCTACGTGAGGAGGATAATAGGGTTTTGTACGTGTATGTGGACTCTGAGTCCTGACCCCACCGACCTCCCCTGTCTCCCCGCCCCCCCCCCCCCATCACACGTGAGGACAAAAGTCCCAGGTTTTGTTGGCTGTCAGCTGGAAGCCACCTGGAGGCCGTCTACCGTTCCCTGCCACATGGGCTCCCTCAAAATGGCAGCTTAGTTCATCCAACCCGGGAGGAGAACCTCCTCCAGTCCTCTAAGAGGGAGCCTCATAGAATGTGACCTCATCAACGGAGGGGCCTCCCGTGGTCCTTGCCAACTTCCGTCAGGTAGAGGAAGCAAGCCACAGGCGCCTAGGTGATCCTGGAGTATTTGACGAATGAGGGAGTGACCGAGGAGGAAGGCCTGAGACACCCAGTCGAGCTCCTGGTGTGAGAGGAGAGGGGTCCCGGCCCTAAACCTTCCGAGGGCCGGCAGCCAAGTTTCACAGCTGCAAGGGCCCCGAGAGACCGACTTGTAGTCCACACGCCTTCCACCTCCGCGCCGAGGTTTCCAAGTGGGAACAGGAGGCTGCGAGGACTGAAGCAGAGAACCCCCCCACTGGCCCCACGAGGAACTCAGGGCTGGGCATGTGACTGTTAGAAAAACGGGACAACAGGCCCGAAATGGAATTGCTGATGCTGAGCTCCGTGTCACCGAACCGGCACTTCCCTACCGTTTTCGGCTCTTCCAGAAATAGAATCCCAAACCAGTCCTTCAGGAGTCTCCCAATCGGCTCTGATCAAGTAATCTGCCCGACAGAGCCCTGTGGCCCCCTATTCCATTAGCTGCCCCTTCCCACCGCCTCTGTGCTTACCGCTGGCCTAGGGGGACAGAAAGCCCACAACTGTTCGTCAAGACGCAAAACCCGCCACAGCTGCTTCTCCTGTGCGCGGAGAGTCAAGGAGCCACATAGACCTTCTCGGGAGAGAAATAAACCTTGGTGGGCGGAGGGGGCCCCGGGGGCCGGCTAGCAGTGTCCTAGGCTTCTCTAGAAACGCCATGGGGCCTGGAGTGAGGTCAGCGAGAGGGCGACAGGGAGCTGAACTGTCTCAATAAAGCGGGAGGGCAATTGCTGATGGGGAGGCCGGGGACACACATGAGCCCCGTGGGGGCTGGAGGCAGAGCTGGTGGCAAAAGGAGTGGCCCATCTTCACTGGTGCGTGTGGCTGTGGTGCAAACCCGCACCCACCTCCGTAAGCATTCTGGAAGGTCGGCTTCACGTCCCAAGGCCTGTGCAGCTTGCCTTCTGCAGTGAGTGGGGAAAGCTGGTGAGTTCCCTGTGGGACTTGGCGGGAGGAGGGAGGGGACAGCCGTGGGAAGGGATGTGAGGGGTGTGGAGAGCTGGTGGGGGCGCGGTCCAGGGCACGTGTGACTCAGGGACCATAAGCCCCGGGAAGGTGCGGACATCTTGGAGAAGCACGGGGAGTGGGGCTTCAGGTGACATTCAGGTTACGATGACTCTTGTCGCCTGTTCCCCCGTCTGCTCACGGTCAGCTTCACGAGGGCAGGCCCCAGCGGGTCTTACTCTGTGCCCCAGGCCCCCCAAGAATCCTGGCGAGGCTTGGGCAGCCTTCTGACCGTGGCTCCTAAGAACCCGCTTTTCTTTTTTCTTTTTTTTTTTTTAATTTTTTTTAACGTTTATTTATTTTTGAGACAGAGACAGAGCATAAATGGGGGAGGGGCAGAGAGAGAGGGAGACACAGAATCAGAAGCAGGCTCCAGGCTCTGAGCCATCAGCCCAGAGCCCGACGCAGGGCTTGAACTCACAGACCGCGAGATCATGACCTGAGCTGAAGTCAGATGCTTAACCGACTGAGCCACCCAGGCACCCTGAGAACCCGCTTTTCTAAGCGCATCGTTAGTGCCTTATCTACCACGTGCACTGCCCCAAAGCCATCCCACGTAGTTCATGTCCCGCGAATGCCCCACTGTTCTCTCTCCATGTGACAGGGCTGGACGTGGAGGTGCAGAGCCGGGAGGCATCGTCCGGGCACACCCGGGAGGGCTTCGGCTGGGATTTTTCACCCCAGCGGGTTGACTCCACGCGGAGCCCTTCGTCGCCTCCTAGCTTACTTGCCCTTTTGCTAAGCCTGCTGGTCGGGGGTTTTGTTCAGATTTAACCCCGGTGAGAAGGCCTAGCCCTGCCCTCCTGTTTGACGTCCGTTTCCCCCACTGGAACGCAAGTTCCAGGAAGGCAGCACCGCCCCCGCCCCGTTCTTCCGTGTCCCCCGGTCCCTGCCGGGTGCTGCCTTCACCGGGGGCATTAAACACACGAACGAATGGAAAAACCACCTGGCGTCTGTTCCTCAAGCCGGCTTTCCCGAGGGTCTTGCCCCGCCCTGGCGCTCACTCAGCCCTCCTGACTCAGGACGTGGCCACATCCCGCGGGCCCCTTTGACCAAATTCTTAAGGTCGCGGGACCTCTGTGGATGCTGCAGAACCTCCGGTGTTCCTGCTGCTCCTCCAGTTTGTTCCCTGAAAGGACGGTGTGAGCAGGGGTGTGAAGCCGGGCGAACAGTGAGGCTGGAGGTGGAAAAGGCCTCGGAGGTGCTGGGCCTCAAGTAAAACGTTGCCAACTGGGCCCAAGCCCCAAGCCTTTACGATGAGGGTGGGGGGCAGGTGCCGGAGAGCTTGGGCCTGGGGAGCAGCAGCACGTTAGATCTGCACGTTAGGAAGGTCATTGTGGCTTCAGCGTGGCGCACGGGGTAGACCAGAGGAAGGGCTGGCAGGGAATCTGAGGAGTTTGTGGCACAGGCAGTGACGCGTGAGGGCCCAGGAGAGGTGACAACAGGCGGCAGAACAGGAACCACATAATCCCATCAGCCGGCCGCTGGGTGGAGCGTGACGGGTGCTGAGGAGGCCAGTGACGAGCCACCGCAGCAGATGAAGCAAAAGGTGACGGTGGTTACACTGGGGACGTTGTGGTGTGGACAGACTCGGGAAACTCAGGAGGCAGAAGCTAAGGACGCGGCAGTCGGGTGGGTGTGTGGAGGAACGGCCGAGTCAAGGTCAAGTCCTGGGACAGTCGTTCTTGAGATGGGAAACACCAGGGGACGCTGAGGCAGTTTAGGGTGGGGGTTGGCCAACTTTTTTGTAAAGGGCCAGAGTAAATATTTTAGGATTTGCCGGCCATGAGGTCTCTGTCATAACTACTCAACTCTGCTGTTGTAGCTGAAAGCAGCCAGAGACACCATAGACACAAATGCTCTTGACTATCTGCCAATTAAACTCGATTTACAAAAACAAGTGATGGGACAGTTGACTGACCCCTGATCTAGGACACGGCACATTTGACGTGCCTACTCTGGTTCCAAATGGAGATCCTAGGAAGCAGTTGGGGGAAATGAGTCTGAGTACAGGGGGGAGAAAGGTCTAGGTGAAAGAGAGACTCCGGGAGCAGTCGGGGGCCATGGCCATCTAAGGCCAGGAGAAGGGAGGAGCAGAATGCTGAGAGCCGGGCTTGAGGTCAAGGACGAGAGAAAGGAGACTGGAGAGAGGTCCTCCCGCATGGTGGAAGTTTCGCCTAAATGATGAGGGAGCGTGGGTGGGGCAAGCTGAGGGCAAAGTACAGGCTAAGAGCACCCCCAGCACCCCGCCCCCCCCCCAGCACCCCTTCCTCCTCCGCAGGTAGGACATGTGTGATATTCCTCAGACACTCCCGGCTACCCAAAAACAAAGGCAAGGGTAGTTTAAGTGCTTGCCTCGGCGATGTGGGAAACAAAGGCAAAGGAGAAATTAAATCCCCTTACTGCCTACAACCCACTGACAAGTCCTTGAAACAGGCAGAGCCCCCTCCCTCTAGAAGCTCAGCTGTCTCAGTGATGACACTTTGCTAGGGGCAAAAGGGAATCTCAGCTTAACATTATCCTGACTCCCCCCAGGATCCTGTAAGTCTACGTCAGCATAGAAAAAAATCCTTTGGAAACTTCCTTTATCTCAACCTCCCCCAAGATATATGCAGACAACCATACTCCAAGCTTATGGCCCCCTGATAGATATCTGAAGGGTCTCATGACTGAGGTTTTACTAAAGGGTAATAAATGGCATTTCCTTAGCAACAGTTAGCCCCTCAGGGTCCTGGAAACCTTGCTTCCAAATACCTTAGAGACTTACTCTGTCCGTAAGCCCCTCCCAACCTGAGGGTATTATACTGAGTTATGTGTCACTTCCCGTCACAACCCCACCACAGCTCTTTCTGCCCACTGGTCCTGTCCCTGTGCTTTAATAAAATCACCTTTTTGCACCAAAGACAGCTTCAAGAATTCTTTCTTGGCAGTTGTCTCCGGACCAACCCCCCCATCACCCCAAAATTTCATCATAGAGAATGGGACGTGTTGGCATTGTGCATCATAACACCCCAGGGAGCTACCGTGCGGGCTGCGTGGATTGGATGTAAATTGGGGGTGCCAGAATACGCCACCCCCAGAAATGCCACTTTGGTGTATGGACTATTTTGAGCTAAAGGCCCTTGAGAACCAGCAAGTGCAGGGAAAGCTCTCCTTTCGTAAAGGAGACCACCATTTATAAAGGAAATTTCCATTTGTAAACGGTGTCTCCTCCTCCCATACCAGGAGGAGGGAGAGTCTGATCCATGGAGAAGGCAGATCTTAAATCTGCGTAACAAACCTTACTAAACAACCCTTGTTTACCATACTTTTCCTGGCCTTCTACCCACCCACAGGAAGCCCGAAACCCCTTTTCCTTTTAGCCCAGATCGGATGTAACATGTTCTAAGGACCTCTTTGGGTTGTTCATTGCTGGGTGCTCCCATGTGTACCTGTGCAATGCATATGTTAATTAATTCCTGCTTGTTCTTCTCTCAGTCTCCTGTCTTTGACGAATCTCATTTATAGGGCCCCAGCTGAAGAACCTGGGATGGATAAAGAAAAGGATTTTTCCTTGGGGTGCCTGAGTGGCTCAGTCAGTTAAGCATCTGACTTTGGCTCAGGTCATGATCTCATAGTCCATGGGTCCAAGCCCAGCGTTGGGCTCTGTGCTGACAGTTCAGGGCCTGTAGCCTGCTTCGGATTCTGTGTCTCTCTCTGCCCCTCCCCGCCTCTCAAAAATAAATAAACACTTAGAAAAAAGAAAAGAAAAGGATTTTTCCTTCCCTTCATAGCTACGTGGTGACATCCCTGGTGCGAGGGGTCAGTGACGAGAGAGTGACAGAAACCAGATTGAAATAGGTTGAAGACCGGACTGGAGATGAGGAAATGGACATAGCATAATGGCGGACAGTGCTCAAAACTAAGACCGTGAAGATGAGCGGATGGTGGTGGCTGCAGGGGAAGACGGGAGGGAGGGCTGGCTGGCTGGCTGGTTGGTAGGTAGGTAATGGGAGAGATTTGTTTAAATTCTGGTGAGAAAAGAAAGGACTCTGGAGGCTGGGTTGAATGGGGATTCCACCACCACCAACCCACAGGGCATCGCTCAAAGGACTTGGGACCACTTCCTCATCTATATGTGGAAGTGATGAGAACATCTGCCTCTGGGGTTGATGTGAAGAGCCATAG
The DNA here is from genome assembly GCF_028018385.1 of Neofelis nebulosa. Classification (NCBI taxonomy): domain Eukaryota; kingdom Metazoa; phylum Chordata; class Mammalia; order Carnivora; family Felidae; genus Neofelis; species Neofelis nebulosa. Next base: position 32,700,735 of record NC_080799.1, read on the forward strand.
AGAAAATGCACCCGTAGCTCTCAGTAAATGCTTCTCTTGTGTTATCTTTCCTGCTCCAGATCCAGAACAAGTGAGTCTGGGTTTGCAAGATTTCCTGGCTTTGCAGGCAGCCTTGGTGATCCAGCAGCATCTTGAATTATTACTTTCTTCTGCCCTTGTGCGAAAGCCTGAATAAATGATGGGGTTTTTGTTTTGTTTTGTTTAAAACAAATCAATAGATTTGTTTTATTGGCTTCCCGCTGCCTCCTCCTTATAGCAGGAGCATAAGTCAGGTGTACCCCGGGGCTCAGGGGGATGTACTAGAGGCAGGATTTTTATGAGGGTTTCGATCTTCTTCGGCTCATTGGATCAGTGAGTGACTGCTCTCTAATTGGTCTGAGATCAGGCCTTCCAGACCGATGTTTTCTACAAAGAAGCGAGAGTAGCGGACCTTGCAGTGGTTTTTATTGCAAGAGTGGGAAACATCTGTAGAGTGGCTTGAATCGCGACCCCCGCCCCCCCACCCCCACAATTCCTATCTCAGAATGTGACCTATTTGAAAATAGGGTCTTTGCAGAAGGAATTAAGGTAAGGATCGACATGAAAGCGTCCTGGGTTTAAGGTGGACCTTATAAGAAGAGGATGGGACACAGATACGCATGCAGAGGAGAAAGCCACGTAAAGATAGATGCAGAGACTGTAGTCTTGAAGCCAAGGAAGACAAAGGAGTGCCAGGAGCCCCCGGGAGCTGGCAGCCGTGAGGAAGAATTCTTCCCCAGAGGCTCCAGAGGGATCATGGCTCTGCCCACACCTTGGTTTCAGACCTCTGGCCTCCAGAACTGTGACAGGGTCCATGTGTGTTGTTTTAAGCCACCCTGGTTGAGGTCACCATGTTATGGGAGCCCTGGGAAGCTCATACAGTCCGGCTTCATGCTTGGTCTAAGGCAGTGAAGGAGGACGCCTCATCCCGAGGCCAGCGTGGTGGCAAAAGGGAGTGGCCTGAGGCAGGAACACATCTGAGATGGCAGGAGACGCTGAGGGCACGTTGCCCACTGGGCCGCGAAACCCAAGGCTACAGGGTCCTCCGTCAGAGAGACGTTGTGTCAACCGCAAAGCTGCTGTGACTTGAGAGACATTCAGATTAACTTTTGACTTAACAAATATTTTTGGAAAAGGTGATCTAGGAACTTTACTTTTATCTTAAGGAAAAATCAGAAATTCCGATGAAGCTCTGTCTGTCCCCCAGGATGTTTATCGTGACATTTTTTTTTTTAAGAGAGAGAGAGTGGGCGGGGGGGGGGGGGAGAGCGGGCAGGGAGAGGGGCAGCGGGGGGAGGGGGGAGAGAGAGAGAGAGAGAGAGAGAGAGAGAGAGAGAATCTCAAGCAGACTCCATGCTCAGGGCGTAGCCCTGGGCAGGGCTTGATCCCACGACCCTGGGATCATGACTTGAGCCGAAATCAAGAGTCGGATGCTCAACCAACTGAGCCATCCAGGCACTCTGTGACATCTTGATAAGACTTAAAAAGTAGAAGTAGCCTAAATGTCCAATAGGAAGGAAATGGTTAGATAAAGTCATAGCCACAAGATGGATTACTAAGCAGCCATTGTGAATATTTATGAAGAGCGTTTAATGTTACAAACAGCTTTTAATGCCGTGGGAAAACGATAGTGATAATAATGCTAAATGAGAAAGGAAAACTGGTTATAAATGGTACAATATGATGCCAATCATGGGAACAAGACAAAACAAAAAAGCATTAAAAAAAAAAAAAAAAAAAAAAAAAACCTGGAAGGAAATCTCCCAAATGTCAGTGTGGTCTCTAGTTGGAAAATTTGTGGGAGATAAAAACAGAAAACAAACAACGTCCTTATCCTTTCTCTACTTTTAAAATGATTTACTGTGTCCTTGGGTTACTTCCACAATCAAGAAGAAAAGTAAAAACTTTAAAAATGCTGTGTACGTGGTTTCCATTTTTATTTTCTCCGATGGATGATTGCACATCAGCACATCTTGAGTTACGCTAACTACTTTAGGCCGGTCACGACACATACACACACGTACAGAGAGGTCACACGGGCTGTGCCGAGCTGGCTGTAGCAAATGTACATCAAGTTACACAGGTGGAATTATTAGGCTGGTTAAAACACACCACCGAATGATGGGACACGGTTGGGTCAGGCCACCTCTCCCGCCCGCCGCTGCTGTTTCCAGAGGTCTGTGTGTTAGGCTGGTGAGTGGCGTCCTGCTGGCAGTCCCTCCGGTGGTCCCCAGTGGGCGGAGAGAGCCTGGGTCAGCATCTGCTCTGGGTCCCCTCCTCATCTGCCCTTGCCTGGTGTTGGAGCCTCTGGCCCTCTGCTACCTCTTTCGAGCACTGGCTGTGCTCCAGCGTGGGCCCTCATCCCCACTGTGCTCCACACATCTGGGGCAGACATCACAAGGGAAGGAAGAGCCAAGAGCCGGTGAACACACTCCCGATGTGAACCGTGCCCAGACACAGGAAGGGAGGAAGCAGGAGACATAACCACAACACCACACACAAGCTCAATCTTTATGGATGGACCCTCTTGTCTCCAAGACGTCTGGACTGTGTGGAGCCCTCCAGAGCACAGCCCCTGGGAGAGGACAGACGGGGGACAGGAGCTGTGCCCATGTGGGGCAGGCCTGACAGCAGAGCTAGGAGGGTGGATGGGGGATGTGTCCAACATGGTGCTAGATTGTTGAAAAGTCACGACTATACACACCTGGGGATCATGCCCCTCTCCCAGTTCATTCGCACAGTGGGTTAGATATAGATAGATAGAAGTGGAGATATACTTTTTCAAGGGAGGGCCTTTCCTGGTGGTTGGATAAACAGTGAGACAGAGTCCTGGGTTTGGCATGCTCTGGGGAGGGCCATGCGACAGTGAGGGACTCCCTATTGCTACACTCTGTACAGGGCGGCCGGGCCCGCCCGCCACGCCCACGGCCCCTGGCGGCAGTCACAGGCTTGCCTTCAACCCCTTCCACCTTGGAGAGCTCTTGGGCCCCAGTGAAATGGGGGCTATGAAGACAAGAGGGTGGGAGGCGGGGTCCCCGCGGCCCCGGGGGCACCCCACACTGGGGGCTACATGATATTGCACTGGGTGGCCCCACAGCAATCCTTGATGAGTGCCAGCCCAGTCTTGGCCACTGTGGGCTTGCTAGGTGGGGGTTCTGCTTTCTTCTCTGCTCGGGAGCCTGCAGCAGGGTAGGGGCATGGAGGGAGAGAGGGAAAGAGGGAGAGAGGAAGAGGTGAGATGAAGAGAGCCCTGACCATCTGCATCCCCTGTCCCATCCCAACTCCTGGCCAGACATTTCTCCACCGCCACAGATCAGGTGTTGTGGAGAGCTGGCATGTGTTTTATATGGTTCCAGTGACTGTTCCCACCTCCCTGTGGGCCCAGTGGTGTTCAGTCCTCAGCTTCCAACCACAGACTTTAGCTCTTATCCTATTTGGTTCTCTGCCAGGTCTAGCACAGGGTCTGGCATTCAAAGTATTTGGTGAATGGATACATGGGAACTTTTGTCCAAGTTGTTTCAATCTGAGGGCTCCTATCTTTCAATTTTGGAAAATGCTCGTACATCATTTCAGATACCTCTACCTCTTGTCCGTTATCGCCCCTTCTGAAATGCCTATTAGAAATAACTTGACCTTATTATTCTATCTTCCATGTTTTGGAAGACATTTTCCATCTCTTTGTGTCTTTGTGTTACATGCTAGGTAATTTCCTCAGTTTTGTCTTCCAGTTTATGAATTCTCCCTTCAGCTGTGTTTAACCCATTGAATTTTTACTTCCATGACCCTAGATGGTTTTGTTTAGAAAGCTAAGTTTTTGTAAACCTACCTATTCTTTTTTCATGCAATCCTGCTATTTCATTTTGGGTTTTATCCCTTCTCTTATCTCTTATTATTTTAAATATACTTACTTTATTGTCTCTTGTAGATAGTTTGTTATTTCTGGTTCTTGGGAGGACAGACATTCTCTTGGTGACTCCACTCATAGTGGTTCATTTATTCATGGGTTTTAAATTTTTATTGAGAGCTCATCTTCACGGAGGTTGTTTTATCTATGGGTTACATATTATGGGATACAGAAGGGTCCCTACTGAACAGTATTGCATTTGCTTTGTTGAGATTAGAGGTTTCACTGTTGTTTTTTTCTTTTTTTAAGTTTATTTATTTTGAGATGAAGAACACAAGTCAGGGAGGGGCAGTCAGAGAGGGAGAGGGAGAATCCCAAACAGGCTCCAGACGCCAGCTCAGAGACCAATGCAGGGCTCAGACTCACAAACTGCGAGATCATGACCTGAGCCAAAGTCAGATGCTTAACTGACTGAGCCACCCAAGTGCCTCTTCTCTGGCTTTATATTAGTTTCAAATTTTCAACTTTGGATCCCAGCACTAGATGAATAGTGTAAATTTGGACATTTGGCCCCTTGCATGGGGTGAAGGCTTGGTGTTTCGATTTCTTGCCAGACTTTTTGCTATCCAGCACCATGTATAGAAGGCAAGTTTCCTTGCTCCTTCTCCACATGGTTAGGTGGAGTTTTTCTAATTTGCCTTTCACAGAAGAGACAGGCCCCTGAGGATGCTGGATTTTGGTAGGGACTATGTGCCTTGGGATATTAAGGGCCTGCAGAATGGACCTTCTTCTTTCTTTATTCCCTCACATTCCACAACCATATTTCATGGGATGTTAATAGCTGGTCAGGAAAAACTGAGTTTGTGGCCATAGTAGATGGTGGCGGCCTTTGGGTTTTGTCTTCCTAGCAAGATTTCCAGTCCCTTCACCTCTGATAACAGTACATGTCCCTGTGGCTACAGGAGTGGGCATGCAATGCAGAGCGGGCCAATCACAGCATCCCACCCTGATACCAGTGATGGCCTAGGAAGTAGGAACACGATCCAAGAAGGGCCAATCAGAATATTCCTCTGAGACTGATGTGTTTGGGTATGAGGAGAAAGAACAGATGGTATTGCTTTGCTGCTCCTAAGTTCTGGTTCTGGAATTCGGGCCCCATGAAGAAGCCTGTGTAATAGGAGAAAATGCAGAGAGGGGCAGAGATAAGAAAAGGCAGGAAAGCGAGGGCATTCTAACAGCATCCAGCCCCTGAAGCCCCCTTTTTGCTACGGCCAGTTTGAGTAGGGCATCTGTTTCTTATAACAGGTCATTGACAGCAGGACCTGTTACCACTTTTATATGCTAATGGACACTGGCACCAGAGGGTCAGATAGGTAGCACTTCCCACACTGGTCTCACACGGAACCCTTTTTGCTCTGAGTGTCAACAGAGGCCAGAGCTCCCTGAGCCTCAGCCCCCACCTTTTGGCCTCAGTGGCCACACAAATCCTTCTGAGAAACCCACCAAGCCGGGGGAGCCTGGGTGGCTCAGTCGGGTAAGTGTCGGACTTCGGCTCACGTCATGATCTCACAGCTCGCGGGTTCGAGCCCCGCGTCGGGCTCTGTGCTGACAGCTCAGAGCTGGAGCCCACTTAGGATTCTGTGTCTCCCTCCCTCTGCCTCTCCCCCGCTCAGACTGTCTCTCTTAAAAATATTAATAAACGTTAGGGGCGCCTGGATGGCTCATTTGGTTGGGTGTCCGACTTCGGCTCAGGTCATGATCTTGCGGTTTGTGAGTTTGAACTTCGCGTCGGGCTCTGTGCTGACAGCTCAGAGCCTGGAGCCTGCTTCGGATTCTGTGTCTGCCTCTCTCTCTGCCCCTCCCCCACTTGCACGCTGTCTCTCAAAAATAAATAAAATGTTGGGGCGCCTGGGTGGCTCAGTCGGTTGAGCGTCCGACTTTGGCTCAGGTCACGATCTTGCGGTCTGTGAGTTCGAGTCCCGCGTCGGGCTCTGGGCTGATGGCTCAGAGCCTGGAGCCTGCTTCTGATTCTGTGTCTCCCTCTCTCTCTGCCCCTCCCCCGTTCATGCTCTGTCTCTCTCTGTCTCAAAAATAAATAAATGTTAAAAAAAAAATTAAAAAAAAAAAAATAAAATGTAAAAAAAAAATAAAATAAAAATAAATAGACATTAAAAAAAAAGAAACCCATGAAGCCTGTGATTGGTAAGGGGACAGCTGCCACCATGACCAGCTGCACAGTTCGTGCAAAGTGACAATGCGGGGCCCCTTATTCCCGAACTATTAGGAATCTCAAGAGAGCAACAGCAGAACATGAAAGCGAGCACAGCGCCCCCTTCCAGGCATCGGGGCCTGAGCAACCTGACAGCAACCTTGCCCATGAAGCCGGCCCTGCCCACTGCCGTCCTGCACCCAAGGTTGCTCTCTAGATAGCATTTTGTTGTTCCCCCTCTGGCTCCCGGACCTCTTTTAAATCTCCTTTTCTCTTGGATGGGGGGAGGACGAGGAATAACATGTGCACTCACTGGCTGGAGATTTGGTTACTTTATCTAGAGGTTTTAACTTGATTCTCAGGAAATCCGCCATTTCCTTGTCTTCTTCTTGCTCCCTGTGGACATAGGTGTGTAAAGACAAGAGAAGAGTAAAGTAAGCAAGGAAAGCATTAAGGAACCGAGGGAATGAGGCAAGAGGTCAAGTGTGTGAGACCACGTGTCGGGCTTCGTGGCTGGTGCCGGTACGCTGTGTGTTGGGTGTGGCTGGGGCATCTATGTTGCCCTGGGTTCTGTGTGGCGGGTGTGCATATGTTGTTGTGTGTTACGCGTATATGGCGTGTGCATGTTCTGTTTCATGAACTTGCTCAGAAGCACAGACACTATCAACAATGGAGTAACTGTCTCCCTGGGGCCAAGGTGAGATCCCAGCACAGAAGCAGGGACATTATAAGACTCAGCCTCTGCTGAGGGTTCTGTGAGCTGAGGAACACCCCCTCCTGACCCTGTACCTTTGAGTCACCCTAGACATCTGTGCTCCCATGAAGTTCATGGCCAGAGTCAGAAAGCAAGTCACCTGAACTCTTCCGAGGGTCACCAGGAATGAAGGCAGCGTTCCTCAGCTTGGCTGAGCCAGGCAAGGTGCATTCCAGGCCTCGGAGGACCCAGGAGGACACAGACAATAAAGAAGTTGCCTTCTGGGTTGAAGGAGGCCCTGTGAGCCTCTCTCCTTGCAGAGGGCTCCAAAGGCCCTGCTCCAGGACAAAAATATTCAAGAATCAGCATTCACATCTTTTCTATGCGGGCCTTGTCAGGGGACTGCAGGTGCACCAGGGCTCCAGCGCCCACAGATTTCCAGAAAGAGTGGCAGGTGCATCTGCAAATAGGAGACTGAGGGCTAGGAAGGGGCACTGGAGCCACCAAGGGGAGGATAAAGAATGAAGCTGGGAAGTGGAGAGGGCAGGGAAGGAAGCAAGTCAGTACAGGGGGCAGGGTTTCTGCAGAAACCCGATGGAAGTTTCCGGAAGGTGCCTTGATGAAAAGTTTGCCTTGGGAGAAAGGTCAGTGAAGAGAATGTGTAGGAAGCTCTGCCATGTGTTATGTGACGTAATTTTTGCCCCGTCACCTCCTCGAATAACACTGACTTAAGACCCAAAGGCCTTTGCAAGACTTTTTTGGAGCTGGATTCCAGTTTCCTTTGAACATGAAACAGGTCCTCAGGCCACAAGGCTGGCGATTCATTTGGATCCAGTGTTTGGGAGCATTTGCTGAGGCCACACTTGTCAGGCCAGACTGGGAGACCCTGCAGCAGAAGGTGGGCTTAGGAGGAAGCCGAGGCCTGCGTTCCAGCAGTCTGGTGCGCGGGGACAGGAGCCCACACTCACCTTAGCCGCTCGACCTCCGCATCATCCACCAGAAAGTCTCTCTTCTGCACCAGCTTGTGGATCTTCTGGATTAGCTCATCCTCTCTCTGCTTCTGCAGCTTGGTCTTTTCTTTTTCTGGGAAGGAGAAAACACCGGCAAAGAAAACAATCGAGTGTCTCTGCTGAAAGCACGTGAGTCCAGGGGCCAGGGTTAGTGACCAACCAGGTCACTCGCTGAGGGAACTTGAAGAAGCAAGGGGACCTCCTCAAGCCTCAGTTTCCTCTCCTGTAAAAACACACGGAGGGGCTTAAATGCAGTGGTGTTAAGTAAGTGGCTTAGCAGAGAGCCAGGCCCGTGGTGAGCACGCAGTCAAGGGTAACGGTGCAACGAGTCGGGTCCTGCGCAGGGCAAAGGGGTCGGAGGGCTCGGGCTGGGGTGCGGGAGGGAACGGCTCTACAGCCAGGGCAACCCAGTCTGCAGATGGAAATCATCCACGCTAATGGCATTAGCCCTATCCCAGATACCCAGGGCTAGAAGGCCAAAGAGAAATCCAAAGACCCCAGGGCTGGAGAGGATGACTGAGAAAAGTAGAAGGGTAGCGCAGACTCAGAAGATAAAAAGGAGGGGGCAGCGGATCTACAGGCACCACCCACCTGCCTCTGGGCACCACCCACCTGCCTGCAGGCACCACCCACCTGCCTCTGGGTACCACCCACCTGCCTCCAGGCACCACCCACCTGCCTCCGGGCACCACCCACCTGCCTCTGGGCACCACCCACCTGCCTCTGAGTACCACCCACCTGCCTCCAGGCACCATCCACCTGCCTCCGGGCACCACCCACCTGCCTCTGGGCACCACCCGCCTGCCTCTGAGTACCACCCACCTGCCTCCGGGTACCACCCACCTGCCTCCAGGCACCATCCACCTGCCTCTGGGCACCACCCACCTGCCTGCGGGCACCACCCACCTGCCTGCAGGCACCACCACTCAACTTGGTGATACGATCTTTGGCTTGCCAACGTCACCCACCTACTTGCCAATGGGAACTGCCAGCCTGCCAGGCTCACCCTGTGCTTCCTGGCACCACACACCTGATCCCTAACATCTCCATGTGCTTACCCACATGACTCTCTGACTCCCTTGTCATCCCCTCCAGCAACCTCCTTAGCCCAGGCCATCTCTTCCTGGACCACGTGTGCCCTCCTAACTGCTCTCCCTGGCCTGTCCCCCACAACATGACTGTGAGCACCCATTGGAGACTCAGACGATCCTGGCTTGATGCCCTAGCTCCCCCTCTTCCTAGCTGTGGGACTCTGGGCATGTTCCTCAACCTCTCTGAGCAGCTAGTCTCTCAACACAGATAATCCTGAAGTTGCTGCAAGTTTTTAAGAGACTTAAACCAAGTAAAATAGGCTCGCTGCCTGGTGTGTAGCAAAGGCTCATGAACAGCCAGCTACTCTTATTATAAGCTGTTATTTTACATCCTCACTGTTGTTTTAATGACTAAATGCCCACTTCTTTAATATGAATTGAATCAGGTACAAAAGAAATAAATACTGATTTAAAGAAGGAAAAGCAAGTCTCACGGCATAAGTGTGCAAATGATAAGCGCTTCATAAATTGTAGCTATTATGTTCGTATTCCCATGAGTTTGTCACGTTCGTTCAATCTGTTTCCCAGCCTGGGCACTACTGATATTTGAGACTGGAGCATCCTTTGTTGCAAGGGCCGTCCTGTGCACTGGAGGGTGTTTAGCAGCGTCCTTGGCCTCCACCCGCTAGATGCCGTCCTTGGCCTCCACCCACTAGATGCCGGGAGTACCCCACCCCGGATGTGACACTCAAAATGCCTCTAGGGGGCAAAGTCACCCTGCTTGAGAACCACTGCTTTAATCCTTTCTAACAACCCTACGAAGGAGACGCTATGTTTACGTCCAAGGGGAAAGTGCCACGGCCTCTCCAGCCAGGTCTGCGCATCCCCAGCTCTGAGGCAGCAGTGATGGCAGAGATGAGACATCTTGGCTTGTCCCAGAGAGGCCCTCAAGGCAGGGAGGGCCCTGGAAGTCTCCCCAACCAGTCACCTGCACCCACCATGGGGAGCTGGTGAATGATGCAACTCTGGCTGGAGAAGTGTGAATTTCTTGGCCATTCAGTGATCTCTTTCCTCAATACCTTTGTTGATGTGTTGCCGGGAGCATTGTCTCCCCTCCTCCCCCCACCACACCCCCCCAGCTTAATCCAGCTGGAAACCTGGCTCTGGTCCAGGGAATACACAGAAAGACTCAACAAGGATTCAGGGAAGAGGTGAGGAGGAAATCAGGAGAAGAAAGAAAACTTTAACGTGTGAACTTCTGCCCAAAGACTCGATTTCCTGGGGAATCAATGGGACCAGCGTTAAGGATCTGGGCTCCGTTGCCAACTGGTCTTGTGACCTCCTCAACCTGTGTTTCTCAGCCGGACACTTGATGGCATTTCAGGTGAAATGTGCTCTTCATTGTGGGACTCCCTCTGCGCTGTAGGTTTGAACGTCCCTGGACTCTGCCTACTGAGTATCAGTACTAATCTTGTCTTTATTTAAACTTTTGGTATTTTAGGGGGCGCCTGGGTGGCTCAGTCAGCTAAGCATCAGACTCCTGATTTTGGCTCAGGGCGTGGTCTCCCAGATCGAGCCCAGCATCTGACTCTGCACTCACTGTGACCAGCACAGTCGGCTTAGGATTCTTTCTCGCCCTCTCTCTGCCCCTCCCCTGCCTCTTCTCTCTCAAAATAAATAAACATTAAAAAAAAACTTTTGGTATTTTGTTCATCGTGGATTATGTGTGTGTGTATGTGTGTGTGAGTGTATTTCGGTATTTTAAATATTGCATTAATATATTATTTGCCCTGATTACTGAATTTTTGTGCTCCAGCTGTCCTCCTTATCCTAGTCTCAGTCCTGGTTAGTTAGGAACCCCAGGGACTATGTGAAACAAAAACCTTGCTCCCACCCATTTCCACCTGTGTTCCAGAGGCTGCCACAGCCCCGACTGGAGCCTCTGTGGCCTGGAGTGGCTCTGGTTGGTCCCGTGCTCACACACTCATATCTCTTTTGCCTCAGTGGCCCCCACATGTTCTGCTGAGCCAATGGTGGGCTCGGAAATCTTTCTTCCCAAGACGAAGAAGGCAACCCACGTTCGACCCATCAGAGTTCTCCTGGGAGGCTGAAAATTAGGACACAGAGTCCTGAGGGTTGGACTTTTGTGTTGGACGATCATGGGAAGGAGACAGGAGTGGCCTTGCTCAGCTCCTGTGCTAGAGGGAGAAAATGGAGACTGTGTCCAACATGGAAGGAGAGAGAGAGAATGAGACAGACAGAGAGAGACAGGGAGGGAGGGAACATTCCAACAGCTTTTCTGTTTCTGGTTCCAGACCCTTGCCAGGATGGGTGGAGCTTCATGCTGGTATTGGGTTGAATGGTTTCCCACCCACCAAAATGTCATGTCTACCCTGTTTGGAAATAGGATCTTTGGGGCACCTGGGCGGCTCAGTCAGTTGAGTGTCTGACTTCAGCTCAGGTCATGAGATCACGGTTCATGAGTTTGCGCCACATGTCGGGCTCACTACTGTCAGCCTGTCAGTGCAGAGCCCATTTGGGATCCTCTGTCTCTGTCTCTCTCTCTCTCTCTCTCTGCCCCTCCCCCACTTGTGATCTCCCCCAAATAAATAAAATATTTAAAGAAATATTTTATAAAAGAAATAGGATCTTTGCAGGTGTCATTAGCTGAGATGAGGTCATACTTATTAGGGTGAGCCCTAAATCCGATGATTGATGTCCTTGTGAGGAGGGGAGAGGACACACAGATGTACAGGGAAGAAGTCATGGGATGACAAAAGCAGAGACAGGAGCGAGTCAGCTGCAAGCCGAGGAGCACCAAAGACTGCAGGCAGCCAGCCACCAGGAGCTGGAAGATGCAAGGAAGGATTCTCTTCTAGAACCTTCAGAAAAACCATGGCCCAGCCGATGCTTTGCTTGCGGACTTGCGTCCTCCGAAACTGAGAGAGAATAAATCCATGTTGATTTATGCCACTAAGTTCGTGGGAATTTGTTAGGGCGGCCACAGGAAGCTAACACGATGGCCTTGGGCTCCAGGAGCCTCCCTGATCCTTCCAGTAACTGCCCATTTTGTGGTTCCCTAAGCTTGGGTGGGTTTTCTCCGCGGGATATAAAGTGCAACAGTGGACCCGGCCCGGTGGCTCTCCACCCTGGCTGCTCCTCATAATCACATGACGTTTTAAAAAATGACCAATGTCGGGGCGCCTGGGTGGCGCAGTCGGTTGAGCGTCCGACTTCAGCCAGGTCACGATCTCGCGGTCCGTGAGTTTGAGCCCCGCGTCAGGCTCTGGGCTGATGGCTCGGAGCCTGGAGCCTGTTTCCGATTCTGTGTCTCCCTCTCTCTCTGCCCCTCCCCCGTTCATGCTCTGTCTCTCTCTGTCCCAAAAATAAAAAATTAAAAAAAAAAAAAAAAAAAATGACCAATGCCAAAACCCCACACCAACTGAATCGAGTCTCTAGTAGGTGAGCGGTGTCGGGCCATTGCCGTTTTTTCTCCCTTCTTTTGCTGTTTTCTGTTTGAAATTTGACTTCCTGTGGTCCAGTTTTATTGGGATATAACTCACATATACCATCACAGTTCACGCATCGAGATATGCAGCCATCACCACAGCCCATTTTAGAACAGTTTAATCGAGGCGCCTGGGTGGCTCAGTCGGTTAAGCGTCTGACTCTTGATTTCGGCTCAGGTCATGATCCCGGGGTCTTGGGATCCACGTTGGGCTCTGCGCTGACAGCACGGAGCCTGCTTGGGATTCCCTCTCTCCCTCTCTCTCTCTCTGACCCTCCTCCACGTGCGTTCTCTCTCAAAATAAATAAATAAATACATATTTTTGTGAAAGAACAATTTAATCACCTAGAAGAGAAACCCCACACCCACTTGCTGCCACCCCACACGGCCTGGCACCTGTGAGTGCTCCTTAGAGGAATGGTGCCGGAAGGACGACGGGCTCCCGCTGTACCCACCACCAGGAGAACAGGAGTGTATTTAAGGCCCAGAGAAACGAAGGTGCTACATCAAGTTCACCCGTCTGGTCAGCCTGGATTCAAACCCAGACCACGGGACTCTAGTGGTTCTCAGACAGGTGGCAATTTCGCACCTCCCTGCCGGGGTATATCTGGCAGACATTTTTCACTGTCACGACTGCGGGGGAGATGCTACTGGCATCTAGTGGGCAGAGGCCACTGCTAAACATGCTACAGTGCACAGGACAGCGCCCCCCGCCCTCCCCCGCCCGGCCCCAGCAAAGAATGGCCCAGCGCCACATGTTCCAAACGAGAAAGCATTTGGAACGGTGTCCTCTTCTGCAACGCATTCTGACGGGCTTCCTACTCAATCGTAGCTGCCACTTACTGGTACCCGCTGTGTGCCAGGTCCTGTCTGAGTGACCAGAGTAGGGGATCCTTTTCTCTTCCGCAGCGCATGTGCAGTGCTAGCTCGCAGCCTGCGGCAACACAGCGGCTGAGACATACTTACCAGACGGATAGAAGGGCAAACGTACTCAAGTAGAAGCCCATGGGTGCTTATCCGGCCTGGGCGGCTCCTCCCCAAGGCCAACGCAAGGTTCCTGGGCCAGAGTTGTGTATCTGCCTCCCATACACCTTTCCTGTGCACCTGCCAGACCTTCACACCTGCGCCTAACCCAGCCTGGATGGGCAGGGAAGGCTCTCTTGGGAAACGGAGCCAAATCAACCATGACCTAAAGGAATTGGTAGAATGTGTGTGTGTGCGTGTGTGTGTGTGTGTGTGTGTGTGTGTGTGTGTGTGTGTGAATCAGGACTCATTCCATATTCTGAAGCAAAAAGACACTTTCCAACGCAATACATATCAAAGCAGATATGATAGCATATTAAACAAGTTGTAAAAGAGATTTGGTAAATTTTTAAAAAAATACCACTTTCCCCATTAAATATTTGTGGATTTAGAAAAGACCATCGTGGCTCATAAAACGGTACTTAGGTTACAAGGTAATAGGTTTATTACTGTCATTTTAAAATGAATTAATATATAAATATGTTACAAGGATGGGTAGGAATGTGTTGAGTTACTGACAATAACAACGGGAATAATTTATTAAGCACTTGTTATAGGATGGGAGCTGTGGTTAGCACCGTATATGGTTTTTCCCTCAGTCCGTCTCACAATGATCCTATAAAGTAGATACCACTATTGTCCCAGTTGACAGGTGACAAAATCGAGTTTTAGTGGAGTCACTCGCTCAAGGTCATGTCATTAATAATCGACAGATCTAGGTTGAACCCCGAAGTCAGAGCTTGTAAAAATACCACACTCTACCTGCCCCCAAATAGAACAGTAACAATCGTTAATACTTACCGGACTTTTGGGGCGCCTGGGTGGCTCAGTCGGTTAAGCATCCGACTTCGGCTTAGGTCATGATCTCACAGTTCATGAGTTCAAACCTCACATTTGGGCCCTCTGCTGTCAGCATGGAGGTTGCTTCGGGTCCTCTGTCTCCCTCTCTCTCTGCCCCTCCCGCCGCCCCTCTCTCAAAGAAATAAACATTAAAAAAAAAAATACGTACTGGATTCTTAACCTTTGGGCCAGATATGAAGCTAGGCTCGTGGCTTGCAATGTTGTGTGTATCACAATGAGATTTATACCCAGCAAGTTAAGAGCTATACCTACTACTACCCCATTTCCGGAAGAAGGGAAACTGAGCCTCAGATAAAGTGACTTTCCCAAGGTCAAAGAGCGGGCCAGAATTAGTACTTGAACCTGGATCCCCCTGATGTGGAGGACTGCACTGCAAGAATGGGGCTGCGGTAGAAGAGACGAACTCTGTCTTCCAGACCCAAGGGGCACCGACAGGGCCAGCCAGAGGACTCTGAGTGGCTCCTTAACGAGGGTGGAGTCTCACACGGTTACCTGGGATGGCGACCAAGTTCTGTAGCTCTTGTTTCAGGTCCATAATATCGTTGCAAAGCTGGATGTCATCCATCCTGGGGAAACAGGACACCACACCACAGCAGTTTACATCGACAGAATATTCTACACCCTGAGCACCACCCGGTTTAAACAAAGGGTTTGGGGGCGGGGGTTGTCCTTTGTAAAGGCCACACAGCCTCTTTATACAAGTTGTGCCTCAAAAGAAGAAAAACAAAACGTGCCTATTGTCACACGACTCAGAAATGATCGATCACTGTTAATAACACCTTGATGAGAATGGCTTCCTGTCTTCACGTCCTTGCTTCCGTTCCCTTATACCAGCGAGCTCACGCTGCAGATTCGGTGTTTTCTTTACCGGCTGTGTTTCACAATTTTAAGCATTGCAGAAATTCACACTATAGAGAAAATCTCCCTCAATCCTTTAGAAAAAAAACCCCATTGTCAACAGTTTGGTATATATTCCGCCAGATTTTTAAAAATGTTTATGCCTGTACTATAAGTTGTAACACCATTGTTATTCTACGAACACATCTTGCAATCCTTTTTAACTTCACAGTATATCTTAGGCATTTTTCCATGTCAGGACATGCAAATCTCATTTAAAAAAATTTTTTTTTAAGTTTATTTTTGAGAGAGAGAAACAGAGCATGGGCAGGGGAGGAGCAGGCAGAGAGGGAGACACAGAATCCGAAGCAGGCTCCAGGCTCCGAGCTGTCAGGACAGAGCCCAACGTGGGGCTTGAACTCACAGACCGCAAGATCATGACCTGAGCCAAAGTCAGACCCTTACAGGCACCCGTAATTTTTAATGGCTGTATAGTATTCCATTATACCAATATACAATGACTTATATAACCATTCCCCTATACACAGACGTCTGGGTTGTTTCTAGGATAAATTCCTAGAAATACATAAATTCCTAGAAAAATTAGTTCCTAGAAATGCAATCATTGGGTCAAGTGACATGAACACTTGCTTATTTATTTATTTAGAGAGTGGGCGAGCACAAGTGGGGAAGGGACATATGGAGAGAGAAAATCTTAAGCAGTTTCCAATGTGGGGCTCCATGCAGGGCTAGATCGCACGACTGGGAGATCATGATCTGAGCTGAAATCAAGAGTCGGACGCTTAAACAACTGAGCCATCCAGGTGCCCCAACCCTTGCATTTTAATTAGGAACTTCCAAATTGCCCTCCAGAGGGATTGTGCCTGATAGTCCCACCAAGAGCATGAAAGGATGGTCACACTTATGACCTCAGCCATCGACCGCATGTGCAATTTTGCATTATGTATTACAGTTTTGTAGGTGTGCTAGGATAGTAACTTATATTATGTAAATAACGTGTATACTGGATATCTGGAATTTCAGCAAATCAATTTATAAGGGCTGCTCTAAATTGTTTTAATGTTTATTTATTTCCTTATATTGAGAGACAGAGAGAGAGAGAGAGAGAGAGAGAGAGAGAGAGAGAGAGAGAGAGAGAATCCCAAGCAGGCTCCATGCTGTCAACACAGACCCCAATGTGGGGCTCAATTCCATGAACTGTGAGATTATGACCTGGGATGAAATCAAGAGTCAGACTCTTAACTGACTGAGCTTCTGAGGTGCCCCAGGTTGGCTTTAATTACCATCATATATAGATATTAAAATTTTTTATTTAATTTATTTTTTTAGTTTACATCCAAGTTAGTTAGCATATAATATAGTGCAGCAATGATTTGAGGAGTAGATTCCTTAGTGCCCCTTACCCATTTAGCCCATCCCCCCTCCCACAACCCCTCCAGTAACCCTCAGTTTGTTCTCCATATTTAAGAGTCTCTTACGTTTTTGTCCCCCTCCCTGTTTTTATATTATTTTTGCTTCCCTTCCCTTATGTTCATCTGTTCTGTATCTTAAAGTCCTCAGATGAGTGAAGTCATATGATATTTGTCTATCTCTGACTGACTAATCTCACTTAGCAAAATACCCCCTAGTTCCATCCACGTAGTTGCAAATGGCAAGATTTTATTTTCTCGTTGTTGAGTAATATTCCATTGTATGTATATATACCACTTCTTCTTTATCCATTCTTCTTTTCCATATTGATGGACATTTGGGCTCTTTCCATACTTTGACTATTGTAGATAGTGCTGCTATAAACATTGGGGTGCATGTATCCCTTCGAAACAGCATACCTGTGTCTCTTGGATAAATACCTAGTAGTGCCATTGCTGGGTCATAGGGTAGTTCTCTTTTTAATTTTTTGAGGAAACTCCATACTATTTTCCAGAGTACCTACGCCTGTTTGCATTCCCACCAGCAGTGCAAAAGGATTCCTCTTTCTCCGCATCCTCCCCAACATCTGTTGTTGCCTGAGTTGTTAATGTTAGCCATTCTGACAGGTGTGAGGTGGTATCTCATTGTGGTTTCAATTTGTATTTCTCTGATGACGAGTGACGTTGAGCATTTTTTCATGTGTAGGTTGACCATCTGGATGTCTTCTTTGGAGAAGTGTCTATTCATGTCTTTTGCCCATTTCTTTACTGGATTATTTGGTTTTTGGATGTTGAGTTTGATAAGTTCTTTACAGATTTTGGATACTAATCCTTTATCTGATATCTTGTTTGCAAATATCTTCTCCCATTCTGTCAGTTGCCTTTCAGTTTTGCTGACTGTTTCCTTCACTGTGCAGAAGATTTTTATTTTAATGAGTTCCCAATACTTCATTTTTGCTTTTGTTTCCCTTGCCTCCAGAGACATGTTGAATAAGAAGTTGCTGCGGCCAAGGTCAAAGAGGTTTTTGCCTGCTTTCTCCTCGAGGATTTTGATGGCTTCCTATCTCACATTAGGTCTTTCATCCATTTTGAGTTTATTTTGTGTATGGTGTAAGAAAGCAGTCCAGGTTTATTTCTCTTCATGTGGCTGTCCAATTTTCCCAACACCACTTGCTGAAGAGACTGCCTTTATTCCATTGGATATGCTTTCCTGCTTTGTCAAAGATGAGTTGGCCATACATTTGTGGGTCCATTTCTGGGTTTTCTATTCTGTTCCATTGATCTGAGTGTCTGTTTTTGTGCCAGTACCATACTGTATTGAGGATTACAGGTTTTTAATACAGCTTGAAGTATGAGATTGTGATGCCTCCTGCTCTGGTTTTCTTTTTCAAGATTGCTTTGGCTATTCGGGGTCTTTTCTGGTTCCATACAAATTTTAGGATTGTTTGTTCTAGCTCTGTGAAGAATGCTGGTGTTATTTTGATAAGGATTGCCTTGAATATGTAGATTGCTTTGGGTGGTATCGACATTCTGAAAATATTTGTTCTTCCTATCCAGGAGCATGGAATCTTTTTCCATTTTTTTGTGTCTTCAATTTCTTTCATAAGCTTCCTACAGTTTTCAGTGTAGAGATTTTTCACCTCTTTGGTTAGATTTATTCCTAGGTATTTTATGGGTTTTGGCATCAATTCCTTGATTTCTCTTCTTGTTGCTCCTTTCTTGGTGTACAGGAATGAAACCGATTTCTGTGCATTGATTTTATATCCTGCTACTTTGCTGAATTCATGGATCCGTTCTAGCAGTTTTTTTTGGTGGAATCTTTTGGGTTTTCCATATGGAGTATCATGTCACCTGTGAAGAGTGAAAGTTTGACCTCCTCCTGGCCAGTTTGGATGCCTTGTATTTCTTTGTGTTGTCTGATTGCTGAGGCTAAAACTTCCAATACTATGTTGAATAATAGGACATCCCTGTCTTGTTCCTGACCTTAGGGGGAAAGCTCTCAGTTTTTCCCCATTGAGGATGATATTAGCTTTGGGTCTTTCATATATGGCTTTTATGATCTCAAAGTATGGTCCTTCTATCCCTACTTTCTTAATGGTTTTTATCAACAAAGGATGCTGTATTTTGTCAAATGCTTTCTCTACGTCCACTGAGAGGATCATGTGGTTCTTGTCCTTTCTTTTATTGATGTGATGAATCACATTGATTGTTTTGCAGATATTGAACCAGCCCCGCATCCCAGTTATAAATCCCACTTGGTCATGGCGAATAATTTTTTTTCACGTATTGTTGGATCCGGCTGGCTATTATCTTGTTGAGAATTTTTGCATGCATGTTCATCAGGGAAATTGGTCTATAGTTCTCCTTTTTTGTGGGGTCTTTGTCTGGATTTGGAATCAAGGTAATGCTGGCTTCATAGAGTTTGGAAGTTTTCCTTCCGTTTCTCTTATTTGGAACAACTGCAAGAGAATAGGTGTTAACTCTTCCTTTAATGTTTGGTAGAATTCCCCTGGGAAGCCATCTGGCCCCGGAGTCTTGTTTTTGGGGAGATTTTTGATTACTAATTCGATTTCTTTACTAGTTATGGGTCTGTTCAAATATTCTATTTCTTCCTGTTTCAGTTTTGGTAGTTTATATGTTTCTAGGAATTTGTCCATTTCTTCCATATTTCCCATTTTATTGGTGTATAATTGCTCATAAGAAACTGCTATTATTGTTTGTATTTCTGCTGTGTTGGTTATTATCTCTCCTCTTTCATTCTTGATTTTATTATTTGGGTCCTTTCCTTTTTCTTTTTGATCAAGCTGGCTAGTGGTTTATCAGTTTTGTTAATTCTTTCAAAGAACCAGCATCTGTTTTCATTGATCTGTTCTACTGGGTTTTTTTTTTTTTTTTTTTCGATAGCGTTGATTTCTGCTCTAATCTTTATTATTTCCTGTCTCCTGCTGGTTTTGGGTTTTATTTGCTGTTCTTTTTCCAGCTCTTTAAGGTGTAGGGTTAGGTTGTGTATCTGAGGCCTTTCTTCCTTCTTTAGGAAGGCCTGGATTGCTATATACTTTCCTCTTATGACTGCCTTTGCTGCATCCCAGAGGTTTTGGGTTGTGGTGTTATCAACTTCATCGACTTCCATATACTTTTTAATTTCCTCTTTAACTTCTTGGTTAGCCCATTCATTCTGTGGTAGGATGTTCTTCAGTCTCCAAGTATTTGTTATCTTTCCAATTTTTTTCTTGTGATTGATTTTAAGTTTCATAGTGTTGGGGTCTAAAATATGCACGGTATGATCTCGATCTTGTATTTGTTGAGGGCTGATTTGTGTCCCAGTATGTAATCTATTCTGGAGAACGTTCCATGTGCACTGGAGAAGAATGTATATTCTGCTGCTGTAGGATGAAATGTTCTGAATATATCTGTTAAGTCCATCTGGTCTAGTGTGTCATTCAAAGCCATTGCTTCCTTGTTGATTTTCTGTTTAGATGATCTGTCTATTGCTGTAGGTGGGGTATTGAAGTCCCCTGCTATTATGTTATTATTATCAATGAGTTTCTTTATGTTTGTGATTAATTGATTTATATATTTGGGTGCTCTCACATTTGGAGCCTAAATGTTTATGATTGTAGGTCTTCTTGGTGGATAACCCCCTTAATTATGATATAATGCCCTTCTTCATCTCTTGTCACAGTCTGTATTTGAAAGTCTAGATTGTCTGATATAGTATGGCAACTCCGGCTTTGTTTTGTCGAACATTAGCATGATAGATGGTTCTCCATCCCCTTACTTTCAATCTGAGGGTGTCGTTAGGTCTAAAGTGGGTCTCTTGTAAACAGATAGATAGATAGATAGATAGAGCTTGTTTTCTTATCCGTTCTGTTACCCTATGTCTTTCGATTGGAGCATTTAGTCCATTGACATTTAGAGTGACTACTGAAAGATATGACTTTATTGACATTATGTTTCTTGTAGAGTTGAAGTTTCTGGTGGTGTTCTCTGGTCCTTCCTAGTCTTTGTTACTTTGGGTCTTTTTTTTTTTCTTTTTTTTTGTCTTTTCTCTCCTCAGAGAGTCCCTCTTACAATTTCTTGCGGGGCTAGTTTAGTGGTCATGAACTCCTTTAATTTTTGTTAGGCTGGGAAACTTTTGATCGCTCTATTTTGAATGACAGGCTTGCCAGATAAAGAATTCTTGGCTGCATATTTTTCCAATTCAGTACGTTGAATACAACCTGCCACTCCTTCCTGACCTGCCAAGTTTCTGTGGTTAGGTCTGCTGCAAACCTGATCTGTTTTCCCTTGTAGGTTAAGGATTTTTTTTCCCTTGCTGCTTTCATGATTCTTTCCTTGCCTGAGTATTTTGTGAATTTGACTATGATATGCCTTGTTGATGGTTGGTTTTTGTTGAATCAATAAGACTCCTCTGTGCTTCCTGGATTTTGATGTCTGTGTGTTTCCCCAGGTTAGGAAATTTTTCTGCTAAGATTTGCTCACATAACATTTCTACCCATTTTTCTCTCTCTTCGTCTTTTGGGACCCCTATGATTCGGATGTTGTTCCTTTTTAATGAGTCACTGATTTCTCTAATTCTTAAATTGTGCTCTTTTGACTTAGTCTCCCTATTTTTTTTTCTGCTTCATTATTCTCCATAAGTTTGTCCTCTATATTGCTGATTCACTGCTCTGCCTCATCCATCCTTGCCACCACGGCATCCATTCAAGATTGCAGCTCAGGTACAACATTTTTTATTTCATCCTGACTAGATTTTATCTCCCTTATCTCCACAGAGAGGGATTCTAATCTATTTTCAACTGCAGCTAGTATTCTTATTATCACGATTCTAAATTCTGGTTCAGACATCTTGCTTATATTTGTGTTGATTAAGTCCCTGCCTGTCATTTTTCCTGCTCTTTATTTTGGGGTGAATTCCTTTGTTTCATCATTTTTAAGGAAGAAAAGGAATAAGGTAAAAAAAAATCGAAATTAAATAATTAAAGACAACACACACACACACACACACACACACACACACAAATGAAATAAATGATGCTAGATCCTAGGTGTGTTTTGGTCTGGTTGTTGAAAGGAGCTTGATAAATTAGAGAAAAAAGCGGGGGGGGGGGGGAGGAAAATGAGAATTTGAAAAAATGAATACAATAAAATGAAATGATGGAAGTAAAATAGAATTCGAAAATTTACAAAAAGTAAAAAATATAGTAGAAAAAATTAAAGAAAAATATCCTTAACAAAACTGAAAATAAAAATAATTTTTTTCTCTTTCATATTCAAGAAAAGAAACGAAAGAGAAAAAAAAGAAAACTGAATAATTGGACCAGTGAACAGACTGAAATATGATTGAAATTACCTGGTTTTCCCCTAGAAGTCAAACTATGAAGGGCTTTACAGTACATAAACTAGGCAGGCAGAGAGACTTGTGTTCCTGAAGAGCAAGGTTGGCCCAGTAGGGCGGGGCTTAGTGTAACGACTTCGTTCTCCACTAGATGGCGCTGCTCTGCTTACTGGAGGGAATTATTGTGGGGCTTGCAGGTGTGTATGCGCATGCGCGGGAGCGGTAAAAATGGCGTCATCCACCTACCCAGTCTCTAGTATAGAAATCTGTCCTCTTCCCGACCAGCAATTGCACACCTGTCCTTTGCCTCGGGCTTCCATTACACCACCCCCCCCCCCCGCCCCGCTTCTACGCCTTCCGTGACCAAGCCATCAGGTTGCCAGGTGCCACCTCCCTCCTGAGTTTTATCTCCGTCGCGGCTGTTTCCCGACCCCTCCCTTTGGAGGGACTGCGGCTCGGACCCGCTCGGATCCTCTGCGGGAGGGTCTCCCCGAGCAATGCCCGGTGGCGGCCTCACCCGGGAACGTTTGCGGGACCGCTGCTGCTGCCAAAGCCCAGAGACCTCAGCCGGGTTCCAACCCGCCCCAGAGAAAGTTCACGCGATCGCGTAGCAGCGGCGTTTCAGGGATCATGGAAAATCACAACACGCATCTGGCCCCAGGCTTCGCCCTTAACGACCTTGTTCCACCACCAGCAAATGTGGTTGTTCTCCGGCGTCTGCTGGGCCCGGGTGGCCACACAGCCTCGACCAGATGTCCTCCCAGCAGGGGAACTGCCTCTCCCTGTGTCGCCTGAGGATAACTGGACTTCACTCCGCACCTGGGGATCCTCCCTTCTCACCAGAGCCCCTCCAGGTAAGGAGCTGCGGAGTTTCAGACTCTGCCCTCCCCTGTTTGTAGAGTCTTAATAGAATTTCAACCCTCTCCTTTCTCCTTTCTCCCTTTTAGTTCACTCCCTGAGGCTGTTTCCACTTTTCCATTTTCTCTCCAGCTGCTGTTGGGGGGGGGGGGGTGTGTGTCTTTTCCCAAACTCTCCCCCGTCTCTGTCCTCTCTCCACAAGCAAAAACAGCTCCCTGATCTCCACAGCTTCTCTCTCCCCCAGTTCACCTCTCTGCACTGCATACCTGCTGAATTCTGTGGTTCAGGTTGTGTAGATTGTTGTGTTAATCCTCAGATCACTCTTCGAGGTGTGCAGGATGGTTTAGTGTTGATCTGGCTGCATTTCATGGATGCGAGACGCAAAAAAACTTCCATGCTGTTTGCCATCTTGGCTCGTCTCCCAGCCCCCTATCTTGATTACTTAGGGGGGGGGGTTTCAAGTTGGGTTTTTTTGGGGGGTGCTATTTTAGCTACTATTGGATGCACACGGATTCACATAAGGCTTTTTCTTCATGTTGGATTTTTTGGAGTGGGGGCCATGGATTCTCAGATGTGGTACCAAGGGGCAGAAAGTACTAGACATGGATGGCTACGGCCATTGAGACATATTTTCAGATCACTCCCCCGTATGGTGTGGAGGGGCTGCGCCTTCGTTCTGCAGGTGTTTATCGAGCATTTCCCATGCCCACCAGTGTCGTGGGCTCCAATCATGCAGCAGCCTCCTCTGCCCCCATGAGCCGAATTTAGGTGACAGAGGGTGACCACATATCTACTAGAATGTCACGTGCTCTGAAGAAGAGTAAAGAGAGGGGCCGGAGGCTGGGCAGCCAATTTGAACACATCATCCTACTACCCCAGGAGGAGAGAGAGGGGAGCGTTCGTGTTCTCCAAAGACTCGACTGAATCCACACAGCAAGTGTCAGTGGGTCCACTGATCTTTCTGCCTCTTTGCGTGGGTCCCCTGCCACTATTCAGAAGGGCCATCCACACACCAGCTCGGGTCTCCCTGCCCTTTGCCTGTCGAGGATCGCCCGTCTTACCCCTTCCAATCCCAGCTCCTGGCTTTCGGGACAAGCCGCAGGATCACGTCCCTGTTGCCAGAGGCCCTCCAAGCATTTGTCAGGCCCTGCCCTAAAATGTCCTAGCAGGTGGCAGCTGCCTCGAGTGAGCGTGGGGGCTCGCCAGAAGGGCACAGCCTGTTCCCATGGGCTCCTATCGGCGATTGTTCAACTGGAGGCACTCCAGAATCCATCTCCACATCAGCTGCAGAGATCAGGCTGTATCAGCAGCTCTGATGAGGATGCTTTTGGTCCCCAGGGATATTAGGCAACGTCTGGAGATGTGATGGTTGTGACAACTGGGTGTGTGTGGTGATTGCCACTGGCATCTACTGGGTAGAGTCTAGGGATGTTGCTAAACATCCCACAGGGCACAGGACAGCGTCTCAGTGGAGAATTCTCCAGTCCAAAGTGTCAGTCACGTTCACATTTAAATATCTTGGGTTATAACCATAGAATTGAGATGGGCTCTGGACTGATCGTTTTTGAGAGATGAAAGAAAGGCAGAGAGAGGAACAAAAGAGGGACAGACGGTGGTCAGAAGCCAGAGCACTGGCACCAAAATTGCTCTAGTGCCAGCAAAAGAGGCCGTGCACCAGCGACTTAACCTCTCTGAGTCTCACTGTCCTCACTTTTTATTTTTTTAAGTTTATTTATTTTGAGAGAGATCATGAGTGAGCAGGGGAGGAGCAGAGACAGAGAGAGAGAGAGAGGGAGAGAGAGAAACCTAAACAGGATCCACTCGCTGTCGGCACAGAGCCTGATGTAGGGCTCCAACAAACCGGGAGATCATGACCTGAGCCGAAATCAAGAGTCTCCTGGACGCTTAGCCTACGGAACCACCCAGACGCCCCTCACTCTCCTCATTTTCAAAACGGGTATAATAACAGTCCTGCTCCCAAAGATTATTCTGCATGTCAAGTGCCGAGCACATGCCTGGGACACATAGAGTAAAATGCTCAATCATTGGTATCTATTATAATTATTAGCTATGACAAAGAAGCAGACAGAAAAAGAGGGAAAATTATGCTGGGGAAATATCTGACAAAGGCAGCTAACGTGTCTCACCTTGAAAAATAATAATAATCTTTATTGGTTGTACTCTTCTATGTACAAAAGTTTTTTAAGTTTATTTATTTATTTTGGGAGAGAGAGAGCATGAGCAGAGGAGAGGCAGAGAGAGAGGATCCCAAGAAGACTCCACATGGTCAGTGCAGAGCCCGATGTGAGGCTCGAACTCACGAGCTGTGAGATCATGACCTGAGCTGAAATCAAGAGTCAGATGCTTAACCAACTGAGCCATCCAGGTGCCCCTCTATGAAAGTTTTAAAATGAATTCTGTTCTGCTTGTAGAACAGAATTGGGAAATACAAGCGAGTACCAAGAAGGAACCTAAAATTACACATAACCTTGACCTCCTGTGCACCCAGAGGCCGTTGTTCCACTCTGAGTATCTCCTCGTAGCTCATGCCAGTACTTTTCCTTTCTGTAACCCACGTGTTACAGAACACTTGCCCTGGGAGGCCTCAGCCCTCGTTCTCTGTCCTCAAAACTGCAGTCAGCATGACTTTGAGTTCTCTCAAACATCTTCAAATCCACCACCATCAACAGGTAAGGTGGAATTCTTGTGAAGGTCTCATGGGGAGCCATGCTGCAGATCGTCATTATTAGGCAGCACTATGGTTTTCCTCATGTTTCTCTCTTGTTACCAGCTTCTGTCTCTTCTCTTTCTCTCCCTTCCTCTTCCATCCACCTTACAGCCTAAGGAGGAGGCCCTCCCCACCCCAGCCCCATCCCAAACAATTCAGCTCTGGTCTTCAACTTACAAACCCCTGTTGGCAAAACCCAAAGCCTGGTGGTTCCTTGAACATCCCACCAGGAAAGGAGCTTGTACCCTCATCCCCCTCCCCAAGCTGTCTGTCAGACTATTCACCTAAATAAAAATCAAGTCTTTCTCTGGAAGATGGAGGGATGGGTTCCACCATTAAGGGAAACAAAAGGTCAACATTTATTGAGCATTTACTATGTGCCAGGCACTGTCCTCAGCATTTTCTTTTTAAAATTTTTTTTAATGTTTGTTTATTTTTGAGAGAGAGAGACACACACAGAGCATGAGTGGGGAAGGGGCAGAGATCAAGGGAGACACAGAATCTGAAACAGACGCCAGGCTCTGAGCTGTCAGCACGGAGCCTGATGTGGGGCTCGAACTCATGAAGCAAGAGGTCATGACCTGAGCTGAAGTCGGATGCTTAACCAGCCGAGCCACCCAGGCGCCCTGTCCTCAGCACTTTTTGTGCATAAACTAATCTGAATTCTCACAACCGTCCCATGAGAGAGGTGTTTTTATCTCCATTTCACAGAAGAAGAAATGGAAGTCAAGCAACGTGCCCAAAGCCCCACCCTGGAATGTGGCAGCTGAGGTTTAGCCTGAGCTTATGCTTTTGATGGCTTTGCCATGGTGTCCCTTCTCCATGTGGCTCCATGAGCTGTAGCCGACATGGTTCGTGGCCCATTGAACTGACCTTTGCTCTCCATCTTCCTCTCAGAGCCCTGATTTGTTCAGGAAGCAATGTCCTCAGCCACCAAGGGAAGCCAGTTGACTTCGTGATCTCAGGCTGCTATAATAAAATGCCATGGATTGTGTGGTTTACACAGAGAACGCTGATTTCTCATAGTTCTGAAGGGCTGGGAAGTCCAAGATCAAGAATTCAGCCATTCCATTCCTTGTGTGAGGGCCTCCTTCCTGGTTGGCAGGTGGCCACCTTCTTGCCATATCCTCACATGGTGGAGAAAGAGAGCATCTCTCTGGGGTCTCTAGTGTAAGGGCCCTAACCCCATTCATGGGGGTTCTACCCCCATGACCTAAGTACCTCCCAAAGGCTCCACCTACAAGTACCATCACATTGGAGATTAGGGCTTCAACATACGAATTTCGTGGCAGGGTTTGATGGGGGAGGAAATTCAGTCCACATCAATAGGTATGGCAGTCCCGTCTGCCTTTGCTGGACATCTACTTGTCTAGCTCCGTTGCAGCTGGAGGTAGCCATAACACCTGCTTCGGGCCAATGAGATGGAAGAGGAAGTCTGCTTGGGAGGGCGGGCTCCTGGGAAGGATGATGTGAGCCCCGAGTTCTACCCCACTCCTAGTCCTAACGCACCAGCCATCTCACTGTGGTGAGAGTGGCAAGGGGAAGTCGAGGAAAGAGCCACCCCGCTGACTCTCAGACCAGCTGCATCTGGACTCCCTGTTAAGAAACTATTAAATGTCCTTACAATTTAAAGAGTGACCAACTGTTTTGGTTTGCCTGGAACTGTCCCAGTTTTAGTACTGAAATTCCGATTTCCCAGAAAACCCCTCAGTCCCAGGCAACTAGGACCATTGGGCACCTTCGATTTAAGACACTATTTATCGAATGTTCTGTTACTCGCAGCTGAACACATCTTCAGTGATACATGTGTGCGGATACGTGCGCTTTTAATAAAACATACGTATGCTCTGCTCATTGCAAGCATCATAGCGTGACGTATTTCAATGCCATTAAATAATACTGTTAAGAAAGCATTTCAGTGGTTCGTGCAAAGCATTTTTGAAGCTTGGCTGGAAGTTCTGAATAAGCCACAGCCCAGTTCTCTACGGGAATAGAGCTGAGCCCTGGAAATCAAACTCTGCTGCTGCCAGCTCATTCCCAGAAAGAGAGAGAGAGAGAGAGAGAGAGAGAGAGAGAGAGAGAGAGGAATGGCACCTCCAAGAACCTGATTAATGCAACAGGGAAAAGACGCCAGCCGTGTCATTCTGCATCCCAGTTTTTCATGCTGGGACGATGGAGGAAATTGGTCATTTTACCAGCTCTGGGCGGGGAGAGGTGATCACGCTCTGTCAGAATAATAGTGCGGCTGCTTACAAAATATCTTTGAAAATGACGTGATCTGGAGCCTAATGGGAACCTACCAGAGACCACAGTGTGAAGGTAGACCACAGTGTGAAAGGAAAGGGTTGACTTTTAAAAACAACATTTATCTGGCTCCTTCTTTTATAAATTATGGATGTAGTGGTGTTGTTGGGATGGGTGAGAAGTAACATCCACCCAGAGATGAAGCCCTGGGTCTAGGGGAAGGGGCCTGGACCCCAGCCTAAGACCCACTGTCAACCTCTCCGATGGCTAAAAGAAAAAAATCTGTTTTTCTATACACTCTACACTTCTGATACCAAATGCGTGCAATTTTTTCCACACCGAGCAATTCTCCAATTCTTGGTGGACCCTGACTGGCTGTCCTACAGTTTAACTAAATTCTGATACTCACTGTCTGGGGTTAGAACAGACCCCAAGGTTAAGGGCTTCAGTCCCATAAGACCACCCCGGCTTCAGATGTCAGTCACAAGCCCAGGTTACCTGTACCTCTGACCAACTGGCCATACGTCAGGGGTTCCCGTGACCCCCCTCCTCAAGCTCGATACTTTGCTAGAACTGCTTATAAAATTCAGAGAAACATTTATTTACATTTTCTGGTTTATTATAAATGATATTATGAAGGATACAGATGAACAGCCTGATGAAGAGGAAACACAGAGCAAGGTATGGGGAAGGGGCCTGGGGCTTCTATGCCCTCTCTAGGCTCTCCAAACATCATACTTTAATTTTTTTTAAGTTCATTTACTTAGAGAGAATGCATGCAAGTGGGGCAGGGTCAGAGAGAGAGGGAGAGAGAATCCATGCTGTCAGCACGGAGCCAGATGAAGGGCTCAAAGTCACAAACCATAAGATCGTGACCTGAGTCAAAATCAAGAGTCAGATGCTTAACCAACTGAGCCACACAGGCATCCCAGTATGATCACTTCTTTAAAACAAATTAAAAAAAATTTTTTTTTAAGTTTATTTATTTATTTTGAGAGAGAGACAGAGAGAGTGAGTGGGAGAAGGGCAGAGAGAGAGGGAGAGAGAATCCCAAGCAGGCTCTGCACTGTAAGTGCAGGGCCTGATGTGGGGTTTGAACTCATGAACCATGAGATCACAACCTTAGCCAAAACCAAGAGTCGGAAGCTTAACCGACTGAGCCCCCCGGACGCCCCCAGTATGGTCAATTCTTAAGTCAGCCTCCAGATCCTCTCCCTTAGTCTTTCTGGTGATCTGCCCCCATCCTGCCATCTAGGGGCCCCAGCCACCAGTCATCTTATTAGCATACAAGGAGACACTCTAATCACCCAGGAAATTACCAGGGTCTCATGTCAGGAACTTTGGTCAAAGACCAAATAGTAGAACAAAAGATACTCCTAGCATCTCCTATCCCTCAGGAAAGTGTAAGAATTTCAGGAGCTTTGGGTCAGAAACTGGGGTCAAACCCCAGACATATTTCTTCTTATGCCACAATGACTTTGAGCAAGTGGTTCCTCCCCCAGGACCCCCATGACCTGTGTTCCCTCATGTATGAAATGAGGGGATCCCTGGGGCCATGTCCTGCTAGCGCATAGAGGAAATAATGTGCTTAGACCCAGCCAGACCTGAGAATGTCCTCAAGTTCCATGGTTCACTGACTGTACAACTTGGGCAGTGTGAGAAAAAAGCCACTGCCCCGGTCAGAGGAGGGACCTGGAGACTCGGAGCACAGTGAAGCGGGGCTTTAATTAACATTCTTGCAAGAGCAGGTGTCGGATGGAAGACACACTCGAGGTGGTTACAGCAGACAACTTATCTCCTAACATGAAGTCCCTCTCCTGATTCCTCGTTGGCTGAGTACTACAGAGGTGACAGCCTTATCCGGTTGTCACCTATGCCCGTGCAAGGCAAAAAGTAGTCTGAATGGAACAAATGATCCTTGAGGTGACAGAGACTTCAGTTCTTTGGCGCATGCTCATTGCAAAGCCCGCGAAACATACACCTGCGAAATGGAGAGGGGAAGAAGAACCAGGAAGTGAAGTGTCTATGGGTTTGGGGCTCCATTGTGCCAGGGGTGCGGTGGGGGGAGGGGGTTGTAAACCTATTGTTTAATAAAAAAAATTTTAATGCTTATTCATTTTTGAGAGAGAGAGAGAGAGAGAGAGAGAGAGAGAAAGTGGGGAAGGAGCAGAGAGAGAGATACACACAGAATCAGAAGCAGACTCCAAGCTCTGAGCTGTCAGCACAGAGCCCAATGCAGGGCTCGAACTCATGAGCCTTGAGACCGTGACCTGGGCTGTTGTTAACCAGACAGCACGGCTTTTATTTGGTATTTCTGAAAATGGATCATCTCCCTTACTTCTCATGGGCAGGTCCCTTCATTGCTCTGGGTCTCAGTGCCCTCACTGAGGAAAAGAACTGATACCTTCGTCTTGGGGTGGGGAGTAAGCTCACAGTGTGGGGCAGGCAGCCCTGCGCTTGGCACGCACCTCAGTATCCTGTTGGGGATCCAGGGACCAATGAGGTACCTGCTGCAGGTTTAGGGGAGTCTTTGTGATGCATCACTGAAGAGCAAGCTGCCTGTTTGCTCCCCGTGGTTTGCTCACGGTCTGCGTGTTAACTGGCTTCTCCTTCGGTTGTAACCAGACCTTCATTCCTAGAGGCGAACTTCTTTTCCCAAAAACATGTCACCTCCCTGGAGCACAGATTACTCTGCTCTCCTCCAAAGCTGTATACATTGTCTCTCTTTTGAGTCAAAGGCAATTACTAATCCTGAAAACTCATCAAGGTGAACTGTGTGTGGTTTGTGCCCTTTTCTGTGTGTATGTTACATGTGAATTTAAAATTTACCTGAGAGTCACCTGCGTGTCTCAGTCGGCTAAGCATCTGACTTCGGCACAGGTCATGATCTCACGGTTTGTAGGTTCAAGCCCTGCGTCGGACTCTGTGCTGACAGCCCGGAGCCTGGAGCCTGTTTCGGATTCCGTGTCTGTGTCTCTCTCTGTCCCTCCCCAACTCGTGTTCTTTCTCTGTCTCTCAAAAATAAACGCTAAAAAAAAAAAATGTTTTTAATTTACCTGAAAAAATTACCAACAACATTGTTTAGTTTTATTGTAGCCCTGGAAGGGTATTTCTGATCTTTTGTTACTATATAAATATGCTTTTATTTATTTTTATTTTTAAAATTTGTTTATTTATTTTGAGAGAGAGAGAGAGTGAGCAAGTGGAGGGGCAGAGACAGAGAATCCCAGGCAGGCTCCCCACTAACAGCACAGAGCCCGATGCGGGGCTCGAACTCATGAGCCACGAAATCTTGACCTGAGCCAAAGTCAGATGCTTAACCGACAGAGCCACTCAGGCTCCCTGTGTTATATAAATGTGCTTTAAATACAGCCTCCCTGTAAAAATGGCAGACAGTATAGAAGTAAAATTGTAGTTGGGTTTATTAATGATTTGGTGCTATATTGGTGCCAGGCTCTGGGCTAAGGATTTTACACAAACCATTTCAGTTAACCCTCATAGCAACCCGCTTAGGTGGGGACTCTTATTATCACCCCGGTGAAGATGTTAGGAACTTGCTCAAGGTGACAGAGTAAGTGACAGGAACGTGAACTCAGGCAGCCTGATCTCTCCCCTGGGAATATGAAAGTTCCATCCCATATTGTGGTGTGAGCTCAAGGAAGACAGAGATCAGAGTAGTTGGTGGGGGATAGTTTTCTCAGCTTGAGGTGTCATAGAAGCACAGCCTCGATGGTCAGGGAGAAGGGTACCAGGCGTTCAGACAAACAGGGAAACTCACTCCATCACTTAACTGTAGAAAGAGGTGTGGTGACCTGAGTATGTGGCAGTGAAAAGTCCACCTGCATAGGATATATTGGTGGGTCCAGAATCTGAAGGACTACCATAGGAGCCATCTTAGATTCTAGAGTGATAGCATGGCACGACAATGTGTCTACGAAAGCCAGTTTGGTAGACACGGTGACCCATGTGTATACATCAAGAAGAAAGAGCACTCTCACTCTGAACTTTCTGTTTAAGGTGCTCAGGAGACTTCGTGGAAGATGGGCTGGTTCATGAATCTTCAGCAGCATTGACAAGCTACAGCCCACAGGCCAAATCCGGTCCAGTGTCCGCTTTGGTACGTCGCACGAGGTAAGAATGGTTTTTACATTTTTAAATAGTTAGAAGAAAATTAAAAGAAGAATAAAATTTCCAGACACATGAAAATTATATGAAACTCAAAGATCAGTGTCTACAAATAATGTTTTACGGGAACACAGCCATGCTTGTCCATTCATGCGTTGTCAGCGGCTGCTGTCGCTATAATTGCAGGGCCGAGTAATTGGGACAGAGACTGTATTCTGTATGGCCCGCCGAAGTCTCAAAGTTTTCCTAGCTGGCTCTCTGTAGAGAATGTTGTGGGGTCCTGATCTTCAGAAAGAACCATGCGTTAATCCGGTTGCTGAGGCTGGAAGAGCCCTCACCTTATGCGGATGAAGAAACGAGTGCCCAGTGAGGGAATACTGATCACTTATGCACTGACTTGCTGATTTGTCTAATAAATCAATCATCCAGAAAACATTTATTAAGAGCCTACTGTGCACCAGGCTTCCTGACTCAATTTTCACTTCCACAAGGCACCACGAATCCAGGCCAGCCACCAAGGGTTCTGCTGCTTTCACTCAGGGTCCAGTCCGCTCTCTTCTCCGTGCTCCAGTGGGGAGTTGGTCTGTGCCCAACACATAGACAGTTGGCCAACAGACGGCCTGCAGGCACCAGCTAATGCGATCTGGCGGTTTCTGCAACTGCACTTGTCCTGAGTGTCCTTTGTCTCTTTAAAGGAGATAGAAAGTTTTGCGATTTCATTTCTTATTTTGTGCTTATCCCTCAATCTCTTGCCAAGATAGAGCCTAGACTGAGACATGTAAGTTGTCCCCTGGATGGCTCAGCAAGCCAGGAACAGAAGAGGGGTTCTGGCTCTGGGTTTCCCTATTCCCAGCCCTGAGGCCATCAGCTGAGTGGCTCCCCAAGAATTAAAGACGTGGACGAAGATTAAGCTCCAAACTGGTGAGGGTGGGAGGGAAGAACAAGAAAGAGGAGGGGTGCCTGGATGGCTCATTCGATTAAGCGTCCAACTTTGGCTCAGGTCACGATCTCACAGTTCGTGGGTTCCGGCCCCGCATCGGGCTCTGTGCTAACAGCTCAGAGCCTGGAGCCTGCTTCGGATTCTGGGTCTCCCTCTCTCTTTCTATTCCTCCCCCACTCAGGCTCTGTTCTCTCTGTCTCTTGAAAATGAATAAATGTTTAAAAATTTTAAAAAAGGAGAAGAAAGAGGAGGAGGGAGAGATGGAGGAAGGAGAAGAGAAGGGAAGAGAGAAAAGGAATCACCATAAATGCCCAATAATAGCACATTAATTCCATGTATAATTTTCTACCTCTACGAGGACCAATTCTATAACCATTACAAGTTATTGCCGGCCAGCCGGCAAGGTTTGCTAGAGAGGACGCCTTGAGAAAATACAGCCAACAGAGAATAGATGAGGTAAGACACTAAGGGGTTGGGGTTCCAGATTTAGCAAGGAAAAAAGCACCCTATTACTTTTAATTTTCAGATAAATATCGAACAGTTTTTAGTATAAGATGTCACCACACAGTATTTGGAATGTACCTGCTCTAAAAAAAATGATCTGTTGCTTATCTGAAATTCAGGTCTACCTTGGTGTCTGTGTTTTTTCTCTGGTTATCCCACAAAAAGATGGGAGGCCCGAGTTTCAGTATCAGCCTTTTTGTCTAAGCCCAGGGAACGGGGAGCGCGTTCTGTGCTGGGAGAGGAGGGAAGTCTTCTGTAGGCTGCAGGGGTCACAATAACCGTGGCATCTCCTACACTTACCCCTCCCCACTGCCACTGGAGAGCCCTCTGCAGACAGGTTTCCAGCGATGTAGGACTTTGAGAAGACAAGGATGGAAAGTCACAAGGAGAAATAACAAATAAGGCCCATGGACCGATGGGGCAAGAAAACTGAGGACGATTTGAGGAGGTGGGAGGAGGAAATTGGGGCCTTGACAACAGTTACACTCTTGAGTCTGCCGATTCCATTTCTAAGATTTCATCCTAAAGAGATCGTTAAGGGTACCATAAAAATTTAGCGATGATGATGCAGAACGTAGCCTTGTTCGCAATAGCAAAACACTGGGCACAACCTCAGTGTCCACCAATAATAGCAGACTGCTTAAATTAGGGGACATACGCATAATGGAATTCATAACACAGGCATTAAGAATGCTGCTCAGGAGAGATGTGACTGATATCAGAGAATAAACCACATAAAAATGGTTAACCAATGTTAGGATCCAATTTTGCCAAGTACATAGGCATACCCTCCATTTGAAGTGTGACAATGATCGTTCTGAAGGAAGTTTTATTTCTTTCATTTGCTTCTCTGTGTTTTAATTTTTTTTTTTTTTTCACAATATGCACATATTATCTGATACCACCGTGGATGGAAAAGACGCTTTGGTCTATGATGTCTGGATGACTTTTAAAGCTTTTTGGTTTGGGTTTGAAATTGCCACGGGTCACTGCTTTCCTCAGAGGCAAACCCGGCCAGCCTTGGGTCACTGCAGCCACAGCAGAAGCCTATCGGTGCCCTTATCTCTCTGACCTCATTTCTGGGCACGGAGCGCCCATTCCGGGCTAGCAGCCTACCTGCAGCCGAGGCTCCCGTCAAGTCTTCCCCAGGTCAGAACACCTTTGTCTCACACTCCTTCCTAAGCAGCCTCCAAGGCAGCCTTCCTGATGCTCCCGGGCTGGGTTAGGTGCTCTTCATTCACACTGCCCATGCCCCATGCCCTACTACAGACCGTCCCCCTGACAACCACCTGGGCACTTGCGTTTCTCCCCAAATAGACCGTGTACCCTTTAAGGGACTTCGCCTCTTCCCTCTGTGATTCTAGCACATCGCCTGTGCCTGACGCATCAGAGTAAGCCTTTGCTGAAGAAAAGGCAGGCAGGCGGGCACAGAGGAGTTCCCACAGTCCTGGAGCTTTTATTAAAACAAGGCCTCGAGACTGCAAGTGCAGGTGGACAATTTTCAAATCCCGTGACAGAGACCTCATGAGGGCAACAGCATTTATCAAAGGCACTGAGTCACCCCCAGAGAAATCCAATTAAACATCCGTGTTTCAAGTGATTCTGCTCTGCATTCTGCTCTCAGTACAGTTTCTATTCTGAGCCCCCTCAGCGTTTGGGCCTTCCCGTGCCTTCCGTTCTCCGCCACCTGCTGAGTTCCTGGCCGTATCTGCTCTCCCAGACCTACCTTCCCCACTCCCACGGCCATCGCTCATGCCGATGGAGTACTAGCAACAAGCCAGCGTTCACCTGAGCATTTACCCCGGTCAGGAACTGGAGCTGGCACGATCTCGTTTCATCTATAGGGCAGGTATAACTTTGTAGAAGGCTCAGAGAGGTTAAGCAACTCGTCCAAGTTCACACAGCTGACGAAGGGTGAAGGCAGGGTCTGAAAGAAAGCAGTCTGGCTCCAGAGCCCTAACTATTGCCACTATAAGAAAGTGGCTAGAGAGGTGACCCAGATACACCAGGTTGTCCGCTCTGCCCCAGGACCCCCATCTTTTGCCCCATCCTTGCAGTCAGGAGACTCTTCAAATGCTTTCAACAATGTGGACTTTCTTGGGGGGAGGACTTTAGCGCCATCCCATAATTTCCATTTGCCAGCAAAACCACCTTGACATGTAAATGTTTTTTGAGACGGGCAATAGAAATTTCCCCCCAATCTTGTATAAAGTGGAAAACCATGTTTCTGTTACTCTGTCCCACCCAATGTCGGTAAAGGCTTGCTATGATAGATGCAACTTTCCAATAAATCCCATGCTCCCTCCTTATGACCAGATTGCTGGCCCAAAGCCCCCCTGTACAGGAATTCCAAAGCTCTCATTCCTTACTGAGCATCTAAGGACAGCAGGAAAAAAATCTTAGAAACAGTTTGCAAGCCCCAACCCAGGAAAGGCTCCCTCACTCCTCTCCCCACCCATCCCTGGTAGTCTGTGCATTAGACTGCACTTCACAATCTGGCTTAGCTCTAGTCCTACCAAAACACCAAGCGCTTGGGTGAGTCAGTCCGTTAAGTGTGACTTCCGCTCAGGGCACAATCTCACGGTCCGTGAGTTTAAGCCCAGCCATCAGGCTCTGTGCTGACAGCTCACAGCCTGGAGCCTGCTTCGGATTCTGTCTCCCTTTCTCTCTGCCCCTCCTCCACTGGTGCTCTGTCTCTCTCTCTCTTTCAAAAATGAATAAACATTAAAAAAAAAAAAAACCCAACACCAAGGATCCTTCTGGACCATGAACTATCCACAATCACCATTCATATTTCCTGTTAGACTCACTACACCAGCAGAGAAGGATCTGTTTTTGATGATAAGTATATTAACATTTAAATCAACCTTATGTTTATTCTGCACCAGTGATTAACGGCCTCCTTTGTAAGGAAGCAGAACCTTAGGGCTTGGCTCAACCACAAAGAAACAGCAAATGTCCTCTGCTGGATGTCCCAAAGGCAGGCAGAGTAGGATTATAATTAGTGGTGCTGCTGGCGAGTATTTAATAGCTGGCTAGGAGCCGGGAGGTCGTAGGAGCCTTGGTCTGTATCATTTGCCAATTTCCATGGTGTAAATAGTCCCACCACGGCAGATTTTGAGCTTCCGGCAGTTCAACAATGAACTGGCAAAGATTCCTGCAAGTTTACATCACTGGTCGGAATGAGCAGGTGGGCAAATTGGGGGAGTACCTCTTCACTATTCTTTAAATATTTATTCAACAACTATCTAGAAAGAGAAGCTGAGAACTGTGTAGGGAAAAGATTACCAGTGGTGATGATGATGGTGAGGGTGATGATGATGGTGATTTCAGCTATAATTTATTCAGAATTTACCATGTGCCAGGCATAAAGGGCTCTGTACAGATTATCCCCATGAATCCATATAGAGTTATAACAACGCTGAGAGGTGGCTACTTATGTAATCATAAGCATCATACTTAGGTGATCATCGCTCATAGCTGAAGATCCTGTGGCTCAGAGAGGTTAAGTGGCTCAACCAAAATCACACAGGTAGTTACATGGTGGAGCCAGGGGGCACCTGGGTGGCTCCGTCAGTTGAATATCTGACTTCGGCTCAGGTCATGATCATGTGGTTTGTGAGTTCGAGCCCTGCGTCAGGCTCTGTGCTGATAGCTTGGAGCCTGGAGCTTGCTTCGGATTCTGTGTCTTCCTCTCTCTGCTCCTGCCCCACTCACGGGCTCTCTCTCGC
The DNA here is from genome assembly GCF_028018385.1 of Neofelis nebulosa. Taxonomy (NCBI): domain Eukaryota; kingdom Metazoa; phylum Chordata; class Mammalia; order Carnivora; family Felidae; genus Neofelis; species Neofelis nebulosa. The sequence goes on from NC_080799.1 coordinate 32,737,668, forward strand.
TCTCTCTCTCTCTCTCTCTCTCTCTCCCTCTCAAAAATAAATAAACATTAAAAAAATTTTTTTTTAAATGTTGGAGCCAGGTGTTAACCTGAGTGGTCTGACTCAGGTGCTCACATTAAGACAGAAAGGAGCCTCTCCTTTATTCCTCCAAGAAGTTTAACTCTGACACCAGTTCAACATAACCCCCTTAAAGACAAAAAACCAAAATCCTGCAGATGGCAGGATCTACTTAGAAAGTTGCCTAGAGGCCATCTATTGTTATTCACACCACGGCCCTTGGAATGTGTTTGGGGGGGCGGGGGGGGGGGGGGTGGCTTGCTCCTTTACTGAAGGAGAATTGCAATTTTGGGTTGCTCAGTATCCAAACTTCAAATTTGGGAGAACCATTCACTATGTCAGTTTTCATCAGAGAAGTTACAACAGGGAGCCCACCCTCCCCGCCCTCACATTCCCAGACTCCACCAACCAGAAGATCCTACCAAGACCACTGAGCAAATGGCACAGCGATGAAAGTGTGGCGAGGCGGGACCTGTAATGTCCAGCAGCGATGACCGTGGTGTCCTGATCAGATCAGACCTACGGCCAGCCTCCGGAGCCCTCTTGATTCCTACCCATTTTCCAAGCCTGTCCTTCAGACTCTCTCTTCAGTTCTCTGCGGCCCCCCACCGCACCCCACCCCACTGTCTGTCTTGCAGTCAATCTCTTTTCATTTTGTTTGAGTCAGGCAAAGTTGATTTCTGTTGCTTGCAGCCAAGAACCCCACCCAAAAGAAGCTTCTCCCCCAAGGGGCTCCTGCCGCCCCCAGGAATCCTCCCTCTGAGGGAAGTTCTGATGGGGACAGTTTTCTCCATCTTGTGTCACTTTAATGAGTCTCTACCACCTTCTATGGATTGATACCTGGCTAGCATGTCCCTTCACTCAGGACAGGAAGATGTCACCAAGAAGGTGTTAGAAAGGACTCATTTTAAGACAAGGGCTTCCTTTAGGTGCTTTGGGGGCCAGTTTGAAGGCAGTGGGCATTTACTCTGAACTAGATATTGTCAGCAAGTGGGGGCGATCCTCTGATAAGTTATCTCAATCATTCCTCCCTATAAAGTGAGCGGAACACAGCAAACTGAAGCTGTGGTTGGCAAGGAAGCAGCAGTCACATGAGCCAAGACATGGAGACGTCTGGTCGTTCGTGAGCTTTACACAGTGTTCGCGCCTTATTCACTTTCGGACACCCTCGTGAAGTTGTTTTACTTTTGTCCCGATCTATCACGGTCTCAGAATGGCCTTGTCTGCTGTTGGTGATCTGCAAGTGTTTACATCCAGGGGCGCCTGGGTGGCTCAGCCGGTGGAGCGTCTGACTCTTGGTTTCGGCTCAGGTCACGATCTTGTAGTTCGTGAGTGTGAGCCCCGCGTCGGGCTCTGGGCTGACAGCATGGAGCCTGCTTATGATCCTCTTTCACCCTCTCTTTCTGCCACTTCCCTACTCGCTTGCCTTCTTTCTCTCTCTCTCTCAAAATAAATAAAATAAACGTGAAAAAAATTGTGTTAAAAAAAAAAGAAGTGTTTACACCTAATAGGAGAACACTTTGGCCTAGCTCTGAGTACCGAGCGAGCTCCTGGCTGCCAGGGGCTGCGTTTCTCTTCCTCACAGCAGAAGAATTAATTTATATACTTCCTATCTCCCCATAAGTCATTATGAAACCCTTGGCTCTAGGGACCAGTCCTCCCTATTTTCATCTTCCCGACGGTGCCCGGCCTGGTGCCTTGCACACAGAACGTGCTGTGGGAATGCTCCCTGAACTAAATCATGAGCTCTCAGGGACCTGGCACTATGGTTATGATTCTGCTTGATGAATATGCAGAAAATATGCAGAAGCATATTTGCAAAATTTAAACACGTGACTCATACAACTAGGGAAGAAACACTTGTCGAAAATTTATTTCACTCGTTAACTAGGGAACCAGGAAGATGCCAGAGCTCGTTGTCAGAGGCATTGAGAGACTGGATTCATAGGTACTTAAAAAACAATTTGTTTTTAATGTTTATTACTTTTTGACAGCAAAAGAGAAAGAGTGTGAGCAGGGGAGGGACAGAGAGAGAGGGAGACACAGAATCTGAAGCAGGCTCCAGGCTCCGAGCTGTCAGCACAGAGCCCGACGTGGGGCTCGAACCCACACACCGTGAGATCGTGACCTGAGCCGAAGTCGGAGGCTTAACCGACTGAGCCACCCGGGCGCCCCTAATTTTTATAGCATTTCTTTTTTTTTTTTTTTAACGTTTATTTATTTTTGAGACAGAGAGAGACAGAGCATGAACAGGGGAGGGGCAGAGAGAGAAGGAGACACAGAATCGGAAACGGGCTCCAGGCTCTGAGTTGTCAGCACAGAGCCCGATGTGGGGCTCGAACCCACACACCGTGAGATCATGACCTGAGCCGAAGTCGGATGCTTAACCGACTGAGCCACCCAGGTGACCCCAGATAATTCTCCTTTCATTTTATTTTATTTTTTTATTTTTTTTTTGATAATTTTCCTTTTAATGTATTGTCAGGTTAGTAGTAGCCTAACGCTGTGTCATAACGCCTATGGCATTCACCTCAGTTCATCTAGTTACATTAGGCCTTTTATCATCTCACATCGTCACAAGAAGAAAAGTGAGTACAGGACAAGAAGATATTTTGAAAGAGAGACCACATATTATTATAACTGTTCTATTTTATTATTAGCTACCATCGTTAACCTCTTACTGTGCCTAATTAACAAGTTAAACTTTATCATAGGTATGCGCGTCTAAGAAAACACAGTATAGGGGCGCCTGGGTGGCTCAACTGGTTAAGTGTCTGACTCTTGATTTCGACTCAGGCCATGATCTCATGGTTCGTGAGTTGGAGCCCCATGTCGCGCTCTGCACTGACAGTGTGGAGCCTGCTTGGGATTCTCTCTCTCTCCCTCTCTTTGCCCCTCCTGTGTGTGCACTGTCTCTCTCAAAATAAATAAATAAAGTTAAAAAAAAAAAAAAAAAAGAAAAAACACAGTATATGTAGAATTTAGCACCAGCCATGATTTCAAGCATCTACCTGTGTGTGTGTGTGTGTGTGTGGGGGGGGGGGGGGGGTCTTGGAGTAACCCTGCAAATAAGGGAGAATTATTATATATTACATATATAATATATAATATAGTATATATAATATATTGTATGTATTGTATATATATGTTTGGGGTTTGCCCCTGATTCCTGGCACAGAGCTTGGTGGAATTCCACCCTTGCTGGAATTTCTGGAGGAAAAGGAATATCTTTTGTTGTTCATAATGATCCCCTCAGGCACAGACACCTGAGTTTATGCCAATGAGACGATCAGAGTGTGACCCCTAAATAGCTTCATGTGGGGGCTGATCACCAAAAAGACCAAACGTGATTAGCAGGTAGGAACTTTCAGTCCCACAGCCCACCTCTGATTAGAGGAAGGGGAATGCAGTCTGTGTTATAAAAAACGCTTGAACTTCCGAGTTGGTAGGCACACCTGGGCTGGGAAGGAAGTGTGCCCCGAAAGGGCAAGGGAGCCCTGTGTCACCCCACCATCCCTACTCTTGAGCCCTCCACATCTCTTCCATTTGGCTGTTCCTGAGTTGTATCCTTCCTAATAAACCAGCAAACACAAGCAAAATGCTTTCCTAAATTTTATGAATCAATCTAGCAAATTACCCAATCTGGGGGAGTGGGAGGGAAACCCCAAGTTTGTACTTGGCTGGACAGAAGCGTAGCTGGCCCAGGACTCGTGATAAGCGTCTGAAGTGAGGCAAGTCTTGTGGGAATGAGCCCTTTCTTTAGCTTATGGGATCGCACCGTAGCTCCAAGGTAGATAGTGTCAAAATTGAATTAAATCGTTGGATACCCAGTTGGGGGGTGTCACAGAATCAGATAATTAGTATGGAAAAATGACACGCATTTGGTCAAACACACCAAATACTCAACAAGAGAAGGTAAGCAATTTGCCCAAGATCACACAGCCAGTGAGCCACTCAGCTGGGATCCCAGCTCTTACACAAATAAAGCTCTTGCCCTTCAAGCACTCCATATGCTTTCTCCAGCTTTGCTGACTACCTCACATCCTCCAGCAGAGGCAATATTCATATGCCTCTTGCAGGAAAGAAGGCTCAGTATGGCTAAGTCAGTGTTTCCTAAATACCCGTCTATCACCATGGCAATGACTGCCCGGTCTCATGTGTGTTCCACTCTTATTCAGTATTTTTCTTACCATCGATTCATTTTTTATATGAAAAAAAAATTTTTTTAATGCCTATTTATTTTGAGAGAGAGCGTGCGCAAAGGCACGCAAGTAGGGGAGGGGCAGAGGGAGAGAAAGAATCCCAAGCAGGCTCCACACTCAGCGCACAGCTGGACACAGGTCTCGATCTCACAACTGTGAGATCACGACCAGAGCCAAGATCAAGAGTCAGATGCTAGGGGCGCCTGGGTGGCTCAGTCAGTTGAGCCTCTGACTTCAGCTCAGGTCATTATCTTGTGGTTCGTGAGTTCGGGCTCTTTGCTGACATCTGGGAGCCTGGAGCGTGCTTCAGATTCTATGTCTCCCTCCTCTCTCTCTCTCTGCCCCTCCCTGCTCGGGCTCTGTCTCTCTCTCAAAAATAAACAAACATCAAAAAAAAAAAAAAAAGAGTCGGGGCTCCTGGGTGGCTCAGTCAGTTGGGCAACTGACTTCACTGGGGTCATGATCTGCCAGATTGTGAGTTCGAGCCCCATGTCAGGCTCTGTGCAGACAGCTCAGAGCCTGGAGCCTGCTTCTGATTCTGTGTCTCCCTCTCTCTCTCTCTGCCCCTCTCCCGCTCACGTTCTGTCTCTCTCCTTCAAAAATAAACATATTATAAAAATTAAAAAAAAAAAGTCAGATGCTCAACCAACTGAGCCATCCAGGCGCCCCTATAAGAAAACTTTTTAATATAAAACGTTTTACAGCACCAGAGATAGAGAACCAGTATTTTTCCTTAAAAGATATGAAAATAAATTCTTAACGAATGTTCCCCAGCTACCACCTAAAATCATCCCAGAGTGTAGCCCACTTTGGGAAAAACTGGACCAACTGAATCGCCTGAGGTCACACAGCCTAGATCTCAACCCGGGTCCCAGCTGCAAGTCCAGAGCTGGTTCAGCCACAAGCAGAACCCCCCTGCCCCTGACCACGCCCTGTTTCTCATTAACTGTGCCAGCACAGCAAGAGGAGAGGAACTCTTGAAGTTTCTCAAGATGGCTCAATGCGACCAAAGGGGAGAGCAGACAGAGTGATGGCAGACGACAGATGGCCGGAGGGCTGACTCCTCCAGGCAGTTAATGATGCCCTGGGCAAGTCTCCCTGAATTTAATCAGAGCGCATCAGGGACTGAGACACATATCGAAACTGTGCCAGCGGCACATGGAGTTTTCCCCCAGAATGCGAAAGGCCAGCAGTAGAGGGCCTAAGGGCACCCGGAGACAGGGAACAACACTGGATAATCACCTGGGGGCAGGAGGGCGCTGAGCCCCCTTTTCATGACCTGGGACAGCTCGCCAAACTCCAGTGGGGAAAAGGTGAAGCCAGAATGCCAGTTCATTCAGGCGTTTAAGCAAGTGTTGCTTTCAAACCGAGATTTAGATCTCACTTTATAGACGGACAATTTTTGTCTTGGGCCAACCTCTAGCTCCACAACTCCCTCACGGAATCACAGAAAGGCTGTGGTGAGCATTCTCACGGCTAATACGTAGGCGCCACTTAAGGGGCTGGGCTCTATCCCGAGTTCTTTCCACGAGTGTATGCATCTCTTTCTCATTCCAGCGCTGTGAGGTGTGAATTTGTACCGCAGCAGTTTCGCACAACAGGGACCCGAGGCTTAGCGTTTGTGCAGTTAGTCAGTGTAAGGCTGGGGGCGAATTTCTGCACCATCCAGCTCTACAATCCACCTTTATCGTATCACATTCTAATCCCCAAATCCCTCTGCAGTTCAGTGAAGAAGCCCAGAAACACTAATCTTCCAACTCCCGGCTGGCTCGCTTGATCTCTTCTAAAAAATAAAAACAAAGAGGGAGACCGTGTGTTGGTTTTCAGAGGTCAAAAACAGGTGGGTAACGGAGCGAGCTGAAAGCGATCGTCGCTGAGTGATTATAAATTCGGCCTTTGGTTATAAGCTTCTAGAAAGCTAATCGCTGTGATGTTCCGGACAACTACAGCACCAGGTTCAATTAAAGCCTTAATCAGCGTATTTTGATAACAGACACGATGGTGAAGACAACAGATGGCATTGGGATTTTCGCATGCCACGGGAGACCACGCACATACATTTCATTCTGATCCCGATCACGATTCTAAGCAACTGGAGAGAGAGGTACCTCTCGCCATGCCAGGAGCCATGCTAATGCGGGGTAGATTTTATATGTTGAGGCTGAGACCAATTTTCATCAAGAAAACATTGTGAAGAGAAAGTAAGAAGATGAGTCAGCTGTAAGCAGCTGACGGCCACCAGAGTTCTGTCTGCTTCACCCAGGGGAGAGGTGAGGGGCTGTTTGTGCAGTGGGAGGTGGAGGCGAGAAGTACCCTGACTGCTTTTTTTTTTTTTTTTAAGTTTCTTTATTCTGAGAGAGACAGAGAGTGAGTGGGGAAGGGGCAGAGAGGGAGGGGGAGAGAGAATCCCAAGCAGGCTCCATGCCGTCAGCGCAGAGCCGGATGCCGGGCTTGAATTCACGAGCCGTGAGATGACGACCTGAGCTGGAACCAAGAGTTGGACGCTCAACCGACTGAGCCACCCAGGCGCCCCGTCCTGGCTGCTTTTAAAACTTGTAATGGCTGCACTGTACCTCGGGTCAATTAAACCAGACTCCAGGGTAAGACCCAGGCATCAGCATTTTCTCTAAAGCTCTCCAGGTGATTCCCATGTGATTCACTGCCTCCAGCCTCCGGCTGCTTCTTGTGTAAAGGCTCTGGATGTAGACCCGTCTGGGCTCCATCACGGAAGCCAAACCACCCTGAATTATGGGGCAAGGGATGCACTGTAGCAATTAGACCTTCCACAATGTGGGAAGAGCTGGGGACGGGAAGGTCTGGGAGGGGTTGCCAAAGGCCAGAGGGGTCACCGGCCAGCCCAGCTGGCAGGTTAAGGATGCAGAGGGAAGGCAGGTGGAGGGGTCTATGGGAGGCTGTTGCCTTGTCTGCCAAGCTTCTGAAAGAAGACATAGGGCCACTGTTGGTCAGCAGGGCCAGCAGCTGGGATGACAAGCTGGATGGGAAGTAGGCGAGAGTGAGGATAAGCTGGAGCCTCTGTGGCCTTCTCTATCTGATTACCTCCTCATCCACATGGCGGCCCTCCATGAGCAAACGCTGCGCTCCCCTTCTTCCTCTCAGATCTCCCACCTTTAACCTGGAACCAGACAAGGAAAAGGATTCTGGGAAATGGAGCTCTCGGCACAGCTGACAGAACATCCCAGCACAGACTAGAGGGAAGAGAGATCTCCTCCAGCTCCCTTGATGCAAGATAGTTTAGTAAAGGTGTAAAATGTGGGGAGAAAGGTTGGCATCTTAACTGCCAGGATCCAGATTTATTTGGGGGAAGAAAGAGTTTTTGCTCAGAATCATACCTTGACAAACCCCTAGGGTAGTGTTTCCGAGCCCAAGCATCATTTGGTGCCCTGGCTTCTTGGAAACAGATGAAACTGCTCTGTACATGACAGGGAGGGGAAGTTGACTTCCTCAGAACTGAGAGGTTTGAAATAGAGAACAGCAAGCGAGGTGGCGAGTCTGGGTCCCGAGCATGCAGAAAGGCCGAGAAAAAGGAACCGCTTGGTACAGAATGTCTAAAAGAATCTCGTTGGCTGGGAATGTGGACTGTGGCTTTTTTTTTTTTCAAAAAAAATTTTTAAACGATTTTAATGTTTATTTATTTTGAGAGGAAAAGAGCACATGCAAGCAGGGGAAGGGAAGAGAGAAGGGGAGAGAGAGGATCCCAAGCAGGCTCCATGCCCATTCCAGGGCTCGATCCCATGAAATGCGAGATCATGACCAGAGCCAAAACCAAGAGTTGGATGCCTAATCGACTGAGCCATCCAGGAACCTTTCGGGGGCGGGGGGCAGTTAATTGCTATGGAGAGCTCAGTGCAAGCCCTTTCCGGATGCTCAATTGGTCAACTCCTCAGATGACCTATGGGAGTAGCCTAGGGCTTTGCTATGTTCTGTTGTTATGGAAACTGGTGAAGCATCCAAGTTTCCTGCCCACGTGGATGGGGTTCCAGGACCCAGGAAACCAAGCCCAGGAGCACAGAAGAGCTGAGAATGGAAACCCTGGAAATGCACAAGCATCCCAGCAGTGGATTTTGGATTGGCCCAGGCTGTGGCCACACAAGAGTAAGACAATTCTCCAAGGGTCTGGAGAGGGGACACCCACTGGCCCACCCCATCTGAGCCTTCCGTGTATCATGCAAGAATCATCCAGCTTCTATCTCCTCCCTTGGACTGCATTAGGGCAGAGCTCTTGTCTAGATTGTTCATCCTACATTCCCAGGACTCGACACATGGTAATTACACAGTAGATGCAGGTTGAATGAAGGAAGGAATAAATAAAGGCTGGAGTATCCCCAGGTTTGGAAACTCATTACCTCCCAAGGTTCCAGTTTTTTATAGCTCCAAGTGTTTAGAGAGGCCTCTCTCATGCTGAGATAGTAACCTGATTCACCGGTGCCTTCCATGGTTCTGGTTGCCCATAGAAGAAACAGACTCCCTCTTCCCCATGATAATCTTCAGCTGTTTCAAGACATAGCTCAGGTGCCCCTGAGGCTTCTCCTGTCCAGTCTGTACATCCTTGTCATGGAGGAGACCTTCAGTCTACCTTCCAATCTCCTCCCGTCTCCCATGTCCCCTGTTGAAGATAAATCAAGTACTACTAAAGCCAAGAGCATGGGTCCAACATCTGTTCTTACTAATGCAGATATCTGTTCATTTCCAAACTCAATTTCTTCCTGAAGGAAAGGAAAGTAATATTAAATGAGCACTTAACTTGTGGTAGGCGCTGGGCTGGGCACTTAATACAAATGACTTCTTTTACTCCCCAGAACCACCCTGTGTGATGTTGGAGCCATCCCCATTTGACAGATGAGCCAACTGAAGCTCAGAGAGGTTAAGGTATTTGTCCAAGACTGCACAGCCTGTAATGGCAGAGCTAGAGTTCAAACGTGGGTATAATCTGACTTGGAGCAAGTACAGGTCTCTCTCTTTATCAGAAAGCAACCTGTCAAAGGTGAGGACACCCAGAACTGAAAATACAGGCTGCCCTTCCACTGGTAGAACCCAACTGGGAGTGTCTTAGATTGACTTAATCTAATGCAAACCCCCTGGGTTTAGGGGACCGAGGACAGGAAGACCAACAGTGGGTCAAAATTCCAGAAGGAAAAAATGCACGTAATGCATCCTCCAATGAAAGGCAGCCCATTAAATAAAGTAAAAAGACATAAATCAGGATATTTACATCTCCTGGGTGACTGGGGCCAGCTAAGCTTGTCGACCCAAAACACGAAGGCATACCTGCTAAGCTCTCTGTGTTTTCCATCCTTCCTTTTCTCTTTGAGCATTGTATCTGGGAAATATCAAGACAAGGCTGGCTCTCACGTGAGTAGAAATGTGGAAATGAGGCCGGCCCAGTCAAGCATCATCTGATTCTGCACTGAGTGCAGAGGAAAGGGCTGAACCCTCAGTTGAGACCATCAAGTGATACAGACAAGCACTTTTCAACCTCTGCTGCCACTCAAATCAGCAATTTTCCAGAAACGAGCAAAGAGAGTGAGAGACCCTTAATTGTCAGGCCACTGTACCTGCATTTCTGAGGCTCCCTCTGTCTCTGTCTCTCTCTGTCTCATAAGATGCCGTTTCTTTGGGAGATTTCAGAAAATAATGAGAACTTAGCATAAGATGAAGTAATGTGGGCTCTCCACGTACAGTGTGCCTTCCCCTCCACTCAGCCTTACGACCGCCCTATCTGTCACTGTTGCTGCCACACTGGGGCTCCAGCTCAACGCTGGGCCCTTAAGCGAATTGCTACAGTCTCTCCTAATGTGGTCGGCCGAATAACGTCCTTCAAAGACATGCTTGTCCTTGATCCCTGGCACCTGTGAATGTGTCACCTCATATGTCAAAAGGGACTCTGTGGGTGCAATTACATTAAGGGTCTTGAGATGGGAGATTTTCCTGGATTATTCAGTTGGGTTCTAAACATCACCACAAGCATCCTTGTAAGGGGGTGACGGAATGAGGTGGGACACAGGGGAGGGAAGGAGATGGGTAATGTCAGCAGACAGAGGTTTAAAGATTCTGTCCTGCTGGCTTTGACCGTGGGGGAAGGGGCCACCAGCCAAGGAGTGCAAGAAACACAGGAAGAAGATTCTCCCCTGTGGCCACCAGAAGGAGCACGGTCCCTTGGACACTTGATTTCAGCCCAGGGAAACCGATTTCAGACCTCTGGCCTCCAGAGCCATCAGAGCACGAACGTGTGTTATTTGAAGACATCAGCTTTGTGGTGGTTTGTTACAGCAGCCACAGGAAGCCCATATACTTAGTAAAGCGTCTACACTGCAAGCTGTGTAGACAGTGTCACACTGTCACTCTGGAGGAATGCTATGAACTGGACCGACCCACAGTCTCACCATCAGAGGACCAGGCAGCTCTCACTGCCAGGGTTTGCCACCACCAGGAGAGCCCTTGAAATGAGTCAGACACATTACCAGGATTCTGGTCGGAGAAAGATACTGAACACATACTTACACCAATGGATGTAGATATTAATGGAGGGAAATGTTTCTTTTTTCTTTTGTTACATTCTTTGTTTTTGAGAGAGAGAGAGAGAGAGAGCCACACGAGCAGGGGAGGGGCAGACAGAGAGGAAGACAGAGGATCCCCAGTGGGCTCTGCACTGACAGCAGAGATCCCGATGTGGGGCTCGAACTCATGAGCCGTGAGATCATGACCTGAGCCGAAGTCTGACACTTAACCGACTGAGCCACCCAGGCATCCTGGAGGGAAAGATATCTAAGGAAAGGATATGATTATGGGGATAAGACTGGACACAGACTGGGAAGTGCTGGGAAAGCTTCCTTCAGGTGGAAGCCTGGACCTGAGCCCTACAGGGAGAGGGAAGGTGAACCAGGCAAAGAGGGTGGGGGAGGAGGGGTGCAGGCAGAGGGAAGGGCACAGAAAGCAGACCCAGTGGAAGGGCAGACCCCAGACTGCGGGGGGGAGGTGGATCTGAAAGGCACCCTGCAGGGTGCAGAGCAGGGGTGGGGGCTGCGGGTGGAGAAAAGATGAAGAACAGCGCAGAAGAGGCAGGAACGGACCCAGGGGGACCTCATAGGCTTGATCATAGTAACAAATTCAGGCAAGTGTTTGAAACTGGGAGCTGTGGTCTGATTTGCATTCCGAGAGGCTCCCTCTGGCCGTGGTACCCTGGCCTGGAGGGCAGCACGGTGGGAGGCTGGGAGGCTCTTAAGATCCAAGAGACAGAAGTGTGCACTTGGGTGGTGGCCGTGATGATGGAGAAACGTGATGGTTCTAAAACTATTTTAGGAGGTAAAATGTGACTCAGTTTGGGGATGGACTGAATATGTGAGGTGGCAAACTGGAAGGAGTCAGAATGGCGTCTAACTTCGGAATCTGGTGTTCCCACATGGGTAGAGGGTGGTGCGGGGCCATTTGCAAAGCTATGTTTGGTGGGGACACGGCTAGGGGATGGCACGGGGATCATGAGTTTGGACTTGGACATGTTGGGTTTGATGTATCTGAGATATGGGTGCAAAGATAACAGAGATCATAAACTTCCTTCCCTTTCTTAGCATTTTTCCTTTAAAAGGGTGTGTGTGTGTCCAAAAAGGCAAACACTGTATGATTCCACTCGTGTGAGGAACTCAGAGCCGTCACAGTCATAGGGACAGAAAGCAGACTGTGGTTGCCAGGGGCTGGGGGAGCATGGCGAGGTATTGTCTAATGAGTACAGCCTTTCAGCTTTGCAAGTTGAAAGTTCTGGAAACGGTGGTGGTGCCACGGTGGTGATGGTTGTACAACAATGTAAACATTCTTAACGCCCGTGAACTGTACACTTACAAACGGTCGTGATGGTAAATTTTATGTTACGTGTATTTCACCACAATAAAAAAACTGGAAAACAAATGTGTGTATACGTCTGTTTGTGAACTAGATACAAATGTGCGCATAAAGTATATACATACCATTTAGGGATCAATAAACATGTCGCCATCATCTTGCCTGAGTCATAACCTGTACAGGACCCTTAGAAGCCCTGTCGTACCTCATTCTCTCACAGGTAAACACCGTGCTGAGTTTATCTTTTTCTCTTTAAGTTGGCTGCACACCCAGTGCAGAGGCCAACACGGGGCTCGAACTCACAACCCTGAAATTGAGAGTCAGATTCTTAACCAACCGAGACATCCCGGCGTCCCTAAGCTGAGTTCATCTTAATACTTTTTTTCTTTTTATAATTTACTATCTCTATATGAATGCCAGCACAGTTTTGGGTTTTACATATTTTGCCCTTTACATAAGCTTGGCCGAAAGTCTTGTTTTTGAGATGCATCTGGGTTAATGCCTATAGTGCATTCATTTTCACTGCTCCATAGTATTCCATGGCGTGATTAGGCTGTACCTGGTTTGTCCTTTTCTACTGCCGATAAACACTTGAGGTATGTCCAGTTTTGTTGCTCTTACAAATAAGGCTGATAAGAACATTCTGGAATATTCCTCCTGGCACTCACGTGTGAGAGTTTCTTTAGGGCTGTGATGATGGAAATGTTCTACGAAAATGTGTGTGCTTTCCAATAGGACAGTCATTAGCTACAACTGACTAGTGAGCACTTGAAATGTAGTAGGGTTACTGAAGAACTGTACTTTGTATTTTAGTGTAATGATTTTAAAAGAAATAGCCACATGAGGGGCACCTGGGTGGCTCAATCAGTTAAGCGTCTGACTTGATTTCAGCTCAGGTCATGATCTCAGTGTTTGTGGGATCAAGCCCCACGTCAGGCTCTGTGATGACAGCATGGAGCCGGCTTGGGATTCTCTCTCCTTCTCTCTCTGCCCCTCCCAGCCTGCACCCGCTCACTCACTCTCTCTCTCAAATAAATAAACATTAAAAAGTGGGGCGCCTGGGTGGCTCAGTCGGTTGAGTGTCCGACTTCGGCTCAGGTCACGATCTCGCGGTCCGTGAGTTCAAGCCCCGCATCAGGCTCTGGGCTGATGGCCCAGAGCCTGGAGCCTGCTTCCAATTCTGTGTCTCCCTCTCTCTCTGCCTCTCCCCCGTTCATGCTCTGTCTCTCTCTGTCTCAAAAATAAATAAACGTTAAAAAAATTTTAAAAAAAACATTAAAAAAGAAAGAAAGAAAGAAAGAAAGAAAGCAAGCCACATGAAGCCAGTGCCTACCCAATTACACAGAGCAACCCTAGGGTATACTGAGGCAAGAAACTGCTGGTTACTGTAGAGCTAAGTACATGCTCATCTTTACCAGGTACTGCTGGGCTGTTTTCCAAAGTACTGGAGCCAATATCCCTTTATCTTAGCCTCAGGGCCCCTGGGTGGCTCCCTGGGTTAAGCATCTAACTCTTTTGATCTCAGCTTAGGTCTTGATTTCAGGGTTGTGAGTGGAAGCCCCTCACTGGGCTCCACACTGGGCATGGAGTCTACTTTAAATTTTTTTTTTTTCAACGTTTTTTATTTATTTTTGGGACAGAGAGAGACAGAGCATGAACGGGGGAGGGGCAGAGAGAGAGGGAGACACAGAATCAGAAACAGGCTCCAGGCTCTGAGCCATCAGCCCAGAGCCTGACGCGGGGCTCGAACTCACGGACCGCGAGATCGTGACCTGGCTGAAGTCGGACGCTTAACCGACTGCGCCACCCAGGCGCCCCTAAATTTTTTTTTTTTTTAATGTTTATTTACTTTTGAGAGAGAGAGAAAGAGAGAGAGAGAGCAGGGGAGGGGCAGAGAGAGAGGGAGACACAGAATCTGAAGCAGGCTCCAGGCTCTGAGCTGTTAGCACAGAGTCCGATGTGGGGCTCGAACTCACAGACTGCAAGATCGTGGCCTGAGCCGAAGTCGGACACTTAACCGACTGAGCCACCCAGGTGCCCATGGAATCTACTTTAAAAAAAAAAAAAAAAAAAAAAAAAAATCATTCTCCAACTTCCTAGGTCTTTTTTAGCTAAATACAGCATCCAGATCGAAGTTTCTGAGAATAAACAAGGTTGTATTAGTCAGGATTCTCCCATGAAACAGAAGCAATAGGAGATTTGATTGATTGATCTATTAATTAATTATAAGAAAGTGGCTTATGTGATTGTGGAGGCTGAAAAGTCCCAGGATCTGTCATCAGCAAGCTGGAGACACAGGAGAGCCGATGGTATAGCTCCAGTCCAAACTCCAGCAGGCTCAAGCCTCAAGAAAAGTCGATTTGTTAGTTCCAGTCCACAGGGAGGAAAAGATCAATATCCCAGCTCATCAGTAAGGCAGGCAAAGTTCCCTCTTACTCAGCCTTTTTGTTCTATTCAGGCCTTCAACAGATTGGATGAGGCCCACCCACGTTGGGAAAGGCAATGTGCCTTACTCTGTCTACTGATCCGAATGTTAATCTTACCCAGAAACACCCTCATTGACTCCCCCAGAATAATGGATGACCCAGCATCTGGCCATCCATGGCCCAGTCAATTGGACACATAAAATTAACCATCACAAGAGCCTAATATGGTGATCTCCCTCCCAGCTCACCAGAACCCAGGAGGCCCAGGGGAGATCCTTGGAGCTAAGAGAATGAAGTCCCTGATGGTAAGGTCGTCTGAGTTCCCAGAGAGAAGAATGTCCTTTCAAAAGACAACTTGGAATAGCAGAAACTTGTCGAGTGGGGGCCATATATCTTTCTCCATCTGATCAGCCCAGATTCCTACCCTCACCCCTACCTTCCAGCACACTTAGAAACTCAAGAGAGTGCACTCAGAGGTCCAACCCGGACCGTTCTCCTCCCTCCTCTGTTCTTCTCCATCCATTTCCTGCCCCCCTTTCTCCTTCCCTCCCCCCTCCTCAATTTCCTGTACATTTTGTTCAAGACAAATTGTTTTCAGATCTTCTGCATCTGAAGCCATCTCTTCCCACCTGATATGTACACTCTTGCAACAGTGACCTGTTCTTAGGAAACGCTATTTAAAACCCAAAGTGCAACCAGTGTGACGCAGGACTCCCGAATGTGGCTAAGATGTGTCAAGTTACATAAACGCGCATGCTTCATTCTGCCCTTGGCTTAAAGCTTTTCCTAACAGACTTCAGAATTATCAGCTCATTAAAGACAAAAAAAAAAAAAATGCAGGTGCATAAAACATTTTTAAAAATAACAAGAGTAATAACAAAGTCAAGGCCCCGGGGTAGAGTTGGTCGTAATGGTGGAGAGCTGCTCCCCAGCTTCTTGGGGAGAGACTGTTTTCTGAGTATTCTCTGGAGATGACTAAGCAGCCCTGATCCCTTACTCTCCCTCAAGGTGCAGTGCTGACAGTGAAAAGGAGGAAGGGGATTTTGATTTGCTCATTTCCTAGGAAAAGCCACCCATGTTCATACACGTCCTTGCTACAGTGCTCCCAGGGAAGCGTCAATGCCCCTATTGTACAGAGGGGGAAACTGAGGCTGGAACAGGGCTAAAAGAAACTGCTCCAAGCCACAGAGTTGGTAAAAAGTAGAACTGGGGTTCAAAGACAGTTGGCAGGCCCCATGGCATGATGGTTGAGATGGACACCAGGAGTTATCATTATCTCCTCTTAATGGACACTGTGCAACCCCAGGCAAGTTATTCAACCTTTCTGTGCATCAGTTTCCTCCTCTATAAGATGGAAAATAGCCGGGGAGGGAAGATGTTATCTATCTGTATAGTTGTAGTGAGGATTAAATGAATCAAGGCAAGTAAAATATTTCAAACAGTATCCAGCATGGCAAGTATAAAAAAAGCTGGCTATTTACAAGTCATGCACTTTCTACCCTCCCGACCTGAACGTCTGCCAGATTTGAGGGCTTGGCCTCTTCACCATGCTGGGTACTTCTTAATAAATTTTTTTAATGTTTATTTATTTTATTCTTTTTTGAGAGAAAGAGAGCGACGGGGGGAGGGGCAGAGAGAGAGGGAGACAGAATCCGAAGCAGGTTCCAGGCTCTGGGCTGTCAGCACACAGCCCAACCTGGCGCTGGAACTCACAAACCGCGAGATCGTGACCTGAGTCAAAGTCAGACGCTTAACTGACTGAGCCACACAGGTGCCCCTGGGTACTTCTTAATAAAATGAAGTGACTGGGGTCCAAGCCCAGGCAACAGAAATGCTGAAACGCAAGGGCTCCGCTCCTGACCTCCATCCTTCACACACCCCCGCCTCCCCTGCCTGTTGCAGTTCTGAGTCTCCCTGATTAAAAGCTGCCACTGCCCAGGGCAAGCTGAGAGACAGAGCATGCTATCCCTTTTATGAAAATCCAGCAAGCAGGTGTAAAATGAAGATAACCACCCCCTGCCCCTGCTCAGAGGCGGAAGATTCTTAATTATCTGAGACCCAGATAAACAGCAGGGCCAGGATTGTACAGAGGATGTAAAAATGCTGAGGCGGGCAGGCACGGGCTGCAGAATTCTGCGAAGCTAATGGCGCGATTCAGTGTTTGGAATTAAAGGTGAGAAAATGAGTCTGAGGTTGTCGGCAGCCTCCGCAGGACAGGATAGGGACATGGAGCAGAAGCGGGAGGGACTGGAGGTGGGCAGCTCAGAGGATCAAGGAGAGAAAAAGCGGACTTCACGCTTTATCTCTGGGACATTTGCCACCTATTACAGGCGTTTTGGTGATACTGGGGGGTTTATTGACTCATTCAAATGAAGCTCATAAAATTACCAAACCTCAAGAAGGAGAGCTCCAACGACCATGTAGCAACCTACAAACCAGAGGACAAGCTAAGGAAGACAGTGAGCGAAGATACACTGTGCCCTCCAGGGTCACTCATAGTCCTTCCCTGAACCGTACCTTAGTCGAGGCGAACAGGAGGCTGCCCCTGATTCATCCTTCCATTAGTAAGCACTTTTCATAGCTTATGTGATAATGTGTGCTCAGGGCTGGTCCACTGGAAGGGTTCAATAAATGTTGATTTCTGTGGTCCCTGGGAACCCTTACAGGGCACTACAGCAAATTCCTAGCAGGTTGACTTGCAAAGCTCACCGCCTAAGTTAGAGCTCATCATTCTAGGTTCCAAATAAATCACTTATCTCTAGAGAAAGTATGGAAAAGTCCTGAGTGAGTCCTGTTTACTGAGCCTGCCTCAGCTGAATTCTTTCTATTTCTACCACACTTAATTCAAGATGGTGGAACAAGACAAAACCCAGTGTGGGACTGTGAGATTATGGGATTGTGCACGTCCAACCAGGAGTTTGAATTTGCATTCTCGAGTGCTGGGTGAAGAAGAAAGGAAATAAAAAGTAAACAGCAGTTCTTTTGTGCTCTGTTATGTGCCCAAGGACACAGACCGAGGACATGGGAGAGCCAGGAAGACCCATGAGTCCACTTCTCATGAATCCATGCTAGTTCTCTGTGGATTGGGTAAATCTCCCTCTTCTACTTCTTCACCACCCTGGCAAGAGGATTGTTGAACCAGCAAGACAAGAACATGGAAACACACATGCTAAACACGGGGGGGGGGGGGCAGTGCTTGGGGGGCAGCAGCCATTGGACCCTTTCTTAAAAGAGTCAATGTAGCAGGAGACAGTAAATGTGAGAAGACACCCTCAACCATGAAATATGGTCTGACTCACACAGCCTCCACAGGAGCTGATGGGTATTAACTTGATGACTTTGGAGCAGGTGTGACAAAACCAATCTCATCCTGGTTATTACAGCCAGAATCATTGGGACTGTTTCAGTCCATGACTGTCACATTCCTGTCACTCCGAGCTTCCCCACCTGCAAATGCTTAGTTAGGTCTGAAATTCTATTTCCTTCTTATCCTGTGCCAAGGACCCGTGTGTGTGTGTGTGTGTGTGTGTGTGTGTGTGTAGGGAAGTTGTTGGGGTAAGGATGGAGTGTGAAAGAATAATTTATTGCACATTCGACAAATATTATTTTGCTGAACAAATGCCAGGTGCTGTTCAAGATTCTGGGAAGACAGAACAGTAAGGAGGATAAGATTCCTACTCTCATGGTATATACTCTATGAAGTATTTCTTTCGTTTGTTTGTTTCCTCATTCACTCAATCAATTCTCTGGAATCATTGCACCCTAGCTTGGCTACTTAATAGCCATTGCAACCTTGGGCAAAATTTTTAACCTCTGATTTTCTCTTCTCAAAGGGACACAAGAGGGGTGCTTGGGTGGCTCAGTCACTTAAGTGTCTGACTCTTGATTTCGTTTCAGGTCACGATCTCGTGGTTCGTGGGTTCGAGCCCCACGTCGGGCTCTGCACTGACAGCGTGTGGGATTCTCTCTCTGCCCCTCCCCCATTCACAGACTCTCTCTCAAAATAAATAAACCTAAAAAAAATAAAAGGGATGCAAAATAGGGCCCCTCTAGCTGTGTAAGGGCCTGGCTCTGAGAAATAGCTAGGAAACTGAATCAAGAATGGCCCATGCATGTCCTGCTAGCCTGGGAGGCCACAGGATGATGGATGAGGCAATTGTTCGGGTCTGAGTGGGCACTGATCTCTAGCCTGTCCTTCCGGGGTCCATCACGTGCCTCTGAGATTGACAAGGTGGGTGCACCTCCAGGCAAGGTTATGTACTATGCCAGGCTGGAGCTGGGGGCACCCATCAGCTTCATCCACTATTGTCTGCAGGCTGCCAGCAAGACTCCCCAGGGGCCTGGAAGCCGGCCGCTCCCTTGGAGAATGTCACTGAGCCCCTCTTCTGTCCTGACTACACTGACATCCTCCTGTATTCTCTGAATAACATGATTCATTCAAGTATCTACTGATGCACTGGTGCTAGGGTGGTGAGCATAGCTGCTTTCAAGCATCTACAGTTGACATCTGTCCCTAAGTGGGCATGATGGGGAAATTCAGTGAGGTCCCAAGTCAAGAGTTTCATGCAGTGCTTGGCCCAGAACTAGAGCTTAAATGTGAGCCATTCTTGTCCTCGTGCACTCAAGTGTGATACCTTGTACACTCACTGGCGTGTACCATATGCTGGGATACTGTGTGTGTGTGTGTGTGTGTGTGTGTGCACGTGTGTGCACGTGTGTGCACCGGTGCAAAGGTCAGTCGATGCAAAGTGACAGCCATTGTTCCTGTAGCAGCAAAAGCAACCTCTGGTCCCTCTTGAGCACCTGCAGGCTGAGGGAGCTATTCGGTACTTTCTAGAACTCATATGTTTTCTGTCTTCTTTCTTTTAAAACAGGAGAAGGATATTATAAGTGTCAGTCATGTAGGGTATTTTTTAAACTGGAGAAAATCAAATTTAATTATGTAGTATGCTGGCTCCATAAGAATACGAGGCCCAGTCATGTGCTTTTAATGTTAAAAACTATCTATATATGAGAACAGAAGCTTAATTATAGTTTTAGAACCAAATATAAGTGTGATCCTCACTGCGAACATAAAGAAGTAAAAATTGGAAGTATAAAAATAGAAAAAGGATGTGAAAGCAAGACCTGGGCACTAATTTAATTCTGGTGGATAGCACATCCTGATTAAAGGTTATATATTAAGTAATAGAAGAAAGTGGTAAAACTGTCCATCAGAATTAATAAAAAACATTATTGGGGCACCTGGGTGGCTCATCGTTGGTTAAGCATCTGACCGGCTCAGGTCATGATCCCGTGGTTCATGGGTTTGAGTCCTGCATGGAACTCAGTGCTGACAGCTCAGAGCCTGGAGCCTGCTGCAGATTCTGTGTCTCCCTCGCTCTCTGCCCCTCCCCCGCTCACCCTCTGTCTCCCTCAAAAATAAACATTAAGGGGCGCCTGGGTGGCTCAGTCGGTTAAACGTCCGACTTCAGCTCAGGTCACGATCTCGCGGTCCGTGAGTTCAAGCCCCGCATCGGGCTCTGTGCTGACAGCTCAGAGCCTGGAGCCTGCTTCCGATTCTGTGTCTCCCTCTCTCTCTGCCCCTCCCCCGTTCATGCTCTCTGTCTCAAAAATAAATAAAACGTTAAAAAAAAAAATAAATAAATAAACATTAATAAAAAGGGAAATTGTTTAAAAAATAACATAAAACAGAGGAAGAAAGACGTTTAATTTGCACATATACAGTAGTACAGGTGCACCTCCCTTTACTGTGTTTCACTTTATGACGCTTCGCAGATATTGTATTTTTTACAAATTGAAGGTTTAAGACTGAGATGGAGGAAGTCACTGCAGATGTGGTAGAAATAGCAAGAAACCAGATGTGAAAGGAGTTCTACTGTGGGGGAGAGGCTAGCCAGGAGGAGCACCATGGACCACAGAGAAATTGTTCGCGGAAGGAACAATCCATCGATGCAGCAGACCTCATTGTTGTTGCATTTTATTTATTTTTAATGGGTTTTTTTTTATGCTTCTTTTTGAAAAAGAGAAAGAGAGAGAGAGGGAGAGAGTGCAAGCAGGGGAGGGGCAGAGAGAGAGGGAGACAGAGGGTCCCGAGTGGGCTCTGTGCTGACGGCAGAGAGCCTGCAAACTCAAGATCGTGAGTCAGATACTTAACCGACTGAGCCACCCAGGCACCCCAATTGTTGTTTTATTTTAAGAAACTGCCAGAGCCACCCCCACTTTCAGCAGCCACCGCCCGATCAGTCAGGAGCCGTCAACCTCGAGGCAAGATCCTCTACCAGCAAAAAGCTCACCACTTGCTGAAAACCCAGACGATGGCTAGCATTTTTTGGCAAAAAAAGTATTTTTTCAAATTAAGGCATGCACATTATTTTTGGAGACATAACACTATTGCACACTTAATAGACAACAGTATAGTGTAGCCCTAACTTTTGTATGCTCTGGGAAGCCAAAAAATTCATTGTACTCACTTTATAGCCATATTCACTCACACTCACTTTATTGCAGGGGGTCTGGAACTGAATCCACAATACCTCTAAGGTATACCTGTAGAATTTATAGACTGTGGCAATCTCAAACTCTCCTGTTGCCACTGAATTCTCAATCCTTCCATACTTTTTCTCCAGAAGTTTGAGAGCTGGCTTTCCCTTTGTCCTGACTCCATCCACGAGGAAGAGCTGCATGGAGATTTCAGCTTTCCCCAGAGCCTGGACTTTGCGGTCTACTCGCTTATGTGGGGTGACTATACCCATTACTCAAATCCAGTAATGGCCGTTCTGTGGGCAAGCCCCGAGAATCTACGTCTGGTTCAGTGGTCTCCCACATACCTCAGAGACACAGAACTTCCTGCCACTCATCTGTACTTGGGTGCCCCACAGGCACCTCAAACTCATGTCCAGTCCTGGCTACCTCAGTGGTTGGAATCACCTGATTTTTGCTGATACTTCTCCCACACAACCAATCCTTCCTCAAGTTCTTCTGAAAAACAAAACCCCAAAAAACATGACAAGGGAGGGATTGTTTCTCAACACTCATGTACTCATGTTGAGTACTCATGTACTCAATACTCATGTATTCCCAGATCAAAAGGAAGAGGTTTCTAATCTGTAGATGGGGGATGTTCTAGAACGTTCCTCGAAGGGCTCCTGTGAGAAGGGATATGGGCTTCTTGTGCATGTGAAGCATTTAGCACAGGGACTGGCCCACGCAGAGAGTCGAATAAATGGCAGATGTTACTACAGTGGTCTGTCTCATGAGCTGAGAGAGAAGGGCACATGATGCAGTCCATGCAGAGGTCATATAAGGAGAATATGGGTTTTGAAAGCAGGAAGAGCTGGATCTGAATCCTGATTGCTCTATTTACTAGCTGGGAGGCCCTGAACAGGTTAACTTCTCTGAGCCTCAGTCTTGCTCATCTGCAAGACAGGATAATCCCCTAACTGGCCTCAGGGAAATCACTGAAAGAATGGGTAGAATGCGTATCTTCCTCCAGTGGAGACAGGGTCAAATCATGTGACTCTGAGGTTGCCAGTGACCCCAGGAGAGAAGTCTTACCATTTCCCCCCATTTCTCAACTGAGAGAAATGTAGCCCAGAGAGAAGCTGTCCAAGCTCTTCCAGTTTTGTTGGATCTCAGAACTATCTGAACCCAGAGTGTGCGCTCTTAATGACACGGGCACAGGTACCACCTCTGGGTCCCCATCTCTGTCTGTCTGTCTGTCTGTCTCCCTCTCTCATCCCTTTCCTCTTCTCAAAAGGAAGGCTACAAAGAGCTTGGGCTTTGGAGTCAGACTGGCTTGAATTCCATCCCAGATTCAGTTCTTGTTTAAAAGGGAAGGCTCTGATAGCCATTTCTCCAGGCAGTAGTGAGAATCAAGTAAGCCTTTTTATTTATTTTTTTTTTTTAATTTTTTTTTCAACATTTATTTTATTTTTTGGGACAGAGAGAGACAGAGCATGAACGGGGGAGGGACAGAGAGAGAGGGAGACACAGAATCGGAAACAGGCTCCAGGCTCTGAGCCATCAGCCCAGAGCCTGACGCGGGGCTCGAACTCACGGACCGCGAGATCGTGACCTGGCTGAAGTCGGACGCTTAACCGACTGCGCCACCCAGGCGCCCCAAGTAAGCCTTTTTAAACGTACATAATGCCTTCATGCCAGCGCCCAGCCCACAGTCATAAAGAGCAAACGTTAGTTTCTCTGGGTGTCCTCCCCTCCACACCCCTTCCTTTCCTCGGCCGCCTCCCCGAGGCACTCACATAAACCTGAGCTCAGACTCCCGTCGGACCAAGACTTCCCGGAGACGCTGAATTTTCGCCATCTCCAGCTCGATCTCCTCCGGCATCATGGTTGTCTCTGCCATGGAGATGATGTCCAGCTGATCTGTGCAGGAGACAGGAATCGTAGGCATCAAGACCCCAAGGCCACGCCGGTTTTCAAGAATTCCCTTAGGCTAGCCCTTGTCCCCATTCCAGGGGGCAGCCTTGCCCAAGCGTCCTTGACACTCCAGGAGGGTGCACGTGCATGTTTATGAGCCAGCCCTTTGGAAACTGGGAAAGACGTTTTCCATGTGAACCCTGTTATGAACAAGAGGAGGCTCTGTTGGCTCACCAAACCTGTTCAAGGTTCTATATATGGCCTTGACAGTCCCTGCCTGGTCCCAGCTCCTGAGTCTCTGCTCTCTTTGACTACAGCCATTTAACCCTGTCCCAGCCTCAAGACCATGGCCAATGTTAGGCAGAAAAGCACTTTATAATAATTATTTTATAGCAATACTCTGAATTATTATCTTACAAGAACACCAAGTAACGTGAGTCATAGTAATATGAAGGAAAACAAGTTTGTTGTAGAAAATTCAGGTAATAGGTAAGCGAAAAAGAACAAAATAAAGTCATCCATGACTTCACTGCCCAGAGAGAACCACTATCCACATTTTGATAGACATTTTTCCTGTTTCATATTTATGATCAGAATTATATTTACGGCAATATACATAAAAGAATATATTTTTAAACTGTGTATATTACCATATATATGGAAAGACACTACATACATATGCATATATGTATCTATATATGCATGTATATTCATTCACTCGGGCTACAGTAACAAAATACCAGAGGCTGGGGCTTAAGCAATAGACATTAACTTTCTCACAGTGCTGGAGACTAGAAATCCCAGTTCAAGGTCTGGCAGCATCAGTTTCTAGTGAGAACCCTCTTCCAGGCTTGTACATGGCCACCTTCTCACTGTGTGATCACACAGCCTTTTCTTTGCACACACACAGGCAGAGAGCTCTCTGGTGTCTCTTCTTATAAGGACACTAATCCTGTCAGATCAGGGCCCCAGCCTTATGACTTAATTTAACCCCAGTCAGTTCCTCAAAGGCCTTCTCTCTAAATTAGCCACCCTGGTTATTAGGGCCTCAACATATGAATTCAGGGGGGACATAAAGATTCAGTCCATGACAATATGGATGCATGTGTATACTTATATATGTATACGTAATAGCACATATATTGCTATTAACATTTTGGTGTAAATTCTTCCAATTATATATGGCAATTTACATGATTATATATAATATATATGTGGTGTGCATACATAGGGTAACACATATGGTTTTTTATGTGTTTTCTATGCATAATATTATATATACCCGTACATACATACATTTCACAACAGCAAAGATAAGAAATAATCTAAACGCCTATCAATGGGTGAATAGATAAAAAAGTATATATATAATGGAATATTATTCAGCCATGATGAAGGAGGATATCCTTTGTTACAGCAGGGATGGGCCTTGAGCACATTACACTAAGTGAGAAAAGTCAGAGCGAGAAAGACAAGTACTATACGATGATCACTTGTATGTGGAATCTAAAAAGTCAAACTCGTAGAAAACAGAGTAAAATGGTTGTTACCAGAGGATAAAATTGATGTTGTTTAAGAGTTGTTAAGAGTACAGGGGCGCCTGGGTGGCTCAGTCGGTTAAGTGTCTGACTTTGGCTCAGGTCCTGATCTCACAGTTCGCGGGTTCAAGTCCCGCATCGGGCTCTGTGCTGACAGCTCAGAGCCTGGAGCCTGCTTCACATTCTGTGTCTCCCCCTCTCTCTACCCCTCCCCTGCTCATGCTCCGTCTCTCTCTGTCTCTCAATAATAAATAACGTTAAAATAAATAAATAAATAAATAAATAAATAAATAAATAAAACATTAAAAAAACTTAAAAAGAGTTGTTAAGGGTTCAAACTTGCAATATAGAATACACATATGGAAAGAATACACATATCTTTCTTTTAAAAAACGGGAAAAATGTTTACTAAAATGTTAATACTCCCACACACTATTATATACATATGTATCCATCATTATACAGGTCTGGTTTTTGTAATATAAAGTTAGGGTCTCACATTTTATTACCTGTTCTTTTCATTGAACATATCGTGAGCATTTTCGCACATCCTCGGATGTTCTTCCCCAGCAGCAGTGTGAGAGGCTGGGTAGTCTTCTATTTGTGGCTGTATCATGAATCACTCCACCAACCCCCAGGCACTTGGGTTGTTTTCCATTTTCTCCACCACAAACAGCCCTGTAATGAGCATTCTCTAAGCTCAATCTTTACGTGCACCTAAGAGGTGTCTTTAGGCCACACTGCCAGAGTGAATGGCTAGGTTTTAACGGATACAGATCCTACAGTCTTTCACAGGTACAGCCAAAGATACAGGGGAGGAGATATTCTTGCTTTAGTGAAGCCAATTTCACATGACCTACTGCTGCTTGTCCCGTCTACACCCGGCACCTTGGTTCTGCTGCCTGGTGTTTGTCTTTTTCCTTACCTCCAAGTCAAGGGTTTAGAAAGCTGCTGTCTCTCTACCTGTCTCCCTCCTATGACCTGGACCCCTGGCCCTGCACACTCCCCAGGGGCTGGGGACTGCAGACTTCCCTGAAGTCACCCCCTGCCAGCTTGGATCTCAGAATGTTGCCCACTCGCAGAAGCCCGTACGACTGCTGGGAAACTCCTGATCCTGGGTTCTCCAGGATCAGGGGTAAATTGTCATTCCCTTCAATCATCTACCCCTAATAACATCCATTCCATAAGCCTCCTCTCCACCCATCAGGATCCCCCATTTTGCTGAGGAATCTGGAAGGAAGGGCAATTACCTTTAGCTGATTCTCACCTTGAAATGAATGGCCTCCCTAACACTCTCTGAGATAATTCGTAATTTGTATGAGATAATGAGGATAAAGGCAAGGGGAAGGACCAAGAAATTAGTCAGGGCAAAGAAACGGTGGCATCACAGCCGTAGGTCTGCTGGAGATCGTCTCCCTCCCTACCTGGCCTGGCTTCTCGGAACAGCATCTGTTTCTGCTTATATTTTCCGAGAGCTCCTAGATTTCATAGCATGGACAGTGCATGGTGTTGAGTTGGGGAGGAAGGCAGCGCACAGTGGTCTAGATGGATGGCGGGGACATGGGCAGAGGGAGGAAATGTTAAATCAAGGGTATTCACTATCCCCTCCCCCAGCCCTCCAAGCGCAGGAGGTCCTGGAGATCATGCCGCTGTCCTCTGTCCGGCTGAGCTGGTGCTGAAATGCGGGTGGAAGGGGAGCCAGAGAGGAGGAGGGCGTGAGTCTGAGAAAGAGGAGAGAGAGGGAGGGGGAGCAGAAGAGCTGTCTCAGGACTGGGACTTGAGAAGAGAGACAGATGTCTAAGGAGGAATTTTAGGAATTGTCCATGTGACATGCTGAGTCATGATCTCAAGGTCCCTGGAATCAGATTTGGGGTCCTACTGCCCCTGACACCAGACCTAGATGGATCCCGGGGCTGCAGCAATGAGGTCCGACTTGAGGAAAGAGGGAGAAAGGAAAGGACAGGAGAAAAAAGTTAATATTAATTGTTACTGTGTGCCAGGCTCCAATCAGGCTGGAGGACCAGCTTGGGGGAGCAGGGACTCTGGGCACAGGGTAATAGAGGGTTGTGGGGAGGAGGGGTAGAGGGTGTTCTGGAGTCAGGTGGCCAGAGCTTGTGTCCCAGCTCTGCCCCTCACTAGCTATGTGGCCCAGGAGAGTTAGTTAACATCTCCTGACTCAGTTTCCTCATCTGTAATGTGAGGACAATAAGGGACCCCACCACCCAGGGCAGTTGTGAGGATGGAATTAACCAAGGGATGAGAGCCTCCGTGCATGGTGACGATTCCTTTTGTTATTACCACCAGCCCGCTCTGCCGTGCTATCTCTTCTAATCCTCACCATAAGCCAGCAGGATCAAGATGTTCTCTGTTGAACAAACAAGGAAACGAAGCCCAGAGCTGAGTAAGGAAGGAGCTGAGCCCTTGTCTGCCTCCAAAACGCTGGTGCTTTGCCCCATCACGGCTGCCCTTTTTGCACACAGGTGCTCTGAGTCCAACTACCACTGTCCATCCACATCTGAGAGTCAAGGGCAGTGTCTTAGTTCCCCATGGCTGCCGTAACAGATCAGTGCAAACTTGGTGGCTTAAAGCAACAGGACTTTATTTTTTCTCCATTCTGGAGGCTGGAAGTCCCAGATCAAGGTGTCAGCAAGGCTGTGCTCTCTCCAAAGGCTCTGGGGGAGGGTCCCTCCTTGCCTCTCCCAGATCCTGGCAATCCTTGGCTTGTGGCAGTATTGTTACAACCTCTGCCTCCGTTTTCATGTGGCCATCTTCCCTGTGGCTCTGCGTGTCCTTCTCTGTCCTTTTCTGAAAAGACCCTATTTCCAAATAAGGTCACATTCTGAGGTTCTGGGTGGATGTGAATTTGGGAAGAGCACTATTCAGCCAACCAAAGTTAAATAGCTTGCAAGTTCCCCCAGTAGCCACGTCAACTTCTCAAAGAGCTTTGGTCACTGCACAAGGAGCCAGCCCTAGCTGGAAGCAGCCCAGGCCCCAGGAAGCAGTCAGGGGGAGGGGCAGAGTTAGAGATCCTTGGTCTGAAGCCAGTCACGGGCTATATGAGCTTGAATAGGCCCTTTACCTCTTAGCTTCTCTTTCTTCCTTTGCAAAATGGGGTTCAATAGCTGCCATGTTCTATGCTGTGGCTGAGACCTCATATGATCTCATTTAATCCCTGTTTTATACCTGATGAATCTGAGGCTTAGAGAAGGAAGTGACTTGGCCAACATCACACAATCAGAATGTTGCAGAGACAGAATGCAAACCCAGTGCTCAATCTCTCTCTCTCTCTAAACCACATTACACAGCCTCTGGGCAAGGGCTAAATGCATCTATGGATGGGACCCAGCAGATATAAGTATCCTCATTTCTCAGATCATGGTTCAGATGGGTAATCTGTTTTCCATGGGACAGTTGCTGAAAACAGCAGTACACCCTGGGGCGAAACATGGGACAAAGACTTAATCACCCACCATGGATTGGCATTTTACCAATTTCCAGGTGCCGAGATGAACATTTAGCATTGACGTGGAACAGAGAATGGGGCTGATACCTGTGTTGAAAAGCCTTGCTCCTGGAAACTTTCCTTCCCCTGGAGAAACGAGCAAAGCCTAGACCTCACATCAGATAGAAGACAGAATGCCGACTTGTGGATAGTGCTCTGTGCCAGGCTCTGTGCTAGGCTCATAATAGGCCTCATCTCTTTTAATCTTCACAGCGTCCTGGGTGAGGGGTTAGCAACTATAGCCACAGGCCAAATCCGGCCCCCTGCCTGATTGTGCAAGTAAAGTTTTATTACAACACTGGTCATGCTCATTGAGGCATTATTTATGGCTGTTTTCACACTACCACAGCAGAACTTTGTAGTTGCAACAAAGACTGCATGGTCCATAAAACCTCAAATATTTACTGTCTGGCCCTTTACAGAAAAAGTTGCCTGCCCTAGATGGTAGATGTTATAATTTCCCCACTTTAAAGATTTACTTATTTATTCTTGAGAGAGAGAGAGAGAGAGAGACACGAGTGGAAGAGGGGCAGAGAGAGAGAGACAGAGAGAGAGAGAATCCCAAGCAGATTCCACACTGTCAGCACAGAGCCCAATGCGGGGCTCGAACCCATGGACCATGAGATCATGACCTGAGCCGAAGTTAGATGCTCACCTGACTGAGCCACCCAGGTGCCCCCCAAATTGAGCATATTCTATTGCACTGGGTAAGTAGGAAATATCTGTTCTCAAGCGTTAGCAGACATGGTGATTATCCAGGCAGCTGGATAAAAAGGCAGAGTCTCTGTTTCTACCCCAAGTGGTTAGGATAACACCAGGTTACTTCAAGCTGTACTACAAAGCTATAACCATCAAGACAGTATGGTACTAGCACATAAACAGACACATAGATCAGTGGAACAGAAAACCCAGAAATGGACCCACAACTATATGGTCAACTCATCTTCAACAAAGCAGGAAAGAATACCCAGTGGAAAAAAAGACAGTCTCTTAAACAAATGGCACTGGGAGAACTGGACAGCAGAAGAATGAACCTGGACCACTTTCTTACACCATACACAAAAATAAATTCAAAATGGATGAAAGACCTAAATGTGAGACAGGAAACCATCAAAATCCTAGAGGAGAACAAAGGCAGCAACATCTTTGACCTTGGCTGGAGCAACTTCGTACTAGACACATCTCCGGAGGCAGACAAAAGCAAACATGAACAACTGGGACTTCAAGATAAAAAGCTTCTGCACAGTGAAGGAAACAATTCACAAAACTAAAATGCAGCCTAGGGAATGGAAGAGGATATTTGCAAATGATATATCTGATAAAGGGTTAATATCCAAAATCCATAAGGAACTTATCAAACTCAACACCCAAAAAACAAATAATCCAATGAAGAAATGGACAAAAGACATGAATAGACACTTCTCCAAAGAAGACAACCAGATGGCTAATAGACATATGAAAAGATGCTCAACATTACTCATCATCAGGGAAATACAAATCAAAACTACAATGAGATACCACCTCATACCTGTCAGAATGGCTAAAATCAACAACACCAGAAACAACAGGTATTGGCGAGGATACAGAGAAAGGGGAACCCTCTTGCACTGTTGGTGGGAATGCAAACTTGTGTAGCCACTATGGAAAACAGTATGGCGGTTACTCAGAAAGTTAAAAATAGAACTACCTTATGATCCACAATTGCACTACTAGGTATTTACCCAAAGGATACAAAAATACAGACTTGAAGGGGCACATGCACCCCAATGTTTATAGCAGCATTATCAACAATAGCCAAACTTTGGAGAGAGCCCAAATGTCCACTGACTGATGAATGGATAAAGAAGATGTGTTACACACACACACACACACACACACACACACACACACACACAAATGGAATATTATCCAGCCATTAAAAAGAATGAAATCTTGCCATTTGCAATGACGTGGATGGAGATAGAATGTATTAAGCTAAGTGAAATAAGTCAGTCAGAGAAAGACAAACACTATACAATTTCACTCATATGTGGAATTTAGGAAACAAAACAGATGAACATACGGGAAGGGGAAAGAAGAGAGAGGGAAACAAACCGTAAGAGTCTCGTAATAACAGAGAACAAACTGAGGATTGATGGAGGGAGGTGGGTGGAGGATGGGCTAGATGGGGGATGGCCATTAAGGAGAGCACTTGTGATGAACACAGGGTGTTGTATGGAAGTGATGAATCACTGCATTCTACTCCTGAAACCAATATTGCACTGTGTGTTAACTAACTAGAATTTAAATAAAAATCTGAAAAGAAAAAAAAACGGGTAAGACCAGGTTGAGGCATTGTGTCTGGGGACCTCATGAAGGAGGTCTTTACACCAGACTCTGAGAAATGCTGGTATCGGTCATGAAGAAATGAATGTCACACATGATCACCTTCTTTGTAGACTGGGCTTCCATGATAGAACTAGCATGATGGAAACTTTCTTGACAACATTTTCCTGCTAGAAGGCAGGCATCCAACAGCTGTTGGATGGGTGTGCCCATGAGGAGGACAAATCCTGGAAAAAGACGCAATAGTTTTTCTGGCTGGCTAGAGAAGATGGCGGTCACAAGGCTGCTGCGTAGAGAGAGCAATGCTCTAAAGCATGGAAGTCCCCAGGGCTCTAACTGCCACTGACGTCACTGAGCTCCCAGGAGCTGAGTCACTTCTGGGGGATGAGGCAGCTAAATCCATCTTTTTATCCCCAAATGCCACCACACCAGGGAAATGCATGCCCTCATTTTAGCACTGCCCCACAAGCAAGCAAGAGCTGAGCACTGGGCATGACTGGGACGCACCAACAGGTCTCATTACATACCTTGAAAATTTAAAGCCGTCCTGGGACAGGGTGGGGTCAGTGGTGATGGTAGATGAGGGCTGGCAATCTCCTAGAAGCTTGTAATTTAAGTATAGGCAGGAAGGGGTAAAACCATGCTGGGGAACAGAGAAGTCCTCCCTTTCCAATGATGGGTCTAAGTAGGAATTTAAGCCCAGGGTCTCCCGGACAATCCCTCCTCTTATTTCTGCCTTGTAACTTTCACACACATGGTATACGCCCCCAGAGGTCACTCACGTGGAACATTGCTGGTCAGCATGGTGCTGTGTCACCACGTACCTAAATGCCTTGGCAGGAAGATACTATCATTATTGCCCTTCCTTTATAGACAAATAAGTGAGGCTCAGAGAGATCAGAAGTGATTGGTCACAATCACTGAACTAGGGAGTCCCAGAGTTGGAACTCAGACCCAGGTCGTTCTGATTTCAAAGCCCATGCTGTAGATCAAAGGGCTATCGAAGAGCATTTCCCAAACCTCAATCACTGCACAGAATTCACCACAGCCATGTACTACCTGCTGTGGCCTCAGTGTTTGGGTCCCATCCCCCAAATGCATAGGTTGAAATCCTAAACCCTAGTCTGATGGTATTAGGAGATGAGGCCTTTGGGAGGTAATTAGGGTTAGATGAGGTCATGTGAGTGAGGCCCCATGATGGGATTAGTGTGCTTATAAGAAGAGACATCAGATTTGATTTCTCTCTCTCTGCTCTCCCCCATGCAAGGACACAGTGAGAAGACAGCCATCTACAAGCCAGGAAGAGGTTCTCACCAAACATGAGATGTGCCAGTGCCTTGACCTTGGACTCCCAAGCCTCCAGAACTGTGAGAAATCAATGTTTGTTGTTTAAGCCCCCCCAGTCTATGGTATTTTGTTAAAGCTGCCCGAGCAAAGCCACTCTCTATATAATCATTTCCTCAATAGTTCTTTAGGCTGACTTTTTATTCTTTTATTCAAATAAACTCCTTAAAGGAAATCTCATATCATATCCATAAAGAGTAAGTCACTATCACTTAGCATAATTGGGAAGGAGCCATAAAAATAATTCCAATGGAAACAAAGCAATGTTATTAAATTCTGGCTAAATGCTCAGATTGAAGCCGAATTTTTCTTTCTTTCTTTTTTTTTTTTAATTTTTAATGTTTATTTATTTTTGAAAGGCAGAAAGAGCACAAACGGGGCAGGGGCAAAGGGAGAAACACACACACAGAATCTGAAGCAGGCTCCAGGCTCTGAGCTGTCAGCACAGAGCCCGACGCAGGGTCGAACCCACAGATCTTGAGATCATGACCTGAGCCAAAGTCTGGACACTTAACCAAATGAGCCACCCAGGCACCCCTGAATTTTTCTTTCTTAACAATGTGGATTAGCAAGTTCTAGAAAGCTCGCAAGTGCTAGAGAGGCATTAAAGGCAGACCACCAAATTGAGGCTTGCTTCTTTGGTGATCGTGAAGGTTGATAATGGCGGGGGTGGGGGGAGGAGTCATTTCCCCACAATGTAATTCGGTGTTGTTTGATGCTAGAAGCATCTGGGTACCACGGAGGGTACCCTTGTCACCCCACCACACCCCTGGAAAAGCCGTCGTAGAATGGAATCCCAGCCCTTTGGGTTGGAAGGGCATCGGAGGTCACTTAGTCAAGTTCATATCTGCGTCTGACAGTCTGTCACCTGACTCAACAGGATGCAGTTCTGAGGGTCCCTTGACAAAAAGCAATAGGCCCAAACTCTGGTGTTGTCCCTGGAAAATTAAATGAGAACAGAAGCCGGAAGGAAAATTCTCAACCGTGTATCAAATTTCTCACCCAAAGATGCATCAGCCATTTTGAGTCATTATTTCAACCCAGCTCATATCATAGAGGCAATTACATGAGTGGACCTATTCATTTCGGCCCCAACAAACATTTCTGAGATGCCTAGCATCCTTAGAACATCCTCAGAAGGACACGCGAGACAAGGACCATGGTAGTTGTCTGTGGGGGACTGGGAGGGGTCAGTGTTGGGACGATCACTTCCACCTAATATGTCCATTGTTTGAAATAAAAAAAAGTTTTTAACATTTATTTTAAAGAGACAGAGACAGAGCACAGGCAGGAGAGGGGCAGAGAGAGAGGGAGACGCAGAATCCGAAGCAGGCTCCAGGCTCTGAGCCCTCAGCATAGAGCCTGACGAGGGGCTCGAACCCACAAACCATGAGATCATGACCTGATCTGAAGTCGGACACTTAACTGACTGAGCCACCCAGGCGCCACCTCCCCCCTTGTTTGAATTTTTAAATAGACTTCCCATTTGGGAGTGATTTTAGATTTATAGAGAAGTTACAGATACCACGGAGATTTCCCATATACCCTTCACCTACTTCCCACCACTGCTAACATCACCAAGACACTGATGTTGGTGCATTGCTATTAGCTATATTGTTTGAATTTTAGCATGAGCAGATGTTATCTACTCAAGGTAGATTTAAAATAAAGAAACAAAGGGGGCGCCTGGGTAGCTCAGTCAGTTAAGCATCAGACTCTTGGTTTTGGCTCAGATCGTGATCTCACAGTTCATGGGATCCAGCCCCGCTTTGGGCTCTGCAGTGGCAGCACGGAGCCTGCTTGGGATTCTCTTTCTTTCTCTCTCTCTCTGACCCTCCCCTGCTCACTCTTGCATGCGCTTTCTCTCAAAATAAGTAAATAAACTTAAAAAATAATGAAGAAACAAGGAGCAAAGAAAAAAACTGGTGGGTGCAGGTGCTGAGGGAGTGAGGCAGCCCCTGAAAAGGGTAAGTGAAGGGGACAGTTATGGGCATGGGTTTTGGGGTCTCAGGGCTGGCTCCTCTGCTGACCTTGGTCCCACCCATTGATTACTCTGGGCCTCAATTTCTTCATCTGCATTGTAGGGACAATCATACCCATTTCATAGGTGATGTATGTAAGTGACAGGCATATAGCAAGTTCTTTCTATAACTCTCTCTGTAATATCTGTTCTTATTACTCCTTTAATAAATATGCATTAAAAACCCACTTTGTGCCAGATACCACTCTAAGCAACAGGGATGGAACAAGATAGATGAAATCCCTGCTCTTGTCAGGTTGAGCTTCCAGGAAAGGGCTTACAATGTCAGGGAAGAAGGTCATTAGCTCACCATCAGCTCACTCCTGATGGCAGATTCCGGTTCAAGTCTCAGATCTACCACAAAGTGTGGGATCTGGACACACCACTTAATCTTCCTAAACTCAGTTTCCTCTTCTGTAAAATGGGCCAGTACCTCCCACCTCACAGAGCTGCTGCTGTGGAGGTGAACTAAAATGTCAAGGGCTGGGTGTGGTGCCTGGCACGACAAAGGGTGCTCAATAGCATTCTGACTGTCATCCTGTGTCCTTCCCCTGGAGGAAGCCAGACTAACGCGGGGAAGGAAACAGAATGAGGGTCATCGCATCTGGAGAACAACAGCTTGCATTTGGCCCATTCCTCTGTCCCCCTAGGTAAGACCGTGGTCCTCCCGTTCTGCCTGCCTGGAAGCAGGGTCCAGAAGATTCCCCCCAGCCCTCTGTCAGGAGCCAGTGCCTTAGCTCAGCACTGGGTGTGCATAGGCATGTCCTCCCACCCAACAGTCTTAAATACCAGGAAAATATATCTGAGCCCCATTACTGGGCAGAGAATATCCTCATGCATTCCTAGGGCTCCTGGGGACACCCCAGTCTTTATTGTCATCAATCATTCACGTAGGAAAGAAGCTCATTTCAGCCCCCAAACGTTGCGTTATGGGATGCACCAAGCATCTCCCCCTTCTTGGTATAATGTGAATATAATAGGAAACAGCCGGTTGCTTTTAATGACTCATCATTTCCCAAGAAGACGAAGTAACTGCTTTTAGTTCAAACGCTCCTGGCTGCTCCACCCCCTCCCCAGCCTGCCTTGTGAAGGAGGGTGCCGCCCAGGTCCTGCTGGTAATCATCCCTCCTGGGGCACCGTGTCTCCCCAAGTGTCCTCTTTATACTCACGATCACCCCGCAAGGAAGGTTTTGCAGCGGAGGAAACTGACTCGCCTCCAAATCTTGACAATGGTTATTATTCTCTCAAGTGACTTTGGGCACATTTTTAAGCTTCTCTAAGTTTCTAGTTTCTCAGCCACATCTGACTTGTCTGAGGTCACAAGAGTAATTAGGAGACAGCACCCTCAGCCCTGGGGTTAAGAAACAAGCTCCTGAGTCAAGCCAACTTGGGTATAAATCCCGGCTCTGCCCCTTTCTAACTGCTGACCTTGGGCAAATGACTTAACCTTCAGGCTGAAGTAAACCTTAAGGCTTAAAGTAAGCCTCGGTGAACTGGGGGTAAAGAAGTAGAATGTGAGAATACTGAAGGCTCATTCTGAAAGCTCGGGGACGGAAGCTAAGGCAAGGGTTTTATCTTACTTTCACTCAGTAGCCTCTAGCCCCTTGCCTGGACCAGAGTTTCTCACCCTCAGCACTAATGACATCTAGGGCCAGATCATTCTCTGCTGAGGGGGCCATCTCGTGTGTCGTAGGATTATTAACAGTATCCCTGTCTTCTACCCACTAGATGCCCGTAGCACACACCTACCAACCCCAAATGTCTTCAAACATTTGCAACTATCCCCTGGGGGGCAAAATTATCCCAGACCAAGAATCACTGGTTTAGATCCACTTTTTCAGGAGTGCTCCTAGGAGCATCTTACTTCTTGTTTGCTATACAAGGTAACATATTCACAGGTTCCGTGGATTAGGTTGTGAACATCTTGAAGGTGCCATTATTCAGCCTATCACAGTTTACATAATAGAGAAGGCCGAAGAAATCTACCATGGAGGGTCCTAGGATGGGATCATTATCATCCTTGAGGGTAGAAACTCTGGTCTGTAGGGAGGAACCAGCTCAGTGAAGGGCATGGGACAACAGAGCAGTGAGACTGCCCTCTTGCTCACTGGGCATTGTCCACGTCACCCAGCTTAGTGCCAGCAGCCATGGTAGAGCACCGCTTAACTGATAGCATGGCTCAAGTTGGAATGTTGGCTCTGCCCCTTACTGGCTTGTGCCCCTGGACACATTATTTAAATTCTCTGAGCTTCCTCTTTCTCGCTTGTAAAGTGGGACCAACAATACTCACTTGCAATATTTGTTCATCCCGTTTGCACAGTTGGTAAGTGGGTTATGCAACCTTACCCACCCTCAGCATCCATCATTTGTTAAGTTGAGACAATAATAGAAACTATTCATTGGCTGTAGTGAGGGTTGAGTCAGAGATTGTAAGTCTAGGCTAGTACATCAAAAAGACCAGGTTAGATCTTGATAAGTGTCAATTATCATTCACCATCATCATCACCATCACCACAAACATCACCATCACCATCAAAAAAGAGAAAGCATCCAACCTTAGAATCCACCACAGCTGGAGCTAAGGATGGGAAAGGACACAGGAGATCAGCCCCTTGGGAACCCCTGGCCCCTTTACCTCCCTTCCCAGAACTCTGTTCATTGGGAATACCCCACCTCATACACCATCTCATGTCTTCTTAAGGATGAGAAGCAACCAAAAGCCACATATCCCACCTACATCATCCACAAAACAAACACTAGGCCTGGGCTGGGGGAGTGATATTAAGGTAATGGAAACAATTTCTTTTTTAAAAACAAGTATTCTAGAACATTATCCTTCAAGGAAATCATCTTGGAACACTTTATGATCCTAATAATACCAACATTCCTCAAGCCTTTTAAGACGTTTCTTAGGCTCTTATACCACTATTAAATCCTTTCTGGATTAAGGAGAGGTACTAATAAACAAACTTTTTGATAATTGCTTTCAAATCAGTTTATGAGTCATCGAAGAGAAGTAGTTTAACACATTTAAATTCATGTTTTTATATTCACATCATCTGATTACCCACTTTATTTGCACAATCTGGCTCAGAATGACTTTTGGTAGTTCCAAAAAATCAAACTCCCTCTCCAAGGCAAAGGTTTATCACCCTAGTGGATGTTCACAATATCTCAACACAGACTGGGACTACAGGTTCAAAGGAGGATTTTTAGAAAGGTTTTCATCTGAATAATGTGTGTCACCATCAAGGTGGGGCTTTGAAGGTGATGACACACGAGTTCTGGCAGATTATTTAGCAGTGTGTAATGTCATTTTTCATTACTTGGCATCCTCCCTCCAACACTTCTAAGTGACCTTCAATGAATCATCAAACAGCTCTGTCATATTTCTCCCAGCCCCGAGCAGAAGGGCTTGGGTTAGTTTCTGAATCCTTTGAGACCATATAAGAGAATGAAACATTCTCGCTAATTCAGTGGGAATTGTTACGGATGTCGAATTAAAACTGTGGAAATCAATAACCCTGTAATAAACAATAGAATGACTGTCCAATTAAAATTGCAACAAATGTTTCTCAGCACTTCTGCAGGTTCATTCTATTATTCCAAGTTCATTTAAAAAAACATCCTCCAGCCCTGCAACCTCAATGATTTCATGAATATAGGCAATTATGAATCTATCCTGAGCCGTGATTCATGCATCTCTACTAAGACGCCCTAACACTTGCAATTTACAAACCAATTCCGAAGTAAGTGAAGGGCGAGGGTCACACAAGGATGGGTAGGAAACCAGATGGTGCTGCTGAAAACTATGCTTGGTGAGGCTAAAATTATTGGAATCTAGAGGAAAATTAATTGGGACTGTCAAAAGTAATATTTCAGTTTTTAAAAATTGCCTAGCCTAGAAATCATGTGGCTCATTTCATCCCTCACCGGCTGGAAACTTAGGGATAAATTGCTTGGAGAATATTATTTTCATTCAGAAAATTTGAGACAGGGGACTATAGCATGGGATAAACCATCGTATGAATGGGGGTGATTTGGGTGTGAGTTGAGGAGTCTGAGAGAACCAGCCAAGGGAAGCCAGTGCAAGGATTGCATGTAAGCATGGGTGGGCCAAGGTCAATGTTCACCAACACAGATGGCACGCGGGGAAGCCAGAGGCAAAGCTGGATCACAGGAAATGCTAGATGGGAAGTCCAGCCTAAGAAGTAAGACATGCCCCAACAGGAAGATCGACCACAAAGGCAAGAGCTTCAGGATTGGAAATACTCAAGGATTTTTTTTTTTTTTAATGTTTATTTTTGAGAGAGAGAGAGACAGAGTGTAAGCATGGGAGGGACAGAGAGAGAGGGTGACACAGAATCCAAAGCATGCTCGAGACTCTGAGCTGTCAGTGCAGAGCCCGATGCGGGGCTTGAGCTCACAAACCGTGAGATCATGACCTGAGCTGAGGTTGGACGCTTAACCGACTGAACCACCCAGGCGCCCCTCAAGGATTTGTTTTTTAATTAACTAAAGTCTATACTTTATTCAGATTTCCTTAGTTTTTACCTAATGTCCTTTTTCTATTCCTGATTTCATCCAGGATAACCACACGACATTTAGTGGTCATGTCTCCTTAGGCTCCTCTTGGATGTGACAGTTTTCCTTGTTTTGGAGGATTTTCCTTGACAGTCTGGAGGAGTACTCATCAGGTATTTTGAAGAATGCCCTTCAATTCTGATTTGTCTGATATTTTTCTGATCATTAGACTGGGGTTATGGGTTTGAAAGAGAAAGACCACAGAAGGAACGGCCATTCTCATCATTTTCTATCAAGGTCACATGTTCTCCAGATGACTCATCAATGCTGACACTGACCTTGAACACCTAGCTGAGCAGTGTTTGTCAGGTTCCTCCCCTGTGAAGTTATTCTCCCCCTCCACCCCACTCCTTCCCATACTGTCTTCTTTGGAAGGAAGTCGCCAAGCGAAGCCCACATTTACAGGGTGGGAAGTTATGTGCACTTCCTCGAGGGCGGACTATGGTATTATTGTCATAATCAGAAGCAAAATATTCCCACATCAGAAGATAAAGAGGGTCACAGGCCCATGGAGCAAAAGCCAGAATTTCTTGTGTGCCCCAGCTAGAACTGGAGGTGTGGTGAGGGCCAGTTCCCCAGCAATGTTGCAAGACTCACAAAATCTGAGCTTTAAGTCCAAGGTTGGTGGTGGGGGGGGGGGGGGGTGAGGAACCACATGCAAAAATTTAAAAAAAAAAAAATAAAAGCACAAAAGCAAGACAAAGGTTCGGCCAGTTAGTATTGTTTTTCATAGGCCCTGACGTTTTTCATTCTCTCTGGCATCCCTTTTGAATACTCAGGGCTCTGTCCTCTCAGGTGGTCCTTCCTCTGTGGGGCTCTGGGCCAATGACATGGCTTCATACGTCATTTGATGGCAGTGTATTCAACATAACCACCACAAACCAGACCATATTCTAGGAGCCGGCCTACGGAAATGAAATATCCATCCTCGCAGGGAAGGTGGACAGTAAGCAAGAAGACAGAAGACATCCTTTACGTTGACGGGATTATGCAGTGAGTAAAATGCAGTTATGAGCTACCAAGTGACACACGGGGGACTCCTTCGGACAGTGGGGTCACGGAAGCCACTCTGACAAAGTGACATCCGAGCTGCCGCTGAATGACCAAGAGGCACAGGCTTGGGAAGACGGAAGGAAGGATCCCTACGGGCAGATGCAGCTGTAGGTACGGAAGCCCGCAGATGGAAACAAGCTTCACGTTCAAGAACAGAGAGGAGGCCCACGTGGCTGGAGCAAACTGAGCAGAGACAGGAAGGGACCAGAGGACGCCAGGCCTGGAGGTCCTGGTGGGTTGGATTCCCAGTGGTTGACCCACCGAAGAGTGGGGGCAGTGAGATGTGATGGTGGGTTTATTTTTTATTTTTTAATTTATATATTTTGAGAGAGAGACAGAGCGGGTAGGAGAGGGGCAGAGAGAGAGGGAGAGAGAATCCCAAGCAGGCTCTACACCATCCACACAGAGCCCGACATGGGGCTCAAACCCACGAAACCGTGAGATCCTGCCCCGAGCCGAAACCAAGAGTCGGATGCTTAACCGACCACCCAGGCGCCCAGAAATGTAATGGTGTTTTTAAGAGTTGCTGTCTCCTGGGAAAGAGCACACTGTTGAGGGAGTAGGCACAATAGTCACTAGACCAGCCTCCTTTTATGGCCTCAGAGGGCTGCTGAGGATTAAATGCATCGTAAAGTGTGCAAAGTGCTTAGCCCAGGGCCTGGTCATAGCAAGCGATCGATAAACGCAATAAAATAAAACAAATGCAATTCCTGCAAATGCAGTTATGCAGATGCCTGCTGCTTTTCCCCATTCAGCCACAGCCCGCTGGGCAGTAACCCGTCCTAAGGATGTTTGCTGAGCGTGGGACAGCCTGGGGGCTGCTGGTGCCCATCCTGTTCCCTGGACACGGCTGACTGGCAAGGAGGCACAGTGTTTTGGGGGCACACACACACAAAGTGGGGGTGTGGTCTGAAACACCAGCCCAGGCCCCAGTGAGCCCTGGCATGTGTCCAGAGCGTTTCCTATGAAGGCTAGCAAAACATGCCTTCTCCAGATTTGCCCCTTTGGCCTAACAATTATTTTGAGCTGGAGGCATTTGATAAAAAACAAAAGCAAACAAACCAGAAACAAACAAAGCTCTCTGCCCTGCCCCTACCTACCTAAAAGCAGGACATAAATCTATAAAGGTGTCTTCTTCCCCTGGCTATCAGGAAGGGCAGAGGTTAATCACTAGAGACAACCGTAGACCCTTATCAGCACCAGACAAATCTACCAAACAAACGCTGCTAAAAATTAGCCCTTATCTACTGTTCATTTTCCCCACACAGTTAGCTTCCCACAATGTACTGCCTAGAAGCTCAAAGTCCCTTTCCTTTGCCTTGTCACTTCTCTAAAAATTTATTGCTCTTTTGTTAAAATGCTCTATAAGCTCTATACACTTTTTTTTTTTTTAAGTGTATTTATGTATTTATTTAGAGGCAGGGAAGGGCAGGGAGAGAGGGAGAAAGAATTCCAAGCAGGCTCCGCGGGGGTCAGTGAGCAGAGCCTGATGTGGGCCTCGAACCCACGAGCCATGAGATCATGACCTGAGCTGAAACCAGGAGTCGGACGCTTAATCGACGACACCACCCAGGTGTCCCATAAGCCCAAATTCTGACCACTACCGTGAGTTAGTTACTCATCACAGGGTGCTCCCTTGTATATGCGCGATGCACATGTTAATAAACTTCTGTTCGTTTCTCTCTGGATAATCTATCTTTTGCCAGTCTAAATTATAGGTCCCCAGCCCAGGACCCTAATTTGGGCAGAGGAAAAAGATTTTATTTTCTTTCCCTACACCTGCTTGGAGTCTCTTAAAGTGGGTGCCAGTAACTGAGGGCCACAGTCTGGGTTCAGCAAAGGCTGGGGGAATAGGTGCTGAATCTGGAATGGGTCTTATACAGGGAGTAAAAAAATGGGGTGGGAACGAAGTGTACCATGGGTAAACTTGAGGTGATAAAAGGTATCTGGGTAATGTTAGGAACAGCTAAACTCCGCGGTGTGGAGATCAGAATACATTGTCAACAACACCCGTGAAC
The DNA here is from genome assembly GCF_028018385.1 of Neofelis nebulosa. Lineage (NCBI taxonomy): Eukaryota > Metazoa > Chordata > Mammalia > Carnivora > Felidae > Neofelis > Neofelis nebulosa. The sequence continues at coordinate 32,778,967 of NC_080799.1, forward strand.
CTGGAAAAGTCCGATATGAATCATGGAGAGCCACGTCAGGGAACGGCTATTTTGAGCCCAGCTAGAGAGTTGGGCTCTGTCTGCCTTTACTGAGAAGGATGAGTGGCTGAGCCAGGCTGTTAGCTATCCAAGTCACTGCTTCCCCTCAACGGAATTTCAATCAACTGAGGGCTAGGAGTCTAGGCCACCTATAGCTCATAGCTCAAACCTGCCATCGCACGGATCCTGAGAGCAGAGCCTTCACGGAAGGGGGAAGAACCGAGAGATGGACAGAAACAAATGAGGGACTTTGAAACCCTGGATCAACCGCTTCTAGAAAAATACAACCTAGTGCCTCCCCTTTTTGCTTAAACAGCTCCGGTGGTGTTTAAGGACAACCAGGAGAGTCGCACAAACACTCCACATCCTTTTAGGGGAAGGATGGGAGAACGGAGGGAGGAGCAGAGCTGTGGATCAAAGGGCCGTCCCAGTGTCTCCCGCCTGCCTTCAGTCACCATGCCCACACAACCATCTCCTCAAGCTGGGTCTGCAAACTACAGCCCGCGGGCCAGATCTAGCCCACTGCTGTTTTCGTGTAGCCTGTGAGCTAAAAATGACTTTTACATTTTTCAAATTGTTGGGGTGGGGGTTCAAGAGAAAAGAACTAGATCGTGACAAGCGAAAATTCTGTAACTTGTCTTTTATAAAGTAGGATATTAAAGGTTTTAATTTCCAAAGTTATTATGTTGATGAACTTGGTAAAAAACCAGTTGGTCTTTCTTGCCAGGTAAAATGAGCAGAATAGCTAATTATTTCTATTAATTTGTTTAGAAGTCATCCCCATTCAAGTTTTAAGGTTGTAAACTGAATGTATATCTAGAATTTAAATAGTAATCCCAAAGACAACAACAATTATATATTCAATTGAATACATATAAATAATATATATAAATATATATATAAATATAAATAAATGGTTATTTAGCCCAATTTTTCCATAATCACAAAACTTCTCTAACACTATTTTTTCATAATCTGATAAATAATCCAAGCCATAGTTGAAATAAACTTTTCAGTAAGAATAATAGCTATTATTTATTAAGCCTTTACTATTTGCCAGGCAGAATTCTGAGCATTTTCTTATTATTTTTTTAAATGTTTGTTTATTTTTGAGAGAGAGAGTGTGGAAGCGGGGTAGGAGCAGGGAGAGAGGGAGACACAGAATCTGAAGCAGGTTCCAGGCTCTGAGCTGTCAGCACGGAGCCTGACGCGGGGCTCAAACTCACGAACCGCGAGATCATGACCTGAGCCGAAATCAGATACTTAACTGACTGAACCACCCAGGCGCCCCAAGTTTTACTTACAGTAACACATTTAATGGTCCCAATGAACATATCAGGTAGGTACTAACATCATACCCATTTAATAAATAAGAAAACTAAGACATAGAGGCAGACTAAGTATTTTGCCTAAGGTCACATGCAGCCAACAAATACTAGGTCTAGGATTCAAAGCCCAGGAACCTGGCCCCCTGAACTGGGCTATGCTATATTTATCTCAGCTCTATTTAAAAGAGGTGAAGGTAACAAGATCTCACTGTCTTTGAAATTTAATTAGTCACACAACACAGTTGACCCCAGAAAAACACATAGATATCTAGATAGATACATAGATACACCGATGGATACATAGATACATAGATACACAGATAGTTACATAGATAGATCTGTTGGGTTTCAGTTTCTCTGGAGAATCCTAAATGATACCAGCCTAGACTCCTTGAACAGTATCTCCTTTTGCCTAAATCAAACGGGTTTCAATTCCCTACCCGATTAAGGGCAAAACAGTCTTTCAATTTTTATATTCTCCGAATCGTCAGCATAGGCCGTTCAAATAATGGATTTTCTGGGTTTCTAATTATTCCCTCAGTTGTGCACTAACTAGGCCAGCTCCCAAAGTTGCTGATTTGCAGGTGGGGAGACTAGTTGACTTTGCCTAAAATGGCTAATCTGGGAGTCAGCAAATTGGTTTAGGTTTTCTGGTGGATGTTTGTTTACCTACCTTCTCTCTTCCTGAGAAGGAAACAAATATCCTGCCCCATTTTCCTCCAGCGGAACAGCCGGAAATGGCAGTTTATACTTGGGACGGAGCCGGGGGAAGATAAACAGCGTCTCAGAACCAATTACTGAAATGACCAGAAGGGATGTCAACTGAATGCATAATTTCCTCATAAGTCCCATTTCTCAAGGTGGAAATGTTTCAGACACAATCCAAACACTTTTCTGCAGAGATTAAGCGAGTAGGATGGAAAAAGTAAGCACAGCAATGGCTTCCCAGGGCTGGTAGTAATTGGCCTTCAAATGGGTGTGATGGTCCCCTGTATAGATGGACAGTGTGAAGTCCTGAATGGCCAGGAGATTTGCTGACTGATAGCAAGGTCAGAATCAGGCCTTTGGCCTCCAAGCTCAGCTCTGCAAGCCCAGTGACCTTTGCATGATGTCTTTCTTTTGCCCCCCAGCCAGCATCCATTTCCTGATTTTCCTTTGGGAGGCTAGGCATGTGATCCAGAGCCTGGCCAATCAAAATATTCCACTACCCCCTCTTTCCTTCTCTCCTGTCACAGTAATTGGTTCAAGCTGGCAAATTACCCCAGTTGGAACAATGAGAGCCAGTCCCAGGACTTTTAGTGAAACTATTGGAGAGGACAACTCTTTCCGTGCTGGAATCACCAGCTGATGGGTAATGTAAGCTTGGAGCTGTTGGCACCACCGCATGAAAAGAACCTTTCTGAGAGTGAAGCCAACACTTGTAGGTGCAGAATAAAGAGAAGATGAAAAAGACTCAGTCCTATTGATCCAGGACTAAAATGATCTGTTTTTGAACCCCTGGATCTAGCCATGCCTGAAGCCAACTCAGTTGGTTCATAAGCCAATAATCTCTTTGTTTAGCTTGAGCCAGTTGAGTTAGCTTTATTGCTTGGACCTGAGAGCCCTGAGTGGTGGCAACTGTCATCCTACAGCCTGCAAGGCTGGCCAGTTCCTGCCCTGCACATTTCAAATACCTGGCAACGACCAGCAGGCTGAAGGTGACAATGGCCATTCTTGCACGCACAGTTTAGTGAGCACCTACTACATGCCAGACACTGGGCCCAATGCTCCAGACACAGAGGTGAACAAGACAGACCCACTCTCCATCCCCACAGAGTTCAAAGAGAGACGACGGAGTCACCTATTACAACAGAGTAAGTATGTGTTGTGGCAGGGGGAAGCATCAAGATGTTTCCTAGTTTAGGGGTCAGATACGTGTCCCTGAGGAACTGACCTTTCGTCCAACGCTCAAAGAATGAGTGAGCTGTGCGAGAGGAAAGGAGAACACAGGGAGAGTGGGAAAGGGGGGAAAAGAAGAAGAGAACTATACATAAAGATCAAACAACAAGAAAAAGGGAAGATAGCTGAGGATTTGAGCTAGGAACTGGCAAGAGACAAGGCTGGGGGTTCCTTGCTCTTCCTTATCTGCAGGTCTGTTAACTTTACTTCTAAAACATATCCCCAATCCGTCCATTTCACACCATCTCGTTGCCTCATCATCAAGCAAGTGCAGAGCCACATGGTTGCACGGCAGCCAGGGAGGGGCAGTAGGGAGCCACTGAGAGTACATGAGCCGAGAAGGGCCATGCTCTTCCTAGGACAGGGTCTCTACTTTGCCCACAGAAGAGACCGTCTTTAGCTACCTCTAAATTGGGGGCCCTGAAGTTATTTCCTGGATGTGCAGTCAGACCATCAGTAGACTTTCCTGCAAGAGCACCCCAGAGGGATCCCGCCCATGTCAGCAAAGCCATCCAGGCTGCTCTGAATCAATGTGCAAGTGAGTAATGACTTGTCAGAGTTCTGGGTCTTCCTTGAACTCTTCAGCCACCCAGGCAGGGAACTTGCTCAGGCCTGCTGCACTTCCGATCGGTTCAGCAAAGTGTGTTCACGGCTTCCTTTGTGGAGGAACCACTTGGCAGAGGTCAGGGGCTGGGGGAATGGGGGTGGACACACGCGACAATGTCCTGGGGCCAACCCCACGGAGAGAGAGAAATTCACGAGGCAAAGGAGGAAAAGCAAGGAGAAAAAATAGTTCCGACGTCAGAAAAGCGAGTATGGTGAGGGAGGCCAGACTCCAAAGGCCACATATTGTATGACTCCATTCCTAGGCAACATCCCGAACAGGCAAGTCCCCAGAGGCAGAAAGAGTAGTTCAGGACAGGGATGTACTGGAAGTGATGGGCTTCCGTTTGAGGTGACACAAACGGTTTGCAACCAGGAAGAGGTGACGACTGCATGACCTCGTGAATGTACTAAATACCCTGAACGATACACCGGGTAATGGTTAACCTTATGCTATGCGACTTTTGCTTCGATTTAAAAGCAACACAAAGAAAAGAAAAAGGGGGAAAGGACATAATTCTAGCCAGGAAGATACCAAAGATTTCATGCAGGTTGTGGCATTGGAGCTGGATCCTGACCGACGGTTTGGGTCTTGTCCTACAGACGTCAGCAGGCAGGAAGAAGGTGAAAGACATTTTCTGGACATTGGTTATGCTCAGGGCAAGCCTTCCAAGAAGGACATAATACATTGCCCTATTTTATAGATGGGGAAGGGAGGCCCAGAAAGGGAAATGAGCTAAGTCAGGTTGCACAGCTGGTGAGTAGCAGAGAGCGGAGATCAAAGTCAGGCTTGTCTCGCCCTGAGCTGGGTTGAGCTGCCTTCTACAGAAGAGCGTGTACACTCAGAATTCTCCTTTAAATTAATTTATCCGAGGGGCGTCAGGGTGGTTCAGTCGGTTAGGCGTCCGACTCTTGGATTCAGCTCTGGTCATGATCTCGCGGTTTCATTGGGTTCGAGCCCCACATCAGGCTCTGCACTTGATGGTGTGGAGCCCATTTGGGATTCTTTCTCTCCCTTTCTCTCTGCCCCTCCCCCACTTGTGCTGCCTTTGTCTCTCTCAAAATAAATAAATAAACTTTAAAAAATTAATGGAGCACGTGGGTGGCTCATATGAGGTGTCTCTCATATATATATATGTGTGTATATACATATATATTCTCATATATATATGTGTGCGTGTGTATATATATATATTCTCATATATATATATATATATATATATATACACACACACACGCACACATATACACACACACATATATATACATATAACACTTCTTCTTTATCCATTCATCTATCAATGGACACTTGGGCTGCTTCCATAATCTGGCTATTGTAGCTTTAATAGCCTTCTCAGATTATTGAGGATATTCTTATTTTCCACCACACCAAAACTCAAGTAGTATCTTCAAGGGTAGCTGCAATGTGGAATCTGAACCTGTTAGCAATGAACTTTTTATAGGAAAATCCATTTGTCTGTTACAGGAAAATCCATTGGTCTGTCTTACTCTTTGAAGAGATCTTTTAACCAGGCATAATTTAGTAATACCATATATTGGTCACTTAGATAATATTGGTTCACTGGGGCACCTGGGTGGCTCACTTGGTTAAGCGTTCAACTTTGGCTCAGGTCACGATCTCCCCGTTCACCAGTTCGAGCCCTGCTCTGAGCCCTGCTCAGAGTTCGAGTCGGGCTCAGAGCCCCGAGGTTGCTTTGGATTCTGTGTCTCCCTCTCTCTCTCTGCGCCTCCCCCACTCGTGCTCTGTCTCTCTCTCTTTCAACAATAAATAAACATTAAAAAAAGAGAAAATACTGGTTCATTGAGTTACGTGAATCCCTAAATTTTGACACATTTCATCACAAAAATCACATTAATTCACATTCCTACCAACCTCATCAGAAAAGTCTTGGACTGGGAAGCTGTCAAGCTCATGGGAACAGATTCAAGTTTTCCAAAATCGTAATCATCTATTGAAAGCTCAAGTTGTATCACTGGCAACAAATACTGTCAGTTGTTTCCCTTAAAGTGAGAGGCTCGCTTCATTCACTTTTGCGAAACTATCGGCAAAAACCCAAGCCTTGAAAACTGTCAGTTATTGCTTTATGTAAAAATGGCATTCTATACCAAAATAAATAAATAAATAAATAAATAAATAAATAAATAAACAAAAAGAGAAAAGAAAAAATAAAAAGCAGTGAATTCAGTACAAACAACTGTAGTGCTTTTCCTTCGGAATACACAAAAGTGATTTGTACGTACTTCCCATCTGACACCCAGAATATTTAAAAGACATACGACTCAAGGGTCAAGAGTCCAAAAAATTAATAATTTTTATTGTTTCATCACGAGCATTCTTTTAAAATATTTATTTTTGAGAGAGCACCGGCAGGGTAGGGGCAGAGAGAGGGGGACACACAGAATCGGACACAGGCTCCAGGCTCTGAGCTTTCAGCCCAGAGTCCAATGCGGGGCTCAAACTCGTGAACTGTGAGATCATGACCTGAGCTGGAGTCAGTCGCTTAACCAACTGAGCCACCCAGGCACCCCTCATTGAGAACATTCTTAAGTGAAACTGATGTTTGTTTTTAACTGTGAGTGCATGACAGCAAAGAACATAATGATTACTCAGAGTTCGGTTCAGACTTAAGTCCTAATACGTCAATAATTACTTAGGGGCGTATGGGTGGCTCAATCAGTTGAGCATCCGACTCTTGATTTTGGCTCATGGTTCATGGGATCAGGCCCCATGTCGGGCTCTGCGCTGACTACATGGAACCTGCTTGGGATTCTCTGTCTCCCTTTCACTCTTCCCTTTTCCCACTCATGTGCCCACACATGATATATAGATATAGATATAGATATAGATATAGATATAGATATAGATATAGATATAGATATAGATATAGATATAGATATAGATATATATCCAGCTTCTACAAGAAGCTCAGTTTAAATATGACAGTATAGGCAGATTGAAAATAAAATGACAGGAAAAGGTATATAAACATCAGTTGGAAGAAAGAAGGAGTGGCTATACTAGAATCAGATAAAGTAGACATCAGGGCACAGAAAAGTGCAACAGGGACAATATATAATTATAGAAGGGTCAGTCCATCAAGAAGATACAGCAATCCTGTTTATGCACCAAATGACAAAGCCTCAAGATACATGATGCAGACTGACAAAGCGGAAAGAATGAACAGGTCCACAGTTATAGTTGGGGACTTCAATACTCCACGGTCAGCAACTGACGGGGCTACTAGACAGGAAAGCAGCAAAGGTACACACTAAGTAAACAGCTCTACCAAGGAACTCAGTGTACTTGACATTTATGGAACCCTCCACCCAACAACAGTAGAACACACTTTTCCCCCAAGTGCCTATGGAACACTGATCAAGATAGACCGTATCCCTGGCCCCAAGACCAAATCTAACAAATTTAAAACAACTGAAATAATACAAGTTGTATTCTCTGGTCATAATGGAATCAAACAAGAAAAAGCTCCCAATGCTTGGAAATTAAACAACCTACTTCCAAATAATCCTTGCTTCAAAAAAGAAGTCTCAAAGGAAATTTAAAAAAGAAGAACCAAATTTATTTATTTATTTATTTATTTTTAAATGTATGTTTATTTTTGAGAGAGAGAGAGAGAGTGCATGCGTGCACAATCAGGGAAAGGGCAGAGAGAGAGAAGGACGCAGAATCCAAAGCAGGCTCCAGGCTCGGAGCTGTCAGCACAGAGCCCAGTGCAGGGCTCAAACTCTTGAACTGTGAGATCATGACGTGAGCCAAAGTCAGCTGCTTAACCGACTGAGCCATCCAGGCACCCCAAGAAGAACCAAATTTAGATGAAAATACAATATATCAACATATATGGAATGCAGCAAAGACAGTAGAGGGAGATTTATAGCACGAAAATGCTCACATTACAAAAGAGAAAAGTCTCAAATCAATAATCTAAGTTCTTGTCTTAAGAAACTAAAAAAAGGATAGCAAAATAAACCCAAAGAATGCAGAAGGAAGGAAATAATAAAGAGTAGAATCAGGGAAACCAAAACTATGAAAACAATAGAGAAAAATCAATGACAAAAAATCTAATTTGTAAAGTAACAACAACAAAATTGATAAGACTCTAGCAAGACTGACACGGATAAAAAGACAGAAGATACAAATCACTAGTATGAGGAATGAAACAAGGCATAGCTCTACAGATCCTACAGCCACTAAAAGGACGATGGTGGGGGGCAGGCAGGGGCACCTGGGTGGCTCAGTCAGTTGAAAGGCCGACTTCGGCTCAGGTCTCGATCTCACGGTTCATGGGTTCGAGCCCCGAGTCAGGCTCTGTGCTGACAGCTCAGAGCCTGGAGCCTGTTTCAGACTCTGTGTCTCCCCCTCTCTCTGCCCCTCCCCCACTCATGCTCTCTCAAAAATAAACATTTTTTAAAAAGGATGATAAGGGAATACTCCAAACGACTTGACACTCAGAAAGTTGATCACTTAGAAGCAGCATAGAAGAATTCGGCAGTTTCTTACAAAGCTAAATATGTGTTTCCGTGTGACTCAGTAATTGCACTCTTGGGTATCTACCTCAGAGAAATGAAAACTTATGTTCACACAAAAAATTGGACGAGCATTCACAGCAGTTTTATTCATAAGCCCCAAACTGGAAATGATCCAGGTATCCTTCAATGGGTGAAACACACTGTGGTACACCCATTCAATGGACTACTACCCAATGACAAAAAGGAGTGAATGATTGATACATACGATTTGGATAGATTTTTTAAAAAAAAATTTTTAATGTTTATTTTGAGAGAGAGCATGAGCAGGGGAGGGGCAGAGGGGCAGAAAGAAAGGGAGACACAGAATCCCAAGCAGGTTCCACACTGTCAGCACAAAGCCCAGTTCAGGGTTTGAACTCATGAACTGCAATATCGTGACCTGAGGTGAAACCAAGAGTTGGATGCTTAACCAACTGAGCCACCCAGGCATCCCAGATTTCTTTTTTTTCAAGTTTACTTATTAGAGAGAGAGAGAGAGAGGGAGAGAGAGTGAATCAATGGGGAGGGGCAGAAGGAGGGGTGAGGGGTACTGGGGATCCAAAGCAGGCTCTGTGCTGACAGCACAGAGTCCAAACTCACGAACCATGAGACCATGACCTGAGCCAATGTCAGAGGCTTAACCAACTGAGCAACCCAGGTGCCCCTGGATAGATTTCACAAGAATAACAGTGACTAGAAAAAGACAATTTCAGAAAGTTACATACTATGTGGTTCCATTCATAAAGCTCTTAAAATGACAAAATTATGGAAATGGAGACCTGAATTGTAGTTGTCAGGGATTGAGTGGGGGAAGGTAATTGTGGTTATAAACTAGCATGAAGGATCCCTGTGAGGAAGACACTGCTCTGTTTCTTGACTGTGGTGTGGTCACACAGATCTAAGACAGAGTGCAAACGAGGGAGGGGAAGACAGAGGGAGACACAGAATCTGAGGTGGGCACCAGCCTCCGAGCTGTCAGCATAGAGCCCAACATGGAGCTCGAACCCACGAACCGTGAGACCATGACCTGAACCAAAGTCGGACACTTAACCAACTAAGGCACTCGGGTGCCCCTGATGGTATAATTCTATTTTATTTTCAGAACACATGAAATTCTTTATCGAATGCAATGTATTATTTGATCCACTAATATAAATTCTGTAATTTTAACAATAAACACCTGAGGAACTTTCTGTAGATCCACCCTCCTTTAGTGTAGCTCCAAACCCCTCTATAATAAAACAACACATCAGAGAAAGATGTACCATTAGACTTAATGTGAAATGATTAGGGAAACTGTCTTTAACAGTAACATTTAAATGTTTAACTTTTTTTTTTGACTTTTTTTAATTTTATTTTTTATTTTTTAAAATTTACATCCAAATTAGTTAGCATATAGTGCAACGGTGATTTCAGGAGTAGATTCCCTAATGCCCCCTACCCATTTAGCCCATCCCCCTCCCACAACCCCTCCAGCAACGCTCAGTTTGTTCTCCATATTTATGAGTCTCTTCTGTTTTGTCCCCCTCCCTGTTTTTATATTATTTCTGTTTCCCTTCCCTTATGTTCATCTGTTTTGTCTTCTAAAGTCCTCCTATGATTGAAGTCATACGATTTTTGTCCTTTTCTGACTGACTAATTTCACTTAGCATAATACCCTCCAGTTCCATCCACATAGTGGCAAATGGCAAGATTTCATTTTCTCATTGCCGAGTAATACTCCATTGTGTATATATACCACATCTTCTTTATCCATTCACCCATGGTTGGACATATGGGCTCTTCCCATACTTTGGCTATTGTGGATAGTGCTGCTATAAACATGGGGTGCATGTGTCCCTTCGAAACAGCACACCTGTATCCCGTGGATAAATGCCTAGTAGTGCAATGGCTGGGTCGTAGGGTAGTTCTATTTTTAGTTTTTTGAGGAAGCTCCATACTGTTTTCCAGAGTGGCTGCACGAGCTTGCATTCCCACCCTAACAGTATAATTTTAATACACACAAACACACACACACACACACACACACACACACACACACACAATACACATACAGTGCATGTAAATTTGGGGAAATCTGAATATATCAATGGATTGTATCAATGTCAATTTCCTGCTTTTGATATTACACTGTAGTTACACAAAATTCTATTGAGTGAAAATGAGTGAAAAGTAAACAGAGATCTCTCGATTACTTCCTAACAACTGCATGCATAGTACAATTATCTGTAAAATGTTAAAAAAAAAAAAAAAAAAAGGCCAGAGGGAGAGAAGATATTTATCACACACAAATATACCTAAGGTCAGGAACCAAACATAAAGAATGCCCTGAAAATATCAACATAATAGGAAAACAACAACAACAACAACAACAACAAAAACAAACCAGCAAAATGATATTAACTGAGGATTCCCTGAAGAGGAAATTCCAATGTCCAATCAACATATGGAAAGATGTTTAACCTCATTGGCAATCAGGAAAATGCAAAAATGAAATAACAAACAGGATTTCACACTCATCAGGTTGGCAAACTTTTAATAATCTCAATAGCTGATGGCTGTCTGGGGTGGATATTTTAAAAATGGCTACTTGGACCCGCTGGGAGGGGTGTAAATTTGTACAATCACAGTTGGATAACAATTTGACAAGGTTTATTAAAACTGAACATGTGCATATTCTCTGCTTAGCACTTCCTCTTCTAGATGAATACCCCGTGGAAACTCTTGTTCCTGGGCCCAAAAAGATGCAAACCAGGATGGCCATGATGGCAGCATTTGCTAATAGTGAAAAAAAACAGAAACGAACAAACAAAAAACCCATATATTATCAATAGGACATTGGTTGAAGAATTTGTGGTATATTCATATGCTATAAATACTTTGAACAGTTAAAAAAAAAAAGAATTGGTCTACATGCATCAACATGCATAAATCCTGAAAATGTAATGTTTAGTGGCAAAGACAAGAGGTCAAATGATATGTACAACATGAGATCACGTATTGTTTATGGGTGTACACATCATGCAGTAAAAACAAAAACACGTGGGGCGCCGGGGTGGCTCAGTCTGTGGAGCGTCCCATTCTTGATTTCAGCTCAGGTCATGATTCCAGAATCGTGGGATCAAGCCCCGAGTTAGGCTCCATGCTGTCTCTCTCCCTCTGCCCCTCCCCCATTCACGTACATGCACCCTCTCTCTCTCTCTCTCTCTTTAAAACAAACAAAAAAAACCCCCACAACATGTAGGTAAGAAGGATACAACTATTTCAAATAGGGGTCATTTCTAGAAAGGCAGGGGACCAACAAGGGATCTTTAGCTAAATTTTTAAGGGTGTTTTTTTCTTAATCGATGTGAAGTAAAGACCCTAGTATTTGACAAATCTGGATGGTAGATACAGGAGTTTGGGTTTTCTCTGTGCTAGTCTTATGCCTGAATTTTGTTTTAAAAAGCACACACAGAACGAACCCCCCAAGTTTGCTCCATGATGCAGGGGCACACCCCCATGTGGAAGACGCAGCTTTTCGATGAAACAGCCTCACAATAGCAGTTGCTGGGGTGGGAGTAGGGGGTTGAGGATAGGGGGAGAGTGAGGGATGGGGCATTCAGGTGGCTTTCCCTGCATATACTCTCCAAAAGTGGCATCCCTTCGGGAATATTTGGGGTGAGAAGTGACTGTGATCTTTCGTAAGGCTACGATGAAAATATATCAGAAGAGGGTGTGTGAAAGCCAAGGTCAGGCTATTCAGTGGTTCAGTGAGGCAGGCAATGGAAGCTGTTTAAAGGAAACATCTTTAAACATCTTTTGGGGGCACTTGGGTGGCTCCGTCGGTTAAGTGTCCAACTCTTGGTCTCGGCTCAGGTCATGATCGCATGGTTCATGGGTTCAAGCCCCCAGTTGGGTTCCGTGCAGATAGCATGGAGCCTGCTTGGGATTCTCTCTATCTCCCTCTCTCTCTGTCCCTCCCCTGCTTGGGCTCTCTGAATGAATGAATGAATGAATGAATGAATGAATAAATGAATGAACGAACAAATAAATAAACTTTAAAAAAAAAAGAGAGAGAGAGAGAAACACCTTTTATGCCACCTGCCCCACCTCCACATCCCCCTTCTCAGCTTATTCACCATTCACTTTAGGACCTGGCTGTTTCTGCTCTTAAAGGGGGCTCAGAGGATGCCTTTAAGGGTATTTCAAACACCCTACTACCCTTGAAACCATTGGAAGGAAGCATAGTACCTTGTTCCTGTCACTGGATTCAGAATGACCTTTCCCCTCCTCCCCACACCCATGCATCCATGCTAGAATTTCTCACCATCAGCACTTTTGACATTTGGGGCCAAATAAATCTTTGTCGGGGAGGAGGGGGGCTGACCTGTGCATTGGGAGTTTACTACCCTCCCTCGCTGTTTACCCACCAGACACCAGTGGCACCCCCACCCCGGGTGTGACAATGAAGAACGTCGCCAGACCTTGCCAAATGTCCCCTCGGGCCAAATTGTCTGAACCGGTGCTCCAGACAATTGGCCGGATGCACAATTAGTGTGCTTTTGGTCCAGGTCCCCCCGCCACCCTTGAAGCTTCCAGCAGCAGCTGTATTTAGGACGCTCACTCTCCCTGTTCACCGTGGCCTTCCAGCCACATGGCAAACAAAACTTCCTTCGTTTCCTGAAAGGTTTCCCCAGTGGTGTCTCTCAGATCAGTTAGGCTGCATTTTATATTCAGGCGGAAACAAACTGTCTTCCCAGAACCCTTCCCGGTTTTTGAATCTCTCCATGGATGCGTGTTTGCAGGCAAAATCGGATGCACGGAGGGATGACTCTGCAGGTTTAAGAAGCCTGTGCTGTCCGCTTCCCAGCCTCTGCGCCTGAGTTATTTGACGTCTGGCAACAGAAGGGCTGAGTGAGTCCAGCATACATCTTTCCTGACTCATCTTTTAGAATCAATAACCTGAGTCACCGTACCTGACATTTGCAGCACCCTCTTTAGAAACGTGATCTATTTACTCGTTTTACAATTGCACCTCCTGTCTCCACGTCCCAGTGAATTACATACCTATCCTTAGGCCCCAGGGGCCTTCTCTCAAATGCTCTGTGCAGGCAGCTCTCTGCTTCTGCTCCTGGAACAGGAGTTTCCTCCTCCAGGAACACTTTCCTTTCCCGGACTCCTCTCCGAGGTAAAGCCTTCTGTTGTACGGACTTCACACTGTCTCCGACCAGCTCCCTCACTCTACCCAAGACCAGGCCTTCGGGCCAGGAGATCTCATGGTATCTTGGACTTATGATGGCCGGGTTTCACAAATGAACTCTAACTTCAGACAAACAAAAGTTTTAGTATAAGTTCCTCCCAAATATGATATGGGGTATACTTATACTTAAAAAATCATTTGTTGTTTGTCTGAAAGTCAAAGTTAACTGGGCATTTTTATCTGCCAGCCCTACCTGGGCTTCTCCTGCAGAGCACTTACCACAGGTGGAAATTCTATTCCCGTTGTGTGACTAGCTTCATGAGGCCAATGGATAGGTCTGTTTCCCCCCTGTTCTATTCCTGGCTTCTCGCACCAAGTTTTGGGCACAGAGGGCACGGAACAAACTCTGATAGGTGAATGGATGAGTGGGAGAAGGAAGGAGGGATGGAAGGAGGAAAGGAGGGAGGGAGAAAGGGAGGAAGGACGCAAGGAAGGGAGGAATGGAATCCATGCCAGGCGGGGATAACGGATTGCTTTTACTTTCCAGGAAGCACTACACCGTGACTTTGCTCATTCCCTTCCTCTTCTGGTTCACTGAGCACAGGGGTCATTTCTGTCTGAATGCCTTCCTGGGGTCCCCAGGCTGGGTCAGAAGTCCCTGAGTTCCCAATGTACCCAGATCTTCCCTCTTATGAGGCACTCAACATATTGCATAATTACGTATTAACGTGTCTGTCTCTCTCATCAGCCCATAAATTCCTTGAGGGCAGGCACAGTGTCTCGTGCATCTTGGAAACCCTGTAACCAGACAAAGCCAGCAAATGCTCAGCCATTGATGTGTCAAACTGACTGCATAGCCCCAGTGTGGTCCGCCCCTGCCTCTACCTTTGGCCACCTTCAGGCCGTTTGGGCATATGATAACATCAAAAACAAATTCACAAAAACAAAATAGAAAGCAAAAACAACAAACCCGGCTCCAATAGTAAGTAATATCTTTTTTTTAATTGAAGCTTTATAGGGAAATGGTTACCTGACTCATCTCAGAGCAAAATTCCTGAATATTCTCTTGATTTGCCTCTCTTCTACTTTATACCCCCTTTATGCTTCCCTGAATCTCCTCTTCACTTCTCCTCCCACCCCTCTGTGGCCACACTGGCTCCAGGGACCCAATCACCTGCCCCAACTCCCTGTACCTGTAGTGTGCAGGTTCTTTTTCTTAGGTGGGGCTGTTTAGTCCTCTCTGGACTTCTCCAATTTGCATCCCACTCAGAGAATCCTCCACCCCCTCAGAGAATTCTTCCTGGGAGTCAAATTCCTTCGAAGTTGGAGAAGGATAGGGGAATTTTTTCTAACGTTTATTTATTTTTGAGGAGAGAGAGACAGAGAGAGACAGAGAGAGAGAGCATGCATGGGCAGGGAGGGGAAGAGAGAGAGGGAGACAGAGGGTCGAAACAGGCTATGCTCTGTCAGCACAGAGCCTGATGCGGGGCTTGAACTCACGAACCGTGAGACCGGCTGCTTAACTGACTGAGCCACCCAGATAGCTCCTAAAGCAATCATTTAAATTAGGGCTTCCTGGGGTGCCTGGGTGGTTCAGTTGGTTAAGCATCCAATATTGACTTTGGTTCAGTTCATGGCCTCAAGGTTTGTGAGTTCAAGCCCCCCAAGGGGCTCTGCACGGACAGTGTGGAGCCTGCTTCAGACTCTGTCTTCCTCTCTCTCTCTCTCTCTCTCTTTCTCTCTCTCAATAATAAGTGAACATTAACAAAAAATAAATTGGGGCTCCCTGTCACAACAGAAGATGATACTGTCCATCCCAGAGTGGGACGGGAATTAAAGTAGAAAATGTGCTCATTCAGTGCAGACAATGTAAGGTTGCTGTGGCATCGAGACCAGAACTACCGAGAAGTGAGATGTGGCAAGAGGGCAAGCAACCAGTGGAAAGGAGACCTGAGAAGAGAAGAAAAGGATGAAATTCTGAAGACTAGGGGTCCTGATGTTGAGAAGGGGCCCTCAGACATTCCCCCATGGCTCCACCTAAAAACGATGGCGCCTCTTCTCTTAGGCTATTTCCTACTGATGTTGCTGTGATTTCTTTTCTGCATCAAGGTCACCGCCATCAAGGTGCACCTGAGCACGATGATACCTCAGAATGGAATAAAGAGGAGGCCACCAGGTAAAGAACCTGGAGAGGTTCCAAGGGATGCATCTGAAAACACATAAAACTCATTCTCCCCTTCCCTTCCACTTTCGTGGTTAGATGCATGTATGTGTATAAATTTGTAACTTCCTATTGTACTGACCCTTTCATCATTATAAAATGTCCCCTTTTTGTCTCTAGTAATGCTTTTTGTCTTAAAGTCTATTCTGTTCAACATTAGTAGAGCCACTCCTGCTCTCTCCTGTTTGCCTGTATATATTTTTCCATCTTTTTCTTTTTAACCTATTCGTGTCTTTGAATCTAAAATGTGTCTTTTGCCAGCAGCATGTAGTTGGATCTTTTTTCTTCTTCTAATCCAGTCTGACAATCTCTGCTTTTTGATTGGAGCATTTAATCCATTTACATTTAATGCAATTATTGATGTGATTAGATTTACACCTGCCATTTTGCTATTTGTTTTCTCTATGTCTTATGTCTTTTTTGTTCCTCTATTCCTCCTTTACTGACTTCTTTTATGTTAAATAGGTATTCACTAGCATACTACTTTAATGCTTTTGTTTGTTTTTTTTATTATCTTATTTTGAGTTTATTACTTTAGTGGTTGCTCTGGGGTTCCCTTCAACTTTCAATTATGATAAAATCACAGAATTTTGTATAGCTGAATCTAATCACTTATTTTTCAGGTTAACCGCTTTATTCCACAAGTAATTATCAAACACTGTTTGATGTGTCAATGTGATAGACACTGTGATAGACACTGGGACTCAAAGTTGAATAGGTCATGGTTTCTGCCCTCAACAGAGGCATATGACCCAGACAAAACAGCCATTACAATGCAGTGTGATTAGAGCCACATTACGGAGGATGTGTGGGGTAACAAGTTATGTCCGCAAAGGAAATAGGGCCTAAAGGAAAGATATCCATTCAACTTGTAGGGGTCAGGAAATGCTTCCGAGGAGGCAAGAAGCCCACGCTATTCATTGAAGAATGAGTAGGAGTTAGCAGGTCAGAGAAGTGGGAACCAGGTATAGGTATTCCAGAAGGAGGGAACAATCTGAACCAAAACCTGGAGGTATGATAAACTGTAAGCCTTGAGAATAATACAAGGACATGGTGGCAGCTGGATCACAGGTCATGGCGTGTGAAGGGAGAGAAAGTAGCCAGGCAGGCTGCTAGGGACAGTGGCATCCTGAAGACAATGGTGAATTCCTTCACCATTGGATTTAAATAGGGGGTCGTATTCACACTGTGCAAGATGACTCTGTCCACTATCTGGAAGATCCATGAGACATGATGCAGTGGAGACAAGAGTCAGAAAGCTTTAGGGAATTATTGGAGGTCAATTAGGTTAGGGGTGAACAAAGACAGGAACCAAGGAATTCTGATTTCCAGCGTGCTACTTTTTCCCACTATACCATGTCAACTTTGAGTATTTTTTTTCTGCCTTAAGAAGTTTTAACTTAGTCTCAAAATGAACCCCACAAAATGAATTCAGACTTATATATCTCTTACATTCCAGACCTAGACAAACACCTTTAACTCAGCAATTCCACTTTTAAGAATCTATACGGAGGAAATAATGGGACAGATGTGAAAAACCTAAAAAAGAAGGGGGGGCGGTGTTGTAGCATTGTTTATTTATTTTTATGTTTTATTTATTTTTGAAAGAGAGAAAGAGAGAGCACGAGCAGGGGAGGGACAGAGAGAGAGAGGGAGACACAGAATCTGAAGCAGGCTCCTGGCTCCGAGCTGTCAGCACAGAGCCCGACGCGGGACTGGACCCCAGAAACTGTGAGATCATGACGAGCTAAAGTTGGATACTTAACCAAATGAGCCACTCAGGTGCCCCGTAGCAATATTTATGAGAGCAAAAATGTTACATGGCTTAAATGTCCCTCAGTAGGGAATTGGTCAAGTATACCCAGACATTGGGAAATTATGCAGTCATCGAAAAGGATGAGATAGTTCTGTATTGTTGGCATAGGAAGTTGGCCATGATATACTGAATGAAAAAAATTAGGCTATGTTTACTACGTATACTTCCTTTCATTAAAAAAAATAACATATGTTAACACATGTCCAAAGACTGGAAGGATATACACCAATTCTGATAGTAGTTTGAGGGTGAGAATTGGCTTTTTCTTCCTACTTTTTACATTCCGTATTGCTTGGATTTTTATAATGAGCACATATGACTTTAAAAAGGCTTTGAAAATCTTACTGACAGCATCTATGCAGCCCCTGCAATAAATGCCACGAAATTAATTCAATCTCTTAAGTCTCAGCTGCCTGAAGAGAAAGGAAAATGTCAACTTGATTAGCTAGAAATTGCTATAAAGAACAGTCAGGCATTAACTATGGCCCTTTCTGAGAACATGGATGGAAAGTCAGGCCAGAAGCCTCCCGGCCTTATTGGTGAATACACTTGAAAGGAACATTCTTTAAAGCTGTTTCCAGGACACCTGAGTGGCTCAGTCAGTTAAGCATCGGACTCCTGATTTTGGCTCAGGCCATGATCTCGAGGTTCGTGGGACAGAGCCCTGCGTCAGGCTCTGTGCTGTCAGCATGGAGCCTGCTTGGGATTCTCTCTCTCCCTCTCTGTCTCTGCCCCTCCCTTGCCCATGCTCTCTCTCTCTCTCTCAAAATAAATAAATAAACTCAAAAAAAAAAAAAAAAAGACAAAAGAAAACAAAAAGTTGTTCCCTATCCTTGCAGTCTCCAAAGAACAGTTAGTGGTAGAGCAGACAGTGAGCCTAGTTTACCTGGGACTCATAGTTTCCCGGAATGCAGGACTTGTCAGTGCTAAACTCAGGACGGTCCCGGGCAAACCAAGATGGTTGAACACCCTAGTGGTGGCCATCGTTGGGTAGTTTTTCAGATGACATTTTTCTAATATTCCCCTATTCGTTTCCAGCCTTCTTCGTTGCAAGAGATTGTCGATGCTTCAGAACCCACGTGACTGATTTCTCACAAAATACTCATTATAACCAAATCCCACTAAGTGAATGGTTGCTATGTTCAAAGGAGGGCCTTCCAGGTGTGATTTTCTGAGTGTTGCTCTCCATTTTTCCTGCTCCGTCCTCACCATGTTCACAGTATCATAGAGTAGTGATCTTGATCTTGTAGCTTTAACGCAAAGTCACCGATGGTTCAAAGCCTACTGCATACCCCCAGAGATTAGAATGTCTATTTGGACTGAGATGGTGTGTGGGTACGGGTGACTTTAGCATGTAACCCGGGAGAGAAACTGACCCAATGGAAGGCAAGTAGGGCTGGAGGAAACTTGATAGTTCTTGGTCCCTTCCAACGGCTTGTTGGAGGAGGACTTGTTAGCACATTCAGGCTTCAGTGCTCTCCACCAAAGCAGTTAATATTTAATTATTGGCCATGGCTAGGCTTGTAATGATTACAAGTTGGAAAATAGAAGAAAAAATCAGCTAGGCATTAACAGAATGAGTCATAAGTTTTGACACTATGATTCAACAATTCTACTACATGCGTTTATCATTGCAACGTAAAGGAATTAATCTTGCAAGCTCATTTTTTTGAGGCTTCTAAAACACTCTTGAGATCACAAAAGACCCTCTTCTATGACACTGAAAATTATTTGGTCCTAGATGCAGGATTTCACATATTTTAGATGACCTCTGCCATGATGCCATATACTCATTAGAACCTTAACAAATGTCCTAGACTGAATTGAGGTGCCCTGCGAGTATTAGAAAAACAGGGTTGGTCATTATGCAATTAACATGAAGCCAGGCTTTAAGATTTAGAGAATTTCAAACTTCTTTAAAAAAAAAAAAACTGTGATTAGGGGTGCCTGGGTGGCTCAGTCGGTTGAGTGTCTGACTTCAGCTCAGGCCATGATCTCACGGCCTGTGGGTTCAAGCCCTATATCGGGCTCTGTGCTGACAGCTTGGAGCCTGGAGCCTGTTTCGGATTCTGTGTCTCCCTCTCTCTCTGCCCCTCCCCTGCTCATTCTCTCTCTCTCTCCCTCTCTCTCTCTCTGTCTCTCTCTCAGAAATAAACATTAAAAAAATTTTTCTTTTTAATCTGTGATTAGGGACACCTGGGTGGCTCAGTGGGTTAAGCGTCTGACTTTGGCTCTGGTCATGATCTCATCGTTCATGAGTTTGAGCCCAGCGACAGGCTCGCTGCTTCCAGCATAGAGCCTGCCTCGGATCCTCTGTCCCCCACTCTCTCTGTCCCTCCCCTGCTCATGCTCTCTCTCTCTCTCAAAACTAAATAAATATTTTTTAAAACTGTGATTAAAAATGGAGGGTGGACCCGATATTTCTCTTGAAAATACAAAATCAGGTAATAACACTTGGCACAGGGGAAGAAAAAAGTTTTAGTATTTTTCCTCACGTTGTTGAATGTGGTCGACTTTTTTGTTTGCTCACTTCCAGACTTGAAAGTGAGTGACACCTCATATGTGGCTGCCCAAAGGGAACAGAAAAGATCCATGGGGTCCCTATGGCTTCTGGTCTGTGACCCCATATCCCCAAAACATGAGTGAGTTTACTAGCCACAGAAAAGCCTTTCTGGATTGAGTGTCAGAGAGCCAGAAACAGAAAGCCACAAGTTATCGCAGCATTCTGGAAGGAGATTTCAACAAAGGTCAGAAAAGGACATTAATATTCATTCTTTTAATCAGACAGCTTCTGCCCCACTGACCAGATCTGCGGGCTGAGTTCGTGGCTTCTTCTCATCTCCCTCCCTTCTTAAAATAAAATGTTTACCTTGGAATAATTTCAGATTTGCAGAAAAGTTGCCATCATAGTGCAGGGGTTCCCGTGTCCCCTTCACCCAATTTCCCCCAAGGTTCACATCTTCTAGAACGATGGTGCATTTGTCAAAATGAAGCATTAACAGTGGTACGATACTATTCATTAAACCACAGGCTTGATTCGAATTTACTAGTTTTCCCATTAATGTTCTTTTTTTCTGTTACAGGCCCAGCCCAGCCTCCCACACTGCCTTCGCGTCTCTCCTTGGTAAGTAAGAGCCACCCCGTCTGCATCAGGACACCCGGCCTCAGCTCCCTTTTCTCATTAGAGTGTGTTAGAAACTAGACGGCAGCCCCGACATGGAATCACTCATGCCAAGCCCCACATAGCCAAACGAAGACTTAATTACAGTTCTGGCTCTCCCAGAAACGGAACCTTAAACCAGTCAGTCAGGAATTGCCTGGTCAGATGAGTTACCTCACCTGCCTGATAAACCCGTGCCGTCCCCTGAAAGACAGTAAGCAGCTGGCCGTAACCAACCAGCTTTTTTGCCTAGTACAGCTTCCCTCTTCCTGCTCCCTCTGGCTACAAAGTCTCTTGCCCTGTACCGCTCTTCAGAGCTCCCTTCTACCTACCAGATTGGTTGTTGCCCAATTCATGAACCGTTGACTAAAGCTGGTAAGATCTTTAAAATGTATTCAGTTGAGGGGCACCTGGGTGGCTCAATGGCTTAAGCGTCCAACTGTTGGTTTCGGCTCAGGTCATGATCTCAAGGTTTGTGAGTTCAGGACCTGTACCAGGCTCCCTGCTGATGGTGCAGAGCCTGCTTGGGATTCTCTCTCTCCCTCTCTCTCTCTCTCTCTCTCTCTCTCTCAAAATATATAAACTTTGAAAAAAAACAATGTTTAAAATTTATTCAGTTGAATTTTGTTTTTCAACAAGAGTCTTCTCACATTGGACACATTCATTCATTTTTTTATTCATTCAGCAGATATATTTTTTTTAATGTTTATTTACTTTTGAGAGAGAGACACAGAGCATGAGCAGAGGAGGGGCAGAGAAAGAGGGAGACACAGAATCTGAAGCAGGCTCCAGGATCCAAGCTGTCAGCACAGAGCCTGATGCGGGGCTCGAACTCACGAGAACCGTGAGATCATGACCTAGGCCAAAGTCGGACGCTTAACCGACTGAGCCACCCAGGTGCCCCTCATATAGCAGATTTTAATGGAGCACTTGCCGAGTGCAGGGCAAATAAAACAGGTGTGATCCCTTCTGTAACAGAATTAAGGGGAAACAGTAACCACGTGATAGGAAGAAAACTGTGGCAAGATGAAAGGGCTCCGAGCCTTCAGGAGGAGACCGCGGAAGGCCTTTTGCGGCGAATTTCTAGTTGAGACCTAAAAGCGTGAGAAGGAGGAGTTTGCCAGGTGAGAAAGGGGAGAATCCAAGCAAAGGCACCCAGGAGAAGGGGCTCCCCTCCCCGGGAACTGAGAGCAAAGCAAGGAACTGGAAGGGGATCCAGGTGAGGACAGAATGCAAGACAGACAGGACACCCTGCTCTGAAATGAACATGGATCAGAACAAACGAGTCGGCTGCGTATCAGTGGCTGTGTCCCCCCAGCGCTTGGCTTGTGCAGGTACCGCGGGTTGGCGTGAGCCGTTGTGTGTCGTTGTCTCCCCTCCTAAAAAGCGAGCTTCTTGAACGAAGCAACTCTGCCTCACTCGCCTCAGTTTCCTTCCCCCTCCTGGTGCCCAGCAAGCCGTGTGCACAAAAAGAACCAAAACGTGTGTTTACCGGATCAAGTTAGACTTTCTGTTACATCCCATTCCCGTTACTGTTGGTTCAGATTATACGTGTTCCGTCTAATTTGTCAAGCGTTATTTTCTCTTAAGCTGCCACTTCTCCACCTGCTCTGGGCTGCATGCAGCTCTTTTTTTTTTTTTTTTAATTTTTTTTCAACGTTTTTTATTTATTTTTGGGACAGAGAGAGACAGAGCATGAACAGGGGAGGGGCAGAGAGAGAGGGAGACACAGAATCGGAAACAGGCTCCAGGCTCCGAGCCATCAGCCCAGAGCCTGATGCGGGGCTCGAACTCACAGACCGCGAGATCGTGACCTGGCTGAAGTCGGACGCTTAACCGACTACGCCACCCAGGCGCCCCATGCATGCAGCTCTTTAAGACTTCCTTCGTCCAGACACTAGAAAGGAAAAGAACCCTCTGTTCTGTCCCTAGGCAAGGGGGGGGGGTGTCCCCTAAAACAGTGGAAGTGCATGAGAAAAGGGACCAGATTCCGACATGTGATTTGTCTCTCGGCAAGAAGCGTGATTCAGAGGAGGAGGAGAAGGACGGGTAGGGGGGCGAAAAGGGGAAGGAGAGGAAGGACAAAGGGACATCTGGACAAGGATGTGCTCAGCGGTTATCTGAGGGTGGTGGGATTATTTTAAGTGATGGCTGCATCCTTTGATCATCTCCAGTATTTTTTAATTAAAAAGATCATGACTCAACCATGCCTACGTGATGAAGCTCCCATAAAGAGGGAGACGCATCTGCAAACTCACCACCCTTCCCCCCCCACCCATACCTTGCCCTACGCATTTCTTCCATCTGGCCGTTCCTGAGTTACGTATCCCTTTCTAATCAACTGGTAATCTAGTTTTAAAAACGTATGCGCATTTATCCTCTTACCTGCAGAATAAAGAAGCTGGTTATTTTTATTGGAGAGGGGAAAAACAATCTCACACCTTCGTGGGGCACCTGCAGGGGGACTGAGGGATTTTGCTCTGTAAGAACCTGCCGTCCTTTCTCTGGTCACACACCTCTACTGCATTGCCTTGAGAAAGAACACCTCACTCGTCGAATGTTGTCTGCTGGGGCTGGCCTTCGCGATGCCCCACCCTCCCTCGCCCCGGGTTGGGTTCCTATCCAGCCGGACCAACAGACATGTTCGAGGCTTTGACCTCAGCTTGGTTTCCCCCAACCCCCGTTCGGCCACTGTTTGCTCATAGAGCTCGTCCAGTGACTGGGGAGGGCCCACTGGCTGAGAGTGGTTGTGAAGGTCAGCAATGGGAGGAGGCACTGGGATGTGGGGAAGTTCATGGGGTCCGGCGCCTAGGGAGTTTTCACACACAGGAGGCAGGATTGTTTTCAAGCAACAGAATGGACTCTGGTTAACTCAGAGGTTTTTGTCTCTGTCCTCTGCTTGGGTATTTGAATCTTGAGCACTGTGGCTCAGGGATGAAAACGGGAAAGGGGGTGCTGATTCAGCTCAAATTTTCTACCACCTGGACTTTTATTTACTTACTTATTACTTACCTGGAGCTTTATAGGTGTCGGGGGCCGGGGGGGCTCTCCTTTTTAAGGCCTGCCCAGAAAAAGTGTGCCAACCCCTGGCCTAAACACTAGAGGGAGATTAAAATAGAGTTTAGGCTTTGTCCCTGCTCTAAAGGAGCTTATGATAGACTGTGCGAGGCAGTCCCCATATAACTAAAACAGATCCAGGACCCAGGATGGAACGTGTAACAGGAGGTCAGAAATGGAAGAAATTCTTCATGGGAGGTGAGCTAGAACGAGTGGTGGCTTCTGGAGCCTTGAACCTTTGGCAATGCCTATATTTCTCTGTAGGTGGGGCTTGGAGACAATAATCTGGTTGGGAACTTGGAGCTACGTTTGCACTGTCCTTTCCATAAGGGGCAGGGGTCAGCTGTCCATATCACATAAAAGGAGTGAAGGATGCAGGGGGAGGGTGGGGAGGTGTCAATGAACCTGCCACCAAGGAAAGGTAGGATCAAGCTTAAGCAGAGAAGAGAGGGTGGCATGTCACAAAGAAAGGGGGAACAATGACGTCGACAGCAATAATAACAGCAGTTACTATGATCAAGCCCTTCTCATGTGCTGGGCACTGTGTCCAGTGCCCCACAGGTACTATCTTCCTTGAATGTTCTCCGTAATTGTTATGAGGTAGGTACATGTTATCCCCGTTTCACAGAAGAGGATGTGAAGGAGACCGATACCCAGATCAGAGGTGCATTGTAGAGCACAGAGGGAAATGAGTCTATGGAGAGGGAGAGAAGGTGTGGATTATGGAAAGTGGGGAAGACCAGGCAGAGGGTATTATACTCCAATTAAAAAATGAAGACAACCAACAAAATACGATAGAGAAATTTGTAGTTGGAGTCCGTATCAATGGGACATTTTGGGGAAAGGGAGAGATAAGCCAAAAAGACAGTGATGAAAATTCTGGTCAACAGCACAGCCGGCAGAAGCAAGGGCAAGAGACCAGCTCCGAGGCAGGTCTCACACACCTTTGAAATTCACAACGTGCTTTGGCCTAGTAAGGACCCCTACCATCAACAAGTGTGCGTCACTAAATTTCACCCAGCAATTTCCAAACATATCGACCCGAGTCCTCCCTTTTTCTTAGAAAACCCATTAACAGCTGCTATGTCTCCGCTTAGAAAAAGCTGCCTTTGAGAAAAGGCTTACGGTCATACGAGAGATCACGTTATTGGACACTGAGCATCCAGATGGCTGATTTTATAAATGCGGCAAAAAGGCAAATGGCTCCATGCATTTCTATCTTTAAATCCTGCCTCCGATATGCCTCTGTGCGGAGTCTCCAGATCTTTATACACCAAACAGCCGCGTATGTCAACCTAGTAAGTAATCGAACACCAAGGGGTTTAGACTCGCTCGCCAACTTCAAGCTGTTTGGCTTTATTTTTAGATAATAGAAATGGCAGCTGAGTAAATACTGTAAATCTAGATACCCGATTCCAACCGCACAGAGGCCAAAGTAATTTCTCTCTCAAGGCCATTTTTAGAAGCTTGTTAGCGTCTTGCCCAGTCTCCCTACCTCCTCAGGAGGTGCAGCAACGTTCTTCAGTTGCTTAGGAATCAAATACATCGATACAATTCAGCTAACACGTACTGAATTCCTAGTGGGTGCCGATTCCTGTGTTTAACAGCCTCTTCTTTGAAAGGAAGATCTGTTAACCAGGCAGCGTTGGTAGATATCAACCCCAGGATGTATGGTAATGATTCTGATCTTAAATATGAGAGAGAGAGAGAGAGAGAGAGAGAGAGAGAGAGAGAGAGAGAGTCATTTTAGTTTGCAGAGCAGCTAAGTGACAACTACAAGATTTACCCGCCGCTCAGCTTCAATCAAGCTGAACATCTGGATGTTTATTACATCTTGGCAGCATCGAGAGAGAAACCTCTGGATAATTAATAGACTGGGTTCTCATTCTTCAGTCCCCCTTGGACTCCACGTTTTCAAGTACAGACTTTGACTAGACCAGGTTTCATTTGAAATCATTTTCTGCTCTGAAGGATGATTTCCCTGTCGCTCTTGAAAACTCATAGCTTTCTTTGTGCTGGAAAAACTGGTTAATTGAATTCCTGGAGTCTCATCGCTACCTCTTCAGGAGAGCGTGTAGGTCATTTTGGGGGGAAAAAGTATTTCCATGGAAGATTATGCCTCTAGAGGTCACCTCTCCAGGTTACCTGATTCTAGTCTTTCCTTGTCTTTGAGCTGTCTTACAACTCTGTGAGAGTGGTATAATGAGGCAAAAATAATTCTTGTGCACAAGGAAATCCATGCCCAGCTGGTAGAGATCCCACTGACTTCTCTCTCCTTGAGGGAAAACTCAGTTTTACTTTAATTTACCCCTTCATTTCAATATCCCTGCTCCACAAATCAGAATATTCTTCAGATTCTGTGGAATCGGTTATAACATTGAGTTGGTGCCCTCACTGAGCAGAATACAAATCTTTAACATGTGTTTATTTGTATATCATCGGGAGAGTCATGATTTTACCTTTTCCTGAAAAGCATCTTTTAACCTTAACTGTAACAGAGAAAGATACACCAACGTTTTTCCATATTCCCTCAAATATGCTTTGTCTCTTGCCTCCCACCCCATTAGAACCACGAGTGAATTTCTCCTGCACCAGAACAGCCATGTTGTCATAGAGTAGCAAGGTGAGAAACACATCAGCCAGTGGGCAATTATCTTTTCTAAATACAGTTTACTGTGTTGCAGAAAGGGAGTTACGTTAATGGTGAGGCCGGGCTACCTAACACAGGTTATGCATCTCTCTAGCCGGGACAAATGTTTGAATACGACTGCTAATCATAATAGCAATAGTATCTTTTGCATTCAGGAATAGATGCCACATCTAGGGCAACAGGACTCGTGGGTTGAGTTGTTTCCCCAAGAGCAACAACAGATTTACAATTTAGGATTTAATCATTTATTTTGCTGAGAGTTTTCAGGTGGTGGCCATCAGGGTCCAACAGAGGAAGTCCTTTATTAGGAAGGGAAGTCTTATTTACTGACCTCCTTTCGGATATACAGGACAAATGGGTCCAAGCAGTACTTTGGCATCTGCCCAGCTTGAGCACCTGGCAAAATCACCATCCCTCTGGGGTAGGGGCTTCTAGTCCATTAAAAAGGGAGGTGGGGAAATGGGTTAACTGTATTAAAAGGTACGGGGGCGGGGGGGGGGTGCGGTTCTAATGTGCAGCCAGAGTTGAGAATCACACAGAACTAGACTATCTCCAGAAATAACAATTTTTATCCTGTGCCCTATACAAGCAGTAGAATCAATTGAACATAAACATAGGCAGACGTAAACACACACGGCCTTTCTTAAAAGGAGGAGGAGACACCTGAATCATCAGGAATATTTGATTTCCTAGTAGACTTTTTTTTTAGTTTTTGTTTATTTATTTATTTAGAGAGAGAGGGAGAGAGAGCAAGCGTGGGCAAGGGAGGGGCAGAGAAGGAAGAGAGAGAATCCCAAGCAGGCTCCATGCTGTCAGGGCAGAGCCCAACACGCGGCTCGAACTCACAAACTGTGAGATCATGACCTGAGCCTAAACCAAGAGTCGGATGCTTAACCAGCTGAGCCACCCACGCACCTGTTAGTGTACTTCTATATACTAAGAAATTCATCAAGAACCTTAAAAGAACTAAGCATTCTGTGTCCTCCCTCACCCAGCTAAAAGAAGTGCTCATGTCAGCTCACAAGAATGGAGATGTCATCTGCCACCCAGCGCACTCCATTTTCTTGGTCCCTTTCATTAATGTCTATGCACCCTTTGAGGTGCTAACAAAAAAAATTGGTCAGTCCCTGGACACAGTTTTCAGGAGAAAACTTGGAGCCAACGTTCTCCGGACTGACATAAATCCCCCTCGTTCTGGTAGCAGAGTCAAGGGCTGTTGTTGGAAGGAGTATGTCTATTTATCCACCTGAAACATTTTCTTTGTTATAAGTGAAAGTGACAATTTCTTCTTCACTTCAGGTTGTGGTAAACAGAAGTCTTCCCAGGCATGAATGCCTTGAGGAAAATCAAATCCATTCTGCATGGGGAGATTTCTTTATGCTTCAGGGAGTTCATAATCGGGTTTCTCTTGGCTTAATCTTCACATCCAAGACGGTGCCTATCGACAATGCTTTGTGTGTGTGAACAGACAGCTGTGAGACATCTGGAGAAAAAAAGGGCAGAAACCTAGGGACCAAGGGCAGAGATGGCATAGAAAAACTCCAGACTCCCCCACATCACAAAACTAGAGTACCTGTATCAAAAAAGAATTAGGCCTGATCAGTGCTTCTCAGCTGGGGACAAGTTTGCCCTTCTACTGAGCATTTGACAATATCTGGAGATATCTACGGTTGTCACAATTGGGCAGGAGTAAGGGGGTGGTTGTGGTACCATTGGCACCTGGTGGGCAGAGGCCAGAAATGTTACCATCCTACAATGCACGGGCCAGCCCCCACAGGTCAGCGTGATCCAGCCCCGATGTCAATGTCAACAGGCTAAGGTTGAGAAATCGTGGACAAATGGACTCCACAAATTTCCTTCCAGCCCTAAGACATCAAGATGCTAAAACATCATGCTCAATCCCAAATAAGAAGTCTATTGCTATGGACTTAATTGTCCCCCAAAATTCCAATGCGGAAGCCTTAACCCTCGGTGTGACTGTCTTTGGAAGTAGGGCCTATAAGGAGGCAGTCAGGTGTGATGAGGTCATAAGGATGGGGCCCTGAGCAGAGAGGATTAGTGTCCTTGTTAGAAGAGACATCAGAGCTGCCCCCCCACCCCCCGCTTTCTACCTATGCACTTGCACAAAGAAGCGGTCACGTGAGCACAGAGAAAAAAGGTGGCCTCCTGCAAGCCGAGAGAAGAAGCCTCGGAATGAACCCTACCTCACCAGCACCTTGATCTTGGACTCTGCAGGTTCCAGAGCTGTGAGACATAAATGCGTGTTGTTTAAGCCATCCTGGCTATGGTATTTTGTTATGACTGCCTGAGCAGACTAAGGCAGCTGTTTATAGTAATCCCATTGCTAACCTGTCCTCACGCAACCACTCTGCTACGCGCTGTGCTAAGCCCTTGACACACCTACTCACGCTTACTCCTCGACACGCCCTCATGAGGTGACAATTATTACTCTTCTCCCTACAGAAGAGTCAGTGAAGACCCAGAGAGGTCACACAACTAGACCAAGATCAACCAGTTGGTAAGAGAGAGAGGTGGGCTCTGAACCCAAAAAGCCCGACCCCTAGTTAGGAATCCCTACATTTCATGACCACAAGATACCACATTCCCAGACGCTCTTTCTCTGCACTTGAAATTATAAACTTGAAGGGAAGGCAGGATGAAGAAAAGGGCCAGCACAGAGAGAAACTGCCACAGAGTGGGGAAGCCACAAGTCCCTGTACGTTCTTCAAAAAACCAAATGCAGAATTACCCCCTGGTTTGACAATATCACTCCTACGTACATACCCCAAAGACAAACAAGCAACTACTGCTCATAAATGTTGACAGCAGCGTGATTCATAATAGCCAAAAGGTGGAAACAACCCAAATGTCCATCAAGTGATGAGTGAATAAACAAAATGTGGCATATTCATAAATGGAATATTATTTAGCCATGAAAAGGAATAAAGCATTGGCATCTGCTACAAAGTGGATGAGCCTTAAGAACACTCCACTTCGACTTCGCCTCAGGTCATGATCTCGAGGTTCAAGAGTTCGAGCCCCGCACTGGGCTCTCTGTTGTCAGAGCAGAGCCTGCTTTGGATCCTCCGTGCCCCCCTCTCTGCCCCTCCCCCACTTGCTCTCTCTCAAACGTAAATAAACACGTCAAAAAAAATCACTACACTCAGTGAAAGAAGCCAGGTTCCATATAGTAGAAAACACCCAGAATAGGTAAATCTGTAGAGACAAAAAGTAGTTGCCAGGGACTAGGGGAAGGGGTGCGTGGGGAGGGACTGTTGAATGGGTACTGGGTTTCTTGCAAGTGCATAGAGGTGATGCTTGCCCAAGACTGAATGTACTAAATGCCACTGACTTCTCTGTTCCAAATGGTGAAGGGTTAATTTTATAGTATGTGAGTTCTACCTCAGTTAAGAAAAGACAAGACGAGAAGAGAGAAAAGAAAAGAAAAGAAGAGAAAAGAAAAAAGAAACAAGAAACAAGAAAAAAGAAAAAAGAAAAGAAAAGAAAAATCTCAATAGAGAAGGAAGACACATAAAGCTAACCTAGTCCTGGCTAAGCATTTGGGAAATCATAAAACCCTGCTCTAAGGTAAAGCTGATCCCTAAGAAAGCAGACCTCTTAGCTCTTGGAACCCAGCCCAGCCACCCTGGGCCCAGGGCTGAACCGCTCTTTACAGATGGCGTTTGCACCAGATTTAACCACCAGGATGTGCTCCGGGGACGCCTTGCCTATGTCTATTTAAACAGGATGAAGACAGATGGATCCTGCGGTGGGCGGCAGGTCTCCAGCATTAACACAGCACTGCAAACACCTAGGGGGCAAAATGGTCTCACCTGCTGTGCTGGGCACAGAAGAACCAAATAGAACCAAAGCAGGAATAACTTTTGTTCCTTGTCAGAATGATGGCCACCTTTTAAGAGCTACCTGCTAAAAGCATTTCACCCCCGGAGTGGGGCCTGGACAAATGTCTAGTTTTCAGCTGTCTTCATTCCTTCCAGGGCTAAGGATGGTGCTATGGATTGAATGTTTACGTTCCCCCTCCCCCAAATCCAATATTAAAAAGCTAACCCTCAGGGCGCTTGCAGCCTGATGCAGGGCTCGAACTCATGAACTGTGAGACCATGACCTGAGCTGAAATTCAGAGTTGGATCCTTAACCAATTCAGCCACCCAGGTGTCCCAAGTTTCTGTATTTTAAAAGCCACCCAGGTAGGGGCGCCTGGGTGGCTCAGTCGGTTGAGCATCCGACTCTTGATTTCTGCTCAGGTCGTGATCCCAGGGTGGTGGGATTGCTCAGCATGGAACCCGCTTAAGCTTCTTTCTCTGTCTCTGTCTCTCTCGCTCTCTCTCTCTCTTCCTCTGCTCCTCTCCCCCTCTACGTGCTCTCTCTAAAATAAAATAAAATATAAAATAAAATAAAATAAAATAAGAGTTATAAAAACTGCCCAGTTTAGCCTGGGTGGCTTGGTCGGTTAGCGTCCGACTTCGGCTCAGGTCATGATCTCACGGTCCGTGAGTTCGAGCCCCGCGTCGGGCTCTGTGCTGACAGCTCAGAGCCTGGAGCCTGTTTCAGATTCTGTGTCTCCCTCTCTCTCTGCTCCTCACCTGTTCATGCTCTGTCTCTCTCTGTCTCAAAAATAAATAAACGTTAAAAAAAAATAAAAAAAAAACTGCCCAGTTTATGGTCTTTGTTATAGCAACCTGAGCAGACTAAACACAGGAAGAAAAACATGAGTTAAGGAAATACTGGTATGTCTCTTCCTCTGGTGATTATTGCGTCTTTCCCAAATTTCTCTCTGAGACCAGGATTATGGGGAGTGAGTGGTTTCACTTCTCAGCCCTGGAGACCACCAGGGGAAACTGGGAAGCACAAAGAGAGAAGATCTAAAGGAACATGGTCCACACTGCAATGACCCAGATTCTTAAAATAGGGCTCCACAAACCATTGCAGATGTCTTTCCTTTCTAAAAAAAATATGAAATGCCAATGGAATTTAACATATTTGGAAATTTACAAATAATTGTAGAGGGAAAGGCATGAACTTTTTAACCAGTCTAGATTCAAATCCCTTCTCTATGGACTAATGGGGCAAGATTTCCATCCCTCTGCTACACACACACACACACACACACACACACACACACAGTGCTTCATCTTACAGGGTTGTAGTGAGGATTGAATCAGATAAAACTCTTTCTCCTCAATTCTGAGGACATTTCTCCCCAACCTTTTTTTTCTTAAGTGTATTTATCTTGGGCCGGGGGGAGACAACAAATGGGGGAGGGGCAGAGGGTGAGAGAGAATCCCAAGCAGGCTCCTTACGGCTAGCATGGAGCCCGATGCGGGGCTCGATCTCACAAACCACGAGAGCATGACCTGAGCTGAAATCAAGTTGGACACTCAACCAACTGAGCCACCCAGACACCCCTCTCCCCAGCATTTTAACGTTCCTGAAGTTAGCATGCCTCTTCCCCCATCCCACAAATATATACCTTAACACAAATATCTAAGTACGATAATATTATCGGAGGACTTTTTTCGAGTGAAGAATTCTTTTTTCTTTGTTCCTCGGCTGTCCACTGTCACCTCCTCGTCCTTCCCTCACATCAGCCCTGTCCCCAATCCCTTCGCCCAGGTGGCCTATGGCAGCAACTTACTCTCCATCCTCCCACGTTGTTCTCCTACTAATAAGATCACATGCACGCACACGGGGATGCTACGTATTCTGTGTGCTAGAGAGAGAGACAGAGACGGAGACAGAATTTTGTTTTCCCAAAATTAGATCCGCTCACAGACATCTTCCTGGATCTCATTTTCCTCCCTCAACCTAACCCTGAAGACAACAATTCTTGCTCTACTGTTTGTCTTTTTGAAAGGCTCCAGCACATTTCACACTGGATGAACAATAATTCATGCAACTGCCCTTCTAGTGATGGGCTTTGTTTTTGTGTCCAGTGTCATTTTTTTATTTTTTATTTTTTTTATTTTTTATTTTTTTGCACATATGTCTTTGTATGCTGGTGTTTTTATTTCTGTTGGATGGAGTCCCAGGAGTCCAGGACTAGACCGCTAGGTCAAAGCATAGGAGCATTTTAAAGTTTAATATCCGGAAAGGCTGGAACACGCAACAGTTCTACCAGTAGCGTCTAAGACGGCTCTGTTCTCTGCACGAAATTAACGTGGCCATGTTTCTGTTGTTCCGGAAAGGCGTGAGGGACTATGAATAGTGTGCCCCCACCTCTGTGGATCCTAACAGTCAAGGAGATACGGCTTAAGTATAAAGTATCTAGCAAGCCTGCACCCATCGTGGCCTTGTCCGCCAGTAACCTTACCTACTCCTGCTATTTTGTATCCGATCCGAAATTCTTGCCTCTTTCCCTCAAAGCGGGAAAGCATGGCGAATCTAACTGCAGTATCAGGAACAAATGGTCTCAACCGGGAGACGGACAGGCAATTCAGACCAAGACTCCAGCTCGCTTGATTCTTTAGTCTGACGATTTCGAAGGTTATTAAATCATTTGCACCTCGGTCTTTGTGGATTAACAGCCACCTAGTTCG
Organism: Neofelis nebulosa; assembly: GCF_028018385.1. NCBI lineage: Eukaryota > Metazoa > Chordata > Mammalia > Carnivora > Felidae > Neofelis > Neofelis nebulosa. The sequence continues at coordinate 32,812,063 of NC_080799.1, forward strand.
GCAACTATTGATTGAGTGAGAGGCTTCTCGGTGCTGGCCAATTTGGCAGATGCCAGGTGTTCAGCACCGAGCAGCAAATATGACACCCAGGGTTTCTGTGGTCGTTGTTCTCGGAGACAGAATCATCGCACTGCACTCGGATTTGCCCAGAAAATGTGGTTTGACCCTATTAGGAGTCGTCTTCTCAAGGGCTTTCAAAAATACACATATAGCAAAACAACTTAATTCATTTCTGGGCAACATTGAGCTCAGAGGGCACTGGGTCAGCACATTGAGCTGAATCCTGTTTCTGAAGGACGTAAAGGACATTATCTCTTGGTCCTTTGGTTTGGCATCACGGGACACAGGGACTGCTCCCAGTAGACCCCCTTCTTTCAGCTTGGTTGCGGTATAATTGACTGATAACATTGTAAGATCTTTAAATTTTGTTTTAGGCTTATTTATTTTTGAGAGAGACAGAGCACGAACAGAGGAGGGGCAGAGAGAGAGACACAATCTGAAGCAGGCTCCACACTGAGTTATCAGCGCAGAGCCCGACATAGGGCTCGAACCCACAAGCTGTGAGATCATGACCTGAGTTGATGTCGGATGCTCAACAGACTGAGCCACCCAGGCGCCCCTGTAAGATATTTAAAGTATACATCGTGACGATTTGTCACAGGGATACCTGTGGAAGGACTCCTACTACCTGGTAATTAACACATCCATCACCTCACGTATTTATCTTGTATGTGTGAGAAAATGTTAGTTCTCCTCTCTTAGAAATGTTCAATGATAGGATACAGTATTATCAACTGTAGTCACCACATTTTACATCAGATCCTCAGAACTCGCTCATCTTATAACTCGCTAGTTTGTACCCTTTCTACTAACATCTATTTCCGTCATCCTCCAGCCCCTGAGCAACCACGTCCCTGGTCTCATAGGAACGTTTCTATGAGCTTGACTTTTTATTCTTTTTCTTTTTTTAGATTCCACATATAAGTGATATCATGCAACATCGTCTGATTTCTTTTACTTATCACCATGCCCTCAAGGACCATCATGTTGTCACAAATGGAAAATGGCAGGATTTCTTCCTTTCTCCTGGTTAAATAACATTGCGCGCGCTCTCTCTCTCTCTTCTATATATACGTACTGAATGGATGAGGGAATCAATGGATAGATGGACAAATGGGTGAATGAAAGATCTCCCTGTTTGGGAATTTCAAATGAACAGAATAATTAGCGTCACACATTTTCCAGTTTGGATGTTATGGAATCTAGACCTACTTCTTACCATTGGTAATGCAGTCATTCGTTGTTCATTCAAATACAAATGCCCCTAGAAACCCTGCTCTAGTGCAGACAGCCTGGACTGTTCGGTCCTTGTTCAGTCCCTCCTGGCTGTACCCTTCCCTGGGGTGAGTCCTTCGCCTGTTTACCCACACCCAAAGGAGCAGGACGGTTCCAGCTCTTGGCTGTTTCTTGTAAAGAGTAAATGGAAAAAAACCAGGAAAAATATAGATTAGAAAGTGCTGTACACACGTCGGGGGTCACTATTCTCCCCATACCCACAATCCCCGGACCTCTTGAAGCCCTACTCCAAGTGAGAATGGGCAGGACTGATTACAATATATTTAATTCCTATGACCCCAGGCTAACCATACTGCTGTTGCCTGCTTGTCACATGGCCTGCCCTTACAAGACCCCCCCCTCCTCGTCCCCCTCTGTAATCAACTGCTGCTGTCTCCTCCCTTCAGGATATCTGCCTGGCCCCTTCCTCCACACCCACTGCCACTGCTTTACATCCCAGCTCGTGTGACCTCATGATCAGATGATTCCAGAACCCTCCTGGTTGGTCTTCTTACCCCCGCGGTCCTTGCCCTGCCATGGTACAACCACTGCCAGACAAGTCTTCCTAAACTGCTACTTTCTTTACCTCTATCCCTTGCCCTGCTTCAGACACCTGTCATGTTTCATCCGGCCACGTCTAGTGACCCTGCTCAATCAACCTCACGCCTCATGACTCCTCTGACTCAGCCAAGGTCATGCATGCCTCCAGCAGCCGCCACACGCTTTGTCGCCCCCATTCCTTTCCAAGGCTGGTCCACCCACTGTGGCTTCCCTCTTTCTCCCCGGTTGTCTAAATATACCCAGGCATGGCTCACTTTATGTCCTGTTCTATCAACACCATCTCTCCATTTACCGTGTGCTCTGTGCCAAGGGCTTTCACATATTTTCTCTTTGGATCTTCTCCATTACCCTATGAGGCGGGTCCTGTTATGATCTCCATTAAATAGATAACAAGACTGAACTTCAGAGAGGTTAAGTAAGCAGCCCAGAGTCTCACAGCTAAGGAGGCCTAAAGCCAGGACTCAAATGGAGGCAAAGCCTCCACTCCCAAACAGCACACTACTCTGCCCCTAAAGTGTCCAGGTTTTTCCGGATCACCCAAAGGAGGCCTTTGTCTGGGAAAAGCTACACTTCTTCCTCGCCACAGAAACGCTCTTCCTACTGAATTTCCAGGAATGCATTCTGTAGTCACCACATTCGCTCCCCTTTCACCCTGAATGCCCTGGGAAGTAGTGAGATGTAGTCCTCGAGTGTCCAAGGGACAAGTGTGTAATGGAAAAGGAAATTAATCAGCCAGAGAACAGAATCAATACTAAGAAACATGAAGACGTACTAGAAACACTAATGGACCTTATCTGCCTGAATTAATGGCAGCCCCAACCAATCCTAGGAAGGCAGTAGGACGGAGTCACCATGCTTGGGTTCAAGTTCCAGCTCTGACACCCATTAGCAGAGTGACACTGGGCGAGTCGCTTAACCTCTCTGAGCCTCGGTTTCCTCATCTGTAAAAAGCCAAAAATATCTCCATGTACCTCACATCCTGGGGTGTTTCATGCAGCCGGCACACGGGAAGTGCCCAGGGCATGGTATTTGTTACAATCATTCCCTTCTACTTCCCTTAGAAAAATTCTTTCTTTTCTCCTTTAATGGTCCCTGTATATAGAGGCATTGTAATTAAAAAATAATTTTTAGCAAGTCTGACTCTAATTCATTCAAACAAACGTATTCTAGGAGTCTGGTCCTTAGCCGCCCCATTTGGACCCTGCGGGAAAGTTTTGTCTCAATGGGGAGTTGAGCCTTCTACATCGAGCCTTCTATGGACTTATCCCTGGATTGCCGAGGGCACTCACTTCCTGCTCTGCTCTGGCCTCCCTCAGGCGTTCAGACCCTAGCAAGCATTACTAATACAGTTCCTAGGTCACAGGTGCTGTCTCATGTCTGTGTCTCTTCACAGGGGCTGTTCCCTCTGCCTGGAATGCTGTTCCTCTGAATCAATGATGAGATACTGTTTATCTTTTCAGGCTACTTCAAGACCCACTATTGGGGCGCCTGGGTGGCTCAGTCGGTTGGGCGTCCAACTTCGGCTCAGGTTGTGATCTCACGGTTTGTGGGTTCGCGCCCCACGTCAGGCTCTCTGCTGTCAATGCAGAGCCCATTTTGGATCTTCTGTCTCCCTCTCTTTCTGCCCCTCCCCCGCTCTCTCACTGTCACAAAAATAAATAAACATTTTTTTTTTTAATTTATAAAAAGAAAAAAAAAAGAACCACTTTTACTCTGAGACCCCAGAACCATCCCTCGGTGCTACCACTTAAACTTAGTATATGTTTTGTGCTGTTATATGAATATACCTGTATATTAAATATACCTCTTTTAATTTTGCTTTTTAAAACCAATTTAATAACACAATTTTTATTGGGGCAAAACACATATAAAATATGCTATCTTAGCCATTTCAAAGCGTATTTCAAAGTGTACAGATGCGCGGTATTAAGTACACTCCCATTTGTCAGAGGAGGAAACTAAGGTCTAGGGAAGGTAGGCGACGTGTCGAAGATCACAAGGCAAGAAGTAGCAGAGGGAGGCCCGGAACACAGGCAGCCAGAGAGCTCTTTAAGGGTGGGGTCTGTATATGCCAACTAATTTGGATGTAAATTAAGAAAAATAAAATTAAAAAAAAAAATAAGGGTGGGGTCTGGGTCTTTATCCTCTCTGTACCTCTGAAGGTAGCACACAGTAGGGGCTCAAGCCTGTGAGGAAGTGACCAGTGCAGGAGTGAAGGCACGGCATGGTCAGCACCCCTGGGGGCTTTGGGAGCGCTGACCTGAGTGGCTAGGCCAAAGAGCCTCTGCCTGTGCTGCTGGTCTCTAACCTGCAGGCTCATCCAGGTAGCAGATGATTCACATCAGTGAACCAGGCAGACCCTGAACCCTAGGACGCAAGAGCCAAGGGGAAAGAAAAAGGTGGGGGGAGGGAGGGTCCCTAGTGCATGGACCCTGCCCCTTGGGATTTCCACCTCCCTGTCTGGGGCCGGGAGCTCACCTGAAGGTGAGCTCACCTGAAGGGAGCTCGCCCTTCTCTCCTCTTGTCACCAGCGGAAACCCTGCTTAGCCTTCAGGCCCAGGGCTAGCACCCCTTGCTGTCGCTCTGGGGTCCCCCAGGAAGAGCTGACCTCTTCTTCCTTTTGTTTCCCCACTGTCCCTTCGGAGCGTTTGTTTCGTTTTACTGGCATTACAAATCATGCTGTTCATTACATCTGTGTCTCCACACTCCCCAAATCCGTAAGCTTCTTAAGGGTGGGGGCATATAACACCATGCTAGGGATAACAGACACTGGCAAGGACCATTTACAGTCACGGAGGGCTCGAATCAGGCTCCAGCCCAGCCACATACCAGCTTTGTGACCTTTGGCAAGTTTCTTAACCTCCTGAAGCCTTGATGTCCCCATCTGTAAAAAGGGAATAAGAATCCAGCTGACTGGGCGCCTGGATGGCTCAGTGGGTTAAGCCTCCGACGTCGGCTCAGGTCATGATCTCACGGTTTGTGGGTTCGAGCCCTGCGTTGGGCTCTGTGCTGACAGCTTGGAGTCTAGAGCCTGCTTCGGATTGTATCTCCCTCTCTCTCTGCCCCTCCCCCACTCACACTGTGTGTGTGTGTGTGTGTGTGTGTGTGTGTGTGTGTGTGTAAAAAATAAGTAAACACTAAAAAAATTAAAAAAAAAAAAAAAAGAATCCGGCTGACTTAATAGAGTTATTGCAAGAATTGAATAAGCCCAAGTTGACAGCTAGAACTCATTAACTACTATTATTATTAATAAGTCTTTAATAACGAATCAGACCAAGAACAGGCACAAATAGTTTTTCCTTCAGTTAACACCTAACAAGGAAATGCAGGGGCGCCTGGGTGGCTCAGTCGGTTGAGCGTCCGACTTCGGCTCAGGTCAAGATCTCGCGGTCCGTGAGTTCAAGCCCCACATCGGGCTCTGGGCTGATGGCTCAGAGCCTGGAGCCTGCTTCCGATTCTGTGTCTCCCTCTCTCTCTGCCCCTCCCCTGTTCATGCTCTGTCTCTCTCTGTCTCAAAAATAAATAAACATTAAAAAAAAATTAAAAAAAAAAAAAGGAAATGCAAAAATGAAACAATGGTATGAACAAACAAGAAACATAAATAACTAGGTTTGTTCTAAGCACACACTAGATACTAGGACGTTCGTAATCTCCCGCGTTCCTGGCAACAGTTCCCACGGCAAGTTACACAGTCCGCTGCCCATCCAGCATATCCCAGAGACTGTCGCATCTCCTAAACCTTAACCAGCAGTGTGGACCCCCGGAAGACATCCCAAGCTGCCCCTACCCCTTGTCATACCTTTCACACTCAAGGAAATTCCTACCACTGATACATGGGATTGATTAGGAAAGACTCAGGACTACAGCAAAGGACAATTGCATTGACGCCCCTCACCTGCCCCCTGTCGTCATATTCTCCATCCAGGAGCTGATGTGACCTTCGAAAATCAAAACCCACCTCATGTTAGCTTCCTGCTTAACACTCTGCCCCAGTTCTCCTGCAATGGGAATAAATTCTGTACTTTTTTTTTTTTTGTAACCACGATCTACAAGACACTAACTACCCAGTGTGGCTCCTCTCTGATCCATCTCCATTCTCTTCCCTGACGCTCTGAGTGCCAGCCTTCCTGGCCATCTGTCTCTTCCTCTAGTCTGTCTCTTCCTCTAACGTAGGAAGGTCCTTTGCATTTGATCAATGACATTTACAAATATATCTCTTTCATAGAGAAGCATTTCCTGACCATGAGATGGAAAAATCCCTCCCCTATTAATTTGCGTGACACTTACCATTTGAACTACAATATTTGTTTGCCTAGGTATTATCTGACTCCTTCACTTCCCTGAATAGAAGCTCCCTGTGGTCAGGAACCTTGTCTGTCTTGTTCGATGCTGTATCCGTAGCCCCTAGAACACCTCCTGGCACTCACAAAACACTCAATACCTATTTATTGAATGAATAAATGGTTGGGGGGGGGGGCAGGGAGCAGATTACAGTCATTTTTCACTTTTATATCTCAGATGAATTTGAATTTTTTATAAAGTGCACATACTATTCTGTAATTAGAAATAACGCCAGAACAAAATAAAATGGGAGATAATGAAATTAGCATATTTAATCAGACAGATGAAAGGAACACAAACCGTTCCCAAAAATTGATTATGTGGATTGCTCGCAATCCATATTATTTCAGTCGCCACACTGTTTATGAAACCAGAGACATTGGCCAGTGTAACGATCTGCTTGCTAGCCAGACTAGCAAGACTTTTATTAAACAATCGTCACCTCCTCTGGTGATTGAGTTTTCCACTTTATTCCAATCCCCTACCCTCAGCACTTTTATTTCTACCTCTGTGCTTCTGGCAATGCTGTTACCTCTCAGGGCATTTCCTCCCATCCTGTGCCACCCTCCCCCCCAACCCCACATTTCCCCTGTCCAAAATCTCCATCACCCTTTATGGTACATTCAAATCTATCAAGAAATGGCTACAACCACAGCCGACTGTGCGTTTTAAAAAAGCTCCATGCTTTTTCAAAAGTCACCTTGTCTTTGTGTCTCCCTCAATTAATTACAGTTGGTGGAAAGCAATATTTTTATACATCTCACCACAATGAAATGTCACTATCCATTTTCCAACTGAGTAAAAAGAAAAAAAAACACACAAAGAAAACAATACCTCACTGCTAATGGAAAAATGCTGTCTAAGGTGGATAGGGGCAATTGCTTGGAATCCTTCTCGAAGGAAAAAACGCCAGGTGGTTTTCGAGGGTTCGAAAGTCATTCCCTCCTGCATTCCCATGAGGAGGAAGCTGGTAGATACACAACTGTCTGCAATTTACAAAGCAACGGACCCAAGAAAGAACTGACTGGTTAGCTTGGAATAATTTTCTCCAATGCTATCGGGCGCCATCCGCTCATGTCCTGTTATGACGACCATTCAGCACGGACTGAGCGCTTACAGGGTGCCAGGCTCTGTGCTAAATGCATTATATACACTATCTCGTTTAATCCTCCTGACAGCCCCAAGTGGTCATTATAATTATTATCCTGTTGGGGGAGGTTATGGAGAGGACATGAACGCCATTTGACCCGAGAGCCCGCCCGGGAGCAAGTGGAGACTCCTCACCCCCCTCGCTTGTCCTTGAAATGTACAAGTATTCCCCCAGCCGGAGCCACTCCAAGGACACAGCTACGGAGACCATCTGGAAGTATACGTGACTGAACCCTGTTCTGGCCTCTATAAAAACTTTTAATATTCTGGCAAGCAGGTACAGAGGTCTACTCCTCTCGCAGCCACCTATACATTTTCTTGTTTATTACACCTGCCACCTACCCATCAAGAACGGTCCCTTTCTTGTCTCTCCGTGTATGGGGGGCCAGTTTCAAATTTCACCCGGGGAAGCTCTCAAGATCTCGAACCAACATATCCCCATTTTACAGATGAGGTAACTGACACACAGAGAGGTTCAACAATTTCCCAGCGTGTCAAAGCAACAAAGTGTTAGAGCTGGTTTGGAGCCATTTAACCTGATTTCAAAACTCTCATTCTTTGCTACTAAACTATACACATCTTCTACCTAAAAACAATAATTAAAATAGGGTGCCTGGGTAGCTCAGTCGGTTAAGCCTCCTACTCTTGATTTCGGGTCAGGTCATGATCTCCTGGTTCGTGAGACTGAGCCCCACATCGGGCTCTGGGCAGAGCGTGGAGCCTGCTTGGAACTCTCTCTCTCCCTCTCCCTGCCCCTCCCCTGCTCGTACTCTCTCTGTGTCTCAAAATAAATAAATAAACATTATTAAACAAGTTAAAGATAGCAGTTAATACCACCTACACTGAAAATGACAGGTTCTGCAATCCTTTCTTCCTTTTTCCAACGCAGGGCTTGAACTCATAACCCCAAGATGGAGAGTCGCATGCTCTACCAACTGAGCCAGCCAGGCACCCCAAGCTCAGCTCCTTTTTATTTTTTAATGTTTATTTATTTTTGAGAGAGAGAGAGAGAGACAGAGTGCAAGCGGGGGAGGGGCTGAGACAGAAAGAGGGAGACATAGAATCCAAAGCAGGCTCCAAGCTCTGAGCTGTCAGCACAAAGCCCAGCGCGGCGCTCGAACTCACAAACTGCAGGATCATGACCTGAGTGGGAGTCGGACGCTTAACCAACTGAGCCACCCAAGTGCCCCAAGCTTAGCTTCTTTTTAATGGGCCCTTGTTTCCCCACCAGCATTTCACGCATTACAACTTACGTTGGCTTGGCAATATTTATTCCACAGAATCAATAGCACTAATTTTCACACTTCATTAATAAATAAATGGCGGTCGCAGATGTTATAGTTATGAATCCATAGATCCCAGGGAAGTTGAGAGGGAGTTAAAAAAAAAAAAAAAAAGCTACTTGGATCAAAATAGGCCAGGGTCCAGACAAGAGTTCAGAGGTCAAAACTCTTTAAAGGTAACGATCCCAGATTTAAGAATCAAAATGGGGACCCTGGATCAGTGTCTTAAGAAGATTTCAAGTTTGGATAGGTAGGGCGGGAGGAAGCAGATTTGGGGATCCAGGGAAAAGGAGATGAGATACTGTGGTTTGTATGTGAATAGGAAGCAAAAGTCAGAGTCTTTGATGGCTTGGAACACAGGAGATGAGAAAGCCTTTCTGCCCAGCTGTTAACAGTTTGCAGCCTAAGATTCAGAAGGATAAAATTTCAGGAGCTAACATGCTATCAACTGGGGATTCAGTGCAATTTTTCTGTACATTTGAAAACTGTCCCAGTAAAACAGTGAGAAAATAAAGAGCTGTAAGAGAACTATTAGGCAACTGACCGACGCGGCAGTTTGAGTTCAGAGTGCTGCTGTGTGGAGTTCCTTGCAAAGAATGAAAGCAGGAGCTTTCTACAGATGCAGTAATAAAATAATCGGAGCAACCAACATGTATTGAGCACTTACCTTGAGCGCTACATACATCTTCTTGAGTATTCACAGTTCAGCTATAAAGTAGGTATTATTATCATCTCCATTGCACAGAACAGAGGCAGAGTAAGGCTTAGTAAGGCTGCCTAAACTCACATAGCCAAGCAGGGGCAGAGCCAGCATTCAAACACAGGGCTTATTTGAATACAGCTTCTACTCTGCAAGGACCCGGCATTCTTTCAAGGCCACTGAGAGCTCCAGAGACCAACAGGGTGGCCACATATTCGTAAAATCACCGTATATGTTCTGGGACTCTCTCAACAGATGTAGAAATCTTCCCGAAACTGGGAAAGCAATAAACCCTCATGTGAAAAGCAGAAAGGGGCTCTGGGGTCTGACAAAGCTGGGTTCAGATCCTGGCTCTGAAGTCTAAATGTCACAGCACCTCACAAGCCCCAGTTTTTCCATCTATGGAAGGGAAGTTATAACAGTCACCTCAGGAGGATGTTGGGGGATTGAATGAGACAGTGCCTTTAAAGTTCTTGCATGGCAATCTATCAATAAAAGGCAGCCATTGTGGGAATTATCCTGAGCTTGTGGGAAGCAGAGACCCTCAGCCTTGGTGTCACGCCAAAGCACCAAAGCCAAAGGGTTTTCAAAGCCCGAAACAGGAGGAAGGACCCAGATTTTAAAAGGACCAAGAAAAGGAAAGAGGTTGGAATACTATGGGTTCCAGGAGCAGCAAGACATTTGACTGTGATTTCAACTTGAACCCTTGAGAACCAGAATACAGTTGAGCCATTCTAGGAAGATTTTCTGAATTTGTAATGACAGGTATGGAGAAAGGGGACACACACACACACACACACACACACACACACACACACATATGATCTTCTACCCGGTCAAAAAAAAAAAAAAAAAGAGCACATTCACAATACTTTGGTCCAACACAGCTGAGCGTGGTTACCCAGAGCCAAAGCAGGAAGCTGAGGGTCCTTGAGAAGGGGGAGAAGCCCTTCCCTGCCCGGCAGGAGGCACCATGCTGGGCAAGCAAGGCAAGGGCAGGGGCACCGGGAAGAGCCCCGGGTTTGCAGGGAGGACTGGTGACCCTGGAGCCCTTGTGGCTGCCTGTATACTTTGAACGCACGAGTTTCAACCACTGCGTCCTATTAATTAAAAACAAAACACCCTTCGCTTGTTTGTAGACGTTGTTGACACCAAAACACCGTGGGGAGACTCAGCAAATAATATCGGCCCGTTTCAGAAGCGCCTTCTAGGATTGTACCCACACCAAAGACTGAATGAGTCAAGGGGGAAAGGGGAAGGGTGTGCACAGGGTTAACCTTCCCCTAACCCCTTCCCTCCCACCCGCGACCCAGGACAAGGCGGGGGAATAAACGCTGGGAATTTCAGCTGTGCCCTGAACCTCGCGCCGGGGGGAGAAACACGGCAGAAACCCAGCGGACACTCCCCCCTCTCCAGGGACGTGGGAGCTTTCCAGGTTGGTCCAACGGCTACCAGCGTCCTGGCGCATCCTGGGCGGGGAACCGACTCTCCTCTCTCGGCTGCGGATAAGACCCTACTTTCCAAGACCAGCTGCGAGCTAACGGATCCGGGACTACCGAGTCCACCCCAGGCTCCCGGCTTGCTGCCTCGCGATTTCCCGAGCCTCCCGGTGAAGCCCCAGCCGGAGGGTCCCCCTTTTGTTCGCGGGAGAGCGCGTCGCTGCGCCGCGCTGCGCATCCCACCGCCCCCCGCCCCCCGCGCCGAAAGCCCCGCTGCGGGGGCGCTCCCCTTGGTCCGCTCCCCGCTCTCCCCGCGCTCCCGCGACCCCCAGCGCCGGCGCACGGCTCCCCAACTGTGCCCCCCTTCCAGCCGAGTACTCACTTCTCCCCAGTCCCTCCGCGGTCCACGCCGTCTGCTCCACCGCCCCATACCGCCTCAGAGGCTTCTCGGTTTCCAGATGGGTGGACAAAGATTGCTTTAACTCCATCCCTGATCCCCGCGGGCAGGTCGACGGGTCCCCCTTTACTCCATCCCCGCCGCGGGCTGCAGGGAGGGAGGCGGCTCCAGCCAGCAGCGTTTTAAGGGGCCGGGCGCTCGTGACGCTGCTCCATCTCTTCCGCCGCCAGGGCCGGGGAGCGCGGACTGGTACCCAGAAGGCGGAGGGATGCAGGACGCATGCGCAATGGGGGTGGGAGGGGGGGCTTGGGGGCTGGGCAGGGAGAAAAGGGGGCAGATGATAACTCTAAGAAGAACAACAAAAACAACAACTAAAATAGAACCAACTCAAAGGAAGTAAAAACAAGGCCGCTGCCCCAGCTGGAGCCGGTGGTGACGCCTGGCCTGGGCACCGTGCGCAGCTTGTGATCTGTCGTCGGGCTGCTGGATTTTGAGTGGGATTTGTGAGCGCGTCTCTAGCTGTGGGCGATGGATCCATCTTTGTCGGGAGTGTGCAGAATCCTGAGCGTGGACCTGAGCGCATTTTTGTGAGAATCTCTTGTGATTCGCTTCTGCGTGGATAACTTGAATATGAAATGGAACAGTCTTGTTATGAGGGTGCCTGTGTGGACACGGTATGTGTTTGCATGAACTTGAGAGAGGCACGAAAGTATTTTGTTTTTTTTTTAATTTTTTTTTTTTATTTATTTTTGGGACAGAGAGAGGCAGAGCATGAACGGGGGAGGGGCAGAGAGAGAGGGAGACACAGAATCGGAAACAGGCTCCAGGCTCTGAGCCATCAGCCCAGAGCCTGACGCGGGGCTCGAACTCACGGACCGCGAGATCGTGACCTGGCTGAAGTCGGACGCTTAACCGACTGCGCCACCCAGGCGCCCCGGCAGGAACGTATTTTGGACACAATGATAACAAAGCTGTTTGGAACAGGGGTCTTTACTTCCCAGAAACTCGGGGGGCGGGGTGGGTATCTTACTAACAAAGCATGGCAGTATTAAAAGTACAAAGTAAAATGACCAGCTAGATTGATAAAAATTAATAACAGGTATTGAACGATGGCTAGGTGGTAAACAGTTCCTAACAACTGTGTGAAAAAGATGCTATTTCGTTGGCCTTGTTTTACAGAGGATGAAACTGAGTTGCAAAAAGATTATTTGCCCCAAGTCCCACACTTACCAAGTAGCCTGGTCAGCAATTGAATCCAGACTCAGTTTCTTTATTATACTGGCTCCTTAGATTGATATGGGGTGGGTTTTTTTGGTTTTTTGTGTGTTTTTTTTGTTTTGTTTTGTTTTGTTTTGTTTTGTTTTGTTTTTTTTGTATGGTAGGAGTTGGAAAAGGCGCTATAGGATATAAGGTATTTGTTGTTTGGTGTTGCTTTTAAGATGTCATATGGGGCAACTTTTGGTATCCCCATGGTTTGTGGAAGTGTAGAATGGCTCAGATGTTTAAGAAAATTATTTGGCCACCTGTAGTAAGTGTCCTTAAAAAGTTACTATCAATAACGAACTTCTAAATAGCCCATGAGAGAAAACGGAAATAACAATGAGAATCATAAAATATTTAGAGCTGAACAACCATGAGAGTACCACATATCAAAACTTGTAAGTTTTTTTTTTTTTAATTTTTTTTTCAACGTTTTTTATTTATTTTGGGGACAGAGAGAGACAGAGCATGAACAGGGGAGGGGCAGAGAGAGAGGGAGACACAGAATCGGAAACAGGCTCCAGGCTCCGAGCTGTCAGCACAGAGCCCGACGCGGGGCTCGAACTCACGGACCGCGAGATCGTGACCTGGCTGAAGTCGGCCGCTTAACCGACTGCGCCACCCAGGTGCCCCAAAACTTGTAAGTTTTGATAGAAGTAATGTATAGCCCTAAATACATGCATTAAAAAATGTAAGACTAAAAGTAAGTGGGTTAGGGGTGCCTTGGGTGGTTCAGTTGGTTAGTGTCTAACTCTTGGTTTCAGCTCAGGTCATGATCTCACAGTTCATGAGTTCGAGCCCCACCTTGGGCTCTGTGCTGACAGCAAGGAGCCTGCTTGGGATTTTCTCTCTCCCTCTCTCTCTGCCCCTCCCCTGCTTGCTCTCTCTCCCTCTCTCTAAATAAATAAACTTAAAAAAAATAAAATTAAATTAAGTGGGTTAGGATGAATGGATAAACAAAACATGGCCTATGCGTACGGTGGAATACTATCCAGCCCTTAAAAAAGGAAGGATGAACCTTGAGGACATTATGCTAAGGGAAGTAAGCCAGTCACAAAAAGACAGGTACTGTGTGATTCCACTCACATGGCATATTTACAGCGGTCAACTATCATAGAGGAAAGAAAGTAGAATGGTGGCTGGGGAGGAAACAATAGAGATTTATTGTTTAATGGGCATAGATTTGCAGTTTTATAAGATGAAAAGAATTTTAGGGATGGAGGGTGGTGATGGCTGCACAAAAACTTGATGAATTTATTTATTTATTTTTTAATGTTTTTAATGTTTATTTATTTTTGAGACAGAGAGACACAGCATGAGCAGGGAAGGGGCAGAGAGAGAGGGAGATACAGAATGTGAAGCAGGCTCCAGGCTCTGAGCTGTCAGCACAGAGCCTGGCGCGGGGCTCGAACCCACGAACTGTGAGATCATGACCTGAACCGAAGTCGGACGCTTAACCGACTGAGCCACCCAGGTGCCCCAAAACTTGATGAATTTAATACCACTGACTTACACACTTAAAAATGGTAAAATGGTTTTTAAAAAGCGGATTAAGTGTTCAACTGAAAAGACTTTAATAAAAAAGAACAGGTAAAACCTGTGAAGAAGAAAAAAGAAAATAATAATCATAATAGCACAAATTAAAGAAACAGAAAACCAAGAAGCAATAGGGAAGATCTGCAAAACCAAAACTAATTCCTCGGGTTGAGGGAGGGGAATGGAATACTGATAAAGAAGTCAAACCTCTCAAGACTCACCAGAATAGGCACCCATGAGTAACATTAGGAATGAAAAAGGACACATAATACAAATACAGGAAGGTTTTTTTAAACTGGTTGAAATAGATAACTTTCCTTTTTTTGAGGGGCAGAGAGAGAGGGAGACACAGAATCCGAAGCAGGTTCCAGGCTCTGAGCTGTCAGCACAGAGCCCGATGCGGGGCTCGAACTCACAAACCACGAGATCGTGACCTGAGCTGAAGTCCGACACTTAACTGACTGAGCCACCCAGATGCCCCAAAATAGATAACTTTAAGTAGCAAACTACTAAAATGTATTTAAGAAATAAAAAACGAGTTAATAGTCATTAGAAAAACTGAATTCTTAATAAAAAAATTTATTTTTCTCCTCAGTCCCAAAAAGGCATCAGGCCCAAACAGTTCTGTAGGTGAACTTAAATAAAATAACAGATAGTCCTTATTTCATAAAAATTGTTTCAGAGCTCATTTAATGAGGACAATATATGACCTTGATATCAAAACTAGATTAAAATGGCACAGTAAAAGAATTCTAGGGGTGCCTGGGTGGCTCAGTCGGTTAGACGTCTGACTTTGCCTTGGGTCATGATCTCACAGTCCATAGGTTTGAGCTCCATATCGGGCTCAGTGCTGACAGCTCAAAGCCTGGAGCCTGCTTCAGATTCTGTGTCTCTCTCTCTCTCTGCCCCTCCCCCACTCACACTCTGTCTCTGTCTCTGTCTCTCTCTCAAAAATAAATACATGTTAAAAAAAATTTTTAAAGAATTCTAGAATGAACTCACCTATAAACACAGGTACAAAACCTCTAAATATCAAAATACATCATGAACATTCCCAAGATGTAGTAATGACCCAATATCGGAAAATATATTGATATAATATACCATATTAACAGATTAAAAGAAAAAACTGATTACCTTAATGGATACAGAAAAAGCATTTGAAAAATTAGTAATCATATCTATCTTTTTTTCCCCTTACAATTAAGAATAGAAGATCATTTCCTTAACCTTCTAGAGAGTAAGTATCAAAAGCCAACAGCAAACATTACACTTACTGTTGAACCTCTGTGTCTGATCATTAAGGTCAGGAACAAAGCAAGGATGCTTACCATCCCCACTCTGGGAGATCCCAACCACATTAGGCAGGAAAAATAAATGAATCATTAGAATTGAAACACAAGAAACAAAAGTTTCTTCTTCAGATACTATAATTGCCTCTCTAAAAATGCAAACAGGTCTACATATAAGCTATTAAAATTAATAAGACCTGGGGCGCCTGGGTGGCTCAATCGGTTAAGCGTCCGACTTCGGCTCAGGTCATGATCTCACGGTCCGTGAGTTCGAGCCCCGCGTCAGGCTCTGTGCTGACAGCTCAGAGCCTGGAGCCTGTTTCAGATTCTGTGTCTCCCTCTCTCTCTGCCCCTCCCCTGTTCGTGCTCTGTCTCTCTCTGTCTCAAAAATAAATAAATGTTAAAAAAAATTAAAAAAAAATAAAATAAAATTAATAAGACCAAGTTTTTGGAAACAAGATAAACATACATAAAGAGTAATATTTCTGAACATTATTAATCAAAGTTAAAGATATAACATAATACCAAAAAAAAAAACCCCACAAACCTTTAAGGAGAAAACTATTATTTTGTGTCAACTGGGACAATTAATGAATGAATTAAGTTTATGTTGCATTATTCAGCACCAGAAAAAAAGTGAAGAGATAGATATGTGATGTTCAAGGGTACAAAAGAATCAGTCTCATGAAGATGGCAATTCTCTTCAGTTGCAATTGTATTTGAAATCTCAGAAGGGAGTAGGACTTTAAAATCAACTTGGCAAGCTGACCCTAAAATTACATGGAAGAACCAAGGGCAATGGGGAGCCTGTGTGGCTTAGTCAGAGAACATTCAACTCTTGATCTTGGCTTGGGTCATGATCCCAGGGTTGTGGGATTGAGCCCCACATCAGGCTCCATGCTAAGCTTCCTCCTCTGTCCCTCCCCCATTCATGTGCACTCTCTCTTTCTTAAATAAAAAAATAACAATAATAAAATAAAATAAATCTAAGCGCTAGGAATAGGCAAGACAATGGTGAGGAAAATGAACAGGCAGGAAGAACATAGCTAGCATATACCGAAAATCGAGAGCCCCCAAATAGACCCACATGTGTTTGGAAAGCTGGTCTTATGACAGAGGAGGTATTCCGAATCAGTATAGAAAGGATAGGCCATTTCCTAAGTGGTAGTGAGATAATGGAAAACTAAAATAAAAATGTCGCCCTTGTACTTTCTATCATATATACACACAAACTCCAGGTCAATTAAACACCTGAATGAGAAAAAGCAAAATGTTTAAAATGAGTAGGTCATATAGAAGAATGTCTTTATTCCCTTGCAGTGGAAAGATATGTTCATTAAGACCCTGAAACACAAACCTTCAAGAAAACTATTAAGTTTGACTCTATTAATTTTTTTTATTGAGGTGAAATTCACGTAAGCTGAAGTTAACCATTTTAAAGTGAATAACTCAGTAGTATTGTCCTTTCACAGGGTTGTACCATCACCCCATCTATCTAGTTCCCAGACATTTCATTACCTTTTAAGGAGACCCCCGTGCCCATTAAGTAGTAATCCCATATTTCCCTTCCCTCCAGTTCCTGGCAACCACCAATCCTTTCTTTCTCTGTGAATTTACCTGTTCGGGACATTTCGTATGAATGGAATCGTATGCTCTGACTTTCTGTGTCCGTCTTCTTTCGCTTACGATGCTGTTTTCAAGATGCGTCCATGTAGCATGTATCAGTAATTCACTCCTTTTAATGGCCGAGTAGTCTTCCATTGTACAAATGCCCCACATTTTGTTTATACATTAATGGACATATGGGTTGTTTCCACCTTTTGGCTATGGTGAATGGTGCTGCTATGAACATTTGCATGCAAATATCTATTCAAGTACCTATTTTAAGTGCTGAAGAGTGGAATTGCTGGGTTGTATGGGAATTGTGCTCAATCTACGTCCAGCTTTTCAAGAAATAGTTCAACTGTTTCCCACAGTGGCTAAACCATTTTACATTCCCTCCAGCAGTGTACGAGGGATCTAATTTCACCACATCCTCACTAACACTTATTATATCTATATGTATACACTTATATATAATATGTATATATTGTATACAATATATGTATGTATACATATATACTGTGTGTGATTATAGCCACAGCAATGGAAAAGAACAACTACTACCGAAAAAAAAAAAAAGTAATGACTTTTAGAGACATGAGATTAAACAAAAGAAACCAGATACAGAATAGTACATGCTGACTGATTCCATTCATATGAAGTTCAAAAACAGATAAAACTTATCTATAGTGATAAGTGTTAGAATAGTGGTTACTTTTAGGAAGGGGAACTTGTTGGAATGCTAGAAATGTATTGAAATGATTAATGACCTACTGGGATGTGTGTGTTTGTGTGTTTGTGTGTGTGTGTGTGGATGGATGGATATACATATATATGTGTAGAGATATAGATAATCATTGAGAAAGCCACTTAAGATATATTTACTTTACTATACAGGAATTATATCTCAGTATTAAAAACCAAGTAAATAAAAGTGTGTATAACTGTTAAATAAAAGATAGTCAAACGGTTCAGGGATCTTTGTCATGTTGTTCTCTTTACGTTTCTGTGTTAAACCAAATTAAAATTGAATGTCATAATTTAAAAGAAGGAGGAGGAGGAGGAGGAGGAGGAAGGAGAAAAGAAAAAACAGCCAGACATCTTGGATCCAATAATTCAACTCCTAAGAATCTACCCTGAGAAATATTTGATATACTAAAAAAATACTTACACACAAGGTATTTCTTACAGTTTTTGTAAACTGTGGGGAAAGGCTAACATCCTACAAAAGGAAAACGACTAAATCAATTCTTATTTAAAATTACAAAAGAATTTGAACTGTCATGGGGAAATATCATAACACAATGATAATTAAAACGTTAGAGGAAGAGTGGGATGCACATTGTAATGAATGGTATGGGCTGCTGTTCTCTATCTTTTGGTTAAGGTCAAGTGTACCCTGTGATCTCAATCATATAAAGTATTTTATAGAATGATAATAGTAGAAATTAAGTGAAAAATAATCTGATCCCAATTTTGTTATCTGTTCACATCTATACACACATATGTACACATACAGAGTAAAAGATAACATTAAAATGACACATACCAAAGTATTGAGAGTGACTACCTTTGATGGTCAAAATAACAAATAATGTTTTGTTTGAATTCTCCAGTATTCCTACAAGGTATATGTGTTACTTTTATAATCAGGAAAAGACCAATAATGTTTTTAATGCTAAAAAAATAAAAATATTAGGAGTAAATACACAAGTATATTTTTAAACATTTTATATACTTTATATATTAATATACTAATATTGTGTATTTACAAACACAATAATAGTGGTTATTTCTAAGAGTTGAGAGTTGGGGAAAATCTTTTCTTTTTTTAAGGTTGAAATTATTTTTATTTTTTATTTTTTTAATTTACATCCAAGTTAGTTAGCATTTGGTGCAATGATGATTTCAGGAGTAGATTCCTTAGTGCCCCTTACCCATTTAGCCCATCCCCCCTCCCACAACCCCTCCAGTAACCCTCTGTTTGTTCTCCATATTTAAGAGTCTTTTACATTTTGTCCCCCTCCCTGTTTTTATATTATTTTTGCTTCCCTTCCCTTATGTTCAACTGTTTTGTATCTTAAAGTCCTCATATTAATGAAGTCATATATTAGTCTTTCTCTGACTGACTAATTTCGCTTAGCATAATACCCTCTAGTTCAATCCGCATAGTTGCAAATGGCAAGATTTCATTCTTTTTGATTGCCGAGTAATAGTCCATTGTATATAGATACCACATCTTCTTTATCCATTCATCCATCGGTGGACATTTGGGCTCTTTCCATACTTCGGCTATTGTTGATAGTGCTGCTGTAAACATTGGGGTGCATGTGCCCCTTGGAAACAGCATGCCTGTATCCTTTGGATAAATACCTAGTAGTGCAACTGCTGGGTCGTAGGGTAGTTTTATTTTTAATTTTTTGACAAACCTCCACACTGTTTTCCAGAGTGGCAGCACCAGTTTGCATTCCCACCAGCAGTGCCAAAGAGATCGTCTTTCTCCGCATCCTCACCAACATCTGTTGTTGCCTGAGTTGTTAATGTTAGCCATTCTGACAGGTGTGAGGTGGTATCTCATTGTGGTTTTGATTTGTACTTCCCGGATGATGAGTGATGTGGAGCATTTTTTCATGTGTCGATTGGCCATCTGGATGTCTTCCTTGGAGAAGTGTCTATTCATGTCTTTTGCCCATTTCTTCACTGGATTATTCGTTTTTTGGGTGTTGAATTTGATAATTTCTTTATAGATTTTGGATACTAACCCTTTAACTGATATGTTGTTTGCAAATATCTTCTCCCATTCCATCGGTTGCCTTTTAGTTTTGCTGATTGTTTCCTTTGCTGTGCAGAAGGTTTTGATTTTGATGAGGTCCCAGTAGTTCATTTCTGCTTTTGTTTCCCTTGCCTCGGGAGACGTGTTGAGTAAGGAGTTGCTGTGGCCAAGATCAAAGAGGTTTTTGCCTGGTTTCTCCTCGAGGATTTGGATGGCTTCCTGTCTTACATTGAGGTCTTTCCTCCATTTTGAGTTTATTTTTGTGTCTGGTGTAAGAAAGTGGTCCAGGTTCATTTATATGCATGTCACTGTCCAGTTTTCCCAGCTCCATTTGCTGAAGAGACTGTCTTTATTCCATTGAATACATTCCATTTCTTCTTTTGTCAAAGAAGAGTCGGCCATACGTTTGTGGGTCCATTTCTGGGTTCTCTATTCTGTTCCTTTGATCTGAGTGTCTGTTCTTGTGCCCGTACCATTCTGTCTTGATGAAGACAGCTTTGTAATACAGCTTGAAGTCTGGCATTGTGATGCCTCCTGCTTTGTTTTTCTTTTTCAAGATTGCTTTGGCTATTCGGGGGTCTTTCCTGATTCCATAAAATTTTAGGATTGTTTGTTCTAGCTCTGTGAAGAATGCTGGTGTTATTTTGATAGGGATTGCATTGAATATGTACATTGCTTTGGGTAGTATTGACATTTTAACAATATTTGTTCTTCCTATCCAGGAGCATGGCATCTTTTTCCATTTTTTTGTGTCTTCAATTTCTTTCATAAGCATTCTATAGTTCTCAGTGTATAGATTTTTCACCTCTTTGGTTAGATTTATTCCTAGGTATTTTATGGGTTTTGGTGCAAGTGTAAATGGGATCAATTCCTTGATTTCTCTTTCTGTTGCTTCATTCTTGGTGTGTAGGAATGCAACGGATTTCTGTGCATTGATTTTATATCCTTCCACTTTGCTGAATTCATGCATCCGTTCTAGCATTTTTTTTGGTGGAATCTTTTAGGTTTTCCATAGAGAGTAGCATGTCATCTGTGAGGAGTGAAAGTATGACCTCCTCCTGGACGATTTGGATGCCTTTTATTTCTTTGTGTGGTCTGATTGCTGAGGCTAAAACTTCCAATACTATGTTGAATAACAGTGGTGAGAGTGGACATCCCTGTGTTGTTCCTGACCTTAGGGGGAAAGCTCTCATTGAGGATGATATTAGCTTTGGGTCTTTTGTATATGGCTTTTATGATCTCGAAGTATAATCCTTCTATACCTACTTTCTTAAGAGTTGTTATCAAGAAAGGATGCTTGCTGTATTTTGTCGAATGCTTTCTCTCCATCTATTGAGAAGATCGTGTGGGTCTTGTCCTTTCTTTTATTGATGTGATAAATCACATTGATTGTTTTGTGGATATTAAACCAGCCCTGCATCCCAGGTATAAATCCCACTTTGTTGTGGTGAGTAATTTTTTTCATGTATTGTTGGATCCGGTTGGCTAATATCTTGTTGAGGATTTTTGCATCCATGTTCATCAGGGAAATTGGTCTGTAGTTCTCCTTTTTCATGGAGTCTTTGTCTGGATTTGGACTCAAGGTAACGCTGGCTTCATAGAAAGAGTTTGGAAGTTTTCCTTCCATTTCTCTTTTTTGATACAGCTTCAAGAGAATAGGTGTTAACTCTTCCTTAAATGTTTGGTATCATTCCCCTGGAAAGCCATCTGGCCCCAGAATCTTGTTTTTTGGGAATTTTTTTATTACTAATTCAATTCCTTTTTTTTTTTTTTTTAATTTTTTTTTTCAACGTTTTTTATTTATTTTTGGGACAGAGAGAGACAGAGCATGAACGGGGGAGGGGCAGAGAGAGAGGGAGACACAGAATCGGAAACAGGTTCCAGGCTCCGAGCCATCAGCCCAGAGCCTGACGCGGGGCTCGAACTCACGGACCGCGAGATCGTGACCTGGCTGAAGTCGGACGCTTAACCGACTGCGCCACCCAGGCGCCCCATCAATTCCTTTTTTTTAAATATTTATTTATTTTTGAGAGAAAGAGACAGAACGTGAGCAGGGGAGGGGCAGACAGAAAGGGAGACACAGAATCTGAAGCAGGCTCCAGGCTCTGAGCTGTCAGCACAGAGCCTGGCGCGGGGCTCGAACCCACGAACTGTGAGATCATGACCTGAACCGAAGTTGGACACTCAACCAACTGAGCCACCCAGGCACCGCAACTAATTCAATTTCTTTTCTGTTCAAATTTTCTATTTCTTCCTGTTTCAGTTTTGGTAGTGTATGTTTCTAGGAATTTGTCCATTTCTTCCAGATTGCCCATTTTATTGGCATATAATTGCTTATAATATTGTCTTACTATTGTTTGTATTTCTGCTGTGTTGGTTGTGATCTCTCCTCTTTCCTTCTTGATTTTATTTATTTGGATCCTTTCCTTTTTCTTTTTGATCAAGCTAGTGGTTTATCAATTTTGTTAATTCTTTCAAAGAACCAGCATCTGTTTTCATTGATCTGTTCTACCGTTTTTTGTTTTTGTTTTTTTGGTTTTGACAGCATTGATTTCTGCTCTAATCTTTATTATTTCCTGTCTCCTGCTGGTTTCAGGTTTCATTTGCTGTTCTTTTTCCAGCTCTTTAAGGTGTAGGGTTAGGTTGTGTATCTGAGGCCTTTCTTCCTTCTTTAGGAAGGCCTGGATTGCTATATACTTTCCTCTTATGACCGCCTTTGCTGCATCCCAGAGGTTTGGGGTTGTGGTGTTATCATTTTCATCGACTTCCATATACTTTTTAATTTCCTCTTTAACTTCTTGGTTAGCCCATTCATTCTTTAGTAGGATGTTCTTCAGTCTCCAAGTATTTGTTATCTTTCCAATTTTTTTCTTGTGATTGATTTCAAGTTTCATAGCGTTAGGGTCTAAAATATGCACGGTATGATCTCGATCTTGTATTTGTTGAGGGCTGATTTGTGTCCCAGTATGTGATCTATTCTGGAGAATGTTCCATGTGCACTGGAGAAGAATATGTATTCTGCTGCTGTAGAATGAAATGTTCTGAATATATCTGTTAAGTCCATCTGGTCTAGTGTGTCATTCAAAGCCATTGTTTCCTTGTTGATTTTCTGTTTAGATGATCTGTCCATTGTTGTAGGTGGGGTGTTGAAGTCCCCTACCATTATGTTATTATTATCAATGAGTTTCTTTATGTTTGTGATTAACTGATTTGTATATTTGGGTGCTCTCACATTTGGAGCATTAATATTTACAATTGTTAGGTCTTCTTGGTGGACCAACCCCTTAATTATGAAATAATGTCCTTCTTCGTCTCTTGTTACAGTCTGTATTTTAAAGTCTAGATTGTCTGATATAAGTGTGGCTGCTCTGGCTTTCTTTTGTCAAACATTAGCATGATAGATGCTTCTCCATCCCCTTACTTTCAATCTGAAGGTGTCTTTAGGTCTAAAGTGGGTCTCTTGTAAACAGCATATAGATAGATCTTATTTTCTTATCCGTTCTGTTACCCTATGTCTTTTGATTGGAGCATTTAGTCCATTGACATTTAGAATGAGTACTGAAAGAGATTAATTTATTGCTATTTTGTTTCTTGTAGAGTTGAAGTTTCTGGTGGTGTTCTCTGGTCCTTCCTAGTCTTTGTTACTTTTGGTCTTTTTTTCCCGTCTTTTCTCCCCTTAGAGAGTACCCCCCTATAATTTTTTGCAGGGCTGATTTAGTGGTCATGAGCTCCTTTAACTTTTGTTTCTTTGGGAAACTTTTGATCTCTCCTTCTATTTTGAGTGACAGCCTTGCTGGATAAAGAATTCTTGGCTGCATATTTACCTGATTCAGCACATTGAATATATTCTGCCACTCCTTTCTGTCCTACCAAGTTTCTGTGGCTAGGTCTGCTGCAAACCTGATCTTTGTTCCCTTGTAGGTTAAGGACTTTTGTTCCCTTGCTGCTTTCACGAGTCTTTCCTTGCCTGAGTATTTTGTGAATTTGACTATGATATGCCTTGTTGATGGTCAGTTTTTGTTGAATCTAATGGGAGTCCTCTGTGCTTCCTGGATTTTGATGTCTGTGTCTTTCCCCGGGTTAGGAATGTTTTCTTCTGTGACTTGTTCACATAACCCTTCTACCCCTTATTCTCTCTCTTCCTCTTCAGGGACCCCTTTGATTCTGATGTTGTTCCTTTTTTTTTTTTTAATTTTTTTTTCAACGTTTTTTTAATTTATTTTTGGGACAGAGAGAGACAGAGAATGAACGGGGGAGGGGCAGAGAGAGAGGGAGACACAGAATTGGAAACAGGCTCCAGGCTCCAAGCCATCAGCCCAGAGCCTGACGCGGGGCTCGAACTCACGGACCGCGAGATCGTGACCTGGCTGAAGTCGGACGCTTAACCGACTGCGCCACCCAGGCGCCCCTGATGTTGTTCCTTTTTAATGAGTCACTGATTTCTTTAATTCTTAAATCATGCTCTTTTGCCTTAGTCTCCCTCTGTTTTTCTGCTTCATTATTCCCCAGAAGTTTGTCCTCTATATCACTGATTCGCTGCTCTGCCTCATCCATCTTTTCCGCTGCAGCAGCCATTTGAGATTGCAGCTCAGTTATAGCATTTATCTCATCCTGGCTAGCTTTTGCTTCTTTCATCTCTGCAGAAAGGGATTCTAATCTATTTTCAACCCCAGGTAGTATTCTTATTATCGTGATTCTAAATTGTGGTTCATACATCTTGCTTGTATCTGTGTTGATTAAATCCCTGGCTATCATTTCTTCCTGCTCTTTATTTTGGGATGAATTCCTTCATTTCGTCATTTTGAAGGAAGAAAAGAAATTAATAAGGTAAAAAAAATTAAAATGAAAAACAACACACACCCACACACACACACAAAAATGAAATAGATGATGCTAGATCCTAAGTGTGTTTTGGTCTGGTTGTTTAAAGGAGCTTGATAGATTAGAGAAAAAAAGGGGGGTGGGTGGGTGGGAAGGAAAACGTTTGACAGTTTGAAAAAATGAACACAATGAAATGGAATAAAATGAAATGGAAGTAAAATAAAATTCAAAAAATATACAAAAAAGTAAAAAATATAGTAGAAAAAATTAAAGAAAAACATTTTTAATAAAAATTGAAAAAGAAAAATAAATTTTTTGTCTTTCTGTATTCAAGAAAAGGAAGTGAAAAAGAAAAAAAAAAGAAAACTGAATAGATGGACCAGCGAACAGACTGAAATACGAGTGAAATCACTTCGTTTTCCCCTAGAAGTCAAACTATGAAACACTTTATAGTTCGTAAACTAAGCAGGCAGAGAGACTTGTGTTCCTGAAGAGCGAAGTTGGCCCAGTTGGGTGGGGCTTAGGGTAATGACTTCGTTCTCCACTAGATGGCGCTGCTCAGCTCACTGGAGGGGATTGTTGTGGCGCTTGCAGGTGTGTATGCGCATGCGCGGGAGCAGTAAAAATGGCGTCATCCAGCTGCCCAGTCTCTAGTATCAAAACCCTGTGCTCTCCCCGACCAGCAATCGTGCACCCATCCTTTGTCTCCAGTTTTCTCTGCTCCCGCTTCTACGCTGTCCGTGACCAAGCCGTCAGGTTGCCGGCGGCACCTCCCTCCTGAGTTTTATCTCCGTCGCGGCTGTGCTTCCCGACCCCTCACTTCGGAGGGACTGCGGCTCGGACCCGCTCTGATCCTCTGAGGGAGGGTCTCCCCGAGCAATGGCCGGTGGCGGCCGCAGCCAGGAACGTTCGCGGGACCGCTGCTGCTGCCGCCGATGCCCAGAGACCGCAGCCGGGCGCCCGCCCACCCCAGAGAAAGTTTCGCATAGCAGCGGCGTTTCAGGGATCATGGACAATCACAACACGCATCTGGCCCCAGGCTTCGCCCTTAAAGACCTTGTTCCTCCACCAGCGAATGTGGTTGTTCTCTGGGGTCTGCTGGGACCGGGTGGCCACACAGCCTCGACCAGATGTCCTCCCAGCAGGGAAACCGCCTCTCCCCGTGTGACCCGAGGATAACCAGACTTCACTCTGCTCCTGGGGATCCGCCCTTCCCACCGGAGCCCCTCCAGGTAACGAGCTGCGGAGTTTCAGACTCTGCCGTCCCGTTTCTAGAGTGTTAAAGGAATTTCAACCCTCTCCTTTCTCCTTTCTCCCTTTTAGTTCAGTCCTTGTGACTGTTTCTGCTTTTCCACTTTCTCTCCAGCTGCTTTGGGGGGGGGGCGGGGGTCCTTTTCCCAAACTCTCCCCTGTCTCCATTCTCTCTCTGCAGGCAGTAACAGCTCCCTGCCCTCAGTGGCTTCTCCCTCCCCCAGTTCGCCTCTCCGCGCCGCGTACCTGCTGAGTTCTGTGGTTCACGTTGTGCAGATTGTCGTGTTAATCCTCAAATCAGTTTTCTAGGTGTGCAGGGTGGTTTAGTGTTGATCCGGCTGTATTCCATGGACGCGTATTTCAAAAACTTCCGTGCTGTTTCACCATCTTCGCTCCTCCCCGAAATCTTTTCCTTCTTAATTCTCTGAATTCTCCAGTCATGTATACTGAGCACATGCTGCTTCATCTGTGAAAGGTGGATGAATTCTGATTCTAAAAACGCATGAGTAATACAATTCTGTAATCCTCGAGGACAAAACCAGCCCTCACAGCCGTGCCCAGAACCCTGTCTGTTTGCATTAGTCTAGGGTGATAATGCTTCAAGTTCAGTAACTGGTTGAAGCAACCATCTGCGTGGAATTATTAAATGGCTCTTCCAGCCCTGGCTTCTCATCCTGGCTCAGTGCTCGCCCTTCAGGGAATGCCAGATTCAGTAGGGATGCTGGATGATTACAAAGAGCCAGGACAGCAGCGGGGCCCAATGCCACACACTTTCGTAACTGTCATCTGGGTTGGTTGAAAGGGAAAATAGTGCAATGTCATTTTGTTAATTTGATGCTTCATCCAGCGTGTTAACAATTTGCAAATGTGAATGACACTGAGTTTATCAGAACAGCACAGTTTTCAAAAACACAGGCTTTGAAATTTGGAGGATCTGAGTTCAAGCCCCCATGCCGCCACCTGCCAGCTGTGTTACCCTGTGGGACATATCACTTAGTTTCTCTAAGCTTCCCTTTTTTACCTCTAAACCTCTAATGACACTGCCTACCCCAGAGGGCTGCCATGGTGACAAAATGTGACAACGCATGAGAGTACATCGGGGGGCCTCAACATGAGTGGTTGCCATCATCATCGTTGTTGTTTTTATTATTACTACTACTTATACATTGTGTTGGATGACCTTTTGAGTTCTCACCTTTTTGGGCATTCACCCAATGAAGTCTCCAAAACAAAACAGAGACTTATTAAATGACAGTGGGCAGAGAGGCTGGAACCCTCACACGTTGCCAGTGGAAGTGGACAATGACAAGGCCACGTTGGGAGGCAGCCTGGCAGTTTCTCAAAAGGGCAAACACAGTTACTGTAGGACCCAGCAATTCCTATCCTGGTGATGCATCCATGAGAAATGAAAAAATATGACCCCAGGAAAATGTGTGCACAAATGTTCACAGCAGGGGCCTCCATGAGAGCCAGAAAGGTGGAAACAACGTAAATGTCCATCAACAGATGAATGGGAGAACAAAATGTGGTGATATTCTTAGAGTGAAATAGCATTTAGTAATTTTGGAAGTACCGATAGATGCCACAACATGGATAAATCTCAAAAGATGCCAGTCCTCATAGGCCACATGTGTGTTGTATGATTCCATTCATATGCCATGCCTGGGCTGTAGATCTATACAGAAAGCACATCCATAGAAAGTCTGTAGAGAAAGGAAGCAGGTAGTGGTTGCCTCGGGCTGGGGGTGGAGGGAGGTGGGGTTCCAAAGCACAACAATACACTTTCATCATGCAGGGCTGGGGTTACCATAGATCCCGTCTCCCATCCAAACTGGTTGTGTTGTTGGGTTTGTTCTGTTTGTAAAGCCCGTGATCGATGTCTGAGGAGGGCATAGCATTCGTAAAGCAAATCTGCTTGTGTGTGTTTGGCGTCTACAGCAAATACAGATGGGGCACAATAGAGTGAATGTGTCAGTAGAACCCCTCCTGGCTTAGGGAGAAGTGACTATGGAATTAAGAATGTAAGTATGAGTCTGGGTTTTAAGGTTTCATCTCTGTGACGATGAAGGAACATATCATTGGTTCCAACACACACCATCACACAACAGACACTACCAACATTCCAGTGTGCACGTACATCCAGGTTTATAGTCCTAGCTGCACCCCTTGCTGGGTCATGACCTCACCAAGTCACTTCTCTCCATGCTGCTGACATAGCTCCAAGATCCCTGATGGTCTATTTATTGCCATGTCCAATAGCACCGTTTCTGTCATCATCCTACTCAGTCTCTTAAAAAAAAAAAAAATGCAACCTTGTGAGCCAGACCCTACTCTCAACTCCCACTCCACCTGGCTTCCAAGATTGCTCTCTCCTGGTCCTCCCGGTTCCAGCCCCCGCTGTTCCGTCTCCCTCACGAGCTCCTTCTCCATTGCTCGCCCCCTTCGGTAATGGTTCCCCAGTGCTTATCCTCTGTCATCTCTTCTCTTCACATTCTTCACCCCTTCCGAGGTAAACCTATCCTTTTTTGTGGCCTCACCATCAGCGGCTTCCAATCTCCATCTCCGGCCCCTGTTCCTCCAGTGTGCTCCCTCTACCCCACCTCTTGGAAATTCCCAGAAGTTTTGGAGAAATTGATAAGAGGGGAATGGATTTGAAGAGAAAATAGAGTTAAAGAGAGTTTCGGAAGGCACACTGTGTCTGTTCTTCAAGGAGGCTTAGGAGAGAGAAAAGAAACTGTGGAAATATGTGCCCAACCCCCCAGACATGAAATCCTGCATCTGTTAGAGAGCAGGGACTGTTGCTTCTGCATGAAATGCTCAAGGAGATGGGATCAGCTGTTTTGGCCCACACTGGGACGTGATATTCTTATGGAAGGCACCAAGTCTAGTGCCTGGGTAGGGTACGGAGGGAGTCAGAAAAATCCCAGGGTGTGTGGGGACTTTCCCTGTGCTATTGTGCTTTTTGTTTTTTTAAAGCTGACATTCATTGAGCGGTTACTACATACTGGGCACTTTACAAGACCTACCCGTCTTCACGCTATATTCTGAATATCCTGAGACGGGGGCTTTTCGTTCAGAGAGGCCCTCACTAATAAGTAAGTAAACCACTTACTAACAAGTGCAGGACCCGTACACAGTCTCAGCCAGCCAGTCTCAGAGGCCAAACACTTACCCACAGTTCATATCACCTCTCAAAGCTTTCCTTCCTTCTCAAGGAATCACCATGGCAATGGCGGGAAAAGGGGTGTATAACCTCAGTCCGAACATGTTCACAATCAGACTCCTTAGATCTCTCTCCCAAACCTGCTCGACCTGAATTAGAAATCTCACATGTTTCCTAAGTACCTTATTCTTAAATATTCCACAGTCTCCCCCACACATAGTCGGTCACCAAATCCTCTGATTCTACCTTAGGAATCTCTCCCAAATCCAACAGTGCCCCCCCATTCCCACTGCCTTGCTTTAGGTCAGTTCTGCATCATCTTTGACTTAGACTATTGCAAAAATCATCTTCTCTGTTTTCCCCCCACTAGAGACCATTCTCCACACTGCTTCTAAAATTATCTTGAAACATATACACATCCAATGCCACTCATGTGGTTAAAAACCTCCATTGGATTCCTGCTGCCTGTAGAATAATTTACATAACCAGTCTCCTTGGTTTTAAGGAAATCAGGTTATCCCCAGCTTCTTGAGATTATCAAGAAAATGTGAGGAAAACCTCACAGTTAAAACTTGGTAGACATCTTTTATTTCCTTAGGATGAATTCCTAACGGTAAAACTGCTGAGTCAGAGGATATGTGTATTGTGAAAAGCATCTGATGCCTTGTATTAAACCATCCTCCAGAAATGTCGTGCCAAGTTATATTCACCAGAAGCCTGTACTGCAACTTACTACAATTCACATGTTTACAGGAGTATATCCGTGGAGTAGAAGTGTGCTCTGTGCACTTTCAAATCATCAGAGCTGGAATATCAAACGGCACAGAGTAGATACTCAGTACACGTTTGTTGAATGAATGAATGAACGGAGTAAGTGGAAGAAAAGTCCATTAAATGCTCCCTGATTTGTGTATAGCTTTCATAAGCATATCATAACCCAGCTGCTCTGGGCTGTGTCTTCATTCGCCTGACCGTTTCACGTGGAATCGTTCAGAAGCATCCCTTTGTACACGGGGCTGATATTTTTGGATGCTCCACCATCCTGCTCCATCCAAGGAGCGAAATCCTTGCATCCGATCCACACGGACTGTGTAGGTACAGGCTCAATTCTACTCTCTTCAAATTTCCATCATCACCTAGGCGGGTTAGTACTCTTTGCAAAAGGGTTGACATAAACGAGGTAGCAAACTTAGTAGAGGTGCTGAAAGTTCACAGATCTGTGTTCCCAGATGCATATATACAACTCTGTTGGACAGCTCCACTAGAATAAATGTCCCAGAAGCACTCAAATCCCTTCTCTTCAAAACCAGCCACAGCTGATGACATTTTTGTTCCAGCCAGTCGTGCAAGCCAGAAAACTGTGTATTTTGACCTACAAATCTTGCTGATATTAGCCTGAGTGCATCTATATTAATTAACCTATAGTTTATCCCTTCCTCTCTGTTTCTACTGTCATTGAACTAATTTGGGCTCCAGTGATCTCTTCCCTGGATGCGGTAGACATTTAACATTTACCCTTTTAACAAATGTTTGTTAGCACACATTCTGTGCCAAAGAATGTACTAGATTCCAGGGTTCAGCCATGAAGAAGTGTTGTTCAGTAGTTGGCAGAAACTGTGGGCTGATGCAGGTGGCCAATGCATAATATATCACCTTCTTGGAGATTTATGATGAATATTAGCATCTTAGAAGCTCTGAGAACTGTTGAGTTTTGTGTAACCCTGTGTTTCCCACACTTCTCTGAACAAAGAACCCTCTTGTCAGATAAGAGCGATGAAGTTCTTAAAACCAGATCTCAAAAAGCACATACTGGGAAGTCCTCATGAGAAGGAACATAAAGGTTTCAACCAAGAGCTTATTATATTTATTTCCCTGGGGATGCCCTAATTTGCTAGGTTCTGTCTATAAACAAGCTGCTTTTGCGAATATGTGGTTTCCCTGTTTTATGAAACAAACACGTATGTAACTGGCCATCTGCAAAGAGTGCTGTGGTAGAGGTAAGCAACAAATGCCAAGAAGCACTGGTTTAGATGAAGAAGGTGACACATGAGGCTTCCTGGAGGAGGTGACATTTGAGCTAAGTTTTGAGGTGTGAATAGGACTTCATCAGGTGAAGAGTGAAAGATTTCCAGGCAGCTGGAACAGCAAGTGTAAAGACGCAGATGTGTGGGTCTAATGAGTTTGGGGAGGTCCAAACAAAAGTGGCCACTCTTGGTGCGCCCGGGTGGCTCAGTCGGTCAAGCATCCGACTTCGGCTCAGGTCATGATCTCATGGTTCGTGAGTTTGCGCCCCACGTTGGGCTCTGTACTGACAGCTGGGAGCCTGGAGCCTGCTTTGGATTCTGTGTCTCCTTCTCTCTCTGCCCCTCTGCTGCTCACACTCTGTCTCTTTATCTCTCTGTCTCTCAAAAAATAAAAAATAAACATTAAACATTAAAAAAATTTTTTTTTTAGGTAGCTCCTATTTTGAGAGCTTGCTGTATGCCAGGCTCTGAGCTCTGGGTTCTGTGCACATTACAAGCCTATGAGATAGGTTTTCTTATCCACCCACACGCATGCCTTTTTTCCCCTTCTTTTTTTTTAAGGTTTATTTATTTACAGAGACAGAGACAGCATGAGTGGGGGAGGGGCCAAGAGAGAGGGAGAAGAGAGAGAATCCCAAGCAGGCTCTGCACTGTCAGCACAGAGCTCGACACGGGGCTCAAACTCACCAAACTGTGAGATCATGACCTGAGCCGAGACCAAGAGTTGGACACTTAGCCCATTGAGCCACCCAGGTGCCTCTCCCCTCCTTTTTAACAGATGAAGACACAGCCTCAGTGAGATTAAGTGAGATTCCCAAAGTCACATAGGTGGTGCCAGATATTGAACCCAAGTCTTTGTGCCCCTAAGGCCCATGTGCTCAACCACTGAGCTATCCTGCAACTGAGCTGCTGTATGCGTACAAGTCCAGGGCCAGCACGGGCAGAAAAGAGCCACATTTGCTTCCCAGGTCAAAGGAACTTGGAGATTATCCAGAAGGCCACAAGGAACCATTGAAGGAACGATTGATTTTTAGCAGGGAAGAGACATAGTCAGTACTTCTGAAATATCCTATGATGTTACAGGGGAGAATGGGTTGGAGGAGCAGAAGTGACATAAAATCAGAGGCAGGGGCATCAGTTGGGAGGCTCTAGTGGTAAGGTACAAAAGTGCTTCTCAAAGTTTAATGTGCTCAAGTGGACATTCTGACCCAGATGGTCTTGGATGAGGTTCTGAGGTGTGAGATGTTGCCACGTGATGTTGAGCAGCAAGGCTCTACATGAGAAATGCCGGGGGCTTGAAATGAACAATGGCACTGAGATCCAGTGGAGGGGATGGACCCAAGTGATGTGAAAGGGACAGGACTTGTTGACCAAGTTAGCACGGGGTAGCCACTGTCAGCTGACATAGCTCTTATGAATGGCAAAGAAGGAATGTTTGAATTAATCTAGGCGTCTCTGCTTGTAAGTGACAGCTTTCCTCTCAGTTCCCTGTGTTATCGTCAAGGACCCATGGAGATATTGGGACCCTCGGGTTAGGATTCTCTGGCAATGTATATTTTTCAGAAGCATAAGATAAAATAGAAAACATTTATTCGGCATATGTCATGAGCTAGTCACTCCATGCATGCATCTGAACACGTTATACCTCCTTCTGGACTATCTCCATGCCTACCTCACACACACACACACACACACACACACACACACACGCACGCGCACACGCACTCACACACACACAAGTTGATCATTCTTTCATGTCGCTACTGTACTTTTCATCTACCTTTTACACTACATTAAAACTGCGGGAAGTACAGTCCTAGAAAAGGTGAGGATTTGGGAGTCATCAGAACTTTGGTTCAAGTCACAGTTCTGGCAAGTATTGGCTTAGTGATGAAGACAAATACTCTCGTTCTCTCAGCTCTGAAAATGGGCGCAAGATTTACTATGAGATCATGTGTGATGCTCTCCTTCAAGTCACAGGAAACCTAATTCACAGTGCTTTCAAAAACAAAAAACAAAAAATAAAAAAATAAAACAAAAAACAAAACCCGGCAGATTTACCAGCTATGATAACAGAGAAGACCAGAGATAGGGTAGGCTTTTGACACGGGTTGGTCCAGAAATTGTGAAATCATCAGAGTTCCTCTGCGATTCTGGCAGTAATATTTGCCTCTTTCTTTGCCCTCCCCTCATGCTAATAAAAACATGTTATAGGCCTCAAATGGGTATTAACACTCCAACCAGAAAATGAGAGCATGCCTTTGTCCTGGGTTTCCCAGCAGGTTAGGAGGTTCACTCTAATTGGCCCATGGCGGGTCACATGGAGATTTCTGAACCAATCACTAGTCAGGGGCAGGAAATGTACAGATCAGCTTAGCCGTGGGCGTGTGCTCCATTGCCTGATCCAGGAATGGACTGACTTACAACCCCTGAGCATTCCCAGTAGAAACTGGGAGCTGTAGGGGAGGAGGGTGGGAAATGAATGCTAGCAACTCTTCAGCACGCCATGCCCATTAGCACATTATGTAAAGGGTGTATCACAGAGCCTTGGCTGCAGTCCGTGGGCACGCATTAAGCGGTAGCTCTAACTGGCTTACAGGTCTGTCTGCTGAGAGCAGGGTCCTTTCTTCTCTTACCTCAGCCAGTCCCTCAGTTTTCCTATACTGGCTGGGCCATAGCTGAAATATTTGTTGAATTCATGTGAATGATTGGAGCGGGAACTACAAAGTGGTAAAGTTATAGAAACTGTTTCACCCAGAAGAAAAGAGGATTGCCTGACTTCAGGGAACCTGAAAACATAAGCTCTTGCTGGTTCATGGCATTAGTAAAATAAACAAGCTGGATACACCTGAATTATAGACTGGGGTTAAAAACAGGATATATTCCGGTCTGTATTTTAGTGGTCTGCTCTAATTTTTTGTCAATTCAAAAAAGAAATGCTAAGTAAAGGATCATGGGATGCTTTGCCTGTCGTGAGAGTAGAAAGGGAAAAGATCAATCTTTTTCTTTTCCCCACTTACATCTGTTCCAGAAGCATCCTTTGTGCATACAATATGTAATCCCCTTCTACACCAGAAAATACATTTCAAGAGAAAGGCTCATGGATCACTTCATGGATATTAAGAATCAATCTCTATTAAAAAATATACTAACATTGATCAATCCTATTACGTTCCAAGTACCGTCCTTCAAATTTGAACACAGTTAATCTCATTTAATCCCGAGTAGCTTGCAGCTGTGAAAAGTTGAGTTGCTTCCCAACGATCACACAGGCAGTAAATAAAGAAGGAGGTCCTGAGAGTCACTTGCTTCATCATCCCTGTTCTTATTATTAGAAAAGATTTCCTTGTATAAACCTCAGGGACTTTACAAAGGAAATATTGGATTACCGTAATGTGACTCATCAGCCCGATTTAATATTACCTATTCATTATAACGTAATGATGCTTGCATAACAGGAAATGTTGTTGTATTTCCCCCTCCGGCTCTGTAGCAGCCATACATAGACCACAGAACCATACACATGGGCTAATTATATGACCTACATACGCAATCAATATTAAGAAAATTTTCAACTGCTCATATTTATGTGGTTGAAAATATATGGTCTAATTTTGGTCAGCAGTAGCATCTAGGTAATGCTGACTCAGAAGGAAAACATTTGTTGTTGCCATGAGAAATGGAATAGAAAATCTGAATCATACTGTACCACATCAAATGTTACCACTATTAATATAACATGCGCTCAATAGTGAGCAAGATGGAATTAGACCATCTCTGACCAAGAGGTTCCTCATTACACCAGCAGACAGATGCAAGAAATACTGTCACAGCCCTGTGTCACTTCATCATATTTTGTTCTTTACCAACTAAGCCAATAAGCAATTGGTATTCTGGCCAATGTCACCAGCATAACATATCATCAGAAACAGGGATCGCAAACTCATGGCTACAGGGCCAGGTAGGTAATGGAAATAAATACTTCGGGCAGACTGTAAGAGTACAAGGTATGAAGTTGATGGTGAACTTTCTAATGGAAGCGAATACTATCTCACACAATGCTTAATGGAGGACCACAGCAACCATGAGGCCAAATCTTCCCATTTTTCAAGAGATCCCAGAAACTCATCTTTTTTGATAATGTTTATTTATTTTGGAGAGAGTGGGAGACAGAGCACAAGCGGAGGAAGGTTAGAGAGAGGGAGGCACAGAATCTGAAGCAGGCTCCGGCTCTGAGCTGTCAGCACAGAGCCCAATGTGGGGCTCGAACTCACAAACCGTGAGTTCATGAGCTGAGCTGAAGTCAGATGCTTAACTGACTGAGCCACCCAGGCACCCCAAAAACTCATATTTTTAAAATATTTTTTAATGTTTGTTTATTTTTGGGAGTGAGAGACAGAGCATGAGTGGGGGAGGGGCAGGGAGACAGGGGGACAAAGAATCTGAAACAGGCTCCAGGCTCTGAGCTGTCAGCACAGAGCCCAATGCGGGGCTTGAACCCGTGAACTGCAAGATCATGACCTGAGCCGAAGTCAGATGCTTAACCAACTGAGCCACCCAGGCGCCCCTAAACTCATATTTTTAATATAAAATTTCCCAAGACTTCAAACCTTGTGGGTGCCATAAAAAGCCACTCTCACCCGCAAGCATCTATTAAAAGACTTCTGGTACACCTCTCATCTCTTCTTCTATCGTCTGGAAGGCTAAACTTGCTTAACTTCCAGTTTTCCTTTTGAGATCAGAGTCTCTGGTACATGCTATGTCTGTTTATTTGAGACATCAGAAAATTTTAAATCAATTTTTAAATAAACTATTGCTGCTTGTGGTTTTAATTCACTCATTCAGCCAAAAATATCCATTGAGTACCCATTGTAGCCAGGTGTTCTTCTGAGAACTTGACATACATCAGTGGGCAAAATAGACAAAGAACCCTGCCCACCTGGAGACTGAGGGAGGAGAATGGGAGAGATATACAATAAGCAATAAATGTAATAAATAAGCATATAGGATAATAAAAGATGTTACGTGCCATAGAAAAATAATGTAGATCAGAGTAAGGAGTATTGGGAGAGTACGGGGGAAAGGGGACTGGTGACCATTTTTTAATTTATTTTGATTTATTTTAAATAAATAAATGTTATTAAATACATTTACTTATTATTTATTTATTTTGGTTTATTTTGAGAGAGAGAGGGAGCGAGAGTATGCATGGGGGAGGGGCAGACCGAGAGGGAGAGAAAGAATCCCAAGTTGGTGACCATTTTAAGCAGGGCAGTAGGGGTAGACGACCTTAATGGGAAGATGCCTCAGAGCAAAGAATTGGAGAATTTGAAATTTTTTTTTTTTAACATTTTATTTATTTTTGAGACAGAGAGAGACAGAGCATGAATGGGGGAGGGGCAGAGAGAGAGGGAGACACAGAATCGGAAGCAGGCTCCAGGCTCTGAGCCATCAGCCCAGAGCCCGACGCGGGGCTCGAACTCACGGACCACGAGATCGTGACTTGAGCTGAAGTCGGCCGCTTAACCGACTGAGCCACCCATGTGCCCCAAGAATTGGAGAATTTGAGAGAATTGGCCATGTTATCTAAGGGAAGAGCCCGTGCAAACACCCTGTGGTATCCAGCCTCCAAGATGGCCCCCAATGATCCCTGCCTCTGGGTATTTGTACCCTGAAGGGCTGGATTTGGAAGAGTCAAGAATAGAGTGTGGCAGAAGGGTGTCTTGAAAACGAAGTCATAAACAGCATGCGTGGGCATTCTATTCTCTCAAGTACCTTTCCTTTGGACCTGGCACTCTGCCAGGAACTGCCCTATGGAGGGGTTCATGTGGTGAGGACCTGAGGCCTCCAGCCCCCAGTCATGTGAGCAAGTTGGGAAGCACATCCTCCAGCCCCAGTCAGTCTTGTCCGCAGACCGCAGCCTCAGCTGACGTATCAGCTCATGAGAGACCCTGAGCCAGAACGGCCCAGCTAAGCCCATCCCAGATTTCTGACCCACAGAAACTCCGTGAAGGAATCAGTGTTTGTTGTTTTAATTACATTTGGGGGCAATTCGCTACACAGCAACAAGGTTAGCAAACGTGCCACCTTCACTACAGACGATAGAATTATGTGTGCTGAGCTGCAGATGACCAGGAAACCTGCTACTGTTTTTTAAGACATTTACATTGCTTCGTTTTAAGCTTCTGAAATTTTTTTCTATTTTTAAGCCATGCCTTTTTGTGCGTACACATATATGTATGTGTATATATTTGAAGGGCACGCACATTTCAAGTTTCGAACATTCGTCTAAGCCCTTAGAAAGGTCAGAGTGCTCTCAGCACTGTGCTCACAGTGCCCACAAGACAAAATATCCTGGAACTAGCTTCTTTGTACCCGGATAGGTAAGCCATTATTATGTACAACTTCTCGACTTCGTACACTTGACATTTGGGGCCAGACGATGCTCTGTTGTGGGGGCTGTCTGTGCATCAGCATCATGGCCTCTCCCGCTAGTGGCCAGGTTGTGACGACCAGAACTGTCTCCAAATATTACCAAATAACCCCTGGGTTTAGGGTTGCCAGATAAAACACAGAACTTCCGGTTAAACATGCATGTCCGGGGCGCCTGGGTGGCTCACTTGGTTAAGCATCTGGCTCTTGGTTTCGGCTCAGGTCGCGATCTCACAGTTGTGGGTTCAAATCCTGCATCGGGCTCTCTTGCTGTCCGCGCACAGCCCATTTCACATCCTCTGTCCCTCCCTCTGTTCCTCCCCTGCTCACATGCTCTCGTTCTCTCTCTCTCTCTTTCTCTCAATAATAAATAAACATTAGAAAACATAATAAAATAAAATAAACATACATGTCAGATTAACAGCAAATCATTTTCATTCATATGCCCCACATTTGGGGCATATTTAGACTAAAAACTTATTCATTGTTATCTGAAATTCACATTTAGCTGGGTGTCCTTTATTTTTATTTGCTAAATCTGCCAACCCTCTCTCAAGGGCAAAATCATCCCCAGTTGAGGACCATCGTCCTTGATCTTAATTCCCACCCTCCAACACTCCTCTTGCTTCTCCACCGACTTGAGGTTTAATGGCATATAAGTTATATAATAACTAGCACAATCAAAGAAACCCACTTTCTTAAATTTCAGGAACTTTCTATGCACAAATGCAATTAATGCCAATGTCAGTACCCACTGACACAGAAATCCACCAACAAGTATTTCTTGAACCCTTCGGGCAAGGCACTGGGCTGGAGGGATACAGAGCAAATCTAAAACATCATCCTTAACTTCAATGAGTTTCGGTTTTGTTGGGAGAAAAAGTAATATACATGAGATGGGCTCACAATACACAATAATATACAATTGTGCAGTTGTGTGGTACAGACTATAAATGTTCCGAGAGCCAAGAGGGAAGAACTTGAGGCACAGCCAAGACAGGCAGAGATGGCCTTATGGCAAAGTGTTTGGGGTTGGACTTTGAGCACCGATCTTATTAAATACTTTTTTTTTTTAAGTTTATTTATTGAGAGAGAGAGAGAGAGAATGAGTGGGAGAGGGGCAGAGAGAGAGACACACACACGCACTGAGGATCTGAAGTGGGCTCTGTGCTGACAGCAGGAACCCAATCCAAGGCTCGAACTCATGCACCGCAAGATCATGACCTGAGCCAAAGTCTGACCCTTAAGTGACTGAGCCACCTAATCGCCCCTTGAGCACCAATTTCAAAACAAACAGTAGCTGCTCAGTTCAATAAATATCTGTTGAATAAATGGATAAATGAATGAATGAGCAGTAGGTACTATCGCGAATTTTTTCTAGTCCCCCACCTCCCTGTATTGCATCCATGGCTCTTCCCTAGCTCCAGCAGCTCAGGGGAAGGAAGATACAGTGAAAAGGTACAGGTAACCCAGATGTCAGTCAACCATTAGCTTCTGGACTTCAAAATGGGCTTTGGAAACTCATCATGGAAGGATGGCTTGTAAATACCTCTTACAGTCCAGTAATTTACCTCTCAGAATCAAGAGTCAAGTCCCAAAGGGCTCAGGGTATACAATTCCAGCAATGATTAATAGATTTGTGGAAAATACACAGAGACTCCAATTTCCTTGCACTGGGAGGCAGACAGATAGAGGGAGGTGAAATAGAAGTGGGGGAGACAGAGCAGAGAGTTCCCTGGGGCTGGAAATAGAGAAACCCCATCTGGGGAGGACTTGAGTCAGCACTGAAATGCTCCGGCTCGCTGGAGTGAGCACCGGACCCCACCAGCAAGGAGGAGCTAGGTCAATGTTCAGAGAGAGCCCAGATCACTGCCTAAGCCAGCACCAGTCTGGGTCCACGCTTGGGAGCCACAGGGCAGAACTGCCCTGCACACTCACCTTCCAGCAGGACAGACCCATCTGTGGCTCAGTCATGGCCCAGCCCACTAAGTCACCCTGTGTGCATAAGCCCTATTTTCTTTTAACAACCTCGGGGGAAATAGACGGGAGAGTCTTTAGAACTGATACTGACTAGAGCCAGCACAGGAATGAATATTAACCTAGAGAAAGAAAGAAAGAAAGAAAGAAAGAAAGAAAGAAAGAAAGAAAGAAAGAAAGAAAGAAAGAAAGAAAGAAAGAAAGAAAGAAAGAAAGAAAGAAAGGAAGGAAGGAAGGAAGGAAGGAAGGAAGGAAGGAAGGAAGGAAGGAAGGAAGGAAGGAAGGAAGGAAGGAAGGAAGGAAGGAAAGACTTATGTGTAGAATTTGAATAAAAAAAGGCAAAGACACGATATCCTAAGAGGGGACACCCCAGCAAATGTCAGATGCTCTGACAGGACCATAAAGAAACCAATCAACAGCAATGGGTAGCAATAGTGGAGAGGAATAAAGAAAGGTCGATTTTCCCCTTTAACATTTGTGAGAATTGTTCATCATTCTTTCTACACATTCACAGTTAAAAATCGCCTCCTCGAGCCTTCACCTTACAAGTGATCATTTTTTTTTTTTTTTTTAAATTTTTTTTTTTTCAACGTTTTTTATTTATTTTTGGACAGAGAGAGACACAGCATGAACGGGGGAGGGGCAGAGAGAGAGGGAGACACAGAATCGGAAACAGGCTCCAGGCTCCGAGCCATCAGCCCAGAGCCTGACGCGGGGCTCAAACTCACGGACCGCGAGATCGTGACCTGGCTGAAGTCGGACGCTTAACCGACTGCGCCACCCAGGCGCCCCATAAGTGATCATTTTTGAAAAAATGTTTATTTATTCTTTGAAAGAGAGAGAACAAGAGGGAGATGGGCAGAGAGGGAGGGAGTCAGAAAACACCAGCAGGCTCTGCTCTGTCAGCAAAGAGTCCGACGTGGGGCTCAAACCCACGAACTGTGAAATCATGGCCTGAGTCGAAATCAAAAATCAGATGCTCAACCAACTGAGCCACCCAGGCGCCCTTCAAAAGCGACCATTTTATACAATTTTTTTCACCCTCATGAAAACTTTTTCATTACTTCAGGTAAAAGCATAATTGCTCCAAACGGTTGAGAAATGACTCAAGATGTATATATTGCTTTTTATAATTTCTCCCAGAGGGTAAAACAAACTGCTTGCGATCATTAACTCGATTCAAAATTTCACACATCACCTGCGGGAAATCCTCTAATGCTATTCTCACAAATTCATTATTGGCCCAAAGCCTGGAAATCGTGGTTCATTTTCATATTATTTATCATTATGGAATAAAAACAGTCTGCAAAAATGTGACAGATTATAATTTCTCCCTGGTGGGTTTATATCTTACTATTCAGTATATTAATGTAATACTTCTTGTTTCTTTATTAAGACCTCTAAATATTATTCACGCGTTTTCTCTGGCATTCAACCCAAGCATAAACTGATTTTTTTTCCTCCTACCTTCCTTTAGTAGCAAATAAATAAATAAATAAATAAAACTAGCCAAAACATACAAGAATCTGTACTGACACAGGTTTTGTTTGTGTGTGTGTGTGTGTGTGTGTGTGTGTGTGTGTGTGTGTGTGTTTCCCGTAAGAACATTCTCCTAATCTTCACTTTGGAAGCCTGCTATGAAAGCAATCCAGTGAACGGGAAATATTTTCACTTTGGGTTAGTAGTTTTTGTTTCAATTTTCCAGTTTATAATTCTTACACAGAAGACATTCAGATAAAATGATACATGAAAATTCCACAAACCTGAACTCTACGTGTAATTTCATTCCGTTTGATCAATCCCCATTCAAATTCGAGAACTAAAAGGCAAGCGTTGTGTACAAGGAAAGGAATCCTGTCCCCCATCCTCCCAAGTTAACTTCCTGATGGCTACTTGCTATTCCCATTATACCCAGAACAGGGTTTTTAAAATTTTAATTCCAGTATAGTTAACATACAGTGTAATATTCGTTTCAGGTGTACAATATAGCCATTCAACACTTCCCTACCCTACTCAGTGCTCATGACAACAAGGGTACTCCTTAATCCCTGTGACTTAGTTCACCCATCCCCACCCACCTCCCCTCTGGTAACCATCAGCGTGTTCTTATAGTTAAGAGTCTGTTTCTTGGTCTCTCTCTCTCTCTCTCTCTTACCCACAACAGCGTGATTCTAATACTGAAACAACAGAAAGGAGCCTAAAATGAAAGTGTGGTAAATACAGCAAGAGTAACCACAGAAAGATCGAGTGTGACCTTGAGGTACATGAGTATGTGCATTCATAAACAGGACAGATGTATAAATGTTTCCTGAACTCAACTCCAGAGCAATGCAACACGTTTTTCAAATATGTATTCTCAGTTAAGAATGAACACATTCAATGAGAATTGAATTCTCATTGAATGTGTTCAGGGAAATCTATTTCAGCCAAGACAGTAGGAAAGAATTTAAATCACAAAAGAAATTAGCAGACTCCAGAACAAAGGAGCCATGTGATCACTAGATGGAAAAAGTAGCCTCAGTAACTTGAAGTTGAAGCTCAAGTTTGCCTCCTTGGTATTTGTAAGAGGAAACTTCATACTGCATTTTTTTTTCCTACTTAGGCTCAAAAAGAGTGACTTGAGAAGCCAGTTGGGGAAAATTTCAATTCTAAATTTTCGGCTCTTTGAGAGTACGTATGTACATACATAGGAAGTAAGCCAAACATTTGTCAAGAATTCAGTAACTGACAAGGAACACATATAAACAGACAAGGACAACTTGTATCTCAATCCAAAATAAAGGCATAAATTTCGTATTTGCAATAAAGATGATTAGGGAAGATTACAGGATGTAAGTCTCATTTCCTTTACATATTTCCCAGAATGTTCGTACCACCGATAACACACAAGAGTCAGAGTCATTTGCTGTGCTTAACTAAAATTCGTTTGCTTTTTCATATACATGACATCACATTATACCAAAAATTTAATATATGTATTTTATACATAAAATTTAAACTTAAAAACGAAGCAACTCGTGTTGTCCTTACAATACTTCCCACCCCAAATGTGAAAAGAACATCCTGGCTCCGTGGCTCAGGGGAATAAGACACTCACACAAGGACTAGAAAATGAACAAATACCCAAAGGGCAATATTCAGCATGGCAGGTGTCTGACCAACTACTTGACCTCAGCATAGAGGCAGAATATCAGTCACATTGACTGAGTCCTTCACTAAGAAACACCGCCAAGCACTGGAAGGGGCTCAGCTCCAAAAGGGGTTGCCGTTTAACTGGAATCCATTCTCAACCCCCAACATTCACAGAATTCACAACAGACCTACTCCACCCACTGTCAAGCTAAAAAACGAACATACAGTCAGTTCTGCTATTTGGCGATTAGCTGGCTCTCTGGCTGAACTTGTGTTTTTAGGTCATAGAGATTTGTGGTCCTAATAGAGAGGCTGTGGGATTAGGGGTGGAAGACCACCTTCACCATATGGTTTCAGGGGTCCCGGAAAGTAATGTTCGGTGTAATTCTGCAACCGTCGTGAGCGGGGCGGTCATCGCCGGCAGACAGCCACAATGCAGGAAAAACAGACAATGAAATATTAACATACGTAAACAGGGGTATGTAGACAGGTCAGTGTTCTCCAGAGAAACAGAACCAATGGGATGTGCATGAATATATAGAGAGAAATAGATTGATTATAAGGAATTGGCTCACATGATTATGGAAGCAGTTCCCTCTGCCAGGTGAGTTGAAAGCTGGAGATACAGGAGAGCCAATCATTTAGTTCCAATGTGAGTTTGAAAGCCTGGGAACCAGGAGAGCTAATGGTGTGGCTGTCATCTGAAGGTCAACTGCCTCAAAACCCAGAAAGGGCTGATGTTTCCGTTTGAGTCCAAAGGCAGGAGAAAAAAAAACAGTATCTCAGTTTGAAGGCAGGCAGGTAGGAAGAATTTTTTCTTACTTGGAGGACATCAGCCTTTTTCTTTTAATTGGGCTTTCAACAGATTAGATGAGGCCCACCCAGATTAGGGAGAGTAATCTGCTCGAACCATTCTAGCTATTTAAGTACTAATTTTATCTAAAAACACCCTCAGAGAAATGCCCAGAGTAATGTTTGGCCAAATATCTAGACCTCCCAAGGTTCAGCCAAGTTGACACATAAAATTAGCCATTACAAAAGCTTTTCTAGTGATTTGGAAAAAGTCCAACTACAATAATTCCGCCTAATTCTCAAGGACAAATAATCCTGCCTTCTAAAGGTGTGATTAAATGGCTTTCTAAGGAATATGTGCAAGTTGGGCACGGGGAATCAAAGCCACAAGTCACAAGCATCCCTAAGAAACTGAGCCTGGAGCTGGAATAGGTGAAGGTCTGTGCTGTGCTGACCTTAAGACAGGACGGCTGCCTGCATATGGGGATGAAAATGATAGCAAGATCAGTCCAGATTTCTCAGCACCAATCAAGGGGCAAAAAGCAACAGACAAGAAATCCATAAACTACATGAATTCATTCAGCAGTGTCAACAGAGTTTCTGCTGTGTGCTGGACACTTCAGATACAAATAGAAATAAGAAATATATTCTTCCCGGGGCGCTTTCAGTCAGTTAAGCATCTGACTCTTGATTTCAGCTAAGGTCACAATCCCATGGTTTTGAGTTGGAGCCCCACAGGGGCCCGGCGCTGAATAGTATGGAGCCTGCTTGAGATTCTCCCTATTTCTCTGCCCCTCCCTCACTCATTCTCTCTCTCTCTCTCACTCTCTCTCTCCCTCTCTCTCTCCCTCTCTCTCAAAATGTAGGAATAAACTTTAAAAAAAAGAAGCATGTTCCTCGCTCCAGAATCTCACCATCTGGTAGGGAGTACAAATATGCAAATAGATAATGACCACTCTTTCTGGAAAGTTCACGGTACATTGTGATGACCTTGGTTCGGCTGGTTTCAAACCAATGGGAAGTGGACGGCATATCAGAAGACTTCTGCCAAAAATACATCATCTTCTCTCCACCTCTTCGAACCACAGCGATCGTTCCTGAAACTCCATCCAGAGATTTGTGTTAGCAATTAAAAAAAAAAAAAAAAAAAAAAAAAAACCTCAGCTAGAAAGGCTCTCTTCCACATCTCAGTAAATTAGTTTAATAAACTCCTTTTCTACATCTACCTGAAATCAGCCACAGGAAGAGAATGGGAGTTTTGAGAGGCAAGGAAAAGAAACAAGAACTAATTTGGAAGATACAGTATTATAGCCAGAGAGCATGCAGGGAAAGGGCACCTAGATGGAAGAGGGCATCTC
This sequence comes from Neofelis nebulosa, assembly GCF_028018385.1. Taxonomy (NCBI): domain Eukaryota; kingdom Metazoa; phylum Chordata; class Mammalia; order Carnivora; family Felidae; genus Neofelis; species Neofelis nebulosa. The sequence continues at coordinate 32,856,681 of NC_080799.1, forward strand.
TGAAAAGAAAACGGGCAAGGCAAGGTCTCAATCTTCAGGCACAAGAATCCATTAATTTTCTAATACTTTTAGAACATGAACCTAAGTTCAAATGGAAGCTGCCTCCAGAATGTTTACTCACTGCAAAATTCTCCTTTATTGCTGATCAAAATGAGGGGGTCTCTGCTACCGTCTCTCTAAAGCATGGCTGCCGTGCCATTGAACTGCTCCAGCCCCTGACCTCATCACAATTACTCTGTCCTGGAGTGTTTGGGTGGTCATGGATGGGGGGAGGGGGTGAAGGACAGAAGGGGGTTAGGTATGGCCATTCGACAGAGAAAGAAGAATATATTGGTGAATAAAGATTTCAGGAAAGACAGACTTACAAAAGGGACGAGAACTAAAAGCAAAGCTTTTAACTGATATATATCCAAAATGTTACTCAATTATTAATTACTCACTTCTGTTCACTTGGTTGGCTACTGCTCTCAGCTCTTTATGGGTTATCTTTACAAGCAGGGGGAGGGGCAGAGAGAGAGAGAGTGGGGAGAGAGACAGAGACAAAGAGAGAGAGAATCCCAAGCAGGATCCCTGCTGTCACTGCAGAGTCCAACTCGGGGCTCGATCTCATGAACCATGAGATCATGACTTGAACCAGGATCCAGAGTTGGATGCTTAACCGATTGAGCCACCCAGGCATCCTTATCTGTTATCTTTAAACTCCCAAGTACATACTTGATCCTTAAACTCTGATTTCCCCTTTCACTCATTGGCCTTTGGCAGTATTAAGAGGAAATTTTTCAGTAGTTTTTAAATTGCATTTTTTGTGATTTGGTTCCTTTAGATTCCAAACATTATGGGTAAAACTAGATTGAATGTAGCCAATTGTAAAGTCTAAATCCTCAGCAACAGGATTTGCTTTCTAATACTTTCAGAAGATGAACCTAATTTCTGAATGCAAGCTGCCTCCGGAATATATTGTTAAGTATGTTCTGGATAGAATTTGTTTTGCTACATATTCTGTAAAAATCCACATAAAATTCCACTGAACTAAAAGTAAATTGCCCACATAGCAAAAAAGATTTTTTGAAAGCTTCAAACAGATTCTAAAGGGTGATAATCTTTGGAAGAAAAACAGAAAACAAATAAAGTATATAACAATGATACGTGAGTTAGAAATTGTAATTTTAGGTAACATACCTCAACTAAAGAGCCTACCTACGTTTAATTTGGTTGGTTGTGGTTAATACAGTGATCTGGCGACCTATTTTGATACAACCTCAAATATCAAAGTTAAATCTCTTATCTACAATTTTATTGTAAAAGAAATAAATTTTTCGTCGAAGAATTTAAAAAAACAGACTTATAATTATCAATAAAGTCCTACAATGTTGAAATGTTTTCCTCTTTGAACTGTATCTCTTAGTGGCTTTAATTCCTTACATTCATGAAACAGTTTTTATTCTGGCCCCAAAAGTATCCATACAAATCAGGAAAAGTTTTCCCAAAGCATCCTTCATTTGTATGAACCCCTAAATGCCAAATTCACTAGCTATAGAGTGGACAAATGATCGATTACTTTATCTACCCAATCGCCTTACTGCACAGATTTTGAGGAAAATATTTTCACGTGCTTCTCTCAAACTTGGTATTAGAAAATTTAAACATATGCAAACTTATACATTGCCTAATTCTCTCTTCCCAAACCATGATATAGATGAGAGGGAATCACTTTTATTAATTTTCCTACAAATGAAAAATACCAATAAATTGCAAATCATGCATGATTTTTTATTTTTTTTTATTTTTTTTTCCCAACGTTTTTTATTTATTTTTGGGACAGAGAGAGACAGAGCATGAACGGGGGAGGGGCAGAGAGAGAGGGAGACACAGAGTCGGAAACAGGCTCCAGGCTCCGAGCCATCAGCCCAGAGCCCGACGCGGGGCTCGAACTCACGGACCGCAAGATCGTGACCTGGCCGAAGTCGGCCGCTTAACCGACTGCGCCACCCAGGCGCCCCATGCATGATTTTTTAAATACAAGTAAGCTAGCTAGAAGCATTTACATTACCCAAAGTTGAGGAAGGGTCAGTGGATATTTCCCTCTAGGTTAGAACTTAAAGACCTTTTCTTGGGGCACCTGGGTGGCTCAGTCGATTGAACATCCAACTCTTGATTTTGGCTCAAGTCATGATCCCAGGGATGTAGGATCAAGCCCTGCATCCATACTCAATGTGGAGATTTTCACTCTTAAGATTAAGATTCTCTCTCTCTCTCTCTCTCTCTCTCTCTCTCTCTCTCTCTCTCTTCCTCTGCCCCTCTTCCTCACTCCCATTCTCTCTCTGATAAGATATAAGATAAGATACTTTTCTTGCTTTGTCTTTTAAGATCTCATCTCATCTGATCCCATCCTACAATCATCATTCCACTTTGCAGACCTCTAGTCTTGTGACTGTCCATCCTTTGGGACCCAACTTAGGCATCTCCTCCAGGAAGCCTTCCTAGATTACTCAGGGCACCATGATTTCAAAGTACTTGCTGCTTATACCACTAACCTATGACTGGGTGGTTTTATTTGTGTAAAATCCAAGCTTTCCATTGACCACTTGTCATAGATGCTGCTCAAGCATTCAATGATGAGTTGGACTAGATGTCCTGAGAAATTGATTATCATTTTTTTTTTTTTACTTTTACTCCCAAATAGACCATGATTCTTTCCACACACTTCTCGTCATGTTGTTTATCCTCTTTACACCCCCACACTGACCATTTAATAACATTTGTTGGATGTTTACATGAAGGCTAGGATTATGGTTATTTTATCTGTTATTTTATCTGATGGATAATAAGAATGGTCACATCCATTTGTATGGAAGTAAAGATTGTCCCTGGATTGGGAAATAATTTCTCTCAGTTATTTGGGTAAGAGGTCTATCTCCGAGACTGGAAATGGGAACCACTCATCCAATAAGACAGGACTCGAGCACTCTTGATATTAATGACAACTCCCTGGTGGTGGTGGTCAATGGTATTATCAAACAGTGACAATCACAGAGTCAGAAAAAAGGAATGCTGGAAGGTACTAGTCGAGGTACAGGGTAACTACCCCAAATGCCTGGACCAAGGACAGGATTTGTGATCTCTGAGTTGAAACTAACTCATGAGACGACCAGAATTCGGTATTCTGGGGGCACCTCAAAGGCTCAGTCAGTTAAGTGTCCAACTCTTGATTTCGGCTCAGGTTATGATCTCATGGGTCATGAGTTTGAGCCCCGCATTGGGCTCTGCACTCACAGTGCACAGCCTGCTTGGGATTGCCTCTCTCTGCCCCTCCTCTGCTTGCATTCTTTCTCTGTCTCTCTCAAAAATAAACATGAAAAAAATAAAGAATTCAGTATTCTGTAAAATTTTTATAAAAAAATGGTTTTGACAGGGGCACCTGGGTGGTCAGTCAGTTAAACATCCAACTTCAGCTCAGGTCACGATCTCACGGTTCATGAGTTCCCTCCCCACGTTGGGCTCTGCTCTGACAGCTCAGAGCCTGGAGCCTGCTTCAGATTCTATGTCTCCCTCTCTTGCTGCCCCTACCTCACTTGTGCGCTCTCTCTCTCTCAAAAACAAAATAAAACAAACATTAAAAAAATGATAATAGTGCCATGTCATATACCCCTCTGCATCTTTCTTTTAAAAAAAAATGCTTTTGACATTTTTCAAATTCCCCTTTCAAATTTCCCTTTTGTCTTCCACACGCATTAAGTAAAGTTGTCTTTGAAAATCTGGTCTGTCTCATGTCTGTTCATGGAAACGAATTAAAGGCTTTGCCTTTGCCTGAGCAAGCACGGGGCCAGAAGAACACGGTGGGCATTAAAGAAACCTTACAGAATGGGAAAATCAGGAGGAACAGTGGGGGCTACCTGTTCAATTCCAAACCTGGGGAGGTTTAGGGTTTACCAAGAATGGCAGCATTTTATTTATTTTTTTAAATGTTTATTTATCTATTTTTGAGAGAGGGAGGGATAGGTGAGGGGCAGAGAGAGAGGGAGCAAGAGAATCCCAACCAAGCTCCATGCTGTCAGCACAGAGCCTGATGCGGAGCTCGAACTAAGGAACCGAGAGATCCTGACCTGAGCCAAAATCAAGAGTCGGACACTTAACGGACTGAGCCACCAGGGTGCCCCAGCAGCATTTTAAAACAGACAAACATTGCATTACTTGGAGTAACTTTCATTTCTCACACTAAAACATGAAAGTACTAAAAAAAAAAAAAAAAAAAAAATTAAAAAAAAAAAATAAAAATAAAAAAAGGGGCGCCTGGGTGGCGCAGTCGGTTAAGCGTACGACTTCAGCCAGGTCACGATCTCGCGGTCTGTGAGTTCGAGCCCCGCGTCAGGCTCTGGGCTGATGGCTCGGAGCCTGGAGCCTGTTTCCGATTCTGTGTCTCCCTCTCTCTCTCTGCCCCTCCCCCGTTCATGCTCTGTCTCTCTCTGTCCCCAAAATAAATAAAAAACGTTGAAAAAAAAAAATTTAAAAAAAAAAAATAATGAAACATGAAAGTACTATTGCATAAAAATCAGAAGTGTATCACTTGCAAAAATTCAGAGAATGCATGCTATATGATCTCTACAGCACAGGGCAGCACGTGACTGAGTAAAGATGATCACACTCATTTATGAATAATAAGCTTTTCCCCCTTGACGGTATAAACAAGGTCTGTGTTCCAATTACTTCTTTTTAAAAATCTTTTTAAATATTTATTTATTTTTGGGAGAGCGAGAGACAGAGCACAAGTGGGGGAGGGGCAGAGAGAGAGGAAGACACAGTATCTGAAGCAGGCTTTGGGCTTCGAGCCATCAGCACAGAACCCAATGTAGGGCTCGAACCCACGAGCTGCGAGATGATGACCTGAGCCGAAGTCAGACGCTTAACCGATTGAGCCACCCAGGCGCCCCTGTGTTCCCAATTACTTCTATACAAAATGCAACTATTCCATCAAAAAAGTAATGCTGAAGCTCGTCTAAAAGATCGCCAGGCAGTACTTTATCATAGTTACTCTAGATACACTTTTTCAATGACAAAATCTGTCTTATATATTATGAAATAGCTGTTGTATTAACTACTTTCAAAATAATGCGAGTACTGTAACATTTTAGAATTAAGCTGTCTAGAAATGTTCTCACCATTCTCCCAATAATGTAAAATATATTAATACCTAGTAAATTCAAATAAATCATAGACATGATATAGTTAGGACTTAAACACATTTATATTACAAATTATATGAATTATCTGCTTAAAATTCTTAAGTGCACATTCCTTAATTAATCTTAAATACAAATTCTCAAGATAAATGAATGAACACTTCAGCTCTTCCCATGTTAAAACTTGTGAAATGCTCATGAAAAACTCGTGAAAAACAGCATTGGGGTGCAGTTTTTAGGTGAAGTTTGCTGAACCTTCCTGAGATATCCACAGCATTTTTAGACCCACTGGTTTTGAGGTTAGACAAACAGTAAATCAGAAAGTCTGGGTCAGGTTTCTCACACCTGCCTCAAAGACTGCCCATAAAGATTTATTTGAAAACATTGATTTTTAAAAATATAACATCAGTGTGAAATTTGGGGTAACTGTTTTCCTTGGAAACCTATGAAATAGAGTTTTCCTTCCAGAGGAAGAAAATTCATTTTCTTAGAAAAGAAACTACACTCAATATATTTTTTCAAATTTTTAAAAAATGTTTGTTTTATTTTTGAGAGAGACAGAGCATGAGGGGGAGAGGCAAAGAGAGAGGGAGACACAGAATCCAAAGCAGGCTCCAGGCTCTGAGCTGTCAGCACAGACCCCGACGTGGGGCCTGAACCCATACACCACGAGACCATGACCTGAGCCGAAGTCATCACTTAACCAACTGAGCCACCAAGGCGCCCCTCAATATATTTCTTTAAGAAGCCAGATGTTGTGTATATTTCCTAAGTCTAGAATACAGATATGGGATACTTCGGTCAACTGAATTTGCTCAAAACTAGAACACATGAACTAAAAAGTACTTAACTTCAAAATTACAATAGTTGTATGGGGCGCCTTGGTGGGTCAGTCGGCTAAGTTTCCCACCTCAGCTTAGGTCACGATCTCACGGTTCGTGGGTTTGGGCCCTGCATCAGGCCCTGTGCTGACAGCTCGGAGCCTGGAGGCTGCTTCAGCTTCTGTGTCTCCCTATCTCTCTGCCCCTCCCCTGCTCATGCTCTCTCTCAAAAATAAACAAACGTTAAAAAAATTTTTCGATGGCATAAAATGTTCTTACAGAACTTAGCATCAGGAGAACAAGAAATTATTCTATAAAGTATTTCCAGAAAAAAAAAATCAAGTTATTCAATCTTCTCCTTGATTGAGCTCTATGTAAACACCAATTTACTTATATAAGGAATATTTTTGGTATAAAAGTTCAACAGATCCAAAGTGGTTAGGAGACAACCTGAGATTTTAGAAGCAAAATGGGTTTTTAAATCAACTGGCATTAAAATATTAGGATAGAAATAGTAATAATTGCAAAATGCCATGATGGCACAGTGGTCACCAAAGTATTAGAGACGTGAACACAGTAGAGAAGTGATACTTTCAGACTAGCATGGGGAAAAAAGGTTTGAATAAAATTTAAAGTATTCATTGATACTTAATCAGTGGGTCTATGCAATAGTAATTCTCCAAAATGGAGCACATAACTGATGAGTAGACTCTTATCTGCAAACAATTCACTGCATTAAAAAATAAAATAAAATAACTCCATCATTGTCAAGGAGTCCTTGGCTTCTCATTTCTCGGGAGGCCTTTCAACGGCACCGGCCTCTTTCACATGAAGGAAGGTGAAAGCAGACTTGAACGTGCCATCACCGCTCTGTTGTGAAAAGCAGAGGAAGGTAGCCCACAGAAAACCACAAAGTCCAGTGTAAGCTGTCCTCCAGTGCGTGGGAACCAAGCTGAAGTTGGTCAGCTGTAACAGAAAGAAAGAGTATGCTAGGCTCCAGACAAACCACAGCCATGAATTAGCATTCTGAGTTGTTCGACACTCACCTGCACAAAGGGCCAGTACATCAGACCACTCTGGAATAAAGAAAAACTTTATTAGAATGCGTTTTAATCACACACACACACACACACACACACACACACACGCACACACACACAATCCCACAGCTCATGCTATGAAAGATTAAGAAATACCAGGCAGATAAAATGTGGAGGTGGTATTATGTTTCAGACTAAGCCGATTAAATCAGACTACTTAAAGTCTCTCAAGCAGAAGAGGGTAAGAGCTGTGCAAAGAGATTTCAGGTACGAGATATTTATATTAGTCATATCCACAGACCCAGAATGAGAAGACTCTCAGAATCAGTACCATTTCTCTTAGCCGCTTTCAAAATAACAACATATATTTATACATTGTGGTTTTACTGTTAGGCCAAGCAAATGCTATAGGAGTGTGTGTGTGTGTGTGTGTGTGTGTGTGTGTGTGTGTGTGTGTGTGTTAAAAGAGATAGCACTAGTGGGGGAGAGGGGCAGAGAGAGGTAGAGAGAATCATACACAGGCTCAATGCCCAGAGCGGAGCTGATGTGGGTCTCCAACCCACCACCCTGAAATCATGACCTGAGCCAAAATCAAGAGTTGGATGCTGAGCCGACTGAGCCACCCAGATGCCCCAGGAATACATTTATAAAAGGATCATCAGTAAAGTTTTAAATTTTTCGTTCTTCATGGAATGATTTGTTAATAACATAGTCTACTATGTCACACAATGAGAGCCAGAAGGGACTCAAATTTTATCTAAAACATTTGATTTCTTATGTAAAAAGATTGAAGGCAAATAATATATTCTACTAATTCTTGCTATAGAATAAGTTTAGCTGACATTCTTGTATATTACAAAATACCCCCAAAAAGGGAGTATTTTGTTTTGGGGGTTTTGTTGTGGGGTTTTTTTGTTGCTGTTTTTTAAGGGGAGAAGCAAAACTGTATTCTTCAAAAACTAAAGTGTTGAGGGGCACCTGGGTGGCTCAGTCAGTTAAGTGTCCGACTTTGGCCCAGGTTACGATCTCATGGCTTGTGAGTTCAAGCCCCCGCCCACGGAGCTCTGTGCTGACAGCTCAGAGCCTGGAGCCTGCTTCAGATGCTGTGTCTCCGTCTCTCTCTCCTTCTCTGCTCCTCCCCCACTCGCAGTCTGCTTCTCTCTCTCTCTCTATCAAAAATAAAAATAAAAAAATTAAGAAAAATTATATCAGTGTTGTAATAGACAAAAGAAGGCTAAGGAAATTTTCCCAATTAATGGAGACTAAAGAGACAGGACAACTAAATGCACTACCTGACCCTAGACTGCATCCTATACCTTTTGAAAGGAAAAGAAATGCTGTAAAGACCATTAGATAGTGAATTTACAAACATGGCATAAAGTTGGTGGGTGAGATAAAAGGATTATTACCGTTGTTAAATGTATTGAAGTTGCTAACTCTGCTGTGGTTATATAAAAGAACATATTTAATCTTAGAAAATAGATACTTAAGTATCTAGGGGTAAAGGGTAATTCTGTGTGTAATTTACCCTCAAGTCATCCAGAGAAACAGATAGAAAGATCGATGGATAGATGGATAGAGCCAGGAAATAATAAAACAAATAGGGAAAATGTTAACTATAGGCGAATATGGGTAAAGGGTATTCTTTGAACTATTCTGTTATTTTTCTGTCAGCTTGAAATCATTTCCAAGTTAAAGTTTTAAAAACCTATAAAAGATGGGGCATCTGGGTGGCTCAGTCAGTTAAGCTTCCGACTTCGGCTCAGGTAATGATTTCACGGTTCATGAGTTCGAGCCCCTCATCTGTCTCTGTGCTGACAGCTCAGGGCCTGGAGCCTGCTTCAGATTCTGTGTCTCCCTCTTTCTGCCCCTGCCCTGCTGGCTCGCCCTCTGTCTCTCAAAAATAAACATAAAAATTAAAAAAAAATTAAAACCTATAAAAGAGAAGAATGTAATACAAGATATATTTCTAAGAGGGAATATACCTGAGCCACCATATTGCAGGCAGTGAAAGGAGACATAAATCGCATGCTATCTGTACAAAACAAACAAAGTAAAAACTCAACTACTACCTACATGTAAACAACAAATAAATGAGACATGTTCTTTCCGCCTTCATCCAAAGAACTTGGATTGGGCACGGGGTTGATTCCTCAGCAACCAAAAAGCAATTCTGCTTTCACTCACATGTCCCTTGGGCTACAAGAAAGCCTTTGTGACAGGTTCTTTTTGGACGCTTCTTGTCTTCCAACTCCTAGTGTTTGTGCTCTTGGTTTCATTGATCAAGCTTGGCTCAAAAGCCCGGTTTTAACCAGTTTCTCCCATATCTAATATCCTTCTCTCTGGGCTCTCCTCTGTGCATCTGGAAGTCTCCCTCTGGATATTCTAATGGCATCTAGAATTCAATAGTTCTCAAACTGAACTCATCTATCTTTTTTCCCCAATCGGCTCGCTATCCTCTTTGCACTATCCCAAGTGATGAGCTACCACTCATTCAGTTACTTAAGGCAGAGACCTGTGGGCCACCCTAGATGCGTCCTTGCCCCATTACCCCGACCACCAATCATTCACCCAGAGCGACAAATTCTACCTCCTAAATAGCTCTCCAATCAGTCCTATTTTTTTTAAGCTTTATTTATGTATTTTGCGAGCATGAGTGGGGGAAGGGCAGAGAGAGGGGGAGAGAGAAAATCCCAAGCAGGCTTCGCACTGACAGCTTGGGGCTCGATCTCATGAACCGTGAGATCATGACCTGAGCCGAGATCAAGAGCCCAACGCTTAACCGACTGAGCCACCCAGGCACTCCCCCGCCGTTCTCTGTTTCTAATGTGACCTCGGTTACACTAACCCTCTAGCTGGTTTCTCCTGCCACTATTCCTGACGTATAGGATCCTTGGCAGGATATCCAACACCCAACAAAGGTGGCCTGTGTGTCTTCGTTAAGGGAGGAGAATCTGAAAGACCTGCAAGTCCCTGATTAAAGCCCCTTTCTTTCCCAATTCTGCTTGCTTGCTCTTTTTTTTTTTAAACGTTACATGTAGATGCCTCCATAGGATCTCTGACATAATGGGCAAACTTGTTTCTTTTTCCAAAATAAAGCAGAAGAAAATCACATTTGGATTTGTGAGTCCCGATGGGCTCCTGATTTCTGCCCCAAGGGAAATAACAAGAGCTCTGAATACTCTTTCCCCTTAAAGGAGAAGAAACTGGGGCACCTGGGTGGCTCATTCGGTTGAGTGTCCGACTTCAGCTCAGGTCACGATCTCACGGTCCGTGAGTTCGAGCCCCTCTTCGGGCTCTGTGCTGACGGCTCAGAACCTGGAGCCTGCTTCAGATTCTGTGTCTCCCTCTCTCTCTGCCCCTCCCCTGTTCATGCTCTGTGTCTCTCTGTCTCAAAATAAATAAACATTAAAAAAAAAAAAGGAGAAGAAACTGTCCCTAAGCATAACGGCAGGGGGGTGGGGAGGGGAGCATGCAGCTTCCGCCCTCCCTACCATCTGCCTCCAACCATCAAGCAGGCAATGCTGATTCTGGGGCTCAGTATTGCTCCATAGAAGATGCCAGAAGCAGTACAGGCAATAGCCCGGTGTGGCTTGGCACCGCCTCTGATAGGGAATTAAACACACGTGAAGCCCAAGGCCCAGTCTGTGCATATTCGGCCCTCCTGAAAACTCACTTAATTGGGATTAATAGAATAAAACATGCTCTAGGCCAGGGACAGAAAGCACCCCTGATTTTGCCAGCCCTTCAGGGTGCTGCTCAATAAATCTTCAGGGAATAAGTTAATAAATACTTGTTGGCCTGGGTTGTGTATATTTGTATTGAGCAAACGGTGCGACACGTGACTTGCTTTGAGTCTAGAGGCGATCTTGGGGAACATCCTTCACAGGGACTCAGCAGAATGTACACCTGGGGACATTGGCTCTGAATGGGCATGATTCCATTAATCACTCATGTGTTACTATTCCTCTTGTGCACTAACCTCTTTGGGTCCAAACTTCACTAAAAAAACTATAACCATAATGAGAGTAAATTTTCAAAACAGGACTCATCATGAATATTGACTAAAATTCAGACACGCATGTATAGACACTCCCAATGTAGAGACACCCTTAAAGCGTCTTACTCATTCACTAGCAAAACAATCTTAAGATCTCTCCATCAATATACCATCCCCTGGTGCCAACCAACTGGAGCCCTAACTTAAGAAGAGTTTCCTTAAAATGTACTTAATTGTACAAATATACGAAAAGATCTGGGTTACCTTTTCAAAAGTCTGTTCTTACCTTGTACGTATTCCAGAATTTCTGTTTCAGGTCCAAAAATATGTCATCCTTTTCCTGGAGAATACTCATGCCTGTTTGTAAAAACACACACCAAAAGAATGTTTCAAAGATCCAGTGGGAAGAATACTGCCTAACAGTTAAAATTTCCTATTTCAAAATGCAAAGTAGCCAGTGGTATCTTCTCATTCATCATGTCTCTTCTGACCCAACAGTGAAAACGACATAACCTCCATTCTAAAACCAGATAAATCTTTGGGCACCTGGGTGGCTCAGTTGGTTGGGCATCCAACTCTTGATTTTGGCTCAGGTCATGATTTCACGGTTCATAGGATGGAGCCCCAAGTCGGGTTCCAGGCTGACAGCAAGGACCTACTTAGGATTTTCTCTCCCTCTCTCTCTCTGCCCCTCCCCTGCGCATCTTCTCTGTCTTTCTCTCTGTCTCAAAATAAACAGTTTTTAAAAACAAAAAATAAGGGGCGCCTGGGTGGCGCAGTCGGTTAAGCGTCCGACTTCAGCCAGGTCACGATCTCGCGGTCTGTGAGTTCGAGCCCCGCATCAGGCTCTGGGCTGATGGCTCAGAGCCTGGAGCCTGTTTCCAATTCTGTGTCTCCCTCTCTCTCTGCCCCTCCCCCATTCATGCTCTGTCTCTCTCTGTCCCAAAAATAAATAAAAAATAAAAGTTGAAAAAAAAATAAAAACAAAAAATAAAATTTGAAAAATCCTTAAATAAATAAATAAACAAAAACTAGATAAATCTTAAAGGAGTGATAAATATGAAGTAGAAATAGCAGAGTATAAAAGTGATAGGGAAAAATACACATTTTTTTTTTAATTTTAAGAGAATTCACAGCATTCAGATAGCAAGATGATTGGTGACTTCTCTGCCTGCCAAACTTTTTGTAAGATGTTTAAAATTTGAGAAATATAGAGGTGCCTGGGTGGCTCAGTCGGTTAAGCGTCCAACTCTTGATTTTGGCCCAGGTCATGATCTCCTGATGCTTGAGATCAAGCACCACGTTGGGCTCCAGGCTGACAGGGGGGAGCCTGCTTGGGATTCTCTCTTTCCCTCTCTCTCTGTCCCTCTCCTGCTCACAGGCGCACACACATGAGCTCTCTCTCTCTCTCTCTCTCTCTCTCTCAAAATAAAAACTTTAAAAAATAATAAATGAATGAACAAATATTTAATTTCCTTCTTTTAAAAAAAAGTGGCTGACGGACCCTGGGTGCTCTGGCAACTACAAAGTTCCCCCTCAATATTCTAATCAGAATTATTCCAGTATCATTATTCCAATCAGAATCTGAAAGCAAGAACATCGCTTGAGCCTTCCTAAAAACATTCTGAAAACTTTGCATGTTCAACAACCCTGAAAAGAAATTCAGGGAGCAAAGACAAAATCCTCCTATTTTAGGAAGGAGTAAAAATAAAAGTGCTTTAAAAATTCTCCTTCAAATCTGATTAGGAGGAAGGGGAAATGAGAGGTGTTTTTTTCAGCCTATTGCAAGGGATTTTTAGAACAGAATTTAGGAGAATACCCTTGCATGCAAGTATTGGTAAGGTCGGGTTCCACTTACCCAGCACTAATTAAGCGTTAAGCACTTTATGTGCCTTATTCCATTTGACTCCCCTCTCCAACAATCTGCGGATGTTGGTAGTTACAGAAGCAGAAAAATGAGCTTGGGGAGGTTAATGTTATACCACGTCCAACCCGGGTGCAGATTCCCAGCTGGACCTCTCCATCATAATCCAAGCTCCCCCAGGTGGCCCCAGCACAAAGGATCATCTGATACAGGCAATTTCCCAGTTGGAAATGCCTGGAACAAACATCCAACCCACTCCTCCCACCTTCATTTTCACACGAGGAGAGGGAAATCGGGCCAGAAATCTAAAAAGCAAAACAAAGCAGCCATCTGGGTAGGGATCCATGTCAAGAGCCAAGAGCCTCAGACTTGAACCGCAGGCCTCCTGGAGCCTGGTTACCGAGGCTTCTTTCTGCTTTCACACACAGTGACAACACCCAAGATTAAGAACACAGTATGGGTGTGCCTGGGTGGCTCAGTCGGTTAAGCGTCCGACTTTGGCTCGGGTCATGATCTCACAGCTCGTGGGTTTGGGCCCTGTTTCATGCTCTGTGCGGACAGCTCTGAGCCTGGAGCCTACTTTGGAATCTGTATCTCCCTCTCTTTGCCCCTCCCTAGCTCGTGCTCTGTCTGTCTCTATCTCTCAAAAATAAATAAATGTTAAAAAAAAATTTTTTTTTTTTTTAAAAGAACATGGTATGGAATGGATTGTGTGGATTATGTTGTCTTTGGGCAAATCACTTAACCCCCTTCGAATCTCAGTTTTCTGCTCTGTAACATGGATCTGCCTCCCTTGGTTGTTTGAAGATCAAATGGGAATCCGGTTCCCAGAGGCCCAGCCCCTAGGTCCCAAATCCTCACCAGCGTTCAAGACCACTGCAGTAATGGCCACGAGGAACCTCCTTGCCAATGTGGCATGGAAGTCACACCTTGGTACCAGGCACCCGGCAGCCCCAGCCTTGGGTCCTCTATTTCCCTGACCCCACTGACCCCATCAGCCCTGGGATAGCTGAGCCTACAGCAGGCAACGAGGCCCTTCATGCTTCCTGTGGGGTCTGTGAGAAAAGGAACGGAATCTGGCTCCCCAAAATAAGACCCATAAGGCATTGTGGTTTCTTCAAGGAGATGATTGGAGCCCCACAACCCAGTTTAGAAGGCACCAACAGCCACTGAAAAGACGACCTTCTTGGGGGAATCTGTTATCCCCAATGCAAAGGCCAGGCCCAGGACCCTTGGATTTTCTTACAGAATTGGTGCCACTCCCCTGCCCTCGCCCTCACCCGCTATAGAAACTGCTAGGAGGACAGAGGCTACAGAGCCCCTGGCACTGGTTTTGGCATGTAAGGTCCTGTGGAAGATTCCCAAAGTCAGGCCTTTAGGACCCAGGGTGATTTTCTGAGGAAGGGCCTCCTAGGTCTTTTCCTAGGCGTAGAGTTCTCTATGGCAAGATCCGAGGTCCCCTCACATTTTCTGTGGCTTTTTTATACAGGGAATGCACCCCCAAAGGAAATTCTTGTTACCAAAGCAGGACTGAGGCCTTGAGCATGAATTTTCTGGGGGACTCTGTTCCACCTGCTCTGCGCCCATGGTCCCCAGCCCCCTCCCATTTCATTGATGTGTCTGCCAGTAGAAAGGAGGCCCATAGCCCTGAGCGTGGATTTTCCCAGGAGCAGGACTGCCCTGTCCCATAACTAGGTCACTGGGGTTGCAGCCGCCATGGACAGGAGCTAGGATCTCCTCGACGTTTATTCGGACCTTTTCCAAGGGGAAAAGGCGGCCCCCCAGTCCTGCCTTCCTCCAGGTCTAGCCGACTTCCCAGGCTCCCTGAAACCTCCAGCCACTCAACTATGCACAACCCCAGCGTCCCAACTCCAATCCTGGACCCTGGCATCCTAGTTCTCGGCTTCTCCAACCACCACCTCTGAGCTTCTCCCCTTAATCTCCTGTCCCCAGACTTGTCAACTCTTGCACCTCGACCTCCTGCTCCTGCCCTGGCTCTCTCAGCCGTCTGAAATCCTGCCCTCACCCCCACCCCTTGGCTTGCAGCCCGGGTCCGGCCCCAGAGCCCCTGGCTCCATCCCAGCCCCCAGGAGCCCCCAGCCCCGGCCTCCAGTCCCCCAACCTTGGCTCCAGGCCCCCTCGTCGGATCTCGCCCTGGACCCGGTCCCCGCCCGGGCCGCTCACCGGCATAGAAGGCCGAGACGGCCACGGGCCCGCCGATCGCCTGATCGCACAGCACCTTGGCCAGCACCGCGCGCGGAGCACGGCCGGGCAGCGCGCGCTCCAGCACGCGCAGCCATACGTAGTTGAAGTTGGCGTGGAAGGTCACGGCCACGGTGGCCACGCGCCGCGTCTGCTGCCAGTCGGCCGGACCGCCCCGTAGCCGCTGCTGCAGCGCGTCGCCGGCGGAGAAGAGCGCCGCGTAGAGCAGCACGTTCGTGGGCCACGGGTAGCGCCGGGCAGCGCGCAGCAGCGCCCGCCACCCACCCGCCATGCCCGCGCTGGGGGCGACCGCCAGCGACCGCCGCGCAGGCCCCCTGGGCCACGCCCGCCCGCCGGCCCTGCCCTCGGCGCCGCCTCCGCCACCTGCACCTGTCTTCCCAGATGCTCCCGAGTCATTGGGCGGCCCGCGCACACCCAATCCGCGCCGTCCAATCCCGTGGCCACTAACCGTTGCGGGGCTGAGCCTTTGAAACGTGGCCGGTCCACAGAACGCGTGGTCCATTTCCATGAAACGTCCAGAATGGGCTAATGCGCAGCGACGGAAAGTAGACTAGCGGTTGCCAGAGGCTGGGCGATGGAGAGAACGCGAAGCAACTGGGTGCGCGGTTCCTTGGGGGGCGACGAAAGCGTTCTCTGTAAGGGGTGATGGTTGTACGGAAAACCATTGCATGCTATTTCAAACGGTGAATTCTATGGTATGTGAATTACAGCTCAAAAAAATGGGGGCGGGGGGGGAAGGGATACCAAAATTCAGTTACCAAGAGGATGGTGTATGTTAAATGTTTACAGGCACGGAATTCACCCTTCCAACGCACACAATACACTTGTGTCGCTTAGAGGCAAAGCCACAAGTTAAAATGTGAGGCCTTTCGTGGATGGGGAAGTGAGGCTGTGGGGACCTATTGCCTTCACTTCAGTGTGTGGACTCCCTGAATATTGCCTCGGAAAACGTGCGGAGCTCCCAGGCAGAGTCCCTGAAGCACGGCTCAGGGGGGACCCCAGCAACAGATGTCATCTCTGATCTAATGGAACTCAGTTGTCTGCTTTTTTTCCTCCCTTTTTTCTTCCTTCTCTGTCACATTCAAACCCATTCTCATTCTCCCTCTTCTTCTTCTTCTTCTTCTTCTTCTTCTTCTTCTCTTTTTTAATTTTTATTTATTTTGAGAGAGAGAGCCATCCTGCACGCCAGCAGGGGAGGGGCAGAGAGAGAGGGAGAGAGAGAGAATCCCAAGCAGGCTCCACACTGTCAGCGCAGAGACCCTCGAGGAGTTAAATCTCACCACCATGAGATCATGACCTGAGCCAAAATCAAGAGTCAGAGGGGCGCCTGGGTGGCGCAGTCGGTTAAGCGTCCGACTTCAGCCAGGTCACGATCTCGTGGTCCGTGAGTTCGAGCCCCGCGTCAGGCTCTGGGCTGATGGCTCGGAGCCTGGAGCCTGTTTCCGATTCTGTGTCTCCCTCTCTCTCTGTCCCTCCCCCGTTCATGCTCTGTCTCTCTCTGTCCCAAAAATAAATAAATAAACGTTGAAAAAAAAAAAAAAGAGTCAGATGCTTAACTGACTGAGCCACCCAAGCACCACCCCTCCCTTCTATTTGTTTACCCTATTTTATTTCATTTTAGGGTTTTTTTTTAACTCTTGGCTTTTCATTTTGAAAGGATTCCAGACTTCAAAAAAAAATTGCAAAAATATTACAAGAGTTCCCATATAGGCATCACCCAAGCTTCCCCAAATACTGACGTCTTGCATAACCATAGTACAATGATCAAAGCAAGAGAACAGTCGCTGATGTCATACTATTACCTAATCTACAGACCTTATTCAAATTATTGCCAATTGTCCCCCTGAAGTCCTTTTCCAGTCTGGCATCCAACCCCTGATCACTTTGCATGGCACTGAATCGTTACGTATCTATCACCTTGGTCTCCACTCGGGGGCACTAACCTGTTATTTTGCAGACTTCCTCCACGTGTCAATCCCACTGTTAAGGGATGAGTTGTGTCCCTCCCAAAATTCATATGTTGGAGCCCTAAGCCCCAATATCTCAGAATGGGACTGTTTGGGATATAGGGTCTTTAGATGGGACCCTAGTCCAATCTGCCTAGTGTCCTGATAAGAAGAGAAAATCTGGACACGCAAATGGGCACCAGGGTAATGCACACACAGAGGAAACACTGTGTGGGGACACAGTGAGAAGGAGGCTATCTGCAAGCCAAGGAGAGAGGCCTCCAGAGAAACCAGCCCGGCTAATACCTTGGCCTCAGACTTTAGTCTCCTGAACTATGAGAAAAATACAGTTATTTTTTAACCCACCTCATCTGTGGTATTTTGTTCTGGCAACTCTAGCTGACTAACACACCCATTCTCTTCAATTCTTGGGAATCTACCAATTTCTGTGTTCTTTGACCCTTTCTATTTGCATAAGTCAGCATCTATGCTGGGGCATTCTTCCCCAGCCCACCCCACCCCCTCATTCTGTTGTCACATAATCTTTTCTGACTCTGACCCACCTGCCTTCCTCTTAGAAGGACCCTTGTGATTACAGTCAGCCCATCTGGATAATCCAGAATAATCCCCATATATCAAGATCCGTTTCTCAAGGGTCATCTACAAAGTCCCTTTTGCCATGTAAAATAATGTATTCACAGGTTCTGGGGATTCAGATGTGGACATCTTTGGAGGACCAGTATTCAACCTACTGTAACTCCCCTTTATCGTGTCCTCCTTCTCTGTAACCCTTCTGATCTCTTCTGACAGCAACTGATCATGTTAGCTGAAATCCAGCTGTCCATTTCTCCATGTGTAGAGATTAGGCCCGTTTGTCCACACTTTTTCATTCATTCACTTAATTGATCGGTATTCTTTTTTTTTTTTTAAGTTTATTCATTATTTTATTTCTGAGAGAGAGAGCAAGAGAGTGAGCACAAGTGGGCAGAGAGAAGGTGACAGAGAATCCGAAGCAGGCTCCAGGCTCTGAGCTGTCAGCACAGAGTCTGATGCGGGGCTTGAACTCCCAAGCTGTGAGATCGTGACCTAAGCCAAAGTTGGATGCTTGACCGACTGAGTCACCCAGGTGCCCCAGTTGGCCATTATTCTTGAGGACTATTATGTGCCAGGCACTAAACTATGTACTTGTGGCAAAGATTTGTATTTGCAGGGCCTTTTTTAAAAAATCTAATCCCTGGGGCACTTGGCTGGTTCAGTCGGTTACGCATCTGAGTCTTGATTTTGGCTCATGTCAGGATCTCACAGTTCTTGGGATGGAGCCCCATGTCGGACTCTGCACTGACAGTGCGGAGCCTGCTTGCGATTCTCTCTCTCCCTCTCTTTCTGCCCTTCTCCCACTCGCTCTTTCCCTCTCTCTCAAAATAAATAAACATTAAAAACAAAACTAATTCCTGCCTACATTGGGGGGGGGGGGGTAGTGTGGCCTTCGTTATGAAAAAAAGAAAATCGCCCTCATTATTCCTACACAACTGCCTTGACCAGATTTGTTAGGGAGAAAAACAGAGCAAAATTGGAGACTGGAAACAGGGAAGTGGGGTGGAGAGGGGTTCGAGTTGCCAGATCAAATACAGGATGCCCAGTTAACTTGAAATCTTCAGACGAACCCTGCATAACGTTTTAGTGTTGGTATGCCCCATGCAATATTCAGGACACACATTAAAAAAAAAATTTCACTGCTCCTCTGAAATGCAAAGTTAATGGGGCACGCTCTATTTTTTTTTAATTTATTCTGCTAAATCTGGCACCCCCAAAGGATGGTGCTGACAGTCATTGAGGGACCACTACGTGTGTCCGTTATCTACGAGGCACCCGATGCATTAACTCATTTACTCCTCACAGAAGCCCAGTGAGGCAGATTGCTGACAATCCTCAGGGGGCCACGTATCCTCCAAAATCTACGGCGATCTTTATCAAGCAGCTCAACAGATTTGCTTAATGGGAGTTGAAAGAAAGAGAAATAAATACTAAGAAGGCTGACATGCTTTTACATGAGTTGCTATATACTTGTGTCTTCCTAAAAACAATAAAAAATCCAGTTAGTAAGGACAATCTATTACTCAAGCAAACGCTGAAGGACCCGCATGGACTTCAAACAAGAAGCGATGTTCTAAGATGAATTAAGTCGTTACATTGAGGCTTCCTCATCTGTGCAGGCTGTGATTCAGAGCCCTCCGGCAATAACGAGGCAAGGCTTTCCATGTGACATTAATATCCCTGAGCAGAGCGGGGCAGGGTAGCTGGAGAACAGAGTGCTGTGTTAAAATTTAACAGAGGAGTTTCGTGAGGAAGCTTTGGGAATAAGGCACTGATGTGGGAGCTGAGTTTCAGTTTACAACTAAGGATCATATTAAAACTACATTAGCATGATTACAATGAGGCTTCTCGTAAGTTATTGTTTCACGTTATTTAAATGAATCGGGGCTTCTTAGCAACCACTGAGTGCGCCACGGTGTCTAAAACCTCCTGGCTCCTCTTGAAGACTTCTCTGAAATTTCTACTGACAAACTAAAGGTTTCCAAGCTTAAAAAAGGCCGCAAGACTGACAGGTCTGTTTTCCAAAGCGCAGAGAAAGCAATCAGTTAAGGCTACCCCTAAAAAAAAAAAAAAAAAAAAAAAAGTCACTGAGGCTCTTCAAACCTTTTCGAAATCACCTATAAGAAATGACTTGTCTCCAGGAATTTCTCCAGCAGAAGGAAGGGAGCTATGTGTGCCCAGCGAGCACAAGGTTTTCGTTTAGTGTGGCTGCAGGTGGATAAAAAAGAGCCATGCTTTATGCAAATTTTACTACAGTAGTCCCATCCTCCCACCCACCACCCGGCCCTACCCCTTATCTGCGCTTTGTGGGACCAGAGGTCAACCCCTACCAGGAAGCAAATGATCCACCTTGTGACGAATCCTCAGAGGGTCAATCGTAGCCTAACCTGAGGTCACAGCGCCTAAGTCACTCACAGCACTTCATGTCATTGTGTGGACATTTTATCACCTCCCGTCACCACAAGAAGGGTGAGTACAGGACAATAAGATATTTTGAGAGACCACATTCACATAACTTTTGTTACAGATTATAGTTACAATTGTTCTGTTTTATCACGAGTTACTGTTTTGAATCTCTCGCTGTGCCTGATTTATAGATTACACTTTATCATAGGTAGGTATGTATGGGGAAAAAAACCCTAGCTTATACAGTATATATGTTCAGTACTGTCCGAGGGTTCAGGCATCCACTGGAGGGATCTTGGAATATATCCCCTGACGATAAGGGGGGACCTGTTGTATGACTTTTTTTTTAAGGTTATTTTTATTTGGATGGATTTTCTTTGAATGATGAATGGGATTGAAATTATAGGGGAGGGAGTAAGAGGCACCACCCACTGCTCGATCCCTATCTGAATGTGCACCAGGAGGTGAAGAACAGGCACTCCAGATGGAAAAGGTCAGAAGGAAGGTTAGAAGGAGGAAGATAGATAGAAGCCCGCTTCCCACCAGAGTCTCAGTTTCTCCTGTTAACAGAAATGATATTAAGCAATTCTGTCACGAAATCATAGCATTTCAGCTCCGATGTGGAAAAACCATGTCTAAAAATTCTGTCTCACGGCACCTACGTGTCTTAGTTGGTTGAACATCTGACTTCAGCTCAGGTCATGATCTCGCATTTTGTGAGTTCTAGCCCCACATCGGGCTGTCAGCACAGAGCCCGCTCCGAATCCTCTGTCCCCCTCTCCCTACCCCTCCCCTGCTTTTGCTCTCTCAAAAATAAGTAAATATTTTTTAAAAATTGTGTATCCATGACCTAGACAATTCTCGTACCCTTGACATTGACACAAATTATGTGAAAGATGCTTGGATCAATATCATGGGTTTAGGACATTTTGATGTTGGCCAGAGGTGAAACAAAACACGGAGGCTAAAACTCTATCTGTTCTTTGCTCTTGTTTAGAAATTTGGAATACTTCCTCATCCTTCTATCCTGCCTCCAGTAGAATACTGAAACATGGCAATAGATTTCTTAACAGGGATGGTGGGCTTTATAGATCCCACCTGCAACTTGGTATTTTGAAATATTTTTTTTATGTTTATTTTGAGAGAGAGAAAGAGAAAGCATGAACAGGGGAGGGGCAGAGAGAGAGGGAGAGAGAGAATCCCAAGCAGGCTCTGTGCTAACAGCTCACGGGGGGAGGGGGGGGCGCGGGGGGGGGGGGGCTTGATGAGGGGCTCAGTCTCATGAACCAGGAGATCATGACCTGAGCCAAAATGAAGTGTCAGAAACTTAACCGACTGAGCCACCCAGGCAACCCACAACTTGGTATTTTAAGATGATTCTATTTGAAAGAAATATTTGAAGTAGAGTGTTTCTCTGGCTAAGGAAGTCTGTTTTCATCAGCTTTATTTTAAGCAACTATTTCTCACAATTGGTGTGGGATAATAGAGCAATTAAATTTATTTTATTAATTTTCCATTGTTAATTTTGGGGGAAAAGAAATACTTTTGCAAGTCCTCCTAAAATACATTAAAAAGAGATGAAATTTAAAAGTCTGAAACTATGGAAAACCCAACATCAGAGGGAGCTTTAAAGATAGTACATATTCAACATGCAAATGAATTAAGCATTTCCACATAAAAGGTGAATTAATTATGGAGACTTTTCTTTTCCAATTATGCTTTTTTTGAACTCTGAAACTCCAATTACTGTAGGAAATGTATGACTCTACTAATATGTGGAAGAAATAACTAATTAGTAGAATACGGATCTAGGGATGCGTTTAGTACTCTATTCATCTGATCCAATCAGAGAGAGAAATCACGTTGTAATAAGAAAAGGGAACGTATAATACAGTTGATTCTTACTCTTCAAAGTAGATATATTGCATAAAGTTGCTATGCTCCTTAAATTAGCAAATGTTGAACCATTACTTTTCCAGGATTAGGTTCCTTTGAGCCTCTGGTCACAGCATTTTCATCAACTGATGAATCCATAAACTCGTTTTGTGTTTCTGTTGAAGGGCACTCTATTTAATATATACTGTTGATTCATTAGCGTTGATCTCAGCCAACAACATTATATAACTCATGTCTGAACAAAGCTTATCTATAGTCGTTTTCTGTTGAAGGCTCACGACAGCCTTCTTGCGCTCGGGAATGCTAGCCACTGCTTTAAGTGCTATGTTTAAGGGCCATTTTTTTTTTAAGGTTTTTTTTTTTTTTAACCTTTATTTACTTTCTTTGCACAGGCAATGGATGGGAGAGAGTCAGACAGAGCGGCAGGCACGGAATCCGAAACAGGCTCCGATCAATGGGCACGGAGCCTGACGTGGGGCTCGAACTCGCAGGTCGCGAGACTTCGACCTGAGATGCAGTCAGACGCTTAACTAACTGAGCCACCCAGGCGCCCCTTAAGGGCCATTTTAAATAGCGAATTCACTCAGAGCACAAAAAATGAAGAAAACCTGGCACTAAATAGATTGAGAAAGGGACACTTGTTTACAGTCTGAGAGCTGTGATATGAAGACAGAGTGTCACCTGGTTCAACGGCAGCTGGGAACACACAAGCTGGTTGACTCAAATGTGTTGCTGCTCTGTGTGTGCACATGACACTTCAAATGACAACAAAAGCATCAGGAGTGTAGATGTGGGGGTTCCAAACAAACTTTAGCAAGCAGTTGAGTTTGCAAATATGGAACCCACCAATAATGAGGATTGACTCCATACGGAATTGCTGATGGGGAATTGGAATAATGAGGGGGTGGAAAACAGAACTCTGAAGAGTATACAAAGGGACAGCTGCTGTCCCTCCTCCTGGGACTGAGATGAAACACCCAAGGAAGAACTCTCCTCACTCCCAGGGCTGAGATCCTGATCTTGTTGGGAGGACACAGCCGCGGCTTACTGAATGGCAAAGTCAGTGGCTAGAAAGGCCTGCTAGCTGGTGGCATTTGCTGGACATCTGCCCTCTGGGGTAAGCTGTTATGGGGCAGTGTCTCATTAGAGGTCCTCTGTTACAAAATCACTAGAGACAGGGTGCCAACAGAGGATATCATGATTTATAATAAGAGATATATATTTGATCTTCATTCTGTTTCTGGCTGAGAGCTCCTAAAACCCCTGGAATTTCCTGAGCAATCAGAGAGCATTTTTTGTTATAGAATTTGATTTTTTTTTTGTACTCAGCTCCTGAAATAGCTCCAGAGCCTTAAAGCTGAAATGAGTGTCTTAGTATTCGTCCCAAGCCCCTTTCAACCACACCCGAGTTTGCGTTTGTGTGAATGAAGTGACTCTTGAAAGCCTTTAAGGAGGCGTGGCGGGAGGGGCGGGGGCTATTTCCAGCAGAACCAATCAGGTGATTAGAGGGTGGGATGTTTCAGCTCCACCCCCAGCCGCCTACGCCCAGGGAAGGGACAGGGGGTGGAGCCTGAGCTCAATCACCAGTGACCAGTGATACAATGAAGCATTTCTGTGTAATGAAGCCTCCATTAAAAAAAAAAAAAAAAAAAAAAAAAAAAAAGATGAGTTCAGAGAGCTTCTGGGGTGGTGAACACGTGGAGATTTGTAGAGAGTGGGGCCCTCAGAGAGCCCTGAAGCTCCACATCCTTTCCCCCTACCTCGCCCTATGCTTCTCTTCCATTTTGCCTTATATCCTTTTTTTTTTTTTTTTAGAGTTTATTTGATTGTTTTGAAAAAGAGAGAGTACAAGCAGGGGAGGGGCAGAAAGAGAGGGAGAGAGAGACAATTCCAGCATTCTCTCTCTCTGCCTCTCCCCTCCACCTTCTGTTCAAAATAAATAAATAAACTTAAAAAAAAAAAAGTAAAGCTTATATTACACATGCCATTTTCTTACTTTCCTTTTTGAATTAACAGCATATCATCATCCCGTGTCAATAGGTAGGTTTCCACATCAGTATTTTTAAAGGTGTGTATTAACCAATTTTACTATAATTTAATCAATTTCTTATATTGTTGAATATATAGGTTGTTTTAACATTTTTACCATTATATACAATGTTGCTGTTGACATTCTCACAGTTAAGTCTTTAACTTCATTATCTTACATGTCTGGTAGAATTTGAGGGAGAAAAGATACGTATATTCTAAGTTTTTTGTTGTTACTGAATGCCAAATTACATTCAGTTCAGTATAACTGAAACTTATAGAAGATTTAATAATAGTTTGAAATTCTATCAGTAATGCAAAAGAGTGTTTTCTTCTACTTTAACAGTAGATATTATTAAAAACAAAAAAAAAACATGTTGATTTGATAAACAAGAATGGTATCTCCTTTGATTTTTACACGTTTGGTCACTAACAATGTTTGTGTGTGTGTGTGTTTATTGACCATTTGCACATCTTTTCCTTTTTAAATATTGTATGTTAATGTTCTTGTTCATTATTCTTTCGAGCACAAAGTTTTAGAGAAGGCTGAATTATTTCATAAAATACAAATAAACCTGAAATGAATGAGAAGTAGAATTTACCTTTTTATACTATTTATCTTTTTGCAATGTCACCTAAAATAATCACTGTCATCTAAAATTTTACTTTAGGGAAAGAAGACTCTGAAACATAAGTAAAAATTAGCTTAAAATGCAGGATAAAAGGGGCGCCTGGGTGACTCAGTTGGTTAAGCATCTGACTTCGGCTCAGGTCATGATCTCACAGTTTGTTAGTTCAAGCCCCATGTCGGGCTCTGTGCTGACAGCTCAGAGCCTGGAGCCTGCTTCGATTCTGTGTCTCCCTCTCTCTGCCCCTTCCCCAGCTCTCTCTCTCTCTCTCTCTCTCTCTCTCTCTCTCTCTCTCTCTCTCAAAAGTAAATAAACATTAAAAAAATTGTTTTTAATGCGAGTAACAAAATTCTTTTTCATATGGCTGCCTCAATCTTAACATACCTGCTTCAGATTTTCCAAGACTTCATGCCCAACCCTGATTCCATGATATTTGGATGATGATAGGTCTGTGAATTGCCAGAACTACTCCAACAGCAAAGAAAGGTCCTTTGAGTAATAGCAAAATCAATGGGGATGTCATCCTCAAGGTTTTGAAAATCAACGATAAATTGTCCATGGTAGTAGTTGGTCTTGCTTAATTTTCTTCTGTTTCCAGCTGATTATCAGTGAACAAATATTTTCAATGTTTTGGAACAGAGATTTCAAATTTACAGCCTGAGGGATGGATTCATTCATAATTTACTCTCTATTCTCTTATCCTGCTCTATTTTCCTGTTGGTACTCACAACTAATTAATATTATATAGCTATTTGTTATCTCTCCACTCCAATGGAATGTAAGATCCACAAATGCAGAAACTCTTTTAATAACTGTATCCCTGATTCCTAGCATATAGTGGACTCTCAGAAAGTATTTGTTGGATGCATGCATTCAGTAATCATTCACTAAACCCTCACTGCATCCCAGACACTGGGCTATCAAGACTTGGGATGTAAAATTGCTTGCTCGGCTCGCAGAGTGTCTTTAACGTGTGATACTCATTTTTTTTTTAATGTTTATTTATTTTTGAGAGAAACAAAGACAGAGCACACGCAGGGGAGGGGCAGAGAGAGAAGGAGATCCAGAATCTGAAGCAGGCTCCAGGCAATGAGCTGTCAGCACAGAGCCTGACACGGGGCTCTGAGATCATGACCTAAGCCAAAATCGGATGCTTCACTGACTGAGCCACCCAGACGCCCCAACATGTGATACTCATTAAAACCAGATGGAAAACAATGGGAATGTTTGGAAATAAAATCTGCATGTTGTGCCAGTGTGTAAATTCATTACCCATCCATCCATCCATTCATTTCACAACCGTTTTCAGAGTCTACCTGCTTGTTACTGGGGACAAAATATCAAAGACAGACTGTGTCTCTGTAGAAATGGCGTTTCTAGTCTATCCAGAGAGACAGACATTAAATAATAATTACAACCGTGCCAAGTGCAGGAGAAAAGTGCAGGTGCACTTATGATGTTTCCCTGAGAAAATGAGACTTAAACTTCTACCAAAGAGGTTAGAAGTTTAACAGGGGGAAGGAAGGCAAGAACAATGCAGTTAAAGAAAACCACTTCTCAGGAAGGAGTCTGCTGTATTATAAGAACAAGGAAGAAATGACAGCTCAGACCCAAGGAGGTAGAAGGGGGCCACACCGTTGTGCGGACCACGTGAAGGATGCCTGCTTGGCTCCGTGGATAAGCCAAGGCTTCCAAGCAGAGGATCGGACTTCTCTGCTTAACAGACTACGGAGGTATGGCCGGGTCCCTGTGTGGAACTGGAAGGGAGGACAGCTTCGAGAGATACTGAGGAGGTTTACCTGGAACACTGACAACACTGATTGGAAGGGCCTGGGGAAGGAGAAGTGTGTGAGACACATACCAGGGTTCCTGGCTTGAACCACAGGGTGGGTGATGGTACCTTTACTGGGATGAGGAATGTCAGGGAGACCCTCGTTTTGGAGGATGAGTTCAATGCCCATCTATGAATGTACATGACTGGAACACAAGTTTCAGAAACACGGTTACCCTTTACTGTGTGTGATGCAACCTGATATTTTTTTAAATCAACATGATGGAAGGGTATTTTACATATAGTAAAGT
Organism: Neofelis nebulosa; assembly: GCF_028018385.1. Lineage (NCBI taxonomy): Eukaryota > Metazoa > Chordata > Mammalia > Carnivora > Felidae > Neofelis > Neofelis nebulosa. The sequence continues at coordinate 32,883,387 of NC_080799.1, forward strand.
ATATCCATTTTACATGTTTAGTTTAATGAGTTGTGATAAATGTATATACCTCTGCATACCACTGCATTCAAATTAAAATTTCTATCACCTCCAAAAATTCCCCATCATCCATGTGCGGTTAATTACTCTTCATCCCTGGCCACAGGTTTTTGGATGAGTCTGCATTGTCCACAATTTCACATAATTGGAATTACACAGTATACACATTCATTTATATGTGACATCTTTCACTCAGCATAATGTTTCTGAGATTCATCTATGACAGCAGTCCACACTATGGCCTATTTTTAAAAAAATTTTTTAATATTTATTTCTTTATTTATTTTGAGAGAGAGCATTCATGAGAGTGGGAAAAGAGCAGAGAGAGACAGAGGGAGAGAAAATCCCAAGCAGGATCCATGCTGTCAGCAAAGAACCCGGCACGGGTCTCAAACTCACGAACCATGACCTGAGCCGAAATCAAGAGTTGGATGTTCAGCCCACTGAGCCACCCAGGCGCCCCCACTACCTACTTATAGAAAGGTCTAAGAGCTAAGAATGGCTTTCTATTTTCAAATGGTTGGGAAAACACTGGAAAAGAACATTTTATGATGTGGAAATTGTATTAAATTCAAAATTCAGTGTCCATGAATAAATTTTTATTGGAACATAGCATTGACTCATTTGTTTACATATTGACAATGACTCATGCTATACAGAATTAAGTACTTGTGACACAGATTGAATGGCCCCCAAAACCTAAAATATCTACCACTTGGGCCTTTATAGAAAATGCCGACTTTTAGGGTGTTCCACGTGTAAGTCGTTCGTTCTTTTTTATGCCTGTGTAGTATAGATTGGCAACAAATATTTTTCTTTTTGCCTGTTGATGGACATTTGGATTGTTTCTTAGTTACCTTTATTCCATATAATGTGCTCTGGTGTTTTTCTTTTCTTTATTTCTCTCTCTCTCTCTCTCTCTCACTCTCTCTTTTAGTGCAAAAAAGGTGATTTTATTAAAGCACAAGGACAGAACCCATGGGCAGAAAGAGCTGCTCTGATCTTTTCTATCCAGTTCAGTTTTTCAAAATTGCTAGCCACCACCCGCTAGGCTGATTTCACAACTCATCAGTGGTTTTGACTGTCAGTTTAACAACCACACTGGTATAGATGTTAAACAAAAAAATGGAGGATACAAAGTGGAAGAAAAGAGCATTAGGGCTGAGTGCTGAGGAAATTCAGCAATTAAACATAGGATAGAGGAAGAAGAATGAAGAAGAGACAGTCAGACAGAGAACACAGCAAAGAGAGTTTGATCTCGGGAAGCAAGGGAAGTGTCGATTTCAAAAAAGAAGTTATTATCTGGATCTAATGCAGCTGAGACATCATGTAAGCTGGATGGGGATGATTTTAGTGAGATTTGTTTGGGTGGAATGAAGGCACTGAAACCACATTGAGATGAGTCGGCGGAATGTGCGTGATGAAAATTGAGATCATAAGTGTAACTGGAGGGAGCTATGGATGGGCTCCACTGAGGAGTCTTTGTCTGCTTGGTTTTGGTGTGCTTTTTTTTTTTTTTTTATGTGAAAACCACAAGAATGTTTAAAGAACACTAAAAAGCAAGTATAACCTGAATTTTATAGATGAGTAAACCAAAACAGCGCAAAGTCAAGCAACTGGCCCGAGTAGCTTTTCAGTTTGAAGAGCTCAGATTTACTTGGATCTACAATCTGAGCTCTGACAGTGTGCTATTCTAAAAACCAAGAAAAAGCTAGTCCATGGGTAATCCAACAGTTGTGCCTGTGATTTACAAGTCTGCAGTTGAAGGAATACTTTTAAAGTCTTTGTTAGGCGTTGGGCATCTTTTCATGTGCCTGTTGGCCATCTGGATGTCTTCTTTAGAGAAGTGTCTATTCATGTTTCCTGCCCATTTCTTCACTGGATTATTTGTTTTTTCAGGTGTGGAGTTTGGTGAGCTCCTTATAGATTTTGGATACTAGCCCTTTGTCCGATATGTCAGTTGCAAATATCTTTTCCCATTCCGTTGGCTGCCTTTTAGTTTTGTTGATTGTTTCCTTTGCTGTGCAGAAGCTTTTTATCTTCATGAGGTCCCAATAGTTCATTTTTGCTTTTAATTCCATTGCCCTTGGAGATGTGTCAAGTAAGAAATTGCTGCAGCTGAGGTCAGAGAGGTTTTTTCCTGCTTTCTCCTCTAGGGTTTTGACGGTTTCCTGTCTCACATTCAGGTCCTTTATCCATTTTGAGTTTGTTTTTGTGAATGGTGTAAGAAAGTGGTCTAGTTTCAACCTTCTGCATGTTGCTGTCCAGTTCTCCCAGCACCATTTGTTAAAGAGACTGTCTTTTTTCCATTGGATATTCTTTCTGCTTTGTCAAAGATTAGTTGGCCATACTTTTGTGGACCAAAACCACACTCAGAGATCACCTCACGCTGGTCAGAGTGCCTAAAATGAACAAATCAGGAGACTATAGATGCTGGAGAGGATGTGGAGAAACGGGAACCCTCTTGCACTGTTGGTGGGAATGCAAACTGGTGCAGCCGCTCTGGAAAACAGTGTGGATGTTCCTCAGAAAATTAAAAATAGACCTACCCTATGACCCAGCAATAGCACTGCTAGGAATTTACACAAGGGATACAGGAGTGCTGGTGCATAGGGGCACTTGTACCCCAATGTTTATAGCAGCACTCTCAACAATAGCCAAATTATGGAAAGAGCCTAAATGTCCATCCACTGACGAATGGATAAAGAAATTGTGGTTTATATATACAATGGAATACTACGTGGTAATGAGAAAGAATGAAATATGGCCCTTTGTAGCAACGTGGATGGAACTGGAGAGTGTTATGTTAAGTGAACTAAGTCATACAGAGAACAACAGATACCATATGTTTTCACTCTTATGTGGATCCTGAGAAACTTAACAGAAACTCATGGGGGAGGGGAAGGGAAAAAAAAAAAAAAAGAGGTTAGAGAGGGAGAGAGCCAAAGCATAAGAGACTCTTAAAAACTGAGAACAGGGGTGCCTGGGTGGCTCAGTCGGTTAAGTGTCCGACTTTGGCTCAGGTCATGGTCTCCCGGTCCGTGAGTTCAAGCCCTGCATCGGGCTCTGTGCTGACACCTCGGAGCCTGGAGCCTGTTTCAGATTCTGTGTCTCCCTCTTTCTCTGACCCTCCCCTGTTCATGCTCTCTCTCTCTCTCTGTCTCAAAAATAAATAAACGTTAAAAAAATTAAAAAAATAAAAATAAAAAAAACTGAGAACAAACTGAGGGTTGATGGGGGGTGGGAGGGAGGGGAGGGTGGGTGATGGGTATTGAGGAGGGCACCTTTTGGGATGAGCACTGGGTGTTGTATGGAAACCAATTTGACAATAAATTTCATATTAAAAAAATAAAGTCTTTGGTAGGCTTCTTGGGAGGAAAACGTGATTATTCACGATCTGAGATTTGTGAACAGCAAGAAATCCGTCTACTTTTAAATCAGGTGGGGCTCTGGTCCATACAACATGTTTATGGAGGAAAATCACTAACCTACAAAATATCAACATTAGGATCTTCTAAAAATAAATAGAAAACCCACATTGATGGACATTCTATAAAGTATCTGTCCTGTACTCATATCTGTTGTGAGACACACAAATAGTCCTTCTGTTGGAAGAACTATTCAAAAGCACACTATTCTAGACTTTCTATCAAGGACTTATCTGGGAAAAAGTGTCAAAATATGAATAGAGTCTATTGATTAGAAAGTAATATCATCAAGTTATTTAGAGACGAAAGGACATCATCTGCAACAAATTGCAAAATGATTCAGGGGCAAACTATGTGTGTTCATATTTATTTATTCACTTAGAGAGAACAATATAGCAAATGTGGTGAAATGTTAACATACAGGGAATCGGGAAGAGTTTGAGAGAATTCTTTTTCCTTTTCTTGCAACTTTCCTACAAGTCTGAAATTATGTCAAAACAAAAAGAAAAACGAGAGGGTGGTAAGAAATCGTATCTTGGCAAACTTCCTTGGATATAAAAATATATGTGACATAGGAAAATTCACAGCTTTTCTCATTTAGGTCAGAATTAATGTAAAGTCAAGAATGTTAGTGTCTGCTAACAACGCAAAAAAAGAAAACCAGGTACCATGTGCCTTTTGACGAAGAGAACAACAATCATCTCTGAATAAGTCCCCAGAACTTCAGACCTAAACCTGATTAAGCCTAGATCCAACCACCAATTTGCAGGAAATATAGAAAACAGAGGGAAATTCTGACTAAGGAAAATTCTACAACAGTAACATGATGTCTTCAACAGATCAATTGTAAAGGAAAAAAAGATATAGGAATACCTATAGATTAAAAGAGAATACGTGTGTGTGTGTGTGTGTGTGTGTGTGTGTGTGTGTGTAGAGAGAGAGAGAGAGAGAGAGAGAGAGAGAGACTGTATATTAAGATACTATATATATATATATTAATGTTTATTTATTTTTGAGAGGGGGAGGGGCAGAGAGAGGGAGACAGAGGATCCAAGGAGAGCTCTGTGCTGGACACGGGGCTCGAACTCACGAACCAGGAGATGGTGACCTGAGCCAAGGTCAGAGGTCAGATGCTTAACCAACTGAGCCACCCAGGAGCCCCTAGATATATTTTTATAGTGTTTATGGATGCATGTTTGGGTGATAAAACCGCAAAGGAATGATTAGGACATGATTACTGTAAAGATCAGAAAGTGGTTATTTTTTCTTGGGGTGAGGGAGCTGGGATTGTTTGGGGCAGGGCTTATGGGATGTCTGAGAAGGTTCCTCTCATGGAGGGGATGGTGATGACAGGGTGTTAGTTGGGGACAGTTCATTTCTTTTAAGCTGTTTCCTATATTTTCACAACAAAATTTGTCTTTGCTGCTTTTGTTTCATTTTGTTTTGAACTCCGTTGCTGAACTTAGCGAAACTAATGAAACAAGGTAGGTTACAAATCGTCTCAGTGTTGCCACCTTAAGTCTCCTTGAGGAACCGCAGACTTCTCTCCGAAACTGCCGGGTGAGATTTAAAAAATGATTGAAATCAATTTTTTTTTCCAGGTAATTGACTTAACTTCAATTCATGAGAGAAATGCACGCACATGGCAAATATCCAGAGAGTGTAGAAGAATATAAAATGGGATATTGCCAATTTCTTTTCCCTCATCTGTAACCCCCCTACTCCCATTCTGTAGCTTTTACCTTCTACTTTGTAAAAAATATCGTTGTGTCTGTTCCTTAATTTAGAAAGAAACTATTGTTTCCTTACTCTAAAAAATGATAAATTTATTGCCATTTGCACCAGCTCTCCTATCCTCTCCACTTCCTGATTTTTGTTACTTAATTTTATTTTGTCTAGAAACAAAAGCGAACACCCTTTATGCCTTAAAATATTACACTTAAAACTTTGAATCTTGACTTTGCCATTTCAGAGAGTCTTTACTTAGTGTGAAATGAAGTTGAGGACATTGGTGATTCCACTTACATTCCTACTCACCTTGCCTCTTCCCTCCCACTTTTTGGTAATTTACTAATTTTCCATCACCCTGGTGAATGATAAATACATCTTCCATATATATCACTTGGTTGATTCCAAAAGTTAATGGTTACTTTACAGTGTCACCATGGAAATGGCATCCCTCAAAAGAGTTCCTTTTTTAGCTTGTGGTGTTTCAGATTGATAATTCTGCCATTTTCATTTCATTTCCTGAAATTCAGGGTCGGCTTGTGAAAAGTTATTAAACAACATGCTAAATGTGAAATGTCAATCCTCACTCTAAACTTTCCCTGTTCAGAGCATCAGATGAAGAATTCATTGGGTTTTATAGCGGCTTTCTGATTTTGGTAGTCCATTGAAGAAGGGAGTTTGAAAGTTGTTGTATACTGATAACGATTGTGTGCCCATGTCCTGCCTGAAATAGCATGATTGTTTATGAAGGGTATCTTTAATAAAGCTGGATACAGTTTGGCTTGGGAAAAAAAAAAAAAGCTAAAGGTTAAAAGCAACATTTACAATACGTTTATGTAAATATCAATCGGGACACAACAAAAATCATGTGAATAGACTCAAAGGGGAAAAATAACCACAAACTTCTTTTATTTGGTTTGCTTCTTGCCTATTTCAAGAAAAGGTCTGTATTGGCACATATAAGCCAAATGTTCTCACAATGAGTGGTTTCATGTTTTGTTTTCCTACAATACTTTTCTCATATGTCTGTACTAGCTCATAGAATGCTACATTTACATAGCTGTCCATCCACAAGCGAAATGGTTTTAACTTATTTTGCTGTGTGTGTGTGTGTGACAAACGAGTATAAAATGAAAGCTATGGATATTTTCCCCAAATGTACTCATAATACAAAATTTTGGATACAGTTTCAGGAGTTTTACGGGCCTCCCCCCGGGTCACAAAGTAAAAACCTCTGTTCTAAACAGTGTATCCTTAAAGGCAGGGATCTGCTCTTATTTTTGTATTTCTAGCATCTGACTGTCCAAGATGGCAGCCAATACATATATTTGGGTAAATATTCAATGAACCAATTATTCCCAGTTTTTCATGGGGGAATAATTTTCATGTTTTAAGTTTACTTTTAAAGTAGAAGAGGTTACGGGGCGCCTGGGTGGCGCAGTCGGTTAAGCGTCCGACTTCAGCCAGGTCACGATCTCGCGGTCCGTGAGTTCGAGCCCCGCGTCAGGCTCTGGGCCGATGGCTCGGAGCCTGGAGCCTGTTTCCGATTCTGTGTCTCCCTCTCTCTCTGCCCCTTCCCCGTTCATGCTCTGCCTCTCTCTGTCCCAAAAATAAATAAAAAACGTTGAAAAAAATTTAAAAAAAAATAAATAATAAATAAATAAAGTAGAAGAGGTTAGGGGCACCTGGCTGGCTCAGTTGGTAGGGCATGTGCCTCTTGATCTCGGGGTTGTAAGTTCCAGCCCCACATTGGGTTTGGAAATTACTTGAAAATAAAATCTTAAAAATAAATAAAATAGAAGAGGTTAATTTCATCTGCCTAGTTTCTGTTTTGTAGGGTCTACTTTGTGACATAATCCAAAGATACTTGGAGGTGGTTTTAAAAATTAAGATTTTGCGGGGAGCCTGGCTGGCTCAGTTAGTGGAGCGTGTGACTCTTGATCTAGGGGTCCTGAGATCGAATCACACTTTGGTATAGAGATTACTTACAAATAAAATATCTTTCAAAAAATATGAATATTTAATGATATCCTTGCTGATATGTTCAGGGGTGAAATATATCGATGTCTGCAACTTTGAAATGTATCAAAACACAAGACATATTGATGAACAGACAGATGCTTATGTAATAGAGCAAATATAGGGAATTGTTCATTGTAAAATCTAGAAAGTGGGCATGTGGGTGTTCATTGTACAACTCTTTAAACTTTTTCTAAATGTTTGAAATTTTTCATAAGTCGGAAAAAGTGATTTGCTTAAGCAGAGGTACATTCAATGTTGGATCTTGTAAGGCATACATAGACATAAGTCTTTCTTCTGTTTGCAGAACTCTGGGGAATCTGAATAGTTCCCGGGGTACACTCTGAACTGGCACGCAAAGGTTCTTTTGGTAGAAAACAATTTTATTAACATACCTGGGCAATTTACCAAATACAAGTTAGAGAGCGCAAAACATGTAATTACTGCGCTGAAAATTGACCCAGTCATTTACGCAGATTTCAGAAGAGATGCGCACAGAAGAGGAGATAAAAGGAATGGTTTTGTGGTTGGAACGTCATTTTGGTCTTTGCTGAAGTGTTTTCTGACTGCAAACGTGGTACACTAGTCTTTTTTCAGCATTCCTCAGTAGAAGAATATAATAAGCAAATGTATGCCCTCTCCCATTCCTTAGAAACACATGATTCTACAGCAGGGCTGGAAGCGGTTACGGAGGCAGTGTGTGTGATGGACAGACGCTGCGGTCACGGTGCTTGGGTCTGGATCCTACCTAGACTGGCACCGGGATATGGATAACCATCTCTCCATCATAGAGCTGTTGTGCCATAAAGTGGAACAGCAGCAGCTGACCTATTATTATCACCTGCCATATCATAATTATGGCTTGACATAATGAAAGAAGCCGGACCGGTTGTTTCAAAGTCTTTTCCATCTGGAATTCCGCGGTGAAACAAATACCCCAGCTCGCATCAGCACCGCTTTTAAACACCCGCGATCACTTGGGAACCTCATACCTGAACCCCCGCAAACCCCTCGGCACCTAGTAAACTGGCCATCCTGCGCATGTGCGGGGGTGCTCGCTAGCCCCGCCCCTCTGTGGTGCATGGCCTGTTCCATTCCTGAGGGATGTTGACGGTGCGGAAAACTTGGAAGCCTAGGACAGGGAAGTACAGGTGCGTGAGTAGTATTTCCAGCCTCTCAGTGCAAGAGTGGTCACTTGCGGTTATTATATGTTTACCCCGACGCCTGCGACGGGCTTGTGAAAGTTTGCAGCGGCTGCGCCGTGCCTCCCCCTCCTCACCTGGGCACGTTAGGGCTGGCCGGCGGGACGGCCAGGTACGGAAGCCTAGAGGGCCCCGCCCACCCCGAGGGGCGCCGCCCCGCCTCCCTGAGACCCGCAGATTTCCCACCCCGCGGCGACGCCTGGCTGCTCCTCCCCGTCTCCGCCCCGCCGGCCGCGGCCGCGGGGGACGTCAGCGCTGCCAGCGTGGAAACCGCGGCGCGGCGCGGGAGGCGGAAGTAGCGCCCGGACCGCGGGGCCTTTATCGGGCTCCGCCGGCCGCCTCAGCCATGGACGCGTCCCTGGAGAAGGTCTGTACTCGGGCTGGGGGGCGGCCCTGCGGCCCGAGGCCTCCGCCTCCGAGGCGACTGTTTCCCGGTCGCGAGCTGCCATTGTGACCGGGGAGGGGCCTGGGGGCTAACTGGCCCTGGCCGAGGGGGCCTGGCCGCGAGGGCGTCCGGCCGGGCGCTCGCCGCTGAGGCCTGGTCACGTCACGGGGCCGGGAATCCTTTGGGTGCCCGTGGGCCGAGAGGGACTGGGCTGGTTCTGCCGGGAGCCCATTGCGGGGGCCGCGGGGCCGACCTTGGGGCCTGCCCGAGCTCGGCTCACCCTTTTGGCTGACGGAGCTAACGACTTGCGGCCCCAGAAGAGCCTGGACAGCAGCCCCGGTTGTTTCAGAGCCGACTGCAAGCCTGTGGGTTTCCTGTGGTCTCCAAGTTAGGGCGGGGGGGGATTGTTGAAGCAGTGGGTTTTCCAACTTCAGCGTGACTAGGAATCACCTGGGGCCCTTGGTAAACACCCACATTTTCGGCCCTCGGGTGGGGAACCTCGTGGGGGCGGGACGGGGATCTGCTTGTTTAACAAGTTCCCCCACGTGATTCTGGTGCTGTAGTTTGTGAAGACCCCTGAGGTCAGGAAGGGGTGGGCCTTCTGCGGATCGTGAATTGCTTTTGGGGATTGCTGCTCTTCCGCAACTTGTGACTCCCCCCTTTTCGTGCCCGGGGGAGACGCTCGCGTCGATCTGAAATCCACTGGTAGCAGCCCTTTCCTCTAGTTTGTCTTGGGGAAGCAGCAGCGTGATGATGCGCCTGGCCGATTGCTCTGGCAAGGGAAATGGATTCTAATTGTCCCGGATTTAGGGCTTGTAAATGAGAACCAGTGCTTGGATCTCTCTTTGGATACCTTTCTGCAGAACCTGACATTTTGCCCGCCCTCAAAGTCCTTCTCCCTCTTCAAGCTTGGGAGTCTGCCTGTGCAGACCCAATTTTTTTTTGCACATGTAGAATTCTGGAGCAATGCTAGGGTTTTAAGACTGCTTTATTTTAATTTTGAACCGGTAGCAATAACACTTGGTCATTTTTCAGTGCGGCAGTCCCTGTAGATTTGTTCCCTTGTCACTGGAAAGTTGAAGGAATGATGGTGTCTTCATGGGCACACAGTAACAACACCCCGGGTCATTTCTCATAAATTGGGCGGAAGGCAGTCAAGAAGAGAAAAAGATTGTATGTGTTGAGCGTTACATGTTTATTGGGGAGGAATGAAGTCTTTCCAGGCTTTTGATTAGTACAGTGTCTACCTTGTGGTACTGCGAGTTCCAGGCCAGATCAGTGATTCTCAAGCACGGTGCAGTTTTGCTCCCCAGGGGACATTTGGCAGCTTGTCTGGAGACGTTTCTGATTGTCACAACTAGTGGGTAGGCAGGTGCGACTGGTGCCTACTGGGTAGAGGCCAGGGACGCTGCTAAACATCCTGGAGTGCACAGGACAGCCTCCACGGCAGAGAATTCTCCGCTTTAAATGTTAGTAGTGCTGAGCCTGAGAATTCCTGCTCTAGATCATGTGTGTGACACCCATAGCTGAATATAAAATGATGCTAAGATTATCTCTTCAGTGTTGTTTCCTGTCCAGTTTCATAAGACAGGATGGCTCTGTGTCTTTTCAGTTAGAAACCTAGAAACTGGAGTGATCCTTCCTCCAAGAATAGTTTTTTATGGGCAAATCTGCAAAAAAGAGTGGGTCGGAATCCTGCTTGAAATACTACTTTTCTGGCATTTGATTAGCAGATTACACTGCTTTCTCCCTGTAAACATTAATGGCTGATAAAAGACCTTAACCTCTCCAAATGAAGATCGGAAAAGGTACTGCAACTCCAGAGTGCTTAAGGCTGGAGCATTCGCAAAACTGGCAGTGATCTTTGAGGAATTCAGAATGTGTGGGCCGGAAGTTTCTGCCTGCCTTAGGCCAGTATGGAAATTCTGAATGTAAGTGTTTCAGAACTAGGACTATGTCTTATTTTTATATTCCCTGAAGCAGTGGAGGGCCTCATACGTAATGAACAATTTCTGTTCGTGCTAAGAGAGCAGAAAAGAAAAAGAATTCCTATAGTATGAATGTTGAGGATTTTATGTTGAGAAAAACAGTTTGAATCAAAGTAGAAACATTGAATTGCATCCATTATCCCTGTTTCTTTGAGGAATAGACTATTTTGGGTGAAATTCTACGTTGCTAATATAAAAATGAGAACCCTTTGAGCAGTTCTGAATGATCCCATTTAAACCGATCCTTGCATAATTTATACTGGCTACAGAAACCACAACGTTATTTGATTCCCATTCTCTCATTTCAAGTAATCGCTGTCTCTAAAATGTAGTGTGCTATCATCATTTAGGAGAATCAGACCCTGCATTCCCTTTGGTCCAGGTATGATTCTGTAGGCTTGCTTTTTCTTTAGATAATATGTAGGTGGGAGACCTGCGACAACAGGGCTGTGTTCTTGCTTGCTTTTCTCTCTCAGTACTGTCTGTTGTCTCTGAAATTAGTGAGGTCTCAAGAAACCAGATAGGTCAGTTGAAGGGGCAAGGAGTTTAAACTGGAAGAGTAGGTAGGGGAGCCTCAGCCCCCCAATACCGTATGTCCAGCTCATAAGGAACAAGGCCCTTTGCATAGTCGCACAGAGTTTACTTCGGTTAATAGTCAAGTTTAAAAAAAAAAAATGCGACAGGAAGGAATTATTCTGATGCTGTAGGTCTTATTAAGTTAACACACCTGCATACATTTTTTTAGCAAAAACTTGCTACTTTTAACTTGTCCCACAGCCCGGACCTTTTTCTGTTGCTTGGAAAAGCTCATTCTTCCTGGGTATTCTGTTTAGACAAAGTGTGCCGCGTTTTATTTGCGTTTACTTTAATTCCCGCCTTGAGTAAACTGAAAGCAGGGTGTCTCAAACTCAGCACTGCTAGCATTGTGGGCTCATTCTCTGTTGTGAGAGGCTGTCCTGTGGAATGTTTATTTTGACAGCATCCCTGGCCTCTACCAGTAGCACGTCCCACAGTGTGGCAACCAAAGTCTCCGGATGAAGCAGTTGTTCCCTGGGGGCTGGGGGAACTGCCTCTGGTTGAGAACCACTGACTTGGAGAGTCTGGAGCTGTATGTCCAGCACGGTAGCCACTAGTCACGTTGGCCTACTTAAACTTAAATTTAGATTAATTAAAATAAAATGAAAGCTAAAATTCAGTTCCTCAGTCGGCACATTTGACGTGCTCAGTCACAGTGTGGCTTGTGGCTACACTACCTGACTGTCGCTGTAGAACATTTCCATGACCACAGACCTTTGTGTTGGACAGCGCTCTAGACAGGGGCTTGTTTACTTGTCGTAGGTCTAATGCTTGTCTCTAAAAGAGGCAACTTTGACCCTGGGTCTGATCTAAATAATTAAAAACCCAGCCCATTATTTTTTCTTGTTCTCATTCTGAGCAAAAGTCTCCCCCTCCCCCTTGGACCTGATTTTGGAAAATTCTTTCATCGTACTGTTTGTAAGTTTACAAGGAGCAGTAGGAGCATGACTGGAACATTCCTGGTTATTAGTGATAAATACTACCAGAATCTCTATTCTGTTTTTTATTTTAAAATCTCACTAAGGAGGGGCGCCTGGGTGGCGCAGTCGGTTAAGCGTCCGACTTCAGCCAGGTCACGATCTCGCGGTCCGTGAGTTCGAGCCCCGCGTCAAGCTCTGGGCTGATGGCTCAGAGCCTGGAGCCTGCTTCCGATTCTGGGTCTCCCTCTCTCTCTGCCCCTCCCCCGTTCATGCTCTGCCTCTCTCTGTCCCAAAAATAAATTAAAAAAAAAAATAAATTAAAAAAAAAAATAAAATAAAATCTCACTAAGGAATCCCTGTTAGCCACGTTTGAAATAACTATTTTCTGTGGTCTGATTTTGTAGATCTTACATAGAAAAGGCAACAGGAGAGGAGGATAGCCTGTAATTTTAGTACTCATTTAAAGCTGATCCCTGTATCATCATCATGTGAGGGTTTTGCATACAGGTGCATGATGGCTAAAGTGGTAAATGATTATCAAATGTTGGGTGTCAGGGAAAACATGGTACAGAGTTCCTGATCCTAAAAATTTACGGTCCCGGTGATTTTTGATTATTCAGGATCGTGGAGGTAGTCAGTGCAGAGCTGTAGAGGGTCCCCATTCCAGTGTGGGCTCCACCATATCTAGGATGATGAGTTATAATTATAGATAGGAGTTGCTTGAGTTTAATGTCAGCTGTTTTTACTAAAGCAGTAACCTGGTTTGATTTATAATTTTTATTATTTATTTATTTATTTATTTATATTTTTTTATATTTTATTTTTTTAATTTTTTTAACATTTATTTATTTTTGAGACAGATAGAGACAGAGCATGAGCAGGTGAGGGTCAGAGAGAGAGGGAGACCCAGAATCCGAAACAGGCTCCAGGCTCTGAGCTGTCAGCCCAGAGCCCGATGCGGGGCTCGAACTCACGGACCGTGAGATCATGACCTGAGCCAAAGTTGGACGCCCAACCGACTGAGCCACCCAGGCGCCCCTGATTTATAATTTTTATTGAAGGCCAACTATGGTCAGAGCCCAGTGCTGAGAGAAACACAAGGTAAATAAGACACGATCCTCGCAGGAGGTTATGTTCTGGTAGGGGCATACATGTTTATACAAGTCCTTGTATAACAAGGAGGGGTTAAAAAGTATCAAGGAAAAAATGGGGAATGCCTGAACTTGAGTGACCAGGAAAGATTTCTGTGGAAGAGATTCTTTAGGTAGAATATTTAGTTCAGAATCCTGGCTTTTCTAGAGTGTTTTAAAAATGTAAATAAAATGTGGATGCTTACTTTATTATATGATTGTGCCTCATATTACTCCTGATAGAACATAAATTAAGGGAAAGGAAATCTGCTTCATATTTTGAAGTTAGACATCAAAAATATGCTTCCAATCACTTTGAAAATGTCCACAATCTGAAATCGCTCTTTTCTAAGCAATATTCAAAATTAAAATACTATTTTTAATTTATTGTTTAATTTTTGTTCTTGCAGTCGTTTTTGCTTTCTTAAATGTTAAGTATTTAGTTGCCTTAAAGTTGGATAGTCCTTGAGGTCTAGCCTGGGATCCCATCCACATTTTATTTCTGTGGAAAATGCATTCTGAGTTTCAAATGACTGAGGGAGGAGTATGCTTTTCCAACATAATCTTCTTCCTATATGCAGAAAAGCAGAAACAGCAAAATAAAGCCTTCACTTTAAAATGCAACTCCATGACACCTGAACATTTAGCTACAGTGAGCTTCTCAGGATCCTAGTGAGACCGGACATTATATTAGGTGCAGTCCTATGAAATGTAATTTTGTACATTAAAAACAGTTGAGGAGTGACTGGGTGGCTCAGTCAGGTCATGACCTCATGGTTCATGAGATCAAGCCCCAAGTTCGGCTCTGCACTGGCAGAGTTAGGATTCTTTCTCTCCCCCTCTCCCTACCCCTCCCCTGCTTGTGCTCTCTCTCACTCAAACTAAATAAATAAACATTAAAAAAAAAAAAAAAAAAAGACGGGGGCACCTGGGTGGCTCATTTAGTTAAGCATCTGACTTGAGCTCAGGTCATGATCTCACAGTTGGTGAGTTTGAGTCCTGCGTCAGGTGAGCTCATGCCCTGCTTAGGGTGAGCCACTTTGGGTGAGCCCCCTCTTCTCTCTCTCCCTCTCTCTCTTTCTCCCACTCCCTCCCTCTCCCTCTCTCCCTCCCTCTCCCTCTCTCCCTCCCTCTCCCTCTCTCCCTCCCTCTCCCTCTCTCCCTCCCTCTCCCTCTCTCTCTCCCTCTCTCTCCCTCCCTCTCCCTCTCTCCCTCCCTCTCCCTCCCTCTCCCTCCCTCTCCCTCCCTCTCCCTCCCTCTCCCTCCCTCTCCGTCTCTCTCCCTCCCTCTCCCTCCCTCCCTCTCCCTCCCTCTCCCTCCCTCTCCCTCCCTCCCTCTCCCTCCCTCTCCCTCCCCCTCCCTCCCTCTCCCTCTCCCTCCCCCTCCCTCCCCCTCCCTCCCTCTCCCTCTCCCTCCCTCCCTCTCCCTCTCCCTCCCTCCCTCTCCCTCTCCCTCTCCCTCTCCCTCTCCCTCTCCCTCTCCCTCTCCCTCTCCCTCTCCCTCCCTCCCTCTCCCTCCCTCTCTCTCTCTCTCCTCTTCTCTCCCTCTCTCTCCTCTTCTCTCCATCCCTCCTTCTCCCTCTTTCCCTCCCTGTTTATCTCTGCCCTCATGGGATTCTCTCTCTCCCCCCAGTCCTTGCTCACTTGCGCCCTCTCTCAAATAAATTAAATTAATTAATATATTTAAAAAACAGTTGAATGTTGGCAGTTTCACACAGTTCAATCTGGAAAGTCCAAAGACACATAGATACAAAGGCTTCAGAATTGATGGGTTCCTTAAGAAGATAAGGCCAGCAACATTAATTCTACAAACTTCCAATTCAGTGTAGGACAGAGTGACATTGATGAGGATAATGGGTACCTTTATCTTTCTGATTCCATCCCCAACAAGTTCTAGGAAAGACTCCCAATAAGAAGCATATCTCAGTGAAAGATTTACATTTTCCAGTGACTATAGCATGCTTTCCTTTAAGCAGTTTTCTTGTGTTCTAGAATAAGTGTGTGATTCCAGATAAACTAGTAAACGTTACAGAAATAGAGCTTGGCTGGTATGCGGTGTTCTTCCATCTGTGTAGTTGTTAGGCAGTATTTATTCATGATACAAAGTCTGAGTGAATCGATTCTTCAGAGTAGCGGTCTCTGGGAATACAGTTTTTGAAACTTAGACTTGGACCCCTAGCATTCCCAGCATAGATCTTCAGGCGAGTGATCTGAATGCTCTGTTTTTGTTTTTGTGTTTTAACCCTCATGTTGCATACTTCTGTGACAGGTTTGATCTGAAGTTACTAAGGCTGCCTCCTTGTCTCCACCAGGTTTTTACCTCTCGGTCGTGTATTTTTGCCCCTTCTGCTTCCCGTCTGTTCTTTTCTGCTTCTCTTCTTGATGAATTGGTAAGATTAAGTATTGATGCCCTATGCAATATTTGCATGTCCTTCTTCAACCAGGAATATTATGCCACTTCATGAGCCAGTAATTACGGTGTATCTTCATGTTCTCCCGCACACACTCAAGCAGAGAGTCCGTGATAGTTAAAAATGAGATTTTCCAGGGGTATCCAGTTATTAGAAGACAGACGGTAGTGCCTAGTTCTTAATGAAAAGCTTTTCTTTAAAAATCAGGCACAAGCATTTACAGATGTAGAAATTGAGATTACCAAAAGGTAAGCCAGGTTTGCGGGGCACTCTCTCAACTTCCCAGAAGATCCCTGTCATTTTCTCTTGACGTTGACGTGAGAGGAGCAGGTGCTGCTGTGTTCTGGGTGCTTCTCAGAGATGTGTTGCATTTGGGGTACTTGAGGAACTGGTGCTGGGTGGCAGGCACTGTTTCTGTTTTCACCGGGGAGGAAAATCAATGATTTTGAGAGAGTTGACAGTTGCACGATTATCACTCTCTGGGATTAACATTGTTTAGGAAGATGTGGAAGGCCACAGTCGTTGGTATGTAAGAAACACGGCACTTTGAAGGTTTCTCTGATCGCTGTGATCTGCTGGAGAAAGGTGGTGATTTTTATGTCTAACGCGTGTGTTGTAAATCGGCATTTGATGATGCCACAGTCTTCTGTCCAATATGAGCAGCTGGTGCTCTCGTGTGCCTCAGTTTTTCTTTGTTAATAACTCTGGTTATGAATGTTCCTCCCCTGAAAAAATTATTGAAACTACAGTATCGTTTACTTGTATTGATGAATGTTGTGATGTATACGTTTTAAAATTATGTTAGACTGCCTTTTTCCCTCTTTATGGGGGCTTCTCTGTGTTTCCCAAATAGCAGTTATTTGTATACCATTTTTGAATTTTGCCACTGCACTATACCACTCGCACTATTATTTGCTTACTATTTCTTTTAAGTTCAGTTTAAATCCACTCACCTACCTTTTTTAAATGAAGGACAGTTTATATGCAGTAAAATTACCCACTTTAATGCTACAGTTTGAGTTTTGGCAGTTGTATACCGAGATATAACCCATCAGCATCATCAAGATACAGGACATTTGCATCTCCCTGAGAAGTTCCCTTGTGCCTCTTTACAGTGGATCCCAGATCTGTTTTTTGTTCGCATAATCTGTCCCCACTTTATTTTTCACTTAGATTTTGCTAAGCAGTGGGGTCTGTGAATTCAGTTTGAGGTCTTATTTTTTCCCCTAATTCACATGAAAATAAAGATATAATTTTGGTGTCACACTTGGTTCAACTAAAGAAAGTGTATACAAGAGCTTGTTTAAGCATGCTTGAAAGCCGAGAACATTAAAAAAAAATTTTTTTTTAAAATTTTTTTTTAACGTTTATTTATTTTTGGGACAGAGAGAGACAGAGCATGAACGGGGGAGGGGCAGAGAGAGAGAGGGAGACACAGAATCGGAAGCAGGCTCCAGGCTCCGAGCCATCACTCCAGAGCCCGACGCGGGGCTCGAACTCACAGACCGCGAGATCGTGACCTGAGCTGAAGTCGGACGCTCAACCGACTGAGCCACCCAGTCGCCCCTAAAAAAATTTTTTTTAACTCTATTTATTTATTTTGAGAGAGACATGAGTAGGGGATGGGGCAGAGAGAGAGGGAGAGAGAGAATCCCAAGCCGGCTCTGCACTGCCAGCTCAGAGCCCAGTGCGGGGCTCAAACTCACTAAACTGTGAGATCATGACCTGAACCAAAACCAAGAGTCGGAAGCTTAACCAACTGAGCCACCCAAGAACCCTGAAAGCTGAGAACATTTTAAAAGTGACTGTAGAGCAATAGTTCCCAAATTTTACGCCCTAAGATTATTATTTTTCTACTGCAGTTTCTACTTTCGAAAGGTTGTTATAAACAACTTTATAGTAAGTAATCTTTATTAACAAACGATTGTTTATCTGATTGTTTCTAATTGCCAACATCCATACAGCACGTTGCATCCTGCAGGTGGGGTGTCAAATCAGTGTCTCAGGTCATGACCAGAAGTTGTTGAAAAATGAAATCGAACAAAATGATAAATAGAAAGTATTCCAAATAAGGGTAGGATGCTACTTCATACAGTGCTATTTCATACTGAGTTGATAGAATTCTAGCCAAAAGCAAAAATAAGTGATTTTTTTTTCATTAATCCGTGCAGCCCTATTCCAGATGAATTTAGAATTTCCTACTAGCTTTTTGAAAACTCAAGAATTACTCCCCGACTTCCTTTACTGTTTTCTCTTGCATTTGACTCTTGACATTTTTCCTTTAACGTTTAAGTTGTGAGAGCTTCAATTGGTGATATTTGTGAACATTACAAGTGTGTTATTTCTTCTTCTGATAGTGACAGGATATTTTAATACTTCACACTGACTGAAAGTGATGAAAATCACCTAGTATAAAAATGGCTCTCAAAAATGCTTCTAAAATGATGAACGGTGGGTCCTGTTTTACACAATGAGCTGTTTCAGTTCCGTGACAATCACCATACAAACAATTGAGTGGTTCTTCTTAGGAGCCTTGAAATTGCATTAAGCCCTACCATGCATCTATGTTCGATATAATTGAAGCAAAAATAATGAACCCACTTCATTACACAGCAGAATCAGCCGTAGATGTAGAAATGTAATTCGTAAATGTACAGGCTACTGACTAGCAGTCTAATAGCTGTCTCTGAATCCTCAGTAATGAGTATTTAGGTTTCATGATTAGGTATGCACGCTCTGTAAATGCTTCGTTGCTCTGTTTTGGTTTGTTTTTTTAATAGTAGGACTGCTGCAAGCGTCTAAGGCTGAGCGACCCAGGGTGAGAGGAGACTGTACGAGTCCAAGCTCAGATGTCTGAGTTGGCCACCAGTCCCTTTCCTAGAAAAGCATTTTTTTTTTTTTTACATTTATATTTGAGAGACAGTGAGACAAAGTGAGAGAGAGGGAGACACAGCATCCGAAGCAGGCTCCAGGCTCTGAGCCGTCAGTACAGAGCCTGACACGGGGCTCGAACCCATAGACCGTGAGATCATGACCTGAGCTGAAGTTGGACACTCAACCGACTGAGCCACCCAGGCGTCCCTGGAAAAGCATCTTAAAACACTACATTCATATGTGCTGTTACCTGGACTGTCTCTTAAGGTCAGAAGGAAAGACAATGGAAAGGAAGCAGACTAAAGACCCCTGGCCTCAAAAGGGGGGATGATTGGAATCTCTAGGTGATTTTATTAACAGAGGGACCTTTTTCCAGTTGTTTCTGGAAACAACTTCTGGGAAAAGATTTTTAGTCAAGTCACTTGACCCAAGATCTAAATGAGGGAGAATGTATTCAGGTGTGTTTAGAGGCAGGCAAAGAAACCTGTTGTCCCAATACCTGCACTTCAGGGGCACTACTTGCAAATTATATGTTGCCTTTGATTTTACCTTATAACTCAAACAGCCATGGCCACAAACATTTGCGTGGGCTCCACTGTGTGGAGCGATGGTGTGAGCGTTTTGGTGAACGTTTTAGTGAAGGCCTGGTTTGCCCGGACTATCTCAGCTCATCATACCTATTGTCATGGCTTAATTGCTAATAGTGCTTCCTTTCACTCTTGAAAATGCCCTGGTTTGGATGCTGAGTTTTGGGTCATGTCGTTGAGACTGTGAAATCTTACCAATAGGGAGAATCTTCTGATACACTTTTTATCTAGGCGAAAACATTAATCACACAAGGATCATCTTTAAGATGCCTTAAGAGGCCTTAGCTCTAATTGTGACTTTTGAGTTCAAGGCTTTCTCCAAGTGTGAGTTGGTTTGTTTACTTATTTGATAAAATTGAGAGGTAGTATTGCCTAGTGGTTAAGAGCACTGGTTCTGGGATAGTACAGGCCCTAAAGCATATGATCTGTGCCTTTGGGTTAGTCAAGAAGTGATGCATTTAGAGTGGTAAGTTAGCATAATGCCTGGAATATAGTAAGCAGTCTGTTAACTGTTAGTAATTATTAAGGATCACAGATCTTATTGAGCCCTTTTTCTGTGCTAGACCCTGTGCTTGGGGCTAAGGAATTAAAAAAAAAAAAAAAAAAAAAAAAAGGACATTCTTCCTAGGAACTTTACACAGAATGCTATCTTTTCCCTCTCTCCAGATCCTGAAACAATCTCCATCCAGATGCCAAATAATAAATATTTTTATACAACTCAGTGTTTCTCTCATGTAGGTTTGTGTCCGTCTGATGCCTTGCTGTTGTTTATTAACATTTACCACCCAACTGCCGCGTCTGGCACTGTAATAGGTCTTGAGGGTGTGAAATGTTAGTAAGGTAATCATGGCTGCTTTCACTAGAAGCGTATGGAGGCATGGTTTTTAGTTTTAAGGAACCAGTTAACAAATACATGTTTTTCTCAGAGCATTCCTTGCCTGACAGAGCATAATATTATCCTGCATCTGGCTAATATTTTGTGTTTTGGATTATCTAGTTAACACAACAAGCACATGAGGGTTTGTGGAATTGGGGTCACATATTCACATTTAATTTACTGGAGCATTACTATGTTTTTGACCCACCCACTTCTCGCCACCTGCTCCACCCCCAACTTCACTTCCTAAAAGAGAGGAGAAGCCAGAACAATTTAAATGTAAGCCATGCCTCAAGGGAATTAAGAGCAAAAATGAACCATTGGGACCTCATCAAGGTAGAAAGCTTCTGCACTGCAAAGGAAACAATGAACAAAACTAAAAGGCAACCGACAGAATGGGAAAAGATATTTGTACGTTACATATTGGATAAAGGGCTAGTATCCAAAATCTATAAAGAGCTCACCAAACTCCACACCCGAAAAACAAATAACCCAGTGAAGAAATGGACAGAAAACATGAACAGACACTTTGCCAAAGAAGACATCTAGATGGCCAACAGACACATGAAAAGATGCTCAACATCGCTCCGCATCAGGGAACTACAAATCAAAACCACACTGAGATAACCACCTCACGCCTGTCAGAGTGGCTAAAATGAACAAATCAGGGGACTATAGATGCTGGCGAGGGTGTGGAGAAACAGGAACCCTCTTGCACTGTTGGTGGCAATGCAAACTGGTACAGCCGCTCTGGAAAACAGCATGGAGATTCCTCAAAAAATTAAAAATAGAACTACCCTACGACCCAGCAATGGCACTACTAGGAATTTTCCAAGGGATACAGGAGTGATGATGCATAGGGGCACATGCGCCCCAATGTTTATAGTAGCACTCTCAACAATAGCCAAATTATGGAAAGAGCCTAAGTGTCCCATCAACTGATGAATGGATACAGAAGATGTGGTTTATATATTCAATGGAATACTACTTGGCAATGAGAAAGAATGCAATCCTGCCATTTGCAGCAACATGGATGGAACTGGAGGGTATTATGCTGAGTGAAATAAGCCAGGTAGAGAAAGACAGATACCATATGTTTTCACTCATATGTGGATCTGGAGAAACTTAACAGAAGACCAAGGGGGAGGGGAAGGGGAAAAAAAAGTTACAGAGAGGGTACGAAACAAACCATAAGAGACTCTTAAATACTGAGAACTGAGGGATGATGGGGGTTGGGGAGAGGGGAAAGTGGGTGATGTGCATCGGGGAGGGCACCTGTTGGGATGAGCCCTGGGCGTTGTATGGAAACCAATGACAAGAAATTATATTAAAATAAATAAATAAATGCAAGCCATTCCTCTCAATGAGCATGTGCTCTGTGCAGAGAAAGACTCACACGGGAGAGCGTGAAGCTGCATTTCCCCCCACCTTTCACCGAGTAAACATCTCACTATCACATGTGACTTCTGTGTTTAAAATAACTATTGTTCATAAGTAGTGAATTCTAAACTAAGTCAACTATTTTGTCTACTCTTAACTGAAAAATGTGTTCCAATCCTATAGGAACATTAGCTGTGTTGCTCTTAGAGCCTGTATGTTGATGCCCTTTATGCTGTGGCTTCCTAAGGGGTTTCAGAGGTAACGTGACAGTCCGAGAATGAAGCTGACTGGAGACCTTTTGTCCTACAAAAGCAATCAAAATTAGTAAGAGTCTGAATCACTGCCTTCAGGAAGCTTATCATCTAATTGGAGAAAATACCTGTACTGGAAGGATCATCTCTAAAACAAGTCGCAGTAGAGGATGTAAGGAATCATAAACAGCAATTGCATGTTAGAATGGCCCCAGTTTCAAGGGTTGTGTTCCATTGTCCCCATAAATAAATACAATTGTGTTTGTCAAGCAACAGGTTCAGCTTATTTGGCCTAGAAAAAATGGGATTGATATCTTTTTTTTTTTTTTTTTTTTTAAGAAAGGATGCACAAGCAGGGGAGGAGGCAAAGGGAGGAAGAGAGAGAATCCCAAGCAGCCTCCATGCTCCGCATGGACCCTGATGTGGGGCTCAGTCCCATGACCCTGGGATTGACCTGAGCAGAAATCAAGAGTCAGACACTCAATTGACTGAGCCACCCAGGTGCCCCGTATTGACATCTCTAAAGAGAATATGAGAGAGTGAAATGGCTTTATCCATAACAGTTTCTTGGAAGTACTGAATTGTGATTTAATAGCTGGAGAGAGAAAAGGCAGAAAGGCATTTCAGACATGGCAAGTGTTAAAAGCATGAAACATCGAGGTGTGGTTGATCAAGCAAAACTGTTTGTCTTTTCCTTTGGCCAAATGATTGGGGACACACTGGAGTGTCACAGGAGGTGAGAATAATAAGGAACGTGGCTGTAGACTGAGGAGTGAAGATAAATTCTCTAGACCATTATCTGTTCCTCGTATCCCACTCATGATCATTAACTGAGAACACTGAGACCATTTTAGATGGCATTCTAACCCATCTCATGGTTACATTTAAATTGTGGAGTTGATTGTAAACACCATTTTTAGAATGATTTTTCTGTCTTGTGTAAAAATCATATTGGACATGGCTACATGCTTATTTTTGTAATCCCTTTTGGGAGTCACTGTGATGTAATAGAAAAGTAGCCAGGAAACCCGGGGTCTGGCACCACTCCACCATCTGTTAGCTCTGTGACCTTAGGCCACTCGCTTCACCTCTCTGAGTCTTAGTCCTCACTTATAAAATGGCAGACTGGACCTTTACATGTTATACTTTCTTTGCTTTCTTTTCATTAATTTTCTTCTTATTGTTATGAAACGGATCTGATCTCCTTAATGGAGGGTTGGGAGCTGAAAGCCCCACCTGCCTACCCATCCACACTTTTCCAGAGTTCTTCCCAAGAGTCCTAAGACTCAGAAGAACACAAGTGGAGAATCCCTGGACCACATCCCTAAGGTCTCTTCTAGAATGAACATTTTCTATACTTACATTGATAGACTGAGTATAATCTCTTTTTTTAAATATATTTTTTAATGTTTATTTTGAGAGACAGAGCATGAGTGGGGGAGGGGCAGAGAGAGGAGACACAGAATCCGAGGCAGGCTCCAGGCTCTGAGCTGTCAGCACAGAGCCCGACGTGGGGCTCGAACCCACAGAGTGCGAGGTCATGACCTGAGCTGAAGTCAGACGCTCAACCAACTGAGCCACCCAGGTGCCCCTGAGTAGAATTTCTTAAAAACAATTTTGAGGAGATACTGCAGTACTAACTGTAATACACACATTTACTCCATATAATATTAGGTGCAGTAGGAAATATGAAGAGAACAGAGCATAAATACACTTGGCATACACTTAAGTAAGAGGGGAACAGAAGAGAGCCTCTGTAACTGTTTATAACCCAACTCATATAGACATTCAAGACAACGAATTTGTCTGCTTTAAGATTGCTAGGGAGATTAAGAAAAAAGAAAAGAAAATGAGTTTGTGTGTTTAATTTTGTAAGATTTAAGAAATTTTTTATTTAGAGGTGCTTAGGTCGCTCGGTTGAGCGTCCAGCTTCGGCTCAGGGCACGATCTCACGGCTCGTGAGTTCAAGCCCCACATTGGACTCTGTGCTGACAGCTTGGAGCCTGGAGCCTGCTTCAGATTCTGTGTTTTCCTCTCTCTCTCTCTGCCCCTGACCTGCTCATGTTCTGTCTCTGTCTCTCTCAAAACTAAACCTTAAAAACAAGAATTGAAAAATATTTTTAAATTTATTTTTTGAATGTGAGATAGTAGGACACTTGGTAATAAATCCAAAAAGAACATAAAGGGGCACCCTACTGTTGATTTTGGCTCAGGTCATGATCCCATGAACCCATGAGATGATCTCACGGGTTCGTGGGATCAAGCCCCCCATTGAGCTCTACACTGACAGTGTGGAGCCTGCTTGGGATTCTCTCTCTGCCTGCCTCTCTCTCTCTCTCTCTCTCAAAATAAATGAACAGTTAAAAAATGTTATTTCAAAAAATCAAAAGGAAATGAGCTGAAAAGACTCCTGATACGATGATGGCTGTCCTTCCAGAAGCTCCCTTCTCTGGAGGCAGTCACTATGACCAGCTGGGTAAGCTTCCAGAGTGTATGGAATCACTCCCAGATTTCTGAGAGTATTTATTTCCTGTGACTACTCTGACAAATTAGCACAAGCCGGGTGGCTTAGGACAACAGAAGTGTATTTTCCCACAGTCCTGGAGGCCAGAAGTTTGAAAGCTGTATCACTGGGCTGAAATCAAGGTGTTGGCAAGGGCTGCACTCCCTCCAGAGGTTCTTGGGGAGAGTCCTTCCCCTTCTTGAGCCAGTATGTTGCCAGCCAGCCCTGATTCCTTGGTTTGTGGCCCCATCACTCCAATTTTTGAGGCCAGCACCTCAAATCTCCCTCTGCTCTGTCTTCACACAGCCTGCGTGCTTGTGTGTGTGTGTGTGTGTGTGTGTGTGTGTGTGTGTGTGTGTGTGTGTTATGTAGTCTCCCTCTACTTCTCTCGTCTGCGTATATGTGACTGCATTTAGAGCTCACCTGGACAAATACTGGGTAATCTTACTATCTCAAGATCCTCAACTTAATCACTTCTGTAAAGACTCTGCCACATAAGGTAACATTCACAAGTCCCAGGGATTACAATGTGAATATCTTCACGGGGGGGGGGGGGGGGCATTTTTCAGCCTACTACAACAGCAAAACAAGTAGCATACTGTACAGACTTTTCTGGACCTCGCTTCTAAGTGTAAAACTGGAATAACCTAATGTTAATTCACTACCAGTCAAGTGATTGTAATCCATAGAGTGGAATATGGTGTTATTACTAGGAATGAGGTGGATATACTACTGATATGGAACCATATTCACTGTAAAGTAAAAGCAAGTTGCAGGAGTACATGTGAGTTAGGTGAGAACTTGGAAAGATACATGTCAAACTTGAGTGGCATCCCTTAGGGAGTGGACTTTTTAATGTTATGTTTGTACTTTGGAATTTATTTTTTTTAAGGTTTGTTTTATTTATTTTGGGGGGGGGTTGCAGCGCGAGAGGATCCCAAGCAGGGCTAGAACCCATGAACTGTGAGATCATGACCTGAGCCAAAATCAAGAGTCGGATGCTTCACCGACTGAGCCACCCAGGCGCCCCGTACTTTGGAATTTTTTAATCACATGTACTTTACAGTAAATCTGTGTGTTTTATATTAAACCCAGAAGAAAATGGACTTGAATTTCATTTTTCTGCATGGATTATGTTGCAGAAATAATACAGGATTATCCTGGTTTTAACCTTTTTTTGACTTCGCCAGATAGCAGACCCTACACTGGCTGAGATGGGGAAGAACTTGAAGGAGGCCATGAAGATGTTGGAGCACAGTCAGAGGTGAGCGTGGGGCGTCAGTGACCCTAGGAAACGTGCTCAGCCTGTTGTGAAGCTGGTGGCACTGGTTTCCTGCCGGTAAAAACTCCTCTCGGTTTCAGAATGTCACGCGTAGTTGAGCTTCAGCTGACTGGAAAGACGGTGTTTGTCTTGGGTAGAAGGTACTTTGTAATGAAAGGATTTTGAAATTCAGGGGCAGGACTTAGCATTTTCAGTTCTGCCTCTTAAGAGTTTCATTTACTTAATATATTGATTTGAATCTATAAATACTTTTTACTGTATATTTATATCCTAGAGGGCATCGGCTAACCAAGAAATGGGTTAAAAAGTGTCATTTTTTTCATGTTCTTTTCCTGAGATTCAGCCTGTACCCCCAACTGGGGGCTAGGGTGATAGGGGTAGGAGAAGAGATGTGATAAGTGTGTTTCAAATCCTGTATCAGATACCAAGAGGTTACAGGCAGCATTGTCACCTGTTGGCCTGTTCAGATGTTAGCAATTTGGTGACATAGTTTTTTATTTCCTTTAAATTAGAAGAACAGAGGAGGAAAATGGAAAGAAGCTGGTATCAGGAGATATCCCGGGGCCACTCCAAGGCAGGTAGGTGGCAGTGAAGGTGCCTACTTTTAGTTAGGGTATGTGTTTCTTTAAACCAAGATTTTACAAACATTGTTGATTTATAATTTTAGTTGTGATAAGCACAGAGCAAATTGAGAGTCCTGTGCAGTGTAACACCAGGAAAACAGACTGCCATTGGTTGGTTGGTGAGAAATCTACCTGCTTCTTCCCCTTTCCCGTTCAGGATCTAATTTAATTTAATTTCCCATTCAGAATTAACAACCTCATGACTCAAAAGTGAACGCACAAGTTTGTAACTATAACTCGACTATCATACTTCGTTCCTCCTTGAAACCCATTATCTATTCAATAGACTGAGCTTTGTGGTGAGACATACTTTAATTTGATAAGAGTTATTATTTGTATAATAAAGTAAAATGAAAATGTCAACTTTGATCATTTGTTGGCAGAGTGATTTCTTTTTTTGGCAGCTAAAACCAATCTGTCAAGCGTGTGTGGTTTAAGCTAGCAGGGAAAATAACAGGAAAAATAAGTAGCCGTGTAACTAGGATTTTCACAGGATGTTAGCACTCAGTGTGGGCTTAAAGTCCCAGCCCGCTTCCCTCAAACAAGCTTGTTTCTTCTGTTGTTTTATAACCAGGAAACTGCACATAGGTAAACAGTACAACTCCCTTAAATTGTCCTTTGACCTGAGTATGAATATATACGAGGTTGCAAAAGGAAAGTATGGAGGAAAGACACAATGTGTCATTAGGTGTCATATCTGACACACCCAGGTACTAATATTTTGAGACAGGTGCTCCTGTTGGTTGCCTGAATGGTGCCGATTTGAAGCCCCCTAGCTGTAAGGTAGGTTCTGCAGCTGAGAGTGGGAGCCAAATCCTGTCAGTCCTTTCCACCCAGAGCTGTGGATGGGAATGAAAGTGTTCTATTAAGCCCACAGAAGGTTCCCTAGAAGAGATACTACCAGGAACATCTGTAATGCTCCAAATGGGAGGGCATTAAAGCTACAGGTCAGGAGCTTTCACACTTAATATAATAATGCCAACGTCTGAGATAGCGCTTGGCTAGGCACAGCATTAAACGTTTTTCATGCGCTGATTGCATCCTCACAGTTCCGTAATGTAGGGTCTGAGGGAGTTCAACGGCTTGCTCAAGGTCACTTGGTGGGCCCCCACTCCCCACACAGTGTCCGAGGACCAGAGCCCCTGTCACATGAGGGTCAGCACCTTGGGGAGGATTGGTTTTGGCCTTGTTTTGGCGGTGCTTTTGAAAAAGAGAACTTGGTATTAGTTCTCACTGCTTGGTCCAGTCCCATTAATGGAATGATAGTGTCTTTTCACTGGAGTTACTGCAAGTCGCCTTGCCATTGCTTTACTACTTTAGCCATTGACGTTCTTCGCATTAGCTTTCAGACAGTCACGTAATAAGCACTTAATGTCATATCTGGGAAGTAAACCTGTTTATACTGTAAGCAGATCTCAGATCTCTAGTTTCCCTGCTTGAGGAAGAGGCAATAAATGATTGCGTTACATGTTTCAGTCGGTTAGAACAGACAGGACCCCTGCCTGGAAGAAAACTAGCCATACCAGTGGCATTGGAGTATGGTTGCTGCTTTTGTGACCTTCCAGCATCTCAAAAGGACTATTTTGGTTCCTATAACATGCTTTTTAAATACTCTTCTTGGATTCGAATGAACAGGTAGACAAATATTGCCAATGTAATCCTGGTAAAATTTTCAGAACTCAGTCTCCTATTTGGATAGTAGATTTAAATAGCTGGTTATATTGAGAATTCAGTTAATATGAGGTTTGTTTTTAAAAGCTGTATCCTGTATCTCAAACACGTTCTTTCTCCTCTAGCTACTCAGTTAAAAAACAAAACAGAAAACACAACTTACCACAGCTTGTTTAAATGAAGGAAATAGAGTGGTGGGGATGTGAGCTATTTCCACCTGTCTGTCAACTCTCTTTTGATTCTGCAGTGGACAAGATATGGTGAGCATCCTCCAGCTAGTTCAGAATCTGATGCACGGAGAGGAAGAGGAGGAGTCCCAGAGCCCCCGGTAATGGACCCCAGTTGGCAGCTTCTCTCTGAAAGTATACGTGACCTTGACTTTGATAGTGACTGCATTCTGACCAGTTGCTGAAATAGCTGTGCTTCATTCACAGTCACACATGATATTAAAACAGTGTCCGTTTTCTCTCTTCTCGGCAAGACATTTAATATACGTTGGGTAGTATATTTCGTAAAAGGAAGGCATTTACGAAAACGAAATCCTGTAGCTTACATGGCATCGTTTCTCAGAGAGGGACTGGCCGAGGGACCAAAGAATAACTGCTGTGTGCGTTTCTGCTTCCGGTTGCTTCTGCTGATGTGCTGCGGCTTCTGACCGCTAACAGGTGCCACAGCTCAATCTGTTGGTGGCAGGGCCCTGTTGTCTGTGAAACCTCCGTTTATTTTTTTTCATCTAGCTTAGCTCCCTATTTAGTTTCATGTTTAATTGTTTTAAATTTAATTTTTTTGGAGTAAGTCATTCTCCGTTTTCAAATATCAGAAGCTACAAAGAGTACAGAAAGGCAGTTTTCAGTCAGCGATGTGACGACACGTATTAGCCGAATCCAGAGTTGATGTAAATTCTAAAATGACAGTGACCTTGAATGAAAAGGGGGTATTTCCTTCGTACTCTTCCTCCCCAGCTTCTTGTTCTCCTTAGAGACAGCGGCGTTGCCAGCTTCTTGTGTACTCTTCAGAGATACTCTGTGTGTACGTATACACAAGCCGAGTGTCTGCACTCCCTCCAGTACGTAAACGCCGTTTGGTGTTGTGCACCTTGCTTTCGTCATCTATGTCTCGGGGTTCACTGTATATCAGTGCACAAGGAGCACTCTCCTGGAAGAGCTGCTTCGTTTTACTTTGGATGAGTGAACGGTGTTTTATGTAACTAGTCGCCTGTTCATGTTCCCTGTTGCAAACATTGCTGCAGCCGGTGACTTTGTACGTGTGTCATTTATCATACCAGCAAGTGTTTCTGGAGATGAAAGTCCTGAAAGTGGGATTTCTGGGCCAGGTAGGCTGTGTGTCTGTAATTTGGATAGCTCCTGCCGAGTGTCCCTCCATGGAATTAGGCCAGGTTACAGTCCCACCAGCAGTCCGTGAGAATAGCTCTTTCCCCACACCTTTGCCTGCAAGGCTGTTTTGTAGACTTAAGGACCATTGCCAGTCTGCAAGGTGAGAAATGGTATTTCAGCATAATTTGAGTTTGCATTTTTCTCATGAATCAGGTTAAGTGGCTTTTTTTATATGTTTTAAAAACCATTTATATTTCCTTTGCTATGAACTATCTCCTTTGCCCAGTATCCTGTCTAATTTTTTTCGTCTTTTTCTTACTGATTTACAGTTACTTTTTATAAGGGACGGTATTCCATCCATTTTAATGATACATAAAACATACGTGGTTCCCTTGAATTTGCTGTACTGTTTTAAGTAGCTTTTGAATGCAGGGAATTGACTTTGTCTAATGATTCTTTAAAAAAATTAATTTCTGCACATTTTGTCTCAGCTCTACACACGTTCTTATAGCAGGCACTTGTTTTTTTAAAAAATGGGGGATAAAACTATTCACAGTTTGTATATGTAGTAGATATTCAATAAAATCTTCCTTAGATCATCATTACTTTTTACGCATTGAATTTTCTAAACTTATCTGGATTTCTGCCTTCTAGGCCATTAGGTGGATTTCAAGTCTGACAGATTTCTGTAGAAATGCCATATCTCTGGGTTTTGTCTTACTCCTTTATTCGTATTTTGACTAACACTTTTTAATATGATTTTGATTAACAGAATCCAGAATATTGGAGAACAAGGTCATATAGCTTTGTTGGGGCATAGTCTGGGAGCTTATATTTCAACTCTGGACAAAGAGAAGCTTAGAAAACTCACAACTAGGATACTATCAGACACTACTTTATGGCTGTGCAGGATTTTCAGGTAAGGACATATATGAGTTGGGTACAGACTGTTTCCTGGAGCTCTGCTGCCTGAGTTCATGTAGGCCTTTTCCCCTCCCTCTTGGAAGGCTTGCATTAAAAAAAAAACAAAAACAAAAAACATGTGCCTCAGTTTCCCCAGCTGTTAAATGGGGGTAACGTCAGTATCTGTTTCATGGCATGGTTAGGAGGAATAAATGAGTGAACTAGCTTATGTCAAAAGCCGAGAACATAAGCACATACATTTTGGATAATGTCAGCAGTTACTTATTTTTAGGATTCCTACTTGACACTTGTCTATAGAAGGAAGAGCAGGAAATTGGTCGCAGGTATTTTTAATCAAAGGATTAGCTTCTCCTTTAGTAGAAGGAAAATGCTGCCATAAGGAAGTTGAGTATGTGTTATGAAATTGAAATTGAACGCTTTATGCTGTGCGAAATATCACGCTTTATGCTGTGATAATGTTGGCATTATTAAGGAGTTATAGCACATAAGGATTCAGTAGAAGACACAGGACCAGTGGTATTTTGGGGTTTATGCTGTTGCTTTTTTTTTTTTCAATGTTTGTTTATTTTTGGAGGGGAGAAGGGAGAGGGGGAACGGGCAGAAAGAGGGAGACACAGGATCCAAAGTGGGGATTGAGCCTCACAAACCGTGAGATCACGACCTGAGCCGAAGTCGGGTGCTTAACCGACTGAGCCACCCAGGTGCCACTATGCTGTTGCTTTTAAGGAAAAGGAATGTTTGCCTAACACTGGAAAATTTAACTTGACAGACTCCCTTTCAGATGTTGGAAAACAGCTTGGCCAAGCAAGAGTTTAAGTTTGCCTAACTGAATCGCAAAGGAGAGATTTTCTTCTAATAAAAATCTGCCACCCGTAATTGAAATTCTCTCTCCTTACTTTTCTGGAAGATTGAGAAGAATAATTTGCCCCAGGCAGACAATAGTAAAAGCAAAAGTTAGGCTGACTAGCAGCTTTCGCCTTTTTCTTTACTTGGAATGTTTTTGGACTGAAACTGCTAAGGACCTTGCCTGCGTTATCCAGTGCTGGCCTTCTTGTAGAGTAAGCTGAAACCGTGATCTCTGGCCTTTTTGTATCTAAGGGACTCCTATTCTCTGCTGCTTTTTTTCATAGTTTCTGCTCTTTTTGGAGTATGGACAAAGGGGGATTGCCTCCATTCTTTATAACCTCCAGCTGTTGAGGTGTGGTCAGCCATCTAGGATGAGGGCTCTCCCTATCTCCTTTGGGTGCTCTAGGTGAAAATTCCTAGATTAAGAAAAGAATTACTCCCAAGACTAAAATTAGGATGTAAAACTGTCTCTTACCAGAGACAAGAACACACCAAGAGATGGCTGTCTCTTCACAGGTATGAAAATGGCTGCGCTTATTTCCACGAGGAGGAAAGAGAAGGACTGGCAAAGATCTGTAGGCTTGCTCTTCACTCTTGTTACGAAGACTTCGTAGTGGACGGCTTCAACGTGCTGTATAACAAGAAGCCTGTTATATACCTTAGTGCTGCTGCTAGGCCTGGCCTGGGCCAGTACCTTTGTAATCAGGTAATATGGGATAAGGTGGACATGTGAAAGAAATTGTGTTCCTCTCTGTTCTGGAACTTTATAAAGTGCATAGGCCCATTTCTTTAGCCGTAGTTCTTTTCAAATGAAAAGAAACAATGTGCTTGTTTTGTCAATATAAGAAAATATGTAAATAGATATTAATGAATTTTCAGAGGTGTGTACGTATATATATTGTTTAGTTGCCCAAAGGCAACCACAGTTAACATTTTTCTTCCCCAGATTTTAATCAGAGAGTGTAGATGTGTTTTTACAAGGTTATGTTTGGCTTTTTTCACTTAGTGTTATAACAGGTGCATATCCTGTTTTAACAGTTCTTCAAAGTACAGTTTATTTTTTAAAAATTTTTTTTTTTTCAACGTTTTTTTTTTTTTTTTTTTTTTTAATTTATTTTTGGGACAGAGAGAGACAGAGCGTGAACGGGGGAGGGGCAGAGAGAGAGGGAGACATAGAATCGGAAACAGGCTCCAGGCTCCGAGCCATCAGCCCAGAGCCCGACGCGGGGCTCAAACTCGCGGACCGCGAGATCGTGACCTGGCTGAAGTCGGACGCTTAACCGACTGCGCCACCCAGGCGCCCAGTACAGTTTATTTTTAATATCTTCATAATAGTCATTCAAGTCACTGTATAGTGTTTTAGCCAACTGTTTCCCTTTTGGACAGAGCATTTGCATTCTTTTGTTTTCTGTGACCATTTTCAGGAAGTGCTCTTTGCATAGTGTTAGGGACATTTTTGTGCATATAGCTTTTTCTTTATTTAGAAATTTCTATATTTAGAAAGTACTTTCTAGATTATATTCCTTAGATAGATTTTCAGAGTCTGTCTAGAATTACTAGATCAAAGAGCATTACCGTTTTTGACGCTCATGGGACGTCATTACGCTCATTGACATGCAGCCCAATTAGGGGGCTACAAAAAAAAACGTTCAGCCTCTTGGCCGAGAATGTTTTAGTTTTGTTTTTGGGTGTTTTTTGTTTTGTTCTTTTATTGAGAGAGTGAGAGAGTGAGAGAGAGAGCGAGCACAGGACAGGGTAAGCGGAGGAAGGGCAGAGAGAGAGGGTGAGAGAGAGAATTCAAAGCAGGCTCAGCGCTGTCAGCATGGAGCCCAACCAGGGCTCAAACCCACGGACCATAAGATGGTGACCTGAGCGGAAATCAAGGGTCAGACGCTTAACCAACTGAGCCGCCAGGGGCCCTGTGAGGGTTTATCTTTTGTAAGATGAAGGAGTCCTGTGGAGATCGGTGGGGGAAACTCAGGGACTTCAGCTGATTTTGAGCTGTGGTCACTGGCAGCAGGAAATGACGTTCTCTTTTTGAGTGTGTACAGAATGAAGAGATCCTTACAGAAACCTGGAACAAATTACTTACTGAGTACCTACTACAGGCCAGGTTCTTCTAGACCCACAGCTGCCTTGTCCCAGCAGTCCCGTCTTCAAAAGCTGTATGGGGGGCAGGGGTGCGCCTGGCTGACTCAGTCAGAAGGGCATGCAACTGACTTTTCATCTTGAGGTTGTGAGTTCGAGCCGCATGTTGGGCATTGAGCTCACTTTACTTGTTATTTTTACTTTTTTTTAAAGTTTATTTATTTTTGAGAGAGAGAGAGAGAGACAGACAGACAGACAGAGTGCGAGTGGGGGAGGGGCAGAGAGCGAGGGAGACACAGAATCCGAAACAGGCTCCAGGCTCTGAGCTTTCAGCACAGAACCCGACGTGGGGCTCAGACTCACAAACCGTGAGATCATGGCTTGAGCCAAAGTTGGACGCTTAATCGACTGAGCCACCCAGGCACCCCATAAAGCTTACTTTTTAAAAAAATGTATATTTTTCATACCTAAAAAAATATATATGAATACTTAGAAAATGTTTAGAACGTTTTATACTAACAGTAGCTAATTGTTGGCTTATGGGGTGGGAGGGCATTTTCACTTTTAATTTCTTTTTTTTTAATGTGTGTTTTACTCGGGTTTCCTTTCCTCATAATTTAAAAGAAGAATTTTTAGGGGCGCCTGGGTGGCGCAGTCGGTTAAGCGTCCGACTTCAGCCAGGTCACGATCTCGCGGTCCGTGAGTTCGAGCCCCGCATCAGGCTCTGGGCTGATGGCTCAGAGCCTGGAGCCTGTTTCCGATTCTGTGTCTCCCTCTCTCTCTGCCCCTCCCCCGTTCATGCTCTGTCTCTCTCTGTCCCAAAAATAAAAAAAAATAAAAAAAAAAAAGTTGAAAAAAAAAAAAAAGAAGAATTTTTAAGGAGGGAGAAGGTGTGCATAAAGTGTTCGTTAAATGTTTGGTCTCTAAATGGTGCTACCAAGTCTTAGTTACAGAACAATATGCTGCAACTGTTTAAAAATTCCTCAAAAATTCCTCAAAATTCCTCAATTCCTCAAAATTCCTCAAAGCTGAAAATAAAGAATATAAGATGTATTTGACAGTTACTATCTCCATTCATAACACTGACTTCACTCCTTTTAAGAAGTGTACATCTGCTAATCCATATTTGTTGCTTGTTAAGAGTGGGTGGATCCATAAATAAGATACTGTTCTTTGAATGCCTTTAGCTGGTGTTATTTACCACTAATGCTCAGAGGAAGGATCCTAAATTATCTCCCAAAATGCTCAAAGCTTGGTTGTTCCTTAGTTTGGAAAAGTGATTTTATTTTTTGTTATATTCTAGAATATAACAAAGATAGTTACCCATTTAGCTGACTCAGAGAATTTTACATTGTCTGTGTCTTCTTATAAGAACCTCAGCTGCTAGAAATTTTAGCTTGACTTTCTAGATATACTTTAACACATATTTATAATATTAGGAATTCCTAACAAGCGAGATTGTTTAAAAAGAGTAATTGTGACTTGTCTTGGTGCCACAGTCTTTAGGGGACATAAGTGGATGGTGACAAGGATCTTGATTACAGAATTGTGTGTTTCTTCTGGCAGCTCGGCTTGCCCTTCCCCTGCCTGTGCCGCGTGCCCTGTAACACTATGTTTGGATCCCAGCACCAGATGGTGAGTTCTCTCTTCGGTTTGTAAGATAATACAGAATTGTGTTTTGAAACGGTGTCTTCCTTTCAACTGAGGTTCTGTTTGCTGACCTCCACATAATTATTAGTTTATTTGTTTATTGCTTGTATCTTCCCATTGCTTAATCCACGCTTCTGGGTTTGAAAGTCCGCGAGGGCTGGGTGGCATATAGGTCAGGAGCCCCTGCCTCCTCAGGAATCTTGTCATTACTGTATCACCTGATTTAAGTAGAAACATGGGAGTCCAGATGAGCGCCATACATTTCTTCTAAAGTTCATCCTTTCAAAGGTTGTCACTGTTGCCTGGATTTGTGAATGGGCAGATTTAGAAAATGAGGTTCTTTATTGTAATGTGGGATTGGAATTGGATTCTGCGTATTTTTAGGCCTTCCCATACTGAAGACAGAAGCAAAAAGGATAGGTTTTAGGGTCCTGTGTTTCTTTTTCCAAGGTGCCTTGATTATCTGGTTCAGATACATCAGTGAGTAATATCAAAGATAGATTTTTGGGTACATATGGGGACTTGAGAGAACATTTTCTTTAAACCTTAGTGTTTAAAACTAGAGAAACATTCATCCTGTATGTATACAGTTTTTGACTTTAATCTCATTTAACTGTTTTTTGTAGTTAGTCTTCAAGGGAAACTATTTGATTTTCATCTCCCTGATTAGATAAAATGGAAAAATGGTCAAGAATAAGAATTTTATTTGTGTGGTTATTTTGAGAGTCCTTTGTTGAAAGTTGTAAGTTCTTATTGTACAGCTGTATGCCCGTTGCTTCATGTTACTTTGATTTGCCTTTCAATCTAGGATGTTGCCTTCTTGGAGAAACTGATTAAAGAGGATGTAGAACGAGGAAAACTGCCCCTTTTGCTTGTAGCGAATGCCGGTAGGTATCGTGAACGGAATCTCCCATTTGGATGTATAAGAGAGAGACAGGGTACTTAGCCTAAAAAACAAAAAACAAACAAACAAAAAAAACCTGAGTTTTGAGAAATGTTTGTCTGCCTCGTGTTTAAGGTAGTTTGTGTCAGCATCGTGGTGAGAATTAGAACACGGCACTCGGCTCCTCGCATCCCCTTCAGTTGTTGGTTTGTTGGGGATTTACTCTGTTGGTGTGTATGCTTTTTCATTTAGGTTGTAAGTACTTCTCATGCACGTGCTTCCTTTCTGAATCGCATCTTCAAATGTCACGCTTGAAGGTCCACCTCGCATGCAGCAGTTCGGCTCCCACTTTCTGCTCAGCTTCCCATTATCGAATTCAGCATTGTACTTGAAGTTTGAGACAGTGCATCAGGCAAGAAAAATCATTGTGACAACACCTATTAGAAAGAATAAACTGGGGGCGCCTGGGTGGTGCAGTCGGTTAAGCGTCCGACTTCAGCCAGGTCACGATCTCGCGGTCCGTGAGTTCGAGCCCCGCGTCAGGCTCTGGGCTGATGGCTCGGAGCCTGGAGCCTGTTTCTGATTCTGTGTCTCCCTCTCTCTCTGCCCCTCCCCCGTTCATGCTCTGTCTCTGTCTGTCCCAAAAATAAATTAAAAAACGTTGAAAAAAAAAAAAAAGAAAGAATAAACTGTTTTTACTTGCAGACGGCATGATTATATAGATAGAAAGTCCTAAGGAAACTAAAGAAAGGCCTTTGGCACTAATAAGCAAATTGATCTGGAGTGCAGGATTTCTGTGTACCAGCAATGTACAATTGAAATTGAATTAAAAATGCCAGTCACAGGGGCGCCTGGGTGGCTCAGTCGGTTGGGCGTCCGACTTCGGCTCAGGTCATGATCTCGAGGTCTGTGAGTTCAAGCCCCGCATCGGGTTCTGTGCTGACAGCTCAGAGCCTGGAGCCTGTTTCAGATTCTGTGTCTCCCTGTCTCTCAGACCCTCTCCCGTTCATGCTCTGTCTCTCTCTGTCTCAAAAATAAATAAACGTTAAAAAAAAAAATTAAAAAAAAAAAAAGCCAGTTATAATAGCATCAAAAAAGTGAAAACTTTATGGTTAAATTTAACAAAGTATATGCCAGGGGCACCTGGGTGGCTCAGTAGGTTAGGTGTCCGACTTGGGCTCAGTCACTTGGGGTGGTTCGTGAGTTCGAGCCCCACGTCGGGTTCTGTGCTGACAGCTCAGAGCCTGGAGCCTGCTGCGGATTTTGTGTCTCCTCTGTCTCTGCCCCTCCCCTGCTAGCACTCTGTTTGTGTGTGTGTGTCTCTCTCTCAAAAATAAATAAACATTAAAAAAAAAAACAACCCAAAGTATATGCAAGATCTGTACACTGAAAACTACAAAATAATGCTAAGAGAAATTCAAGAAAACCCAAATAAATGGAATGGTATGCCATATGCTTAGGTTGGAAGACTCAATATTAGAAAGTCTAATTTCTCCAATCTATAGATTCTATAGATCAATCCCTATCAAAATCTCGGCAGGCTACAATTTCTTATAGAAATTGATTAGCGGATTCTAAAATTTATGTGGAAATACAGAGGATGTGAGAATAGCCAAAATAATTTTGAAAAAATAAAATTCGAAGACGTAGGCTCTCTGATTTTTAGACTTATTATAAAGCTACAGATAACCAGGAAAGTGTGGGAATAATTGAAGAGAATAGAGTTTAGAAATAGACTCACATGGGGGCATCTGGGTGGCTCAGTCACTTGAGCATCCGACTTCAGCTCAGGTCGTCATCTCACATCATAGTTTGTGGGTTCAAGCCCTGCATCAAGCTCTATGCTGACAGCTCAGAGTCTGGATCCTGCTTCGGATTCTGTGTCTCCCCCTCTGTTTGCCCCTGCTCTGCTTGTGCTCTGTCTCTCAAAAATAAATAAACGTTAAAAAATAAAAATTAAAAAAAAAATAGACTTACGTGTATATGGTCACTTGGCTTTTTACAAAGATGCCAAGTTATTTCAAGGGAAAAAGGTGGGTCTTTTCCACCAGTGGTCTTGGAACAAGTAAATACCCATATGGAAAAAAAACAAAACAAAACTGAACCTTAACTCTTCCCTCACTGTCTATACAAAAATCAGCTCTAAATGGTTTATAGACCCAAACCCTGCAAAAGGACCACTTGCATCGGTTGTGTCTGTTGAGGCAGTTGGTTGGGATTTGGAAGCTTACTGGGTGGGGTTCTGCTAACTGGAAGTTTAAGACGGTCAGGAGAATGCACGAGTTCAGGTTTTACTCATGCTCTGTGAAGAGGGACTTCCCTACCCAACCTGTAGTGTATACATACTTAACAAGGGGTGGGTTAAAGTGTTCAGTATGTTTAAACCAACTTCAAAATGCGTGTTCTGTTTTAAAACAAAGGACTTTTCATACTAGGTTTAAAAAAAACCCACAAATTGATCTCTGTGTATAATGGACACACCTCAATTAAAATAACCCAGGGGTACCTGGGTGGCCCAGTCGATTAAGCGTCAACTTAGGCTCAGGTCAGGATCTCACGGTTTGTGAGTTTGGGCCCCATACCAGTCTCTCTGCTGTCAGCACGGAGCCTGCTTGGAATCCTGCTTGGGATCCTGTCTCCCTCTCTCTGCCCCTCCCCCGCTCTCTGACTCACGCTGTCTCAAAAATAAACATTTTTTTTTAATGGTGGTTAATTAAAAAATTAACAACCCAGTGGGGCCCCTGGATGGCTCAGTCGGTTAAGCATCTGACTTACGGCTCAGGTTGTGATCTCACGGTTCATGGGTTCGAGCCCCGCGGAAGTCTTTGTGCTGACAGCTCGGAGCCTGGAGCCTGCTTCAGATTCTGTTTCTCCCTCTCTCTGCACCTCCCCTGCTCGTGCTCGTTCACTCTCACTCTCTCATTCTTTCTCTCTCTCTCTCTCTCTCTCTTTCTGTCAAAAATAAATAAACGTTAAAAACATTTTTTTAGGGGCGCCTGGGTGGCGCAGTCGGTTAAGCGTCCGACTTCAGCCAGGTCACGATCTCGCGGTCCGTGAGTTCGAGCCCCGCGTCGGGCTCTGGGCTGATGGCTCAGAGCCTGGAGCCTGTTTCCGATTCTGTGTCTCCCTCTCTCTCTGTCCCTCCCCCGTTCATGCTCTGTCTCTCTCTGTCCCAAAAATAAAAATAAAAAACGTTGAAAAAAAAAAAAATTAAAAAAAAAAACAAACAAACATTTTTTTAAATAAAAACCATTAATAGCCTAGAAATGACAAAAAGCAAACATGGAAAAGGGTATCTTGGGCAAATGGTGACAGAATGAAAGTACTATCTATAGTGGTGTTAGTGTGAGATAAGGTAGACTCCACGCTAATTAAAATTCGTGTAATCCGCTAAGGCACAGTAATTAAGAAAGCTTATGAACATATCTGAAATGTATAAAGGAAGACTAAAGGAAAAATAGATAGGCTACAAGTATAAATTGACAAACCCACAATCTTGGTGAGAGACTTTAATATGTTTCCCCAGAAACAACATTAAGTGGATGGAAAACAAGTATATGGAGATTTTAAGTAACAAAATTAACAAGCCTGATTTTATAGATACATAAAATGGAGAATGTGCATGCTTCAGACCTTGAATGATCAACTTGTAACAGTTGGTTTTAAGCCAGCTCACATACACAATCTCAATAAAACAGATGCAGTGTTACTTCCTTCTTAGATAACGTATTTATAAGCTTTTATCCTGCCGTAAGGGCTCAAAGTATTCCTTTCAGTATCGTTTTTTGTGTGTTTTATCCTAGGAACCGCGGCAGTAGGGCACACAGATAAGATTGGGCGTTTGAAAGAACTCTGCGAGCAGTATGGCATATGGCTGCACGTCGAGGGGTGAGTGCAGGGCGAGGGTGGCTCCGTGTTGGGCCTGCACCCAGTGCTTGTGAAAGAGTGGCCGTCTGTCCAGGCTCTTTGTTGTAACGATTATCATTATCGCGAAGGGCTCTTTGGGTTGTGTAGTAAAGATAACAAAATAACCCAAAGTGGTGTCAGCGAGAAGAGATTGTATTGGCTCCCATA
The DNA here is from genome assembly GCF_028018385.1 of Neofelis nebulosa. Taxonomy (NCBI): domain Eukaryota; kingdom Metazoa; phylum Chordata; class Mammalia; order Carnivora; family Felidae; genus Neofelis; species Neofelis nebulosa. The sequence continues at coordinate 32,923,059 of NC_080799.1, forward strand.
ACAATGAGCCACCATCTCCCCCCCCTTCCCTTCCCCCTCCCCCCACCCCCACTTGGCCTCATTTTCTCCATGTTGCCTCCATCTACAGATAACATTTTCCTGTTTTGGTACAGAATAGTTGCAGTGGCTCCAGTTTGCTTTCCAGTTTGTGTTCTGAGGGTCATAAGTCCCGACAAACGCCTCCTACTGAGCCAATTGCCGTGGCCAGGGAATTGTAACTCGCCTGCGGTTCGGGTCATTCGCCCACCCCTGGAGCAGATGGTGGCGTCTCGTCCACCCGAGGCTGTGGTCTGATAGAGGAGATGGGGATGGTTCCCCAGAAGGACCTAGGGGAGGATACCCGGCAGCCACGGTGGTCCGTACTCAGCAGGCCATGCGGGCCGGGTTTTCATTTGATCTCTCTGGCAAAGAGTGATGACAGGAAACTAATAGTTACGAAAGATAGAAAACGAGACATAAGACACATAAAGTGCATTTTCAAGGTTTTGCCGAAATTTGTACACACCACATTTTCTCTTTTTGTTTTAAAAGCTGAGCACCCAGCTGAAAGACACTTAAATGTCAGATTGGAACAGCACCTCTTTTTTTTTTTTTTTTTTTTTTTTTAAAGTGTACGTAGGGAATAAGCAGCAATTAATAATTAGTGTTGTGGTTTTTTTCTTCCAGTGTGAATCTGGCAACATTGGCCCTAGGTTATGTCTCCTCGTCAGTGTTGGTATGTTATGATTTACTAAATACTGTGTTTTTAAGAAGGAATTACAATGACCTAATCCCTGATGACTTCCCATGATTTTTATGAATTGAGGGGGGTGCTGGGTTTCATGTACTCTGATGGTCTGTAACAAAACCTTGTTTTCTTCGTTAGGCTGCAACCAAGTGTGACAGCATGACATTGACTCCGGGCCCGTGGCTGGGTTTGCCGGCCGTCCCTGCAGTCACCCTTTATAAACACGACGATCCTGCCTTGGTAAGCTCACTCTCACTGGGAGGGAGTGGGGAGAGGCTAATAGTCAGCATGGAGTCTGGGAGCAAAATACGGAAAAAGTAGAAATATTCTTGATGCTATTTCTGTGACTTTTTTTATCAAAAAAACCCTGTTCTTAACACAAGTGGAACTGTACTGAATACATTTATTCTGTTCTCTCCCTTTGCCTCCGTGTGTACAAAGAACTTTTTATGACCTTTTATGACTCTGTAATATTCTGCCTTTTAAATACTACAATTTAATCTTCCTTTGTTTCCAAACTTTGTTACTAACATAGTGAGCATCATTCTGTATTTCAAATTACTTCCTTAGAATAGGCTCCCTGAAGCGCCGTTAGTATTGAGAGTAGTTAAAGCTCTTGATCCCCATTGTCTAGAAGGTTTTAATACATATTTTTCTTAAGTGGTTCTTGATAATGGATCGGTTCAGTGATTCTTACTAAAACAGTTAACGTCTTTCTAGGTCGATAACGGCCAGGTGTTTGAGGACACTCAGAACAGCCGTGGAAGGGGCTACCTCTTGGGGGCCTGAGAGCTCTGGCCCATCTGGATTCTCCTCCTGGCTTTGCCACACCTTAGCCATGAACCCTTGAAAGCCAGGTCTCGGTGCTAGGCTGGCTAGAATACTCCCCTCACAAGACTGTTAGACAAACGATGTTTAGTGTAAGCCAAGTGCCTGGCGTAGCATCTGACGCATACAAAGTGCATGGGAATATGCCAACCAGTTACGTCAACTGTGTGACTTCATCGGCTTCGGTTAATAAACCCATATTGGCTTTTTCAGACTTTGGTTGCCGGTCTTACATCAAACAAGCCAGCAGACAAGCTCCGTGCCCTGCCGCTGTGGTTGTCGTTACAGTACTTGGGGCTTGATGGGATTGTGGAGAGGATTAAGCACGCCTGCCAGCTGGTGAGTAGAAACCTGCAATTTAAATGAGTCACAGATACTCCATGGTGAAGGCAGAGACAGAAAACTGCCTCGTTGCCTTAACTCATCATCCAATACCGTGTTGTCTGGATTTCGCATCTCCTAAGCAAGCAGACCTGAAGTGCACATTTGCTGTTGGAAGTTCTGGGGGAGACTGCTGGGGTGTCCCATCGTTAGTGGCCGGATGAAATCAGATTAGATGAATGCTCGTGTCATTGTAGGATGAGGAAAGAAGTGATAGGATGAGAGCCAAGGAGCGGAGAAGGAGCAAAAGGGGTCCGGAGGGGGGTAGTTAACATGGCCCCCAGCCGGCTGTCTCTTGAAGGGGGAAGGAAATATGGCGGCCTTAGGGGTGGTGATGGATTGCCTGCGTATTTTTAATACCAGCTGTCTTGGGCTCCCAAATGGCAAGGCTCTAGAGATGGTTCTAACTCTCCTTCTGTATGAGGTGTTCTAGTTGTGAAAGTATATATATAATTATGCTACAGTTTAGAAAGCAAAAAAGAGGTCACATGTATGCAGTTTGCGAGCTGCGTCCTACCTGAGTCTGAAAGCATGGCGTCGCCTCTCTGTAAGTCCGTTCGCTTACCTGGGAGACAGGGGTGATGTGAAAGATGGTTAGGCCTTCACGAGCTTGTGCATGCGAAGCTCTTGGAGTGTTGCCTGGTCACATGCGGATGGGTTTAAGAATAAACCTTGGTCTGCAATGTGTTCTGTGGAATCGGTACTTCCTCAAGTGTCATTTTTATAGTGAGGAAAAATCCGTGTTTTTGTGTTGCTGTGGCAGCTGCCTTTTGGTTCATCATGCCAGGATGGTTCCTCCTGACGCTAGTTTCTGATGCAATAGGGACATTCTGAAGGAAGTAGTTTCATTGTCACATGAGGTAATGTTGAGGTCTGTGTCATTATGTTTCCAAAGCACATTTCTGAAAAGTTTCCTCACTGGGCCGTCGGCTCCCATGTTGAAGTTTGGATGTTCGGAAGGAGAGGCCTTTATTGCCCTGGTAACTTAGTCGCTTTGGGGAAGGTTCGGGCCCTCGGGGGAGAGCCCTTCAATTCGCTTTGGCCTCCAGAGGGCAGGGAGATAAATGAGACATTCTCTGGCAAACCCTCAAGGCCGCCGCAGCTCTGTCTGCCTGCAGGCACACGGGAGCGGTTCGCAGTCCTGCCGAGGACCTCAGTGACATCCTGTCGCTGACCCTGTAGTGGGAACTGCAAGGAAATGTAGTCCGGTGCCGGGTTCCCTGGGAGCGGAAGTCAGGCTCCTCCTCCTCCTCCGCTTCCTCCCTTCATCATCATCATCATCGTCGTCTTCATCCTCCGGGGAGGCCATGAGGACTCATTTTCTCTGTAGCCACCTCGGTGCTCTGCGCACGCACCGCCTCATTTGAACCCCGCCGGGGTGGAAAGTCCGCTGATAACACACCAATAAGTATTGTTCATGAGGGGTTTTCCAGCGTCCCACACTCAGTAAGCGTTGGAAGGATGAACCCCGAACCCCTGAAGTACACCTTCTTTTATCCCCGTGGCAGTGATGAGAGGTCTGGGGCTGGGACGCTTCTAGAACGGTGAGGACGGAAGTCCTCATGTGCATGCTGCCCTCCAGAGACCCCTTCCTGGCGCTTGCCATAACCACCCTGTCAGATAGCTGCTGCCCTCCCCGTCTTATAACTGAGGGACCTGAAGCCCAGAGAGGCTAAATGACTTGCCCAAGGTCATAGCTAGTAAGTGGCAGATGAACTTAACTCATCGTCCTACAAGTGGGGTATTGAACTCCGGTTTGGTTATTCCAGACCTCGTGTTCCAAATAGTCGTCATAATGCTGTGTTCTCTCACTTACCTTTTCTTTTCCTTCCCCAGAATCAGGTACTGTGCCTGGCACACATGTGCACTCAGTAGTTTGGGTGGGGTTTTTTGAGCTATAATTAACATATTAGTGTCAGGTATACGGCATAATGATTCAATATTTGCATATATTGGGAAATGATTGCCACAAGTACAAGTCTAGTTAACCCACATCACTATACATCATTACAGAATGTTTTATTTTAAGTAGGCTCCACACCCAGTGTGGGACTTGAAGTCACAACCCTGAGATTGAGTCTCACACTCTACCAACTGAGGCAGCCAGGTGCCCCTGGAAATTTGTATCTTTAAACCACCTTGGGGCGCCTGGGTGGCTCAGTTGGTTGAGCGTTGGACTTCAGCTCAGGTCATGATCTCACGGTTCGTGGATTCAAGTCCCACATCAGGCTCTATGCTGACAGCTCAGAGCCTGGAGCCTGCTTTGGATTCTGTGTGTCCCTCTTTCTCTGCCTCTCCCCACTTGTGCTCTTTCTCTCTCTGCCTCTCTGTCTCTCCTTGTAAAAATAAACAACATTAAAAAAAAAAAATTTAAGTCACCTTTATTATCCATTTCTCCCAGCTCCCAACCCCTGCCTCTGGCAACCACCAATCTGCTCTGTGTATTTATGAGTTGCATGTTTTGTTTTGTTTTGTTTTAGATCCCACATGTTAGTGAAATCATACCATTGTCACAGATGGCAAGATTTTATTCCTTTTTTATGGTGAATAATATTTCATTGTGTATATGTATGTTACATGCCGTATATTTTCTTTTTTTCAGCCATTGATGGACACTTAGGTTGTTTATCTTGGCACTTGTAAAAAAATGCTGTCATGATCGTGAGGGTGCAGATAACTTTTCAAATTGGTGTTTTTGCTTTCTTTGGATGAATACCCAGAAGTAGAATTGCTGAATCATAGGGTAGTTCTATTTTTTATTTTTGGGGGAGCCTCCATACTGGTTTTCCATAGTGGCTGTACCAGTTTGCATTCCTACCAACAGGGTACAAGGGTTCCCTTTTCTCCACATCCTCACCAACATTTGTTATTTCTTTTCAGCCATTCTCACAGGTGTGAGGTGATATCTCATTGTGTGATTGATTTGTGTTTCCCTGATGATGAGTGATGTTGAGCATCTTTTCATGTACCTGTTGGCCATCTGGATGTCTTCTTTTGAGAAAAGTCTGTTCATGTCTTCTGCCCATTTTTTAAATCAGATTTTGGGTTTTTTTGCTTGCGTTATATATATTTTGGATATTAATCCCCTTATCAGATAAATTGTCTGCAAATTTGTCCTCCCATTCAGTAGGCTGCCTTTTCATTTTGTTGATAGCTTTCTTTGCCGTGCAGAACCTTTTCAGTTTGATGTCCCACTGGTTTCTTTTTGCTTTTGTTGCCAGTTACTCAGTTTTTGAACGAGTGAATGGCTTATGTTGCTAATATGACAAATTCACATACGTCTCATTAGAAACCGCTTTTCTGGAAGCCCCAAATGTAACTTTCAACTGAAATCATCAGGGAATATTTTGGTTCTGGAAAAGCAAGAATTGGCACCCTAACTCAGGAGCCATCGAGTGACAGATGGCTTTATCGGCCTGAGATCTTTGTCTGTGGGCCTGCAAAAACCATCATGGAAACCATGTTTCGATATGTTGTGTCAATCTAATGGATATCATTAATCTAATGAAATTATAACCTAAGTAATTATTAAATAAATACATATAATCTAATGAAATTATAAAAATTAGAAGCTATTTTTTGTCTTTTTTGCAGAGTCAACGGTTACAAGAGAGTTTGAAGAAAGTGAACCACATCAAAATCTTGGTAGAGTATATATGATTTGATCCATTTTTGAAGTTAATAACTTAACGTCAGTGACTTGGAATGATCTCCAGATTGGGTGCATCTCAGTGGAATTGTGACAGCTCCAGTAAAACCACATTCTTCGGAACAGATTCACGCACCAATGACCTAACTCTACAGAGAGCACAAATCTAGAGATTTGTACCATATGCTGAACCCCTGTGGTGCTTTTCATATAATCGTGTGTAGTTTTGTTCTGTTAAAATTTAGAACTGCACAAAAATCTAACAAACCCTATTGACTTCCTCTGCCCAGTGATTTTAGAACATTCATACTACTGAAATGAAAAGTCATTTTGTCTCTCATAGTGTTTGGGGCAACTTTTTCTGAGACCTTCTGACACCAGAGTTTTCATTTGCACAGATTGGGGAATAAGGAAGAGATCAAGTGGCCTTGTTTTTTATTCCCCCAGTATCCTCCTAAAACATACCAGAATCTATCAGACATTGCTGCTTAAGGGCAGTTATTAGACCCAGGATGTGAGGATTTAGCAGGGCTAATAACGAAGTATCAGTTCAGGTTTGAATGTTCTCATGTTTTGCCTCGTTATATTTTAGAATTTCAGGAAATAGAGGTCAGATTCTAGTTTAAATAAGGCCACTGAGTGTTTCTTTGACAATCCTGCAAGATGCAGTTAAGTTTAAAACTAATACTTAAGTTTTTCTGGGGTTCGAGTTGATATAGTTGATTCCATTTTAGTGCACGGTTTGCTTTAAGTGCCTGAGGGGGGCGCTGCTGTGCGTTGCCTTCTGAGTAGGAGCTTGGAGCCTTTTCAGTTGACCTGAGATGACCCAGGTTCTAGCTTGGAAGAGGAGAGTGGCCCATTGGAGAAGCAGAGGGATGAATGTAAATCAGGAGACTTGGGTTCTAATTTCAGCCGTACCACTGATGCCCTATGACATTGAGTCATTTTCTTTGCTGCCTAAGCCTGTGAGCTCAGTTGTCGGCGAAGGTATGTTGGTTGGACTCCTTTGGTTGTAAACAGAGAAGCCCAAACTGTGGACTAGCATGAGCAAGGTGGCAGGAATCAAGGCGGTGCTGGGCCTGTGGACCTTGTTCCCCTCCCTCACTGAGCCCACTTGGGCTCCTCCTCACGTCCCCTCTGCCCCCCTGTCCTTCTCCAGGCGGGGAGATTGTGCCGGTGCTAGTTAATCACCAGTGGGTTTGGAGCATCTTTGGAAGGCGGTACACGGTCCGGGCATGAGCCCTGCTCCACCCTCCTTCCCGTGGATGCTCGTCTCCGTGGATACACAGTAACTGGCAAACACCGTGAGGCCCCGTGACTCCAGTAATAATTGTCATCACAGCAGCTGTTCGTGAAATGGCGCCCAGCGCACACGTTCCTTCATTTAACCCTGACAGCAGCCGCCTTCGTATTTGCTCTTCCTTCTACCTGCAAACACTGTTCCCTTCAATTCTTTTCATGCCTGCTTTCTTACCCTTGAGGTGTTCGTTCAAGTACCCCCTCTTCAGAGAGGTCTTCCCCGGCCATCGCGCCTAAAGCAGGCCTACCACCGCCCCTCACTCTGTCCCCTGGGTTTTGTTGTTTGTGGCAGTTATTACTACCTGAAGTCGTCTATTTGTTCATTGTCTGTTTTTCTTTGTCAAAGCTTTGTAGAGGCAGGGACTTTTGTCTTGTCTTTGTTTCACGGTTTTGTGTGCTGTGCCGGGTACTTGGCATAGATACTGGAGCCTAAGTCAGTCTGATCTGGGAATTGGTTGCAGCGGCTGCCGCATCTTTACTGGCAAGGAAACTAAGGCACAGAGAAGTTAAGTGACTTGCTCCTGCCACACAGCTAGGATGGGATAGAGCTGTGATTACACTCCGAGGCCCGTGTTCTTAACCGGCGGACCAGTCTGTGTCCGGTCAGTTCACAGAAGTTAGCACTTGTCCTCCTTCAGTGGCTCGTGACAAAGGGCGTATCAGATAACGTATGAGAAAGCAACATGAAAATTGTAAGGCACCGTAAAATACAGGTCAGTATTAAATGTCTTTTGTCGCCACAATATCTGTGTAGTGCTTACGTAGATACCGCGTCCTCGGGTTCTCGAGACGTCACTGTGGCAGAGCGGTGTTATTTCCGTCTCTGTGTGGCAGTGTGGTCGTGTCCTGAGCCACACGGTGGTATGTGGCACAGCCAGGACTTGACCCTGGGGCGTGTGAGATTAGCCGCGTCTGTGCACAGCGGCTCCTTCTGCAAGCTCCCCGGGGGTCTTCTTGCCCATGTAGGCGGCCGGCCCTGGGGGAGCCTCTCAGGCCCGAAGCGCCGACCCGCTTCCCCAGCTCACCAGGGCCCGGGGCCGCCTCCGGGGCGCAGGGAGGCCGCGGGGAGCCCCTGTGTCCGTGTGTCAGTGTAGGTCCTGTCCGCAGCCGCCACCGAGGCTGCTGTTTTGCTAGCTCGGCGGCACGTGGGCTGCATCCCACACTCGCACTTAAGGGGGTAATAGGGTATCTCACCCTCACCCCTGCAAGTCTCAGCCCCGTGCGGCACTTACGTCTCTGCTGTCCTTGAGGCTCTCCAGCTTCTGCTACTTTGACCGTGGCCATGGTGTGTCCGAGTGAGGACTGTGTAGATCCTGCTTGGTTGGGACTTGTGCTCATTTAACCTGAGGAGTCTTTTTTTTTTTTTTTTAAATTCTGTGCAGTTTGCGTTTTCATATATGACCTCCTTCTCCGATCTCACCAGCATAGTGAACATTGTCACGGGTCCATCTTCCTTCAGCCCCTGTCCTCCTTCCCGCCTCTGCCTCCTGTCCTGGCACCTGAGCAGCCTCTCATCTGTGTCGGCCGTGTTTTCACTTTGAGTGATACCTGCCTCCTTCCAGCGTGTTCCCTTGAGCTCTTGTTAAGTCATTGTTCCCTTTTTGGACATCCTTTTTTCTTTTTCTTTCCTTTTTTGTTTTCGTTTTTGCTTTTGTTTTTATGCTTCCTGGTCCTCATTTCTCTAAGCACGGTCGTCAGAGTATGTTTCCTTTTGGAGCACAGATTGTCCCTTGTTGCGTCTGCTGCCGGGTGTGTGCTTCACTGTTCATTATGACCTGCATGTTTTTCTCATGTGTGACGGGCGAAGGTCCGTCTGTCAGTTCCACAGCCGGGACTCCTGCACCAAATGGCACGTACGGCCCATGGCAGTGCACACCTGACGTTTCGCTCTTTGGTGCATTTTACTCCCTGTGTAGACGGAGCCTCAGGCCGCAGGAAGCCCTCTTGCTGGTCGGCAGATTGAGCTTTTCTCCCCCTCTTCTCCTTGGGGTCCTGGCGTGACGTGCGCTCACCACCATCTGCACACGGGCCCGAAGACCCTGGGTGTTAGTTACAGCGGGTTCCCCTCCCTGCTCCCCGCTCGCCAGCCCTGCTCCGCTGACGATACTCTTTGTTTTCTTTCTTGATTCACTGTTTTTGTGAGCTTAGCAGTGGTTATGTTGGGTTTTTTGGTTTTTGGGGGGTTTTTTTGGTTTTGGTATATGTAATCCCGCATTTCAGTCTGCCATGTATTCTCTGTTTATAACCATGTACAGTATTTCTCATGCACTGACATTTGAGTCCACCGAGCTCAAAGAAATAAGAAACCAAGACTGTATTAGACTATATATAGAAGTCTGGTTACTCAAATCATCCTGCTTCATTCATCCTGACTGAGGTTCGGGGAATGGGCATAGAATTTTATTGCTTTTGTTTCTATTTGCTTCTTGGATTTACTCCATTCTATTTAGATATTAAGGCTCTCCAAGTGTTAAAAGTACTAAGAGAAAAAAAAAAGCATTAATAGATTTATGTTTACATGAAAGTTAAAGGAGATGATAGATAGGTAACACAGCAATCAGCTTAATAAGGTGGCAAATTTGATACACATCTTGCTTGGCCTAAATCACATCCCTGTGTTCCGTTCAGAGGTTAACAGCGCAGACCTTGGGCCAGCTACTTCCTGGCTTTGCAAGTTAGCGTTTCCACGATGGAGACATCACACGCAGAGCCTTGGAAAATAGGGTTTATAACTAGAACTGTTGAGTAGTTAGACATCTGTCCCTGTGTGCCATATTCTGTCAAGAACATGGCTGTTCCCTTTGTATCCTGACCCCGTAGTGGAGCTGATGAGTCGCTCCACTGTTCGATGGCGTCCGTGAACTAACTTAGTGCTGGCTTGGCTTCATGCAGTGAACATTTTCGTCTGTGATGAAATCTGCTAATGAAGTTAGTCATTAATGAAGTTAATGAAGGACGCCTGTCCTTAATATAAGTACCACTTCAGTGATTTAGGAAATACTTAGACTCAGCTCTAGACTGTTTATCTTCATTACCAGTAGGACTTACATCCTGTTCTGAGAGTTTTACAAAGTGAGAAGAAAGGAGTTTTCCTCTTTTTGTTTGTGACTGTATAAAAAGTTTCAGGGGTACCTGGGTGGCTCCGTCGGTTAAGCGTCCGACTTCGGTTCAGGCCATGATCTCACAGTTTGTGGGTTTGAGCCCCGCATGGGGCTCTTGTGCTGACAGCTCGGAGCCTGGAGCCTGCTTCGGATTCTGTGTCTCCCTCTGTCTCTGCCCCTCCCCTGCTCATACTCTGTCTCAAAAATAAATAAGCATTTAAAAAAAATTTTTTTTTAAAGTTTCAGTCCTGCTTAAGTTAGCATAATTTCTGGGTTGTTGAAAGCTTCCACTCTCCCAGCACTGATTCTGGTTCTTCTTTTTCCTCTTCACTGATCTTTAATGGCAGGCCTCTGTTTATTATTATTACAGTTTGCTCCTGCCTAAATTTCAGTATACCTCTGTCAGATGTCATAATCCAGGAATGTGTTCTCAGAACCGGCTTATAATTATTTCTAGGAATTTTACTAAACCCTTGATTTCTATTTCTGTAGCAACTGAAATTAACCTTTGAATTTTACGTGTTTACTAAGAACCTATGCTATCTGTAGCCTGCTTTTCAAACTCAACTGTTTCATTTTGCAGGTGTTGGATGTAATGTTAATTGGTAACATCAGATTGTATTTTTCAGGTGGAAGATGAGCTCAGCTCTCCGGTAGTGGTGTTCAGATTTTTCCAGGAATTACCAGGCTCAGGTAGGTGACTTTAAAAAGCATAATTTTGGATTTGTGTCTAAGGGCTTTGAATTTTAAACCATTTCAAGTTACATAGATAGTCCAAAATATTTTGACTGCTAAAATCTGCAGTCATCATTTTTTCAGAAAATGTTAATGATTTTCACAAGAGTTCTGGTCCTAAGTGCCTTAATAGCATGTTAGTGATAGTTTCCTGTGATCAAACCAGTGGTTTCCAAATGCCAGTCCCTAGACCTAGTGCTAGAATGAGTGAAGAGAGACCAGGATGCGTGCACGGGTGTGCACACACACAAATAACCTCATGTTTTCACGCTCATTTGCCATAGTGTTTTTAATGTATGTTTACACTGTATTTTAAATTATTTAAAACGTAAACTATGTTAAGCATAAAAAAGAAAGAAAAGAAAATAGAGATTTGGGGGCCCTACTTCCTAGATACTTTGATTCATGAGGTTGGATCCAGGAATCTCTATTTTTACAGGGTGCCCCCAGCGCCACCAGCCTAGTCCAGGGCACCGTTACTTCTCACCCGGACAGCCGCGGTCCCCGCCCGACTGATCTGTCACTTCTGTGTACTGCACATACCCCATTCCAGACCATTCTCTCCATGCGGTCAGACTGGGCAGTACATGAGGGAATCCATTTGCGCCCTTTGGCTGCCCAGACCCTCAGTTTCTTACTATTTCTAGTGAATAAGGTCCAGGCTCAGTACCAGGCCTTGTAAGGCCTATGGAGTCCAGCCCTTGCCGTCTTCTCTGACTTCCTTTTAGGCCACCTCTTCTCTCGATCATTGTGACTTAGACTGGTCTTCTCCGAGTTTCTGGAATATTGTGCCCTTTCCTAGAGCAAGACCTTTGCACTTGCTGTTCCCTTTACCTCGAGCACATTTCCCTTCACTCTTCTTCTGGCTGGCTCCCTATCACCATTCAGGTCTCCATTAGGTGCACCTCCTTAGGCCTTCCCTATCCATGCTAAGGCACCTCCATCATACTGTATCGGAGTCCCCGCCTTCTTTCATGGCACCAACAACAATATATGGTGATTTCAGTTCTTTCTTTATGGTATTTCTTCAGTGGAATGTAAACAGCTAGATGACACTTCCTTATATCTGGCGTGCCCAGCACACCGCCTGGCAGGAGTAGGCGCCCTGGCCATTTGAAAGGAGGACAAGTCTGTTGTGAGGCCCGCTTGGGGTGCTCTCAGGTGCTCTGCCTTCCCTCGCATAGGGGTTGATAGACTAGCTGGTAACTTACAGTGTTACATTTTGATTTCCTCTGGAAGTTCCTTTAAAGAAAAACTTCGCAAATGAGACTAAGAATTCTATTTGTGAGACAGTATTCAGGTGTTACATTTTCTCCGAGAAAAAAAAAGTGTGGAAGCTTAAATCCCCTCCTGTGGGCGTCTGGGTGGCTCAGTCGGTTAAGAATCTGACTTCAGCTCAGGTCATGATCTCCCGGTTCATGAGTTCGAGCCCCACATCCGGCTCTGTACCGACAGCACGGAGCCTGGAGACTGCTTCATATTCGGTGTCTCCCTCTCTCTCTGCCACTCCCCTACTCACACTCTGTCTCTCTAAAAATAAAGCTAAAAAAACCCTTCTGTAAGATAAACATATGCAAAAATTTTTACTTATGGTAAAATGTGTACAGTTAAGTAATGCTGCACAGATTCACGTGGTTGTTCAGCAGCCCTCCGGAACTTGTACGTCTTGCAAAACTGAAACTCCACACCCCTTAAACACTCCCCTCCAGCCCCTGGCAGCCACCATCTACTTTGTGTCTCTGAGTCTGGCTACCTTGGGGTCCCCATAGAAGTGGAATCATACAGTGTGAGTCTTTGTGTAACTGGCTTATTTCACTTGATGTAACGCCCTCACGTTTCATCTGTATTGAGCACGGGACAATTTCCTTCCTTTTCAAGGATGGACAACACTACACACTGTATGTACGTACTCATTTTTTTCTATCCATTCCCTGTGACATCAGCACTTGATTTCTGTAGTATTTGAGGCTTTTCTCCCGGGTTAGTATTGGGAGCTCAGTGAAAGGGGCTTTGAGGAGCGTGTGTGGAGCTGTGTTTCCAGAAGGTGAACCCTCTTTTCTGTGTTTTGGTGTCAGATCCAGTGCCGACAGCTGTCCCGGTGCCTAACATGGCACCTTCAACGGTCGGCCGGGAGAGACATTCCTGTGATTCCCTGAACCGCTGGGTAAGAACGGGGGCCACGTGCTCTCGTCTAGATCCCAGATGGAGTGATGCGTGGACGTGTCTGGGAAGTCGGGCCCATAGGAAGGATGCTTCTGCAAAGGCACTGGGCTTCCTTCCAGGGCTTCTGATCACATCACTGCTTGGCATGCCGCGCGAATTCCGGCAGGGCCTTGCAGAATCACTGCCTCGGTGACCATCTCCTTGCTGCTACGTAGTAAGGCCGCAGACTACCCACACGACGGGGACCGCGGCTGTGGTGGGCGCCTGGAGCGATGTCAGGAGGCCCGAGAGCCAGAGCCCCCTGACCACCGGGCACCTGACAGTGTGGACCGAACGCACTGTGCTGTGGCTGCCTCGGGACACTGAAATTGTGCCTCCGGGGTTTTTGTGTCAGGGCGTCCACCACAGCTGTGTCGGTCCTAGCATAACGGGCTCCTGCCCCGCCTCGGGCTTCATGAGGAAGTTAGGATACGTTTGTGCAGTGATATCGAAACAGCCGGAATAAACCGTGTAGCTGGACATATACGGCAGAAAGGAAATGGTCATCACAGATTATAGGAAAAAATGCAGGTTACCACACAGCATGTCGAACGAAACATTTCGCGGCGACGGAAAATATAGAGACAGAACAGGATGGGTATATTACGTGTAAACAGTGGGTATTCTCACTGATGCGTTGTGGGTCATTTTTATCTTATTCTTTGGGTTTACCCATATTTCCTAGATTTGCCTACAATGAACTTGTATTTTTTAGTAATTAAAAACATAAAACTTAGTCTCTTTAAAAAAGAAGTTTCCGTAAGTAAGAGAATGAGAAGATTCAGGGAACCTCGCCCCGGGGAGTCTCTTGGGTCTGCGGCTGAGCGCATGAGGGCCTGTGGGGGGAGCTGGGAGTCCTCCGTGCGGGACCTCGTCACTCTGCCCGTGTCCCCGCAGCTGGGAGAGCAGCTGAAGCAGCTGGTGCCTGCGAGCGGCCTCACCGTCATGGACCTGGAAGTGGAGGGTGTGTGCATTCGGTTCAGCCCCTTGACGACAGCAGCAGGTAACCAGCCATTCTCCACGGGTTGTCCTCCCTTGTTCCGGGAGCAACACTGACGTGTCCGTTCAGGTCCACGCTGTGGCCTGGTTTCCTTTCCCTTGTGATACTCTTTTTCTTTGAAGAGGCTTTTTCTTTGCCTTTGGGCTAAATTTGGGTAGACGAGCTTTCCAGCAGAACTTCCCAGAAGTAGACTTGTAAAGTCACTGGAGGGAGTTCCTATGTTTTGGCGTCCTGTGGCCCTTCGTCTTCCCTTCCGTGGTTCTCCAGCCACACCTCACGTGAGACTCACCCGTGGAGCTTCGCCAGCTGCCAGCGGCCGGGCCCCACCCCGGGGATTCTGGTCCATGGGGCATGGAGCCCACGCGTTTCTATTTTTTAAAGCTCCCCTGGTGATTAGGGTGGACCAGAGAAGGTTGAGGGCCTCCACATTTAGGTGTTTGGGAAAGCGGTATAGCGGCAGGTGCGTGGGCTTGTGCAACAGAAAGTCTTGGGCGCATATACTTCTGTCGCCGCTTCACATGTGTGGGATCTTGAGCGAGCTTCTCCTCCAGGGCTGTTCCCGCGGCCTCACTGTAGCCGTGTGAAGATTGAAACCACATCACATGTGTGAAATGTCTTAGGGGGACTCGTGTTGGCCATAGTGGAGTAGGTCTTAAAAATCAGATTAAAAATCTGATTGTCTTTTTTTCCAAGATGAAGATTTTCAAAAAATGTTTGCTGTTTTTTCATGGAATGTTTTCAACATTTTTGGAAAGATATTTACTCAAAGACCTCAGTATAGGGAAATGTGGGTAACTGTCCTGCCAAGAAAAGCCCATCATGAAGATGGCCGGTGGCATCCAGATCTCAAAGTTGGAGAGTAGCTGGGTGACGTGGGGCTATAGTTAGGACTGGTAGGAGAGTAGGACGGAGAGGTTGGGGAGTAGGAGGGGCTCTGGGGTGTGTAGCCCCCGGGGGAGCGAGGCTCGTAGGCAGGAGATGTGGGTGAGTGGCCTGGAGACGTGGCACCACCTGGCAAAGGGGACATAGGGGCTCGAGGGGTCCTGGGAGCCCGGCGAGGGGGACCACGCCGGGGAGTAGCCCGGGCTGAAGCCACTGGCATCTGAAGCAGCACCAGGGGAGAAGCCAGCCGCCCCTGGGGTCATCCCACTTCCAACACTGGGAGACCAGGCGCTGTAGGCCAGAGTGGCACCCTGGTTCCAGGGAGTCACGGCCGGAGAAATCCCTCCCGTGGGACTGGGCGCTGAGCCGAAGAACATGCCAGTGGGTCTGGCGGCCCCCAGGCCGGGCATCACGTACTGAGGCTTAGTGCAGTCACTTGCCACATTCGAGTCGCAAGCGAGGGGCAGCGAGGTGGGCTCCCTGCAGCCCCAGGGGCTCTCGGGCTGTCCTTGGTGCTGTTGTCATCACCCCGCCCTCCTGCTACCCCACACACACACCTGCCAGAATCCCTCTCTCCCCGGGATGCTACCGTGCGTGCCTCTTCGTAGCCTGCGCGAGGAGCCTTGTACGTAGACTCCGGCAGAGTCCTGGGCCGAGACTGAGTTTGCGTCACACGGAGGGGCTGGTCTTATCTTCGGTGCGAGACAGAACGGCATCTGTGCCTGGATGCCACATGCCTCAGTCGTTAACACCGATGTTCCCTATGGGCTTAGCGGCTTTTAGGTTACACCTCTGTTCCAGCTCACGGGAGGCCCCGCGGCCGCTGACCTTTCTGACGGCGGAAGTGGGAGCCCTTCCTCCCCGCTCTTCGCTAACGCCCGGGGTCGTTCTCAGTTTTAGGAACTCGGGGAGAGGACGTGGATCAGCTGGTAGCCTGCATCCAGAGCAAGCTGCCGGTCCTGACCTGCACGCTGCAGCTGCGGGAGGAGTTCAAGCAGGAGGTGACAGGGACCGCGGGCCTCTTATACGTCGACGACCCCAACTGGCCCGGAATAGGGGTTGTCAGGTACGGGTTCGGCCTCCTGGCGGCGGTTGACTCTTCTTAGCCGTGTCAAGACTGTTGGCGGGTCATTTTGTGGACCAGCTTGGAAATCGGAGGTGAATGTGTGAGGTCACGGTGTCGGTGTCCCCTGGAAATGCAGCGAGATGTTTTGGACACGTAGAAAAGCCCAGCACGGTGGCGGTGTGGACACCCTCGCGCTCATGCAATAGTTGTCGCTGTACTTTCTGTGCCGGCTCGCAGGTTACTGGGGGAGACTGTACGAGTGCACAGCTGACGAACGGTTACTACTGTGGGGTACGGAGCAGCACGGCTCCCTAAGACCGAGAACCAGCTCGCCGGTGGGGCACGCCGCTCGGTCCCCTGGAGTGCTGCGTGTACCCTTAGTCCTGTGCCTGCTTTCCTCTCCTTCCAGGAGGGAAGGCCCCTAATTGCTTGGCTTTTTTTTTTTTTTTTTTTTTTTTTTTTAAGAGAGCTAGCAAGCTAGCACAAGTAGGGGAGAAGGGCAGAGAGAGAGAGAGAGAGAGAGAAAGAGAGAATGAATCTTAAGCAGACTCCATGCTCAGTGCAGAGCCCGACGTAGGGCTCAGTCCCCTGACCCTGGCGTCGTGACCGGAGCCAAAATCAAAAGAGTCAGGTGCTCAACCGACAGCCACCCAGGTGCCGTAAGACTCCGTGATTCAATTACAAACGATGAGGCTTCCAGATCTGGCCTGAGCTTCGTGGACTGGAGACTTGTACCTTCCTTGCCTTGAGATGCTCCGAGTGGCTCCTGTGCCCATTTGTCTCACTCACCTTGGAAAACTTCAGTAGCTTATACTCTACCTGCAATCCTGTGTCTGAAGAGGCATTTGATCTTTTAGACTGAAATACTGTTATTTGATATTGTTTGTAGGTATGAACATGCTAATGATGATAAGAACAGTTTGAAGTTAGATCCGGAAGGGGAAAAAATCCATGTTGGACTCCTGAAAAAGTTACATGAACTGGAATCCGACCTTACATTTAAAATGGGTAACTACTACTTTTATAAGTCCACTATGAACTTCCAAAGGCTGTTTCCTAACTGGCTTAAAGGCCGTTGGGCTCTGTCTCCTCGGAAGAAATGATAGTTGAGTTCTTTCTAGAGTGAGCTAGCTCCCTTCCCCTTCTGCAGCCTCTCGGGGCAACCACGTCCTCATTAGTATCCTTGTCCTCACCCCATAAGGGAGGTGCCTTTGTGCGCGGTCATGCCGTTGTACAGGAGAGTGGCCCCAGGCAGCCTTCTGACCGAGGACTTGGGAGCCAAGGCAGGCGGTGGTCTCTTCCCACAGGCCCAGAGTACAAAAGCATGAAGAGCTGTATTTACGTTGGGATGGCAAGTGACGACGTGGACATTTCTGAACTGGTGGAGACCATTGCGGTCACAGCTCGAGAAATCGAGGAAAACTCAAGGGTCTGTAAGACTAATCTGTGCCTCGTTCCTCTCCTGGGTCTTCTCTGGGCAGCCAGCTGGGGTCACGAAGGAGGAAGCTACCCTCAGAAATACGTGTTCGTTCCCAAAGAGTGCAGAAATGGTTCCAATGAGCCAAGCATTGTACCAGGAATCTAGAACCCCCCGAGCATTTGATGCAGTCCCTGCCCTCAGTGGGCTCGCGGCTCGGGGGAAGAGGTCCATGTAGCCACGTAGGGCGGCGAATGCCGTGGAGAAGTTAGGTGTAGCTGAGCGTTTGGGGAAGACGCAGTGGCATCTGCCTGACGAGGTGAGGGAAGACTGCAGTCGCAGCTGGACCCGGGGCTGCGTGAGGCATGTGTTTCGGATGACAGGACTTCCCGCCAGGGACAGACCTGCTTCTGCTGGCCAGCAGGCATGGAGACCTAGCTGGTGGACGTTCTGCAGACCAGACACGTGAGTCACTAGGAATCACTCAGGAGCAGAGGAGGGACGACAGCGGGATGGGTCTGAGGAGACAGGCATGTGTGGTGGCCCGTGGCTGCTAGGGAGGGGGAGAGCGGGAAGTCTGCCATGAGGCCGAGGAGCTGGCTTTATCGTTGGGTGGGCTTCCTGAAGTTTCTCCCAACCCGCTGTGTCACTTCTGATCCCATTTCCATGACTGTGACGCGTGTGTCTCTTTTCTGTGGATGTGACATTGAGATCATCGGGCAGGTGGTTTCTCCTCCTTTTCCTGGCAGATGGGGCTGGTCACCAAGGTGTCTCCTCCTTAGCAGGGCATTTTGTCCTCTTGGGTTCGCTCACCAGTTTTACTTCATACCCTGGCATCCAGAAGTGTAGAATTCCGTTTACTAACAGTTTTGAAAAGCGTCCCTGGTGCTGTGTTAATAGTTCTTCTAGGTCCCAGGCAGGAAGCTTAGACAAGTAATCCCTTTCTCGGTCCTACCACAGCTTCTGGAAAACATGACAGAGGTGGTTCGGAAAGGGATTCAGGAAGCTCAGGTTCAGCTGCAGAAGGCGAACGAGGAGCGGCTCCTGGAGGAGGTGAGGCTCGGCAGCAGACTCGCAGGGGGCATCGGGGGCGTCAGGCCGGGAGCGGGCCGGTGGGACGCTCATGAGCGGTGGTTCTGCTCTGCAGGGGGTGCTGCGGCAGATCCCTGTCGTGGGATCCGTACTCAATTGGTTTTCTCCGGTACAAGCTTCACAGAAGGGAAGAACCTTCAACTTAACGGCAGGTAGGACCACCGCCGCCCCGGGTCCCGTGGACCTTGTGAGTCGTGACCGGGTTCCTGGGATCCCCCACTCGAACCGGGAAGCCTGGTGCGCGCGCGGCCCCTGCTCCTCCGGGGCTGCGTCTGTCTCGGGAGGCCTGGTGGGTCCCGCCGCGGCAGCCGCGGCAGCACAGAAGCAGGTCCCCCCACCTCCCGCCCTGCCCCCCGTCCGCGGCAGACCCCCCTTCCTGCGGGCCGGTCGGAACGTGGCCACTCAGCTGTCGGGACTCTTCAATGCCCCCGGCGTCATGTTCAGTGCTGGGTGTCAGTACTCCCTGCCGTCCCCGTGAGTGCTTTGCCCCAGGAAGGGGCTGCTGTGGAAACGGGAGGTGACAAGATTGTAGTCCAGTCTGTAGCCCTGGACCAGCTCATTTCGAACCAGGCACCCCACAAGGAGGACTGGTTGCTGGGGTTTGGGGATGGTGACGTGCGCCTCCAGGTCCCCTTCTTCCCTGTGTTGGGGGACAGTTTTCTGCACGTGCCCCCTCCCCCCCCCCCCCCCCCCCAGGAAACCGTGAGCACACATGAGTGTGACAGAGGATCCGTGTCGCTCCGAGCGCCTGCCGTCAGCAAAGGGCCGTCTGGTCCCTGCTGCTACAGTACCGTTCCCACCGGGGCGTGGTCCCCAGGCACGCGTGGGCCACGCCGGAGCTGAGTGTGCCCAGGACACCTGGGGACGTGAGGGTGAAATGCGCCGGCAGGGCTAGGCCTCGCGAGCGCGGCCACGAGGTTGGCTTTCTCCGCTTCGCGGCGCGCTTCCGTCGGCCGGGGGCTCTGCCCTGCCCGCCTGCGAGGCCCAACGGCCAGAGCGACTTTCTCGGGGAACGAGGCTGCGGGGGTTCGGCTCTCGGGGCGGCCGGAGCCAGGGGCCTCTGCACACCGCTCTCTCCCCTTCCTCGCAGGCTCCCTGGAGTCCACGGAACACACGTACGTCTACAAGGCGCAAGGCGCGGGGGTCACGCCGCCGCAGACGCCCTCGGGCACTCGCGCCAAGCAGAGACTTCCAGGTACAGCGCGTCTTCTGAGTTGATTAAGGCTGAAGAGAACCGTTGGTTCTCTTGGGAACACTTTCGTCTTGGGAGGCTTGTCCTGGTGGGTGTTACCTGTGTTCCTGCGTTTTCTTGGTGCTTTGACCCCATGTCCTGTTCCTCCTCACTGAGGACCAGCCGTCCCTGTAACCATTTCAGTAGCCTGGGGCTTCAGCCTGGGAGAACTTTCTCCGTGGCAGCCCAAGGGGGAAGTTCGGGTCTTGAGAACTGGCATCGTGTTTAACCTGGTGTTTACTCGCCTGAACTTCTCCTGACCGTGACCTTGGGAGCCTTGTCGGTGTCCTGTCGGTTCTCATTTCTCACCTCATCACTTTGGAGCCTCAGAGCTGGGGGGCGCGGGGTGTCTCCGGAAGCAGTTTCGATTAAATAAAGCAACCACTTGTTGGACGGAGGGCTTTCAGCACTGTCCGTGGATCTTTCTCTAGGCCAGAAGCCTTTTAAGAGGTCTCTGAGAGGTTCCGATGCTCTGAGCGAGACCAGCTCAGTCAGTCACGTTGAAGACTTAGAAAAGCTGGAGCATCTGTCCGGGGTGCCGGAGCCAGATGGCCTGGAGCCTAGCGGCCCCGAGCCGCACCCCGGGGCTCCCCCTCCGCAGGAGGCCGAGCGGACGGGGGCCTTCCAGAACGGGGCCCAGCGCCCGGAAGATGACCGTCCACAGGTAGAAGAACCGGAGAGCTTAAGATAAAATCCAGTGTTTGCTTTGAGACTGTGCCGGGTATTGTTTCAGGGAAGATGAAGCTGTACTGAAAATGTGAGCCGTGCCACAGCTAATGCAAGAGAAATGACTGTTGTTTGTCCTTCGCTGGGATTTTTGCACAAATCTGTGCCTGAAAGCCAGGCTTTTTAGACGGGCAGTTGATTGGTCTCATTTGATGGGTCTGTAGCATGACAGCTGGGGTTCCTGCCCACGTCCTTGTAGGTGATCCCATTTCTCCCCCACGTTCCCATAAACACTCATTGTTCACGAAGAACACTTAGAATTTCAAGTGCCCGCCACTTGAAACGCTCGCGCTTATTTTTCTAAAACCTAAGCGTAAGCCGTGACGAGGTTACATACAACTTTTCGTTAAGTCAGCTCTAGAACCTTCCGGGTCCTCTGTTGTGCTGCTGCACCGGAGAGGCAGCGCAGTCTCCGCCACCTGTTTGGGTCAGCGTTCAGTGTGGGCAGGCTGCGGGGGTACGGCGGGCTCGGGTTCGGCGCGATGCCGACCTGAGCCCGAGCCGCCCCCGCCGCCGCTTCCGAGGTGTAGAAAGGAGCGTGCGCTCTGTCTGGGGCAGGGCCGTGGGCAAGCGACTTCCCTCTGCCCCGAGTCCATTCCTCCCTTTATATACTATTTGTAGACAAATTAAAGGATTATCTATTAAGAGTAACTGTAAAACTCTTGGCCATATATGTGTATATTTTTAAATACTCGTAAAGCTTTTAAATTGGCACACAGATACACACTGTGCTCGTTTCTATGTTTAATATCTGAAAAGCCGACAGACGCGAGTCTTGACCTGATACTAACTCTGCTGTGGAGCACCCAGTTACGTTTCACCCCTAGAATAAGTATACCTTTGACCTGTTTTACATGGGAGTGTGTGTGGCTTCTCCCCACGAGCAGCTCACCCCTTTGGGCCCAACTCAGAGACAACCTGGGCCCTCGGTCTGGTGAAGCCAGACCACTGCTGAGATACTGGAACTGAGCGCTTAATTACTGCCTCTTTCTACTTTTCCAGAAGTCCTACACCTCTTCGTTTTCATAGGTAAAGGTCCCTGAGCCTTTAGTCCAGCAAAGTCAAGCTTTGGGATGCCTCAAGACGGTGGGGGTTCACACTGGGCTGGGGACTGTCGTGTTGGAAGCCTTAGGTACACCACATTAAGCCTATAATTAGACACCGATTTGATGTGATTTCTGACTTTTGGCACTTGTCAAAATGCAACTTTTTTTTCGGTGCAGATGATTAAAAGTCTTCCCTGTTTATTTGGTGCAATGAAGTATAGCAGATAAAATGGGGAAAGGGGACATTATCACCTTTAACAAGATTAATTTTTCAATGTTTTTATATATATTTGGAATTGCTAAATTGGTTTTGCTGAAACAGAATTTCACCCTTAAGATACTATTTGAATGTTGGTTTCAATAAAGGTTCTTGAAATTGTTAACCTGTGGGTTCAGTTCCTGAATGGTCATTAGGCAGAGCTATTCCCCCAAGGATAGCAACTTCAGAGAAATAAAGGCCTCGGAAAGTCTGACCTGCAGACATCACGGTGTGGCCATTTTAACGACCTCACACCTAGAACAGACTTTGCAATGGCTTCGTGTAACTCTCACATTGAGTCGAGTCTCAGATTATTTTCTGTTGCAGACCAGTCTGATGAGATTCTGGTTTTCCTTCTGGGCTTTTCATCTCCTTCACCTGGAAGTGGAGTAGCAGTTGGAATTCATGCTACTGAAATATTTGGGGGCCAGAAAACCCCTCTGTGAGATGGGTATGTTCTCACAGAATTCTGCTGCATTTGAAATACCATTTTTCAAAGAAGCTTATGTATAATGTTCCCTTGATTCCCTAATTTAGCAGGAAGAGAACTACTTACCCCAAGTCTGAAACAGCGGCTTGCAGGATCACGCGGCAGGCGGCTCCTCCTGGGCCCTCGGTGCCGAAAGGCAAGGCCGGGCGTCCCCTTTGGCAAAGCAGAAAGCACACCTCGACAAATGCCTTCGCGAAAATAAGATTTTATTTTCAAAGTCATTTGAAGGACAGTAAGGAAGGAGACCTAAGATTCAGCGGATGCGGATTCTGGTTCGTATTCTTTCCAGGCCCCACGGTCCCCATGGTGGTGTCTCTCAGGCCAAAAGTTGCTCTTTGGTGATGCCCGTGTTTAGCTTCCTGGAGAAGGGATCTTTTCCCATAAACCATCTTCATTTTTTTTGTAGAGGAGAGCCTTGTTTCCGGGAAACAGTGCGTTGGTTGGAGATGGGTGTTTTTTTAAGAACATCAAGGTAGATCTAATATGTTCGACAAAGTGGGGTGGCTCAGCCAGAGGTGAAGTGGAGAGGTTCTGGAAAAACAAGATTCTGGGTCTGAGAGAGGAATAAGCTGGCTCTGTTACCCTCTTGACAAAGCTGTTGAAGTGTCTCCGGGTTCTTAAACAGTCCGGATGGTCTCAGGTCACCACGTACACAGAAGTCGTAAAGTTACGGAAGACGGGAGGTGTACGGCGTTAACGAGGAAAAAGCAGTCGGCTGTGTCCTCCTTCGACCCATGCAAATGCCCGGCCAGGACCTTACTTATTCTCGGCTGATCTAGAGGTTAAATGGGGTCTGCCGAAGGCATCCTAAAAGTAAATCCCACCCACCCAAGGAAAGGCTGCTGTGCTCTCGCCTAAACCCGTCTTCTTCTTCTAGATGAAGAAACCAGGGTGCGGAGATTTAAGACGGCCCCAGCCTGTAAGTTCTCACCTCTAGTATTTGCTTATCATCTTGCTGCAGCCAGAAATCCACATGTGGAAATGGCATCCAGGAGTACGGTCCTATACGGAGTTGTTCTGTCTTTGCGTCGTAAATACTAATCATCTGAAAAAGAACATTTCGAGGACAATTCAAGGAACGTTCTCTGCTTCTCGAACCCCACCAACAGTGCAAGCTCCAGCGCAGTCCCACATTTACGTGGAGGGATGAGCTGCTTCAAATGGTCTAATAACCAAAGCCACTACTTACGGAGTCCTTCCAGTGTGTCTGCTATTGCACTTTGGGAGTAACGTACGCGCTTTTGTTTAGTCCTGACAAAAGTCCTCTGGGAAGACGGCATTTTTCTCACTTTGGTCGGAAACCTGATGCTCAGAAAGGACAGGCACTTTGCCCACAGCGACACTGCTGGTAAGCATGAGAGCTGGGACAGAAACCTAGGTGTGTGTGGCTCAAGTCCACGGTCCTCAATGCCACATAAAACACCTCCTCATTACTTATGCCCCAGCAACTAATCACCTTGCAACTTAAAAGCCCGCAGTGCCGG
The DNA here is from genome assembly GCF_028018385.1 of Neofelis nebulosa. Classification (NCBI taxonomy): domain Eukaryota; kingdom Metazoa; phylum Chordata; class Mammalia; order Carnivora; family Felidae; genus Neofelis; species Neofelis nebulosa. The sequence goes on from NC_080799.1 coordinate 32,946,674, forward strand.
CTGCCCCATCAGGAGCAAGGAAAGTGCTTATTTGCCAATCAATTCCCTGAATTCCCCAATTTGTCAATGGTAGTTTTCAGCCTAACCGGCAACCCTGGCTTTTGGTTCCTGAGACTAAAACAAGTTCTGCATATTAGCTAAATCAAGGCTATTACCCTGCTCGAGAAACAGCAAAGGCATCTGACAAAGGTTAAAGGTTTGGCAAAACATCACCGTGAACGCAAACACTCTCCAACGAAAATGTCAACGTTCCATCAGTGAGGAATCTGAATGCGCCTTCTTTTTTCACACCTCTGCCTTCAAAGCGGAGAAGTGGGGTCTAGCTTGCAACAAACACAAACGTTTCGTTCCTGACGCCTATAAAACGTGAGGCTCTGGAGCGGGACGCCCCTTTTTTCCCCTTAGCACAGAGGGTCTCACTCACTGGGCCTCCTGTCAGAGCTCGGGCGGCACGCAGCTCCTCCTCCGGGCCTCGGTCTGGGAAGGAGGCTCTGTAAATCTCTGCAGTTTTAATGTTGACCGCTGTGGGGACAAAGAGGTCCTCCGCATGGACTGAAGGCACAAGTGGAAAGTTGGCACAGCCGCACCACGTCTACGGCCACGGGTGACCGAACGTGGCCGGTCGCCCCAAGAAGGGGAAGAGGGGTGTGGCTGGACCGCCGTCGCTGAGCGGCTGCGGCTTCCCCTTTGTGCAGACGGAAAGCGCCACCTTACGGCCAAGCCTGTGTCCGCCGGCGCCCCGGGCCCGACCAAGGGGCGACCACCTCCCCCGGGAAGCACCAGCTCTTCAGGCCGGCGCGGGGCAACCCTCCCCGGCCAGCGCCGTGGCCGCGCCGGGGACAGAAGCGGGGCCTGGGGTGCTGTCCGGGTCTGGCGGTGGTGGTGGCACGTTCCCGCCGCGCACCTCTGCCAGGCTACAGGCAGCAGTACAGTGACCCCCCTGTGCACCCCGCTCGGCCATCGCAAGTCGGGTGGAAGTTTCGCCGGCTTTCCCCCTCCGGGGATCCGGGGCTGCGGCGGGAGAGCGCTCCGGCCTTTCCTCGGCCTGCTCTCTCCTTAGCAGGACCCATATTCCCCGCCGGACCCCACCAGGCTCCCCACTGTGTGAGGGGACCCCCTGCCCAGTCCCCGCCCCGGAGACTGGCTGGAGAAGGGCGAGCAGACGGCCCCGCTTCCCGGCCGCCACCTCGTCCGCCCCTGGTGGCCTTAGGGAGCGGACGTCTCTGTTTTGTGGGCAGCGGTCAGAGAAGGCAAGCTGCTTGCCGAGGGCCCCTGGTGGGGCACAGGGAGCCAGGGTCAAGCTGGCCCTGGGAGCACGGCCCGGCCTCCGGGCCTCCAAGAAACACACTACTTACCGATGCCATAGATGATTGGAAAGTGCTTTTCGTTTTCTTCCCGGTCATTTAGTTCTAACGAAACAAAGAAAAATTCTTTTTAAGAAGTGATTTTTAAGAAAAACTGAACAGTTGCTTTCGTTTTCTATAACTGAGGCCAACAGGGAGCCCACACTGCAACAGGAGGAAAAAGGACACACAAGGGACCGTGTTCCTGTTTCCCTGCCAGGTCCCACAGGAACCGTCAGGTTTCCACCAAAACGAGTGCCGCGTCCCGAGTCAGCGCCTCCCGGCTCCCTACACGCTCAGCCACCAGCCACCTGCCACGCGTGGTGGCGGGTGGCTCCTTCCCAGGAGCAGAGGAAGCGTCTGAAAATCCCAAGGAAGGGAAGAGGGGCCGCGCTGAAGGGGGTGGGGGGTCGGGATGTCATCGGAGGCCGAGCGGGATTTGGGCCTGGGGGGCGGGTGGGCCACTGGCTGCAGAGGGCGGAGGGGGCTCTCCTGTGGCTGAGGGGCTCATGCGCGAGGTGTTGCTTTAAGGGTGAGGGCACCGGCTGTTGGGGGAAGGACGGCAGAACTTACCTGTCACACACAACGTCACTAAGTGAATGTCATCTTCTTGTCTGTCAAATTCACCTACAATGAGAAGTTTCAAAGTGGACATCAGAAACCCGCTGAGCAAGTCAAGATGGGGCCGGGCCCTCTCCGTCCCGCTCCCGTTTCTGCCACAACCCGGCCCGCACTGGGAAGCCAGATTCCTGTGAACTGACGCCAGGGAACCCGGGTGACGGGCACGTCCCTAGCCTAGAGCCCAAAGGAAACTGTGACCAAAGCTGTCCCTTCGTCTCTTCCTTCTCAGGAGTTTGTGGGGACAGCGGACTCTGAAAATGTTTACCCCTTACTTAAATAACTTTTTTTTCTTTTTACCAGCCATTCTAAAAACTTGATCACTGTAAAAAAAAAAAAAAAAAAAAAAGTGGAAAACACAGGCAAGTGTAAGTACATGGGTTTTTCACAGTACAAGGACACGGGCTTCTGATGCCCACAACCCCAGCAGTTAACAGTCTGTGTTTCTTTCCTACCGTCCGTGTACCGCCGAGCCCGTGCCTCGTAGACAACCTTACGGCCTGACTCTGTGGCCACGTGTGCTTTCCCGTGCGATTCACCTCTTCCCAAGCACTTTTTAATGGCTACGTAACAATTCCTTTGCTGACGGACATTAGACTGTTTGCTAACGTAAAGAATGTTCACCCGCATTTGGGCATGAATCTCCGTGCACACTGCAGATTATTTTCTTAGAACAGATTCCCAGAAGGGGAATTACCAGGGCAAAGGAGAGGGACCTTGTTAAGACTTAGGCCACGGGGCCAAATTGCTTTGCCGACAGGTTACAGCAACATATGTTCCAGTGCTGTGTGCGTAGGCCCGCCTCGCCGTGTCGCGGTTAACACAGAACGAGGTCTTTTTTTGAATCCTCGCTAATTTAACAGGAAAAGGTGGCATCGTCGGTGTTTTACCTTCCTGCAGGTTAAAACGGACATCACTGCCCAGAGGGCTGGTCACCATCTTATTCACCGCTAGTGTTTACCGTCTTGGACCGTGTCGACTACTGTTTCCAGGAAAATCTCATCCCCCTCCCATCGGCCCGTGAATCGTAGCTCCGTCCCTCCGTCCGAGTCCAAGCCGAGCCAGTCAGGCTGCTCCCAGCAGCTGCCCCGAGAGGCTGTGCACTAAGTAGCGTTCTGATCCAAACAAAAGCGGGTGCAAGTTTTTATCAAAGTTGGGGAAACCGTGAACTTACTAAGAAGTTGATGAGTAAGTTTTTGTGACAACTGCCTGTCATCACTGAAGCCTCCCACGAGGTGCACTTCCAGCCTGGCAAAGAGACGGGACGGTGGTCAGAGGCCAGCAATCGGCCGCGGGGCGCCCTGGCTTTGCTCGGGACCTCGGTTCTCTGCCTCCACGAAGCCGCGCTCCGCAGCGGCGCTTCCTCCCGGGGCCTCTTCCGTGCCTCGCGGTGGGGAGGACGCGTCTGGGCGGCACTGGGAGAAACGGGGGAGGCTGCCAGGGCCGCCCAAGCCGCTGGGGACACGGCCGGGGGCGCTGATGGCGGACGGGAGCTGCTCCTGCACACGAGGGGCCCCGATGCGGAGCTTAAGACGCTCCCCTTGGTTAGAATAGGGCTGTGGCGCACTGTTTACCACCCGGCGTGGGGTACTTCGAGAAACCTCTTCGGCATCTCAGCCTAAGGGGAACCGGGGTGCGGGGCCGGGAAGGGGGGCCGGCGGACCGCTCACCTCACTCTTGTCCAGCAAACCCGGAGCCAGGGACTGTCGCCTCCCAATTTCAAGACGGGAACCAGGTCGGTTTCTACAGGCCATGCTTACCCCCCCACACCAGCTTTTCCAGGTTTGGGGAACCCTGCTACTCCCCCGGCGTGGCCCTTCTGGGGACTGTCACTGCACACACTAGCACAGCACAGCTCTCAAAACTCCTGTGCTTGAGCCTGTATTCCGCCCCCCCTTGTCTGCGAGCCCCCTCATCCACAGCCTGGGACAACCCGGGACCCTTCCTTCTACCGAGGGAGGAACCCGAACCGGCCAGAACTGGCGTGAGGACAAGCATCACGTGGCCCCACACAAACATGAATGGGCCAGACGAGCCGCGGTCACCACGGCTTTGCTCGACACGGGGCCACGGGTTTGCCTTCCCGGTCTTGGTGCAGACCTTCTGGAACGACCACGTGCGTTCCATGGACAGACTAAAGATCCCTCCTGCCACGTCTCAGAACCACACCAGGGGGCCCAGCGCAAAATGACACTGCTGGCCCAGCCTATGTGACACTAGTGACACCAGGAAGAAGGGCTTTATTATTATTTTTGTTAAATCTCTAGGATTCTGAGAACGTGTAGATGACCGGACTAGTCCGTTCTGTGGCCACCCCAGACTTTCTCCCCAGCGAGGGCCAGGAGGGGGCACAGGTGTGTGTGGGGGCCCCCTCTCCCCCAGCCGTGGGACCAGGTCCCCTGTGTTCCAGGGTGACAGCTGTTGGGAGGGGGCGGCCACCTGACGGGCCACCGTGGGAAAATGCACCCTCACCCGCACCCCCCTCCCCCCACCACGGTGGGTTTCTCCCTGCCTCGGGCTCCGCGGTCCTTCCCACCCTTGAACACCCTGTTTTGCTTCCTGCCGGACTCCTTGCTTCAGGGCACTTCGGGGGCAGGTGTCTGTCCACTGGCCATGGCTATGGCCCCAACACCTGTAACAAGCTCCCCCTGGGAGAAAACACCCGACAAGCAGCTGCCGGAACGAACGAATGAAGAGAAGGCATCTGGGATTCGCTGACGCGGGAGCGAGCATCCCACGGTACGGGAGCGGAAACACAAGCGGAGGTTCCAAGTCAAAGCTTCATCCACAGGCCAGCCTGCACCCGCCACCCGGTCTGCTCGCTCCACGGCCACCGGCAAGGGGCCGACACTGTGCCGGCTCGGCTCCAAACGAACGAGCCGGTCGCTGTGGCGGTGACCCTCCATGCGGTGGCCAGGGCCATCCCCTCTATGTGACAGAGCGCGGGGCCCAACACCACGGGACACGGGAACGGGGCGCTCACCTTCCACACGGAGCGTGGTCGGAGAAGGATTTGATGGAGCTCATGATCAGGGGGACCTCTGCTTTGGTGTCACTTCCGTCACAGTGGGTCAGGCAGGTGGCCCCGTTACCTGAGGCAAAGGGGGGAACGACTCCCATTACTCCGGGTGAGGGCTCCGTGCTCGAGCCAGATCTACTCCCGTCCCTTCAGACGCCTCCTCTGTCAATGCCCTGGAAGGAGACCCAGAAGGATCTGTGCCGCCCCGCCCACCCTTCTGACCCGGGTACCAGGGAGACGCCATGCAGACTGGGGTGGGGGGGGGGGGGGGGGGTGGCAGGGCCCGGCTGCGGGCGGGACACCAGGAATGTCACGTGCAGAGACGCGACGCTGCCCTTCCTCTCGCTCGCCGTACCTGTGTGCCTCAGGACCACAATGTGACAGGTGGTGGCATCGTCAGAACCCAGGATGGAGATGGAGCCTGGTTGGAAAAGAGAGAAAATGAAACATCCAGTAGCCCCAGGGGGTGATGCCCGACTCACGGCTTCCTGACCTACCATCCTGCGGGGAGGCCGCTGCAAGCTCTCTTTGCTGAACATACAGAAGGCCCTGGGGTCCCACTTGCTGAACAGACTGACCTCTGAGAAGTCTGGCTCTTTCCTGTTCGATTAAAACAAGATAAAAGAGGGACGGAAATTAGTGATGAGTGGGTACCCAGAGGGGTGGCGAGGCCCGACTGGAGGCCCGACTGCGCCTGGGCGGGAGATGCACGCTCTGCGGGGTGCCACCAGGCGGAAAGGCCAAGGGAACAGGGCGGTGGCCACGACGGGTGGGGGGAGGCGGGGCAAAGGAGACGGTGAGCTCCCCGGGCTTCGTTCCACCTGCGGGACCAGAGTGCAGGCCTTTCTCCTCAAGCGCAAGAGAACCTCCAGGGCTCTGCACCCGGGAAGGGAAGCCGACCGTCGGCCCCAGGGCCCGGCTGGCTTGGAAAGCACGGCCCTTGTGCGAGAGAGGCAGACACCGTCTCTGCCCCCGAGCTGGTCGTCCCCACGCTGGGAATCTGGACCGGGAACCTCCCTCCCCCACCAACGCACACACCCGGGTGGCTCGGAACGACAGAGGTGAGTTATGCCGAAGAGACTCACGCTATCGCACAGTCAGGAAAAATGAAGACTAGGAAAAATGGTTTTGAAATGCAAACTGACAAAAAGTATAAAAAAAAAAAAAATCTTTGAAAGTTATAAGTAAGGGCGCCTGGGTGGCTGAGTCAGGTAAGCGTCCAACTTTGACTCAGGCCATGATCTCGCGGTCCGTGAGTTCAAGCCCCGTGTCGGGCTCTGTGCTGACAGCTTGGAATCTGGAGCCTGCTTTGGATTTGGTGTCTCCCTCTCTGCCCCTCCCCCGCTCATGCTCTGTCTCTCAAAAATGAATAAACGTCACAAAAATTTAAAAGTTATAACTCTGCGGTGATGACCACAAGGCTCAAGTGTTGCCACGTGGGAGGAAGCACGAGGAGATTCACCCGCATGGCCAAGGCCACGGTCAGACAGGGCAGACTGAGTGTGTTAGCATTTGCTCTTGCTTTGTCCCGATTCCGTAAATGTGCTGTGATGGAGCCGTGACCGACGCAGACAACCAGAAAGGGCCCGTCCTGAATCAGCAAACTCATGAAAAGGCTGTGTTGGAATCAGGTGTCCAAACCTTCTCTCACTTCGTATTGGCAGAAATTCTTACGCAGGAAGCCCTGAGTCGTGGGTGCAAGCGTTGCCTCGCCGCACTGTGCCCCTGCAACTAACAGATCACTGTATGTCAGCTGTACTGTAATTCGAATTTTTTTTAAAAAGCCTTCCACACTGGGGCGCCTGGGTGGCTTAGTCGGTTAAGCGGCCGACTTCGGCTCAGGTCATGATCTCGCGGTCCGTGAGTTCGGGCCCCGCGTCGCGCTCTGTGCTGACGGCTCAGAGCCTGGAGCCTGTTTCAGATTCTGTCTCCCTCTCTCTGACCCTCCCCCGTTCATGCTCTGTCGCTCTGTCTCAAAAATAAATAAACAAACAAAAAAGTCTTCCAAAGTAAACTTCAAAAGAAAAAAAAAACTCACGTGGTCAGATTCTTCAATGAAAACAAACTTTTCAAAAATGTCAGACTGAGGGGCGCCTGGGTGGTTCTGTCAGTCGAGCGTCTGACTTCGGCTCAGGTTATGATCTCACGGTTTATGGGCTTGAGCCCCGCATCGGGTTCTGTGCTGATGGCTCAGAGCCTGGAGCCTGCTTCGGATTCTGTGTCTCCCTCGCTCTCTGCCCTGCCCCCACTGGTGCTCTCTCTCAAAACTAAAATGTTAAAAAAAAAAACAAAAATGCCAGATCGATACAAGAAATTACGTCACACGGGGTACACAGATGGGTCACTACTTCCTCCTGACTTGCAACAAGTCGACTCAAAGAACAGACTGCGACCCAAATGCGCAAATCCAGAGGAGGTAGGTGGGGTCCGGCCAGGACCCCGGCTTCACGGTCTCAACGGGCCGCTCACCACGGCTGAGCTTGGGTGCCCAGTGAGGCTGGCACTTGCTTGATCAATAAGACACAAGATATATAAAAAAGAAAGAAAAAAAAAAAGATCAGCTTGATTCGTTACCCAGAGTTTTCTTCTCTTAATAAACTCTCATTAACTGGAAGCAAGGCAGCCATTAGCACGACGGCGGCTCCTCAACAGAACAAACGAAAAGGAGTAAGTGGGAGTAAGTGAGCTGCCGTGTCAGTCGGCCAGGCTCGGCCGCAGCGGTCAGGGAGGAACTGGCCGTGACTCACGGTTCTGCAACTCGGTAAACACCTCGCCTCCCGGGTGCTCTGCATGTCACACGCTCGTCACCTCACCTTGATTCGAAATTAGACGCAGGACAGCGCGCACTTTCCGTTAGCCCCGGGACACTTACCTTGGCCTCTGTGCTTTCGGGGGCGGGGGCGGGGGGGGGGGGCTGGGCCAATGGGGGGCCACAGACGTCCACGCTGGGGCCACCACCCCAAAGGCAAAGCCGTGTGTGCGCGTGAACTGCCACTTGCGTGCTCGAGACCAAACATCCCAACCGCCCAGCTCCCCCCGCCCTCGCCCTCCCCACCCTCTTCCCCCCCTTCACCCTCTCCCCCACCCCAGTGTCCCAGACAGACAGGAGCATAAATTATCAGAAGAGATGATGCCGCAAAGCGAAAAGAACATGTTGTTTTGGTTTTCCGCTTTTAAGGAATGAAAAAAGTTCAGCCAACTTCTCCTCTGTGGAAAAACACAGAGAGCTACTCCGTCAGCTCCCATCCCTCCCCGAAATACTGGCCAGCCTTCTGGGCCTCTGATACTCTCCGGACACTAACATTCACGAAAAAAGCCTCTTGTCTGGTAGTCCCTCCCTTCCCAGCTCCTGTCCCACGGCGCTGCCCTCCTAGGCGAGGGCTCAGCAAACTTTCCTCCGAAAAGGGCCGGAGAGGAACTATTTTGGGCTCTGCTGGGGTGCGGTCTCCTGTTGCAACCACTAGGCTCTGCTGTGTAGCCTGAAAGCAGCAGGGACAACACGTAAACAAACGGATGTCGCCGTGTCCCCAAAAGACTTGATTTATGGGCGCCACGGAAATCTGAATTAACTTCACAGAACTTCACATGTCACGAAGTAATACTATTTTTTCTTAATGGTTTTCTTTAATTATTGAGAGAGACAGAGAGAGAGAGAGAGTAGGAGGGAGGGGCAGAGACAGAGAGAAGGAGAGAGAATCCCAAGCAGGCCCCACACTCAGTGCGGAGCCCGGCTCGCGGCTCGAACTCCCCAACCTTGAGATCATGACCTGACCTGACCTGAAAGCAAGAGTCAGACACTTAACCAACTGAGCCGCCCAGGCGCCCTGAAATAGTGTTTTTTTGATTTTTGTAGCCCCACCACTTAAACATGTAAAAACAATTCTTGGCTGACGGGCTGTCCACACGTGACCTCGTGACCTCTGGCGTGGGGCTGGGGCCTGAGGACCCCTAATTCCCCAGGCACTTAGGACGAACGATCACGTGCCCCTTCCCCCCCCCCCCCCCCCCCCCCCCCGCTGCTCTGTTCTGTCCGCTTTTCACATTCTCCACCTCCGGGAAAAGGGGATCGTGCCGTCTGCTCCTCAGGTCGTGTGAGGATTAACGGACGGCAGGTTTGTCGTGGGTGGCTGTCGCCAGGCCCGCCCGGGTCCCGACTCCGGGGTCCCCCGTGTCCACGCTGCCCTCCCCGGTGGCTGCCAACATCACTGCTTCAACGCACGGCTCTGTCACAGCCCCTTTCCTGCTCAAAATCCTTGGAGTCCAGCGATATCACTGGCAGGAATAATTACAGGGGTTTATAAAGATTCAGCTCCTTGACTGTTCCTAACGCAGCAGATTTATAAATATCCTCCGTGCTTAGAAGCAGGAACTAAGTTGCGGTGCATTCGTATCGCAGAATTCTACGGAACCACACTTAAGCCAACGCTGCTGGCAGAGCATCCGGTGACCGGCTGAGAGCAAAGGCTCTCGGACAGCACGGCCCAGAGGAACTTTGTGCGGTGACGGCAGCCGTCTATTTCTGCCCCGCCTCGTACAGTAGCGACGAGCCCCACGTGGCTGTGGGGCACCTGGAAGGTGGCTGGTAGGACTGAGGAAGTGATTTTTACAGTTTCTTTCACCGTCGTTACATGAAAATCGCCTTACGTGGCCGGGGCCACCGCACTGAGCACTGCAGCGTTCTAGACTCAAAGGCACCCTGCCAGGGTCCCGATGGGGACTTCGCCACTTTGGGGACGTGGGACCTTGGGCAACCGGCTTCCACCTCTCTGCGCCTCACAGTCCTCATCTGTAAAATGGGAACCGGAACGGCGCCTGCTCCCGGGGGCTGGGCAAGTCCCACCGAGTCACGGCCGTGACTATTCTGTGCTGGGCGTGGCTAGGGACAGGCAAGTAACCGCTGGTCCTGCATGTGACAGGCTGTGTGGCGTGAAAAAGACACATCACAGAACAGAAGAGGTAGTATGTTCTCGTGTCTAGAAGGGTCTCATTCCCACACAAAGAAAAACCTCTGAAAGGGTGTTTGCCAAAATATGAATAACGGTAACGCTCACAGATGATTTTTTTTTCTTCTTTGTGACACTTCTGTTTTCTTTTGTCTTACAAAGGGAACACGCGACTTGTTGTAGAAAACAAGCCATGAAATTTTTCATCTCCCCCTCTTCCTTGAAAGATCCACCAAAACCCCTCTAATCTGGGTGCGACCCACCTCCCTGGGTTTACCTTCCACCGTCCCCTCACCCTCTCTGCGCCAGGGAATCTGGCCAGTCCACCTGCCCTCGGGGCGCTTCCCCCCTGCGCTCGGTGGCAGTCTTGCTTGCTCACCTAGAATGTTCTCTCCTTCCTCCCCGCTCGAATCCCTCCCAAGCTCCCTCCCATGCGTCCACCCTTCTTCCCTAAGACTGCTAAGTGACCCGTCCCCCAGGTTCCTGTGATGCAAATCGGCCCCCAGGACATGGCCTTTCCTTTCAAGAGGGCAGGCCACCCTGGCCTGTCACATCCCTCCCCCCCCACCCCCACATGGACTGTGCTGCCTTGGACACTGATCTTTCTATCACAGAAACTTCCCGAGAGACATAAAGATAGCGTCACCTTAACTCCTTAGGCAGCTGAAAGTTTCTCCCCTTGGTGAGTCCTACTCGGACTTCATTCCTTCACAATGTGCGGGCAACGTGGCCCAAGGAAAGTGCTTACCACAGGGCCTAGTGTCGGCTAAGTGCCCAGGAGGTGCTGGCTAAGATGCCTCCTGTTTTCCCGAAAGGGAAGCTGCGAATCACAGCGTGGTCCCCTTTTCCCGGTAACTCCTCAGCCTTCAGGTCATTTTCAGGGGTCACTGTACTCATTCGTTTATATACCAAGTAAATTACAAAGTGCAGATTCATTGCCAGCGGCTGCCCCAGGCTCTAAGGACACACACAGTGACACATACTTCGTCTGCCTTCAGGAAGCTTACGTTCTGGGGGACAGATCAAGGGACAATAGAAAAGAAAAAAAAAAAAAAACACCTATGCAGACAAAGTGATTACAAACTGCGCAAGGGTCCCAGAGGAAACCTCAAGAATACCTTTTCCGAGCCTACAGACTGTCAAGTTCCTCTGCTTCCCAGTTCAGAGGGAAAAGGGGCATTCTTCCTTTAGGGCCCTTAACAGTTCGCGTATTCGAGCCATTTGTGATTAGAAACCATACCCTCTAACTAGGCTGTAAAGCAGTCCGCCCCGATTGTAGGAAAGAGGTCGACACGGCGCCCAACATACAGTGGAGGCTCAGCATGTCCCTCCAATCAATGAACTGACCGATTTCCCCCTAGCTAGATCCGGGACAAGGGGAAGGCTTGGACTCAAGAACCCCTTTCCAAACTGTCTCTGCACAAGCACGGATTAGGGGTTCGGAGACCTATTTGAGGACAAAAGCAGGAAGACAAAACCCAAACCCTTCCATCAGGGCGTGGTCCTCAGCACGGCTCAGCTGGGGAGAAGCAGGGCCCTTTCTCACGGCTAAAAATACCCGGAGGCCCGTGGGGAGGGGGAGCCCGAGGGAGCGGCCGGGTGCCCCTGCCCGAAGCCCGCTGGGGGAAGCCGCTCCCCGCGGTGTGCGGGCCCCCGTGAGAGCCCCAGCGCAGGAGCCCTTGCCCCGGTTGGCCTCAACGGGCAAGCCCGGCTCGGAGCGGGAACCCGCCTGCCCAGGGTCGAGAGTCCCCGGGCACCCTCCAGCCGCGGTGCTGTGCGACCTCGGGCAAACCGCCTAACCTCTCTGGGCCGCCGGCCCCTCCTCCGGCAAAGAGAGGCCTCGGCACGTGCCCTCGGAGGCCCAAGGAAGGTGAAAGCCCCACAGATGCCTCGAGCAAAGGCATAAGATCGCTGCCGGCGGCCGGGGCTCCCGACGTGCGGAGAGCTGCTCGGCTGCGCCAAGTTTAAACCCTGCCTCGGGAAGAGCGGCTGGAGGCGGCGGGGTGAGGAGAGTCGGGCGCGTCCGGCAGGTCCCCTCGGGCCCTCCTCGGAGCCCCCCCCCCCCCGGGCCCTGCTCACCTCCAGAAGCGGGTGGGCGCGCACGAGGTCCCCCGCGGACTGCGGCAGCCGCACTCGCCGCCCCTCGACTAGGAGCGGCATCGCGGAGGCGGCCGCCCGGGCAGGCCCAGGGAGGCGGCGGCCTCCCCAGCCCCGGGCCGCCCGCGGCCCCCGCCCCCGGGCTGCCCCGCCGTGCCGCGCCCCGCCCCCCGCCTCCCCGCGGGCGCCGCCGGGAAGTGAAGTCCCACGCGGGCGCCGCAGGTCCGCGCGGTTCAGGAAATCGGGGGCGGGCCGCAAGGCCCTATGGGAGATGTAGTCCAAACGCGGGGGACCGGCCCTCGGCCCGCCCCCTCCGCAGAGGGCGCTGGGAAATGTAGTCCCGAAAGCGTGGGCGTCAAAGCCGGGGGAGGAGCTGGGCTCTGGAAGAGAGCCTTCGCCGGGTGCCCCCGGTTCAGTCTTAGTTCACAGATCAGCCAACCCGTCCCGGCCCAAGAACGGGCTCTGGGGTATGACTGCTTCCATTCAAGATCACGGCTCTACTACTCCTCATTGTGACCTTGAGCACGTTAATCCGAGCTGGGGAATCTGCTGTGCTGCTGCTCCATAGGATTGTGTTCAGTGAATAAACGTAAGCCGTCTGAAAGCGCGAAAACAGTCTAGCCCCACACATTTAGAAATCATCAGTAACACTTGCTGCTCGGCGTACAGCAGGCACTCACTGATGGGCCAAGAGCCCTGGGAGTAAACATCAATGAGGTACCGTCCAGTCCCTACTAAGGACAGGTACCCCGGTGCCAGGCTCGTGACCTGGGGGCTCTCTATCCTGAGATTTGGAAATATCACTTAAATAGACCGGACTCCACCATACCCTAACCGAAACACAGTTTTACAAAACTAGTGGTGAGGCGAAGAGCCACCTCACAGAACAAGAACTGTTGCCACGGCATCGCAAGGGGATTCTGGGACCAAGAATTAAAAGCCACCATAATAAGCCACACCTGGAAGGGGGCAAACGCTGTGCCTACCTCTCCAGGTGAGACCTCTTTAGCTCGTACCAAGGAGGCAATCAATGTGGATGAAGTGAAAGTTGTCTTTGCCTTGAAAAGACCCTCCTGTGAAAGGGCTTCCTGCCTGACTTTCTCCCAAGGTAGCCAAACAGCTGCTGCCTCTCCCTGCATTTTCACTGAATCCTCCCAGCCCTCGAGGAGGTGGTGGTCATTTCCAGTTTACAGCTCAACGTGGAGCTCTGAGAGCCTAGGTAACTTGCTCAAGGTCACACAGCTAGTTCGAGAAGCCAAGTCTGACCCCCATTGACACTTTAGAAGTCCCTGGTCCTTTCTCACCTGTATAAATTAGCCACTTCTCATTAAGGAAGACCCGCCCATTGCAGACAAACAGGATGGGCCCTGGAACTCTTACCCAAATAAAAGCCCGCTTTTCAATAGTAAGAAGATTAGAAAACTCTTTTTATATAATTCCCGAAGAAACTTGCCAATTTTTTCCCCACGATGTTCCTTCCAAAGTGCGTGCATTTTTTGAAGCGTTTGTTTTCCCGGAACCAGTTCAAGCCTCGGCGGCCCTCGTGGCTAGGCGTGCTCACGGAGTCACTGACACCTTAGCTAGTCCTTCTCATTACCAGTGTGTCCTTTACTCCCCAGCTGTCCCCTGTACCGCTCTGGCAGTATTTCCGCCTCTTTAAAAACCGTGTGATGTGTTAGCTGCAGTTTCCTGACAGAGCTTTCATGTTCGTCAGTAAAAACCAAAGAAATCAAAACATCTGTTTGAGAAGCCTCTTTATTGGGGTACCTCCCTTTACTCCATTACTGGTATAAGAACAAAACATCCAGATTAACCATATCATTGTTCTGTGTTCACAATGTTTTTTTCCTCAAACTCTTCTGACATTAAGCGGACTTACTTGTAAAGATACCCTTCTACACTAAAACTTCTCAACCCACAAAGGCCCACTCCACTTACCGTTAATTTCTATGGACACATTTCCATGGACCCGTTTCATCCAGGTCACAAAAATCCCACCCACCCCCCCTTTAGCCAGCAGTTAAAAAACCAGAGAACCTAAAGGTTCTCCGATGACTGTCCACCAAGTCACCAAAAGAAAATCACCAATATCCAAAACTTTTTAAACCAATAAAAATTTCTGTTTTCCAAAAGCGTATTTACTCTACATCACCATCATTATAATTATACAAGAGCATACAAAGCCCTAGGAAAGAGAAAGTATTTCATTACAAAATATTTGCGATCGAGAAAATATTGCTTGCTTTTAAATAATAGGAAAAGTGGCAGAAAAATAAATATGTTTAGAGATGTCCATTTTCACAAGTAACACAAAAGTATACACACAAGGAATGAAGCTAAAATACGCATGAGCCACAGAATGAGCCCAGCCGTGCGCTCACACACACGTGTTATGAAGTGAGGGTGTTTATTAGACTCCTCTCTCAGTGTTTAGTTATAAAAGTACAAAAAGAGTCTCCCCCAAGGAGGATTTCACCGAGCTGAACTCCAGGAGACATCAGCTGGCAAACGGAGGCTGCAGCTATAACCTTGGCTGTTGTCACTAGCAAAACCATTCCACCAAAGAAGCCAGGCTCCTCTCCCCTGCTCCATCAGCACAAAGAAACTCTCAAAATGACCAAACTGATTCTAGTTAAAAAAAAAAAAAAAAACAAAACAAAACAAAAAAAAAAACCCAAGTAACATTCCACTACAAGCAAGCACTCCCAGTCCTAACCACCCTCCTGGGAGCCTCACGGTAAAATCATGTGCTGTGTTTTATAAGAGTCCAACTCCACTCTCAGTGTATGGGAATTTCATTTATCCGGAACTCTGTGGTTCCTTTAACTCCATTCTTCCACTCACGAGCGTATGACTTGTCTGCTTCCGCTTCCCTAAATCCTGCATGTCTTTCCTCGGGGACTTCCTCGGCCTCTGACAATCCCTGGAGACCTTCAGTGCCAGCTCCGGCTTCTAGCATCAGGGACCGGCTCGGGCCGCCTTCCCACTTTCCTCCCGCCCCCTCCGCATCCCAATGAAATCCCAACACACAAATACGGTTCCAGCTGAGGGTCAACATTGTACCCAAAGTAAAATCATTTTAAAGATGTGGAATAGTCTCCTAGAGGATTTTTTTCACTGAAAATAAACTGGATCAACAAAGTCCTGTGATTATGGCTCAGACCAAACCCATGTGCCATCCTGCTAAAACAGGCCACTGCCCAGATCAGAAATTTCACAACGATGCCAGAAAGCTATAACAGAAATAAAATATATACCCAACACACAAGTCAAGCCTTCAACACTGATCATCAACTCCTTTCTAAAATATTGCACACGATACTCCGTCTTTTGTTTGCACAGGAGCAAAAAAGAAAAAGGAAAAAACAAAAAACCAAAACAGCACGTCTGTTCAGACACCAGAGTACGTCTACCTTGCAAGTAAGATGCCTGAGGCAGATACTCGCTCTGGTTCAAACGGGATGAGCCCTGGTACCGAAGGGCACCGTGGGGAGACGCCGGTCTCAGTCTCAATCACAAATGCTCGTGGTCACAGGGGACTGGTCTGGCAGGTAGAACACAGGAGGGGAGCCCACGCTGCTTGAGGGACTTCGGAAATGCGGGTCAAAGGAGCTCGGGGCCACGCCAACTTCGCCTTTCAAAAAGTCATCATCTTCATCCTCCACCACCTGCTGTACAAGGACAAGAGTTTACCGGCTGGACCACCAGTGGCGGTGTGCAAAGCTTTCGAGAATGTCTTTCAGGAATGTGCGCTTCTGGAAAGATGAAGATAGAGGAAATAGTTTTTGTTTTTTTGTTTTTTTTTTTAGGTAGGCTTCACGCCTACCCGGCATGGAGCCCAACACGGGGCGTGACCCCACAACCCCAAGATCATGACCCGAGCGGAGATCAAGAGCCAGACACTTAGCCAATTGAGCCGCCCAGGTGCCCCAAGAACGTCTTAATTTTGAAAGTTTACTCCGAGGCACACTTCATCCCCAACTGCCCACACAAGTGCTGATCACATGGGACTACTTGTTTAAAGTCCACAATTTTTTAAACAGATTTTAAGCTCAATGAGGGCAGACAGCAATGACCTGTCTTTCTCACTCAGTGTCACCCCCCTTGTATCTAACAGTGTAAATGAGTGAATTAATGACCACCCCCAAAGCAAAATATAAAGGAAAAAAGAGCTTTCCAATGATTACTTATGAAAAAAGAGACATAAGTAAATCTGAGATTGTTACTTGGTGGTAATGACCATGTGATAAAGATCCTAATTTGTTGAGGGGCGCCTGGGTGGCTCAGTTGGTTCAGCGTCCAACTCCTGGCTTCGGCTCAGGTCATGATCTCAAGGTTTGTGGGTTCAAGCCCACATCGGGCTCTGTGCCGGCAGTACGGAGCCTGCTTGGAATTCTCTCCCCCACTCTCTGTCTCCCTCCGCTCTTTGTAGTCTCTCTCCCTCTCTCAGGATAAACTTAAAAATAAAAATAAATAATAAAAAAAAAATTGTAATATGTTGAGCTGACTTTTAATTAACCTTCACTTCCCAAAGTCAGCTTACAAAGTATCTAGTTTTTGGTTCTGTTTTTTTAATTGTTTATTTTTGAGAGAGAGGAAAACAACACGTGAGCAGGGGAAGAGCAGAGTGGGGAGTTGGAGAGAGAGAATTCCAAGCAGGCTTCGTGCTGTAGTGCAGAACCCAATGTGGGGCTCGATCTCACAACCCTGAGATCATGACCGGAGCCAAATTCAAGAAGTCAGACGCTTGGGGCACCTGGTGACTCTGTTGGTTAAGCGTCAGATTCTTGGCTTCGGCTCAGGTCACGATCTCACAGTTTGTGAGTTCAAGCCCCGTGTCAGGCTCTGCTGACAGCGTGGAACCTGCTTGGGATTCTCTCTCTCCTCTCTCTGTGCCTCTTCCCCACTTGTGTGTGCCCTGTCTTTCTCTCAAAACAAACAAACAAACAAACAAACAAACAAACAAACAAAAGCTGGACACTTAATTGGCTGAGCCACCCAGGTACCCTGCAAAGTATCTAGTTTAAGCAATTCATCAAAAAAACAAAAACCCTTTTCATAAGAACATACCGTGAGCTTGGAATTTTGTAAAAGCAAAAGGAACAAAATGCAGTCTTTAAGTGTGACACTGCTAATTACTACGTGACTGTCATCCGTGTCCACCAAGGACACTCCCAGCCGGGGTGCCAAGTCACAAGCGTACCTTTCTGACAGGTTTCGTAAACTCTTGAAGCTCCTCTGCACTCATGTTTTCCCAGATCTGATAAATAGGATCAATGAATTTCTTCGACCTGTCGACAGAGATCACATCTCAAAATCAAGTTCAATGCTACTGCGACAGTCAGACATGTCTAGAGCCCTTCTCTCACAGGATCCACTACCCAAATAAAAACTGTGGTTCAAATAATCGCTGTGTCAAAATCCTGCATGTCAGTACTGTAAATGATGTGGCTCCTTCTTGGTAAGACTTCCCCACTCAGATGGAGTATTAAACTACTGTCTCATCTTTTTATCGTCAAGTGAAATTATTCCTCATCTGTGCAAAGCCTGACAATGAGTTAGAATATGTCCAAATGAAAACAAAGTTATATTCCTCTGAAACTTCATTTTTTGTATATCCCTACAGTAAATCTACCAAAAATTAGTCTGGGAAAAAAGACCCACCTGGTTTTCAGTCAACCAAGACTTGAGGGACCAGATGACCCTGAATCGTGTTGCTAGTTAGAAACTGTACCGTAAGTGAAAGTCCTCCTTCCTTATACAAGTGCAAATTAAGACTGGCTTGGTGGGTTTTCTGAATTACCCATCCAGATAAACTACATGGCTGTCGATGACCTTTCCAACAGCGTGGAATGTGGTCTCCAGAGGAAAGAACAAGTCGCTAGGCAGAACATTATGAACCACGAAAGGGCAGCATCCTCCCCATCCAGGCTCTTCTATCCCCATCCCCTTTTATGTTTAAACCAATAGGTTTAAAGAAAAACAAAAAATAAATCACAAGACCTTTGGTGTCAATCCAGGGTTCCTCCTGAGCTAAAGATCGGCCCCGCCCAGTGTGCTCAGAGCAGGCCGCAGCGTCTAACGGGTATTCCCTACTCGGGGTCCGTGAAACACGTGCCTGGAGACCGTGAGTTGCCGATACACAGACACGAATGGCCACTCAATGACCAGGAAACCCCACTCGTGGGAAAAGCCAATAGACACCACACGTAAATTCACCACCGACAGGGGGACTAAGAGCACCCACCTCTTAAGCACACAAGGATCGAAGGGGAAGAAGGTGTCCAGTGGGTTCGTGCAGGTTCGCACGGAGTCCCCTCCGGCTGTACTTCTAATAACTGGGAGCATCTGGCGATTGTTCCTCTCAATGATCGTGTAGCAGAAGACCAGCTGGTATTTACTGCAGAACCACAAAACCAAAACACAGACGGGCGGCGTTAACACGGTGGATGGTGGAATGACTGCACGGACGTGCCTGTTGTGTGCGACACCTGTTCTAACCACGCGGATACTGTCAAACGTATCAAGTGCAAGAAAAGACAACACAAAACAGAAAGCAATGCTTTTAGGGTACAGCTTTCCGGGTCTACTATTTAGAAGCTTGTTAATAATAAGGAAAAAGAAAAGTGTGACTATCACCTTGAGAACGATAGAGCGGGCTGAGATTATTAATAGGCGTGACTCACTAAACATGAATGTGTTCGCAGTGAGACTCTTAGAGTCTGCAAAATTACAGAAGTGGTCTCTTTTTGCCGTTTGTAAGAGAATAAAGGGGCTCAGGATTTACGGACAGGATAGCGGCTGCTGAGGGAGAGACCTGGCTACTAAAGCCACGAGAACTGTACTGGTTTACCTATAACGTCGCCCCTAAGCTGCTGTTCCCAATTCTGAAAAAACTCACAACTTAAACCCCAACAAAGGATCAACTAAAAAAAAAATTAATGGAACACTGCACAGCAATTAAAATCCAAACGCAGTTGTACGGGTCGATGTGTATCTCAAAACCACTAAGCGAAAGCAGCGGGCACAGAACGACACAAGAATTCCACCTCTTGCTCTTAGCTCTCGACCTCACATCTCACCCCGAGCAAGCCTGCCACCCCACCCCACGCCGACAGCCTGCTGGACAATCCACTTGCCAACCCAAGCCCTCTAGTCCCAGCCCAGGAATGTTCTCGGCCACCTGCCCCGCTTCACTCAAGTCTGCTGCTTCCCATCTTCCTGCAGTGTGCTGGGACCCTTCACCTGCCGAATGCTCTTGCTTGTTGTTTATTCCTTTCCTTCATTCTGTTACCATTTCTGAGATCTCAGGAGAGACACGGTACCTTGAACTTGATGGCCAGCAAATGAAAATTAAGGTTACCGAGTAAGAGCAGCAAGCGGTCTAAAGGGGAACAAGGGATGGAATCTTTGTCTAATAGAACAGACTCTTGTGCGTTGAAGATTTTAAGCTATGACCCTACCCTGAGTATCCCGTCGCCAACTCACTGTGCGCGCCAAACAGACTAACTTGGGGAGGGCCAGGCTGCCCGCACTCGAATGTTGGCTCTGACACAGTCTAGCCACTGTGTCTCACGGGTCATTCCCGCTCTCCGGGCCTCCACCTCCCTGTTCTTAAACAGGGCCTTACCACATCAGTCCCGGGACTGTGAGGACACAGCGAGCTCCGTGTGAAGGGCTTCCGAGCGTGCGCGAGCCGGAGCCCCAGGCCCGACAGAACAGTCCTGCACCAGCCCGTCTCCTACTGTGGCACATCCCTCTCGTGTCCAGTCTATTTTCATTACTCTAATAAACATCTTTGGTCTGTAACTCTCGGCTTACTGGCTGCCTCACTCGTTTCAAAGTGCCGAGGCTTCTGCTGAGTTACAGTCTTTGAACAAAAGCAGGAGCAATTTCCATTACCACCAAAGAACAAAATCCTAACTGCAGCGGTCCCTGTAAGTACCGTATTACTGGCTTTTACGTGTTTGATGGTCATTAATTTGACTGAATAATTTCACAGAAACTTAATGGAACTTTAAAGTATTAATATAAAGTTGTTTTTAAATAATTCCCACCAATAAAGTATTAATAACTTACCTTGTGATTGCAGCAAAAAAGTTAACTACCGAAGGCAGACAAATCTTCAGGGGATTTAGCTGACTCATCACTATACGTTCAAAATTTAGACTCTGAAGGTATGTCAAACCTTTGATTAAAAAACAAAACATTTTTAAAAAGTACAAACATGACAGTCCAAGTATCTTTGAGCAGCACAGATTATTTCACACTTTAAAAAAACTTCTCGCGAGGGGCATCTGGGTGGCTCAGTCGGTTGAGCGACCGACTTCAGCTCAGGTCATGATCTCGCCGTTTCCGAGTTCAAGCCTCGCATCGGGCTCTCTGCTGACAGCTCAGCAGAGCTGTTTCAGATTCTGTGCCTCCTTCTCTCTCTGTCCCTTCCCCACTCGTGCTCTGTCTTGCTCTCTCAAAAATAAATAAACATTAAAAAAAAAATTGAAAAAAATTTTTCACAGAGCTACTTGCAGAAATGCTTTAAATACAGGTCCATATGGTCATACAACAAAGAGCCTAAGAGAAGGTCACCTCTTCTAAAGAAAACAGGGTATTCTTTCAAAAACCCAGGAGGTAATCATACATCCCTAGTGGGCTATTAACTTACATGACAATTTGGGATTCAGATACGTATAAGCTCAGCACACGTTGAGTTTACAGAGAAAAAAATACTCGTGATCTGATTTCAGTTAATCATGAAATTGCTACAAACTGGAGGTAACCAAAGGAGGCTCCGTCCTGAGAGGTTCAGGACCGAACCACCTGAAACTCCTCCTTCCTGCCATCCCCAGACAGACACACACGCCGGTCTGACAACAGCCAACGGACAGCAGGACCCGCGCGGCGGTGGAGCGTCCCACCCAAGGGGGGACAGCTGCTCGTACTTCAGGTGCTGCGCTGGGTTTTTTACAAGGAAGCCAGGGAGGTAGAGTAAGCATGAGATACCGCCCTCTGGGAACTAGGAACTATTGATTCTCTCCTATGTCAGTAAGAGAAAGACACCATACTGATTTCAAAAGGCAAGCAAACCCACTTGTACTTAAGTATATATTTTTAGGAGATTCTTGGACGGTTTGTTTTTAAGGTTTCTTTATTTAAATGACATCTACACCCAGCACAGGACTCAAATTCACGACCCTGAGATCAAGAGTTGCATGTTCCTCCAGCTGAGCCAGTCAGGCTCTCCCCATGTGTGATGTGTATTTTGATAAAAATGACTAAAAATGGGATAATGTCATGGCTTACAAGAAACACATCCTCTTTACCAAGACTCTTACCATTTATTTGTACATAAAAAAAAAAAAAAGACAATACTTAAAACCCTTATCCTACTCCTGGTTTATACAACTAATTTTAACCCCCACATCTTTTCAAAAGTGACAGGATTTGAGTAAACCCATACAATGCAACACACACAAATGTCAGTTTAGAGCTGTGGTTCTCAACTCAAAGCAGCTATGCCCCCAAGAGGACACGTGGCAGGTTCTGGAGGGTTTTAGCTGTCACAACACAGCAAGGAGGGGATGCTAAGCTTCCTACAGTGCAAAGGACGTAGCCCCTACAGCAAAGGGTTATCCAGCCCCAAATGTCAGAGATTGAGAAAATCTGGTTTAGAGAAAACGGCCTATTCATCCATTTGAATTTTTCACGCAAATAAACAAACACATTTAAACTCGCTTCACTGGCGTTGTTCTTGTTACACTAACCTAATATACAAGCTTCATCTGGCAGATTTAAACTCTGCATAACTCTGAGAAATTAGCAAGAGTGAAACCTGGAAGATTAAGGCTGAAGTCCTTAGATAAAGCAGCATAACCGTTACGACCACAAGCTTCAGATTCCTACTCATCTGGTTTTCACTTCTAACCCTGCCAAACAATATCCTGCGTGTGCCTAGGTCCCCCGGGACGCCCGCCCTTCGCTGCCAATCAAAGTGACAGGCAGGAAGCGCTGCTCCAGGCATCACCTCTGAAGAAGAGCCCCTTGGCGGGTCACAATCACTCTAAAAACACGGGTGCACACACAAACCCATCCACTGTTAAGGAGGGCGCTTAAAGGGCTTTAGGAGCCCCTAAGGGCTGCTTGAAATTATGGGTACAAGTCTGAGTGCATTCTGACTCCACTGTTTTCATCAAACCCTCTATCCTAAAGGGCGACTAGCAGTCAAGAAAAAGCCAGTTCACATCCATCAATCCCACATCACTGACCTTCTTTGAGGTTTCCACTTAAAAGCTGCTTGTGTCTAAAAACAAAAGTGTAGAACACAGCTTGGCAGGCTGAATAAAATGGTCCATGGAGAGCAACGTCACAAAAGGCCTTTGTTCCCGAATCCTGGTTATTAAGGTACATGTGCAGCCAGTTAACCAAAAGATCTAGGCATGATTTTACAGTACTAGAGAAAAGAAAAATTCGAGTCAACTTCACTTGTTTCATAAAAACACGAGAGTGACATAAAAACACACGAGTGACTTACAAAACAGCACACAACTGGCTCTCACCACAAACTAAGAGAAGTCCATCTATAGGCCTCTTGATCTGTTCCCCAGGGGCACAGAGGGGAAGGAAAAGGACGGGCGAGCAGGAAGGCAGCTTTTCAATTACAAGGCAGAGTGCACGGACCTTCGAGGAATGAGAGGCAGGCCCCTAAGGATGCCTGAGGTCCCAAGGGATGGACAACCATTTCTCCTCATCAACTCCGAAGGACTTCTCTGACAGCCACCTGCCCTCTCAGGACAATATGGCCGAGGAATAAGCCACGTTTACCAACGTCTTACAAGGGAAAGATGGTCTGGCTGACTCCACCATTCCCTACAGGGTTCTCCTTACAAGGTTCTGATAAAGTTCTATGGCCTACAATTTAGGACAGAGGGACAGATGGCTTTTAGTTTTGGGAGATGCGTTTTTTTAACAGCATCCTCGCCCAAAGACATCTTCATGGATCACTGGAAGAAGCAGGCCTAGAGCTGGCCTCCTAAATAGATATTTCTATTACCTTTAAAAGACTTTTTTCTTCAGCTTTAACACATACAATTGATTCAGAATGCAAATGAAAAATGACAAACCTATAAAAAGAATTAAAACAGTATACAACACTGTACAATATTCATGAAGACAGATCGATCTTCGTGTTCAAGTGTAACCACGCAAAACAAATGACAAAAGCTTTCCATATGAGGTTTTGTATCTAAAGGAGACATTTTATTCTGAAATTGCCTTTTGGAAATGTAAACATCTTGTGTAGTGTGGAGGAACAGATTTTCTCACTTGAAAGTCAGACAAGAAAAAAAAAAAACATGAGGCAGGGGTTTCTCTGATTTAAGACAATGTTATAATCTTTTTAAAGCATGGCATGAAAAAACACTTGAAAATTAGGTTACTTACATAAGAGGAATAAATTTAGCTCTTGCCAAAAAGCTTCCAATATAATTTCCAGCAGCTTGCCTGATGATGGCAGGATTATTTGGATCCTGCAATTTTTTCCAGAGATGCTCCAAAAATGCTTCTGCAAATCCCTATAAAAATACAAGGTATTGCTCTAAACTTTTTTAATGTTTAAGAAATTCTGGCTATTGGAATCCTAAGATTTTTAACTCACCAGTAGAAGAAAGTGCTAGTATCTCACACTGCTAGTTAAATAATATATAGTTATCATCATTCATATTTGTACAATACTTGGAGATAATACTATTAAAAACAATGTTCCCCAGCATTAAACAAGATCCCAAAAGGTGCTGAACATCAAACTCAACTCTCCACACTTCACAGTTTCAGAGACAGGGCTCTGGAGTCCACCTGTTCTTTTTTTTTTTTTTTTTTTTTTAAATTTTTTTTCAACGTTTTTTATTTATTTTTGGGACAGAGAGAGACAAAGCATGAACGGGGGAGGGGCAGAGAGAGAGGGAGACACAGAATCGGAAACAGGCTCCAGGCTCCGAGCCATTAGCCCAGAGCCCGACGCGGGGCTCGAACCCACGGACCGTGAGATCGTGACCTGGCTGAAGTCGGACGCTTAACCGACTGCGCCACCCAGGCGCCCCTGGAGTCCACCTGTTCTAAAAGCTCCACAAGTGACTCGGATGGTTCGCCAGAAACAGAAACCAGCAATAACCCCCACTCATGTGGGAGCCGTGTGGCAGTACATTCCAGAGTGTAAAGTATTCTCCCAGTCTCTGACTGAACATAATGATCTTAGCAGAAACAGAAACACAGATCAAAGTTCAGTGTTTGACTGATTATGCTAATCACAGAAAAAAGACTAATTAAGCTTTTTTTTTTTTTATTTTTTTTTTAACGTTTATTTATTTTTGAGACAGAGAGAGACAGAGCATGAACGGGGGAGGGGCAGAGAGAGAGGGAGACACAGAACCGGAAGCAGGCTCCAGGCTCTCAGCCATCAGCCCAGAGCCCGACGCGGGGCTCGAACTCACGGACCGCGAGATCGTGACCTGGCTGAAGTCGGATGCTTAACCGACTGAGCCACCCAGGCGCCCCATAATTAAGCTTCTTTTTAACAAAGGACACAATCACCAACTTCTCCCAAAAAGCTCTTTTCTATTTTTAAATATTTACTTATTTATTTATTTAGAGGGGGAGAGGGAGGGAGAGGGAGGGAGGGAGGGAGGGAGAGAGAGAGAGCGCGTGAGTGCGCACACATGCGCGGGGGTGAGGCAGACAGAGAGAATCCGAAGCTCCACCCTGACGGCACAGAGCACGACTTGGGGCTCGGATTCATGAGCCATGAGATCATGGCCTGAGCCAAAATCAAAGGTCAGACGTTAAACTGACTGAGCCACCCAGACACCCCCCAAATAGCTCTTTTCAAAAGTTATTAACACATACTTTGGGGCAAAGTGAATTTAACCTTCTTACCCATGCCCAGTACTCTCCTGATTGTTCTAGGAAGCTACAAAAGGATTGTAAGGAAAGAATCTTCTCTGTTTTCATTTTTTTCCAAAACAAAAAGCCAAAGCCTGAAGATTTAAAATTCTGGGTTTAGAAGTTGTTTGGGGCTAGTTAGGATCAACTGAGAAAACACAACAGTTAAATATCCCAGAGGATTTTAGTAGCAGAGGCTCCAATTAAGGGCAAGGACACCGCCTAGTGGAGCAAATGCGGAATGGCCCTTTCAGAGCACTTGGCAGAGCTGAGCCGGCTGGTGCTGGCTGGCAGCAGCCAGCAATGCCCTCTGCCCTTTCCGGCTCTTTCCACATGTTAAAAAAGAACAAGCCAGTTTATGAAGGGCACTGGTAAAGTGAGCTCAAGGAAAAGAAATACTTCGTGTCTCTCCTCCCTACCCCTCCACCCCAGTTTTTAAGGGGAAATCATGGGCAGGAATAAACTAAGCTAAGCTAATGGTGCCCCAGTACTCACCAATTTAAAGCTGCAGAGGTAAAACATGAAAAACTGTACATGGCAGGAGGCGTGAGTGGGCAACAGGAGTTTGTCAAAGATGGTTATCAGATCTCGATATAAATCCTTTGTTTTGTTGTTATCTACCTTACCTGGAGAGAAAATTTGCCATTTCAGCTTCACACTTTTTTTAAGCTACCACTTTCATTTCCCAAAATTTTTAAAAATAAAATACCATTAAGGAACGTCACCTATTAAGCTATGATTATAACAAAATGCCATTTTTATTTTGCACAGATTTTCTTTTAACTGTAATAATCCAGCAGTGACAATGAAGCAGAACCTCATCTCACACGCTACTGTGATGCCCTAAATATGAAGGCCCCCTTTTTTTAAATGTTCTATTTACGTATTTTGAGAGAGAAAGAGAGCATGTGCAAGCGGGGGCAGGGGACAGAAAGGGGAGGAAAGAGGATCCCAAGCAGGTTCCGTACCGTCAGCACAGAGCCCAATGCGGGACTCGAACTTATGAACTGTGAGACCAAGACCTGAGCCAAAACCAAGAGTCAGACTGACTGAACCATGCAGGCGCCCCAATATGAAGCCCTTCTAAAAGGCAATTTTACTATTTATGTGACAGGAGCCCTTTGATCCCCTAATTCTACTGCTAGGAACTTACCCAACAGGTAACTGGACATATACATACAAGAATGTTCATTACACATTTATAATGGCAAAGGGGGGTTGGGGGGGCGTGGAATGATACCAGTTAAATCCATACAATCAACAGCAACCTAGAAGAACAGTGAATGGCCTCAGACAACGCACAACAGGTGAACAGGGCAGATTATGAAACAATGCATATAGCATAACCCCCAAATCCACTGAAAAACACACTGCTAAATACACACAAGTTAACAGAAAAAAACAAACAAACCATGTTAATAATGGTTCTCTGAATAGTACAAATGCAAACATTTAAGTTTTCTTTTTGGGGGCATCTAGGTGGGCATCTGACGCTGGATTTCAACTCAGGTCATGATGTCACAGTTCGTGGGTTTGAGCCCCACATCTCACTCCACGCTGACAGCACGGAGGCTGCTCGGGATTCTCTCTTTCCCTCTCTGCCCGTCCCCGACTTGTGTGTGCACAGTCTCGGTCTCTCAAAATAAACTTTAAAAATAAAGACTTAAACAAAATAAA
Organism: Neofelis nebulosa; assembly: GCF_028018385.1. Classification (NCBI taxonomy): domain Eukaryota; kingdom Metazoa; phylum Chordata; class Mammalia; order Carnivora; family Felidae; genus Neofelis; species Neofelis nebulosa. The sequence goes on from NC_080799.1 coordinate 32,973,301, forward strand.
ACTAAATTGCCTTTTTAAATCCTTTCCTTTAATCCTTTCCAAATTTTCTCTCAACTGCATTACCTTTACAACAAAAGATTAAAGAAATAACACAGTCAACTCAGATTCATTCTGGGAATCATTCTTGAATCTTCACTTGAATGGAAGAATCCTGTTTTGATGGCAAAGCCTCTAAACGAAAAGTTCCAGAAGAGCAAGAAGCGCACCAACTGGTTCACTACAGCACCGACACGTGTGTGGCCCAACACGGCACAAGGTCTCCAAACTAACGCGTGACCCTAAGCACCATGCGCCAACATGGACTACGCCCTTAGGTGTCTTCAACAGCTCGAGTGTGATCCGATCTCCACCCAACACTGAGCAGACTCCATACTTTAACCCTTGACTGCGACAGTCACTGAAAGGATCAGGCGGCTTCGAGGAGAAACACAGCCGAGCCTGAATCCAGTCCCACCACTTTCAGGCTATGTCACAGTGGCAGGTAACTTAATCTCTCTAAACCCTCTTTTTGTCCTCCTCAAAACACTAGTTTTTACAGGATGTCTATCGCTGCCAGGTTCCATAGGAACTACTATGACTACTGCAGGTCGTTACCGTCTACATGGCAGACGTCCTTAATGTAGGACAGAAGCAAAGAGAGCAGGATGTCCAGGCGCTCGGCTACAGGATGCACCATACAATCGGGCCTTTGTGCGTCAGCCTTTGTTTCACCGCCAGGGTCTTCGTCCTCATCCTTTGAAGACGAAGGAAAAACTGACATTAGAAACTGTAATAAAAACAGTTCTCAGAGACGATCATTTCCCTTTTTTAAGTTGTATTTATTTAAGTAATCTCTACATTAAACATGGGGCTCGAACTCACGACCCCCAAATCAAGAGTCACACACCAGCCAAGAGCCCCAAAAAGGTAAAGCAAAAACATAGGTCCCCTCTTGGCAGGAGCTCCCCACCAGAAGTACGACACAGAACCACTAAGGCTAGGAACTCAAACTAGAAGCCGATTCAGAGCCCCGCCTGACTCGCATCTCAAAGACCCACCCAAACCAAGGCCGTGCCAACAGTGCAGCTTTCCCCGAGCACCTGGAACGCACTGTGCTGGGCACTGCTGGTGCCCAGGGCTCCTCTCCCAGAACAGGACACCCCTGCCCCAGCTGCTGTGAGCACTGGTGGCCAACAGCCTCTCCAGAGGACCACCCTCGCACTCCCTCCTGCCCTCCCTGTCCAGAATGACCAGATGACAACAGGTCACAGGAGGCCATCTCCCTGCTTTCAAGCTGGAATCAAGTCTATGGTGCCACTCCCGCTCCAGAGCTCCCGGGACCTGGGGTCATCATGCTATAGCTGGAACTCTCCCTTGTAGTCCCTTCTCCTGCCCTTTGTCCCTAAATTCCACCCTCCCACCCCCCCACCCCTGCTCAGGCTCTCCTCCGGTGAACCCTGCCCCAGGCAGAGAGGTACTGCATTAAGGCACAGACTTACAAAATAAAGAAATCACACTGGGACTTTTCTATTTACCACTCCCTCAAAAACACACGTGCTTTGCAAAAACAAAAAAAAAGCAGAAAGACCCAAAGTTAAGAATAAAAATGAAATATACTTCACCACACCCAAATTCACAGCCATGGAAAGAAATGAACTCTCCTGGACAGTACGCAACATGGTAACAGCTACTCATTCAAGAATCACTGTTGGGACGCCTGTGTGGCTCCGTCGGTTAAGCGTCCAACTCTTAATCTCGGCTCAGGTCATGATCTCACAGTTCGAGAGACGGAGCCCCCATGTCAGGCTCTGCACTGAGCGTGGAGCCTGCTTTGGATTCTCTTTCTCCCTCTCTCTGCCCCTGCCCAACTTGCACTCTCTCTCCCGCAAAAAAAATAATAAAGAATCATTTTTCAAGTTTGCTGAACTGTGAACTACTGTTTTAACCTAAAGCCTTGAAGAAGAGGAGCCATTAGCCATCGCCTCCCGCCCCGTGGAATTAAGACCTGCACACATGTGCTTTCGTTAGGAAGCACTGACCATGCTGAAGAGTCCTTCTGGGGCATCTGTCCCACCGCCAGTCTGAGCGGCTACTTCTTCAGCATCCTCAATATCTTGCCGGGATGCGTTCACCTACGTTAAAGCAAAGGGGTGGAAAAGAATAAAATCATTGAAAGTACCTGGGAAGTGGAAACCCACCTGATTTACACACTTTCAAGGGTCCACCTGAGCACCCTACCCAGCACTGTGATTCAATATACAAGTATGGTGCAAACCCATGCACTGGCCTGGGCCCCGAAGTAATTTCCAAGACTACAAATCAAACCCCCTTCACTACATAATTCTACAAAATTATCAGGAACTGTTGTGTGGTCTAAATCAACTTCAACAAATTCAACATTCACTCCGACTCTTACTACGCACAATTTACGTACGTGTCGTACATAAAAGCATCTCATCAATCAACTGAGCAGGAAAATAAAAAACGCGAGTTAAATTTGAATGACTGAATATTCATCTTGGTATATGCCCCTTCAGATACCTAGTTTAACACACCATTCAAGTCCTGCCTTTTTTACTATCATACAGGACCCCGTTTCTAAATGTACTCTAAAATGTTCCGTTAGTACGTACGAGAGGAAGACTTTACAGATTACATACCCGGTTGGCCAGACAGGCGGACCTCCCGGGAAGCAGTGCACTGGCCCGCCCACCCTCCGGCCCCTCCCAGACCTGCCCCGTTGCGGCCTCGTTCTCCCCACAGTACCTCTCTCTCCTCCATCACTCACGGCTCCTCAGCCACAAACCTCCAGTCTCCCCAACCCTAAAGTCTCCCCTGGGCCCCGCTCATCCCTTCCTCACACCCTCAACCGAGGCCTCCGACAGCCCCACTTGCCAACCATCCACACTTTCCCCTGAAACGCAGCTGCCCCCTCCGGCGACACGGCAGCAGGCTACCTCCTCATCACCAAATCCAAGGACTTTTGTTTTGCTCATCCTCCTTACTTAAAAATATCAACCACAGCTCACCCTACTGAGTGAACCCTGCCTGCTTCCAGATCCTCCCTGGGTATCCGTACCCGGTTTCCTGCCCACTTCCGATCACACTCCCTCTCTCCTGTCCTAAACAGCATCACCGCACAGGTTTGCTCCCAGTCCCCTACCTGCAGCCACCACTGCTTGCTGAGTATTCTCCCCCTGGCTCCGCAGCCGCACCCTGATCCACCCAAATATGGAACTCCTTCCTCTTCCGACCTCCTCCTGACCATCCTCCTTACCACTAACGGCCACGCCACACTCTATTCCACAGAGAGCTACCTTTCTCTTACCCTCGACTTCCGGTCCAGTCTCCAGGACCAATTCTCACCTTTCCTCCCCGATGCCACTAGAACCCACCACTGTCACTTATTCCCTCTGCACTCCACTGCAGGCCTTTTTAAAAAAGCGTGTAAAGAATTCAACATTACTTCCTTAGGAATGCCTTCCTGATCCCCTCACTTACATCAGGTTCTCCAGCACATAACGATGCATGTATTCCATTTATAGCATTTGCCGCAACTGCACTTTTTTTTTTTTTTTAAACGTTTATTTATGAGAGAGACAGAGACAGAGCACGAGCAGAGGAGGGGCAGAGACAGAGGGAGACACAGAATCCGAAGCAGGCTCCAGGCTCTGAGTTGTCAGCACGGAACCCGACGTGGGGCTCAAGCTCACAAACCTTGAGATCATGACCTGAGCCGAAGTTGGACGCTTAACCGACTGAGCCACCCGGGTGCCCCACGACTGTACGTTCACGTGTGCATGACCATCTAATTAATGCCTCGTTCCCCAACCACGAGATGCAACTGTCTACAACCACCAGCACATCCATCAAGTTTAAGAAACATTCAAAGAAATGAATCAAAGGTGGAAATGTGGATTCTTCCCCATTGCTGCTACTACTGCTTCACGTACTACTATATATATTTAACAAACGCAAATCAAGGAGAAAAACAGATTACCAGATACTTACATCCAACTTGAGTAACTTTTCAATCACAAGCTCCAGAATTTCATGCCTCAAGGTTGGAAAATATACACTAATCCTTAGCAAGTTATGAACATAACATTCCTAAAACATAAAAAGACAAAACATTTCAACAGAGAATAAATGTTTCGTAATTAGGTAAGCAAAACCTCAATTACACGATCTTTAGTTTCTTTTTAAGAGAAAGATAGAGAGAGAGCGTAAGCAGGGGAGGAGCTGGGTGGGGGGAGAGAGAGGGAGAAAGACAGAGAATCCCAAGCAGGCTCCATGAAATCAGCACAGACCGACATGGGTTCGAACCCACAAACCACGAGATCATGACCTGAGCCAAAACCAAGAGCCGGGCATTTTACTAACTGAGCTACCCAACTACCCCACAACCTTCAGTTTCAATTAAACAGGAAAAAAAGACTATCCAGCAACACAGAAACTATGCTGTTTATCTATACAATGTTCAGTATAATTAATCTAATCACCTCCAGTGAACTAAATTTGTGATCTGTACACTTCTACAAGTGTTTTCTTTAGAAAAGTTTGAGATAAAATTCATACACAAATCATCCATTTAAAATGTACAATTCAACACTTTTTAGCATATTCACTTGTGTAACTGTCCCCATAATCAATTTTAGAACATTCTCATCACCCTAAAAAGGAACACTATCTTTTGTCTAACGTGTATTTATTTGTGAGAGGGAAAAAGTGAGCAAGCACACGTGCAGGGGGAAGGGCAGACAGGGAGGGGGACAGAGGATCTGAAGAGCATTCTGTGCTGACAGTAGACAGGGGCTTGAACTTATGAGCCATGAGATCATGACCTGAGCTAAGGTCAGCTGCTTAAATGACTGAGCCACCCAGGCACCCTAACACTGTATCTTTCAGTCATGTACCTCCCCCCAGCCCTAAGTAACCACTAGTCTACTTTCTATGGATTTGCCTATATTCTAGATATTTCACATCAGTAGAATCTTACACTATGTGGTGTTTTAGCATGCCTTCAAGGTTCACTCATTTTGTAGCAAGTAAACCACTCCGTTTTAGTGCCAAGTAATATTCCACTGTATGGACATAATACAACCCTTGTTTATTCATCAGCCCATAAACATTTGCTTATTTCTGTATTTTGGCTATGATGAATAATGCTGCTTTTGAATATTCACGTAAAGCTCTGTGTAGACACATGGTCTCTTTCCTCTCAGACAGACACTTCTCAGCGGAAATGGTGGGTCACGTGGCAATGTTTAACCTTTCTAAGCAACTGCCAAGATGGTTTTCCAAAGCAGTTCTACCACCTACTGTCTACACCCGCACCAGCAATGTGGTGAAGGTTCGGACTTCTCCCCGTCCCCACGACTTGTCACTGAGTATTGCCATCCTAGCGGGTATGAAATGAGATCTCTTTACTAAAGGTTTTGACTTGTGTTTTCCTGACAGCCAGTGATTCACATGTTCACTGACCATTTGTACTTGGATTCTGGAGAAATATCCATTCAGATCTTTTGCCCATTTTTAAATTGGGTTATTTGCCTTTTCATTATTGAAATACTAAGAATTCTTTATATATTCTATTTTAAGTTTATTTATTTTCAGAGAAAGAGCAAACACCAGTAAGGGAGGGGCAGAGAGAGATGGAAAGAGAGAATCCCAAGCAGACTCTACAGTCAGTGCAGAACCCCACTCTGGGCTCAAACTCACAATTCAATAAATCATGACCTGAGCCAGAACCAAGAACCAGACACTTAACCGACTGAGCCACTCAGGCACCCCAACAGTTCGTCGTATATTCTCAATATACTCCTTGATACAATTCGTGATCTGCAAGCCCGCTGTTTGATTTTCACTTGCTTGAAGGTGTCCAATGAAAGAAACACAAATGTTTAATTTTAATCAAATCCAACTTGTCTGGTTTTCTGTGGCTGCTTGTGCTTCAGGCATCCTATCTAGAAACTGTTGCCTGATTTCAAGTCACAAAAATGTTCACCTAGGTGTTCTTCTGAGAGCTGTTTTTAGCTTACATTTAGGTCTTTCGTTCATTCTGTTTATGGGAGAGCAGGGGGCTCTGCTCTACCCCATTCTTTGCATGTAGATTTCCACTTGTCCCACAACCATTTGTGGAAGAGATCATTCTTTTCCCCATTAAACTGCTTTGGACAAATGGCTTGTGTGTACTGATCTTACATTTTATAACTAGGCTGAACTCACTTTAGTTCTAATAGTGCTCATGAGGAATCTTTAGGATTTTTCTAAATGTTAAGATCATGTCATCACAAATAAAGACAGTTTTACTTCTTTCCAATCTGGATGCCTTTTCCCTTTCTTGCCTAGCTTCCCTTGCTACAAGAACCTCCAGTCCACGCTGAACAAAAATGGCAAAAACAGGGGCTCCTGGGTGGCTCTGTCGGTTGAGCATGTGATTCTTGATTTCAGCTCAGGTCATGATATCACAGTTCATGGGTTCAAGCCCCGGGTTGGGCTCTGGTGTGGAGCATGCTTGGGATATTATCTCTCTCTCCACCCCACCCCCCTACCTCTCTGTCCCTCCCCCTCTCATGCTCTCACTCTCTCTCAAAATTAAACTTTGAGGCACCTGGGTGGCTCAGTCAGTCAAATGTCCAACTCTTGGTTTTGGCTCAGGTCATGATCTTACGATTTCGTGAGCTTGAGCCCCACATGGGGCTCTGTGCTGCCAGCACAGAGACTGCTTAGGATTCTCTCTCTCCCTCTCTCTTTCTGCCCCTCCCCCCACCCTCACACTGTCTCTCTCTCTCTCTCTCAAAAATAAAAGTAAATAAATACATAAGCAAAAATTTTTTAAAAGGGGGCAAAAGCAGACATCCTTGTTTTGTTCCTCATCATAAGGAAAAGCTTGCAATTGTTCACCATTGAGTGGGATATTATGTGTGAGTTTTCTTTTTTTTTTTTTTTTTTTTTTAATTTTTTTTTTTTCAACGTTTTTTATTTATTTTGGGGACAGAGAGAGACAGAGCATGAACGGGGGAGGGGCAGAGAGAGAGGGAGACACAGAATCGGAAACAGGCTCCAGGCTCCGAGCCATCGGCCCAGAGCCCGACGCGGGGCTCGAACTCACGGACCGCGAGATCGCGACCTGGCTGAAGTCGGCCGCTTAACCGACTGCGCCACCCAGGCGCCCCTGTGTGAGTTTTCATAGGTGCCTTTTCTCAGGCTGAAACAGTCCCCTTCTGTTTTTGTCATGAAAAGGTTTTAGTGTCTGTCAAATGCCTTTCTGCATCAGGTGAGATGATCATGTGGTCGCTATCATCTGTTCTATTGACATGGTCATTATATTAACTGATCTTAACAAATATTACATAAACCATGAATTCCTAGGATAAATTTCACGTGGGCATAATGCATACTCCTTTTATGCTGCTAAACACAGTTTTCTACTGTGTTGAGAATTTATCTATATTAGTAAGAGATGCAAGGTTTATAATATTCCACTTGAAAGTGACTATCACAAGCATTAGCAAAATTTATTAACTCCTTATTTAATACTTAGAATACTATTTTTCACAGAGAGAGCATGTGTGCACGTGCACATGTGAGCAGGGGAGGGAGAAAGAAAATCTCAAGCAGGCTCCATGCTTAGCGTGGAGCCCCACTCAGGGCTCGATCTCATGACCACAAGATCATGACCTGAGCCACAAATCAAAAGTCAGACATTTAACCAACTGAGCCACCCAGGCATACCTTATAATACCTTAGTTAGAAAACAATAAGCTATGCTTAGAAGGAAACCACTATTCATTACTGAAAACCACAGATCATCTAAATATTACACAAAAACTTAAAAATTCATCCATAGAAACTTCTGCCTTTATGTTCAAATAAGGCATGTTTATAACTGGTAATACATAAACTATTACCTTCTAGTAATTATTATCTGTATAATCATTAAGCCTATCCAGATATTTCTGAAACAGACTCTGCCCTTGACTGTTTCAGAAACAGAAATAAGGGAAAAAGGCATTGGTGATCCACAGTCAGTTCCTAAGAAAGGAATTTGAGTCAGGTTCTTAGTCTTGCGTTTAATGTATAAGACAACTGGTAAGAAAAACACATAACATCACCTAAAAGTAACTTACAACTTTTCCGTTATTTCTCCCATGAAAAGATTTCTTACCAAGGTTCTCTCGGATTTTCGAACAAATGGAAATTTTTCCACCAATATTGGCATAAGAAACCACGGTGTCCTAAAAAAACAAAAGGAAATCAACCAATCCATGTTGACTGGACTTTCTTGGAAGGTAACATTTCCATTCTAAGAGCAAATATGGAGGCAAAAGGTAAATGATAATCAACTATCTCAAGTAAATGGAAGCTAAATGCATAGCTTCAGAGAAAACCTATGATAACTTAGGGGAATATAACCTTCCATCAACTTTGGTATCAACAGCAAGTTAAAGGGGGATTCTTAGTTCTACAAAAGCAATAGAGTTTCAGTTTAAAACTTAAAACGTTTCCCACTGCGTGCCCATAAAAACAAGAAAAAATTATCAACTTAGGTAATTTTTAAGTTAGTAAATAATAAACTTACAAAGGGAACTTGAAGTCCACTCCCCCCAAAAGAAACCTAAGCTTCTCTTAAAACTGTAATTTTTAAAAAATTAGTATGTAATGAACCATACTGGAATTGCAATTTTTATTTATATGGCATGACACGGGGATTGCTCACTGAAAATTTTTGGACATAGTATCTGTTGAAGATAAAAGCAGAATTTCAACCACCACTATACAAACTTTGGAAGAGAGTCTGCGTACAAGTTTTAAATAATTTAAATAATACTAATTAAGTTACTAATTCTTAAATAATTTAAACAACTAAAGACAACGAAGAGAACTATAATGCCGTTTTTTTGTAGAATGTGATGTTGACAAAGCCTACAGAAACATGTAGCATAAAACCTGAGCTTTGATGCTATGAACGTAGTAATTTTCTACTAATTGGTTATCATTTTCTTGAGACTTCAAGACCATGATTCAAAAAAAAATTAACAGGATACTCACGATGGGACATATCTTGCTATTATTTGCAAGGCTCTGTGACAGGTGTCAAAAGTAGCAGGAAGATCTACAAGTAGAAAAGAAGAGTATGAGCATAACAATAAAACTGAAACCTGAGAAGTTACAAAATTTTTTTTAAGTTTATGTATTTACTTTGGGGGGGCGGGGGGGGAGGGGACGGGCAGAGGGAGAGGGAGAGATAGAATCCCAAGCAGGCTCCGCACTGTCAGTGAGGAGCCCGATGTGGGGCTCAAACTCATGAACCATGAGATCATGACCTGAGCCGAAACCCAAGAGTCGGATGCCCAAACGACTGAGCCACCCAGGCGTCCCCAAAAGTTACGTATTTTAAGCTAAAAACACCCGCTAACCAAAACTGAAACATTTACTAGCCAAATGTTAACTTGGAAGGTTTTTCTCTAACACCAACTATCACTGCAGACTAAGTGGATTAGTTAAATAAGTAATGCACTGAGGGCAGCTGATCAGACGTTCTCGCTGAAGGTCACAAAAAAATTCCATCGGAGGTTGCCATTTGCTGCTGCCTACCCATTAGAACAGCTCCTGGCCTCACCCAGTGTTTTAACATTGAGCACACATTCTCTAAGACACAGGCAGGTCCCTTGCTTTAATCTTCTTTATACTTACTATCATCTTCGTCATCGGAATCCGAAACATCTACGTCACCTTCTTTAATGACCACTCGTGCTTTGTGAGGGAAAACAAAATACGTTATTCTTTTTGTCACTGACCTAAACAATCAACAGCTACACAAGAAAGTGATTTTTTCCACTGTGCAAACTTAGTACAATAATTAAATTTACAGCCAAAAAAAAAAAGTCAAGTAACTTTACAGTTAAAGCTAAAATTTCTGAGTTCTAAGACTCCATTAGAATTTCATTAAGGTAAATTCCAACCCATAAAACAAACAAACAAACAAACAAACAAAAACACAGCAACAAATCCAGATGCTTCTACAGACATCATTATAGAGAACAGACATGCACCAAAACTGCTAACATGCAGCTCAGAATTTTCCATGTTGGCACAATCCCCACAGTGTTCCAAGAAGTATTTTAGTAACAGGGTACTTAAAAAATGAAAAATCAAAGAAAGCAAAGAACCACTTACGAGGTACAAAATGAGAAACAATCATGCCGAGACACGGTCTAAGGAAGACAGTCTGTGCTGATACAAGATTACCAAGAAAAGCCAAATACTCCTCCACCACCGTCTGACTTCTGTTTAACCACTGCAATCTCTACAGGTGGGAGGAAGAGAAAGATAAAAGAAACATGTTACTGATACAACATATTCTGTTTCCAGAGTATTGAAATCACATACTAGTCAGTAAAATAAATGGTAAACTTACCAATAATATATTGATAAGCTGCTCAAAGTCTTTAGTCAAGTACATGATGGAAGAACGGAATTCTAACAGCCAGTTAATGATCTGGTCATCCTTAAGGCAAACAAAGAAAAGCGCTTTCAAAATCACAAATCCTCTAAAATAACTGGAGGTAACACCTACCTTGCACTAGACATCTACCAATAGTATTTAAATTAGGAGAAAAAAGTCACAAACTTGCACTAAAGCCAAAACTGGAATGAAAATGTCTTAATTTGTATCAAAACAAAAGAACATTACATTTTCTGATTTTAAAAAGTAACGCAGGGATGCATTCGTGGCTCAGTCAGATAAGTGTCTGGCTCTTGATTTCGGCTCAGGTCATGATCTCACAGTTTGTGGGATCGAGCCCCCCCTGTTGACTCTGTGCTGACAGCATGGAGCCTGCTTGAGATTCTCTCTCTCTCCCTCTCTCTCTACCCCTCCGCTACCTGCACACACGCTCTCTCCCAAAATAAGTAATAAACTTAAAAAAAAAGATGTGCTATATAAAAATGATGGCTCCAGTACATCATAAAATATTTTTCAGGCAATAAAATTCCTGTTCATAGTAACTTTTAGTGACATGGGAAAAATCTCTAAATAAAAAGAAAACAAGCCATGTATAAAATATGCTATCAGTTAGATAAATATAAAATATCAACTATAAGGACACCTGGCCGGCTCAGTTGGTAGAACATGCAACTCTTGATCTCAACGTTGTGAGTTCAAGCCCCATGTTGGGCATAAAGCCTACTTAAAATAATAAATAAAAATAAAAATTAAAAATAAAAATAAAAAGCTTTAGGGCACAAGAATGGTTCACTGGGTTAAGCATCGGACTTTAGCTCAGGTCATGATCTCATGGTTTGTGAGTTTGAGCCCTGCATCAGGTGAGCTCAAGCCCCACTTCTGGTGAATTCGAGCCCTACTTTGGGTAAGCCCCGCTTCTCTCTCTCCCACTTTGCACCTCATAGGATTCCCTTTCTCTCTCTCTCTCTCTCTCTCTCTGCCCCTTGCTCACTTGCACCCTGCCCCCGCTCTCTAAAAACATAATAAAAATAATAAATTAAATATATACATATAAATATATTGTTTGTATTAACACATACACACAACATACATAAAAAACTAAGACCCTCCAATTTTGAAAGAAATGGTTAATGCTGATTAAGACTCAACACAAAAGGGGCACCTAGGTAGCTGTCAGTTAAGCATCTGACTTTGGCTCAGGTCATGATCTCACAGTTCATGGGAGTGAGCCCTGCAATGGGCTCTGTGCTGATAGCTCTAAGCCTGGAGCCTGAAGCCTGCTTCGGATTCTGTGTCTCCCTATCTCTCTGTCCCTCCCCTGTTCACGTGCTCTCACTCAAAAATAAACATTAAAAGTTAAAAAAAAATAAAGACTCCACCCGAGAAACGGACATACAAATACACAAAAGCAATGCGTTATAACCGTAACAGTAGACTGTTAATAGACAGTACTGTACTTACAGTAATTATGAGCAAGCGAAGGAGGGGCAGAGAGAGGGAGACACAGAATCCGAGGCAGGCTCCAGGCTCTGAGCTGTCAGCACAGAACCCAAAGGGGGCTCGAACCTACAGACCACAAGATCATGACCTGACTGAGCCACCCAAGTGCCCCACTTCTAGTGATAGATTTTTACAGACAATATTGTACCTACAGTGATAAACCATCAACAGACAGGGCTGTACCTGCTGTTACAGACTGATACTGACAGAAAGTATCGTTCAGCAGGAAGATGCCAGGCACCAGGCACGGTGCTCAATACCATGTGTCTGCATCTTTTACTAATCCTAACAATGCTGAAAATGGACTCCTGGTATCCCCATTTTATAGTTGAGGAAGCCGAGACTAAGAAATGAATAAGCAACCTGCCCATTCAAGAAGCTAATAAAGAGGGGCGCCTGGGTGCCTCAGTTTGTTAGGCGACTGACTTCGGCTCAGGTCATGATCTTGAAGCTTGTTAGTCCAAGCCCCACGTCTGGCTCTGTGCAGACAGCTCAGAGCCTGGAGCCTGCTTCAGATTCTGTCCCCCCACCCTCCCCTGCTCACGCTCTTGTGTTATCTCTGTCTCTCAATAATAATAAATAAATGTTAAAAAATTTTTTAAAAAGAAGCTAATAAAGAACCAGGTTTAAACCTATCTGTCTGGGTCACGGCCTATGCTCCATCCCCTGTCCCACAATCCCTTGCTCCACTCAGGAGCTCACCACCTCTTCCCCACCTTCATCCCACCATTGACTGCTTTCCATGTGCTATTTGTGACGAACTTCATTGAGACTATTTCCTGATGAAACCCCAAGTAAGCTGGCAGTAAAATAACATAAATCACAACTCGCTTGCACTATGGTAATTTCATATGTCCACCACCATTAAGGATAAGTTAATGGTGGCTCACCAAGGTCTGAGGCAGTGAAGACAAACTAAGTTAGGTGCAAATAAAAATACATGAACTCTATCCTATCCCTGTTCCACACACACACACACACACACACACACACACACACACACACACAAAGTGCAAAAAAATTATAAAGATAACATTTAAAAAGCTCCATTTTCTTAAGTAACCTAATCACAGTCCTTGGTGCTTTAGTACTGAACCATTATTAGAAGCAAATTGCTTCCAACACTCTCTGAACTAACATAGACACAACTGATGCATTTCTTAGTATGCCAAGACACCAAGAAGTGCTGGTAAAAAAATTACAGCGGGACACAAAGAAAATGGCCCCTGGAACCTACAGAAGAACACGAGGATAAGGGAAAGCTTGAGACAGCGCCACTTCTGCTGTCGGTCTCTGGTAGCTACATCCTCACAGAGGGACAAGCACGTATTCAGAAAACCAATAGTACAGCTATGGCTGGAGTAGATGGTAAGCAAGCCAACAGATAAATCTGGGAATCGAGGAGGGGCCAGATAAATGACGGAAGTCCTTGTAAGTCAGATTTGTAACTAGAAAGATCTATTAGAAGGGTGGGAAATGGAGCGAACCAACACCTATGTGCTTAGAGAGAACCAAGGAAAATTCCAGTAAAGAGGACACTTCAGCTGGATCTTAAAGAGTAGGAGTTTAGTAGGTAAAGCAATAACAACAGTGAACACTAACATAGTAATCACCGTGCCAGGTACTATTCTAAGATTTTAACACATACTAACTCATTTAATCCTTACAACCATTCCCCGAGTACGTGACACCACTGGTTCCCATCTTACAGATGGGGGCACTGAGGCACGGAAGTGCAGTAAATCTGCCCTCAGCCACAAAGCCAGCATGGGAGGGGAGGCCATGTAGCCAGAGCCCATGCTCAAATAGATAGCAAATAAAGCAGATACAGAGGACCTCTCCCAGCCACGAAGAAAAGGCACATGCAAAGAGATAAAGATGAAAAGAATGCTCCACGTGAGTTGTAGAGATTACCTAAATTAATTAATTTAATTAAATTTTAAAAAGCTGAAAAGAGGCTGGGGCGCCTGGGTGGCGCAGTCGGTTAAGCGTCCGACTTCAGCCAGGTCACGATCTCGCGGTCCGTGAGTTCGAGCCCCGCGTCAGGCTCTGGGCTGATGGCTCGGAGCCTGGAGCCTGTTTCCGATTCTGTGTCTCCCTCTCTCTCTGCCCCTCCCCCGTTCATGCTCTGTCTCTCTCTGTCCAAAAATAAATAAAAAAAAAAAAAAAAAAAAAAAAAAAAACGTTGAAAAAAAAAAAAAAGCTGAAAAGAGGCAAATTCATGGAATAAAGTATCTAGTGAGGAATGAACACAGAAACAATGTTGCAGACCATGCTAAGAAGCTGGTTCTGTGTGAAAAAGGCATGAAGTTTTCTGGCAGGATGGTGCCCTATTTCAGAGATGCCTTGGGCTGCACTGGGGAGGGTAAAATTGGTGGGGGGTGGAGGTGGGGGTGAGGGGTAATGTGACATAGAGGAGAAGTGGAACCTAGGTAAGCTAAAGGAATTAAGGGAAGAATCCAGACAAAAAAGCACCAACAATGCAAGAAGCCTTTAAGGATATTTTTTTTCCCCAAAGGCCCTGGTAAATCAATGGATACAAGGGGTGAGAAAGCCCCCAAGGTTCCTCGCTCAAAAATTAGGTAAGCAGTAAATCGGTTAAGCACATCAAGAAGGTTGCAGAGGAATGGGTTTGGGAGAGAGAAAATGCTAAGTTTGGGGCATCAGTGTTACTTATGGGCTGGCAGTTAAAAAACCAGTCTAGGGCCCACAAGAGCATTCTGAGCTCTGGATACAAATTTGGAAGTTATGAGGACAAAGGTAAATTCCAAAGCCTAAAGGGCCTAAGGAGATCACACAGGAAGAATCTTTAGAATGAGGAAAGGGTCAAGTTTGGAAACCTAATCAACACCAAATTTAAGAACCCATCACATGAATGATTGGACAGAAGTGATAAGAAGACCGCAAGATCCTAGAAACCAAAGGAAATTTAAGAAGTGGGCAACCGAAGGGGCCTGGGTGGCTCAGTCGGTTAGACATCCAACTCTTGATTTCAGCTTAGAGCATGAACATGCGGTTCGTGAGTTCGCGCCCCACGCTGGCCTCCAAGCTGACAGTTCGGTCGGCCCGCTTGGGATTCTCTCCCCGCCCCCGTCCCACCCTTCCCTCTTTCTCTCTCTTTCAATAGAAACAAATAAAACCTAACAACAACAAAAAAGTGGGCAGCCAACAGTGTCAACTGCTACAAGGAATTAGTATGAGGCTTGAAAAAAAGTCCACTGAAATGAGCAGGGAAGAAACCACTAGTAATAGGTCACAGTAATCACCGCAGCGGATCTCACAGGGGATTAAAACACGCATGAGCAGTGAGAAAGTCTGAGCTGTCACCAGGAACAGTTAACAACCACAAAGCCCTTTGTGTCAGGGGCTGTTCCAAGTGATTCTCGTGTATTAACTCACTGGATCCTCTAAAACATCTGCACTTAAAATACCTCTATTGTTTTCCTGACTTTATAAAGATGAGAAACACAGGCAGTGAGTTAAACAAGCTGCCCAAGATCACACACTGGGCGACCACAGAGGAAGGATTTTATCCCAGGCAATCTGACTACCATGGCCATTCTTCCCAAAACTGGGCAAGAAGGGAAGAAAAGGGAAATGAAATTTCCTGACTTGTGACGAGATGACAGGTATGTATTTAGAAAGGGGCACCTCTTGAACTTCTTGCACCATCTGCAAAGACGCTAAAAAGAGCAGTTGCTTGAAAGGTAAGTCATCTTTTCTTCTTGTTGTAGCAGCGGAGAGATGTGAGAACTGCATGCGGCACAGAGGAAAGAGGCTCCAGGAAAGACGGGCCCCGGGGGCTCAGCCGGTTGAGCTCCGACTTCAGCTCGGGTCATGATCTCACGATTCAGGAGTTCGAGCCCCACATCAGGCTCTGTGCTGACGGCTCAGCACAGATCCTGGAGCCTGCTTCGGATTCTGTGTCTCCCTCCCTCTCTGCTCCTCACTCTCACTCTGTCTGTCTCTCCCTCTACCTCAAAAATAAACATTAAAAAAAATAAGAAAGGAAAGATAAAGCAGGGATTCTCAACCTGAGGACTACCAACATTTAGGACTTGATAATTCCTTGTTGTGGAGGGCTGCTCTGTGCATTCAGTGCTGGATGTTTCAGTGGCATCCCTGTCACCCACTCCCTAGATGCCAGTTGTACCCACTCCCTCCCCCCAGATGTGACAACCAAAAATGTCTCCAGTTCATCACCAAAAGTGCCAAGAGCAAAAGTGCTCTTGGTTGAGAACCACTGCATTAAAGTGAGGATCACACAGAGAGCCAGTTCTAGAGGATGGAATAGGACCAAACGCGCAAATTAAATCCATGCAAAATGGCAAGAACTTTGCTAATGATCAAACATAAATTAATTACCTTTTTTTTTCAACATTTTTTTTTTTTTTTTTTTTTGGGACAGAGAGAGACAGAGCATGAACGGGGGAGGGGCAGAGAGAGAGGGAGACACAGAATCAGAAACAGGCTCCAGGCTCCGAGCCATCAGCCCAGAGCCTGACGCGGGGCTCGAACTCACGGACCGCGAGATCGTGACCTGGCTGAAGTCGGACGCTTAACCGACTGCGCCACCCAGGCGCCCCTAAATTAATTACCTTTATGTCTGGATCTGACAGCTGGTTCTTCAACAACTCAAAGTCATTTGTTTCACCCTAAACAAGGACCAAAAAAAAAAAAAAAAAAAAGTAGTTTTGCTTGCTTCAGTTTGCTATTAAAAATCAAGAGCAGGACTTTTAATTCTTACAAAAGGAACAGCGTAACACTCACACATCAATTGTGGATTATAAAATTGTAACTACAAACATTTAAAAACTCATGTTAGTGGAGCTGGACAGTTTGGAAAAAAAGAAAATGACTACTAAAAAGCTGTTCACATTCAGATCTACTTGCGTCCTGACATTTGACGATCACATTCGATACAAGATACCATCCATTTGTGTATTCGCACTTAAATGCTTATATATATGAAAACAAATATTTATATTTTCCCTCCATCGCTGAGATTTAACAGAATCACTTCTAAACTATCACAAAACCAAACCAAAAACAAACAAAAAACCAAACCCCTCTTGGAGAGCTGGTTTACTGTCCCAAAGCAATGCTTAGGTAATTCTTTCAGAAATAAAACACTCTGACCTAAGGATTTTTATTCCAGCACTTGCTAGAGTTTTTTAAAGATGCTACATAAATGGAACATTTGAAGATATGAAACCTCAGCAAAGAGGTTATCTGAGCTGACAACATCATGCTGTTATTAAAGAACTGACTTCAAACCGATATCTAAATTCATTTTATTATGTCTACGTGGCTGTTGTATAATGGCTACAACTGTATCCTGACCCACCAAAACCAAACCTCCCTGTGTCAATTATATCTCAATTAAAGCAGGGGGCAAAAAGCCACCAAACCTCATGTTATCTCCTCTTACCTTTTTGTATTTCAACAAGACTTCTGTCACAGTCCCACCAAACCGAACGGTTTTTCTTGGAGGAGAGTTGAAGAAATCATTCTCTAACGTGAGCATATCTGAAAGTCTATAGAACCAAGATAATCATACTATTACGCGCAGGGCAGAGAATAAGAAAAAATCAGAAGAGCCAACGTTTACTGAGCCAACATCATTCAGTGGGACTATCACTAAAGCCTCCTAACTGGCTTCCTTGCTTCCACTCTAACCTCCAACGTTCTTCGTTCAATGACCTAACGATCTTCCCCAAAATTGCATCATCCTATCCTACCCTCTCTGTTAGACTCTCCAAAGGTTTCCCACCTCACTTAAAATACAAATCCAAGCTCTCGGTCCGGGTCTTCAAGGTCCTACATTAGTCTGGCCCCTGCCTACCTGTGACCTCATCTCCAGCCACTTAACATACTGCAACCATAGTGTCCTTTCTATTCTTCAAACTTGCCACGCTGATTCCCATTTCTTTTGCTGTTCGCTATCAGAAACACTCATTCTCCAGATACGGACACAGCTGGACTCTCGTCTTCCCTCCAACTGAAGCTCAAATGTCAGAGAGACGATTAAAGTACCCATCCTCTCTCTCCTGGTCCCCTTTTTACCTCTTCATGGCAGATCATCACTGCCTGAAACCATCCCTTTCCATTATTTACTGGCCTCTTCACGGTCTTTCCCTCCTGAGATTGTAAGCTCTGTTGAGAGCAGAGATGTTGTCTCTTTTGATAGACTACTGTCTCCAGGGTCTAACACAGAGTACAGGTGCTTAATAAACACCATAAATGATACTATGCTAAGTGTTTTACAAAGTTTTCTTCCTTCAAATAGAGCAGAGTAGTGGGGGGGGGGGGGGGGGGGGGACCACACCAGTATCCTACTAATGACCCTCAAAGCCAAACCCCAAAATGTTTTATGGGGGTTAGGGGCTTTAAAAGTGGAAGACAGACTGTTAAGAAAACGTGTATGCGGAAACAAATTTCAAACACCAACAAAAAATTAAGAGTCGGTTTGCCATTAATGATAGCATTCGCCTGATGATTCAAACAGCCCAGGGAACTCTTTTCAAATCTACGTGAAGAAATGGGAGGAATGAGGTAGTACCCAGGCCTGGGACGCTAGGCGGGAGCCCACTGGGGAGAAAAGACCCTTGAACGGAGAACAGATGCATTTTCCCAGCTTCTCTCCCACCTTTACTACCCACTTAAAGGCACGGGCTCACTCTCGAGAACTTGAGATGACCCTCTACCGTTGCTCCCATGACTCCCTTCAGCTCTGCCCCAGGCCCTGTCACATTCGCTTTCCTAACCCCGATCCTGAGCTTTGGCCCCAGATGCTCAGAAGGAAGCGTCCCGGACTCTCACCCGGTCCTCGACGCCCCCAGCGTCTTGACTGCAGACGCTGAGGCTGCCGCATCTCCCGGCAACCGCGTGTGAAGCAGCGGGGCCGCCATTGGGCCCGACAAGCGCGACGACTGCGCCTCTCCCCGGAAGTCGTGGGCCTTCTAGCCGCCCCTGTGGCCCGGAAGACGTGCGCGCGAGCGGCGGCCTTCAGCCAATCAGGAGCGCCATGGGACCGCTCCGTGATCCCGGCGGGCTAGAGCGCCGCCGAAGCTTTCTCCTCCCTGCCCTGCCTCCAGGCCCCTCCTCTCAGTTGGAGGACTTTCCCCGCCTTGCCAGGTGCGGCTGTGAGAGCGGCCAAGGCGCTGCGAGAAGAGAGATCCTTGGCAGCTCCGGCCAGCCCTGAGGGTCCCCAAGGAAGGGCAGGGACCGTTAGTGGACCTCTACTGGTCGGGTGCCACGAGTATTATCTTTTTGGAGTCAAAGCATCCCTTAGTCAAACTGAAGAAACCAAAGCTCTGGTTAACACCAGCACGCAGAGACAAGGGGCAGCCGGGATTCGAACTAGGCTGCTCCACCCAGCATCTAGTGGGGGGGGGGGGGGGGGGAGGGTTCTATACCCTCTGCGCTATCCTCACAGACTTTGGAACTAATCTTATCTTTGCGGAAACTGAGGTTTGACGGAGCGATTTACCCAGAAATCTCAGAGCTGAAATCAGAGAGGAGTCAGTTTTCAAGAGGCGTTAGTCCTTGAACTTAATTTTTTTTTTATTTATTCATTAATTTTGAGACACAGAGATAGAAAGCATGAGTAGGGAAGGGGCAGAGAGAGGAGAGGAAGTGAGAATCCCAAGCAGGCACTGCACCGCCAGTGCAGAGCCCGACGCCGGGCTCCATCCTGCAAGCTATGAGATCATGACCTGAGCTGAAATCCAGGGTCCTCAGTAGCTTAACCCAATGAGCAACCCAGGAGCCACTGAACTTACATTTTTAAGGGAGGTCCAGGGGTCCGCCAGACCTGCTGCAAGCAGGTAAGGGTCTTTTAGTATAGGGAAGGGCAGGGCCCAAGGCACGGTGGGGGGTAAGGAAGCAGAGGGAGCCCCTCCCCTTAGTTTCTAAGAATGGAAAATGTTGCAACCTTTGGAAACTGTATAGAATTATCAAAAGGACATTAAGCCAGCTACAGCGACTTGTTACATATAAAGCACTGTTCGATTTTGCAACAGTGTAAAATAAGTAACTCTCTGCCAACTCTATAAGGCACCACCATTTCTTACCCCACTGGTTTAGGGTTCCTTCAGAATGTTGGGCAGAGATTTTCAGTGTCCTGAGAGCAGGGGAAATTGTACCCTAGCTCACAAAGATCCCTCAAGACAGCCGTTGAAGTGGGAATCTCTTCCCCTCCATCCCCAAAGCTGAGGGGGAAAAAAAAAATCACAATTCGTTGGAACTCTCATACACTGTCAGAAGTTTAACTCTGCACCGCCAAGCAATTTGACAATTACTCATCCTTTCATTTTTTTCAAGTCTGACATGCACGAAAGAGTGTAAGTTAAGAGCTCCCGGGTGGCTCAGTGGGTTAAGCGTCCCACTCTTGATTTCAGTTCAGGTCATGAACTCATGGTTCATGAGTTCAAGTGCCGCGTCAGGCTCCATCCTGACAGCGCCAAGCCTGCTTGGGATTCTCTCTCCCTCTCTCTGTTCCCCTCCCCTGCTTGTGCACTCTCTTTCTCAAAATAAACTTAAAAAAAGAGAGAGAGAGAATATAGTTAATCTAAGTTATAAAACATAATAAAATAAATACCTGTGAATGAACGTACCACCCAATTTATGAAACAGAACATTAACCCTTACTATGGAAGCTTCCTGTGTGCTCCTCCCAGGTCCCACCTTCTCCCTGCTTCCTCCTAAAGATAATTACTATCCTAACTTTTTTAAACCATTTCAACTTTTCTTTAGGTAATTACTATATATATATATATATATATATATATATATATATATATATAGTATGTGTGTGTGTGTATTCCTAAACTAAATATATGCTTTTGCTTGTCTTTCCATCATAAAATTATCTCCATTCTGCATTATACCTTCTACTGGTTCATCCCATTCCTGTTATATTAGTTGTTTCTTGCCATGTAGCATTCATCCATTATATGAATATCCCACAATTTATACTTCCATTTTCCTATCACCAACATTTAGATTATTTTTTCCTCCCCCCCCCCAATTATGTGCATTGCTGTGAATATGCTTCTACAGTCTCTTGAATCATGTGTGTGAAAATTTTTCCAAAGTAGAATTGTTGGCTTAGAGGGCATATAAGACATGTTGAGTTTTCCATAGTGGTTGTGCCAATATACATTCTCAGAAATATCTCCTTAAATTTGAGCACAGCTCCTTCCTTATTTTCCCAAAGCACAGTGAAGACTAAGCTTCCATGTTAAAAATTTTTCAGCGGAAGCTTCATCATAATATAAGCAAAATCTGAAAACTAAACAGCTTAATTCACTGTTGGGAGTTCTTTGATCATGTCTCTTCATTGAAGATTCTCAATCCAGTTACCCTCTTCCATGGGGCAACTCATCTTGCCTTTTTTATCCAGTCTTGCCTTCCCTAGAGTCCCATCTCTTTTGGTCTCCAGCTCTAATCTAAGAAGGTAAAGGCTGGAGCACCTGGCTGGCTCAGTCAGTAGAGCATGGGACTCTTGATCTCAGGGTCATGAGTTCAAGCCCCACATTGGGCATAGAGATTACTTCTGGAAGGGAGGGAGGGAGGGAGGGAGGGAGGGACCTCCAAATGAGTAACAGAAAGGCAAACAAGTATTAACACACAGCACGTAAAGACAGCCTTGCCCACAATGTAGTTGTTCTTATACATCACCGAGCACTGTACTTGTTCATAATTGTTCTGAGCTTCTTCATTCCAGGATGAATTTTTGCTTTACTTTCATACACCCAGAAGACCCATTAAACTGTTTTTCAGAAGAGCAGCCTTCCCCTAGAGATGAATTTTACAATCATCCCTAGAATAGTTCTGTTGGTTAAAGTTTCTTGGCCTGAAAGTAACAGAAACTATCTGAAGAGGGCTTAAGCAGAAAAGAATTTGATACTAACGATACATGGATGTCTTAAGGCAACAGAAAGTAATTTCTCATTGAGGAAGTTTGAGTCAAGTGCCCTTCTCTAACTCAATCGAGAGAGGTGAGGTCATAGTGTACCAAATGGCTTCCAATGAATACTTGCTACAGATGAGAGGTAGTTTATTTATTTTGAGAGAAAGCCCGCGTGTGCTTGAGCAGGGGAGAGGCAGAGAGAGGGAGAGAGAGAATCCCAAGCAGGCTGTGCACTGTCAGCGAAGTGCCAGACAAGGAGCTGGAACTGTGAGATCATGACCTGAGCCAAAATCAAGAGTCGGCTGCTTAACAGACTGGCCCACGCAGGCGCCCCTAACCATTTCTAAGCATAGCGCCCAGTAGTGTTAACTACATTCACAATGCTGTGCAACTATGTCCAGAATTCTTTTCATCTGAAACTTGATGCCTCTTCTGAAACAACTTCCTCTTCTCCCCTCCCCCCAGCAACCACCATTCTTTCTGTCTCTATGAATCTGATTCTGTCATATGAGAAATGTCATAGAAGTGGAATCATACAGTATTTGTCTGGCTGTGACTGGCTTACTTTACTTAGCTGGATTACTTCACTTCCGTTATTCTTTTTTTCCAAATATCTGCCATGCATAGTCTTTCAGCCTGAGTTAATTATTTTAAATTGTAATATAGAAATATAAAATAGAAATTTTAAATATAATATAGAAATTATAATATAGAAATATAATACAGAAATACCAAAGCATGGGACAGAAAGGGGGAAGAAATATAAAACAGCTAAAGTTTTTGGGAGTTTTGATCAAAAGTATCATACCACCTGAAAACATGCTTTTGCCTATAATGGAAATCTCTAAAGAAAACTACCCCGATTTTAGAGCATTCTTGCATAAATAACCTACTGATACAAAGAAAGAATATAAGAAGACACTCTCAAATGAATTTTATTTGATTACCAATAAAATGTACAACCCAATCAGATTTTAAAAGCCTTGGGAAAAATAAAAATCCTTGGGAAAATGGGAAATTCATGTTCACTAAATGAAATGAACATATAAATATAAATTGTAGCATGTTACAATGCATTGATTGTGTTGACTTTTCTATTAGTTAATGAGGTCACAAAGTAATCTTAAATTCAGAGTTACATTTTCCACTGTCCGTTTCTGTGGGGACTACACTTACTTCCGTCTTCACCCAGAGTTTGTGAGGCATTATTTTCTACTTGGAATTCTCTCACAAGAAGTCTATTTTAAAAACCAACTTAAAAAAAAAAAATCATTTATAATAGCATAGTTTATTATGGCTTAAGATTCTGGCAATAACTTTATGATCTGAAGCTGGAAAATTCTCCCCAACACTGACACACGTACACTTGGCAAAGGCCGTCTAGTAGGCCAACTGGCCTGAGTGAGATCAGCACTCCACATGGAGGTTTCTGAAATGAGGTTAAGAGGTGAGTACTTGTGCTTTTATAAAGTTGGCACTTAAGTCTGTAGAAACACTGGTGATTCTGGAAAGAAAAAAGCAATTTGTATTTGAGATGATATTTATAAACAGAGTGGAACAAAAAAATTACAGAGTTCTCTCTGGGAACACAGCTTTCAAAAGAGGAGCCACCCATAGGTTGATGTGGGGTATTACAGCTCAAGTTACAATTGACGGGCTTACGAAGAACGCTCTTTAGTAACTTTAACTTGAAAGGAAAGCTTATAATCTACGCCTTATAACAAATCATACATCAATTATACCTCAATTCCGGCTCCAATGGAGCCCACCTCTGATTGTTAGGACAAACAAGACAATCCCTGTGCATTACTTAGTACAGTGTGTAGTGTATTATAACACCCAATAAATGTTAGCTGTTGTTATTGACAAATGCCCCAAGTGCATCTTGGTTCAAAATGGGAATATGATGATAAATATAACAGGGGCTCCTGGCTGGCTCAGTTGGTAGAGTGTGTGACTCTTCATCTTAGGGCCCCGAGAACAAGCCCCATGTTGGGTGTGGAGACTAGTTAAAAAAAT
The DNA here is from genome assembly GCF_028018385.1 of Neofelis nebulosa. Lineage (NCBI taxonomy): Eukaryota > Metazoa > Chordata > Mammalia > Carnivora > Felidae > Neofelis > Neofelis nebulosa. Next base: position 32,997,186 of record NC_080799.1, read on the forward strand.
AAAAATTTAAAAATAATTTAAAAAGAAAAGATAGGGGCGCCTGGGTGGCGCAGTCGGTTAAGCGTCCGACTTCAGCCAGGTCACGATCTCGCGGTCCGTGAGTTCGAGCCCCGCGTCAGGCTCTGGGCCGATGGCTCGGAACCTGGAGCCTGTTTCCGATTCTGTGTCTCCCTCTCTCTCTGCCCCTCCCCCGTTCATGCTCTGTCTCTCTCTGTCCCAAAAAAAAAAATAAATAAAAAACGTTGAAAAAAAAAAAAAAAAAAAAAAGAAAAGATAAATAAAACAAAGGTGAATAAGATCTTCATGGTCTAAAAGATACCATGACTAATTAAGAGCTAATGAGTCCTCTGAAAATAAAAACATTTTTCTTTAAGTACCTCGTGAACTACAGAGCAATTTTTTTTATTATTCTAGATCAGGGTTCCTCAATCTCACAGTAATAATGGTTTGGGTGGAATAACTCTGTGTTGGAACGGGCCAGCCAGTGCACTGTGTTTTGCAGCACCTCTGGTCTCTACCCACCAGATATCAGGAGCGCCCCTCCTCAACTCTGCATCTTTCTGTTGCTGGGGACTATCACTGTGAGTTCAAAGGCCAACGTGGGCATCAGTTTCCACCCCTGCTCCCCGCAGAGCCCCCGATGCCTGCCTGTCTGGCCAGTGTCTGCTCAGGGCCTGAACATCACCATCTACACATTCTAGACTCCACTAGGGGCAAATGCCAGGCACCAAACAGTGGAATCTCAATCTGGGAGTCAAAGACTCTGGAAATCACCTCCTTTCAGGCCAGCGGAACAAGAGAGGGCCAGGATCCCTGAAAGATCAATGCTCTTAGGTGAAAGCCTCCAGATGACTCAACGGGAGTCAGAGGAACTATGCAGCCTACCCACACACACTGGGGGCCGTTTTCTTTTCTCTCTCAGTATATAAGCAATCACATAATATCCGTGATTCTGCCTTTTGGCCCACAGAGCCTAAAATACTTACTATCTGGGTCTTTATAGAAAAAATTTGTCGGGGCGCCTGGGTGGCGCAGTTGGTTAAGCGTCTGACTTCAGCCAGGTCACGATCTCGCGGTCCGTGAGTTCGAGCCCCGCGTCAGGCTCTGGACTGATGGCTCGGCGCCTGGAGCCTGTTTCCGATTCTGTGTCTCCCTCTCTCTCTGCCCCTCCCCCGTTCATGCTCTGTCTGTCTCTGTCCCAAAAATAAATAAAAAACGTTGAAAAAAAAAATTTAAAAAAAAAAAAAGAAAGAAAGAAAAAATTTGTCAACTCTTGTTTTAGGTAAGTATCTTACGGTCAATATAGAGAAACGTGCCATAACATTTGGTGTTCATTCTACCTGACGTCATCTTTGTAGCAAAAAAAGGGGTGGGGGGTGTGCCTGGGTGGCTCAACTGGTCAAGCGTCTGACTCACAGTTTCGGCTCAGGTCATAATCTTACAGTTCATGAGTTTGAGCCCCGCATCAGGCTGTCCGCTGTCAGCACAGAGCCCACTTTGGATCCTCTGTACCCCTCTGCCCCTCCTCTGCTCTCTCTCTCTCTCTCTGTCTCAAAAATAAGTATTTTTAAAAAGGATTTTAAAAGAAGTTATGTGCAAGTAAATAAACATCTGAAAGCGTTTTCCAAGATGAATGCCCATGGAGCCTACACTTGGGTTAGAAACTGTTGCTAATGTCTAAGAGGCCTGTTTTCAGCTTAGAACTGGTAAAGACCTTAGAATTATTATCTAATTACTGGCCTACTGCCATTACCTTAAAACAGAGACCACAGGTAGAATTATAACACATCTTATCTTTCTTTTTTTCTTTTTTTCCTTTTTTTAAGTAGGTCTCATCCCCAGCACAGAGCCTAACAAGGAGGGGCTTTAACCCATGACCCTGAGATCAAGACCTGAGCTGAGGTCAAGACCCCAAGGCTTGGGGCCTCTGGGTGGCTCAGTCGGGTTTAGTGTCCAACTCTTGATTTCAGCCCCGGGTCATGATCCCAGAGTCAAGGGATGGAGCCCCGTGTCAGGCTCCACTACTTGGGATTCTCTTTTTCTCTCTCCCTCTGCCTCTCTCCCCTGCTCACGATCTCTCTCTCTCTCTCTCTCTCTCTCAAATAAAAACATAAAAATAAAAACAATTTAAAAGCTTTAAAGAAAAAGAGTCAGAGGCTTAACCGAATGGGCCACCCAGGTGCCCCCACACATTATCCTTCTTAACAGGCCTAAAGAAGAAAGAAATTAAGAGTTTGACTTCCACAGAATATTCAGTTGTTACCCCTCGCCACCCCCCCCCCCGGAAATGAAACCAACCAATATGAAATAACCTTCTTGGATAACATGTTGATAGCATTTAAACAGGGAGCATTAACATAACCTCAAAATACTGCTCTGCTCTATACTCTCCCCACCTCCAGAGCAGGTAATTTATGGAATAGGATTAGAGAAAAAGATCAGGAAATTGATACTCAGCAGTGAATACCATTATGACAGCACTTAACCCACTGAGCAGGGTCACCAATTTTGACCTTCACATGACCTTTTCTACCTTTCTAATTGACAGAAGGTTGAGGAGTTAAGTGGAATTGGTCTTCAATAGCCTCAAGCATAGAGTTCATCAAACAGGTTAGCACAGAGGGTCTTGTGATCTAGTAGAAAGTTCATGGGATTTAGTACAAATAGCCAAATGTTTTCCAAACTTCAGGATCATTCAACCTTCACTATACAATTAATTTTTTACCTTTAAGTTGGCTCATGTAAGTGTTTGAGTTTTTTTGGTTTTGTTTTGTTTACTTAACTATGAAAAGTTACTTTACTTATACTGTGAAAAGCAATTGGCACTATTGTCAATAGAAAAACCAGTTATTACTTGGCATAAATAGAAGTTACCCATTGAAATAACTTTAACACACACGGTATTAAATCCTAGCTGGGTACAGTTGTTGCCTACCAAAGCATAAGAGAGGTGCTGGAGATCACGAACCCCAAACTAAGGATGTTCTCCTAGACAGAATCAAAAGGACCACAAAAGAATTTAAAGGGGAATAACTTCCCCCCGGAGGACTTGTTGCTATTTAATGCTGTGCCCCTGTACTGCCTACAATCATCCTGTTTCAGAAACATTGCCGAGTCCCTCTCCCCACCCCACCCACAGCTCCTGGTGGAATGTCTTACTTACCACCCTGTCCTTAGTAAGCCTAAATAAGAGAAATCGATCTCACTCTGGGGGTGAGCAGGTAAAGCTTTAACAACACTGTTCCACGCACAGCACTAGGTTTCAAAAACCTCCCGAAGTTCAAAAGATCTAATCCATGCAGGAACAGACCACTTCACCTCCACTTGCCTCATTTTTTTTTTTTTTTTTTTTTTCCAACAGAAGGGACTGAGGAAACCAGCAGAACACAGACCTGGAAACAATCAAGGAATACTACTTCCAAAGGCACTTACTTGGCAAAGGCCTGAGCAGCCACTCGGATGGCTGGGGTCTGGTTCTGTACTAGGGAGGGTGACTTCTCGTCTCTGAGGCAGGGACAGGTGTGTTCTCAGGGGGCACTGACTGCTGGGCCTGGGACCCAGGGGGTGGAGATGCGGTGGCAGGGGGTTCCTGACTCAGCTCCTGGCTCGCTGGTAGTGGAGTCTCAGAAGCCTGTGCAACTGGCTTCTGAAACTCCTGGGCCGACGCAGACTGGCTGGGAGTCATCTCTCGAACTAAAGACATGATGCTCTGGGGGTCCTGCCGGGTGTGACACAGGGCCTGAAAGTCCGGGACAGCAAGGGAGAGCCGCAGGTCCACAGTTTGGTTCTGAAAAGACTGGGATGACAGAAGCTGGATCACAGACACAGGGGTGCTCAGGGCCTGGGCTTGAGCCAGAGCCAGAGCAACTGGAGATGTAGTTTCGGAGACCAGAGAAAGATTCTCAGGCTGGCTCTGTGAGGCTAGGGGGGCTTGGAGGTGGCTCTGTGAGGCTGCAGACAACAGCTGGTAGCTTTGAGAGGCCAAAAGGGCCTGGAGGTTGCTCTGTGCAGATGCTGGCACCAGGGGATGACCCTGAGAGGCCACGGGCACCAAGAGGTGGCTCTGAGTGGCCATGGGCACCAAGGGTTGGCTCTGCGTTGGCAGAGACACCAAGGACTGGCTCTGAGAGGCAGGGACGAGTCCAGGTTGACTCATGGAGGTCGAGGGGGCAGCGGGCAGACTCTTAGAAGCCAGGATGGGCGCAGCCTGACTGCCGGAAGCCAAGGAGGCGGCAGGCTGACCCGCAGTGGCAAGACTGACTGCAGGCTGGATCCTCAAAGAACGCACAGCTGGAGGCTGGCGGGCGGAGGCCCAGGGGACTCCGTGCTGGCTCCTGAAGGGGAGGACGGCTGGGGCCCGAGGCCGGTCGGGAGGAGACACAACGAACTCAGGCGGCCCCAGATGCGTGGATGACGATCCCTTCACGAACCCTGGCAGCCCGGCCCCAGGGCCTGGGGAGCGAACTCCCTCGGAACTTCCGACCGGTTCAGGTTTGGGGCCCAGGTCCTCTCCGCGCAGGTCTTGCGCGTCGCCGCTCTCTTGGACACTTTGCGTCGCGTCTTTGTCCTGGTCCTCCTCCTCCAGCCGGTTTTCGAGCTGGCCCGTGACGGTCATATCCAGAGAAGCAACGGTCTGAAGGAACCTCCTGCGGCTGCAGCGCCGCCGGAAGCCCCTCAAGTTGCGGGACACGTTGCAGATGGTGAGAGAGAAGCGGTGGCTGACCGTCTGGCTTAGCGCGTCCACCATGGTGGAGGAGAGCACGTGGAAGGGCCTCTTCGAGGGCTCTTCCGCAGTCAGTTCGATGTTGCCGGTGTACCAGAAGACCCACCACAGCAGGCTGAGGAAGATGATGATGGAACCCAGGTAGAGCAGCAGGTCGCAGAAGACCAGGCGCGCGAAAACCCCGGTGAACAGCACGGTCGCGCCCACCGTGTCGAAGGCGACGCCCAGCCAGAAGAAATGCCTGCAACGGCCGAGGCCCGTCCGCTTCCGGGTCTCCTCCACGGAGTTGCTTGAAAGCTCCATGAGTTGCCACTGTCGCCGCCGCCAGGTCCGCAGAGGAGACCAGCCCGCCACCCTCCGGTTGTGGCCTCTGGGTCGCCATGGCAACGCCCCTGACGGGAGGGGGGTAGAGTGGGCGGGGCGAGAGGGCAAAAGAGGCCGCCTATTACCTGCCGTGAGAAAAAAAAAAAAAAAAAAAGGGCGGGGGCATCCCCCAAGCCAGGGGCGCATGCGCCGTGCGTCCCGTTGCCCGCGCGCTCGACCTCCCCGCATGCGCAGTGTTTCCGCCCAGTGCGTCTCTCGCGTTTCCCCAGCATCAGGACCCGAACGTGGGGAATTTAGCTCTGGCGCTGGTGGTCTCTGTCCCGCTTTTCGGGGGTGAAGTGCTGCATTCCTCTCCCCACGCCCTGCCTTTGAGAGCCCGGGCCAGCTTTGAGGGAGAGCAAAGGGCAAGGACCCTCTTCTAGTAACTTCGCCCGCAGCTGGGAGTACAGCGTGGCCCCAGGTGCTGCCACCTCCTGAGGAGTTAATGGTGTCCTTTGTTTTGGTGAAGAAGCGGCTAGATTAGGATCTATTGTTAGAGCTTAATTCCCATCTTATCTATTTGCTGGTAGTTACGTTCTTGCCGGTTAATAGCACACCTAGAAGTGAATTCTCTGAGGGTTTTTCCACTCTCCATTGTCTTTCCTTTTATTGTTACCATTTTTGTTCACCTGTTGGCCCTGGCCCCTGGGGATACTTAAGTATCAGCGTTTCCCACTCTTCCCAACAGAGTAAGGTAGGAAAACTGTGTCAAAAATAGGAACACCGACTGGAACCCGAAAACCACAGTAGATTAAAAATGAGTTCATTGGAACCTTGGGAATTGGGCGTGAGAAAATTAAAACCAGCGTAAGACCTGGTGTCATTCAGGTTCTGTTAATAAAAAGTCACAGCCAAGCACCGGCCCCTGGTCTCTAAGTTGCTAAAGGTGGATTTTTTTTTTTTTTTTGATGATCTTTTATTTTAAAATACATTAGATGTGCAGAAAAGTTGTGAAGAGAGTATAGAGAGTTCCTCTATACCCCCCCCCCCCAACACCCAGTGTCTGCGCTTTGTGTTTTAAAATGGATTACAAAGCAGCTCCTTAATTCTCTTTATAGATACTTCTACAAGTTTGGGAACCAATGTTTCATGAATTTCTTGAATCAGTCAGTAACATTACTTCTGAACTTGAGTACCCCTGAAGTACGCTAAGGGATACCTGATGTCCCAAGACAAAATATAGTCTCTCTTCCTACAGTGTCAATTTTCCTCGATGGCAAGTATTTTAAAACAGTAATATTACAAAAAATAAACATGTTTTATGGAATAGAATCTAAAATGAGAAAGTAGGGGCACCTGGCTGGCTTGGTTGGTAAAACATGTGACTATAATCTGAGACTTGTGAGTTTGGGCTCCACCTTGGGTGTAGAGATCTCTAAAATCTTGAAAAAGAAAGAAAGCCCCTATCCTGGAGATACAGCATAAATCTATTCCTCCTGTTAAATGCATAAGGATATTCTGTTCTCCATAATTTCCTTGTGTTTATTTTGATATTATTGAAACAGTTAAAAATATATAAGAAAATAAAAGTTAATATTTCATGTAAAAATTTCTCCAGTTTGTTACTACCCCAGGGCTTGCTTTATTTTGACATTTGGGATACTAGATTAGAAAATTTCTTTTGAAGGGTTCCTGGTTGGCTCAGTCGGCCAGGTGTCCGACCTTTGATTTTTGGCTCAGGTCATGATCTCATGGTTCATGAGATGGCACCTGAGTCTAGCTCTGTGCTGACAGCGTGGAGCCTGCTTGGGATTCTCTCTCGCGCGCTCGCTCTCTCTCCCCCTCCTCACCCACCCTCCCTCAGAAATAAATAAATAAACATTTTTTTTTAATTCTGTTTGAGAAATACTGCTATATACAGGATGGTGGCATAAGAGAAACTCCTTCATTTTTGGAGGAAAATAAAATAACCCTGCCAACAAAAGATGTCCATACCAATATAAAAGAGAGAGAAAACACAATTTATTACTGAGTAATTACTAATATGTTTATATGCATGTAAGGAAGCACAAAAACCTTTGGGTTACCTTTGTGGTGTCGATGGGGGAAACAAAGGCAAATGAAAAATTAAATTCCCTTGCCGCCTATAGCCCATTGACAAGTCCTTGAGACCAACAGAGTCACCTCCCTCTAGGAGCCCAGCTGCCTGGATGATGACACTTTGCTAAGGGCAAAAGGCAATCTTAGCTTAACATTACCCCAACCCCAGGATCCTTTAAGTCTGCTTTAACATCGAAAAAATTCCTTTGGAAACTACTTTTATCGCTACATCCCAAGATACATGTTGGCAATCCAACTCCAAGCTTATGGCCCCCTGATAGACATCTGAAGGGTCTCATGCCTGAGTTTTTACCAAACGGGAATAAACGGCCTTTTCCTAACAACAGCTAGCCCCTCAAGGTCCCGGAAGCCTTGCTTCTAAAATGCCTCAGAGACTTAGGTCATCCCTAACCCTCTCCCAAGCTGAAGGTATATAATCAGCCATTTCTCACAAACCCAGTGCAGCTCTTTCTAACCATGGGTCCTGCCCGTGCTTTAATAAAACCACCTTTTTGCACCGAAGATGTCTCAAGAATTCTTTCTCAGCCGACAGCTCCGAACCCCAACACTCCAAACCACATCATTATTAGGATATGCCTCCTGAAGGAGGTGCCCCTGTGACTTCAGAACCAACTTGGTGCCCTATAAATACTGAGGACATAATTTTCTTCTTGCGCCATGACAGCTCTTTCGAGCCTTCTCTGGAGTCATCTTTCCCAATTAGCAAGCACTGAACCTTGCCTGTTCTGGACTCTTTCCTTTCTCGTCTGACATTTTCACAAGTTTTTATTGTACAAAGTACCCATTTATGGAGAGATCTGATGCTTCCCAATCTTAGCATGCTAAAGTATTTTTTACAGACTCAGGACTGTTTCTGGGGAGAGAAATTCTGCTACAAATTTAAAGAAGGGAAACACATTCAGTCAGGAAATGAATATACAAAATATCGAGACCTTCCTTCCAAGAAAATAGGTAGGGCATACAGCCAGTGCCCAGCCAAGTCGTATTGATCGCAGAGGTGAAAGAAAATGTGTGCTGGTACATTTACACTTCTGTTAATTTTTTTTTTTTTTTTTTTTTTTGTGGTTAATTTTCCCTACAGTGTTAAAACAGTCGAAACATATTGAAAAACTGAAGGGGTGCCTGGGCGGCTCAGTTGGTTAAGCGCCCAACTACAGCTCTGCTCGGGTCATGATCTCACGGTCCAGTTGGTGAGTTCGAGCCCCACGTCAGGCTTTGTGCTGACAACTTGGAGCCTGGAGCCTGCTTCAGATTCTGTGTCTCCCCCTCTCTCACTGCCCTTCCCCTGCTCTCACTCTGTCTCTCTCTAAAAAATAAATAATAGGGGCGACTGGGTGGCTCAGTCAGCTGAGCGTCCGACTTTGGCTGCTCATGGTTCACTGTTTGTGAGTTCGAGCCCTGTGTCGGGCTCTGTGCTGACCGATCAGAGCCTGGAGCCTGCTTCGGATTCTGGGTCTCCTCCTCTCTCTGCCTCTCCCCTGCTCATGCTCTGTCTCTCTCTCCCTGTCTCTCAATAATAAATAAACATTCTAAAAATTTTTTAATAAATAAATAATAAATATTAAAAAAAAATTTTTTTTAACTGAGAACTCGGGGCACCTGGGTGGCTCAATTGGTTGAACAACCAATTCAGATCAGGTCATGATCTCACAGTTCCTGAGTTTCAGCCCCTCGTTGGGCTCTCTGCTGATGCTTTGGATCCTCTGTCCCCCTCTCTCTCTGCCCCTTCCCTGCTTGTGCTCTCTCTCAAAACTAAACAAACCTTAAAAAAAAAAAAGAAAGAAAGAAAGAAAGAAAGAAAGAAAGAAAGAAAGAAAGAAAGAAAGAAAAACTGAAAAGCGAAAAAACATTATTTTAAGTTTAAATGTAATATACCAAAATTAGAATTACAATTTTATATTCCTAGCTGTAATGGAAACAAATATTTTTAAAAAATTTTTTTAAATGTGTATTCATTTTTGAGAGAGAGAGAGAGAGAGAGAGAGAGAGAATGAGTGGGGGAGGGACAGAGAGAGAGAGACAAAGAATCCAAAGCAGGCTTCAGGCTCGAGCTGACAGCACAGAGCCTGACACAGGGCTTGAACCCACAAACCGTGAGATCATTACTTAAGCTGAAGTGGGATGCTCAACCAACTGAGCCACCCAGGCACCCCGCAAATAATATTTTTTTTAATGTTTATTTATTGGAGGGGGGGAGGGGCAGAGAGAGAGGAAGAGTAGAATTCCAAGCAGGCTCCTGGCTGTCAGCCTGTCAGTACAGAGTCCCACAAACCTTGAGACCATGACCCCAGTCAAAATCAAGAGTCAGATGCTCAACCAAATGAGCCATGAAGGCACCCCAGAAGCAAATAATATTTTCAAAATATACTTCCTGGTGTATCTTGCTTCAGTAGAGAGAATTGCCATGTTTTGCATTTTTTCATGAACCAGTTACCATCGCAAATAATTTTTGATTACTTTTGGGAACGCAAGCAGGTGCAGCCCCTCTGGAAAACAGTATGGAGCTTCCTCAAAAAACTAAAAATAGAACTACCCAAAGACCCAGCAATTGCACTACTAGGCATTTACCCAAGGGATACAGGTGTGCTGTTTCAAAGGGACACATACACCCCCATGTTTATAGCAGCACTATCCACAATAGCCAAAGTATGGAAAGAGCCCAAATGTCCATCGATGGATGAGTGGATAAAGAAGATGTGGTATTTATACACAATGGAATATTACTCAGCAATGAGAAAATGAAATCTTGCCATTTGCAACTACGTGGATGGAAATGGAGGGTATTATGCTAAGTGAAATGAGTCAGAGAAAGACAAAAGTCATATGACTTCACTCATAAGAGGACTTCAAGAGACAAAACGGATGAACATAAGGAAAGGGAAACAAAAATAATATAAAAACAGGGAGGGGGGCAAAACAGAAGTGACTCAAATATGGAGAACAAACTGAGGGTTGCTGGAGGGGTTGTGGGAGGGGGGATGGGCTAAATGGGTAAGAGGCACTAAGGAACTTACTCCTGAAATCATTGTTGCACTATATGCTAACTAATTTGGATGTAAATTAAAACAAATAAAATTAAGAAAAAAGAAAAAGAAAAAAAATTTTTTTGATTACGTTACACTTATTGAAACATCTTTTTCAGGACCCCAACATTGTGACTGTTATTGTAAAAAAAAAAAAAAAATACATAAAGGTGGCTTCCAAATTTAGACATACTGCATTAAGCAAAATTTGTGACTCAATTTTATTTTATTTTATTTTTTATTTTTTTATTTAAAAAAAAATTTTTTTTCAACGTTTTTTATTTATTTTTGGGACAGAGAGAGACAGAGCATGAACGGGGGAGGGGCAGAGAGAGAGGGAGACACAGAATCGGAAACAGGCTCCAGGCTCCGAGCCATCAGCCCAGAGCCTGACGCGGGGCTCGAACTCACGGACCGCGAGATCGTGACCTGGCTGAAGTCGGACGCTTAACCGACTGCGCCACCCAGGCGCCCCGTGACTCAATTTTAGATGAACAAAACACAATGGTGATTTTTCAAAATATGGATTGTTGATCCTGAATGCTGCTTAAAATAACTGGAGATGAAATTTCAGCAGGACTTAATTTTGTCAGAATATTGGGGAGTGAAATCAGTGGCTGCTGGCTCTAAATCAGATCTTTTTGAAAATAATTTTCATAGGGGCACCTGGGTGGCTCAGTCGGTTAAGCGTTCGACTTCGGCTCAGGTCATGATCGCACGGTTTGTGAGTTTGAGCCCCGCATCGGGCTCTGTGCTGTCCGCTGGGGGGGGCCTGCTTTGGATTCTGTGTCTCCCTCTCTCTCTGTCCCTCCCCCTCTTCCAGTCTGCCTCTCTCTGTCTCTCAAAAATAAATAAATGTAAAAAAAAAAAAAAGAAAGAATTTTCATCATATAACATCTGAAGACTGTTTAATATCCTAATATTTTTAAGTATGTCTATTTCCCATAATTGATAAGTTAATCCACTGGCTCATACATTTCCAGTTTATTTTTTAATTTTTTCTCTAATTCAGAGGGTATATTCATATGTCTTGCTGAAGTTTTCTGTGGATCAGGCATACTTACAAAGTGACTTTCCTTTGTTGTAAGCAAGAAGATAGGGCTTCAAAGAAACATGAAACTTTATACGTTGTCAGGTTTTCTCACTGGAGGATAGTATGCTTTTTTTTTTATATGATTCAAAATTCATCTCACGCTGAAAGTTCCATAAAAAATGTGTGATCTGTTTGCATCGAGATGCTTTTGATTTCAGCAGAGTGTGTTTCTTCATTTGATATTTTATGTGTCAGTATTGGGTGACAGCTCATTTGTAGGGTAAAAGCCCTGACTGCATCTGATCTTGATGTCCATTGATATCCTTATGTGTTTATGTTTTTATTTTAAATTTTTTTTTCAACGTTTTTTATTTATTTTTGGGACAGAGAGAGACAGAGCATGAACGGGGGAGGGGCAGAGAGAGAGGGAGACACAGAATCGGAAACAGGCTCCAGGCTCCGAGCCATCAGCCCAGAGCCTGACGCGGGGCTCGAACTCACGGACCGCGAGATCGTGACCTGGCTGAAGTCGGACGCTTAACCGACTGCGCCACCCAGGCGCCCCTTATGTTTTTATTTTAAACACACCCACCACAGAGCCTGACGCTTTGGGGCTCAATCCCACAATCCTGAGATCATGACCTTAACTGATATCAAGAGTTAGTTGCCTAACAGTCTGAGCCACACAGGTGTCTTTATGTTTTTAGAATAGACATAAGAATAGCCCATCTGCTTGTTGAATTTGCTAAATAAATTATAAGTCATTTATAAAACTTTTAAAAGTTATATTTGAATCATAGACACAGAAGTTTTGCATGTGAAATTATGGCAGAGCAAGGCACAAATGTGGGATAATCATTTGGGGGGAGGAAATGATGGTTTCTACTCTTTTATACACCTGCCATAGTTGCTCCATTATTTTTTTTCTGGCCACAAGCATTTGTTTGTCAATATCATCCTCTACCAATTAAGAATTTCCAGGGGTGCCTGGATGGCTCCGTTAAGTGTCCCACTTCGGCTCAGGTCATGATCTCTCGGTTTGTGAGTTCGAGCCCCGCGTTGGGCCCTGTGCTGACAGCTCAGAGCCTGGAGCCTGCTTCGGATTCTGTGTCTCCCTCTCTCTGTGTCCCTCTCCAGCTCACGCACTGTCTCTCTCTCTCTCTCTCAAAAATAAACGTTAAAAAAATAAAAAACAAAAAAAAGCACTTCCAAAGCTTGGGTTGCCAGCTGGCTCAGTTGGAAGAACGTCCAACTCTTTATCTCGGAGTCATGAGTTTCAGCCCCACATTGGGTGTAAAGATTACTTAAATTAAAAAAAACAAAAAAACAAAAAAACACAACAACAACTTTCTAAGCTTGACCATGTCAAAATTTTTCTTTCACTTCAATCAAGTCAATACATCTTTCTTGTACTGTTATGATAGTACTCAGTGTGAACATAATTTATAATCTGACACTTTTGTGCATGATGAGTTGCACCTGTTCTACTGCATCAGAAAGTAAGAAAGAGAATTTTCCTTCTTACATTCTCCATGGTATTTCAGGTCTAATGAGATTTCCTACTAGCATTATAAATTCCTTTTATAAATTCAATTAAACAGAAGCACCTGGGTTGCTCAGTCAGTTAAGCGTCCAACTTCAGCTCAGGCCATGATCTCACAGTACGTGAGTTCAAGCCCCAAATCGGGGTCTCCGCTGTCAGCCGAGTCCACTTTGGATCCTCTGTCTGCCTGTCTCTCTGCCCCTCCCCCACTTGCACTCTCTCAAAAATAAATGAACATTTAAAAATAAATAAATTCACTTAAGTAAATAAGGCACAGATCCCTTTCTATCATTAGCTAAATCAACATTATCATAAGCCATAGATTCATCTAAATCTCAAAAGATTCTAGGGTTTAGTCTTCTTTTTTTTTATTTTATTTTTGGGACAGAGAGAGACAGAGCATGAACGGGGGAGGGGCAGAGAGAGAGGGAGACACAGAATCGGAAACAGGCTCCAGGCTCCGAGCCATCAGCCCAGAGCCTGACGCGGGGCTCGAACTCACAGACCGCGAGATCGTAACCTGGCTGAAGTCGGACGCTTAACCAACTGCACCACCCAGGCGCCCCTAGGGTTTAGTCTTCTAATGCTCTCTCGTGATCCTCTAAGAGGTATATATATTTTTTGCACAAAACGTAACAACACCTAAAATCCCTGGCAAATATTCCACCTTTTTTCTCTGAGTTTTATGACTCTACTAAGCATCATCTAGCAAAGTGTCAGTTTGAGTCTTTTTGAAGCTTCTATTTTAGAAAACGTGATGAAATGTTTTCCATTTCATGATGATGTATCTTTATGGTCGCAAATTCTGTTTACATTCATCCTATCTTTGGGTTGTTTGGGTTGTTTTTGACTTGCAAATATTTTGATTCTGTTGAACTACTGCCAAAAAAATACACATGGAACTAAAACAAAGACAAAGATTCTTTGGAATAAGAGAGACAGTAAAAAATGAATCAACTTGCCATTAGAATATTTTTATTTACGAAGCAGTCTTTGGAAAATGTTCAGCCATCATATGAAATGGATTCTCCAAAATCTGAATCCATCCCTCGTCTGGAGTGACCTGCTTTTTTACAGAACCATTACAGGACACAGCCAGAACAGACCAGAAAACCCGTAACATCATATACAATAGACGATTTTATGCTTATTTTTTTAAAACACCAGAATGTAGAAAGTAGATATACTTTTTTAAGTGTATATTAGTTTGTAGTATTTACTTTTCTTTGTTCTACAAACATGCTATTACTTAAATTTTTTTAAAAATTTTTTTTAACGTTTATTTATTTTTGAGACAGAGAGAGACACAGCATGAACGGGGGAGGGGCAGAGAGAGAGGGAGACACAGAATCGGAAGCAAGCTCCAGGCTCTGAGCCGTCAGCCTAGAGCCCGACGCGGGGCTCGAACTCGCGGACGGCGAGATCGTGACCTGAGCTGAAGTCGGACGCTTAACCGACTGAGCCACCCAGGCGCCCCTACTTACATTTTTTTTAAACATGTATTCATTTTTGAGAGACAGAGACAGAGTGTGAGGGGGGGAGGGGCAGAGAGAGAGGGAGACAGAATCCGCAGTAGGCTCCAGGCAGGCTCTGAGCTGTCAGCACAGAACCTGCCATGGGGCTTGAATCCACAAACCTGGGTTCAAGGGATCATGACCTGAGCCGAAGTCGGACGCTTAACCGACTGAGCCACCCAGGCGCCTCAAACATCCAATATTTTTGATTTGGGTTCAGGTCGTGACCTCAGGGTGGTGATTTCAAGAGTCGTGAAATTGAGCCCCAGGTCAGGCTCCAGGCTAGGCATGGAGCATGCTTGGGATTCTCTCCTTCTCTCTCAATCTCTCTCTTCCTCCCCCTTCCCTGCTCGCATGAACAGGCTCTCTTTTGCACTCTCAAAACAAACAAACAAACAAACAAACATAAATAAATAAATAAATAAATAAATAAATAAAATGTAAAATAAAAAGATGATTGTTTATTAAAATAAATAATAATAAGAGCAACGCCTGGGTGGCTTGGTTGGTTGAGCCTCCAACTTCAGCTCAGGTCATGATCTTGCAGTTTGTGGGTTCGAGCCCCATGTCAGACTCTGTGCTGACAGCTCAGAGCCTGGAACCTGCTTTGGATTCTGTGTCTTCCCTACTCGCATTCTGTCTCTCTCTCAAAAAAAATAAATAAACATAAAGAAGAAGAAAAATTGGAAAAAGAAGAAGAAGAAGAAGAAGAAGAAGAAGAAGAAGAAGAAGAAAAAGAGGAAGAAGGCGGAGGAGGAAAAGAAGAAGAAACCACTTACAGCCTGATGGAGAGAGATCTATGGCATTACATTTGTGTTACAGGTGCTGGAATAAAGGTACATACGAGGGACAGTGGAGAAATAGTGGCCAAGAAAGTGCACAGAAGTGGAGTACAACTCTGTTCTGTCCACCTTAAAAATAAAACTGCCAATTATTCCATCAGCAACAGCTGGGTTTATTCAGGAATAGCAGAGAATTGCAATTAGGGATAAGCAAGCTATGGCAAAACCATAGGCAAGCCTTACAAAAAAACAAAAAAGAAAAACTGTTGTTTTACGGAGGAGGAGGAAGTTGGGAGGGGTTGTTTGGAACAAAAGTCCATTGGAGAAAACCGAGAGTTCAGGGTGATGATGGTTTCTCATTGGCTGAGCTGCAGGAATGGTTGATTTCTCCTAGGAGATGTAATGTACATCTTTTCCCCTTATGGGTGTGTAAATGATTCCTGTTGAGATTTTTCTGGTCTGGAATCTGTAATTGACAATTCTTCCTGTAACTGACACTGGGTTGCAGGGCTCCCCCTTCTGGCACCCAGAATCCACCTTAATGACATTTCCCTTCATTAATATTCGCATTTCCCCTTTTTGATGAAAGTCTTTCCTTGAAAGCATCACTCATCAAAAGTTCGGTTTTTTGTGTATAGTGGTTTTGTCCGTCAGTGCCAGGAAGGACCCTTCCTGGTTGGAATGTCCCACCCTGGAAGGAAAGCGCATAGTAGTTGGAAACCACATAAGGCACATCTGAATAACAAGAAGGTAAGAAGAGAGAGCTCTCTTGAACTTCCCATCTGAAGTCTGCATCTTCTCAAGGTTGTGAGTGTTGGGGATCGTCTTGAAGGATGGAGCCAGCATCACCTTATTGGGTACACTGCTTTTACAAAAGATTGACAAGTTCAGAAGCAAAAATAACATGACAATTCCAAACTGTATGTTGGTACTAAGCCATGACCCTAGGTCTGAGGGTAACCAGCCGAAGATATTTATTGGCACTTTTTCTGACCTAGGAAAGAAAAGTTTGAAGGCAAACCTGGACTCGTATGCCTCCTGGAAGTCTCTGCTTAAAGCGGCCATATGAAAGCAGAATGGTAAATACTGCCAAGAGCACGCTGAAAGAGTTAACCTAGTGCTTTTGGGAACATAGAGGGCAGGTATACACTTAAAGCAATAGCCGATGAACTTTAAAGTATTGTTATGTCAGGGTACCTGGATGGCTTGGTTGGTTTGTGGTAGGGCCCCCTCCCTAAGGAGAGAGAAAAAAAGAGAAAGAAAACTTCAAGGTAACCTGGCTATGCACCTGCATGACAACATCCCTCATGACCTTGTAAACTGAGACTATTTAATCAGACTGCACGTTTGTGTGTGTCACCATATATGGGAGACAAAGAAATAGAAAATGTATAAAAAACTGTATCACGTGACATTCGGTGCTCAGTTCTTCGGGTACGAATCCAACTGAGCAGTCCCAGCACGAATAAAGTTGCTTCCCGGAAATTAAACAGCCTCGTTGTCAGGACTCTGTGTGAGAATCCTGCTACAGGTTAAGCTTCCGACTTTGGCCCAGGTCCACGATCTCCCCATTCTGTGAGACTGAGCCCCGCATCAGGCTCTGTGTTGACAGCTCAGAGCCTGGAACCTGCTTCCGATTCTGTGTCTCCCTCTCTCTCTCTGCCCCTCCCCTGCTCACACACTGTCTCTCTTTCTCTCTCTCTCAAAAATAGATGAACATTAAAAGAAAAATTTTTTTGAGTATTGTTATGTCAAAAGAGCTTTTGTGAAAACAAATGTTATTGAATAGTACAGTCTATAAAGTTGTAAATTCGGAGACTGTGAATTTGGATAAAAACCCAACATCAGTAGTTCTGATGAATTCTGAACCTTCTAACCCTTCAGAAAAAGCAAATGAATCATGGGATCATGATGATGCTGTTTCCAAAAAGCCATAATCAAAGAAAAGTTTTCCCCCTTTCACAAGGGTTTGGGAAATGCGGACAAGGATATGGTGTTTTCATGGGAAAGAGAGAAGAAGCAACAATGAGAAAAAGTTATCAGGGCGGGTCAGGACATCCCAGGAAAGCTGTCTTTCCAGACGTCATCCTCAGCCAGGAAATCTTAAAAACTCACTTTGCCAGATGGTGTGCAGACCCACTCGGGGTTTGCTGCTTTCTTTTTGGATTTAAAAAAAAATTTTTTTAACGTTTATTTATTTTTGAGGGAGAGAGCGCGGGCGCAAGTGGGGGAGGGGGAGAGAGAGGGAGATGGAGAATTCAAAGTAGGCTCTGTCAGCACAGAGCCCAACGTGGGGCTCAAACCCATGAACTGTGAGATCATGACTTGAGGTGGAGTCAGACACTCAACTGAGACACCCAGGTGCCAAAGCATTGCATTTTTAATAAAAGCAATTGGGTCTTTACGTTCTTTTTTTTTTTTTTTTTTTTTTCAACGTTTTTTATTTATTTTTGGGACAGAGAGAGACAGAGCATGAACGGGGGAGGGGCAGAGAGAGAGGGAGACACAGAATCGGAAACAGGCTCCAGGCTCCGAGCCATCAGCCCAGACCCTGACGCGGGGCTCGAACTCATGGACCGCGAGATCGTGACCTGGCTGAAGTCGGACGCTTAACCGACTGCGCCACCCAGGCGCCCCGGGTCTTTACGTTCTTGAAGCGGATCTCCTTTTATCAACTGTGGGTCAAAGGAGGCAGGGGCCAAATGTATGACTTGGCCCTTGACTGTCTCAAAGGGTTAGGATCCATGAGTTCCAAAGGGGTTGGATGTGAGATTTAGAAACACCAATGGCAGGGTGCTGGGGTGGCTCAGTCGGTTAAACATCCGACTTCGGCTCAGGTCATGATCCCGCGGTTCATGGGTTTGAGCCCCGTGTCGGGCTCTGTACTGACAGCTCAGGGTCTGGAGCCTGCTCCCGATTCTGTGTCTTCCCCTCTCTCTATCCTCCCTCACCCCTCCCTGCTTGTGCTCCCTCTCTCTCTCTCTCTCTCAGAAATAAGTGAACATTAAAAAACTTTTAGAAGGACCAATGACAATGCTTTAGGGCAGAGTAGTTGGAGGGTCTTTACAGATTTTGCCTATGGAGTCTTAACAGTGCCATTGGTGTGTGTGACTAACCCTCAGGAGGGAGGATGATACTGCGCAGGGACAAGAATTTCTGTCCTCTCGAAGTTCCTTCCAGCTGGATTATGAATCAGATTGACATGACGTGAGACAAATCAACAGGAGAAAACGGAACGTAGTTTGCACACGCAGAGAATCCACATAGACGAGCAAATTCCAACAACAGGCGGAATGAGGTGTAGAGGTCTCCCTGAACTAAGGAGAAGGAGGTAGGAGTCTGGGACTTCAAGGGAAGGAATGCACTTCCCAGGGCAATAAGAAGGGCAGATGTTTGCTAATTAGATGTTTGCCCTGCTCTACAGATGGGTCGCACAGATAAAAGTTCTCTCTTGTAATAACCCTCATTCTGAGAAAGACGCCCAATTTATATTCTTCTAGGTAGTTAAGGGAGGGGCAAAGTTTCTTTTGAGCCTACAGGCTCTTGAGTGACTTTGGCTCAAGATAATCTTGGGGTGCTTGGCTGACTCAGTTGGTAGAGCATACCATTCTTGATCTCAGGGTCGTGAGTTCAAGCCCCACATTGGGTGTGGAGCTTACTTAAAAAGAGAAAGAAACAGAGAGAGAAAGAAAGAAAGAAAGAAAGCAAGAAAGAGAAAGAGAGAAAAAGAAAGAAAGAAAAAGAAAGAAAAAAAAAGAAAGACAAAGAAAGAAAAAAGAAAGAAAAAAAGAAAGAAAAAGAAAGAAAGAAAAAGAAAGAAAGAAAGAGAAAAAAGAAAGAAAGAAAAAAGAAAGAGAAAGAAAAAAGAAAGAAAGAAAAAGAAAGAAAGAAAAAGAACAAAAGAAAGAAAGAGAGAAAGAAAGAAGGAAAGAAAGAGAAAGAGAGAAAAAGAAAGAAAGAAAAAGAAAGACAAAGAAAGAAAAAAGAAAGAAAAAGAAAGAAAAAAGAAAGAAAAAGAAAGAAAAAAATAAAAAAAGAAAGAAAAAGAAAGAAAAAAGAAAAAAAGAAAGAAAGAAAGAAAGAGAAAGAAAGAAAGAAAGAGAAAGAAAGAAAGAAAGAAAGAAAGAAAGAAAGAGAACAAAAGAAAGAAAGAAAGATAACCTTCATGCCAGAGCGGCTCGTCTTGGGGCAGCCTGCCCACGGCTGTGCTGGCAGCTCAGAGTCCGGAGCCTGCTTCGGATTCTGTGTCTCCCTTTCTCTTTGCCCCTCCCCTGCTCGCACTCAGTCTCCCAAAAAGAAAATAAATGTTAAAAAAAAAAAAAAAAAAAAAAGATATTGGTTAGGGATGCCTGGCTGGCTTGGTTGGTGGAGGGTGTCAATCTTGATCTCAAGGTTGTGAGTTCGAGACCCACGTTCAGGGTAGAGATTACTTAAAAAAAAAAAAAAAAAAAAAAGATACTGGCTCTCCTTATCAGTGCAAAACTGCACAGCATAGATCAGTTACAGTGAAAAATTTGCTTTTGGAGGGGAACATACCTGAGTGGCGCATGGGGGTTAGGAACAACAGAGTGCTGAAGAATAAAATTGTTACTTACTGTTTGACGTCCTGAACAAACCTCCATCCTTGGCAGTGGGTTTTCTCACAGGTAAAATAGGGGTATTACAGGCAATAGTGCAGGGGATTATGAGGTTCTGAGCCTTATAATCTTCTATTACAGGCTTGATGCTTTGAAGGGCTTCTTATAGGAAATTGATTCATTAGGGGGAGAGGTTTTGAGGGATCTATTTGAGTCTTGATAGGAGATGCACTGTGGATTCTGCCATCAGTTGAGGACTTTTCCCATAAAGAAGGTGGTGGCTGATTCAATAGGAACAAATGCCCTGTGTCCCCAGACACTGCTATAGTCCCATCAGAGACAGAACCCCGAGGAGATGCCAAAAGGTCATTTATTTCCCCTGGTTGGTTATTTCAGTTACTGCTATTAAATTCTAGAATTATGTCTTTCTTTTGGGAGAAAGGAATTCCAGCATGGTACTTTTGTAAGAAATCTCAGCCCAAGAAATGAATAGGGCCAGAGGAACTAAGGAGAAAAGGGTACATTATCTCTCAAAAAGCCTCGACAAAATGGAATGAGTTCAGACATAGGAACCTGTTGAGGTTTATTAGAGACCCCCATGTTTGAACTGTTTTAGTACTCTGAGACCCGGGCTGCTTCATAGCAAAGGGGTTGAGCACCATGAGTGTGGTTCCAGTATAAACAGGGATAGAGTGACTGATTCCCAATCTGGAGAGTGCTTTCTCTGAGCCGGTGGAGAAGGAGGGTTGGAAAGAGCCCCTGTAGTTCCTTCGATCCCCATCGTTGATAATTGCTTCAGTGGGTAACTTTGTTTTTGTTTTTGTTTTTGTTTTTTTTTCAAATGCCCTGGCTCTTTGCAATAATAGCAGAAACTAGGGGATTTTTTTGTTTAGAACCTTCATTTGCTGGAGGTGAAAACTGAGAATTTTAGCAGTCTTTCTTTTAGGGGACTCATCTAGGACGTGAGCAAGCTGGTTTGCCAAATTACCTAACTCTGGAGTGTGCACCAATGTGAAAATGTTGGGGTTCGGAGGGAGAGGTCAAGAAAGAATTCTTGAGACATCTTTGGTGCAAATAGTGGTTTTATTAAATAAAGCACAGAGAAGGGACCCATGGGCAGAAAGAGCAGCACTGGGGCTGTGAGAAAATGGCTGGTTGTATACTTTCGAGAGGGGAGGGGTTTAGGGATAGCTGACTTCTTCTCTAAGGAATTTTGGAAGCAAGGTTTCCAGGACCTTGAGAGGTTAGCTATCATTAGGAAAAGGTCATTTGCTACTGTCTAATAAAAGCTTAGTCATGAGGCCCTTCCGATGTGTATCAGTGGGCCATATGCTTGGAGGGGGATTGCGAACATATATCTTGGGGGGTAGAGATAAAGGAAGTTTCCAAAGGATTTTTATGTGTTTAAGGGAGACTTACAGGATCCTGGAGGTCAGGATAATGTTAAGCTAAGATTGCCTTTTTCCCTTAGCAAAGTATTAACCTCCAGGCAGCTGAGAACGTAGAGGGAGGTCACTCTGTCCCAAGGACTTGCCAATGGGCTGTAAGTTGTAAGGAGATTTAACTTTTTTCTTTTGCCTTTGTTCCTGACAGGAGGCAGTTTCCCATTCCATCCTGATCTTTTTAACTAAAAGAGAAGGATCTCGGTTCAGCTGGTTGATAACCACAGTGTTAAATGCGACTGGGGTGGATTCAACATCTAAACGGAGGTCAGGGGTGCCTGAGCGGCTCAGTTGGTCAAGCATCTGACTTCAGCTCTGGTTATGATCTAATGGCTAGTGAATTCGAACCCCGCCTCAGGCTCAGAGCTTGGAGCCTGCTTTGGAGCCCGGATTCCATCTCCCTTTCTTCCATCCCCTGCTTGTGCTCTCTCTCAAAAATAAATAAACACTAAAAAAAAATTAAAAAAAATTTTTTTAACACTTATTCATTTTTAAGAGACAGAGAGAGACAGAGCATGAGTTGGGGAGGGCAGAGAGAGAGGCAGACACAGAATGTGAAGCAGGCTCCAGGCTCGAGCTGTCAGCACAGAGCCTGATGTGGGGCTCGAACCCACGAGCCAAGAGATCATGACCTGAGCCGAAATCAAGAGTCAGATACTCTAGGGGCACCTGGGTGGCTCAGTCGGTTAAGCAGCCAACTTCGGCTCAGGTCACAATCTCGCGGTTCGTGAGTTCGAGCCCCGCATCGGGCTCTGTGCTGACAGCTCAGAGCCTGGAGCCTGTTTCAGATTCTGTGTCTCCCTCTCTCTCACCCTACCCTGTTCATGCTCTGTCTCTCTCTGTCTCAAAAATAAATAAAAACGTTAAAAAAAAAAAAAAAAGAGTCAGATGCTCTGACTACAGAGCCACCCAGGTGCCCTAAATTACTTTTGGTTAAGTCAGTAACCTTAGTTACTAACTTTGTAACTTAGTTGTAAATGTGCATGTGGAAGGACTGTAGTTTTGCTTTTGTTTTTTAATTTTTTTTAATGTTCATTTATTTTTGAGACAGACAGAGACAGAATGCGAGTGGGTTAGGGGCAGAGAGGGAGACACACAATCTGAAGCAGGCTCCAGGCTCCTAGCTGTTAGCACAGAACCTGACGCAGGGCTCGAACCCACGAACCGTGAGATTATGTCCTGAGCTGAAGTCAGATGCTTAACCAACTGAGCCACCCAGGTGCCCCTTGCTTTTGTTTTTTAAATCAATGTTATCAACGATTCTGGGTGTTTTTTAATGCTTATTTATTTTGGGAGAGACAGAGAGAGAGTGCTCAAGCAGGGGAGGGGCAGAGAGATTGGAGAGAGAAAGAATCCCAAGCAGGGTCTTTGCCGTCAGTGGGGAGCCCCATGAGGGGCTTGAACCCATGAACTGTGAGATCACTACTGAGCTGAAAGCAAGAGTTGGACACTTAACCAACTGAGCCACCCAGGCAACCAAAAGGACCATAGTTTTTAAATATAAACCAGGCCAGAGTTTCAGTAGGGAGGGAAGAATCCCATTTCTTAGAGGTTTTTCTCTAGTGGAAAGAGAACAACGACTAAACAGCAGTTTCAGCAGGAACAGCCTGGTCCCAAAAAGGAGTCAGACCAAAGGCCAGCAGTTTGGTAGGAACAGTCCAGTTCCAACTAGGACTGATACCAAAGGGTGAAGAAGTACTCTCAGAAGGTAAAAGCAAACAAACAAAAACAAGAAAGACAAGAAAACCCAAGGCCTTAAAGTAGATCTTGAACATACGGCATACAGCTTGAAATTCTGGAGAAAACTTACCTTCAATCTCCAGGGTTGGAGAGAAAGCAGTGAGCCTTTTTGGGTGTGTGGGTACTGGCACCTGTTTACGCACCAGCGTCAGAGTTTTTAGGGGTCTTCTCTGGATCCCACATCGGATAGTCAAGTAATGTTCACCCTAAAAATAAAACTGCCAATTATTCCATCAGCGACAGCTGGGTTTATTCAGGAACAGCAGAGAATTGCAATTAGAGATAAGCAAGCTATGGCAAAACCATAGGCAAGTCTTACAAAAAAAAAAAAAAAAAAGAGAGAGAGAGAGAGAGAGAGAGAGAAACTATTGTTTTGTGGAGAAGGAGGAAGTTGGGAGGGGTTGTTTGGAACAAAAGTCCATTGGAGAGAAGCGAGAGTTCAGGGTGATGACGGTTTCTCATCGGCTGAGCTGCAGGGGTGGTTGATTTCTCCTATGAGATGTAATGTACATCTTTTCCCCTTTGGGGTGTGTAAATGATTCCTGTTGAGATTTCTTCTGGTCTGGAATCTGTAATTGACAATTCTTCCTGTAATTGACACTGGGTGGCAGGGCTCCCCCTTCTGGCACCCAGAGTCCACCTTAATGAGATTTCCCTTCATTAATTTTCACAGTTGGAAGCATAAATCTGAAGGGAAAGGAGGGCCAGCATGCATAATGGGTCTTTCAGCTAAGCAGGGCCATTGTGTGAGCAGGGGACAATGAAAACAACCTGTCATATTAAGGAAACTGCCAGTGGACCAGCGTCGTTGCTGGAGGTGACTGTGTATTTGGGGAGAGTGCTGGAGACATGGGGTAGAGACACACAAGTGGATAGATGAGGCTAGAAGGGCTTCAGTGGTCAAAGAGTTTAGGACATGATGTAGGGGTTAGCATTTTGTGAGCAGGGGGAAACCACAGAAGGGCGCTAAGCAAGGGAATAACAACAGAATTACGGTTTTGGAGACTGTCCTCTTAGGTAGTGTGAAAGGTCGATCGAAGACAACAAGTTTATCATCAGCGTCCCAGTTGGTTAAAGTTCAAGCAGTATTTCAGCGTTAAAAGTATGGACTGAGGCAACAGGCGTGGGTTAAAGAATTAGTGCCTGACACAGGGCACCTGGGTGGCTCAGTCCATTAAGCGTCCGACTTCAGCTCAGGGCATGATCTCATGGTTCACGAGTTCGAGCCCCGCGTCAGGCTCTGTGCTGACAGCTTGGAGCCTGGAGCCTGCTTCAGATTCCGTGTCTCTCTCTCTCTCCCCCAACCCCACTCATGCTCTGTCTCTCTCTCAAAAATAAATAAACATTAAAAAAAAAAATTAGTGCCTGACAAGAAAAGAGTTAAGAAAGTAGAATTCACAAGGGAGAGTATGAGGGAACTTTCACTGATGAGTCATAGCCCGCAGCTTAAAAACACTGTCCTGAGGTCCCCCCTGACCCGGTGGCTTTTTTATAGTCTGAAGTGTTTTTTGTTTTCTTTAAAAAATATTTTTTGTAATTTTTTTTTAACGTTTTTATTTTATTTTTGAGACAGAGAGAGACAGAGCATGAACGGGGGAGGGGCAGAGAGGGAGACACAGAATCAGAAGCAGGCTCCAGGCTCTGAGCTGTTAGCATAGAGCCTGATGTGGGGCTCGAACCCACAAACCATTAGCTCATGACCTGGGCCAAGGTCAGACACTTAACCGACTGAGCCACCCAAGTGCCCCATATAGTTGGAAGTTTTATACACTATATCTGCTATTTGTTTGTTTGCTTTATTGAAGTAGGATCAACATACAATGTTCTATTAGTTTTAGGGGCACAACATACTGATTCAACCATTCTGTACTCAGTGTTCACCATGACCGGTGTGGTCGCCAGCTGTCACCATGCAAAGTTATTACAATATTGAGTCTCTTCCCTACGCTGTATTTTTCATCTCTGTGACTTATTTATTTTATAACAGGAAGTTTCTCCCTCTTAATCCCCTCCCCCCCCCCACCACACACTTCCCCACCTCCTCTCTGGCCACCACCAGTTTGTTCTGTGTATTTAAGAGTGTGGTTTCTTTGTTTGCTTGTTTTGATTTGTGAGATTCCACACGTACAGTAGGTCCTTTAAATCACAGGCTTGAAACCTCTGTGAAGTCAGGGCCCAACATCCATCGTGCTCACCACTGTGCTCCTGCTGAAGGATCCTGAAACAGATTTTAAAATAGCTATTACAGGGGCGCCTGGGTGGCTCAGTCGGTTGAGTGTCCAGCCTCGACTCAGGTCATGATCTTATGGTTCATGGGTTCCAGCCCCACTTCAGGCTCTGTGCTGACAGCTCAGAGTCTGGAGCCTGCTTCAGATTCTGTGTCTTCCTCTCTCTCTGTCCCTCCCATGCTCACCCTCTGTCTGTCTGTCTCTCTCTCAAAAATAAATAAACGTTAAAAAAATTAAAAAAATAAAAAATATAGCTATTACAGACCAAAGATTAAACAGTATGTTCTTTGACTAAAAGAGTTAAAGTCTGGCATCAGATGTGAGAAGAAAATTCAAGTTACTTAGCCTGATACAAGCAAAGCTTTTTCAAAAAATCATTTAAATGTTCATTTTATTATTTTTTGAGAGAGAGAGAGAGACAGAGCACGAGCAGGGGAGGGGCAGAGAGAGAGGGAGGGAGACACAGAACCTGAAGCAGGCTCCAGGCTTTGACCCATCAGCAAAGAGCCCAACGCGGGGCTTGAATTCACTGTGAGATCATGACCTAAGCCGAAGTCAGAAGCTTAACTGACTGAACCACCCAGGCGCCCCACAAGCAAAGCTTTTTGGGGGCTTAAAAGAAGACCACATCAGAAATTTTATTAAGAACTGCTAAAAGCTGATGACGTGAGAAGATTTTAAAATTCTTCAAGTTGAACAGGGCTTAGAAGAAATTACACCTGCATTTTTCAGTGTTTTTTTTTAAGCCATAAGATTTTTTTTGAGTAACTACTCAAAAAAAGTTATTATTTTTATGAAAGAAAAGCTTGCTTTACTTACCTGATGGTGAAAAGTAGTTCTTATACAAGAACATAGAACAAAGCCTTTCAAGACAAAAAACACAAACGGGCAGTGGATTGTTAAAAAGCAATGCCATGGCAACTCTTTCTTTGAGGCAGGGTCTTGATTAGACACTTATGACAACGTACCTTCTCAGAGGAAGCCACTTTCACACCTCAGATGAAGTGAATCTTAATTTTTTAAAGTTTTTTTTTTTTTTTTACTTCACTCATTTTTTTTAAATGTGGTAAAATACACGTAACATAAAACTTACCGTTTTAACTATTTTTTCCAGCTTTGCTGCGATAGAATGGACATCTAACATTGTGTGAGTTCAAGGTGTAAGACAAGTTGATTTGATACACTTGCAAATTGCAGATTGATGACCACCATAGAGTTAGGTCACATCTCCATCACATCACATAATTACCATTTTCTTTCCGTGGTGAGAACAGGTGAGGGTGACTGTCTTAGTAACTTTCAAGTACATAATGCAGGATTTTTTTTTTTTAATTTTTTTTTTTCAACGTTTTTAATTTATTTTTGGGACAGAGAGAGACAGAGCATGAACGGGGGAGGGGCAGAGAGAGAGGGAGACACAGAATCGGAAACAGGCTCCAGGCTCCGAGCCATCAGCCCAGAGCCTGACGCGGGGCTCGAACTCACGGAAGGCGAGATCGTGACCTGGCTGAAGTCGGACGCTTAACCGACTGCGCCACCCAGACGCCCCAGGATTTTTTTTTTAATAGGTATTTATTTTTGAGAGAGAGAGAGAGAGAGAGAGAGAAAACAAGAGTGGGGGAGGGGCAGAGAGCGAGGAAGACAGAGGATCTGAAGCAGGCTCTGTGCTGACAGCAGCGAGCCTGATGCAGGGTTCGAACTTACAAACCGTGAGATCATGACCTGAACCGAAGTCGGAAGGTCAACCGAGTAAACCACCCAGGTACCCCGATAATACAGGATTATTAATTAAAATCACCATGCTGGATGTTAGATCCCCAGAACATACTTGGCTGATAACTGAAAGTTGGTACTCTTCGCCAAACATCTCTCTATCCCTCCTACCCTTGCACCCCGGTCCCCTAGACTCTGGTGACCACCATTTTGCTGTTTCTACAAGTTTGGCTTCTTTAGATTCCACTAACCCTGTATGTGATGAACATACAGCCCTTGTCTTTCTCTTGCTTAATTTCACTTAGTAAAATGTCCTCAGGGTCCATCCGTGTTGTCTCAAATGGCAGGATTTCCTTTTTGCTGATGGCTGAATAATATGATAGTGTGTATATGTAGCTCTTTCATTTCTGATTTTATTTATGTGAGTCTTGTCTTTTCTTAATCTAGCTGAAAATTTGTCAATTTTGTTTATCTTTTAAAAAAATGCTCTCAGGGGCGCCTGGGTGGCTCAGTCGGTTAAGCGTCCGACTTCGGCTCAGGTCATGATCTCACAGTTCGTGAGTTCGAGCCCCGTGTCAGGCTCTGTGCTGATGGCTCAGAGCCTGGAGCCTGCTTCAGATTCTGTGTCTCCCTCTCTGTCTGCCCTTCCCCTGCTCATGCTCTGTCTCAAAAATAAATAAACATTAAAAAAAAATTTTTTTTAATAAATAAATAAATAAATGCTCTCTGTGTCATTGATCTTTTTGTTTTCAGGTCTATATTTCATATATTTTCTGCTCTGATCCTTGTTATTTTCATCCTTCTGGTAACTTTGGGCTTAATTTCTTCTTTTTCTAGCTCCTTGAGGTGTAAAGTTAGGTTGTTCATTTGAGATCTTTCTTTTTAGGAATTTATAAAGTTGCCTCTTAGAACTACCTTTACAGCATCCCATAGGTGTTGTTGGAATGTTGCATTTTCATTTTGGTATGTTTCCCTTTGATTTCTTCTTTGACCAATTGTTTGTTCAGGATTGTGGTGTTTAATTTCCATATATTTGTGAATTTTCCAGGTTTTCTCTTGTTGATGTTTTTTGAAGTTTTCTTTATTTTGAGAGAGCGAGAAAGCAAGCAGGGGAGGGGCAGAGAGAGAGGGAGAGAGAATCCCAAGCATGACACCCAAGAGCCCCACTCAGGGTTTGATCCCCCAACCCTGAGATCATCACCTGAGCCAAAATCAGAAGTCAGACACTTAACCAGCTGAGTCACCCAGGCCCCTCTCGTTGATTTAAAAAAAAATTTTGTTAAATGTTTATTTATTTTTGAGAGAGAGAGATTGGGAGACAGAGTGCGAGTGCGGAAGTGGCGGGGGGTGGGGGGGCAGAGAAAGAAGGAGTCACAGAATCCGAAGCAGGCTCTAGGCTCTGTCCGAGCTGTCAGCACAGAGTTGGACGTGGGGCTCAAACTCACGAGCTGTGAGATCATGACCTGAGCTGAGGTCGGAGGCCCAACCCACTGAGCCACCCAGGTGCCCCTCTCTTTTTGATTTTTAATTTTATACCCCAGTGTTTGGAAAAGATACTTGGTATGATTTTAACCTTCTCAAATTTGCTAAGACTTGTTTTGTGACCTATCATATGATCTTACCTGGAGAACGCTCTATATGCTATTGTATGGAATGTGTATTTCCGGTGCTGTTGGATGGAATATTCTGTATATGTCTGTCAGATGCCTTTGCTGTACAGTGTTATTCAGGTCCTCTGTTTCCTTATTCAATGATCTATCCGCTGTTGAAAGTGGAGTATTGAAGTTTCCTTCTATTATGGTCTCGTCTATTTCTTCCTTCAGATCTACCAGTATTTACTTAATACGTTTAGGCGTTCACATGTTGGGTGCATATGCGTTTACAATTGTTATATCTTGTGCCTGAATTGACCCCTTTATCATTATATAATGAACTTTTTTGTATCAAACCATTTTTAGCTTTAAGTCTATTTTGTCTGGTGGAATGGTAGCTATGCCGGATCTCTTTTGATTTCTACTTGCACGGAATATCTTTTTTCCATTCCTTCACTTTGAGTCTCAGTGTATCCTTAAAGCTGAAGTGAAAATTTTGTAGGTACATATAGCTGTGTTGTTTTTTTGCTTTTATAGGGTTTTTTTTCATGTTTTTTTTTTTTTTTTTTAAATTTTTTTTTTTTTTAACGTTTATTTATTTTTGAGACAGAGAGAGACAGAGCATGAATGGGGGAGGGTCAGAGAGAGGGAGACACAGAATTGAAACAGGCTCCGGGCTCTGAGCTGTCAGCACAGGGGCCCGATGCGGGGCTCGAACTCACGGACCGCGAGATCGTGACCTGAGCCGAAGTCGGCGCTCAACCGACTGAGCCACCCAGGCGCCCCTTTTCATGTTTATTTATCTTTGAGAGACAGAGCATGAGCGGAAGTGGATCAGAGAGAGAGGGAGACACAGACTCCCAGGCAGGGCTCCAGGCCCTGAGCTGTCAGCGCAGAGCCCAACGTGGGGCTCGAACTCACAAACCGTGAGATCATGACCTGAGCCGAAATCAAGAGTCGGATGCTCAACCGACTGAGCTACCGGGTGCCCCCCATAACCACTCTTCTACCTTCTATCTCCATGAATTTGACTATTCTATGTCCTTCAGAAAAGAGCGATCATACAGTATTTGTCCTTTTGTGTCTGTCTTATTTGGTTTCTTTATTTTAATTTTTAATTTTTTTTCTGATGCAAAAAAGGTGTTTTTATTGAAGCCCAGCGACAGGAGCCATGGACAGAAAGAGCTGCCCTGGGGTTTGTGAGGAGCAATGGCTTATATACCTTTAAGTTGGGGGGGGTAAAGATAAAAGAAGTTTCCAGAAGGATTTTCCTCTGTTAAAGAAGACTTGTATATCTTGGAGGTCCGGCTATGGTTGAGCTAAGCTTGCTTTTTGCCTCTAGCAAAGCATTAACATTTAGGAGGTCGGGTTCCTTGAGGAATGTCATACTCCGTATATCTCAGGTATTCATCAATGGCTGCTGCTTGGAAGGAAATTTATCTACATTTCTTTTGTCTTTGTCCTCCTTATCACTTCCCCCTTGAACAATTTTGACCACCTGGAGCCAAGACTCCTTCACTGCCAAAACTTCAAGCCAACAGATGATCCTTTTTTTTTTTAAGTTTATTTATTTTGTTGTTTTAAAAACAATTTTTTTTTAAAGTTTATTTCTGAGATGGAGGGAGACAGAGCATGAGCAGGGGAGGGACAGAGAGAGAGGGAGACACCGAATCCAAAGCAGGGTCCAGGATGCAAGGCGTCAGCACAGTGCCCAACGCGGGTCTCGAACTCACGGAGTGCGAGATCATGACCTGAGTGGAAGCCGGACGCTCAACTGACTGAGCCACCCAGGTGCCTCCAGATCTTCCCTTCCACTCAAGGAGATTCACACGTGTTGTCCACCTTGGATTCGGCGACCTCTACCTGTCGTAACTCTGATGTATAAACTCCCCAGCTGACCAACGTTGACCCACAGGCGACATCTCTGTGCCCCAAATCAGCAGGAAGAAGTGACAGAAGAGAAGACCTTCCGCCCTCAGCAACCTTCAAGATTTAAGGGTCCGTCTTCTTTCAATTAACACCCATGTTGTTCAGGTTCATTGTTGTAGCACGTGTCAGGATTTCATTCCTTCCTGAGCTCATTCATTTCCATTGCATGGATAGCCTGTGGGGCACCCCGATTGAGGGGAGACCGGCGGCCCGGGTGGAGAAAGAATTCATCCAGAGCAGAACAAAGGAGATAGAAATGTACCGGATACACCACAAGGAAATGGCAGGCAGGACCGCAGGGGAGAGACTGTCTACCACAAGGCAGTGGTGGGGGCTGTAGTTGAGAGGGAAGGTGAGGAGGTAGGAGAACATATGGACTTTTCCTTTTTATGGTAACTGTATCCAGGTGTAGGTTACCCAAGGGTCAGCTAAGGCTTCTGGATATTTGGAGGTGGGTCACCTGATGGGCCTGTTTATAGTTAGTTGGGAGGCCACTGTGGGTCCTCCTACCTTCCTCAGGTTTCCATTGTTCAGGCTGGTTGCCTAAAAGAAGCTTCTACACATACATTCTGTTTATCCATTCATCAGTTGATTGACGTGGGCTCTTTTTCCTTTTGGCTATCTTGTCTTTAATCTTTTTTTTTTTTTTAATTTTTGAATGTTTGTTTATTTTTGAAGGAGAGAGAGACAGGGGAGAAGGAGGAGGAACAGAGAGAAAGGGACACACAGAATCTGAAGCAGGCTCCAGGCTCTGAGCTGTCAGCACAGAGCCTGACGCGGGGCTCACACTTACGGATGGTGAGATCCTGACCTGAGCCAAAGGTGGACGCTTAACTGACTGAGCCACCCAGGCTGCTCTGTCTGGGCTTTAATGTTGATCGTCAGTCCAAGAATCCTATAAGTAGTCCTCCCCATCAGTGTCATTTGAGTAAAGTATGAGCTGTCTGGAAATGAACAAATTCCAACCTCCTTGCAATGATCTTTAAGGAAATGGTAGCCGAAGACCCCTCCATGTTACATGTAGAATCTACTATTTGAACTTTAAAAATGCATTTTTTTTCTTATTACTGGTATCTGTTTATTTCTATGCCATCTGTCTGTTGAACTCTTTCCTCCTTTCCTTTAAGAAATTTAATACTTTAGGGGCACCTGGGTGGCTCAGTTCATTGAGCATCCAACCCTTGATTTTGGTTCAGGTCATGATCTCAGGTTTGTGGGATCAAGCCCTGCGCTGGGCTCTGTACTAATAGGCACAGAGCCTGCTTGGGATTCTCTCCCCGTCTCTTTCTGCCCTTCCCCTGCCCATGCTCGCTCTCTCTCTCAAAAATAAGTAAGTTTTTGAGAGAGAGAGAGAGAGAGAGAGAGAGCATTTGTGCAGGGGAGAGGGGCAGAGGGGGGGGAGAGAGAGCATCCCAAGCTCAATTCAGAGGCCAACATGGGGCTTGACCCTGGGATCATGACCTCAGCTGACATCAAGAGTCAGATGCTCAACGGACTGAGCCACCCAGGTGCCCCTCACTTGGTTTTACCTGTTCCAAATTTGCCAGAATGAAATATACTAAGAGAAGGATAATTGTTGTCCGCCTCATAGTTCAGTTTTCTCTACAAAACGATTAATTTTAGCCATTTATTAAAATAAGAATGGGACGCCTGTGTGGTTCAGTCAGTTGAGCGTCCAACTTCAGCTCAGGTCATGATCTCATGGTTTGTGAGTTCGAGCCCCATGCTGGGCTTTGCGCTGGCAGCACGGACCCTGGAGTCTGCTTCGGATTCTGTGTCTCCGTCTCGCTCTCTGTCCCTCCCCCACACATGCTCTGTGTCAAAAATAAAAACATTTTTAAAAAATCTTCAAAATAAGAACGTGTATTTTTAGAAGACAGATGTTTATTATGAAAAAGATACATCATGAAAGGGAACCTGGGAAAATGAACAAATGAAAGTGTAATAAAGAAAAACCTATCATGCATAACAAAGTCTCTAAGAAAACGCACGAAAGGTCAATGGCAATTAGGATTAGAGAGGCACTCAAAAAACATGAGTTACACAATTTTTTTAAAATAAACTTTTAGGGGCGCCTGGGTGGCGCAGTCGGTTAAGCGTCCGACTTCAGCCAGGTCACGATCTCGCGGTCCGTGAGTTCGAGCCCCGCGTCAGGCTCTGGGCTGATGGCTCGGAGCCTGGAGCCTGTTTCTGATTCTGTGTCTCCCTCTCTCTGCCCCTCCCCCGTTCATGCTCTGTCTCTCTCTGTCCCAAAAATAAATAAAAAAAAATAAAAAAATAAAAAAAAAATAAAATAGACTTTTAAGTAGGAAGAATTCAGAATAATTTAAGTTACTTTCTGGAAGAGCTGTCATTTTCACCGTGGAGGAAACAATCAAAGCACCAAACGCTGTTTGTTGCGCATATATAAAAACAACGCCAGGAAAGAGCTCTGGCCAGTTAAGATACTCACTGTATCTCTCTAATACTTTTCAAGTTAAAAAATATTCTGAGGACCAATATAATGCTTTTTTTTAAAATTTTTTAACGTTTATTTATTTTTGAGACAGAGAGAGACAGAGCATGAACAGGGGAGGGGCAGAGAGAGAGACACACACAGAATCCGAAACAGGCTCCAGGCTCCGAGCCGCCAGCACAGAGCCCGATGCGGGGCTCGAACTCACGGACCGCGAGATCATGACCTGAGCTGAAGTCGGACGCTCAACCGACTGAGCAACCCAGGCGCCCCCCATTATAATGCTTTTTAAGCAAAAAGATCTTACCTTCACACGAAGGAAGTGTTTGTTTCAAAGGAAAAGTAAACAACTTCTGAGTAACACCAAGGCATTTTGTAAGAAATTTTTATTACGTTTACCAATTGCAAAAAAATAGCTCTTAAGCAAGGAATTAGAAGCCATTATAAGAAACAGGCAAGATATCTTTTAACCATTAGAAACCACCTATTTCTGCAGAGAAGAAATAAAACATACAAGTCTTCTCCACCTCTTGCCTGTTTTATTTTTTTTTAAATTTTTTTTCTTAATGTTTTTATTTATTGTTGAGACAGAGAGAGATGGAGCATGAGCAGGGAAGGGGCAGAGAGAGAGGGAGACACAGAATCGGAAGCAGGCTCCAGGCTCTGAGCCATCAGCCCAGAGCCCGACGCGGGGCTCGAACTTGCGGACTGTGAGATCATGAGCCTGAGCCGAAGTCGGACGCTCAACCGACCGAGCCACCCAGGCGCCCCTCCACCTTTTGCCTGTTTTAAATATATGGGATGGATTGTCCTTAATTACAATAACATGGATTTTCAGAGGGACTCACGTTTACGGCTCCAATTTGTTATTTTTTTCCCCTAATTAAGCTTGTGACTTCGTGTTCTTCTCTAAGTGGTGAAGGATCTCATTAACAGAGGCTGTGAGCAATATTTCTTACTACGGGGGATGTTTCTCAGTCCTGTTGCCCTGAAGAATCAAACATCTAAGTTGCTTTAAAAAATACAGATGTTGGCACAAAAACAGACACATAGACCAATGGAATAGAATAGAAACCTCAGAAATAGACCCACAAACGTATGGCCAACCCATCTTTGACAAAGCAGGAAAGAACATCCAATGGAAAAAAGACAGTCTCTTTAACAAATGGTGCTGGGAGAACTGGACAGCAACACGCAGAAGGTTGAAACTAGACTACTTTCTCACACCATTCACAAAAATAAACTCAAAATGGATAAAGGACCTGAATGTGAGACAGGAAACCGTCAAAACCCTAGAAGAGAAAGCAGGAAAAAACCTCTCTGACCTCAGCCGTAGCAATCTCTTACTCGACACATCCCCAAAGGCAAGGGAATTAAAAGCAAAAGTGAATTACTGGGACCTTATGAAGATAAAAAGCTTCTGCACAGCAAAGGAAACAACCAACAAAACTAAAAGGCAACCAACGGAATGGGAAAAGATATTTGCAAATGACATATCGGACAAAGGGCTAGTATCCAAAATCTATAAAGAGCTCACCAAACTCCACACCCGAAAAACAAATAATCCAGCGAAGAAATAGGCAGAAAACATGAATAGACACTTCTCTAAAGAAGACATCCGGATGGCCAACAGGCACATGAAAAGATGCTCAACGTCGCTCCTCATCAGGGAAATACAAATCAAAACCACACTCAGATATCACCTCACGCCAGTCAGAGTGGCCAAAATGAACAAACCAGGAGACTATAGATGCTGGCGAGGATGTGGAGAAACGGGAACCCTCTTGCACTGTTGGTGGGAACGCAAACTGGTGCAGCCACTCTGGAAAACAGTGTGGAGGTTCCTCAGAAAATTAAAAATAGACCTACCCTATGACCCAGCAGTAGCACTGCTAGGAATTTACCCAAGGGATACAGGGGTACTGATGCATAGGGGCACTTGTACCCCAATGTTTATGGCAGCACTCTCAACAATAGCCAAATTATGGAAAGAGCCTAAATGTCCATCAACTGATGAATGGATAAAGAAATTGTGGTTTATATACACAATGGAGTACTACGTGGCAATGAGAAAGAATGAAATACGGCCCTTTGTAGCAACGTGGATGGAACTGGAGAGTGTGATGCTAAGTGAAATAAGCCATACAGAGAAAGGCAGATACCATATGGTTTCACTCTTATGTGGATCCTGTGAAACGTAACAGAAACCCAGGGGAAGGGGAAAGAAAAAAAAAAAAAAAAAAGAGGTTAGACTGGGAGAGAGCCAAAGCATAAGAGACTGTTAAAAACTGAGAACAGGGGCGCCTGGGTGGCGCAGTCGGTTAAGCGTCCGACTTCAGCCAGGTCACGATCTCGCGGTCCGTGAGTTCGAGCCCCGCGTCAGGCTCTGGGCTGATGGCTCGGAGCCTGGAGCCTGTTTCCGATTCTGTGTCTCCCTCTCTCTCTGTCCCTCCCCTGTTCATGCTCTGTCTCTCTCTGTCCCAAAAATAAATAAAAAACGCTGAAAAAAAAAAATTAAAAAAAAAAAAAAAACTGAGAACAAACTGAGGGTTGATGGGGGGTGGGAGGGAGGGGAGGGTGGGTGATGGGTATTGAGGAGGGCACCTTTTGGGATGAGCACTGGGTGTTGTATGGAAACCAATTTGACAATAAATTTCATATATTAAAAATAAAATAAAATAAAATAAAATAAAACAAAAATAAAATAAAAAACGAAAAACAAACAAACAAAAAATACAGATGTGGGCGCCTGGGTGGCTCAGTCCATTAAGTCTCTGACTCTTGGTTTCGGCTCAGGTCATGATCTCACAGTTCATGGGTTCCAGCCCTTCATCTGGCTCTGTGTTGACAGCATGGAGCTTGCTTGGGATTCTGTCTCCCCCCTCTCTCCGCACCCCCCCCACCTCTACTCTCTATCTCTCTCTATCTCAAAAATAAATAAATACACTTAAAAAAAAAAATACAGTTGCTTCTGCTCTGCTCCAAACCACCTGACTGATAAGAATTTCTGGGGGCCACATCCTACACCAGAAGAAATGAAAAGTTCCCAGGTTGTTCTAAAGATCATCCAGGGTCAACACCTAGTACTGTAAAAGAAGTAATTTGAAGGTAATTATGTATAAAATTAGAAAGTAATACAATGATTTTATGTATTAGTTTTATTAGTTAAAATATCTTAAAAAAATTTTTTTTAACGTTTATTCATTTTTGAGAGACAGAGACAGAGCATGAGCAGGGAAGGGGCAGAGAGAGGGAGATACAGAATCCGAAGCAGGCTCCAGGCTCTGAGCTGTCAGCACAGAGCCCAACACAGGGCTCGAACTCAAGAACTGTGAGATCATGACCCAAGCTGAAGTTGGTTGCTCAACCGACTGAGCCACCCAGGCGCCCCTTAACGTATCTTTTTTTAATAAAGCACTATAATACCCCTGGAGGTGCAGTAACGCTGGGTTAAATACAGGATTCCCAGTTAAAACAGGAGTTTCAGGTAAACATTCAATAATTTCTTAAGTATAATTTTGTCCATAATATTGTCTACAATATACTAAAAAACTCATTGTTTGGGGACCTGGCTGGTTGAGTCGGTGGAACATGCAACTTTGGATCTCAGGGTTGTGGGTTTGAGCCCCACGTGGGGTGGGGCTTAAACTTAAAAATAAAGTCTTGGGGCGCCTGGGTGGCTCAGTTGGTTCAGCATTTGACTCCTAATTTCAGCTCAGGTCGTTCTGAATAGGGAGCCTGCCTGGGATTTGCTCTCTCTCCCTCTCTCTTTTCCTTTCTCTCTCTTTCTTTCTCTGTCTCTCTCAAAATAAATTTAAAAAAATTTTAAAAACTTAAAAAATTCATTGTTTATCTGAAATCCCCATGTGTAACTGGGCATACCGTATTATTTATTTATTTTTATTTTATTTTTTAAGTTTATTTATTTTGAGAGAGAGAGACCACAAGCAGGGGAGAAGCAGAGACAGAGAGAGAGAGAGAGAGAGAGAGAGAGAGAGAGAGAGAGAATCCCAAGCAGGCTCTGTAATTTCAGTGAGGAGCCTGATGTGGGGCTTGAACCCATAAACCTCAAGACCATGACCTGAGCCGAAACCAAGATTCGGACACTTAACTGATTGAACCACCCAGGTGCCCCCTGTATTTTTATTTTCGAAATCTGGCAATCCTATTTAAATTTCCCCAACGTGGTTTTAAATTTTAGACCTTTAAGAACAAGATGAATACACCCTTTTCAGAATACATGCTTTTTTTCTTTATAAAAATAATTTTGTATAGAAAATTTGGAAACGATGACTCAGTTAAAAGAAGACAAAAAGCATCCCATTCACTGAGAATTCAGTGTGAAAAAATACACGAGAATGTTCACAGTGTTTATGCCAGGTGGAATGCTCTCATGAGTAAATAACATTATTTCCGTATAGACTTGAATTTTGAATAATTCAGAACAGTTTGAGTTATTCAGAAGTATTCCCATTTCACTGAGGCAACATGAAACACAAAAGGGGGTTCTCAAATGATTTAAAAAACAAACAGAAAAGAAAAAGAAAAATCAACCTGTTACCTATTTGGAAAATTTGTAAAGAAACAGAGAGTATACTTATGGAGTCTTTTTTTAAATTAGTTTCCACTTCTCTCACTGGAGAACTTCCGCTGTGGGGAGGAAGGACCTGGAAAGAGGCAGATTAAGCATGGAATTTGGTGGGGAAAATGGAGCCTGGTTTTTGGCATTTGAAAACATATTTTTAAACATTTCTGTTTCAGGGGTCCCCTGGGTGGCTCAGTCGGTTCATGAGTTTGAGCCCCGTGTAGGGCTCTGTGCTGACAGTCCAGAGCCTGGAGCCTGCTGCTAGGTGCCCCTCATTTTTTTTTAAAGATTTTATTTGTAAGTAATTTATACACCAATGTGGGCCTCAAACCTACAACCCCAAGATCAAGAGTTGCACGCTCCACTGACTGAGCCAGCCAGGTGCCACCCCCCAAAAGAACTACCTTCTTTCTTAAAACATGGTTTTAAGAAACTAAAACATAGTTTTAAGAAACTAATTGGAAAAGTAATACTTATTTTTTGTACAAAAATTAGAAAATTATAGAAAAACACAAAGGATAACAACCAACAGAGAAAATTTGATTATTTGTTAAACAAATTTTTTTTTTAACGTTTTATTTATTTTTGGGACAGAGAGAGACAGAGCATGAACGGGGGAGGGGCAGAGAGAGAGGGAAACACAGAATCGGAAGCAGGCTCCAGGCTCTGAGCCATCAGCCCAGAGCCCGACGCAGGGCTCGAACTCACGAACCGCGAGATCGTGACCTGAGCCGAAGTCGGACGCTCAACCGACTAAGCCACCCAGGCGCCCCGAAAATTTGATTATTTGTATACAGTATTTGTGACTTTTTTCAACACCATATAGACATCTAACAAATGAAGGGGTATATATTACTACACTTAGTGTCTTGTGACCTAATTTTTTAGCCCCCAAACATATATCAATCCTTTCTCAGATAATTACATTTTCCCTCACATAATTATGATGGGGACGTAGTAGCTACTTATAGGAATGGTTATATAATTATGTACCTCTCCCCATTGTTGATTATTTACTTTTCCTAGGTTTCCCAGTTGTGGATATGGAACATCCTTGGATTTACGTGTGTGTGTGTGTGTGTGTGTGTGTGTGTGTGTGTGTGTGTGTGTAAGATTTTACTTGTTTTTAAGTAATCTCTACACCCAACGTGGGACTCAAACTTATAACCCCAAGATCAAGAGTCACATCCTCTACTGACTGAGCCAGCCAGGCGCCCTGATCCTTGGATACAGGTTGTATTGTATATATCTGATTATTTTCTTGTCCTTAGAAGGGGCTTTTCTGGATCATAGGGCATTCTTCTTAAATGCAGCCACAGGAATTTCACAGGACATTGGGGAGGACTTTCCTTGATGCTCCAGAAATGGCAAAAAGGACCAAAGTCCTTCGCAGGGGACAAGACCTTCAGCCACCACCCTGACCATCCATGTCTATTTAAACTGACCTGGGAAGGAGAGATATCAGGCTTGGGAGCTTTGTGGGCAGTGCCAGGAAAGAAGCCCCAGGCAACGACTTACAGAAAGACTTAGAGGAGGAGGAGGCTGTAAAGAAGGGAGAGCGGGTAGCTGGATGTGTGCTAAGGCAGGGAGAGAAGGACCTGGGAGATGGGAAACCAGAATGGTGTTGGTGGACAGGCCAGCTTTCCGCCATCTGCTGTAGCGAGGATGTAGGAGTTTTCCCTGCCCAGGTGGACCCTGGGGAGGTAGAAGGTTTTCAATAGAAAATGCAAAAAATATAAATTTTGAGAGATTGAGATAAAGATGAAGCAAATAATATATACATCTATATTTTTTGTTTCATTTTGTTTTTTGAAAGGGCAAAAGACAGAGCATGACCTGGTGAGGGGCACAGAGAGAGGGAGACACAGACTCCCAAGCAGGCTCCAGGCTCTGGGCTGTCAGCACAGAACCTGACGCGGGGCTTGAACTCATGAACCATCAGATCATAACCTGATCCAAAGTCAGATGCTTGACCAACTGAGCCATCCAGGTGCTCCACAAAGTAAATGATGTTTGAAAAAATCTCACCAACCACAACAGCATCATACTGTCATTAACTGATACCTGGAGTCTTAATGCCTAGTTAAGGTAAGTTTCAACGTTAACCATCGTGGACATAAAAGCCTTTCTTCAAGAAGCCTTCTTGATAATTTTCCATTTTCTTGGTGGATTATTATTTTTCAGATATGCTTAGATTGTTTTACCTCCAATATAGTTGGACAAGAGCTCCTTGGGAGAGTCAAAGAGACATCAACTCTGCCGTTTTTTGGTTTCTGCCCATTTTGTGAAGGTCAAGTTAGAACTATTTTATAATTTGTAAATCCAGTGACTACCCATAGGGGTACACACAAAATCCTGAAAGTGAACAGGTGAGAGAGAATGTCACTGTCAGCTGCTTTCTGTTGTGGTTCCTGTACTCTCCTGTTAATAGATCTGGGTGCTGACACAACCCATGGAAAATGTGGCTGTGACATCACGTATTCGTCTACATTAAGTTACCAGCAAAGTTTCACATCTTTCATTTTCTTTATAAACTTAAAAAAAATTACTTTAGAGGTGGAGGAAGGGGCTGTGGGAGGGAGAGAGAGAGAGAGAGAGAGAGAGAGAGAGAGAGGAATGTTAAGCAGGCTCCACATCCAGCATGGAGTCCAACGCAGGGCTCGATCTCACGACCCTGGGATCTTGACCTAAGCCAAAATCAAGGGTTGGACGCTCAACCAACTGAGCCACCCAGGCAGCCCTCACTTTCTTTTTAGATAAAAAGAAATGTAAGTAGAAGTTTCCATCTTTTCTCTCACACCCCCAGTGAATTTGTTCATTCCTTTAGGTTCAGGCACCTCTCTATGAAGACTACTGACTTAGGAAAAAAAAAAAAAAAAAAAAGGAAAATGAGGATATAGATGATGTCCTGCCTCCTCCATTTCAGCTCTGACTGCAAAATGGGTAGGAGGAAGAACCACACATCCTTTACGACAGCGGGTTTTTAAATGAAAGTGGAATTTTTCA
Organism: Neofelis nebulosa; assembly: GCF_028018385.1. Taxonomy (NCBI): domain Eukaryota; kingdom Metazoa; phylum Chordata; class Mammalia; order Carnivora; family Felidae; genus Neofelis; species Neofelis nebulosa. The sequence goes on from NC_080799.1 coordinate 33,037,495, forward strand.
AAAAAGACTTTATTTTTTATTACTTTTTTAAATGTGTATTTATTTTTGAGAGAGAGTGACAGAGAGAGAGAGAGAGAGAGAGAGAGAGAGAGAGACAGAGTGTGAGTGTGGGAGGGACAGATAGAGAGGGAGACACAGAATCCGAAGCAGGCTCCCGGCTCTGAGCTGTCAGCACAGAGCCTGTCGCGGGGCTTGAACTCACAGACTGCGAGTTCCTGACCTGAGCCGAAGTTGGGACGCTCAACCGACTGAGCCACCCAGGTGTCCCAAAAGACTTTATCTTTTAAAAGCAACTTTAGATTTACAACAAAATTGAGAAGAAGGTACAGGATTTCCTGTGTACTTCCTGCCCTGGCACACAAATACTCTGTCCCGTTATCGACATCACTCAATGAGCCTACGCTGGTCCATCACCATCACCCAACATTCCTAGTTCGCTTTAAAGCTCACTCTTGGTGTTGCGCCTTCTGAGTTTGGCCAAAAGCATGATGACCCAGATTCATCATTATAGCATCATATAGAGTATTTCCACTGCTCTAAAAGTCCTCTGTGCTATGCCTGTTCATCTCCCCGAACCCCTGCAACTATGGATCATGTCGTTTTCATAGTTTTGCCTTTTCCGGAATATCATAATGTTGGGATCATATAGAATGTAGCTTTTCCAGGAGAACTTCTTTTCACTTAGTGACATGCATTTATCAAGTTCTTCCATATCATTTCCTTCTTTCCTTTTTTTTTTAAATATATATTTTTTAATGTTTATTTACTTTTGAAGGAGAGAGAGACAGAGCGTGAGAGGGGCAGGGGCAGAGAGAGAGGGAGACAAGATCCCCCGCAGGCTCCGCACTGTCAGCACAGAGTCCCATGCGGGGCTCGAACTCAGGCACCATGAGATCATGACCTCAACCGAAGTCGAGTCCCACGCTTAACCAACTGAACCACCTAGGCGCCCCTCCTCCGTATCTTTCGTGGCTTATAGCTCATTGCATTTTAGCGCTGAATACCGTTCCATTGCCTGCATGTACCACAGTTTATGTAGCCCTTCATCTCATAAAGGATATCTCGGTTTGTCTCCAAGTTTTGGTCGTTATGGTTCAAGCTGTGTTCAGGTTTTTGCGTGCACACAATCTTTCAGCTGTTTTGGGGGAATCCCAAAGAGAGCAATTGCGGATCACGTGGTAAGAGTATATTTGGTTTTGTAAATTGCCAAACTGTCTTCCCACTGAGGCTGCACCATTTCACGTTCCTGCTAGCAATGAATGAGAATTCTTGTCACTGCACATCCTTGCCAGCATCTGGTGGTGTCAGTGTGGTGGATTTTGGATATTCTAACAGGTGTGTAGAGATACACACCTGTTGTATGTTGTTTTTTTTTTTATTTTTTGTTTTATTTTTCTCGCTGTGGTTTTAATTTGCATTTCCCTGCTATAATAGGGAGCATCTTTTCCTATATTTCTTTGCCCTCTGCATATTTTGTTTGGGGAGGTGTTTGTAAAGCCCTTTGGCCTATTTTTAAACCAGGTTGTTTCCTTTCCCCCCTTCCCCCTTTCTTTTTTATCGTTTTATGATCACTGATAAGAGACTCACGAGAACTTGAAAAAATAGCACAGAAAGTATCCATATACTTTTCATCCAGTGTATCCCAATCATTACATTGTACATAATTATAATACAATGTGAAAACCAGGATTAACACTGAAATGATGTGTATATGGTTGGATGTTATTTTATCACATGGGTAAATGATTGGTTTCCTATTTCTGTTTTTTTAAGTTGTTTATTTATTTTGAGAGAGAGAGAGTGTGCATACGCAAGCAGAAGGCTGGGAGCAGAGAGAGAGAGAGAGAGAGAGAGAGAGAGAGAATCCCAAGCAGTCCCCACGTTGTCAGTGTGGAGTCCACTGCGAGGCTGAGTCATGATCAAGAGTCAGATGCTTTCGGGGGCGCCTGGGTGGCTCAGTCGGTTGAGCGACCTACTTGGGCTCAGGTCATGATCTCATGGTTTGTGAGTTCCAGCCCACATCGGGCTCTGTGCTGACAGCTCCGAGATTGGAGCCTGCTTCAGATTCTGTGTCTCCCTCTCTCTCTGCCCATCCCCACTCATGCTCTATCTCTGTCTTAAAAATAAATAAAACATTAAAAAAATTAAAAAAAAATAATTCAGTTGCTGGGTTGAAATGTAAATGCATATGTCTTTATATTTATTAAACAACTTCCTCCTTTTTCCTCCCTTAGCTCCTAGTAACCACAAGAATATGAAGTTTTCTAAAAACTTCAAAACAGAAAACCCCAAACTGATGAATATCTATTTTTATGCCTTTGTTTTTGTGTTTTTAGAATAATACCAAGACAACTTTTCAAGAGACAATCTTTTTTTAATTTTTTTTTAACGTTTATTTATTTTTGAGACAGAGAGAGACAGAGTATGAACGGGGGAGGGTCAGAGAGAGAGGGAGACACAGAATCTGAAACAGGCTCCAGGCTCTGAGCCATCAGCACAGATGCCTGACGTGGGGCTTGAACTCACGAACCGCGAGATCATGACCTGAGCTGAAGTCGGATGCTTAACCGACTGAGCCACCCAGGTGCCCCCCAAGAGACAATCTTTATTGAATTAAAGCTTACAGCTTTGTTTCGATTTTTTCCCCATCTGAATCACAAAAGTTGAGGTTCTCATAGAAATTTAAAAAATAAAAAGATAAAAATAAGATCCAAGCAACTCCAGCCTCAGAAAATAATCAGAATCTGGGGCGTCTGGGTGGCTCAGTCGGTTAAGCGTCCGACTTCAGCCAGGTCACGATCTCGCGGTCCGTGAGTTCGAGCCCCGCGTCAGGCTCTGGGCTGATGGCTCGGAGCCTGGAGCCTGTTTCCGATTCTGTGTCTCCCTCTCTCTCTGCCCCTCCCCCGTTCATGCTCTGTCTCTCTCTGTCCAAAAATAAATAAAAAACGTTGAAAAAAAAATTTAAAAAAAAAAAAAAAAAAAAAAAGCTTACAGCTTTGTTTCGATTTTTTCCCCATCTGAATCACAAAAGTTGAGGTTCTCATAGAAATTTAAAAAATAAAAAGATAAAAATAAGATCCAAGCAACTCCAGCCTCAGAAAATAATCAGAATCTGGGGCGTCTGGGTGGCTCAGTCAGTTGAACTACCTACTTGGGCTCAGGTCATGATCTCACGGTTCGTGAGTTCGAGCTCCTCGTCAGGCTCTGTGCTGACAGCTTGGAGCCTGGAGCCTGCTTGGGATTCTGCATCTCCCTCTCTCTCTGCCCCTCCCCTACTCATGCTCTGTCTCTCTCTGAAAAATAAATAAAGAGGAAAAAAATTTTTTTAAAAAGTACATTTATCATGATAAGTTCTGGGGATATATAGAATTGAATTACTATATTGTACACCTGAAACGAATATAACACTGTATGTTAATTATACTGGAATTAAAATAAAAAAGATAATCAGTATTACATTTTGATACCTTTCATTCATTTTTCCTATCTTTCTTTTCCTTCTTCTTCCAGAGAGCCCATGGATCTATGCGCACTGGGTATGGGCATAAAGGCATGCTTATACATGGCTCTGTCTCAGTTGTATAGTCTATAATTATAAAGGTAGGATTATGCTGTAACTTTCTGCTTGTTTAAGTTTTGTCTTTTTTTTTTTTTTTTTTTTTTTAGAGAGAGAGAAAGAGCGAGAGCATGTGAGTGCAGGAGAGGGGCAGAGAGAGAGAAAGAGAGAGAAAATCTTAAGCAGGCTCCACACTCAGCAGAGCCCAACTTGGGGCTCAATCCCACAACTCTGGGATCACGATCTGAGCCAAAAAAATACCTTTCTAAAGTATTTTTAGGGGCACCTGGGTAGCTTAGTTGGTTAAGTGTCCGACTTCAGCTCAGGCCACGATCTCACGGTTCATGGGTTCGAGCCCCGCGTCAGGCTCTGTACTGACAGCTCAGAGCCTGGAGCCTGCTTCGGATTCTGTGCCTCCCTCTCAGCCCCTACCCCCCTCTCAAAAATAAACAAACATTTAAAAAATTAAAGTATTCTTAAATGGCCACTAAATGTTCTTCAAAAACATCCTCTATTAATTAGAATGGATGCGTATTCTGGCAGATGAAAATCCCATGAAGTTACTACTATCTTATTGTTGGAAACTTAGGTTGTTTCTAGGTTTTTGCTCTCTGGTCGTGACCAATGTGGTGCCTAAATCTTGTTTAGAGCATTTGATTTTCTTAGAGCTAGCCCCTAGAAATAGCTGGGTCAGAGGATGTGGGAGTCTGAGAATTCACTGTTCTGTTTTCTGGGGTCTCATGGGCTGGAGAAAGCACACAGATCCACAAGCTCCCCTTTAAGTGTAGAGAGTTATGTTAAGTGTAGAGGTCGTAGAAGATACCCACTTCTGTCCCACAGAAGAAGAAGAAATCATTTCACTTAGCAAACATTGGTAGAACCTTTTATCAATGGGCCCGGATGAAACCTGAAGGCGTGTTTAGACTCAGACCTACACCAGGGCACATCTCATTGGTCCATATAACTCCCCCTTGGGAAGTGAGCCCGTTTCTGACAGCATTCCATTCTGCGATACCCCCTCATCTCTTAGCACATTCAGCTGAGGCACCTTGGCACATGATTTATAATTTTGGTTATTTTTAATGTGTTAATGGAGAAGAGCGTGACTTCAGTATCTTTGGGGATGGACCCAATGCCTCCATTTTTTGACGTAATCGTGAACCGATTATTCTGTGCAAACGAGCCTTGCAGATGATGGAGGCTAACTAACCAGTTAAAGTGGTCAAGGCTGGGTACACAAGTTCTGATGCTGAGAACAGGTTTTCCTGACTTCTTAATTATAATGGACCTATTGTGGCAAGTTGGCTTTTCCTCTGTTTATATTGACTGGGAAATTCCTTGAAAGCGAAAACATTTCTCCTGGGTTTACATGGGTGACTTAATCTCCCATTGCTCCTCCTGGGAGACCCTGAGAAGAAAATGTTTTTTTACCCCATGTTTTGGAAAGTCTGACACCCATACTCCCTGAGTGGGCAAGCCTGCATAGAACACTTTTTCTGTGTCAGGCAGGCCCCTTCTGGGTGTTCAAGAGAGGCCCAGGCCTTGCCTTGAGGGGCTCACTCCATTGGGGGGGACAGTGAACGCAGAGTGGGGCTCACTGCAGTGGGGGGACAGCGAACGCAGAGTGGGGCTCACTGCAGTGGGGGGACAGCGAACGCAGAGTGGGGCAGCTGCACGGCCTGATGTCTCAGGCTTTCATAGAAGGAAGCAGACGGTGACTGAGCACCAGGCCAAAAGGAATTTGAATCTGGACCCTCCTAATTCTTGGTTCTTCGCTTCTCTGATCCTCAGTGTCTGTCTGTGAAATGGGGACTCTGGGGGTCTGAGGTTGTGATAAGATCTGGTGCCGGCTGCCCTTAGCACACGACAGCTGATGAGCCATCACCACCCGCCTGCAGCCTCGTCCCCCTCCCCCACGACTCCAGCTCCGTCTAGGAACCTAGGGTGGGGGCGGGGGGGGGGGGGTCGCGGAGGGTTGATTCCGAGTCACGTTTCCCGCATTTAAACTGTTTAAGATCATCAGTTCGGTTCCTCCCCCACCCCACCCCGCCCAAGACTTGTGCTCCTTTGGGGCGCCCAGGTGAGCGCCGGGGGAGGGTGGGGGGGCGGCTGCAGGTGACCACCGTGAGCAGAGCACCTCTGTTACACATTTGCTCCTGGACCCGACCCGTGCCCTCTCTCCGTAATTCTTCCCAGTTCCCCGTCCGACACCCCAGGGCCGGATTCTTCCGCCGGCCCGGCGCGCCCACTGCCCAGCTGGGGGCCCAGCTGCGGAGGTCCTGGAGCGCCAGCCCCGCCCGCCCGCGTGCCGGGGGCCCCGGGGGGGCCGGCTGAGGCCGGGGGCGGGGCCAGGCGGGGCGTCCGGGAGCGGGTGCGCCCGGCCCCGAGGCTAGTCCCGCCGCCGGAGCGGCCCGCACCTGCAGCCGTCCCTCAGTCCGCCGCCTCTGAGCCCGCGCGTAATGCTGCCGCTGCTGCTGCTGCTGGTGCTGGGACCCGGACTCGGGCTCGGCGCGGGTGAGTGAGTGAGGAGGGGGGCCCCCCCGGAGGACCCGGGAGCCCCGCCGCCCCGTCCCTCTGCAAACCCTCCGACCCATCAGCCTCTCCAGCGTCCCCGGGGCCCTACAGCCCCTAGCGCTCCTTCCTGGCCCCACTGCTGCTTTCCTTAGCAAGTTTCCAGGAACTCTGTCCCCCCACTCCCGCCAAGCCCTGCCCCAGGGGCGCCCCCCAGTCACCCGGCCTGGGGTCTGGGAACCATCCTTCACTCCACCTGTCCCTGAGGTAGGACTCCCTGGGGAACGCCTGGGAGGAGCAGGGGAAGTACACAAGGTGGCTTTCTCGCCTGCCCCTATTTCTGGGGTGCACAGACACAGCCACTCACAGGAAAATACACAGACGCGCCACAAGCAGGGAGACAGGCGGGCACAGGACACCTTCAGCCTCACACATGCAGACACAGGCAAAGATACCTCGGAGGGAACACACACACACACACACACACACAACTCAGACATACCAGACAGCCCCACATAGACACACACACTCTCTCTCTCTCTCTCTCTCTCTCTCTCTCTCTCTCTGTCTCTCTCTCTCTGTCTCTCTCTCTCTCTCTCTCTCTGTGTCTCTCTCTCTCAGGCCCATGGGACGCCTGGATAACCTTGGTGCTGTCGTGGGCAGACAGAGCAAATAGACCCCAGAATGACCTGCCTCACCTAAGTTGGCACGGAGGGAGTGTTTTCCTTGGTTCCAAACCCAGTGCTGGGCGTCTTCCCCATGTCTTGGTTCTGTGTAGGGCTGTGCCCAGGACCCTGAGATGCCAGAGTGTGGTCAGGTCAGGGCGGAGGACCTCTAGGGAGCGCTTTTGGGTGTGGGGTTAGGACTGGGGCCCTGTTAGATATGCTGGGACTGGGAGTGTTCCAAGGGACTTGCTGGATCCAGGGATCAAGGGACTTTTTCTGGAAGCCCACTTCGTGCCAGCGAGATCATCTGGACCTGTCTACAGCAGAGATCCGCCCTCAAAGAGCTCCCAGTCCAGAAGGGCCACTCCCATAGGCAGACAGCAGCCCAGCGTGGTAAGGACCCCTGTGGTCACCTGGGGACCAGGCAGATTATAGAAGGAGGTGACAGGTGAGCCAGGTGAGCACAGGGTGAGGGCATTTGCAGCGAGGGGGTGTATGTGATAGGAAGTTTGACTGGAGGAGAGGGTACTGGTGAGCGTGGTCCATGTGGGGCGGTGAGACAGGACCTCTACAGGACCTCTGGGTTGTGGTGTGGCCCCAGAGCTTTATCTGGAGGGTGGGGGGAGCCACAGGCAGAGGTGTGGGCAGCTGGGAGCAGCACCTGGCCAGTTCGACAAGAGCAAGGACTGATCACCCAGAGAGGAAGGCGGAACTTTGAACTAAACTCGTTTCTACCTTTTCTTTCTATTTAACTCATCACTCTCCTCCTGCCCCAATAAGCGTGGTATTTTTTTTTTTTTCCACTGAGAAAAAACAACAGTGGGTTTAATTTTGGCCGGGACTCTTCACAGGTTGGGGCGCCTGGGTGGCTCAGTCGGTTAGGCCTCCGACTCTTGGTTTCAGCTCAGGTCATGATCTCACGGTTTGTGAGTTCGAGCCCTGCATCGGGCTTTGTGCCAACAGTGCAGAACCTGCTTGGGATCCTCTCTCTCCCTCTTTCTCTGCCTCTCCCCTGCTAGTGCTGTATCTCTCTCTAAATAAATAAACATTAAAAAAAAGTCAGGGTGATGAAAACTTGTTTCAGATGAAGAGTTGAGATGTTATGGGCAGGTGGAATGCACAAGCCCTCTCTGGACCCTCAGTCCCTGAGTGGTGGAGAGCAGACGCCCAGGAGTCAGGCACAACCCGGTGGGGGTTACTGCTCTGGGCCTTGCCAGCCCTAGGAATCTTCTACCCCCAGTCTCCCAATCTGTAAATGGGGTAATGGCTGCCCACAAGACAAGGCCGCTATGCTGTTGACAACAGGAGATGCCTGTAAATTGGGGAGCACAGTGCTCGATGGGAGGTGAGGTTTAAGGGATTTAAGACTTGTTGCTTCACCAGAAGGAGGAGGTGCTTTGCGATTCACGGATGCCCAGGTCACAGTGGGTTTGGGGGCCCCTGGCCCCAAGCCGTGGCCCCATTGATGCTCCTCGATTCTGTCACCCTGCCTGGCCTCCTTCCCTTGCTGTTATTAGTGAAGAGGAAGGTGTGGAGGTCATAAGCCTGGGCTGGAGCCCCTGGGTCAGATCAGGTTCCTGTTGACTGTGGGGGGTCATCCTACCTCTGCGGCTCTCCTGTTCCTCATCTGTGAAATGCAGGGCTGCATGTCACAGCTGCACGGGTACCCAGAGAATGGCTGGGCACAGGCTGCAGGGCCTTCCAATGTGGGAGCAAGCCACGCCTGGGCAGTGGAAATAAGGAGATGCGGAGGGCCCAGAGCCAGACTCTGGAGGGGACTGGTGGGGGAGGGAGGGCAGGGGAGACCCAGGGACAGCAAAGCAGAGGAGCCCTCCTTAGTGGCAGGGACCCTGTTGAGCTCATCTCTGATGCCCAGTGCCCAGCACAGGCAACTGGACAGATATTTGATGTGGGACTTGCGATCTGACTTCATCTGGAGTTGACTAGGGCGGGAGATTGGAAATCAGGACATTCCAGGAAGAGGGGCCAGCCCGTGCAAAGGCCCAGTGGTGTGCTCTTTTAGATATGGTGGCTCTGGAACTTGTTTTCTCTTTCATGGCTGCCTTGAAGATATTAATAACAGAGCTTGTCATGTGCCACGTGTTTTACATGTGTGATGTCATCTCATTCTATGAAGCGAGGTCTCCTTGTCTCCCTGTTTTATAAATGAGAAAACCAAGGCACAGAGAGGTTGAGTACATTGTCCAAGGTCACACAGCTAGGAAGGAGGAGAGGCAGGATTTGAACCTAGTCATCCAAGCCCTTCTTGGACTAGTGCCCTTACTCAAACCCTGCCTTGCAACCTCTGACCTTTGTTTCCCCCTAGCTTCCTGGAGGTCACATGTGCACCGGCGTGGGCTTCTAGAATTGGCAGGGACCATGAATTGTGTTGGCACCCGCAACGCCCTGTCCTACATAAGCTACGGCTGCTACTGTGGCCTGGGTGGCCATGGCCAGCCCCGGGATGCCATCGACTGGTGAGTGCACGCTCCAGCCTGGGCTTAGAAGGTCCCCCACTCCCTGGGGTAGTTAAGGCCTATAAGGAAATACCCACAACTGACTTTGCTGTTTGGACTAAGAAGATTCCAGCACATGGTACAGCCTTGCAGGAGGCTCAGGACCTCCTGGGTAACATGGCCAGTGAGGACACACCTTGGTGTCGGCTGCCCCCCAGCCTGGCTGTGGGCTGATTACTTTGGTTGAAAAAAAAAAAAAAAACCATAAAGTTGATCTGACTTATTACGCACCAGGATCTGTCCTGAGAACCCCTCTCATCCTCACAACAACCCATTTCAGAGATGAGGACACTGAGGCAGAAGAGATGAAGTAACTTGTCTGGGGCCACATAGAGGGTAAGGGGTGGGGGCTGGGATCTGAACCCAGGCAGTGTGGCTGGATTTGTGCCCCTAATCACTGCGTTCCACTACCATGTGAGAAGTGCCTGTTCTGTGCAAGGCTGTGGGTTTAGATCTTTCCAGACTGGCTTTCATTTATCCTGGTCATCCTTGGAGGCGGGCAGGCGGGCCGTCCCCGGAGGCTCAGGGAGGCACAGCCACCCATCCATTTCCACACAGCTAATAGGTGGCAGAGGGCAGAATTTGACAGTCTCTTCCCTGGCTTAGAGGATTTGATTGTCAAGGACAGCTTTTGGCTCCTCCCTGCCTTTCCCCAGCTCCTGCTGCCGGCCCTGCCCTCCCGTGGGTGGTTGTCTGCTTTCTCCAAGCCCTCCAAGTGCAGCCCAGGCATTGCCCCCTTTGGGAAGGCTTCCCCGAAGGCTGGCTGGGCCTCGCATACCCATTCTGGCCTCTGGCTCCCAGAATCCCCATCCCTTTTCCCCCATTTTCCAGCACTTCTCACCAAGCATGTGGGGTCTGGTGGCTTGTCTCTCCCCCACCAGCCTGGGGGCTCCTTGAGGGCGGAGTGGAATCTGGCCGACCTCTCCCTGCGGGACCCCACCGAGGGCTCCACAGAGCGACTCCACTGGCGGCTGGAGGGAGACAATACCAGTGAATGAAGGAAGCAAGGACAGGGTTAAGGACATTTGTGGATGTTTCTCAGAATTTTGCAACAGCCAGTTATTATTATTATCATTGAGATCCTCTTATGCAGTAGGCCATGGCTGGACACGGGGGACACTGTGCAGAATGGAGCAGAAGTGGTCTTGTCCCCATAGAGCTCTGGGGCTCTGGCCATTGAGGAGGACAGAAGCTGATCAGTCTTCTCCGGAAAGTGAGGGTCTCATTGTAAACCTGCCCTGAAGGAAAGGACCTAGTTTTATGAGAGGGTGTAACCAGGACGCTGTTATAGACTGGGGAGGCCAGGGGCTGGGTGACATCCTGGGATGGGAGCAGTTCTTGGGCTGAGACCTGAGGGAGGAAGGATGGGCGGGAAGCTGCCCCAGGCAGAGGGCAGGTCACGTGCAAAGTCAGGAGGCAAGCGGGGCTTGGCTCACTCCCAGCACAGAGAGGCGGCAGGTGTGGCTGGAGCTCAGAGACACAGAGTGAGACAGGCAGGGGCCAGGGGACCGTGTCAGGGCGCCCCACACTGGGGTCAGCAGAATCATTTCCCAGGGTGGGGATTCTCAGGAACAAAGCTCGGCCCAGAAGATGCTGACCCCCTGCGAGACTTCGCTTACCCGGGAGGATGGCCGAGAGGGCATCCCCGCCTCCACCCACCTGCTGGCCTGCCCGTCTGCCACCCACAGGTGCTGTCATCGGCACGACTGCTGCTACACGCGTGCCGAGCAGGCCGGATGCAGCCCTAAGATGGAGCGGTACTCGTGGCAGTGCGTCAATCAGAGCATCGTGTGTGGTGAGTCCCCAGCGCCACTCGCACCCGCTTCTGCGAGTGCCCCCGGGCGTCCCGGCTGCAATAGCTCACCCCAGCTTCCAACGGTCGACACCACCCCCTGGGGGGATTTACTACAAGCGATCTTCAGATCTTCAACACGGAGCACTGACAAAAACAAAGAGGGGCATGCGGGTGGCTCAGTCGGTTAAATGTACAGCTTCCGCCCAGTGCATGATCTCGAGGTTGGTGAGTTCGAGCCCCGCGTGGGGCTCTGCGCTGACCGCTCGGAGCCCGGGGCCTGCTTCGGATTCTGGGTCTCCTTCTCTCTCTGCCCCTCCCCTACTCGGGTTCTGTCTCTCTCTATCAAAAATAAATAAACGTACCAAAAAAAAAAAAAATGCAAACAAAGAAACCTATTTCTTTGTTGTCTGGTCCAAAGCTAAAAGAGATATCACCAGGTACCTCCAGCCTCCATGCCCATCCGATGGGGCCTGGGTAAAGAAACCCATGAGGTATTCTTACTGCTGGAGACGACTATAGCGAGCGGAGGAACAAACCACAGAATGATATGTCCAGGAAAGCACCATTTCTGTTTAAAAAAAAAAAAAAAAAAAAGAAGCAGCAGCTTGCAAACTAGTAGCCTACTTGCTTTCCATGGCTACGTGTAGACACTTGCAGAGCTCAGAAAAAGGTATGTAAAGATACACTGCATGACGGGATCAAGCTGGGGGCGGCGGTGGCAGAAGGCAATTTCACCTTCCTGTAATGTTTCCTTCCCCCCTCACCCCCAAAGAGAATGTCTTCATGAATTACTTGTGAATCACAGCTTAAAAAGAAAAGGAATAGGGGTACCTGGGTGGCTCAGTCGGTTGAGCGTCCGTCTTCGGCTCAGGTCATGAATGCGCAGTTTGTGGGTTCAAGACCCGCGTGGGGCTTTGCACTGACAGCACGGAGCCTGCTTCGCATCCTCTGTCTCCCTCTCTCTCTGCCCCTCCCCTGCGTGTACTCTCTCTCTCTCTCTCTCTCTCTCTCTCACAAATAAACATTAAAAAAAAATGCTCTTTGAAAGAAAAAAGAAAAGGAAAGGCATACACAGCCTGAACTGTTGAAGGGTAAAGTGCCTGATCTCTGCAAATTACTCTGACAGGCATTGAAACAAAATACAATAAAAAGGTGGACAGACAGATGGGTGGGTGGACAGACGGAGGGGTAATGGGTGAAACAAAATGTCAATGGTAGACTCTACGAGGTAGGTATGCAGATGTTCTTTCAGCTTTTTTCTGGGTTTGAGATTTTTTACAACAAAGTGTTAGGAAGCAAAAGCAAATGAAAGCAAAGAGCTTAGTGAGAGGGGCCCACGCCTCCCTTTCCTCACCTCCCAGCCCCAGTGGGTGAGTCTCAAGATGCAGGCCAGCCCCACCTTGGTGTGGTTTGATGACCCCCCTATGCCATAGCTCTGAGACTCTGGCCTCAAATGTCCTGTGCTAGGAGGACCAGAGGCCATGGTTTCTTTCCTTGTGAAACGGGGGTGGGGGGTGGGCGGGGAGTAGAACTTGGACTGACTTTGTAGTGTGAGTGCTCATGTCACTGGCCCTTCCTCCCTAAGGCTGAACCCGCGAAACGAGTCCGTGTTCTACAGACATCTACCACTCACCATTTGGGGACCCCGGGAAAACCCTTTCCTCTCTCTGGAACACTGTGGGCTCCTCTCTCAAAATAGGGATAACAGTATTGCAGTTTGGTGTCCCGTGGGCTACGTTTATCCTGCAAACATCTTGCCTCACCTGCACAATGTTTAGAACAGTTTGAGCCAGTATTTAAAAAATCAGGGGCGCCTGGGTGGCTCAGCTGGTTGAGCGTCTGACTTCGGCTCAGGTCATCGTCTCACGGTTTGTGGGTTCGAGCCCCGCCTCAGGCTCTATGCTGACAGCCTGCTTCGGATTTTGTGTCTCCCTCTCTTTCTCTGCCCCTCCCCTGCCTGTACTTTTTGTCTCTCTCTCTCTCAAAAAAAAAATAGATACACATTAAAAAAAAATTATTTTTTTTATTAATAAAGTAGGCTTCACACCCGGCATGGAGCCCAAAGTGGAGCTTGAACTCATTATCCTGAGATCAGGACCTAGGCTAAAATCAAGAGTTGGATGCTTCACTGACTGAGCCACCCAAGTGCCCCCTCTTTCAATTCTCTTGATTTTTCTAACTTTGTGGAGGAGAAGTTCTCAGTTCATTGCTACTTTAGCTTTCACATCCCTGGAACATTTGCTGACTTTTTTTTTTTTGAATGTTTATTTATTTATTTTGAGAGAGAGAGAGAAAGAGAGAAATCCCAAGCAGGCTCTGTGCTGCCAGTGCAAAGCCTAACGTGGGACTCGAACCCACGGACCATGAGATCATGACCTGAGCTGAAATCAAGAGTCGGATGCTTAATCACTGAGCCACCCAGGTGCCCTGCTTTTTTTTTTTTTTTTTTTTTTTTAAATAGAACAGGCTTCTGGCTTATATCCAAGAACACTTCAGTTCATCAATTTAATTCTGGCTTGAAAAAAATTCTTCCTATCTACCCATCCATTTATCTACTTACTTATCTTTACCTCCAAGCGGCATGCATTTAATGAGGATAATTGTAACAGAATCTATCCTAACCTTACTGTACATTTTATAGGCCCAGACACTTCTGAAATTAAAAGAACAATAAAACAGCAGTTAAAAATGTTAAGTGTCCCTCAGGGCAATCTTACTGTTTTTTGTTTGTTTGTTTTTTAAACAAAGCAGTAAGAAAAGAACTGGGGCATTTATTTTTAAGATTACCTTCTGATGGATGGATGGTATTTTCAATTTACAGCTTCCTTTCAATTAAAAAGCGGAATCCATTTTATTTTATTAAAAAAAAAATGTCTATTTATTTTTGAGAGGGACAGAGAAAGAGACAGCATGAGCAGGGGAGAGGCAGAGAGAGTGGGAGACCCAGAATCCCAAGCAGGCTCCAGGCTCGGAGCTGTCAGCACAAAGACTTCCGCGGGGCTCAAACCCACAAACCGTGAGATCATGACCTGAGCCAAAGTTGGATGCTTAACCGACTGAGCCACCCAGACGCCCCTAGGTTCACCCATGTTGTAGCAGGTAGCTAAAACTCCTTCCTTTTTACGGCTAACACTCTGTTTGTAGGGATCAACCACATTCTGTTTATCCATTCATCTGTTGGTGGACATTGAGTTCTTCACACCTTCTGAGTACTGGGAATAGTGCTACTCTGAACATTCGTGAACAAGTATTTGTTTGAGTGCCTGCTTTTATTTCTTTGGGGTACATCACTGCCAGTGGGATTAACTGGGTCATCTGGTAATTCTCTGTTTTACTTTTCGAGGAGCCACTCAACTTTTCTACAGCAGCCACACCACATCACATTCTCATTCAGCCGTGTCTGAGGGATCCAGTTTTTCCATGGCCTTATCAACGCTTGTTATTTTCCATGGTGTTTTGTTTGTTTGTAGTGGGGGTGATGTGTGTGTCTCAGTGATTCTGGTGTGCATTTCCCTAATGGCTAATGCTGTTGAGCGTCTTTTCATGTGCTTGTTTGGCCGTTTTTATATTTTCTTTGGAGAAATGTCTATTCAAATCTTTTGCTCATTTTATTCATTCATTCATTCTTAAAGTTTCTCCTTTTAAGTAATCTCTACATCCAACATGTGGCTTGAACTCGCAACCCCAAGATGGAGAATTGCGTGCTGTACCAACTGAGCCACCAGGCTTCCCTTAGCTCATTTTTTTTTTTTTAATGTGTGCTTTATTTAAAAGATTTTTTTTTAAAGTTTGTTGATTTACTTTTAGAGAGAGAGAGGGATGCAGAGAGAGACAGAGAGAGAGAGAGAATCCCAAGGAGGCTCCATGCTTGACAGCACAGAGCCCAACTCGGGGCTCAAACTCACAAACTTTGAGATCACGACCTGAGTTGAAATCAAGAGTTAGGTGCCTTAAAAAAAATTTTTTTTTAAGTTTATTTATTTTCAGAGAGAGAGAGAGAGAGAGAGAGAGAAGGCAGGGGAGGGGCAGAGAGAGTGGGAGAGAGAGAGAATCCTAAGCAGGCTCCACACTGTCAGCACGGAGCCTAATGTGGGTGGGGGTCGAACTCACGAACCATGAGATCATGAGCTGAGCCAAAACTAAGAGTCGGACACTTAATGGACTGAGCCACCCAGGTGCCCCATCCCCTTTGCTCATTTTTAATTGTGTTGTTTTTATTGTTGAGTTATAGGAGTTTTTTATATATTGTTGGTCCTGGATTCTTATCAGATACGTGATTTGCAAATGTTTTCTCCCAGGTTGTAGGTTGTCTTTGCATTTTATCAATAACATCTTGAATGCACAAAAGTTTTCATTTTGATCGAGTCCAGTTTATCTGTTTTGTCTTTGGTTGATCAGGTTTTTGGTGTCTTAAGAATCCAGTGCCAGATCCTACATCATGAAGACTTACCCCTCTTTTCTTCTGATAGTTTTATAATTTGAACTCTTACATTTAGGTCATCGATCCACTTTGAGTTCATGTTTGTATATGGTGTGAGGTAGGGGTCCAACATCATCCTTTTGCCTGTGGGCATCCAGTTGTTCTGGCACCATTTGTTGAAGAGATTCATCTTTCTCCATTAAAGAGTCTTAGGACCCTTGTTGAAAATCACGTGGCCCTAGATGGATACCTCCCTGAACTTCCATTCCCTTATCTGGAAGATGGGTGTTGTACAGATGAAAAAGGGGCTTATAACATGAGAAACAGATCCGATGGGGGTTGTTATTCTCTCTCCTCCCTTCTCCAGCTGTCCTCCTGATCTGAACCTCTCTCTGACCCCTGCCACCTCCACCAGAGAAAACAGAGGCTCTGGCATGACTCTCCATTAAGCCCGCAACTTCTGTGCTGCAGGGAGGAAACCGTCAGAGCGGTTACCCGAAGGCTGGTCTTAGATATTCATGGACTCTCAGCTGTATCTCCCTAGCATGAATCAGCATTTGGCACAGAGCAAAGCTGAATTAGTATGGAGACATGGTATCAGTTTTTAGGAGCCAAGAGTGCCTCAGACATCCTCTCCTTCAATCCTCTTACTTAGAGTTGGGGAAGCTGAATGAAGGTCAGGGAAAGAAGTGTCTCACCTAATGTGGTGGTCACGTGTCTACTCCCAGGCACATCCCCTGTCCCCCTCCCATTGTGAGCAGAGAGAGGAGGTGAAATAGGGCTTGCCTGGGAAAGCTGTTAAAGATCTCTGCCTTCTCCCTCTGACCTGCATGTTTCCCTTGCCCCTAATCATATGAAAGTGGTGTCTATAAAATATTTATTGGTGTTTCTGCTGGTGGAGCCCATGGCTGTTTACAGACCTGTCCTCTCTGAACCAAACGAAAAGAACCAAAATATCTATTCTGCATTTTTGGGGGGCTAAAAATATTCTCTTATTCTGTTTGGAGATATTCCGAACATAGCTGTTTACCTAATTACAGGTGTTGCCCATTTTCCATTTATGGGCCTGGCTTCAGTATATTAACATTTTTTTAAGCCTGTAATAATATTTACTGGCAGGCCTATTTATTTTAAACTTAATCCTTGGGGGCTGCTTTTCCTTTTAAGTTTTTGTTATTCCTGTTTTTAAAACATGTTTATTTATTTTGAGGGAGAGAGAGAGAGACAGCATGGGCCGGGGGCGGGGGGTGGAGGGGGGTGGGGGCAGAGAGAGAGATGGAGAGACAGAATCCCAAGCAGGCTTTGTGCTGTCAGTGCAGAGCCTGGTGCGGGGCTTGGTCCCCTGAACCGTGAAATTATGGCTTGAGCTGAAGTCAAGAGTCGGATGCTTAACTGGCTGAGCCACATGGGCACTCCCAAGTTTTTATTATTCTTGGATAACCTGATGCTGTTGCTTTCCTAAGGCCATGGAGCAGTGAGGCCAAGTCTTGCTTTTGAGAGGAACTTTCTTGCTCAGGGAAAAGGGTGATATCATTAGGCAGGTACAGGCATGGGGTCAGCCGATCCTGGGCTGGAATCCGGGTCCCCCCTCTGCTTAGTGCTGTGACCTTGGACAAGTTACTGAATCCCTTTGAGCTCCTCTTTCCTCAGCTGTAAAATGAGGATAATAAAATTTAGGTGCTGGGCTTGGATGAGGATTGGAAATGGCGTATGGCTTTGCTATTGTTCTCCCAACAGATGGTAAGAATCTGCTCTGTGCCCGGCTTCATGCTAGGCTTTGAGCGGGAAGGAGAAGCAGGAAGCTATAGTCTAAGAGGAGGAGAGGGAAATCGTGTCTGTGCTAATTGCTATTGTAAGTGCTGTGTTGGAAAGTTAAGGCAGGAGAAGTATCATACCTGCTACGAGGTGGATGAACCTTGAAAAAGTCATGCTACGAAAAAGGAGCCAGACGCAAAAGGTCACCTAATGTGTGATTCCACTTATGTGAAAGGTCCAGGATAGGGATAGAGACAGAAAGCAGATTCGTGGTTGGCAGGACAGACTGCTGGGACTCAGGTAAGGGATCATGGGGAGTGACTTCTAAATGGGAGTGACTTCTAAATGGGGTTTCTTCTGGAAGTGATAGAAATGTTTCGGATCTAGATAGAAGTGATGACTGCGCGATGTTGTGAATGAACTAAATTCCACTGACTTGTGCACTGGAAAATGGTAAATATTGTTATGGGAATTTTGCCTCAATAAAAAATGCAGCAGAGCAGGTGGGGGACACTCTTTTCTTTTTAAATTTTATTGTTTGTTTGTTTGTTTATGAGAGAGTGCAAGCAGGGGAGAGAGGGGCAGAGGCAGAGAGAGAGACAGACAGACAGACAGACAGGGAGGGAGAGAGACAGAGAATCCCTAGCAGGTTCCACCCTCAGTGTGAAGCCAGATGCAGGGCTCAATCCTGTGACCCTGGCATCATGACCCTAGCCAAAACCAAGAGTTGGACATTCAACCGACTGAGCCACCCAAGCGCCCCAGGGATACTCTTTTATACCCTGGGTGCAGTTGTGCAGATAAATACCTTTAATCAAGTCTGCTCACAGCAGGGCCTGGGAAGATGATTTCCAGAGAGTGCCTGCCTTCTGCCTCCTGTCATCCTGTCCCTCCCTCCTGGTGCAGCCAAGCCTTCTGGCTCTCATGCTTCACCTTGCGATGGTCTCCGAGGAACATTTTACTTTAATTTTTTTCTTAAAGGAAGGAAGTTTTTTTTTTTAGTGTTTTTAAAAAAAAACGTATATTTTATTTTTGATTGAGAGAGAGACAGCATGAACAGGGAAGGGGCAGAAAGAGAGGGAGACACAGAATCTGAAGCAGGCTCCAGGCTCTGAGCTGTCATCACAGAACCCGATGAGGGCTCACGCTCATGAACTGCGAGATCATGATCTGAGCTGAAGTTGAACGCTTAACCGACTGAGCCACCCAGGCGCTCCTAATGTTTTTTTATTTAATTATTTGTTTCAGAGAGAGAGAGAGAGCACAAGTTAGGGTGGGGCAGAGAGAGGAGGACAGAGGATACAAACAAAGCAGGCTCTGCGCTGACAGCAGGGAGCTCACGTGGGGCTTGAACTCATGAACTGAGAGATGGCGACTGAGCCCTAGGTTGGATGCTCAAACGACTGAGCCCCCCAGGCGCCCCTCCAAGGAACACTTTAAGAACGGATCCTTAAGGAGGTCAGCTGCAGCTTACTGAGTGCCTGCTGTATGCTCTGCATTTTACACGTTGGGTAAAATGACCTGTTGGGTGTTTTCTCACTCTCCCAGAAGCCCTTAGAAGTAGGTATTATTAGTATGCTCACGTTGGCCTGAGGAAACATCTGGAAGGGGTGAAATGATGTGTCTGAAGGCACAGAGCTGCTACATCCGTGGCTGAGCCAGTTAACTCCAAAGCTGGTGCTTCACGGTGCCTCTGGAAGGAAATTTGGAAGGATTTAATGACGGGTGGGTTTTATATTTACATCTATGTGAATAACTAAAAGCTAGCACTAAAAGGCCACGGGTGGCATGGTTAGGGGGGGGGGCGGATTTCCAAAGCTGTTTCAGGCATTATACCTTCTAGATTAGTAAGATACCACTTGAAGATCACCAAATCATTCTAGTCCCAGGTCGGGAATCTCTAGTGGGAGGATCACCAAGGTAGAAGGAGACTTTGGGTGGCTGCCTCTGTGCCAGGCAGGTCCTGGGCTGGCGGAGACAGATGGACACTCCAGAAGGAGCATGTGGAAGCGATGTGGAGAAAGAAGGCAGAGATATGCGGGTGGAGCCAACGTTGACCGAGTGTACGTCCTGTGCCAAGCCCTTCTGGGTGCTTTCTGTGGGAGTTGTCACTCAGGCTTCCCGGGAGCCCTGCCAAGTGGGTAGTGCCCCCGGTTTTCCAGGAGGATTTGGCTCCGAAAGCTTAGGCAAGATCACACAACCAAGAAGTAGCAGAGCAGGTACCCCAGAAAAAGCTCTAGATGGTTCCCGGGCACCTACCTACTGCTTATCAGAATGGATCCTCAGATGAAGGGGTATGCGAATACATATAGTATATAGTATAATACATATAGTATAGTATATATATAGTATATATATTCATATAAAATGTTTTGGGGGAGAGACACAGAGAGGCAGAGAGAGCCTCAAGCAGGCTGCACACCCCAGTGTGGACCCCGACGTGAGGTCGATCTCACCAACTGTGAGATCATGACCTGAGCCGAGATCAAGAGTCGGACGCTTCACCGACTGAGCCGCCCAAGGCTCCCCGAACTGGTGTAATATTGATGCGGAAGAGAAGCCAAAAGGTCGCACGGACTTTGAACTTTGCATCTGAAAACGCTTCCCTGGCCACTTCGATTTCCTTTTCTGTAAAATGGGTTGGACGCTACCTCCCTCTGGAAGCTGCCATGACGGAGATCACGCGGTGACTTGTCCCGTGTCGCATAGATGCGACGTATGACGCTTCCCGCCTCCAGCGTCGTTGGCTTCCCTAGTGCCTGTTCTCGAGTCTCTGCCACCGCCTGCTCTAATTCAGTCTCCCCACTTCTTCCAGGACCCGCGGAGAACGAATGCCAAGAAATCTTGTGCAGGTGCGACCAGGAGATCGCTAACTGCTTAGCCCAGACTGAGTACAACCTAAAGTACTTACTGTACCCGCGTTTCTTGTGTGACACAGACTCGCCCAGGTGTGACTGACCAGCCTGACGTGGAATGTTCTTTTGCACGAGGAAATAAAACTCTTTTTCACTCATCAGCAGCTGCCTTCAGTTCTTGGCAGGAGGGAATGGAGGCCGAGTGTGAAAGCTGCAACCCTTGTTTGCTTTCTCTCCCGGAACTTGGGCCGGAGCCTGTGTGGTTTCCAGTTGAAGGTCAAAAGTCCCATGCTTATTTTCTACAAACCACAACCGTGCTTGTGGCTGTATTGGGTTTGGTGCCATTTTTGAGACTCGCCCTTTATATGAAAAGGGCTGAACTCGGTCTTCTAACCTGCTCCTGATGGCGGGTGGTCAAACGTGAAGGAACACCCACCGTGTGCCTGGCCTGGCTCTGGGTTTCCGGACGAGGCCGTAAACAAGGTGCTCGCTCTTGGGAAGATCTAGTCTAGGAGTTAGAAGCTTAAGAAAGAATATTCTTTCCCATCCCTCTCTGCCGAATGGTTAAACTTCCTGATTACAGAAGTGGTATATAGTCAGTGTTTACAAAGATAAAGGAAAACAAAGACAAATATGAAGGAGGGGAGAAAAATCACTTGAATTTCCACGATCCAGAATAACCACTTGTGGCATTTCTGCGTGCTACTGTCATTGTTTTCTGTAATGTTCAAAAATGCAGCTGAGACCATCACATGGGATTTTTCTACGTTTTTCCCCAGGTCATTAAAAAACCTTTGGTAACTTCATTTTTTAAAACGTTTTATTTATGAGAGAGAGAGAGAATCCGAAGCAGGCTCCAGGCTCCAAGCTGTCAGCACAGAGCCCGACGCAGAGCTCGGACCCACAAACTGTGAGATCATGACCTGAGCCAAAGTCGGACGGACGCTCAATCGACGTGAGCCACCCAGGCACCCCCAGAATTTCATTTTAAATAACGGTTACCTACTGTTTTATAGGTTGCTGACTTTGGGGTACTGGTGATATTTCCAGTTTTGATCGATTGTTGATGTGATGAGGATGCTTGTGAATCTTTGCCACACCCCACCTCCCATGTTTTGATTGTTCCTTAACCCAGAGTAGGGGCGGAGGGCAGGCGGCCCCAGCACGGGAAACTCTGGCCTGAAGATTATTTTGAGCTGAAGCAACAGAGACCCTGCAGGCTCAACAAGAAACCCCTGCCCCTCCCTTAACTACCTCGAAGCATCTAAATTGGGGTCTGTCCTAGAATAAGGGTTATTACCAGAGATAAATTTTATCTGAATGGCCCATCTGTATGGCAGGGCAAACATCTCATTACCAGACATCAACTCTTATCGCCCCGTGAAAGGCATGCCTTCCCTTTGAAGTCCCACACCCCTACCCCCTTCTCCTTAGTTCAGGATGGACATAAAGGCCTCGTTTCGCCCGTCTTTGGAACACCCATGCCGGTGTGGCTCCCCCGTATGTACCAAGTTAAATTTGATTCTCTGTCTCCTATGAATCTGATTCTTACTCCACCTGGAAGGTTCCCGAATGGGATCAGGAATTCTTGCTCCCTGACAGCAGATTTGCAGAAGTGGAGTGTTTGCATCAAAGGGTCTGAATATTCTTGACCAACGCCTCCTTCTGATGTACCCAACCCGCTATGATCGAGCGGGTCTGAGGGAGGAGGCGGCCAGTGGCCCTTGCCCTGACTGTACCTGTCTCTGCTCTGGCGATAAGAAGCCAGAGTCCGTCCCAGCCTGCTTGTCTAGGCCAGTCTTTGCCCCTCCTCCTTCGCAGGGCATATGTGGCTATTACACACTTATCTTTGGAGCAGGATGTGGGGAGCAGGTGGGGACAGCGTGGGGCCACAGGGTGCAGGTGGGGGCACTGGACCGGCAGCGTGGCCAGGGCCCAGCTCCACCGATGCCAGCCAGCCTCCACGTGCCCATCTGGACAGGAGAACAGTGACTCAGCCAGGCACCAGACCAGCGATGTCAAATACCGTGCGGTGTCTCCAGACCTGTCGCGGTCTGTGAAACACGCAAAGTCAGGCAACCCTGGGGCCTGACGAGCAAACGCAGGAGATAAAAAAACACTGTCCCTCCTTTCACTTAAGACACCTTGGGGTGGCTCCCTGGTTCCATGTTCACAGCAGGCTGGGGGATTTAAGCGTGACTAGTAGGTTGTGTCAGGCAATGAAGATTTTCTGCAGTTTCTAAGCAATTTTTTCTCTATATAGAATTGAAAAGATTTTTTTTAAGTTTACTTATTTTGAGAGGGGGCGAGGGAGAAAGAGACAGAGAGTGAGAGGGAATCCCAAGTAGGCTCCACTCTGTCAGCCCACGTGGGGCTCAAACTCGAACCGTGGGATCATGACCTGAGCTGAAGTCCGACGCTTAGCCGACTGAGGCACCCAGGCGCCCCTAAAATGTTTTTTAATGTTTATTTGGGGGGCATCCCTGCTATCAGTGCAGAGCCCCATGAGGGGCTTGAATTCACAACCTACGAGATCACGACCTGAGCCAAAATCGAGAGTCGGACGCTCAACCAACTTGAGCCACCCAGGCGCCCCCAAAGAACTTTTATCTATATGAAAGTCTTTATTTTACTTTCAAGTGATTTCTTCAAACTTTCAGATGCAAAGTTTGAGTGAAGTCTTCAAAGATAAAAGGAGGAACGAGTGGTTCACAGACTCACAAAACTTACCTCTGGGGCCAATCTTCAGATGGCTCAAATTCACACTTGCCGTCTTCATCCCGGAAGGAAATAAGGGTCCTGCCTCATCTTACTCATATTTACAACTACAGCACTTGGTGTAATTATGCCTTTGCTGTTTTATACATCAGAACAGGACAATAAGAGAATACAGTGTGAGGTCAAAGTACAAAATGTTTCCTTGAACATAAGGGCTCTCCTGGATTTTACACATTAAATTCCTGAAAACCAACCAAACAAACCCCCACACGGTAATTTTACGTGGCACTGAGGCAGCGCGGCCTGATGAGAATGACACTCCATTACTGCCTGACTTCGTCCTCGACACCCCCGTGGGAGTTAGGGATCCAAAGGTGCAGTGATTAAATGCAGAGAACACTGACGACAGTCTGACCACCACTCCGTCTCGAACTCTTTTAGAGGCTTCCATCTGAAAAACCTACCACCTCTGTAATAATACAGAATCGTCCATTGGATTTGGGCTTTCCCTCCGTATTTTTTTATGCGCAATTGTCTGTGCCTATGACAAAATCTTTTCCCGTTTTCCTAAATTTGATTCAGAGGACAGGCCTGGCCCCAGCAAGCCTGGTCTCAGGCTCAGCCTTGTGCTGCCAACTCGCCCTGGGAGCCTCTGTCCGTCACTGAGGTCAGGGCAAGTGGGACTGCTGACCCAGCAGCCTTCTGAAGTCGCCAGACTGCATCCTCTGGGGACCCCGAGTCCCTGACAGCCCCAGTGGACGGGGCCTCCCAAGTCCCTGTGAGGAGGGCGGCTGGGGGGGAGGTGCCGTCGCTGTGTCAGCCAAGCTCTGGGATGTCAGTCCCCGCTGCCACGATGCCGCAGGCAGAGGGACAGAGGACCTGGTTGTAGCCTCTGACAAAGCAGCACCTTGTTCGCGGGGTGGAGAAACAGGAAGTCCACTCCCCCTGCCCCCTACTTCAGCATCGGTGTGCACATGTCGTGGAGGCTGGAAGAATCCTTCAGAGCCTGGGCACTGCCAGTCACAACACCTGGGTTTCCAGCCGTCGGACTTCCTTGACCACAAGATCGATATTAATAATTGGGTTGAAGTACAGGGCCCAGTAAAATAGACAGTTGCAGACAAACTGAGGAATGAGGGGCCAGAACATGGCCACAAAAAGCCCCTGCGTTGACACTTTCCAAAAATGGCTCCACATCCTCTGAGGCACAGTCCTGCAAAAAGAAGAGAAGCCTCTGAGAGGTGGACTCGTGATGGGGTCCCTTGTGACGATGCCCAAGTGCTCGGACGCCGGGCCTTTATCCTCATGCACAGCCTGGCTGCCTGTGCTGTGCAGACCTTGCTTCCTCTCCCCTGGGGCCTGAGACGCACCTCTGCCTGACCGACCCATCTTCCACCCCCAGGAGGCAGCCCCACACCAGGTGAGGACCCCCCAGCACAGCCCCACCTGCTTCATCGCTGTGTCGCACTTGTATGTATCTGACAGACACAGTTTCTTCGCGAGGCTGTAGGCCGTCAGGGTCCAGACTGTCTTCTCTTTTTGTTTTTTGTTTTAATGTTTATTTATGTTTGAGAGAAAGAAAGAGCACAAGCGGGGGAGGAGCAGAGAGAGAGGGAGACACAGGATCCGAAGCAGGCTCTGGGCTCTGAGCTGTCCGCACAGAGCCTGACACGGGGCTCAAAACCATGAGCCGTGAGACCATGACCCGAGCCGAAGTCAGATGCTTAACTGTCTGAGCCACCTAGGTGCCCCCAGACTGTCTCTTTACCAAAACATCTGCAGTGCCCAGCAGAGAGCCCGGGACAGAGCGGGGGCTCCACTAACTGTGCATGAATGAACCAATAGGAGATTCTTGTCAGGTTTTTGGAACTGTTTATAGGGCTGTTACTGACTGACTAGGCCAAGAACTCTTTGAGTCATGGGATGTTTAAGGCCGGTGCGATGCTGGTGTGGGGCTGTGTTACTTCTACCTGTCTAGGAGCCACCCCCTTTCTTCTGGAAATGCCTTCTGAGTTTTCCTTCTGGGGGCCTCCTTCCTCATTCTTTGCCATGTGGTCTCGGTGGGGCTGATGAAGCCAGCCCTTGGTTGGGGGGTGAGAACAGGTCCTGAGCCTGGATAAGGAGAGCCTGGCATGACTGCACCATGTGGTAGGTCTGGGTGGGCATGTGACCCAGGCTGGGCCAATCAGAGCAAAGGAGCGTGTGCCCCCCCCCCCCCCCCTTGCCCGACAGTAAGTGCTATGGGGAAAGAAGTGCCCTCTCTCCACCAGGGTTGCCGAGCTGCTCAGATGTATGCCCGGAGTGACCAAGGGCCCCGCATGAAGTCAGCTGAGGCTGAACAACAACACAGCAAAGAGAGCGAGAGGGGTGAGTCCTGATGACAGCATTTGGGTCTCTGGGTCCGGCCATGCGGGAAGCCTTGACTGGGCATTTCTCTTTTTAAGAAAGCCAATTTAGGGGCACCTGGGTGGCTCAGTCCGTTAAGCATCTGACTCTTGGTTTCGGCTCAGGTCCTGACCTCACAGTTCGTGAGTTCAAGCCCCGCATCGGGGTCCAGGCTGACAGTGTGGAGCCTGCTTGGGATTCTCTCTCCCTCTCTGCCCCTCCCCTGCTTGTTCTTTCTGTTTCTCAAAAACAAAGAAATAAACTTTAAAAAAAAAAAAAAAAAAAAAGGAAGGAAAGCCAACCAAGAGGCACTTGCAACCAAGAGTCCCGGCCCAACTCTCTCATTTTATGCATTAATCTAGAGAAGTTATTAGTGTCCCAGCTGACGGCACAGCAGGATTAGAACTCATGCCTACAGAATTCCTCACCAGATCTCCTTCTGCTCTACCCTACTGCCCCTTTCCATAAAGCACCCTCTTCTCCTCACTTACGTATTCCTTCATCAAACCCTTCACGCACACCCCCACCCCCGGGAATGACATAGTATGTTCTTACACGGGGAGAAGATAAATGGAGACACACTTGTCCACACCCCCCCTCCCCCGCCACCTCCAGACACGAGGAAATTTTCCCATCTGCTGCTTAAGCCACATCTCCAAACCAGAGCAAGGAGTGTTTTCACGTCTGCGTAATCAAAGAGGACTCTTGTACTACCTGGGACCGCTTTCTCAGAAGTGCCTGCTGCTCCTGCCACCTCCAGTGTAAACACACACTTACTTCAGTTCACTTCGTGACCAGATCCTCCAAAAGGAGAATAATTCCAGAACCGAGAGTAACATGGCATTGACGATGAGAAAACGTGATGTCCAGTAATGGACCTCCAGCCAGTCCCAAGCAAATTCAGCAATCAGCTGGTATGGAAGGAAGGAGTATTTGACAAGGAATTCTCTCCATTGCTTCCAGGTGGGCTCTCTTAGATCCTTTAGAATAACATAAAAGCAAAAGGTGGACACAAAAAATCATTAGGATTGACTCTTATGGATTATACTGCAGTCATCACGGTGAACTTTACATTTACTAAAACACACAGATATCCAACAACATAACACGAAATTTTCCACCCATCAACTCACCTTTTAAGAATCTTATACTGGATAAATGTTACTGAGGAAGCTGAACAGAGATGCTGGTTATGGAATTGTGGAAGCTCAGAAGTACAAGTAAAAAAACTCTGAAGCCTGAGTTATAAATAATGAGGGTGCAGGGGCGCCAGGGTGGCTCAGTCAGTGGAGCATCCGACTTCAGCTCAGGTCACGATCTCATGGTTCTTGAGTTCGAATCCTGTGTCAGGCTCTGTGCTGACAGCTCGGAGCCTGAAGCCTGCTTCTGATTCTGTGTCTCCCTCTCTCTGCCCCTCCCCCACTCGCACCTCTGTCTCTATCTCTCTCTCTCTCAAAAGTAAATAAACATTAAAAAATAAAATAAAAAAATAAATAATGACGTTGCAATGAATGGAAATTAACCAGTTTTAAAATTTCTTCATCACTGCATGGGTAGCTCAAACGATTTCCTAAATTCAACATCTTTGCTGTGGTAGGATAATAGATCATGGGAAAATTAAACATACACTTTGAGAAAGTAATTTTGGGGAAAATAAAAAACTCACTACAGTTATTAGCAGATAATAAACCAGAGCATTTAAACAGCTCATCGAGGCATCCAGAGGCTTACGGAAGTGTAGCAGGACTGTGCACTATGGAGCACATACTGAGTATCCCAAGAAGAAAGTGAGCCTCATGAGCACAGGGGTTGTTGAGGCTTGTGAAAACGGAAAGGTAAGAGGTGGGGTCTCTGTTCTCCCAGTCCAGAGAGGGCAGGTAATAGCAGGAAACTGGGTAATTAGACAAACACTGTGCCTAAGGGCTAATTAGCAGGCTTTCAACTACATCCAAGGCTCAAGTCAGGCAGATACCTGACTTTAGTATTTTATTATTTTTTTTATTTAAAAAAAAATTTTTTTTAACGTTTATTTTATTTTTGAGACAGAGAGAGAGACAGAACATGAACGGGGGAGGGGCAGAGACAGAGGGAGACACAGAATCGGAAACAGGCTCCGGGCTCTGAGCCATCAGCCCAGAGCCCGACGCGGGGCTTGAACTCACGGACCGTGAGATCGTGACCTGAGCTGAAGTCGGACGCTTAACCGACTGAGCCACCCAGGCGCCCCATGACTTTAGTATTTTAAAAAGGGTTTTTGGAGATTTAGAAATTCGTAGGTTTTTTTTTTTTTTATTTATTTGAGAGAAAACGTGGTGTGTGCACGTGTGAGCTGGGGAGGGGCAGAAAGAGGGGGAGAGAGAGAATTCCAAGCAGGCTCCATGTGGTCAATGCAGAGCCCGACACGGGGCTTGGTCTCATGAACCGCCAAGATCGTGACCTGAGCCGAAATGAAGAGTCGGATGCGTAACCGAGGGAGCCACCCAGGCACCCCTAGAAATTATTTTAACATTTATGGGTGTGGATCATACACGATGATTCCTACATCCATGTGACTTTTAATTTAAATAGACCAGAGGGACTGCCCCAAGAGCAGCAATGCAAAGGACAGTACCCCGCAATGACCAAGCAGACACAGAGACAGCCCTGTGTAAGTGGGATCCACCAACAATTCTGAAGACACAAAAGCCAATGTGGGTACCTATCTCTGCCAGGGGCCTATGGTCAGCTGAGGTGACCACTCCCATCAGTGAGCTGGACAATGGCTTACTTTTCTGAGGCCCCCAGGATGGATGCTAAGCCTCCCTTGCAGTGGGACAAATGATCATCCTTCGGGGATCCTCTTCGAGACAGACCACCAAGCTGGAAGGTCCATAAATTTAACCCTCAGGCAATCTGAACCTATTCTATCTTCTTTTGTAACAAAAGCGATGCCGGTTTCTCCCCCCCCCGTAAATATTTCAAGTCCAGAGGGTAGCCTTCTTGTTACGCAATGCAGGAAATAAAACAGGCTTCTGGGAGTGGGGAAGTTCTGCTTGATTTTCTTTTGGAGGGGTTCTCCTTGCCAAAAACAAATGAAGGCTGGGCGTCGTTGGCTCTTGTGTGACAGCTACAGCCCCGTCTCCGATTCCATACCACACTGAGGAGTGCCATTCAAGGCACTGTGCAGACCTACCAGAAGCTTGGTGATGATGTCCTCCCCAGAATTGTCTTCCTGCAGGGGACAGATGGTGTGGATGAAGGGCAGGAAGGTGTCTGTGTAGTCAAATAGGTAGAGGTATAGCAGACCAAGTCTCGGGGAGCTCTTGAGGGCATACAGCAGGAACAGGGACCTGCCTGGGTTCACCACCTGCAGAGGACAAGGCGAGCATGGGGTCACATCACAACCACGGCAGCCAGCTCCCCACCCATGCTCCCTCCACAGTCTCACGCCCTTTGCCTTCAGCTTTTTTGTGTGTGGTTTGCAGAGTGAATGGATGGATGAATGAATGGGTGGCAAGAAGAGGCCAAGGAATCAATCTGTCAGGCTCTATTTAATAAAGACCCAATCCTTCTCCATGGCTTTGGTGTGTGCGTGTGGGGGAGGCAGGGGGGTGCTGAGACATACATTCCTAGGCGCTGCTAGTAAAACCCAACTTTTTTGGAAAACAATTTTGTGAAATGTATCAAAGAGTCTTCAAAATGTTCAATTTAACCAATGTGTTAGTGGGCACCGCTTAAAAGGAAATCAGAAATACAGAAGGCTTTATGCACAAAATGTTTTGTGCTGCACTGTAAGAGAGAAAAAGTGAAATCTGAGACCCAAGTAATGAAGTTACAGTGGATGTTCAGCACAGAGTTCATGCAGCCCACTGAAAAGCGAATATGGGCATTTTTGGATGATGCTCTTGTTACAGTGTTAGGTGAAAAAAGGATTCCAAGACGTGGCAATCCGATCTCTGCGGTGTCAGCCCCATACAAACCAGGCCTCTTTCGTGACCCTTCCTAGAGCAGCACCTGGCTCACAACAGATATAAAGATTTGTAGAATGAATACATAAGCAAAAGCACAATTAAACTACGCACAAAAAAATTGGCTAAGAAGAAGACAGAGCAGAATGCAACGTTAACCGTGTCTGGCTCTCAGGTGGGATTATGGGCCACTTATTTTCATTTTTATCACTTTGGTCAATTTTGCTACAAAGAACGTGTATTTATGTTTTTCCTGATTGTAAAAGTAACTTCAGACGATTCTGTTTACTTGGTGCTACTAAGCATCAAATAAAATGGCCAAAAGATATGAATGGCCACTTCACCAAGGAAGATACAATAAAATAAGCACATAACAAGATGCTCAAGAGAAAGAGAAAATGGAACCAGTTTTCCACATTAGCACCGCGTACTTTATTTGATGGGGAGGGGTGGTGAGCAGGGCTCACAGAGGGGCAGGAGGTGGCTTTGGGGACAGATGAGTATGTTCGTTAGCTTGATTGTGGTGATGATTTCACAGATGTGTGCAATATGTCCAAACTTACCAAATTGCTGAATGCGGAAAGATGATGTGGTGTATATACACACCGTGGAATATTACTCAGCCATAAAAAAGAATTAGATTTTGCCATTTGCAACAATATGATGGACCTCCAGGGTATTATGTTAAGTGAAATTAAGTCACACAGAGAAAGATAAATACCAATGATCTCACTCATATGCGGAATTTAAGAAACAAAACAAACAAACGAAGAAAAAAAGAGACAAAAAACCCAGATTCCTAACTGCAGAGAACAAACTAATGGTGACCAGAGGCGGGGGGTGGGTGGGGGGGTGTGTGAAGCAGGATGGGGATTAAAGAGTACACTTATCTTGATGAGTCCCGAGTAATGCACAGAATCGTTGAATCACGATCACTGAAGCTAACATAACAATGTACTTTAATTATACTGGAATTTAAAGAAACTTATCAAATTATACATTTGAAATATGTGTATGTTAACTGCAGCTCAATGAAACTGTTAGAACACATTCAACTTATCTGATGCTATTAATGGCTTACTGTTAAATGTCAAGAAAAGAGTCCTTCTCTTCAGAGATTCACACTCAAGTATTTCAGGGTGAAATAATATGACGCTTGGCTATGCTTTAATATAATCCCAGGTGTGTGAGGTGTGTAAGAGTGGGTGGAGGGGTGTGTAAAAATACGAATGGCCACTAGTCAATACTCACTGAAGCTGGACAGGTGTATACTCTTCTATTTCTGCATGCACCTGAAATTCTATAGCAAAAAGGTTTTTTAAAAAGGCCCAACCTTTGAAATGGCTGATTTCAGGTCTGGGATAGAAAAGGTACAGAATAACTTGAACATCCCGTTACATAAGGAAAGAAAGTATCTGGATAGCAACACGCAAAAGAATGAAAATGGACCACTTTCTTACACCATACACAAAAATAAATTCAAAATGGACTCAAGACCGAAATGTGAGACCTGAAGCCATAAAAATCCTAGAAGAGAACACCAACAGTAACTTCTCTGACATCAGCCATAGCAACTTTTTCTAGACATGTCTCCTGAGGCACGGGAAACAAAATAAAAAATGAACTATTGGGAGTACATCAAAATAAAAAGCTTCTGCATAGTGAACGAAACCATCAATAAAACTAAAAGGCAGCCTATAGAATGGGGGAAGATATTTGCAAATGACATATCTGATAAGGGGTTAGTATCCAAAGTGTATAAAAAACTTATAAAACTCAACACCCAGGGGCACATGGGTGGCTCAGGTGGTTAAGTGTCTGACTCTTGATTTCGGCTCAGGTCATGACCTCTCAGTCAGTGGGCCCTGTGCTGGGTGTGGAGCCTGGTTAAGACTCTCTCTCCCCCTCTGCTGCTCCCCCTGCTGATATGCTAGCTCACTCTGAAAACAAACAAAACACAGAAGACAAAAACAAGAACAAAAAAACCCTCAAGATGCAAAAAACGAACAATCCAATTAAAAATTGGGCAGAAGTCTTGAACAGACATTTTCCAAAGAAGAAATACAGATGGCCAACAGACCCATGAAAAGATGCTCAACATCATTCATCATCAGGAACATGTAAATCAAAACGACAATGAGATACCACCTCACACCTGTCAGAATGGCTAACCCAACAGCACAGGGAGCAACACGTGTTGACAAGGATGTGGAGAAAAAGCAACCCTCTCGCACTGCTGGTGGGAATGCAAACTGGGGCAGCCACTCTGGAAAATAGTATGGAGGGTCCTCAAAAAGAAAAGTTCCTTAAAAACAGGACTACCCAACCTACAATCCAGCAATTGCACTACTAGGTATTTACCCAAAGAATACAAAAATACTAATTTGAAGGGATACCTGCACCCCAACGCTTATAGCAGCATGACCTACAATAGCCAAATTATGGAAACAACCTAAGTGTCCACTGATTGATGAATGGATAAAGAAGATGTGATGCGTAGATACAATGGAATAACACTTAGCTGTAAAAAAGAATGAAATCTTGCCATTTGCAAGACGTAAATGGAACTAGAGAGTGTGTTATGCTGAACGAACAAGTCAGTCAGAGAAAGACAAAATGCCGTATGATTTCACTCATACTGAAGGGAAAAAACCAACCGAGCAAATGGGGGTAGGGTGAGAGATGCAAACTACGAAACAGACTCTTAACTGTAGAGAACAAACTGATGGTTACGGGTGTGTGTGTGTGTGTGTGTGTGCACGTCTGTGTGTGTGCGTGAAATAGGTGACGGGGACTAAGGAGCGTACTTATCATGAGTATCAAGTATTGTATGGAGATGTTGAATCACAAGTATTGTACTCCTGAAACTAATATTACACTGTATGTTAACTGGAATTTAAATAAAAACTTAAAAATAAAAAGTATCAGACTTTTTTTTTTTTTTTTTTTTAATTTTTTTTTTTTTCAACGTTTTTTATTTATTTCTGGGACAGAGAGAGACAGAGCATGAACAGGGGAGGGGCAGAGAGAGAGGGAGACACAGAGTCGGAAACAGGCTCCAGGCTCCGAGCCATCAGCCCAGAGCCTGACGCGGGGCTCGAACTCACGGACCGCGAGATCGTGACCTGGCTGAAGTCGGACGCTTAACCGACTGCGCCACCCAGGCGCCCCAAAAGTATCAGACTTTTGAGGTCATGTCAAAAGGACTCATGGGCAAGTACATTATACCTCAATTCAAATGTTAAATTTTAAAAATAGACTCAAGGGGTGCCTGGGTGGCTCAGTCAGTTGAGCGTCAACCCCTGATTTCAGCTCAGGTCACAATCTCAGGGTCGTGGGATTGATCCCCACGTGGGATCGAGCCCTGCGTGGGGCTCCACACTGAGTGTGGAGCCTGTCTGGAATTCTTTCTCTCTCTTTCTCTCTCTCTCTCCCCCCACCCCCACTCCCCACCCCATCCCCCTACTCTCTCTCTCTCTCTCAAAATAAAGCTCAGGGGCATCTGGGTGGCTCAGTCGGTTAAGCATCTGTCTTCGGCTTAGGTCACCATCTCGTGGGGCATGAGTTCGAGCCCTGCACTGGGCTCTCTGCTCTCAGCACAGAGCCTGTTTCAGATCCTCTGTCCCTTTCTCTCTGCCGCTCCCTTGTTGTGCGCTTGCTTGCTCTCTCTCTCTCAAAAAACAAGCAAACGCTAAAACAATAAATCTTTTTTTTTTTTTTTTTTTTTTAAATTTTTTTTCAACGTTTTTTATTTATTTTTGGGACAGAGAGAGACAGAGCATGAACGGGGGAGGGGCAGAGAGAGAGGGAGACACAGAATCAGAAACAGGCTCCAGGCTCCGAGCCATCAGCCCAGAGCCTGACGCGGGGCTCGAACTCACGGACCGCGAGATCGTGACCTGGCTGAAGTCGGACGCTTAACCGACTGCGCCACCCAGGCGCCCCAAAAGTATCAGACTTTTGAGGTCATGTCAAAAGGACTCATGGGCAAGTACATTATACCTCAATTCAAATGTTAAATTTTAAAAATAGACTCAAGGGGTGCCTGGGTGGCTCAGTCAGTTGAGCGTCAACCCCTGATTTCAGCTCAGGTCACAATCTCAGGGTCGTGGGATTGATCCCCACGTGGGATCGAGCCCTGCGTGGGGCTCCACACTGAGTGTGGAGCCTGTCTGGAATTCTTTCTCTCTCTTTCTCTCTCTCTCTCCCCCCACCCCCACTCCCCACCCCATCCCCCTACTCTCTCTCTCTCTCTCAAAATAAAGCTCAGGGGCATCTGGGTGGCTCAGTCGGTTAAGCATCTGTCTTCGGCTTAGGTCACCATCTCGTGGGGCATGAGTTCGAGCCCTGCACTGGGCTCTCTGCTCTCAGCACAGAGCCTGTTTCAGATCCTCTGTCCCTTTCTCTCTGCCGCTCCCTTGTTGTGCGCTTGCTTGCTCTCTCTCTCTCAAAAAACAAGCAAACGCTAAAACAATAAATCTTAAAAAAAAAGAACTGAAAATAATTTGAGGAGACTTATACTCCAAAAAGATGGGACAATCTGAGCATCAATTAGAGTAATTACTGAAAGGTATTCAAACATATCAAGAATGTTAAAATCCTTAGTTAATAATGATCCTAAAGAAAGAAACTGGTTACCTATCTAGGTAACAGAGAACCAAATCATTATTATGAAACTGGTAAATAAAGGGAAAGAATCGAGCATTTAACTGACCTTTCTGTATAAACTGTGCTTAGGGTAATCAAAATGGTTGCTGAGTGAAATTTTCCTTTTTTTAAAAATTGAATTGAATTTAATTTTTTTAGACGTACTTAGCTAACACATGAAGAAGTGAGAGAATTACAGAATCACCATTTTGCAGGCAAATGATGAATGATCACGGTGGCTGCTACCATCAGAGAGAGAGACAATTAGCCATGCTGAGCCTCCTAATGGGAGAAGATGCCACCAGCTATAAAACAGTCTTGTCAAAATACCTAAACCAATGCAAGCCTCTAGATTTCCCTACTGAATTATGGGATGTACAGGACACATTACGTGTCTGGTGACAGAGGAGCCTGTCAGGGGACACCGCAGAGGGACAATGAGCAAAATTTAAGATGTGGGCAAACTACGGGACAAAATGACCTGGTTTCTTCAAGAAATAAATGCAGGGTGACAAAAAAAGGGAGGGGGGGGGCGCCTGGGTGGCGCAGTCGGTTAAGCGTCCGACTTCAGCCAGGTCACGATCTCGCGGTCCGTGAGTTCGAGCCCCGCGTCGGGCTCTGGGCTGATGGCTCGGAGCCTGGAGCCTGTTTCCGATTCTGTGTCTCCCTCTCTCTCTGCCCCTCCCCCGTTCATGCTCTGTCTCTCTCTGTCCCAAAAATAAATAAAAAACGTTGAAAAAAAAAAAATTAAAAAAAAAAAAAAAAAAGGGAGGGGGAATCCAGACAGTAAAAGAGACTTAAGACACATAATAACCAAATGCAGACCTTGTTTGGAACACGTCAACTGGAAGAAGAAAAGATGTGGTCTACTTGAATACCGACAAGTTACCTGATATCAGATAATTCACTTTTGTTTTTTTTTGTTTTTTTTTTGTTTTTTAACATTTTTTTATTTATTTTGGGACAGAGAGAGACAGAGCATGAACGGGGGAGGGGCAGAGAGAGAGGGAGACACAGAATCGGAAACAGGCTCCAGGCTCCGAGCCATCAGCCCAGAGCCTGACGCGGGGCTCGAACTCACGGACCGCGAGATCGTGACCTGGCTGAAGTCAGACGCTTAACCGACTGCGCCACCCAGGCGCCCCTCACTTTTGTTTTTAAAAGAGTCTTTACTTTTTAGAGATTCCCAATGAAATATTTACCTATGGGAAAATAAGATATCTTAGATTTTCAAAATAGTCAGGGGCGGGAGGTGGAGGTTATCACTGAAATGAACATGGCCATAAGTTGTTATAGCTGGTAAGGGTACATGGTAGTTTTGTACTCTTATCCTGTTCTTGTGTGTGTTTGAAATTAAAAAAAAAATATATGTAACTTAAGAAAATTTTTAATGTTTATTTTTGCGACAGAGAGAGAGCACGCATGTGCACATAAGTGGGGGAGGGGCAGAAAGAGAGAGACACAGAATCTGAAAAAGACTCCAGGCCATGAGCTGTCAACACAGAGCCCTACGTGGGGCTCGAACTCAAGAACAGTGAGATTACGACCTGAGCTGAAGTCAGGCGCTTCACTGACTGAGCCACCCAGGTGTCCCCCTCAAAAACCTAACTTCTAAAGATATCTTTGCCTCCTAACTTAGATGAGAAATAGAAATGGGGGTAGTTCTTTATCAAAAGTGTTTCCCAACCTGTTTTTTTTTTTTAAATCAGCCCTTAAGAAATCTGTTAAAAACTTTTTTTCCCCCCATAATCCTGCCCCCATGAAATGTTAATACCACAGATATACTATAAATCTGTTTATGTACTGTGGTCTTTTAGAGGGGGCCGCAACTCCTGTATTACGGAAGACTTGTGGATTCCATGCCTATCATCACCCTGGGGGCAATCCTGCTCTTGCTGAATATGCAAGCTCTCCCGGAGCACCGGTCCCAGATATAAAGTCTGCGTGTGTGCAACCACATCATGGTTAGTACAAGAGAAAGGGAGAAGACCAGGTTATGGATTTGTAGGTCTGGCGTCAGCGTGGGTGCTGAGGCGGTGAGTGCTTGGCTATTTCCCATCAGATAAGGAGGAAAACCAACCACCCAGTAAGGTGGTTACCGGGAGGCACTTCAATGGGGAGCCGTCTCTTTCCCGTCTAATGAGAACAGGAATTGCACCAGGCACTAGGGTTGGAGGAATCTTATCACACACCTCGCGGCCTTTTGGCTAGTTGCCTAATTGTCAAATGGCCACCCTCAGGGAGGGGCTGGTGGCACAGAAGAGCCAAAGGAGCCCACTGATAAGATTCTGCCTGCTTTCACACTGGGTGCGGAATCACGTGCCCATTCGCTCTGCTTAATGCTAAGATTACTTTTATGTTTTTTAAATAGAGGGTCATCGCTGGATGTGTGACCCACGAATGTTCTGCCAGACACTAAAAACCTACCAGAGGGCTAATATTGGCTACAAAAAGCCCAGAGTTTACTGCATAAACAAAATGGGTAATTTATGATAAAAGCAGGGATTTTCCAAAATTAAACAAATAACAGCGATAACACAAAAAACAACAAACCTTCTACCTAAGGACCTCCAAGCCCATTCGTCTAAATTTCTGAAACTAATGGTTTTTTTGGTTTTAAGATAATATGTGTACATAGTAAACACAATGTTTTCCAAGTGGCACAGAAATGTGTTAAGTGACACATAAAATTCTCTCTTCCATCCAAGTCTCAATCCGTAGAGGAAAATACTGTGACAGTCTGGGTATCCTTCCGACACATTCTGTGCATATGACAACATACAGATACGTCCACGTGTGGATTTTCCAATGTGCTTTTCCCTACTTTCAGTTACAATACAACGTGGGCATCGTTCCTTAGTAGCACACCAGCCTCACCACCTTCTGCAGTGGATCCACGGTTGGGCGGGCCCAATTTACGGAACCTGTCCTGATGACAGGCACTTCGCTTGGTTTCTTTGTGCTGCTATTACCAACGACGCTGCAGTGAACGTCTTGTTTAATGACGTTTTGGGGCTCAAAGTTCAGCTCTCACTGCGACTGTCACTCTGTGAAGTCATTTACCGAGGAGGAGACGGGCACACAAGGCCCGGGTGCCTGCTGGTGTCCCACAGCCAGCGTGTCCTGGAGAAGCCCAGCGAGCAGCCCAGGCAGGCGCCTAGCCCTGCTCTTCACCTTGACCGCCCCCCCACCCCCCACCATGCTGCCTGTGTTCCAGGTGCAAAGAAGTGAAACGGCAGATCACAGGGCAGGTGCGGTTTGAATTTGAACACTTATTGACCAACTGCTCTCCAAGGAGACTGCGCCAATTTAGCACCCACCACACCCACGAGTGTCTTTTTCTTCGTATCGTGATGCTCTCTCATCCTTGACAGTAACATGGGTGAAAACGATGCCATCTGGTTGTTTCAGTTTACACGTCTTTAATTATGAGTGAGCGTTTTCTCCTGTAAACTTATTGGTTATGTGTAATTACTTTCCTCCATGCAAATGCAGAAATTTGCCATGTCGGCACATTCCAGGTATCTTATAATTAAAAAAATATTCATTTTATAGCACAGCATTTGCTAAATCTTCGTGAAGGAGAAATCAGCTGGTGCAGTCAGAGTGAAGAATAATTTACCAATACCTCATAAAGCTGAAGATGCCTATTACCTGTGAACTGCTAATCCCCTGCTTCAGTATATAGCCATAAAGCATAAGAACTCCCCAAGAATTTCCACAGCGGCACTGTTTCTAAGGGCAACAACCTCCGTGTGCATGGACAGGAAAATGCACGAACTAAGATACGCTCAAAAGAGAAAATGCGTGAACTGGAGCCAGAGAGGTCAAAGCTACTTGCAGAAGGACATGCTCAGTTCATGCCTCTCACGTTCAGGCTGAGGGCTCCTAGCGCCTGCGTGCACAGACCCGTAGTCCAAGGAGGGAAATGCACCCAGTAATGGCGCCTGGCTCAGCTGCGGGAGCATGGTTCCGCTAGAGAGGGTGGGGAGCCGGGGGCTTCAGTTGTGTCTGCGATGTTTTCCTAAGCAGCGGGCATGGAGATGACAGACGGGCCGTTCTCTCTACTTTTTTCAATTAAAAGTAAATAAACCAAGAGCTCACCTTATATTCCCAGAGATTCTGGGGGGGCTTCACCCCCAGTGCTTTGACACGCTCCAGTTCCAGGAGGATGGCTCTTCTGTGGCTGCTGTTTTCTATGTTATATGGCGCCCTTGAAAATTCTTCCTCTGTCAGAGTTAAAAGCAACCTGTGGCAGGGAGGGGGGGGCAGTAGATTTCTTGTGAGATTATACACCAGAAGCCAACTGTTCACACCCAGGGTTCCATCCTATCAACACAAACACTTCGGGCTTCCGGTAAGGCAAGATACTTGGTATATGAAGTAACAGTAATAACAGCAAACTACTGAATGCTTGTTAATTGTTAGTGACTCTCTGAAAGTACTTCCACAAACCGTCACCAATCCGTTTAACAATTCTGCAGAGTAGGTGGAATTATGAGCATTACGTGCATGACAAAATGGTTTGGAGGAATAGAGTGGCTCGGCCGAGGCACACCCCGGTCTGTTTTGCTCCTAACTTCTGATCTTTCAGCTAAGCAGCTGAGTTCTCCCAGGGTACTCTGTTTTGCAAAGAAAAATGTAGTATATATTTAAATAGAATATAATATTCTATATAAAATTATAATATATTTCTGTAACATATAGAAAAAAAATGGAAAGAAATCCAATAAAATGTGATGACTCGAACAGGAGCTGTTCTGGGGTGGGGGTGGGGGTGCGCCTGAGTGGCTCAGTCGGCCAAATGTCCGACTCTTGGTTTTGGCTCAGGGCACAATCTCACATTTCATGAGTTCAGGCCCGGTGTCGGGCTCTGTGCTGATGGTGCAGAGACTGCCTGGGATTCTCCCTCTCTCCCCCTCTCTCTGTCTCCCGATCACGCTGTCTCTAAATAAATAAGTAAATAAATAGAAAAAAAAAAAAGTAGCTGTTTTGGGGTCGTAATGTAATAAAAATATTTGTAGATCCCTTATCTGGTCCCTTCCATTGGAAAATATGACTCCGCCTCCACAAGAACCAATTGTTAAAACCACCCCTGTGCACCAGCAAGCGGAGACCCAGCAGGCACACAACGACTGGGGGAGGGATGTAAACTGATGTCCTCTCGTGGGTGATTTGGAACATTGATCAAAGTTATAAAGGCTTATTTCCTTTGACGTGGAAATTCCAGTTCTAGGAATCCATCTTCAGGAAGGAAGGCAATGAGGCAAAGATGTATTAGCCAGGTAGACAACAAAAATGTTGTTTTTTGGTTTTTTTTTTGATGTTTTATTTATTTTTGAGACAGGGAGAGACAGAGCGTGAATGGGGGAGGGTCAGAGAGAGGGAGACACAGAATCTGAAACAGGCTCCAGGCTCTGAGCTGTCAGCACAGAGCCTGACGCGGGGCTCGAACTCACAGACTGAGAGATCATGACCTGAGCCGAAGTCGGGACGCTTAACCGACTGAGCCATCCAGGCGCCCCAACAAAAATGTTTTCAACCACAATTTGGGGGAGGCGCCAATTCTTACAAAAAGCAGACAACTCAACTGGGAGCGTGTGGCTTTCCCAAAGGAGAGTTAAGAGTTGAAAGTTCAGTTCAGGGGGAAAGTGTGACTGGGGTGTGAGGTGGGCAGGCAGGCGGCCTGGATGGCGCATCTGGAACAAGCAGATTAGCAGGAGTGGCCGTTCTCAGCACTGCGTGGCACACTATACTCTCCCTACACAGTCCCTCCAAGGAAGGAAAGAGCCCAAGAAAGATGGACAGTGTTCTGGAAGGGGGCATGGGGACATGCTGATGGGCAGAGGCAGGCCTGCCCACAGCCTGGCAATTCCATCCTGGAATTTTGCTACAACATTGCTTGGAATTGCCTGGGACAGGAAAAAGGAAACAGCCCAGACGTGCCTTGGTGAGATCAACTAAAGAGACTCTAGTACACACACATATGTACGTACATATGTATACGTATATGTACCTATAATCACAGATGTTTAATACAGTTGTATTTCCAGTTTAAACAAATAATATACACTTATATGTATCTCTGTATAAACGTGGAAGAAAATCCAGAAAGATGTCCAGAAACATGCTAACAGTGGTTTTCTCTGAAGAGTAGTATTATGAGGGTATTTCACTTCCATACCCTACAGTTCTATGTTATTTTAAAATAACTAAAACATACATGGTTCTTTTCTAATTCAGAAGCAACACACAAAATGCCAGTCACATAAAATGGTTCGGCTGCTCTGGGGAGCGGTGTGACAGCTCCTCAAGAAGGGAAACACAGAAGGTGACTTCAGGCCCAGCAACGGCACTCGGGCAGACATGCACAGGCCCTCGGAAGCACAGGGTTACACAAAAACCCACATGCAAAGGATCAGAACAGCTCTGTTCGTGAGAGCCCCCAAACGGAGCAACCTGAACGACTGAAGGATGGGTACTCAAGGGCAGCGTAGCCACAAGTGGGAATACTGCTCAGCCATAAAGATGAAGGAAGCATTAGGGGTGCCTGGGTGGCTCAGTCAGTTAAGTGTCTGACTTTGGCTCAGGTCATGATCCTGAAGTTCGTGGGTTTGAGCCCCACGTAAGGCTCTGTGCTGATAGCTCAGAGCCTGGAGCCTGCTTCAGATTCTGTGTCTCCTTCTCTCTCTGCCCCTCTCTCGCTTGGTCTCTCTCTCTCTGTCTCAAAAATAAATAAACACTAAAAAAAAAGGACGAAGGAAGCACTGACCCACGTGACAACTTGGATAAACCTTGAAAATGCTCTGCAAGGTGAAAAAGCCAGACGCTAAAGGATTCCGTTTACAGGGATTACTCTAACAGGCAAATCCACGGAGCCAGAAAGGAGAATGGTGGTCACCTGGGGATGAGGGAGGGGGCATGAGGACCAAAGCGGGGAGGGTAAGAGCTTTCTTTTTGGGGTGATGAAAATGTCCTAACACTAGACTGTGGTGATGGCTGCACATGTCTGTGGATACATTAAACAACATGGATTGGACACTTTCAATGGGTGAATTTCATAGTATGTGGGTTATGACTCAGTAAAGCAGCTTACAAAAAGGTCAATGACACGTCAGAAGAGCCAGCGTCTCACCTTCCATTCACTCTTTCAGATAAAAACCGGTCTCTGTAGAGAGAGGCCCAAGGGCCCAGCTGCTCCAGCCAGAGGACCACTTCTTCTGCTGTCCATTTGGCCACAGCCTTGTGGACCAGGAGGTCGTGCTCAGATTCCCTGCTGCTCCAGTGATACACGAGGAGGACCACCTGGGAACAAGGGACAGAGGCCTTAAGACACAGAAAGGTCAGAGAAGCCAGCTTCTCACGCGTGTGGGGCAGGGAAGGGAAGGCTGAGCTTAACGGGAATGATGCCGAGTCGGTACAAGGAACCACTGGCACCGAGAGTTGCGGAGGAGAACTTCAGGTGGGCCCCTGTCTCTGCTGGTTGTGGGGCCGTGAGGGAACAGAGATGGGAACAGGGCTCGGCATAGAGCATCAGGGAGCGCAGCACCCTGGGCCCCAACATCCTGGCCAGCATAACTGCCTCATGTGCCTTTTCTACTGGAAAATTTGTAACCTTTAAATTTGTGTAGCATGGGGCGCCCAGGTGTTAAGTGTCTGACTTCAGCTCAGGCCATGATCTCGTGGTCCATGGGTTCGAGCCCCACATCAGGCTCTGTGCTGACAGCTCAGTCTGGAGCCTGCTTCAGTCTGTGTGTGTGTGTGTGTGTGTGTGTGTGTGTGTGTGTGTGTGTGTCTTTCTCTCTCAAAAATAAAAAAACATTAAAATAATAATAATAATAATAATAATAATAAATTTTCGTACCAGGAAACCGAGAATAAAACAGTCTCCGTGTGAGATGTTAGTAAAGGGCTATGCTCAAGACTCAACCACCCAGGTAGACACGGTCTCGGATTCCAGTTCTCACACCTTCCTGCATCTGTTCCCTCACCTCTAAAATGGGAATAACTGGGGCACCTGGCTGGCTCAGTCGGTAGAACATGCGACTCTTGATCTCGGGGTTGTGAGTTCAAGCCCCACGCTGGGGATAGAGCTTACATTAAAACCAAAATAATAGAAATGGACAAATGGGATGGGAATAATCACGGTGACTATTGCAGGGGTGAGAAAGAGGATGAATGGAACGAAGCTAAGAAGAACTGGGCCCTGAATATTACACTGCCTACTTGAGTACACATCTTCCCCGAAGAATCATCCAACCCAGCGGATGTCAAATGCGTGCAGTGAATGACCACATACGGGTAAGCTATCAATTTCCACAGAAGTAATGTCAGTGAAAACTGGGAGTGGGTCAGGGGGCAGAGAAACACAGCGGTACACTTACTGCCACACCAGTTAAAGCGGTGAGCACTCCGGAAAAGAATCCCCCACCTCTCTGTGCATTCACTCGGCCTGTGTTGGTAGCTAAAGGAGCCTGATCATTCCCGTATTTGTGAAAGGCTGCAAGACTCTGGATTATGTCATTATTCTGCTGAATGTCCTCAAATCGCATTCTAATGGCATCAGGAAATAATTTTTCAATGGCATCCCTATGAAGAATAGGAAAAAAAATCACATGATAGTTGTTTGACTAAATACACTTAGGATGTTGAGAGGCTAAAATAAAACTAACAGTCAATATTTAATAACATACAGGCACTTTAGAACAATGGTCAAGACTGACTATGGCCCGGTTGGTAACACCAAAAAGGACTGTAAACAACCGATGTGTCCACTGTTAGAGAAACAGTCAAATTATGGTCTATTCACACGATGGAATGTTACAAAGTTTTAAAAATGAATTTACTGGATATCATTTGTATCGAGATGGATAAATTTAAGACATACATATTGTTGAGCAGAAATAATAAACGATGGGGTCGCCAGGGTGGCTCAGTCGCTTGAGGGCTCGGATTTCGGCTCAGGCCATGATCTCACGGTTCGTGGGTTCGAGCCCCACGTCAGGCTCTGTGCTGACAGCTAGGAGCCTGGAGCCTGAAGCCTGCTTCGGATTCTCTGTCTCTCTCTCTGCCTCTCCCCCGCATGCACTCTGTCTCTCAAAAATAAATAAACATTAAAAAAATTAAAAAAACAAAACTGTGGAGCCTTATAGATAGTACACCACTGATGTGAGGAAATACTTGCATTTCCTGCTGACACACATAGGTACAAAAGTATCGTTAAAATTCTGAAGGAAATCACAACAGAGGCATGACTGAAATGACTCTGGGGAAAACGAAGGACGTGTTGTAAGATGGGGAGGGGGAGGGCAAAGGGATCTTTATCAGTAAGCACTCTCATTTTTTAAAAAGAATATAAACAAATGAAGGTTATCTATGTATTGCTGATGTTATTCAACATTAATTCCAGAAAACAAGTGGAGCTGTCTTCGTTTTCAATTACACATAATCAGAGAACCTTCCTTCCATTTAAGATCAATCTGCAGGTACCCCAGGCTGAGAGGTGAGAGCAAAGCGCTTGTCAATGTATCTCCCATGAAAAAGAGAATGTTAGGTTAACGTTTTCAGGGAACTTTCTGGTACTCTGTTGGTATCAGGAAGGCAACAGAAGAAAAGCAAGGACTTTAGGCTCGAAGACGTGACAGGTGCAATATGCATGCAAGCAGAAAGGAACCCTCTCTCTGAAAGGTCTTGCCATTTGTTGTGTGAAGCTATACACGGGAGACCATCTCTACTGATAACTGGAACAGTTTATCAAAGATTATGAAAATCGGCAGCAAACCGATTTGTACAGAATTGTGCAGTGACGCCATTTTCTCTATGAGACCTAGGGTGTTCTCAGCGGACACAAATCGATAAAAAGTGTTATAGGACAAAGCATTACAAGCAATGGTCTGATAGCCACAATTTGTTTTTTCCTTTATGATAAATAAACACAAACAAATCACGGTCACCTGTGAGGAAGGAAGTCTGGCTTTGCAGGTCCTTGAGCCCCCCGACTCCCAGGCCAGCAGATCTAGAATGACCGTGGGGGTCGGCCCTGCGCCTCTGGCCTTCTCAAACATGGCTGCTCCCATGAAGACAAAGCATAGTGTGCAAGCTGTATGGGCTACCGATATGGACCGAGAGTTACCTGAGGAGAATATTGACTTTGGGGAAACCTTCCCATTTTTCTCTGCATTCTGGACACTCTGTTTTCTTCGAAGAGGCCCACCATAAAGCTAGGCAGTGCCGGCAGAAGCTATGCCCGCAGTTCAAGGTGGTGGGGTTAACCAGGATGTCGTAACAGCAGTGGCATGAAAATTCACTAACAGAAATCTGAGGGGTGGTGCTCTTGAGAGGGTCACCTTCCTCATGGGTCATCTTGTTCAGATCGTTCTGTGCAGGCCCCTCCATCTCTTAGAAAATCCTGGGGTTCACAAGCACAGAAAATTTCAGACTTAGAAAACTGCTCCAAAGCATCATTAAATCTAGAAAAAAAAAAAAAAAAAGAAAAGGCAACAGAATTAGGACAAGGGTTTGAGATTACTGCCGTCCTGTTAAAGCTGGTTTTTATAAATGTTTTTCTTTAAATTTTGTTTACTTTGAGAAGGAGTGAGAGCATGAGTGGGGGAGGGGCAGAGAGCAAGAGGGAGAGAGCGTCCCAACCAGGCACCTCGCAGAGCACAGTCATGGGGCTTGATCCCATGTCCATGATATCATGACCTGAGCTGAAACCGAGTCAGATGCTTAACTGACTGAGCCACCCAGGTGGCCCCATTAAAGCTCATTTTTAAATGTGATCAATTTGACTTCTAAAAATTCACGTTCCAGAAACCAAATAAACTTACTGAATTTCTTTCTGCCGTCATACTTCTGAAAATTAGGTGAAGCAAAATAATGCAGTGGAAAGTTCAGGGGACTTGGTGACAGTGGGGAATTCTAGATCCTTCTCTTTCACTAACTTACTTGGAAAATGTAATTCCTCTGGCCTCAGTGTTCTTAATTACATTTCTAAAGTCCTTTCTTGTGTATGATTTTACATAAACCAACTTCTTGGTGGAGGGGGGCGGGTCCCTGGGTGGCTCAGCCAGTCGGGTGTCCAAGTCTTGATTGCAGCTCAGGTCATGATCT
Organism: Neofelis nebulosa; assembly: GCF_028018385.1. Lineage (NCBI taxonomy): Eukaryota > Metazoa > Chordata > Mammalia > Carnivora > Felidae > Neofelis > Neofelis nebulosa. The sequence continues at coordinate 33,082,377 of NC_080799.1, forward strand.
CACGGTTTATGAGCTGCAGCCCCACAATGGGGTCTGCAATGACAGCATGGAGCCTGCTTGGGATTCTCTCTCTCCTCTCTCTTTCTCTGTCCCCCTCCCCCAATTATGTACTCGCTCTCAAAATAAATAAAGAAATAAACATTAAAAAAAAAACACAGCTTCTTGGGCCAGTTAAATGTCTGAAGTTGGCGGGGCACCTGGGTGGCGCAGTCGGTTAAGCCTCCGACTTCAGCCAGGTCACGATCTCGCGGTCCGTGAGTTCGAGCCCCGCGTCAGGCTCTGGGCTGATGGCTCGGAGCCTGGAGCCTGTTTCCGATTCTGTGTCTCCCTCTCTCTCTGCCCCTCCCCCGTTCATGCTCTGTCTCTCTCTGTCCCAAAAATAAATAAAAAAACAAAACAAAACAAAAAAAAACGTTGGAAATGTCTGAAGTTGGCAATAACAGATGTACTTCATGTAAATAATGCATTTTTTTAATCCAAATGTTTTCCTAGTAGGTAATTATTTATGTTTATTTCATAAATATGTGATTTCAGAGGCTCCCACAGGTACAGTACCAAGAAGTGAGTGAAGCCTTATTTTGTGAGGTGCCCTGTGCCAGGTCAACTCCCTAGAGGCTCAATATACCCTTTCCTCCCAACTCAACCCGAACACACATCATGCCCTTTGGATCTGGCCAGTCGGGTGCCACAGAAACATGCCAATGTCGCTAATAAGCAAATGGCAGAGGACCATCTTCTCGTTCTCATCCGGGTCTTAGGAGACTGTTTTATTGAGAGGCAGGACGGCGCAGGACACCATGGAGTTAGAGTCGCTTGCTCTGTAACTGTGCACAAGTTACTTGAGCTCTTTGAGCCCTGTGTTCTCAACTGTGAAATGGTAGTTAACAGTATAAAAACCGCGAAGGTTTCTTGTGAGGATCAGAGAGGTTGAAAGTAAAGAGGCAGGGACGGTGTATGGAGTAAACAGGGGTTAATGCAATGACTATTCACACTACTCCTGGTATTAAGACAGTGGAGGCCCTGGTGAGTAAGGCTTTCTCCATCTCGCTACTGTGAAGAGAAAGGAAGTAGTAAATCACTCTCCATCACCCACAGCGATCATGTAGAGAAGGGCTCTTGTTTTTGCAGTAGGGCTGCCTGCGTTCTTACTAAATCTCTGCCATTCGCTAGCTGTAGGGTCTGGACTTCTTGGGAGTCTCAGCTTCCTCGTGTTTAAGTGTGCGTGTGTGTGTGTATGTGTGTGTACGCGTAAGAATAGCATTTACCCCCCCTGGGAGGTTTAAGAATTGAACAGGAGAATGCAAGTGAAGTATCTGATCCTACAGAGCCTGACATGTGCTAAGTAAACCATATAGGGTAGCAATTTGCCTGATTTTCAAATACAGTCATGAGAATCTAATCTTTTATTGAGTGACATATTATGCTTATAGAATACCATATTTTACTTATTTATTTATGAATGTTTATTTATTTTGAAAGAGAGCGTGCGAATGTGCAAGAAGGAGAGGGGCAGAGAGAGGGAGAGGGAGAGAATCCCTGACGGTGTGGAGCCTGGGGCTCTATCTCATGAACTGTGAGATCATGACCAGAGCTGAAGTCAACAGTCAGACACTCAACCGACTGAGCCACCCAGGCACCCTTAGACTACTATAGTCTAAATAAGCAAATCTATAGGGGCATCTGGGTGGCTCGGTCGGTTAAGCCTCCAACTCTTGGTTTTGGCTAGGTCACGATCTCAGGCTTTGTGGGTTCAAGTCTTGGGTGTTGCTCTGGACTGACAGCATGGAGCCTGCTTGGGATTCTGTCTCTCTGTCTCTGCTCCTCCCTCACTTGCTCTTCCTCTCAAAAATAAATAAGTATTAAAATAAACAAGCACATCTATAAGCAAAGACAGAAGAAAATACAATGAAGTATTTGTAGTGGGTCTGGGTATGCTGGGTGGGGGAGGGTCGTGATTATTTTGGTTTTCTGTATATACCAAATTGTTTTTAATAAAAATGTATATTAAAATAATTACAAAAACACATATAAAATTGTAAAAAATATATTGTATTCCCTTTGACACAACACTAGTGGGGGATTTTAAACTCCAACAATAAACACAGCCAAATTTTAAACTCAGTGTTAAAGTGGAATAAAGGTCCTCATCAGTACTAAAAAGACAATTAGGTAAAGATAAATATAAAATTAAAGGATTAAATATAAAATATAAAAATTTAAAATATAATAATTACATTCATACTGTTACAATAATAAATTATAGTAAAGAGGGGGACCACCTTCTGTATAAGCCTAAACTGTTGTTTTTGGGGCACTTGGCTGGCTCAGTTGGTGGAGCATGCTACTATTTTATTTTATTTTATTTTTTTAATGTTTTTTTTTTTTTTAATGTTTTTATTTATTTTTGGGACAGAGAGAGAGCATGAACGGGGGAGGGGCAGAGAGAGAGGGAGACACAGAATCGGAAACAGGCTCCAGGCTCCGAGCCATCAGCCCAGAGCCTGACGCAGGGCTCGAACTCACGGACCGCGAGATCGTGACCTGGCTGAAGTCGGACGCTTAACCGACTGCGCCACCCAGGCGCCCCAGCATGCTACTATTTAAAAAAAAAAAATTTTTTTTAATGTTTATTCATTCTTGAGAGAAGACACAGCATAAGTGAGAGAGGGGCAGAGAGAGAGGGAGACACAGAATCCCAAGCAGGCTCCAGGCTCTGAGCTGTCAGCACACAGCCCGATGTGGGGCTCGAACCCATGAATCATGAGATTGTGACCTGAGCCGAAGTCAGATGCACAATGGACTGAGCCCCCAGGCACCCTGGAGCATGCTACTCGTCATCTCAGGGTTGTGAGCTTGAGCCCCACGATGGGTGCAGAGATTACTTAAAAATAAAATCTGGGGGACGCGATGCCTGGGTAGCTCAGTGGGTTTCAGCTGAGGTCATGATCTCACGGTTCGTGAGCTCAAGCCCCGTGTCAGGCTCTGTGCTGACAGTGCAGAGCCTGCCTGGGATTCTCCCTCTCTCTCTGCCCCTCCCCTGCTTGGGCTCTCTCTCTCAAAATAAATAAACTTAAATAATAAAAATAAAAAATAAATAAAAATAAAATCTTGAGGTGCCTGGGTGGCTCAGTCAGTTAAGTGTCTGACTCGATTATAGTTCAGGTCATGACCTCATGGTTTGTGAGTTCGAGCCCCACATCAGGCTCCAACTGTCAGTGTGGAGAGTGTACCCTTTTTCTCTCTCAAAATAAACTAAAAAAACCAATTTTTTTTAATCTTAAAAAAAAAGCTGTTCTTTTTGGAAGAAAGAGTTCAAATAAATATTCTTAATGACAAACTCTAAATCATTTCTGATATTTACTTATCAATTGTATGTTTAGTAACACTAAAAAAATTCCTAAGTGCTTTCCTATAGGCAGTCCCTTCACATTGCTAAGTGGGAGATCTTATACAGATATTTAGAAAAATAGATCATTTACATAAGGTAGTTCCTTTATCTGGCTAATATTGATTAAACAACTGCCACGAGGGGGCCATTATCCCAGGAAATAAATAACTGAACGACTGCTATTAACTGAGCACCTCCTACGAGCTGGGCACTGGGCTTGCCTTCTAGGTACATTCAGGATCTCATCAGGATTCAGTGTCAGAGGAAAGATCCCAAGTGAAGGAGGGGCAGGGGAGGGGTCAGGAAAGATGGGCCGGACTCAGTGCCTTCGTGGGGAGCAGTGAGTGACCCAGAGCTACCGGTCTGATATGGGGTCGTGTGTGCCTAGGTAATGAGAGGTGGGCCAATGGGAGCAGAGAAAGGTTTCAGAGGCAATGGGATCAGCAAAGCGGTGTCAGAGGATGATAAATCTCCTCAGGAAGGAGGGACGGGCTAGGACATCCTAGAAGTAAAATGTTTCAGCACTTCTGGGACTGAGGGGATAAAGAGGGAAAACAGCACAAGAATGACAAGTGATAAAGAAAGGGATCGAGGCTATCTGAGGGCTGTTAAAGAAATAACTTACAGGCTCTGGGGACGAGAGAGAAGAAAGACCAAAGATGCTGGCCAGGTGTCAGAGCTGGGGAGGAAGAGAGGTACCCTTCAGCAAGCCTCAGAGAGAAGGTTAAGTTGAATTTTAGAAAAGGTGAGTTCGAGTGATGACACGACTCCCAAGTAGGATGGTCTAGTGAGCAGCTGGAGGGACAAAACTGCAGCTGGGAGTTAAGAATGAGGCCACTGTACGCACTTGCGAGTAATCTGCAGAGAAATGACAACTTTGTACTGAAATTAGTTTCTCACCAATTAGCCTTTTAAAACTAGAAGGTACCAGTCGTTCCCAGCTTACCCGATCTGAAAGTTTATTTCTCCTGAGAGAAAACAAACCACATGCTGACATCTAAAATGTACTTTTAGGGGCGCCTGGGTGGCTCAGTCGGTTAAGCGTCCGACTTCAGCTCAGGTCACGATCTCACGGTCCGTGAGTTCGAGCCCTGCGTCGGGCTCTGGGCTGATGGCCCAGAGCCTGGAGTCTGCTTCCTATTCTGTGTCTCCCTCTCTCTCTGCTCCTCCCCCGTTCATGCTCTGTCCCTTTCTGTCTCAAAAATAAATAAATGTTAAAAAAAAAAAATTAAAAAAATAAATAAATAAAATGTACTTTTGGGGCGCGTGGGTGGCTCAGCTGGAGCGTCCGACTCTTGACTTCGGCTCAAGTCCTGATCTTGTGGTTCATGAGTTTGAGCAGAGCCTACTTAGGATTCTGTCTGTCTGTCTCTCTCTGCCCCTCCCCTGCTTGCTCTCTCTCTCTCTCTCACAATAAATTAAAAAATAAACTGAAAAAAATAAATCAATAAAACATGTTTTTTTTAAAATTAAAAAAAAATTTTTTAATGTTTATTTTTGAGATAGAGCACAAGCAGGGGAGGGGCAGAGAGACGGAGACGGAATCCAAAGCAGGATCCAGGCTCCGAGCGGTCAGCACAGTGCCCGACGCGAGGCTCGAACTCACAAGCAGTGAGATCATGACCTGAGCTGCAGTCGGGCGCTCAACCAACTGAGCCACCCAGGCGACCCTAAAGCATATTTTTAAGTCGTATTTTGAGAAGCTGAGGTGGTCACTACCTTTGTCTTATGACTGTCTTTAACAAACTAGAAACGGCATGGACTTGGATTACATCTTGGGAATTTTGCTAGTTTCAGCTTCCCCTAAATCCAAAATGTGAAAGCGAACAGAGAAAAGAGTCCATATCTTAACCAAATTCAGTTGATCTTTTCTGCTATTTCTGTCTGCATTTGGGTCACTTCCCTGAGGGAAAACAGCACTTTCAGGGGAAGAAAGTGCTCTTCAGGGATAAAATGCAGTTCAAACCCTGAACTTCCAAGGTGTGGGTCAACACACCCTCCCGCACTGGCAATGACTGAAGGCCTCTTGGGAGCACAGCGTTCCCAAGGATGTTTACAGATGTTCGGTATAAACTCGGCCCATGGCAGGAGCGGGGAGAGGCTCTGCTGGCTCTGACTTTCTGCACAAGTAAGCACACATGAGAATGTCCTTGTAGCCTGCTGTCCCCCCCCCCCCCCCCCCCCCCCGGTCTGGAAGGCCTCAGAGAGGACGCTGGGGGGGTGGGGGGTAGGGGAACGTCGGTAGGACTGGGGGAGGAGATTCATTCCCTTTTCCAACCCCTGTGCCCGGTCCACACGGATACACTTTGGTTTGTGTTTAAGCATCACGTGAAATGACAAGTGTTAATTATCTAGTTCAAAGCTAAAGGGGAAGAATGCCTGAGTTTGGAAAAGTCTGCAAGACTGCAAACAGAGATAGGATTCAAATGACAGGTTGAACACTGCAGCATTGAAGAGTACAGTAAACCTCTGGGGACTGAGCCACTCTGAAGAGCTGTGGTTTCTGGATAAAAACTTGGGTCTTTAACTGATGTCTATAAGGCACGTCATGAGGTCTGTGCACGCAAAGAAATTATAAGCCAAGCTTGCGGTTGTCCTTATGAGGATGTAATATGAACTCTTGCCTAAAGGAAGTCGATAGGTTTTACTTAATTTTTTTAAGTCCTATTTAAGTAATCTCTACACCCAACGTGGGGCTTGAACTTACAACCCTGAGATCAAGAGTCGCATACTCCTCTAAGCCAGCCTGGCACCCCGGGAAATCTATAGTTTTTATTAGGCTCTCAAAGAGGACCAAGACCGAAATAAGGTTAAAAACTGTTTATCTACTAGGATAAAGACTTTTAAAATGTTCGCCATCCCACTGGTCCTGGAGCGGTCACAAAGAACCCAGGTGAGCCTTTCCACAGTGACGTAGTATCACTGTCATGCACTTCCACCCTCTGGGTCCTGGAACAGTCTCAACACCAGTAGCCACCACTCCACTGTGGTGACCTCTGGCCTTCAGGCAGGCTTTCACATGGTGTTTCTCTTTCTCCCTCTCTCCCTTTCTCTTGAATTAGGTGCCAGCCTTTAAAAAAAATCTGATTTCAGGGGCACCTGGCTGGCTCAGTTGGTTAAGCGTCTGACTTTGGCTCAGGTCATGATTTCACGGTTGATGAGTTCGAGCCCCGCATCAGGCTCTGTGCTGACAGCACAGGCCTGCTTGGATCCTCATGATCCCTCTCTCTCTCTCTCTGCCTCTCCCTGGTTCTCCCTCCCACTCTCTCTCAAAAATAAACAAACAGGGGTGGTTCTGTCAGTTGAGCACCCGACTTCAGCTCAGGTCATGATCTCGTGGTTTGTGAGTTCGAGCCCCACGTCGGGCTCTGTGCTGACACCTCGGAGCCTGGAGCCTGCTTCGGATTCTGTGTCTCCCGTCTCTCGGCCCCTCCCCTGCTCATACTCTATCTCTCTCTGTATCTCAATAATAAATAAATGTTAAAAAAATAAAAAAAATTTTTTTTTTAATGTTTATTTCTGAAACAGAGAGACAGAGCATGAGTGGGGGAGGGGCAGAGAGAGAGGGAGACACAGAATCTGAAGCAGGCTCCAGGCTCCCAGCTGTCAGCACAGAGCCTGACGTGGGGCTCGAACTCACAAGCTGTGAGATCATGACCTGAGCCGAAGTCAGTCGCTCAACTGATTGAGCCACCCAGGCGCCCCTAAAAAATTAAAGAAAAAAAAAAAATTAAAAACTTTTTTTAAAAAGGAAAGGATACATGCACCTTTATAAAAAAAATTTTAAAAATTCAAAAAAAATCTGATTTCACATAAAAATGCAGACTCTTGGCTTCTGAAAAAAATCTGATCAAGCAAGACTGGGATTGCATATGGAGTGACAAGAATCGTCACAAGCTGCGTAACTCAGCAGCTGCACTCTTCAGGGAGGGCCTATCTGCCCTGGTTTGCAAGTCCTCATCCACTTGTGTTCCTCCCCCGACCTCGGGGGCTATTTGCATTTTCGTGACCCCTCCGTAGGTGAGGCCCGCAGAGTCTACTGATGAGCTTATGATGTTTCTGGGTTAACTGGTCTTAGGCTGGTAAGCTTTGGGAGTTCTATCAGCTGAGAGTCTCCCTGTCTCTGGATTTGCTGGCAGGTTGTTTATCATCATTGCTGAGAAAATGATTGCCTCTGAGGTCTTTCACCAAGTTTTCTGAGCTATTGCTTCTATTCTGTTACAGACCCTGAGGTCGGACACCCCTACTCGGCAGACTCTGTGTGTGAAAGGCTGTGGGTGAATCGGAGGGCAAGTCTAAAGATTCTAGGCTGGCTTTTTTTCTCATCATTTCCCCAGAGACCTAGGTCAAAATGAATGAAGAGTTTATGGGCTCTTCTGTGAACCACATATTTAGTACAGGCGTTTAAAACGCCTGTTTTAATATTTTGGAGGTATTTACTTCCGGGTTCTGAGACACTGTAATTACACCACATTTTTTTTCTTTCTGTTTTCTTGTATCATATAACAATGATGTATACTTCTCAGTTTTAAAGTCAGATGATACGTTCTGAGTGCCCCCCTTCACTACTTATGAGCCATGAGACTGTGGGCGAATTACTCCCTCTCTCTGAGTCTCACATGAGCATATAGAAGGCACGGGGTTCCCACTCCGAACTCACAGGGCTGTCGTGAGCATTAAGAAGACGCGTGTAAGCACCAGCACAAAAGGAGTATTCAGTAACTGTGGTCTCTTCTTCCACATCATGGTTCTGGCGGGACACTTCCCAAACCGTCCAAGTGAGGAATCCCAAAAGCTGTTCGCATGCTCAGGCCATATAATCAACAACTTATTCTGACATCTCATCAATGTAACTTTTAAATGTTTATTTTTTTGGAGACAGAGAGAGAGAGAGAGAGAGGGAGAGAGGGAGAGAGGGAGAGATCGGGAGTGGGGGAGGGCAGAGAGACAGGGAGACAAAGAATCCCAAGCAGGCTTCCCACAGTCAGCGCAGAGCCCTTTGCGGGGCTCGAACCCACGAACCGTGAGATCATGATGTGAGCCGAAACCAAGAGTCAGATGCTTAACCGACCGAGCCACCTAGGTGCCCCTCACCAATGTAACTTTTAGAAACACCTGGAGAGATATTATTTCCTGAGGGAAACGCCATCTCTAAAATTTCAGGGTCAAGAAATGGCATCAAGTCTTAGAAAGCACGACATGAACGAACTGGGTCATTGAGCTTTTCTAAAATGTTCACGGGTCAGTTGTTGGCACAACTGACAGGAAACAATTATCACAGCGTCACGACTTGGGCAACTGCAAGAGCTCTAGCCCTGGAACCTTTTCCGTGTTTCCGCAAGAAATACCTAACTGACGTGGTACAGTTAACTGAAAAATCTCGGAAGGAAACAAAAGGCCTGGAATACCATATCCCAGCTATTCTGTGTGACTAAAGAACTGGCAATAAACGTGGCTATTGCTCCCTCGGAAGGAAAACTGTTTGACTTGGTCAAGTACCGATCTGTAGAATCATCTAGAGGAAGTGGTGGAAGGAGGTGGTGTCACTGCCATTAACTGTTTGATTCTTTACTCACCCCGAGGTCGATTAATACAGTAATTGTCATTGAGTTCAAAGAAGAATGCATTCATAATGAGTTTAAATGGAGGATTTTTATACGTCAGCTTATAAAGACTGCATGCAATGAATCACTAAATACTCCTGAAACCAATGCTACGCTATATATTAACAGACTTGAATTTAAATAAATGAAATAAATATGTCACGTAGTGATAGTTAACTCTTTAGAAGTCATAATCTTCAAACTACTTTGTTCAGTGACATATAATTATGGTTCTACCTTTTTGTTCAACAAGACGTTTATTGTGACGATAGTACATACCTAATGTTTTAGGAGTAATCTTTCAGAGGACTAATTTATTGGGATTCTAACCTGAAAAGAGGATCTCAATCACTACTTAGCAAAGATGTTTCCCTGCAAGAATAAAAAGATTTTTCCTTTATATCGTCTTTTAACTAGGTCATTTACTTCTCTTCGTTACATATTACCTGACAGCAACGAAGAATGACATTCTTCGACAAATGCTCAGACTAGCATTTACTGAGAGCTTATCATGTGAAAGATGATCCTATGAGATGATTATTGCTCTCATCTCCACTTTACAGATGAGAAAATGGAGGCCTAGTTAATAGAGGACAGAGCCAGGTTTTAAACCATGGTCTGACTTCTGGGGCACCTGGGTGGCTCAGTCGGTTGAGCGTCCGACTTCAAGTCAGGTCATGATCTCACAGTTCGTGAGTTCGAGCCCCGCGTCGGGTTCTGTGCTGACAGCTCAGAGCCTGGAGCCTGCTTTGGATTCTATGTCTCCCTCTCTCTCTGCCCCTCCCCTGCTCATGCTCTGTCTCTCTCTCTCTCTGTCAAAAATAATTAAACATTAAAAAAAATTAAAAAAAAAATTTAAACCATGGTCTGACTTAAAGCCTGACCTCATAGCACTACATTATTCCAATAAGGTAACCAATACGTTATTGGTTCAAAGGATTAATTGGCCCCTCTATGCTGCTACTACAAAAGCTGAGAAATCCAAACTGCAGAAAATAAACCAGGAAGGGACAACACCACTGCATTTCGGAACAGGAACTCTGGCTCGATGAGCATGGTGTTGCGTGAGACAAGCAGACGCAGTCACAAGAGAAACTGGGGTGAAGGGTGCTGGGTGGCTCAGTTGGTTGAGCATTAAAAACTCTTGATTTCTTGATTTCAGCTCAGGTCATGATCCCAGGGTGGTGGGATCAAGCCCTGTGTCTGACTCTGTGCTGAGCGTGGAGTCTGCTTAAAATTCTCTCTCTCCCCACCCCACCCCGCCATTCTCCCTCTCCCCCACTAGCACTCTCTCTAAAAGTTAACAGAAAGAAGGAAAGAAAGAAAGAAAGAAAGAAAGAAAGAAAGAAAGAAACAAACAAACAAACAAACAAACAAACAAATAGTGGTGAGAGTAGTTGGGAACTCCCTTATTTCTGGCACCCCAGGTCTACTTCTGGGGACACCACTATAAACATGAGTAGAATACTACAGACATTTTAAATGTCCAAAGAGTGACCACACATTTCTAGTGACTATGAAATGAAATGTGCAGAAATGTAAGCAAGGCAAAGGCCATACATGGCAAAAATAAGAGAATATTGTGTACACCTCTTGTAGGTGGCAGAAAGTGGCTTTCATGAACACAACAGAAGCACTTCCAGGCTCTTCCCATAAAAAATCTTGTCCAAAAATATTTTCTTTCTGGACGGAGTCAGACATTACTAGGGCAAAGGTAGCTAGCTAGCGCACTGGCTGACGTGCTGCCTGAACTTTTGAGACCCCGTGATTCACTGCTCATGAGGGATGTTGGGCAAGACAAGAGAACACTGAGAAGAGTGTCCTGGCTCTCCCTAGAGACTCTTCTTTTGTTTATGTTATGTGGCGTATATTCAGCGACCTATCCTGTTTTAAATGCTGTTGATGTCCAATAACTTGGGATAAAAAAAAACTGATTAGAAACCATACTTTAATTATTGGTTTGAGTAGTCTCTCCTTCTCCAATCAAATTCTGAGCTTCTTGAGATGAGGAACCCAAGCCACAGAATTCTATCATCGTATTTGAAGTAGCTGGCACAAGGATGGGTTCTGGATACTTGTAGATGAAAATCAAATCAGCATATATCTGACTCCCTATCACAGTAATTTCTTAGAACCTCTGACATAATCATCTGAGTTTTGTGAACCTGAAATGAAAAAGGATATCTGACAGAGAGACTCAGGAATGTACATTTTATTTTATTTTATTTCATTTTATTATTTCTAAGTAAGTTCCATGCCCAGCATGGAGCCCAAAGCAGAGCTTGAATTCATGACCCTGAGGTCAAGACCTGAGCCAAGATCAAGAGTCAGATGCTTGGGGTGCCTGGGTGGCTTAGGTAGTTAAGTGTTTGATTCCAGCTCAGGTCATGATCTCAAAGTTTCATGCGTTCAAGCCCCGTGTCAGGCTCTGTGTGGACAGCTCAGAGCCTGGAGCCTGCTTTGGATTCTGTGTCTCCCTCTCTCTCTGCCCCTCCCTTGCTTGGGCTCTCTCTCAAAAATAAATAAATAAACTAAAAAAAACCAAAAAAACAAAAAAAACAAGAGTTGGATGCTTAACCGATGGAGCCACCCAGGTCCCCCAGAAGTGTACATTTTAAACAAGCCCCTTAGGAGATTCTTAATGCACACAGAAGTTTGGGAACTAGAGAGTTGCTACATACAAATAAATAAACATGTGTGTGCCTAAATATATGTTTCAGACAAGGTATAGGTAACGTGTGAACAAAATAAAGTTTAAATAACATTTTCAAGCTCATTTCCTCTACTCTCCAATCTCTCCTCTCTCCAGTGCCTGAATCATCCTGCTGTAGCAAAATTCTGATCAAACATTTCCTTTGCTCAAAACCGTCTTGACCGTGAAAAACTAAAACCCATAGTTGTAAGCTTGTCATTTAAGAATCTTTATGGTCCACAAATCAACAGAACTTTTTAATGAGGTCTTTTGTTTTTGTTTTAAGTAGTTACATGCCCAATGTGGGGCTTTAACTCATGGCCCTGAGATTAAGAGTCACATGCACTACAGATTGAGCCAGCCAGGTACCCCAACACAACTTTTTAAACAAGAGCACATCATAAAAAAAAAAATAATAATAAAATAAAAATAAACCAAAAAACAAGAGCACAAAGTCTGGAGCCAGAATGATCGATTTCAAATCCCAGCTCACCAATCACTAGTGTGATATCAGGCAAGTCACTTAATCTGTGTGCCTCAGTTTCCTCATCTGTAAAACTGGGATATTAATATTACCTTACTGATGGGGTTGTTGATAGGATTAAATGAGTTAATAATACACGCACCGCACTCAGAATAGTGGCCAGCACATTAGTGCAAAGTAAACGTTAGTTATTACTATTGTTACAATTATCCCCTACTACTCATCTACTCACACACTACACTTTGGTCCCATCTATTAATTCCTGCTCCTTGGGCATTTTTCTGTCACATTGTTTCCTTCATCTGTAACCCAGCTATGCACCATCTCTGGGTCAAAAGTGTTCAATTGACAAGACCCGAATCACCTGCCACTGGAAAGTCTTTAATGGCTAATTCCACTCACACCCAAATTAATCCTTCCTGCCTCTGTGCATTACTGTAACTTTTGTGTGTTTACTCATCTCCTAGACGGCTATTTCCCCTGAGAGGCTTGTATACTTAAAACGTTATGTTCCCAGGAATGGAGACCTGGGTGCCAAACAGGTCACATTTATTCTCCCTAAGCCTCATATTTCTCATTCATAAGTTCAGGATAATAATATCCACTCTGAAGGAGGTTTAAAATAACAAACTCTATCCATAGGTAGTCAAAGAAGAGTTCTGAATAGTGATAGAATGATTAATAGTTGCCCTTACTGATGTCAGCTACGTTACTGGCGTCAGTGCCAAGCACTGGAGGAGACAGTTTTTCCATCTCGTTTATGGAAACAGGCAGGGAAACGCAGAACACACCATACACCCAGACAGGCTGTTTACAAAACAGCCGGGACAAAAACAAACCAAACTACCTAACTCGCACGTGCGCTCTGCGCCGGCTCTGGGGCGTGTCCGGAGGACAGAGCAAACCTCTTTTCTATTGGCCTTTCAGAGGGTGACATCAAGACCATCCCCAAAGGACCGACCAATGGGCTTTAGCGGGGAGGACCCAACGGCGACAGCTGAGGGCATGACAGTGTCTGGACTTTATCACCTCTCCACCAAAGTTGGGGGGCCGTCTCCTGCCCCGCCAAAGAGCCTCGGCTAGACACAGCCTGATCTTCATTTGCCCCTCTTTATATTTTCTTTTAACGAGAACTTTTTGTACAAGTTCCCATTAGAAGCCGTGAGCATGGAATCATAACAGCTGTGTTCTAGCCTAACCCTAGTGCGACTCTGGGGTTTCACTTTCCCTTTTGTGCGCGTCCGTTACCCTATTTTATAACGGGAGCAATCGTTCCGCGTTAGGGCAGGAACTGCCTCTCCAATCAGACCCGTAGCTCAGTCTAGCACGAACCTGATCAATTTTGGACGCGCAACCAACGGCTGCGGCAGGGGCTCCTGGGGGGCAGGCGTCCCTTCGTTCCACTCCAAAATGTGTGGAAGCGATGCCTCCTCCCTCTCGCCCTGGGGAGATCTTGGAGCGGTAGGCTCTGACCCTGACCCCTGAGGGGACGCAGGCAAGTCCCGGCGATCCGCCCTGCCGACGTAGGGCTCTCGGGAAAGGACGGAGAAGTTGGCCACGCGGGGTCCGGGCCCGGTGGCCGAGACCGCGGATGCTTACGACTCGGGCCTGGGCGAGGAAAGCCCTGCGGACCAGCTTCTCTAACCCGTTCCCCCACAGCCGTCCTCAATACGCCGCCCCGAAATGCAGCCCGGGCCTCCCTTTGCCCTTTCCCGCCACGCTGGAGCTTACCACTCTGTTCCTTCCGGGCCCACCCGGCCGCCGCCCGCCTCCCGGACCCCCACGGAAGCGGAGGAAGAGGTGGCCACTTCACTTCCGGAAGTAACCGAAGACTTACTGGGGAGAAGAGTGCCCCGGCCCACGACCATAGAGGAGAAGCCGCACTCTTCTCCCAACCCTCTCAACCCCGCGACCTCCCCGCTGCCTAGAGCGGCCACTCCCCGGCCGAGGATTTCGGCGCATGCGTGCCACCGTCAGCCCCGCCCGTTCCTCTCTAGAAATAAACTCGGGGCCACGGTGGCGTTACACCCAGGGGGTGAGGCGGGTGTCTGGTTCAGGTCCTCCTGGGAGGTTGTTTCTGTGTCTGGAGGAAACAACTTTACCCAGAACTTCAATAAGACCAAACTGTACTCTCCACAAAGATTTTTTTGCAGAAAATCCCAGGACTTTGGCGGAAGTTCTCTTTGTAGTGTTAAGAACGGGAATTAAAGTGACTTTATGAACCTTTTTTTCTCCCATTGTCTCGGGGCGTTGAGAATTAATGCTAGGTATTTTTAAACCACTGGCTTGGAGTTTGTTAAACTGATCATTTGGAGTGACATTTTTCTTTCTAACATAACAGATTGGCAAGGAATTAAAAGACTGGTCCTATGCTAGGGCAGGGAGTGTGTGAACTCGTTTTCTGGAGGGTAATTAGTGTCAGTGTGTATGTGTGTGTGATACGACATAAAATTTGCCATTTTAACCATTTTTTAAGTGTACAGTTTAGTGGCATTCAGTACTTTCACGTCGTTGTACATCTATCATCAGCATCAATCTCCAGGACTTTTTCACGTTAGCAAACTGAAAATCCATACTCATTAAACATTTCCAACCCGCACTTTCTCTCCAGCCTGTGGGAACCACCTTTCGACCTTGTGTCTTCGTGAATGTGACTTCGCTAGGTACTTCACGTGAGTGGCATCATACTGTATTTGTCTTTTTGTGACTGGCTTATTTCACTTAGCATAATATCCTTAAGGTTTATCCACCTTGTAACGTGTCAGAATGTCCTTCCTTTGTAAGGCTCGATAACATTCCATTCTAAGTATATACAACTTTTTGTTTATTTATCTGTTAATGGACACTGGGTTGTTTCCACCCTTTGGCTATTGTGAATAGTCCTACTAAGAACATGTATGTGCAAATACCTATTCAAGCCTCTGCTTTCAATATTTTTAGGTGCATGCCCAAAAGTGGAATTGCTGCATTACATGATAATTCTATTCTTAAAATTTTTCAGAATCTCCATACTGTTTTCCACAGCAGCCACACCATTTTAGCTTGCCACCAACAGCACAGAAGGGTTTCAATTTCTCAGTGAAGGGATGTGAAAGGATTGGAAAAAAAGAAAGGCAGCTCTTTCTGCCCACAGGTCCTGTCCCAGTGCTTTAATAAAACCACCCTTTTTTTGCGTCAAAAAAAGGGGAGGGGATGGGAAAGGATATCTCATTACTGTTTTGATTTGTGTTAGTGATGCTGAACATCTTTTCATGTGCTTACTGGTGATTTGTACATCTTTGGGGAAATGTTTATTGAAGACCTTTGACTATTTTTTAATCAGGTTGCTTTTTGTCATTGAATTGTAGGAGTCCTTTATGTATTGCGGATATTAGTCCCTTATCAGATATATAGTTTGCAAATATTTTCTCCCGTTACATGGGTTGCGTTTTCACTTCGATGATAGTATCCTTTCCCTTATGCACAAGTGTCATAAATTTTGATGTCTGATTCATCTATTTTTTCTTTTGCTGCCTGTGCTTTGGGTATCATATTTAAACAATAAAATCATGGCCGAATACAATGTGAGGAGGCTTTTGCTTTATGTTTTCTTCTAAGAGTCTTATAGTTTCACCTCTTACATTTAGATGTTTCATCTATTTTGAGTTAATTTTTTAAAATGTTTATTTATTTCTTTAGAGAGAGAGTGAGCATGTGTGAGCAGGGGAGGGGCAGAAAGAGAGGGAGAGAGACCCAAGCAGGCTCCCCTCTCTCAGTGCAGAGCCCAATGTGGGGCTCAGTCCCACAAACCTTGAGATCATGACCTGAGCTGAAATCAAGTCAGACACTTAACCAACTGAGCCACCCAGGTGCCCATATTTTGAGTTAATTTTTATTTTATATATAATTTTTATTTGGTATAAAGTAAGGATCCAACTTCATTCTCTCCCATGTGGACATCCAGTGTTCCCAACACTATCACTGGCAAGACTGTTCTTTTCCCACTGAGTGATTTCAGCACACTTGTAAATCATATGTCCTTAAATGCAAGGGTTTATTTGGGGGAGGGTCTCTGTTTCATTGGTTTCTAGGTTTTTCTTTATGCCAATACCACACTATTCTGACTACTGTAGCTTTGTAGCAAGTTTTGATATTTATTTATTTAAATTACTTAAATTTTATTTAAATTACTTATTTAAAATTATTTAAATTACTTAAAATGTAAATTTAAGTGCCATATATGTTTAGTACTTTCTGTATTTGACTTTTTTTTTTTTTCTTTTAAGTAGACTTCACACCCAGTGTGGAGCCTAAAGCAGGGCTTGGGCTCATGACCCTGAGATGAAGACCTGGGCTGAGATCAAGGGTCCGTCGCTTAGCTGACTGAACCACCCAGGCACCCTGTATTGCACTTTTTAAGCCGAAACAAAAAAAAGGCAGAGAAATATTTCAAGCCTGAGGTTCGACTACTTATCATATTTTTCTCCTTCCCATTTTCCCTGAACTCTAGAATTCACATTTACTCTCCGCTGTTCACATTAAGATAGTTGACATAATTACCTATATGTAAATTTCCACTGAATGAGGCAAGGGAAATGAATTTGTTGAGGGAATTGGTGGGGAAAATATGGCCAGACTCTTATGTGTTCTTTAGAATATTTAATACTGCATTTTGGTGGGGAAATGGTCATCTTTTTTTTTTTTTCTTCAAAAAACAGAACGGATTTTGTACTCAATAAATGTCAAAGTAAGGTGTGAACGCAAGGGAATTGTGGCAAGGCACAACTCTAATCCTGTCTTACATTGACGCAGCACTCTACACTTCACAGACATCATCACTTATCCTCAAGCCTATTTAGTGGATGAGAAGATCGAGGTTTAGGAATGATGAATACGTTCCAAACCTAATTAATGGCAAAGGTAGCCTTTGAAAGCTGGTCTTTTAACCAACTACATAGTCGGCTTTTGTGAAAGATGAAAGTGAATTCATTCACTCAGCTATGTTTATCGAGCATCTACTATGTATCGACACCGTTGTAGGCTCTGGGGATCCACAGTATACTCCAAACCAACCAAACCAAGACTTCGTCTATTTTGTTCGCCAGTCCCAGTGGCTAGTGCAGTAGGTCTCAGCTTTGTATTCTCTTCACCTCTCTTAGGTAACCCTCCCTCCAGTTATCCGGCCCCGCTCCCGCCATTATTTTTATTGCAGCACCGGGCTCTCGCTCTTCATAGCGCTGATTGTGTTTCCAAGTGGCAAGTTTGATACCTGCCTGACTTTCCCCCTTTTCCCCCAAGTTAAGCTCCAAAGGGGCAAAGATTTTGTCTCCTCTGTTCAACACTGTATCCCCACCCATTTGAGAGCGCCTGGCGCATAATATCGCCAGGAAATATTTGTTCACCAATTGAGCGTGAAGACATGATTATTTCTTAATCTGAACTTGCAGTCCCACGTCTGGCCTCGCAAGTTAGCCCACGTCTTGGCGATTTCCATAGCCACGCCCCTTCTCCAGCCCCGAAGTAGTGAAAGGAGCCCAGGCTGGCCCCGCCCCCGCCGCTGACGCAGACACACGTGACGCGTGCCGGCGCGCGCTGTTTCCGGAAGTCGCCGCCGCGGTCTCCGCCGCTTCTGCCTTCGCTGCTGCTGCGGTCCCAGCGGAACTTTTCGTGTAGGACGGCCGAGGCGGGCCCAGGCGCGGCCGGGGTTCCGGCCACTCTGCAGAATGGAGATAATCAGGAGCAGTGCGTGTCGCGCCGTGCATCACCCCGAGACTCAAGGCCCCCTCACCCGGCCTGCTAGGCCCAGACCAGCGCCGGTGTGCTTGGTGGGGCCTGGGGCTGAAGCATCCCCTCAGGGGTTTGCCTCCCCTGAAGTCTGTGAGCTTTAGGGGGTCTTGTCCCTGCCTTGTCCTGCCCGGGCGTCCCCCAGGGCTGTGTGCCTCTGTGGCCCGTGCACCCTCGGGGCTGGTCTTCCTCCGGCCCACGCACCCACTGGGGACTTGATCCCCTCCCACCATGCACCCCTCGGGGACTTGATACTCTGTCTTGTTTATCCCTCTAGGACTTGTCCTCCTCCCGCCTGAGGCCTCAGGATCTTCCCAGCCCTTCCCTTTCCCATTAGGACCTCTTGGGCAGGAAGCCCGGCCACCGGTTCTGAGCCTCTTCTCGGTTTCTCCGCAGATTTTAAGAGTAATCTTCAAAAAGTGTACCAGGCCATAGAGGAGGCCGACTTCTTCGCCATCGATGGGGAGTTTTCAGGTATCCCTCGCTTGCAAGCTGGGGGCTAGCGATGCATAGCCAAGGCTCCTCGTGACCCTCTGACTCCCCGACCCCCCTCCCCCCCCCCCCCCCCCCCCCCCCACTTCTGCCTGCTGGCCCCTCCTGTTTGTGGCCTTGGGCGTTGGTTAAAGGAGTCTCAACGATTTCTCTTAAGCGTTTCAGAGGCATGGAAGATGTGCCCTGGGTTTGTGAGGGTTACAGATAGAGATTATAGTTTTGGTGCAGCTTAAAACTGACATGCACGTGGTAGGGTAAAGGTCAGGCTTTTTTGTACGTATGATAAAATATACATCACTAAAATTTACTGTTTTATTTTTTCTAAAGATTTTATTATTTTTTAAGTAATCTCTGTACCCAGGGTGAGACTCGAACTTACAACCCCGGAGATAGTCACCTGCTCCACCAAGTGAGCCAGCCAGGTTCCCCTAAAATCTTACTATTTTAACCATCTTTAAGTGGTTTTACAGTTCAGTGGCATTAAGCACATCCACATTGTCTTGCATCCATCTCCAAAACTTTTCCATTTTATCAAACTGGTATTCTACTAATTGGACAGTAACTCCATTTTTCCCTCCCCACTGCCTCTGGCAGCCATTATTTCTGTCTTCTATGAATTTGACTATTCTAGGCACTTCCTGTAGGTGGAATCATCCAATATTTTTCCTTTATGACTGACTTTAGCGTCAGGCTCCTGGAGGTAATGAAGGTTTTTCTTTATGCATTAGTGGAAGTGTTCATTGCCTACCTCTGCATGGGTGTATATGTGTGTGTAATGCTTTACCAACACTTACAGGTGCAAAGTTTTTTTCTCCCCCCTTTGGATGAAAGACTAATTTCTGAGTTTTTGAAGTCAGCGTGAACAATTGCTATAGATAGCCACTTTTGCTAGCAGATTTTATATGTTAAAAACACTTCAGGCCTTTCTAAAGGAAATATGTTCCTTACCTTTAAGCATGAAGTGTTTAGCTGGAGTCAGTTCACTGAGAAGCTGTGTTTTCACCAGAAATAAGTTTTCTCTTTGACCTTCAAAATTCCTTTGTTGTGTATAGATCTTTCTCCAAACTGTTAATCAAGACTTGTACTCTAGCAATAATATACGTCATGATTCCTTGATGTCTGATTATGCATTAATCCTTTTGAAAGCAGAAAACTTAATTAATTATAGAGATTGCTTTCTTAAGTCATTACTGTGTTTTGAAACCTATTTTAGACCCTGGAACTGGGTCTAAATTGAAGCATTTACATCTCTGAGTTCGTTATTACAGAGTTCAGCTTGATGGCCAGTGAAATTAATACTAATTTTGAAAAAGTGAAGTAAGGAGTGCTTTCAAGTAATCTTAATTCATAAGAAAATGAAATTACACAGCCTTTGAATAGTTGACTTTTTTATATTAGTGTTAAAATTTTTTATTTATTAAAATTAGGAATCAGTGATGGACCTTCAGTCACTGCATTAACAAATGGTTTTGACACTCCAGAAGAAAGGTATCAGAAGCTTAAAAAAGTAAGTGAAAATCTTTTTTTCCCCCACGTTGGTCTTCCTTATGTTGAATCGTAAAGAAACATTGTCATAAACTTGCACGTTAACTTCTCTACCCCAGCTGTGAAATGATATTTTAGTGATGTTAAAAAACAACAGCAAAAATAATTGTTTGCTGGAAAACATTTGGGGAAGGTTTACTATTTTCATTGTTAATTTGATTGATAGGAAATATGATGGGGTGATAGTAATCGTTTGGAGATCGGCCTACTGTGATGCTCTGGTTGATGGATAGGTGGTTAATCAGGAAAAATATTAAGAAGCATTTATAAGTTAACGCTTCTGACACAAAAGGTGTAGGCTGTTGTAATTGAAAGTATTCTGCTAAAAGTCCAATTGAGTAGTTAGAAACCCCACCTGACTGAGTGTACTCTTGTCACATTGAATATACAGCACTGATTTGACAGGTGTTTTGTTTCCCTTTTCCAGCATTCCATGGACTTTTTGCTGTTTCAGTTTGGCCTTTGCACTTTTAAGTATGACTACACAGATTCAAAGTAGGTTGTTTTAACAAGCAGTGGATTTCTTTTCTCGTGCTATAATGTAACCCACTAAGTCCCCTTTTATCTTATTTCCCCCAGGTATATAACGAAGTCATTTAACTTCTATGTTTTCCCGAAACCCTTCAATAGATCCTCGCCAGATGTCAAGTTTGTTTGTCAGGTTGGTAGCAGAATTGATTTTCTTCTGTTATGAATTGTTGATGAGGCAGTATGGAAACATGGAATCAGAATTCTTTTTTAAAATTCGGTTCTACTACTACCTTTGGGCTTTCGGCAAGCCCTTCCACCTCTCTGACTTGCAGTTTTAGGGTTGTGAATGAACAACACTGCTGTCTTCTTCTTTGCTTCAGAATCAAGGGATAAGAGCAAGAAACAGGCAGATGGAAACCAGAACACGAGGTGTATTGTGAGCAAAGCTGACTTTGGGAACATGGTTTGTTGGGGACTTTTAACGTCTGGCCCCTGATTTGAACCCATAGATCAGGTCCTTCAGGCTTCTTCCCACCCCTTTATCTTTGTTCCCATCTCTAAGGGTGGAGCTTTATTTTCCAGAGGAATAAGTTTGTGTGTATCTCATTTAAAAAGAGAGAACCCAGTTGGGATGAGCAGTGGGTGTTGTATATAAGCCAGTTTGATAATAAATTGTATTAAAAAAATAATAAATAAAAAGAGAGAACCCAGAAGGGGCTACACTGCATACATATGCTTATTTCTTTTTCCCAAGTTTCCCAGTTAGGAAAAAGAGTCCACAGTTTGCCCCTGAGGAGGAGAGGGCATACTTTCTGAGCCAAGGTAAGGATACAGGGAGGTTCCCCTTTAGAACATCACCTTTAGAATTGGAACCCATCTGTTTGACACTAAATATCAGTTTCCTCTTCCTGTACTCTTAATAATCTGTGATAGTGATAAGGAGGGTGTGAAAAAGCTGTGTAGTATATGGAAATGTGATTAGGGCTGAGGGTCGATCTTGTTTTCCCTTCCAATCTTGTGTCCTCGCGTCTCTCCGGGTGGCATCATTAGTTCATGTGAGTCTTGCCATCCTTCCCTTCTCCTCCACATAAGTAGGAACACAGCTGGGAAAGCCTGGGGGGTAGGCTTCTGAGTGACTGAGCCGTACCAGATTCTTTGTGTAATATGGCAAGAGAGAAACAAGTGAAATAATGAGTTATTCATACGTCTGGGGCTGAAGAGAAAAGGTGAAGGCAGTTTTGGTCTTGTAACCTGGCTTCTCAAGTTACCAAGTAGGCCTTTATTCAGCAATTGGTTGATAACTACTTAACAATTCCCTTAGTAGGGGATACTAATGAGACAGTATTTATAGATTCTAAAGTTTTCCAGCGGTACCAGGAGAAGACAGAAATGTAAGTGGGTTCTATGGCTTTAGCCGGGAGTCAGTCAGGCAAAAGTGGACATTGGTTATGAGACACCTTTGGATGATGCTTTTTCTAAAATGCCACCACAAGTACAGTTATTCTAGGAGATCTAGTAGAAGTGAATCAGAAGAATCTATCTACCTGTTGTACAACGCTGTTCTGTGGCTACACCTGGAATATTTAATGCAATTTAGTTGCTAGCCACTCCCTAAAAAAAATACGATAGATTTGAACAGGCTAGAGACCCCTGTCTAAAATGGACAATGGGATAAGCGTGTTAACAGTGTTTTAGTCTGAAAAAGCAAAGGCAGAGAAAAGATTTACACTCAGTATGAACTTGTGAATTGTTTGGCTGGAGTGAATGATAGTATTTTTGGGGCGTCTGGGTGGCTCAGCCAGTTAAGTGTCCGACTTCGGCTCAAGTCATGATCTCATGGTTCGTGGGTTCGAGCCCTGTGTGGGGCTCTGTGCTCACAGCTCGGAGCCTGGAGCCTGTTTCAGATTCTGTGTCTCCCTCTCTCTGCCCCTCCCCTGCTCATTCTCTCTCTCTCTCTCTCTCTCTCTCTCAAAAATAAACAAACTATAAAAAAATTTTTAAGTGAACAATAATATTTTTGAATTTTCTTTTTTTTGGTTCTCAATCTAGGGTGGTTTCTGTTTTGTTTAAAATTCTTTAAAAGAATTTTTTTTTTAATGTTTATTTTTGAGAGAGAGAGAGATTGAGCAGGGGAGGGGCAGAGAGAGAGACACACACACACAGAATGGGAAGCAGGCTCCAGGCTCTGAGCTGTGAGCACAGAGCCCGACACAGGACTTGAACTCACGAACTGCAAGATCATGACCTGAGCTAAAGTTGGATGCTTAACTGACCGAGCCACACAGGAGCCCCTGTTTTGTTTAAAATTCTAAGACTGCAGCACTTGCATCTTACAAGGAAGTTAGCTTCTTGACTCACAGAGCAGGGTGAAAATTGTGTCTGGTCAAAAACCACTCTTGGAGGGCAGCTGGGTTCACGAGTTCGAGCCCAGTGTCAGGCTCTGCATTGACAGCTCAGAGCCTGGAGCCTGCTTTGGATTCTGGGTCTCCCTCTCTCTCTGCCCCTTCCCTGCTCGCTCTCTCTCTCTCTCTCTCTCTCTCTCTCTCAAAAATAAATAAAACACTAAAAAAATTTAAAAATTAAAAACAAAACAAAATATGAGATCATGACCTGAGAGCCAAAATCAAGAGTTAGACGTTCGATCCACTGAGACACCCAGGCGCCCCCATGTTTCGCTTTCAATATGGTATTCAATAAATTACATGACATACTTAATGCCATATTATAAAATGCTTTGTGTTAGATGATTTTGCCCAATAGCAAGCTAATGTAAGTGTTCTGAGCACGCGTAAGATAGGCTAGGCTAAGCTGCGATGTTCAGTGGGTCAGGTATACTAAAAGCAGTTTCAACTTAACACTATTTTCGACTTAGAGTGGGTTTATTGGGGCATGCACCATCGTAAGTGGAAGAAGTTCTGTGTATGTATACATGTATGTAAAAGCTAGAAAAGAGTGAGATGGGGAAGGAGGTGGCACGTGGAAGAGGCTATTAAAAAAGGAAACTCGTTTCTTACTCTAGAGTCAGGAGGAGTGTTTTCATATGTCACAGTCGTTTACGTATTATTGTCAGTGAATTCAACATTTGATGTTCAGCTAGAAAAATGGAGAGAAAGAGATGAAAACAATGTGAATGCCTAAATATAGATGGTTGCCAGAGGGGAAGGAGGCAGGTGGATGGGCAAAGTGGGTGAAGGGGAGTGGAAGGTACAGGCTTCTGGTCATGGAATGAGCAAGTCATGGCAACAAAAGGTACAGCATAGGGAACACAGTCAGTGATGTTGTAATACTTTTGGAGGGTGACACGTGGTAGCTACCCTTGTGAGCACAGCATGACATACATACAGAGATAGTGAATCACTATGTTGTACACCTGAAACTAGCGTGATATTATATCTCAGGTGTACTCAAAAAATTTTTGAAATAACGTAAATACCTGCCATCCCACAGGAGGGGTACCTTCCCTGGGAGTGTGTGTGGTTCTCAGTCTGCCCGTTCTTCCATATCCTGCCCAGTGTGTGAGCATCTCATTGTGTGTGCAGACGCTTATTTTGCAAGAAGCACCTTCAGTTGCTTTGTTTCCAAACTCTATCTGCTTTAACAGTGATAAGAGCTTTCCAAGAGTGATTTTTTTAAAAAAAAATTTTTATATTTATTTATTTTTGAGAGAGAAAGAGAGAGACAGAGAGCAAGCAGGGGAGGGGCAGAGAGAGAGGGAGACACAGAATCCGAAGCAGGCTCCAGGCTCCGAGCTGTCTGCACAGAGCCCGAC
This sequence comes from Neofelis nebulosa, assembly GCF_028018385.1. Taxonomy (NCBI): domain Eukaryota; kingdom Metazoa; phylum Chordata; class Mammalia; order Carnivora; family Felidae; genus Neofelis; species Neofelis nebulosa. Next base: position 33,106,584 of record NC_080799.1, read on the forward strand.
GCAGGGCTCGAACCCACAAACTGCGAGATCATGACCTGAGCCGACGTCAGACGCTTTACCGACCCCCGTGATCTCATGGTTTTGTGAGATTGAGCCCCGTATTGGGTTCTGCACTAACAGTGCAGATTCTCTCTCCCTCTCCCACTGCCCCTTCCCTGCTTGTACTCTGTCTCTTCTCTCAAAATAAAAATGAATAAACATTAAAAAAAGAAAGTGAAACACAGAATGGTTGTAAGTGCTGGTGTTTGCATGGCTGACCGAGAGCTGTGGCTGGTGCCACTGTCCAGCATCGTGAGAGAGTCCTGTACTGTGTGTCACTAGTCTGGAAAAGGTCCAAATTCAAAACTCGAAGTATAGTTTCTACTGAATGCACCACCATGAGGTGGAAAAATCCTGAGTTGAACCATTGTTAAGTCAGGGACCATCTGTATGTGTGTCTACACACATGTATGTAACTTTAGTTCTTTTCTTCAATATACACAGAATTCTGATACTCATACTTTAAATAACTTGCATTTTCCACTGAACACAGTTTGTACATATTTCACAGCGTGGATGTGGGTAATTTATTTAATTTGAATTGAAAAGTTTCCAAAGGTTCTCTATTTTAAATAATGTTAGAGTCAACATTCATGTGCAGTGTATCTTTGTGTATATGTAGGAATTAAAAAAAAATTTTTTTTAATGTTTATTTATTTTTGAAACAGAGAGCACGAGCAGGGGAGAGGCAGAGAGAGAGGGAGACACAGAATCTGAAAGAGGCTCCAGGCTCTGAGCTGTCAGCACAGAGCCAGACGTGGGGCTCGAACCCACGAACTGCAAGATCATGACCTTAGCCGAAGTCGGACGCTTAACAGACTGAGCCACTCAGGTCCGCCCCCCCCCCCTTTTTTAAGTAAGCTCTACATCTAATGAGGGGCTCAAACTCATGACCCTGAGATCAGGAGTTGCACGCGTGCTCCACTGACTGAGCCAGCCAGGTGCCTCCTGTATGTAGGAATATTTTTATAGGATAGATTTCTTAGAAGGGAAATTGCTGAATCATAAGGCATATGCATTGAAAATTTTGATAGAGGCTTGAGATTGTCATCCCAAATAACTGTGCTTATTTTTTGAATCCTGAAAATGATAACATTTACGACAAATCAAAGTTAGTGGATACTAAGCACAAATATATTGTGTAGGTTCAATGGATTTTTTTTTTTAATTATGATAAGAAATACGTAACATAAAATTCACCATTTTATTAAAATTTTTTTTTTTCAACGTTTTTTATTTATTTTTGGGACAGAGAGAGACAGAGCATGAACGGGGGAGGGGCAGAGAGAGAGGGAGACACAGAATCGGAAACAGGCTCCAGGCTCTGAGCCATCAGCCCAGAGCCTGATGCGGGGCTCGAACTCACGGACCGCGAGATCGTGACCTGGCTGAAGTCGGACGCTTAACCGACTGCGCCACCCAGGCGCCCCTAAAATTCACCATTTTAAGTAATTCTAAGTTCAATGGCATTAAGTACATTTCTCTTGTGTAACCTGAAAGGTGGTATTTGAGAGGAAAATACAGAGCTTCAAAAAGGGATAGATGAATTTTTTTGTTTTACATTTATTTATTTTTGAGAGACAGAGACAGAGCACAAGTAGGGGAGGGGCAGAGAGAGAGGGAGACACAGAATCTGAAGCAGGCTCCAGACTCCAAGCTGTCAGCACAGAGCCCAACGCAGGGCTCGAACTCATAAACTGTGAGATCATGACCGAGCAGAAGTTGGGTGCTTAACCAACTGAGCCACCCAGGTGCCCCAGAAAAGAGATGCAGTTTTAACTGGATATTTATTTTATTTATTTAGTTTTTTTTTTTTTTTAATTTTTTTTTTTTTTAAACGTTTTTTATTTATTTTTGGGACAGAGAGACAGAGCATGAACGGGGGAGGGGCAGAGAGAGAGGGAGACACAGAATCGGAAACAGGCTCCAGGCTCCGAGCCATCAGCCCAGAGCCTGACGCGGGGCTCGAACTCACGGACCGCGAGATTGTGACCTGGCTGAAGTCGGACGCTTAACCGACTGCGCCACCCAGGTGCCCCTTTTTTTTTAAATTTTTTTTTTTTAAACGTTTTTTATTTATTTTTGGGACAGAGAGAGACAGAGCATGAACGGGGGAGGGGCAGAGAGAGAGGGAGACACAGAATCGGAAACAATTATTTATTTAGTTTTTAAAGTTTACTTACTTATTGTGAGAGAGGGAGTGAGCATTCGTACCATGTGGGAACGGGGGAGGGGCACAGAGAGAGAGGGAGAGAGAAAGAATCAAGTACGCTGTGCTCACATCACGGAGCCCCATGTAGGAGAGATCCCAACAACAAGGGGATCGTGACCTGAGATCAAGAGTCGGATGTTCAATGACTGAGCCACCCAGGCGCCCCTGACTGGATATTTAAAGGAAAGGAGGTTAGGGTGTTTTGGAGTCTAGTGAAAGGAGGACAGAAATGCCTTTCCGTAATCCATCTTTCAGCGCCTCTGTCAGTGGGGGAATGTTTTGTGGGCAGAACTGCAAATATTGAGGCATGGTAGACAGAAAGGAGGCTTGTGGCCCAAGCCAGAAGACATTGGATCTTGGTTCAGAACAAGATAAAAAGGGAAGTTGTGGAGGGAAAAGTTGCTTGTTCTAAACCACAGAGAACCTGGAGATGGTGAAAATAACGTACATGTACCCAAGTGTGTGTGCGTGTGTGTGTGTGTGTGTGTGTGTGTGTGTGTGTTTGCTTGCGTATGTTTGTGTGTGTGTATGGTGGGGGGTTAAGACTGCCATTTACATCTCATCACTTTTTAAGAAGAATCTGTTGTTGATAAAGATGAATATAGTGTTTACTTCTTAGCATAAGCCTTACAAAATTAGTCAAGGAAAAATTGGAAGAAATAAAAAATGAAGACAGGATTCCTACAATATGAATAGAACACAGAAATTTGTGCTAAAGAAAGTCTCTGCGTTTCCTAGCAGCTAAGATAGGGGAAACACACAGTCGCTTCTGTGGTCCACAGGATCAGCACAAACCAGGGCTCGGAAGTAGAGCTTTGCTCAGGCTAGAGACCTCAGGACGTGCACCTTTCATTATCATATGGAAGTCACGCATGTAGAAACCCTTGTCTTCAGCTGTAGCTTAGCGTGAACACCGTCACGAGTGTAATGGGGCGGACACAGCGTCCCTCATCTGGGCTGATGGTGTCCTGTCACAGTACAGGTCAGGAAAGGTAGTTCCGTGAGGAACCAGATTAAAATGGCCCAGGCGTGTCGCCCTCTCATGTTCTGATGAGATACTCGAGTAGCTGCAGTCCTTTCTGTGGCTCTTACGTTAGATCGAGTCCAGAGCTTTGTGGTGTTTGCCATTCTTGTGTACCATGTGTGGTAGTATCTATTTAATATTCTCACTGAAATTTACTTCTGTATTGTTGCTCACTGCATATTTGAGATGTGTTGGTTTAATAAGTCTTGTTACCAAGAACTTTTCTCTATTTTTTTTTTTTTTAACGTTTATTTATTTTTGGGACAGAGAGAGACAGAGCATGAATGGGGGAGGGGCAGAGAGAGGGGGAGACACAGAATCGGAAGCAGGCTCCAGGCTCCGAGCCATCAGCCCAGAGCCTGACGTGGGGCTCGAACACACGGACCGTGAGATCGTGACCTGAGCCGAAGTCGGACGCTCAACCGACTGAGCCACCCAGGCGCCCCTAACTTTTCTCTATTTTAATCTCAAGTGTGAAGAATAAGTTATTAGAATCTACCTTGAGGTGGATATTGATGTGTTAGGATTTCTACATGTGAGCTACTTTAAACTTGAACTGAGGGGGGGGGGGTGGGTCAGATAATATAAATACATTTTTTTTCTTTTTATAGTTTCCTACTCAGTACAGTGATCAGGAGTTTCCCGCTTCTTGGAAGGCTGTGATGTTTACCCAGTATATTTTTCTTAAATATTGTGAAACAAAGGATATTGTTTGTAAGCCATAAAGGAGAACCGCCCACCTAGTTTAAGTGAATGGATTATATGGCAGCCTTGGAGTAGAAATCTTAATTTTCTGACCTTTGACCTGCTTCTTCATTGCCTGGCTGCCTTTGTTTACTTGTCTGAGTTATCTCTGTGTCTGTTCACGTATCTGCCACCAACATCACCAAAATGTATGTTCTGTTCACTCTTGTTTCAGAGCTCAAGCATTGACTTTCTAGCAAGCCAAGGATTTGATTTTAATAAAGTTTTTCGCAATGGTAAGATTACATCTGACCTCTCCTTAGCGCTTGTAAATTTGGGTTTGATTGAGAATGATCTTTCTCTGCCCGCTGTCTGAGACAGAATCTCAGGGTCCTGCCACACCATGTGCAGCCTTAGAGTTGTAGACAACTCTTTTATCATGCCTTTGAAAACCTTTAGCCTCGTCAGCCACGAACGGGGAGAGTAGACAGTACTTCATTTTGCTCTAACGAGGCCATGCCAACTCCTCATTTTATTTTATTTAAAAAAAATTTTTTTTTAGTTTACTTTTTTATTTTTAAAGTTTATTTTTGAGAGAGAGAGAGAGAGAGAGAGAGAGAGAGAGAGAGAGACTGAGTGCAAGTGTGGGGCGGAGGCAGAGGCAGAGACAGAGGGAAGCACAGAATCGGAAGCAGGCTCCAGGCTCAGAACTGTCAGCACAGAGCCCGACGCGGGGCTCCAACTCACGAACCGTGAGATCATGACCTGAGCCAAAGTCAGATTCTTAAGTGACTGAGCCATCCAGGCGCCCCTGTTTATTTAAAAAAAAATTTTTTTTTTTTAATGTTTATTTATTTTTGAGACAGGGAGAGACAGAGCATGAACGGGGGAGGGGCAGAGAGAGAGGGAGACACAGAATCGGAAACAGGCTCCAGGCTCTGAGCTGTCATCACAGAGCCCGACGCGGGGCTCGAACTCACGGACCGCAAGATCATGACCTGAGCTGAAGTCGGATGCTTAACCGACTGAGCCACCCAGGCGCCCCATCCCCTGTTTATTTTTTTGAGAGACAGAGAGAGTGAGCAGGGGAGAGACAGACAGGGAGAGAATCCCAAGCAGGCTCTGCCCTGGCAGCCTGGAGCCTGATGCAGGGCTTGAACCCATGAACCACGAGATCATTACCTGAGCCCAAGTCAGACGCCCAAGCAACCGAGACACCCCAGCGCCCGATTCCCGATTTGATTGAGTGGAATTTATTTTCCTGCTGGTGTTGTGACTCAAGTGGCCTAACAGACCCGCTGTGGAGAGAACATTTTCTTCCAGTGAAACAGGTGTTAGAGGACTTAAGAAAGGACCTGCATTCTAGTAAATGCTGTAATGAAAAACTCACTGTTCCAAGTGATGCTTGTTTATTATTCGGAGAGAGTTGCTTAGTTCCTCACACACGGCACAGTCATGACAGCTCACCGGGTCGTGTGACAGATGGGCGAACGTGCTTAGGAAAGGGACTGCGTCTTATACATTTCATGTCCCCAGGGCATAGCCCAAGTCGTCTTCTGTGTCAGGGAGGTGACCCTAATATTCGATGAGCGAATATTGGCCGTGAAAGTCCCTACTGGAGTTTTTCCCTTCCTTTTGTTCCTGAAAAGTGTTTAGGAAAGCCTCTGGTTTTCCCAGCAGTTTTCAGCACCTGCTGCTGTAAGGTCAGTAACTACTTTTACCTAATCTCATAAATTGTATTTTTTTTCCATAGTGAACGCCCAATTATTGAGTGAGTTGAGGGAGATTTTTTGTAATACAAGTGTTGGAACACATATTCAAAAAATTATCTTCCCCTCACCAGGATCTCCTTGTGAGCCCTTCAGAACCCACACCATAGTGCTTTTTAGTTGACTCAGTGGTGCTGCACCTTCACTTTTTTTGTTTTGTTTTGTTTAATTTTGAGACAGAGAGAGAGCATGAGCGGGGGAGGAGCAGAAAGAGAGGGAGACACATACTTGAAGCAGGCTTCAGGCTCTGACTTGTCAGCACAGAGCCCAACTTGGGGCTCGAACTCATAAACCAGGAGATCATGACCTGAGCCAATGTTGGATGCTTAACTGACTGAACCACCCAGACACCCCAATGTTTTTGACTTTTTGAAAAAAAAAAAAATAAAAAGATTTTGGAGCTCAAAACGCTTAATGCAGTGAGTGAACCAGCTGGGCAGCACAGTTTGGGTATTCTAAAAATTTTTTTCCCTTTGGCTCAAACTTGACTCTGAAAGCTGTTATCAAATACAAGTTCCAAATGTAGTTAGAGCGCTCTATTGGAATAAGTGCAAAAATCTGTTGAAGGAACTGCTTTAACCAGTCTCCTGTGGATGTATAATTTCCAGCCTGATGGTTTTATTTTCATAAAAGGAGAGAAACAGCCAAGTTGGAGTGTGTGCCTCATTCTCCTTGTTTTATAGTCAGACCTCGGAGTATTTTCGTCACAACTGAATCGGGACTCCCAGGACATCTGTCATTGCCAGACTCTTAGCCCCACACTGTGGCTGATACTCTCAATCTGTTCTCGACCGTCCCTTCTCTTCCTTACCAATTTTTTGCACTCGGGCTCTGCAAATCCAGACCCTTTTCTTCTGGCCGTCTTCTCAGAAGTGCCTTTGACTTCCTTGTGTGAAAGGGAATCAGGTGACTCTTGCTTCACTTCTCCTGCACCCTCTGGAGCATAGGTGGTTTTACCTTTCTCTCTCTCTCTCTCTCTCTCTCTCTCTCTCTCTCTCTCCAGGCAGGCATCGGTGGGTGTCCTTGTTCTACCATGCCATGTGACAGCTACGTGGATTCCCTCTTCCCAGGAGCCACGGGATATGTCATGGGCTCTACGGCCCCTCCTTTTGCTGATTTCATGGGTGTGGCATTCACGACAGCTTTGGCTTCGGCTTTCTGTCTTCTCTCCACTCCTAACTCTCTCCTCATTATGGGTGACATCACCACCCACAGGGATGACCAGCAAATGCCCTGTCCTGTCTGTTTCTCGACCAGTTGCTCAGCGGTCTTTGCTTCCAGCTCCCCTTAGCCATCTCTGCCCTTGGGAGCACCGTGGGTCTCATCACCAGTAACTGAACGCACCTCCAGCCTTTCTTTCTGTGACAGCACTACCTCTTGTCCTTCTCAAGTACTCAGTCTCAGCACTGGTGGTGTTACCTTCTTTTTTTTTTAATTGTGGAAAAATGCGCATAAGATTTACCATCTTAACCATTTTTAAGTATTCAGTTCAGTGCTAGTAAGTACGTTAACGTCGTGCAACTGATGGTGTTATTAATGTTGATCGCCTTTTCTGCCAATTAGTTGTAGCATTCACCGATGATTCTTGCATGGAATGATTAGTATTACTGATAAACGGTGATTTTTCTAATTCTATCATCAAAAAAGTTCATTACTGTCCCGTGGCTTTTAATGCCACCCGTATTCTGATGATACCTAAATTTATTATTTTTTTTTTAAATTTTTTTTTTTCAACGTTTTTTATTTATTTTTGGGACAGAGAGAGACAGAGCATGAATGGGGGAGGGGCAGAGAGAGAGGGAGACACAGAATCGGAAACAGGCTCCAGGCTCCGAGCCATCAGCCCAGAGCCTGACGCGGGGCTCGAACTCACAGACCGCGAGATCGTGACCTGACTGAAGTCGGATGCTTAACCGACTGCGCCACCCAGGCGCCCCATGATGATACCTAAATTTATATCTCATTACCTTTTTCCTGAGCATTAGGCTTATATCCACAGTCCTTAATTCATATATACCCTTAGCTGATTTATGTATTTAGGTGGTAGGTTTTGATTTTCATGTCTTGGGCCCCAAAGCTATTCTTTGCCCAGGGTTCCCTACCTCTGTAAGTACACCTGCCGTCTTCCCAGCTGCTTACACCTAACACCTAGGTAGCGTTTTCGATTCTCCTCTTCCCTTTATCCCTCCCTTCCAGTATATCAGCAGGTTATATCTCTCCTATCTCTGTATTCATCTTCTCTGTCTCTAGTCTAAGCTGGGTCACAAACCAAGACCCACAGCCCCTTTTGCAAATAAAGTCCTATTGTAAATAAAGCCATGCCCGTTCATTTACCCGTCATGTGTGGCCATTTTCATGTTACAAGAGCAGAGTTGATTGGTTCCAACAGAGATTCCCCATGTGGCCCACAAGCCTAAAACATATACTGTATGCTTTAAGGGAAAGGTTACTGACCTCTGATGTAAGCAGTTATCTCTTGCCTGGATAATTGCTTTTAACTGGCTTCCCTACTTCAATCTTCATGGGAGTCGAAATGATCTCTTTTAAAAACAAACAGATAATGTAATTGTCTTGCTTAAAGCCTTCTAATGGCATTCTGTTGCTCTTCGAATAAAACAGGTTCTTTTTTTTCAATTAAAAAAAATTAAAAAAAAATTTTTTTTTTTATCATTTTAATTTACTTTTTTTATTTTATTTTATTTTATTTAAAAAAAATTTTTTTTTCAACGTTTTTTATTTATTTTTGGGACAGAGAGAGACAGAGCATGAACGGGGGAGGGGCAGAGAGGGAGGGAGACACAGAATCAGAAACAGGCTCCAGGCTCCGAGCCATCAGCCCAGAGCCTGACGCGGGGCTCGAACTCACAGACCGCGAGATCATGACCTGGCTGAAGTCGGACGCTTAACCGACTGCACCACCCAGGCGCCCCTCATTTTAATTTACTTTTGAGAGACAGAGAGAGACTGAGCGTGAGCGGGAGAGGGGCAGAGAGAGAGAGAGGGAGACACAGAATCCAGAGCAGGCTCCAGGTTCTGAGCTGATAGCACAGAGCCTGATGCGGGGCTCAGACTCACCAACCGTGAGGTCACGACTCGAGCCGAAGTCAGACGCTCAACAGACTGAGCCACCCAGGCGCCCCTTTAATTTTTTTTAATGTTTATTTATTTTTGAGAGAGAAAGAGAGTGAACAGGGGAGGAGATAGAGAGACTGAGACAGAGTCCAAAGCAGGCTCCAGGCTCTGAGCTGTCAGCACAGAGCCCTGTGCGGGGCTCGAATTCACAAAACCGTGAGATCATAACCTGAGCCAAAGTCCGACGCTTAACTGACTGAGCCACCCAGGCGCTCCCAGTGCCCCTGAATAAAACAAATTCATATCACGACCTGTAAAGGCCTGCGCAGTCTCACACCACCGTCTCCATGCTGACATTGTGCCATTCTGCTGTTCCCTGTGTTCCGGTCACGCCAGCTTCCTTGCTGTTTCTGGAGCTGTCCACACCATTCCATCCTTTGGGCGTTGATCGTTTTTCCCCAGCCTGAAATACTCTTCTTCTGGCTCCTTGCTGGCCTGACTCCTTCTCACCCTTTCGGTCTTTGCTCTCAGTGGCCTTCTCTGATCTTCCTGTCGAAAGTCCTTCCCTTCACTATGGAGCAGAAGGTGTCTGCTTTGTTCCCTGTTAGATCCCTTGGGCCCACTGCAGTACCTGGCCCGGTGTAAGTGCCAAAGAAACATTTGTTGAAAGAAGAATGCATGGTGCAGAAGCAAAGACCAGTGTATTTCAAAATCATTTGTCTTTTCTGTTGATTTTTTTGGGATATAGTTAAATATGGTAAGTCTTGCCTGAGCATTTTAGATTCACTGGTTTGCTAAAAAAAAACCCAACTTTTTATGTTGAAATTTTTATGTTTAGTTACCTCTGCTAATGCATTCTTTTTCAAATTACACTTAGGAATTCCCTATTTAAATCAGGAAGAAGAAAGACAGTTAAGGGAGCAGTATGATGAAAAACGCCTACAGTCCAATGGTGCAGGAACTCTGTCTTACGTATCTCCCAACGTGTCAAAATGTCCTGTGACGATTCCTGAGGATCAGAAGAAGTTTATTGACCAAGTGGTGTAAGTTCCAGGACTAGAAGAACGCGTCGCGCAGATATGTTGGGGCAGGACTGACATCTGTATCTCAGGCTTGTGCTGCACGAACACTGCACACACGGGTGTGATATCATGAATGGCAGGATTCCACTGGGTCATATCTGAATTTGTGCAATCACAGCACATTGTAAAATAGAATTCTGTGTGCTGTACTTAGACTTGTAGCGTGTCACCCGGCAAGAGACTATCTCAGTAAGTGGGTAGACCTCCCAGTTGGATCGAGTAGGCATGGATCAAGGGCCTGGTAGGCACTGTCCAGTTTCCCTGAAGGCAGAGGAATGAAACAGGCCTATCCAGATAATTTACAACATATCCACATTTTTTAAAATTAAAAAGTGAGTTTATTTATTTATTTTGAGACTGAGAACCTGGTTAGGGAAGGGGCAGAGAGAGAGGGAGAAAGAATCCCAGACAGCCTGTGGGCCAATAGCAAACCGTGAGATCGTGACCTGAGCCAAAATCAAGAGTCGGATCCTTAACTGACTGAGCCATCCAGAGCCCCTTGTTTTGTTTCTTTGAATGAGGTTTCTGACAAGTACGCGTGCCATTGGAGGAGTGTCTGGTTTCACTGGGTTTTCAGTATAACTGCCTTACGAGGAAAGTAAAA